>NC_082691.1:96375183-97808685 GCF_949987515.2 Delphinus delphis
AGGCATCACTGCATGAAATCTACTTCATTTTCAGCAGAAATTTTCTTTCAAGGAAATGCTGCGCATAACCTTGGGAAAATCACTTTACCTTTAAGTGTCTGCAATTGCTCATCTATAAAATGATCTCTCAGACTTTATACTATTTACACCAATACTGAATGGTTGTATGCTACTTATAATTTATAAAAAAGATTCTAAGATGCCAAGCAACAACAAAAATTGAGAAGATACAGAGGGAGAATGAAATAATAATCCAAAGAAAGGAATTATATAATTGGATAATAAACCGTGAGAAGATTATCAGTGTTGCCTATAGAGTCCCCGCACTCTAAATCACTCTGAGAATCACTTCTCCGGTGTTCTCACTGATGAGATGGTGCTGCACGTGTGGACAGACAGATCCAAACCCCTGGTTCTCTGCAGAAACCATCATGCACACCAAATTTACATCACGGATATTCAGCTTCTTTCTATCAGACTATTAACAGCTTTCTATCATATTCATTACCGGCATTTCAAATGTATAATGGAGAAAATGTCAGGACATTATACAGTAAATGATTGATCTAGTGAGAGGAAAAAAACAAGCAGTAGGAAACATGGCTAAGATCATGAGGAAGAAATATTTACAATGTATGTAGAAGTTCGTTCAACTGAGATAAAAACCGACAGCGTCGCTCTGTAACAGCATTCTCTTATACATCAGACGCTATAATCCTGAACAGGAATCACTGAACGAGGTTTGGGATAACGCAGAAGACATGCCTTATTAACTCTCGGACAGCTCATTTTTTGGTCATAAATCCTATTAACTTGTATTACCAACTGCCATAAAACTTGGAGATAAAAGATAATTTATGCTCAGTGTACAGAAGCTAATGTTTCTGGACTCCTGAGAAGCACAGGACCAGAAAATGAGAAAGTATGTATGTGAAATCTGGAGCCATTCACACCCTGCATAGTAAATGCGACACACACGCTCTGAGCACCTGGCTGTCTTCACGGGGAACACAGCCTAACCCGTCACTGACATCAGTGGGGTTTCATGGCTAAAATGTCTCTCACCATTTTCATAAAATCTCCTGCTCATAAAAGGGCATGATGTCTTATTAAGAACACATTTTTGTGGGGTAAAAGAGGGATGATGACTCTTTGGGGAGGGGCTATTAGGCATTCTATTTTTTTAATTTGCTATTTTAAAATGGCAGTTTGAACATCCCTTCAAAGTAAACGCTCCCTACTGAGGTTTTCACTCATAATGACATCTGACCCGCAGCAAGTGAAATATGCCACAATACAATCGAAAAGACATTATCTTCTAAAAAAGTCAACCAGCTAAAAACTTCCAGTCTTCCAAATTTATATAGACCTGGAAGTACACTATTGCCTTTTTTGTTTAACATCTTTATTGGAGTATAATTGCTTTACAGTGTCATGTTAGTTTCTGCTGGATAACAAACTGAATCAGCTATTTGTAATTAACAAAAATGAGTCATAGGAAGTGGACTGAAAAGAGAATTAGATGAAAGATTTTAGTCTGCAACAATCTACACAACTTTAACTGAATGGCTCTCGACATACAGGCCTGTCCCAAATGACTGACGTACCCTTAATGAATGAAGGATGAGGGTTTATTTACACAACACGCTCTCACAAGAGTCTCGTATGTAGAGAAAGAAACACAGAACATTACAGAAACATTAAGATGAGTTGAGGGTTGGGAGGCTTTTTTTAGAAAAATCAAGAGAAGCACATTTTAGTTCCATGGTCCAGTGCTATCCCAGCCACTTCACCGTCATAGAGCAAATACAAGCACTAAAACATTTATCAGCCAAACACACAGGTCCCATAAGACATCTCACACCTCCTGCTATTATCTTCAACTTCACACAACCTGGAATTATAGAACCAATTCTAGAAGACGCTGTCCTCAAAAGTAATACTCATAATAATTAACATTTATATTGAATTCTACCACTTTTGATATATTTTAGCAAAGTTTGATGGCAATCTCATTTAATCTGTTTAAATAACGAAGATTCTTATTGTAGGTAGATTTTTTTATAGTTGAGGAAAATGCAGAGTGTTATTTTTGTTTAATTTCAGGGTAAAGCCACAAGGTAGGATATACCCTTAAGGGGCATCCAAGATCAAGCTTATTTGAAAAGAATATTGTAGAGAATTTATGTGCGTGCGTGCGTGTGTGTGCGTGCGTGTGTGTGTGTGTACACATATGCATACCCTATGGATAATGACCAGCCTGCAGACTGTGACTTGTTTTAAGAGTTTGTCATTTCCATCTCAGCCCATTAATCCCATGAAGAAGGAAAGGTAGTGCAGTGGAAAAACTGCTGAGTCAAAATACTGCTGTGTGATTCTTATGATCTGTCCTGCTTGCCTCCCAGGACTGTTATGAAGCTCAAATGATATGCTTCTTGTGCAAGTCCCCCAATTACCTCCTTTCTCAAGAATAGCTATTTGATGACTTTCAATTAAGAAGTACATTTAAAACATTTTGAAAGCATTCTTTATCTGTCACTGAAGCAAACCAGATTGATTTCCTTAGTCCAGCACCAAAATATTTGAAAATGGTTTCAATTTACGTGTATGGTATGTCCATCCTGATTGTGACTACAATAACCCTATTAACAAGGAACAGTATCCTGCAGACATCGTCCTGAATACGCACACTACCTACTACAGATGCGTACTTTACTACATACGCCACATATAACACAGAGATAAATGAAAATACATCTTACAGAGTCATTTCAGCTCCAACGTTGCGTGTTCCATTTCTAGGATATAGGCTGCTTCTGTGCAATAATCAGCTTTTAATTGATCACATTTCGTAAGTGTATAATTAGAACTGCTTAAAAATATGGTAGGGTGTGTAAGCCTGGTTCGTATCTTAAGCCCTCAAACATACTCCTTTTGGCTTTTGCAGTTGCTCTGGGTGCTAACTACTCTTTCACTAAAAGTGACTGAGAAGCAGAGACCTGGGATGTGACCCCTGGGAAAGACGAGCAGAGCCAACCCTACTGAGCCCCCAGAGGAAAGTCTGTGCTAAACATTCTTACTCCTCTCATGCAATGGAGAGGGTATGGTCTTGTGTGAACTTTCTGCCTCACGCTATGTAATACTTACTTGATAGGGTAAGGTAATTTTCTAGTTGTTTCAATAAGACAAGATCAAATGACCAGAGAGAGATTCTAGAGGACATGGGGTATGCAGGCACACTTACCATGATTACTATGTTTGGGGAACTGGGGATTCTCCTTCAATGATTAAAGTCTGACATATCATAAATGAAAAAAAAAAAAGATGATTATGTTACAGAACATAACCTCTGTCTTTGACGGAGACAATGGTCTGTGCTCAGTCATCTTTCCGGCCCACAGCCTTCCTCTCTTCGACCACCTCATACTGAGCTGGGGCAGCGTAACTGTGTTCACCAAAGGTGACACAAGCCACAGCCAGGCCTGGCCTTTAAAAACATGCAGTGCCACTTTTTACAGTAACCTTTTTTCCGCTGCTGACTCAACATGTTCCCAATTGGCTTGGATATAAAATGGAGGATACTGCCCAAACCACACCAGATTTTCCATGAATGAGAAAAAAAATTAAGCTTAATCTCAGTTAAGCCTCTGAGATTTGGGGGTTCATTATCACTGCAACATACACAGGGTAGATTAGTACCCTGGCCAACCGACAACAATAAAAAAAAAAAAGCTAGAAAAAAATTAAAGGGAATCTTTCAAAATGCATCAAACATCTTCTTCTTTTTTTCAAAGAATATTCAAAAGCCAAAAACTAAGTTTTGATTGAAAAAGAACACCAATCTACCTTTCACCTTACAGGCATTTGATTTTTACCAAATCAGATGAACTTGAGTTTCAGGTGCTTAGGCCTCCAAGTATGGAAGGTCATTAGGAGAGCAAGCCTGAGCAACGTAGGAGCGTAAAAGGAGACTGCACCACTTCAGCGGAGATTCTCAGAGAAAAGACGAATACAAAGGATACCCCCACGTGAATGCTAGGAAAACTGTCCAGGCAAACCTTGGTTAAGAAGAGGAATAAGTCTTCCTTGGGCATCTGTAATTGGAAGTCAAACTCCCAGCAGAATTAGCTTCAAAATACATACCACCGAGATGGTCCAAAAAAGTCTCAAACGAAAGGTCCTAAGTTATTAGTGCCTATAAATAACTGGGTTGGAAGTCCACTCTAAATTCTCCTTGGACTCACTTTTAACTCCTTCTATAAGTAATTCCCACAGGTAAAGTTCCCAGAAATATGAGGTCATAGCTAAAAATCACAAAATACGGAATGAATCAAGGTTACAAAATAGAAAAGCAAAAGAGAACATAAAAGACAGATGACCTATAAAGTCTGCAGATATCAGAATTTTTCTAGACTATAAAGGAAGTAGGACAATTATGTTTTAAGAGTTTTTAAAATGTGAGTAAAGGGAAAGCTTGTAAGAGAGATGAATCATGGCAGGAATAGCCTTTGCTACTGAAAGGATGAGTTTAGTAGCAAAATAGAACAGCTAAAGCAGAAGAGTGAAGCGGATTGCAGAGGCAATGAGGAACTTCAGAATGTAGCCCAGAGAGATTAAGACAGAAAATACAAGAGACAAGTTCTGAGATATATATGATACAATTAGAGGATCACATATATGCTTAATTGGAGTTGCAGAAGAAGGGAGAAAGAAAATGGGGGATGAGACAATATTTGAAAACATAATGGTTGAGAGTTTTCCAAACTGAGGACAGACAGCAATCTATAGATGGAGGAATTCCAAGAAATCCCAAGCTGAATACATTTTAGGAAGTCTACAATTATTCAAAGAAGATACAAAACACCACAGATAATGAAAAGATCTTAAGAGCAGAAGTCATTTTTAGATGTGGTTTTTGCTATCAGTTAATCTTCCAATTTTACTTTGCAAAAACCATTGTACCCCATCTAGTTATCTCTTAGCCAGAGTATTTACATAGAGACAAGTTGCAGTTGACTATTTTAGCATTCGCAGCATCATAAAATCATTATAAAACAATAAAGCTCAACGCTTCACAACGGTAGAGAGTTTCACGCTTCAGAACCTATTGGGAAAGTACAGGTATTTAATAAACATCTAATGAGAAATCTAAGAAGCATATCTGTGCATGTCAGACTGCTAACTGAAATCTTCTAATGACTTCCCATAGCTTATGGCAAACAAGTTCACACTGTAGTATGTAGAGTTCAAGGTTCTTCAGAGGTAGGATCCAAAGTAGTCTTCCGAGTCTGATCTTTCAACATTTTCCATATGGCTGCTCAGAATTACCTGTACATGCCATAACATGCCCTTCAGCTCTATCTTTCTTTAGTGGCTCCTTCTAACTGGAATGACTTTCCCATCATCTTCAATAGCAGACATCCACTCATCCTTCGAGATTCTGCTGAAATGTAAGCTCAACACAATCTATGTTCCATGAAAGGAAGGGTTTTTTTTTTTGTTGTTGTCATTGTTGCTTGCTGCTGTATCCCTAGAAAAGTACCTGACATATAGCAGGTACTCAAGAAATATTTGTTGGGAATTCCCTGGTGGTCCAGTAGTTAGGACTCCAGGCTTTCACTGCCGAGGGCCGGGGTTCAATCTCTGCTCAGGGAACTAGGATCCCACAAGCCGTACAGCAGCCAAAAAAAAAAAAAAAAAAAAAAAATTGTTGAATTAAGTAAATAAAATTGAGTGCCTCTGTGAAGCATTTCCTTACACACCCATGACCAGATTATATAATCTTTCATCATCTTTATGTACTAACCTTTTGACCTTGCTTTATGTCTGTGTTTTATAAATGTCTTCTTCACTAGACATATACTAGAGAGTAAAGAACACATGCTACTATTTCTGTTTAATCTTCAATTGCCCAGCAGTGCAACAGGTAGGTAGCAGGCACTCCGTAACTCTTTGTTGACCAAATAAATGGACACTATGGAGTCTGAAAACCGAATTCTTCAGCTTCGTTTTCGCACCTCACAGGAAGTATTCCAGAAAGCAGCAAAGCCACGCAAGGCAAAGAGCCAGAACAAAATGCACAACTGGCGGAACGACGGTAAGCACGCATGCCATGTTAACCAAACAACAGTTCTCAGGTAATGGCAAGCTACAGATGATGGACAGCAGAGGGACTGAGAGCAAAGCTGTAAGCAGCACATTACAGTGACAGGCAAAAAAGAAAAAAACAAAAAACTGTCCACTGTCTTTAAAAAATGTTGCCAAACATGGGCTTCCCTGGTGGCACGGTGGTTGAGAGTCCGCCTGCAGATGCAGGGGACGTGGGTTCGTGCCCCGGTCTGGGAGGATCCCACATGCCGCGGAGCGGCTGGGCCCGTGAGCCATGGCCGCTGAGCCTGCGCGTCCAGAGCCTGTGCTCCGCGACGGGAGAGGCCGCAACAGTGAGAGGCCCAAAAAAAAAAACCGCAAAAAAAAAAACAAAAAAAAAATGTTGCCAAACAATCATTTTTCAAACTGAAATACACTCATCAACCTCATAAAACATGTTTATATAATAAGAATTCTATTCTAAGCACTACACTGATAGAAAATTTCCTTGATGTTTATCATTGGAAATGAATGACATCATCATGAGAGTGAAATTAACAACCAAGCAACTTATGAACAGTAAAAGCTCAAGACTAAGTGCTTAACAAAATCAAATGCAGTTTCCAATTATAACGACAACACTGAAAATATACAAGAATTCCATTTGTAATGTTTGCCAAGCTTTGTGCTTTCTCTTCTGAGATTAATCTCAAGTGGCACTCACACTCAGCTGCTCAAAATGCAAAAATGCTGAATTTAATTCTTAGTGTCAATTTAATTTAAAAACTTTTGTTTTGTTTTTCTGAGTACAACGAGGCTTCTCCTCCACCTGTTTCCCATTTAGCCACAAGTAATCAAACACCTCAACTTCACTCACAGTTCAAATACATAAATGGGGCACATGTTTTCTTCTTGTGTACGAAAATGTTACAGGTTTTGTGGAAGCAAAGCGCTGACACTGTATTTAATCCTCACTTACCGGTTGGAGCAGGTAGATGAGAGACTCCTCTTGGATTATTATAATTGGCAAAGGAGTGATTCGAGTTGCTTGGAACAAAGTGCTCACTGACGCCATAATCTGGTCAAAACGTCCAGCAAGTCCTCCCAGGGTCACAATCATATCTACCTAAGAAAGCAAAGGAAAACCAGCAGTCACATATTTAAGGACTTTTAAAAAATAAATAAATAAAATAATTAAATAACATCAAACACTTCCATAGAGCTTTCAGTACCCTATTTTATTAGATAAGCCACGAAGAAATGGCAGACATCATTTGTGTTGTTCAGATGAAGGAATTAAGTCACAAGATTGGTGAGTGGCAGTCAGGTTTCAATAGGTTTTCCCATCTGCCTATTCACCTGGAAAACTAGCCAACTCGCCCTTTAAAACTCTGTTCCATGTCCCTTCCATGTGGAAGTCTTCCTGATTTCACAATTGGTGCCTCTCCCATCCACTCCTCACAGCATCCCTGTGGGCACTTTGATCACCCAACAGTGAGTGAGCCCCCACTAGAACCTAGGTATCTTAAGGACCTATCCTGGCTTTTCACCAAACCCAGTAAGTTGCCTAAACTCTCTGTACCTCATTTTTATGTTTACATGTAAAAACTGGATAATAATTACCAATTGAGAGGGTTGTTGGGGGGATTAAATGAGGTAACTAAATGGGTCAATAAGTGCAAAGCATTTAAAACATGTTCACAACACAGTGATTGTTTAAAAAGTGTTAGCTACTCATCTATTATATTATTTTCAGTATATTACATTTATATTACTATTTTTATTATTGGTACATGTCGTTTGGTATGTTCTTTCTTTTCATTTAACACCTTAAGCAAAGCATTTCCTATGACTACAGTATAGTTTATTTAAATGTTCCCCTGTTGCTGAAAATACATTTCCATGCTATTTGTATATAAAATTACTGTGATGCTTTCCTAACATACAAGACAATGGTTAAAGAACGGCTGCAGGGCAGTGGAAGGGGGCAGAGTAACAGTCTCCTCCTGCATAAGGCAGGTGGCTGAAGGTCTTAAGGAGAATGAAAGAGAGGCACTGCCTGGTCTCTTTCCTTCTGCTGGTCAGCCTGATCCTGTGATGCACCAGCAGGGTCAAAGCTAGTATACTGATCATGAAAAAGGAAAGACAGAGAGCTTAATTAAATTATTATAAGAAAACCTTACATACAATAAAAAGTGACAGTTATACTCACTCTACCTGGAATAAAATAGAAATTATTTACAGATAGGAAGCATTTGGCTTTTAGTTTTAGTTTTTTTTTTTTTTTTTGCGGTACACAGGCCTCTCACTGTTGTGGCCTCTCCCGCCGCGGAGCACAGGCTCCGGACGCGCAGGCTCAGCAGCCATGGCTCACGGGCCCAGCCGCTCCGCGGCACGTGGGATCTTCCCGGACCGGGGCACGAACCCGTGTCCCCTGCATCGGCAGGCGGACTCTCAACCACTGCGCCACTAGGGAAGCCCCTGGCTTTTAGTTTTAAAACAGTACATTTTAAAAGCTCAGATAACAGTCTGAAGGCGGCATGATTTTAGAAGAGTAACATATCACCCAAGCACCGGTATAACCTGTTCAGTCTCTAGAGGAACAGTAAGTGGCTTAAGCTCCATAAAGCCAAAGGCTGTGCTTCTCTGGTCCACAGGCTGTGGCCCTGGTCCTCTGCATAGTGCCTAACATGTACAAGACCTCAAATGTTTGATGAATGAATAAGTGAAGACACTGCAAGAAAGAACTAGTCAGTCTAAGGAAGAAAGAGATTAATCGCCATACTACAGGAATATATAAATCAGAACGGGATTCCATAAAAACATAAAAAAGTAAACTACACAGAAAAATTAAGAAATTTGGAATGAGTTTCCTATTTTTGACCTTTTCAGAGTATAGGAATTTTTATTTTGAATAAGATGCTTCAGGTCAAAGCTAGAATATTTTAAGACAAGTATACCATACATCTAGAGGATCTAAAATTTTCTTTGGCGATCTTTCTAGAACTCCGAGCATTAGATTTGAGGCAGAGAAAGGCCATGCACTCTAGGAAGCATGTATTACTCCTAATACACAGGTGAGGACTGGGACACCTTAGTCTTCAGAGGAAACTTACAAACCTTTGTTTGGTGTTATCAAGTCTGGTAATCGCTCCTGGTCGTGTTTAGGAAACCTTATTAGTAAAGCCACTCCAGACTGGAGGGGAAAAGGCCCAGACATTATATAGGACCTCAGAAGAACTAAAGAGAATTTGCTTTACACTGAAGAGAAAGACACTAAGAGAAGTTATATATGAAATATAAAGTAGAGAAAGTTCTAAGGCTCTGGTAAAAAGCACATGGCACGGTCCTATCTACATAATCCTAAATTCATATAAGAACCAAGGCCTGATGATAAAATAGTTGATTCACTATGCAGATTCTGGAATCCTTTTTGTAGGTTCTCAATTTTTCATTACTATACTCCAAGCCTTGGGGGATCCCATAACCTTTAAGGCTGAAACTTAATCCACATCTTCCACACCGGGATATCATGATGAATCAGCAATATCTGTAAATCAGTCATTGAATTTTTCAGAATAAAGAAGCAGCGAGATTACTTCTCATCACTACTCATTTTCCCTACAGGAAATGTTTATATCCAGACTGATTAAAAACATTAGAGGATCAGTGCAAGCTGCAGCGGGCGCAGGAGCCAGCCCAGGGCTATTTCTGTAGTTCTTTAGTTCTGGTTAGAAGTAGGACATCTGGGGCTTCCCTGGTGGCGCAGTGGTAGGGAGTCCGCCTGCCGATGCAGGGGACACAGGTTCGTGCCCCGGTCCGGGAAGATCCCACATGCCGCGGAGCGGCTGGGCCCGTGAGCCATGGCCGCTGAGCCTGCGCTCCGCAACGGGAGAGGCCACAACACAGTGAGAGGCCCACATACCGCAAAGAAAAAAGAAAAAAAGTAGGACATCTGATATTCACCAACCCTGTATATTTACATAGGCTTTGCAAGCCTAGATTTGTGCCTTTAGGACAGCAACGCCCCTGGGAAAGAGTGTTCAATCGAAAGCAGGCTATTTACAGACTGCCAGGATACCTTTTCTACCTGGACGCAAAGCCCTGTGCATTTACTTCTTACGTTACCCCGCGTACTGTACATTTTTAAAACATGGTATTTTCTGGTCGCCTCAGCATCTCCACGAACGGGCTGTAAGCGCCTGGCCAAGTTCCCCTTTGTGCCCTCCTCTGACTGACCTAGTGACATTCAAACACACCAGTGAAGCTTCTCAAGCTTTTGCTTGTGTCCACACCCAGACCCCCAAAAGGCACTTGCTCACGGGTCCTCGTTCTCTCTGCTGGCTCCCCACCTGCCTGGTTAAGCTCACACCCTGTGCCCTCCCGCCACGAGGCCCCTGCATGGCCCACGGCATGCCTTCCTCTCTAGGATCCGTGAGCATTACAGCCCTTTAATTCCACACGCCTCTCCCTGGTGCCAACTCCGCGTCTGCATGTGTCTGCACCAGGTTGATCAACAAAACCCACCAATTACTCCTTACAGCACACCCAGCTACACTTTGTTACGACTGCTGACGTACTTGTATATCTCTCCATCTAGAGGAGGCCTAGGAATCACAGATGCCAGCCGCAGCGTGTGCGACAAGGCAGACAGCAAGCATTTACTGAGCTTCCCCGAAGCATAGAAAATCAGGGAAAATTGAATAAATAACCAGAGAGGCAAGAAGCTGATTAGTAGGCTGAGTTAATGTCATCTAAACCCTACAGAACAGTACTTCCCTACTTGGCAAGGATTCTAACAGTTAGTAGCTTTTGAAAAGAATAACTTATTTCACATGTGTTACCCCGGGTAGTATTTATCGATCATTTACCATGTGTTAGCTACTATTCTGAACACTTAGGATAGATCAGTAAACAAGACAAAAACTCCTGCCTCCATGGAATTGATATTCAAGTGGAGGAGAATATATGTATAACTGAATCACTTTGCTATTCACCTGAAACTAACACAACATTGTTAATCAACTATACTCCAATATAAAATAAAAATTAAAAATAATTTAAAAAACAGATGCAGGACAACACGCAATTAATAAAAATAGAAAATAAGTATATTAGTCGGGATGTGAAAAGATGGCGAGTCCTACAGGGGAATAAGAGAGTAGGAAAAGAGAGATGAAAAATGCTAGGCTGGGAAGAGCTTCCACTTCAAACAAGAGAGCCAGGGCAGGCTCCATCAGAAAGGTAAGAGAGGAGCAGCAAAGACCTGAAGGAGATGAGGGAGCCAGTCAGGTACAGACACCTGGAGCCAGACCCATCAGAAAACAGACTGTAGTAAGGCCCTGAAGCAGTGACATGGCCCCAGGCATTTTCAAAGAATGTCGGGAGGCTAGTCGTGAGAACTGAATGAGAAATTAGCAGGAGGAATCATTAAAATCTAAAGGCTAGATCTGTATAGAGCCTTGGTAAGCCATTGTCAAGTCCCGACTTTTATTAGCATTAAGTGGAGAGCCATTTCGAGCAGAGGGGCGACACGATGTATGTATTTTTAAAAGTCACCATGCTGGGTGTCTGGAGAACAAACTGTGTGGAGGCAAAGAAGAAATCCAGGAGATCGTTAAGAGATCAGCACAGTAATACAGACGAGAGACAACTTTGCTAGCCCCATCACTTCACCAAAAACTATCATCACTGACATCCTATTGCAAAACCCAATGGTCAGTTCTCAGTTCTGACATTATTCGATCCATCAGCAACATCTGACAAGTTTATTCTTACCTCCTCCTGGATGAAGTCTCTTCCAGAAAGATGGGCTTCCAGCAAACCATACTGCCTTGATCTCACTGGATGTGTCTTCTCAGGAACAACTTAACATCTCTGGAGTGGTCCAGAGCAAGGTCCTTAATTCTATTGTCATTACATCCCCTCCCTTGGTGTTCTCAGGCAGCCTTGTAGCTTCCAATACCATCAATGTCAGCACTTCCTCACTGTGTATCTTCAGTCCAGACCTCTCTCCTCAATTCCAGCCTCATATATTCAATTGCTTACTTGACATCTGCATTTGGAATCCAATAGAGATCTCCAAGGTTCCATGATCTTTCCCTCAATCACGGTCTCCCACTGTCTTCCCCACGTCGGGTGCTCCAGCCAAAACTCCCAGAGTCGTTCCTGACTCCTCTCTCACGTCCCTTATTTATCCTCTCAGGAGATTCTACTGGTTCTAAGTTCAGTACGTATCCAAAATTTCTCCCCTCCTCAGTACCTACAACCTCATCACAACCACGGCCATCAAAATCCATCAGAGGATGTAAGCCAACGTTCTGTCTCATGGGAAACACTGCAATAGCCTCCAAAAGATCTCTGCTTCTGCCCTTATTTCTCCACAGTCTAGTCTCAATACAGTATCAAAAACAATCCTGTTAAAATGTAAATCAGATTATGACACTCTTCTGTTCAAAATCCTCCAATGGTTTTCTAATGATTTTTCTTAATAAGACAGCAAAGCCTGCAATATTGGATATCCAGGTGTCTCTCTGGTCTCACCTATTTCCTTTCTCTTCCTCCTCTTGGCTCCAATCATAATTTCTTCCTCCTTTCTGTCTCCTGAAGACACAAGAGTCCTTCCTACTTCAAGGACTTTGCGTTTGCTGTTCTTTCTTCCTAGAATGCATTATCCTCAGATATTCACATGGCTAGCTTCTTTACTTATTTCATTGACCATCTATCAAAAACTTTCCCCTCGGGCTTCCCTGGTGGCACAGTGGTTGAGAGTCCGCCTGCCGATGCAGGGGACACGGGTTCGTGCCCCAGTCTGGGAAGATCCCACATGCCGCGGAGCGGCTGGGCCTGTGAGCCATGGCCGCTGAGCCTGCGCGTCTGGAGCCTGTGCTCTGCAATGGGAGAGGCCACAACAGTGAGAGGCCCACGTACCGCAAAAAAAAAAAAAAAAAAATTTTCCCCTCTTCCATGCCAACAGATCATATCCCCATTCCCTGATTTAAATTTTCTCCTTAGTACCTCTCATTATCTAACCCCATGCTAAATAGTTTCTTTCTTTAGCTTGTCTTATTATGTGTCACTCTAATTAGACTAAAATTAAATGATGGCAGAGATTTTTCTGTCTCTAGTGTTTAGAATGCAGCATGGCACATTATTATGTACCTGTTGGTGTCTCAAATATTTGTTGACTAAATGGAGAAATAAAACAAGGGTTGAAGGATAGTAAAAGAGCATGGTCAATGGATCAGAGTACCGGTGGAGTCGAAGAATTGCTGAAGTCGGGGGCAAGCGCGTGAGTCAAATGGATAAAACAGAGATTAGGGAGGGTTTACAAATCTTGGTATAGACAAGGTCTAGGTATATTCATACAATTAACTGAGGTAAAGAGGCAAACAATATAACTAGAGGGGATAAGTTTAAGGAAACAAGAGATCAGTGTACTGGAAGGTTCCTTCAAGTGTGTATGGAATTTACCATGAATTAAAACAGTATTGTTGAAAAAAATTATTGGTGACCTAGATGTTAACTTCATCAAGACAAACAGGAAAATGACCAGGATTATAACAAATGAAGACTACAGCAAAGAGCAATAAGGATGACAGAATCTGATGACATGAGATTCAGAGCTTGAGTTTTTAGGGGAAAAGAAGAAACGAAGAATCAAGTAGAACAGCAGTGTCCAATGGGAATACGATAGGAGACACATATCCAATGTAAAATTTTCTAGTGGCTACATTTAAAAAAGTAAAAAGAGGTAAAATTTTTAAAATGTATATTGTTTAATGTACTATATCTAAAATATATTTTTTTCATGTAACCTGTATTAAAAATATTGAGGTGTGAGGAAAACTAGATAATTATATACAGAAGAATAGATCTGAACCCCCATCTCATACCACCCACAAAAATTAATTTGGAATGGATTAAAGACTTAAACATAAAACCTGAAACCATAAAACTCTTAGAAAAAAACATAGGGAAAAAAGGTCCTTGACGTTGGTCTTAGCAACAATTTTTTAGATATGACACCAAAAACACAAGTAAAAAAAAAAAGCAAAAATAAATAAGTGGGACTGCACAGATCTAAAAACCTTCTGCAAAGCAAAAGAAACAATTAACAAAATGAAAAGGCAACCTATGGAATGGGAGAAAATATCTGCAACCATCTCTCTGATAAGAAGTTAATATCCAAAATATAAAAGGAACTCATACAGTAGCAAAAAAAACTAAACAATCCAATTAAAAAATGGGCAGAGGATGTGAATAGACATTTTTTCAGAGAAGACATACAAATGGCCAACAGGTACATGCAAAGATGTTCAACATCACTAACCGTTAGAGAAATGTAAATCAAAACCACAATGAGATATCACCTCATGCTAGTTAGAATGGCCATTATCAAAAAGACAAGATCCTACTGTATAGCACAGGGAACTATATTCAATGTCCTGTGATAAACTGTAACAGAAAAAAATATAAAAAAGAATGTATATATATATATGTATAACTGAGTCACTTGGTTGTACAGCAGATATGACCACAGCATTGTAAATCAACTACACTTCAATAAAATAAAATTTTTAAAAAACGCAAGAGATAACAGGTGTTGATAAGGATATAGAGAAAAGGGAACTCTTGTACACTGTTGCTGAGAATGGAAATTGGTGCAGCCACTATGAAAATAGTATGGAGGTCCCTCAAAATATTAAAAATACAACTTCTATATGACCCAGCAATCAAACTCTCTTCTGTTTCTTCTGGGTATATATATACCCAGAAGAAACAGTGTGTACACACACACACACACACACACACACACACACACACACACACACACACACAAGAAGTCACGATCATCTTCCCATGTTCACGAACATCCTCCCATGTTCATTGCAGCGTTATTCACAATAGCCAAGATAGGGAAACAACCACACAACCAAAGTGTCTGTCAACAGATGAATGGGTAAAGAAGATTAAAAAGTATGTGAGATATATTCATATATATGTATATGCATATATATGTAACATACTCACACACATACATATACATACACACAGTGGAATAGTCTTCAGACATGAGAAAGAAGGAAATCCTGCCATTTGTGACAACATGGATGGACCTGGAGGATGTGAGATGCTAAGTGAGATAAGTCCGACAGAGAAAGACAAACACTGTATGATCTCCCTTGCGTGTGAAATCTACAAAAGCTGAACGCCAAGAGAGGATAATGTCAGTTGTCAGCAGTTGTGGGGTGGGGAAGGTAAGGTGATACTGGTCAGGTACAAGCTTCCAGTTGAAAGATGAGTAAGTTCCAAAGATCTAATGGACAGCATGGAGCTCTACTTAACAATACTGTACTGTATATTTGAAAGTTGCTAAGAGTAGATCTTAAATGTTCTTATCACCACAACAACAAACAAAGGTAATCATGTGAGCTGATGGACTTGTTAACTAACTTTATTATTGTAATCATTCTGCAATATATATGTGTATTAAATCATCACGTTGTACACCTTGAACTTACACAGTGTTATATATCAATTATCTCATTAAAGCTGGAAAAAATATTGAGATATTTTTCCCACTTGGTCTTCAAAATCCTCAATGTACTTTATAGTAATGGCGCATCTCAATTTAGGGTAGCTACACTTCAAGGGCTCAGGTGGCCAGTGGCTAGAGTTTTGGACCACACAGGTCTAGAAATGGCAAATAGTAGTGAAGACACCCACCCCTAATTCTGGGGACCATCCTAGAAACAGCAGCAGGAGAAATGACAGAACAAAACAACAGCACTACTATGGCTGCAGAGAATTGCTGTCCTTAGAAAAAAGCCCAGTTTCTGTTGGAATTAGATGTAAAGACATTGTGAATACAGGGGATTTTTCACAAGGACGGACCACGAGTGTCAGAGGGCACTGAGATATAGAGCATACGTATTCTAGGGCAAGTCTATTTATTTTAGAACACAGCTACCATCTCTAAAGAAGGTAAGCTACTCTCAGAGACTCACACATTTCCTATCGGTTGTGACCCATCAAAGATTCAGTGTTTGTAACTCTAAAAAGCGTTATTACAATCCTGTTAGCTCTGCAGATAAAATATTTTAAATAATATATTTGTGTACACATAACACAAGAACATACCTATTACACCATATTCTGTAATATAAAAATGTTAAAAATCAATTTCTAATTGATTTTTATACATGTCCTACATTCAAGTCAGGGTATTTTACATGGACCCTTTTTGTCAGCAAAGGGAAGTGGTGGAACAGAGACTGCTTTTGGCTCTTCATCTGCAATCATGTGTAGCAAAAAAGAACCCTGAAACCCTGGATTAATACATTAAAGATGGTATATTCCCTTAAGAGCCATGGAACCACATACATGACTTCCTTGTGACTCATGTATAAAGGTAAGGGATGGACTAAATTCCCTAACCTATTTTTCAAGATCCCTTTCACTTCTGACAGTCCATGTGAGGTTCTCTGGTTTCCACTCTAACAGGTTAAATAATAATTGTGTCTGTTTTGTTTAGAGAATAAATGAAAAAGTTGGCTTTGCGTTATTTGTTTTGCCTTAATAGAATCATGACAAGACTGGCTGAAGGATATAGAACACCAAAAGGAGAAGCAATTTCATTTTTCTGTTATAGCAGGAAAAACCTTTTGATAAACAAATGGCGTTTTTCTCCGTTTGTCCTCAAGAAGACTTAGATACGGCATGCACAAAGTCTACAGCAGGGACAGTGGCTGTCAGAATATTTTAATTGCATTGACTTTCCATAAACTGAATTCTGGAGATGCATAAATGGACAATTTCTTTGTGGCTCTCCCTGATAGGGTGACCATACAATTTAATGTACAAGCTGAGACACTCCTGAAAGTAAAAGGGGGACATTATAAATAATGACACCAAGAATACATGCATAAATACACGCATAAATCGAGACACACGTTTACCCTACTCTTTGAGAATTACAAGTAACATTAACAGAGCCAACTTCACAAAATTAAACTCTAGGGTCTCAAAAAATTTAGACATTATTCTTAAGCTTCCCTTAACCTTCAAAGATCTTTACTGTACAACAGTTAGGCTTAAACAGAAGGTGAAATTCTCTGGTCCAATTGTTTGATGCTCTAATTTAAAGATGGAAGACCCGGGCTTCCCTGGTGGCGCAGTGGTTGAGAGTCCGCCTGCCGATGCAGGGGACATGGGTTCGTGCCCCGGTCTGGGAAGATCCCACATGCCGCGGAGCGGCTGGGCCCGTGAGCCATGGCCACTGAGCCTGCGCCTCCGGAGGAGCCTCTGCTCCACAATGGGAGAGGCCACAACAGTGAGAGGCCCGCGTACCGCAAAAAAAAAAAAAAAAAAAAAAGGAAGACCAATGCAGGCTATGAAGGAAATCATGGGATCAAGATAGAGGAAAAACAATAAACTGACAACAACCCAGCAATATCAAAATATGTTTTAATAAGCCTATAAAATAATTCCAGTGATTGATGTGAAGTACAATGAAACACCAGAGAAACTAAAGACCTCAGGTTTTATGGTATCAGAATACACTGTACTGACAAACAGAATATACGTGGCTGGATCTTGGCAGCCTGTGGAAACAATACTACAGGGATCCCATTTAAATTTCAACAAGGCCTAATGAGTCACAGTTTAATGCAAACCTGTTTGGGTGAGAAAGAAATAATGCCTCTTGCAATGGCAAGATAATGAAGCACCAGATTTTTCTCAAATAATTTGTTCTCCATCTTCCCTGCTGCAGCCTTATTCAGGCATCATCCTTCTCACCTGGATAACTCCACTGGTCTCCTGCCTGGCCTTCTATAACCAGGTAGTTTTCTACCTGATTATGAGAGAAAGCTTTCTACATCTCAAATCTGATCATGCCAATGTTCTGTTTCAGTACTGGCTTTCCAGAACCTACAAGATAAATAAAGTCCAATCTCCTCCTATACTGACTCCTAAGTTACATCTGCCACTCCCACCCCCTTTATGTTCTAGAAATACTTTAGTTCTCAGAGCACATCACAAGATTTCAAACCTCAGTGTCTGAACTATCCCCTTTCCCCACCCTCCCTTGTAAAGTATTTCCAAAGATGCCTACCTCCACCTCCGAAGAAAAAACAAACAAACAAACTTGTTTGGACAGAGCATTTTCATCCAACTTTGTCAAACTGCAAATACATTATTAAGAAACGTCATAAACATGTTTACCACAAAACTTGTTTTTCAATGTGTTATTGAGAGAAAAGCTTAAAAAGTAAAAAAGCAGAGGAAGGGGCATATTTATACCTGAAAAGTGAGCCATGTATACAAGCTTGTTTGCATTTGACAGAAAACTGTGAAGGTGATGCAAAGGATCTATGCTCAGACAGCTGACTGAAACCATAATCCCCCAGTAAAAGTTGTAGCATAAAAGCTCAGGCAGCTCACACCCTCACTGCCCATTAGGAGCTTATAATGTCCCTGTACCTCTCTGGAGAGCTCAGCTTGTACAGACTGGAAGAAACTCTTGCTGCCAGAGGTCCTTGACACACTGGCAGCAAGTCAGCAGCAGAGGAGGCCAGGAGAGACAGGCCTACCCCAAAAGGTAGGCCCCTCCCTACTAGTGCATTCTGTTAGCTTGTTAAGGGAAACAAATGTAAACAGTGCAAGTGTTCATGTGTGATTAGGACTTTCGGTATTGCCTACCCTTTGACATCCCAAACCTGATTTACCTTTGACCTTGAATACTCAGAACAAAACACTCCCCTGATTCTGGTTAGTTCTTTATCTTCCAGTTGCAGCTGAGTTACCACCTGCACAAGGAGAGTTCAGACTGGAGAAGGTCCACTTCCAAGGGGCTTCTCACCTGTCCTATCCTGCTTACAAGGGCATTCACTTCCAAGGCCATGAAGTCTAAGAGTCAGATACCCTGTCTCATTCAGTTTGCACCTTTCAACCTATTGATACAATATGTAGCAGAGTGGCTGGTAAATATGTAACAGACATTTGTTAGCTGAATGGGAACGGTTTCCATGCTTTAACTCTGGCAAACAAGACCCAGCATCACCAGGCACACAGTTTAAGTCTATTTTCTAAGGTCCTTAAAAGATGACTAAAGAGTTATCCTTCAAGGGACTTCCCTGGTGGCGCAGCGGATGAGACTCCGTAATCCCAACGCAGGGGACCTGGGTTTGATCCCTGGTCGGGGAACTAGATCACAAATGCATGCTGCAACTAAGAGTTCACATGCCACAACTGAGGAGCCCTGGAGCCACACTAAGGAGCCCACCTGCCGCAACTAAAACCTGGTGCAACCAAATAAATAAATAAATATTATTTAAAAAAAAGAGTTATCCTTCAAGAAGCCTGTAATTGGTTTTTTTTTTACTATCATTAGAATTTCCATCCTTCAATTCAGCTTGCACACACCATTACACTAATTTCCTAAATTATATTATGACTTTTCATTCAAAATTCTCTAACAGATTAACATCACCTGTAAATCAAAATTCAAATTCTTTACCTAGAGATTAAAGATCCTTCCTATGTGACCCCAACAATCTTTCTAGCACTGATGACTGCTGTGACCAGTTGTACTCCTTAGAAATCTTACCGCACACAGTGAGTTTTTCTTTGCTTTTTCATATTGCTGTCTGGAATCCCCGAAAACACTTTAATTTCAGATGCCCTGGTCATGACAGAGTACAGGACAATGACTGAGTTCATTCCCAGAATGATGAAATGCTTTTTTGATTTACCCTAGGCTTTGCATTTTTTAGTTAAATATTTCAAGCCTGGCTGTAATAACAGTGTTGTCTTTCCTCACAGGTCTGTCCTGAGTACTAATATTTCCATGATTAACTGCCCTATTGGTTCTGAAACCATATCAATGAGACCCCTGGATACGGGACATTTTTTCCATATAAACAAAAAGCAGAATGTGATATATATATATTATATATATATATATATATATATATAATATATATATATGGAAATGTGTTATTTTTCCTTCCATGTAAATACACAAAGCGATGGCAAGAGCAAATTTGCATGTATTTACATTTCTCTATATCAGAAAGTGAGTGCCAAGGAGAGTTGAATAGAATAAAACACATACTTGTGTTTTTTTTAACATGATTTTATTCTATTATCTCTGCTGAAAATTAAATTCTTTGAAGAGTCAGGAATATATTTAAGAGTAAGTAAAAGTTACATAAAATCATGGTCTGTATAAATAGCATGGGTATTATATATCTACTGGAGGTAATTATGGTCTCCAAACCTCTCATACCACTGGGGGTCTTAAGAAATGGAAAGATGTATTATTTGTGGTTTAGAAATCCCAAAATACCTAGCACAGCATCGTCAACACAGCTGGTATTTAGTGCAAAATTAAAACTCAAAGTATGACCTATATCACATTCAGAAACCATTAGCTATTTGGAGGTAGAGTTTTAAAGGATATTACAGTTTGTGTAAATGTCGTCCATTCGAAGCTCAATGATTGCTTGGTAGATGAATGAAAAAAATTCAAATCTGCATTCCTGATCATCCTATTCAAAAAGCACCAGGTATTTTTCACTCTGGCTAAAATTTCTATAACATACATGATGCCCTTCTGAAGTTAAATATTTGGAAGAGCACTAAGCACTCATTCCTCCTATTCTGTGAAAAATGGCTTATGAGGTACCAGAACCTGAAACCCACGTCCTCTTTCATCCCTCATTCATCCTCTTTCATTCCCACCACTGAGCAAGTTGAAAATAGACAATTTTCAAAACCTCTGCCAACTGACTGACTTTTGGTAAGAGACGCTTTGTTCCCAGAATATGAGTACTTCTGTACTTGTGATCATTTTTTAATAGCTATTACCCTATCTTGCATCATCATGATTTGTTTTCTCCAAACAATATTTCTTGCTTTTGCTTCAGCCATAAAATAAGTCTTAGCTGCATATTCTTGTCTAAAATGATAAAGGAAACTCTTGGCTTCCATGTCTGGATGGATTGGATTTGGCTATTTGTAGTACTTCGGGCACATTATTTTCCCAAAGTTTAGTGGTATAAAACTCTCTTCAGTTTTTATTGACCAGTTTATAACAGGTGGCTATCAGGCTTACTGTAGTGCAATTCTTAGATTTTGCAATCTGCTGCAATATAAATAGTTTATGTTAATTATCCCCTTTCCAACTTCTGGGAGAATAGAGACATTTTGATTGCAAATTTCACACTTGGTCATTAACACTATGGTTTCTGAATATGCACTGGACCGTTTTGTTTTTGTTTTTGTTTTTTTTGCGGTACGCGGGCCTCTCACTGTTGTGGCCTCTCCCGTTGCGGAGCACAGTCTCCGGACGTGCAGGCTCAGCGGCCATGGCTCACGGGCCCAGCCGCTCCGCGGCATGTGGGATCTTCCTGGACCGGGGCACGAACCCGCGTCCCCTGCATCGGCAGGCAGACTCTCAACCACTGTACCACCAGGGAAGCCCCTAAACAATCCGTTTTTTAAGAAGTTGAATCTATCCTGAAAAGGCAAGTCACAGCATCTATGATAGTCTGAATTATTCTCTGGTTACTCATTTATCTGTTTCCTCTATTAGACTGGAGTCTATTTGAGGCCATGCATTTGGTCACCAAATCCTAGCATAATGTCTTAACAGACACATACTACATAAAAGTTTGTTAAGCTGACCGGAAGATGATCCCCAGTAGCTTCCACAGTGTGCTTAAGGGGAGAAAGTCTGCTTTTGGAACGCTGAAGTGAACTTCTGACGTTCCTTGGGTAACACATCCCTCAGTGAGCACAAGGCACGCAAGGTCCCCCGTAGCATGGGGGAAGCTGGAGCGCACCTCTCCTCTCTTCTCTCCAGCCAGGGACAAGGCACACAGTGGTCAGCGGGGCTGTGCAACTCGCCCTGCTGAGGGATCCCATCACAAAACATACAGATCCCATTCTCACTGGTTCCCTGGGAAGAGGGGACATTGAAGACCTCCCCTAGGAAACACTGCAACATGGGAGGAGCCCTCTGTTTAATTTAAGGGTCTGATATTAAAAGAAATCTTGTAAAATTAGAATATGTCCAAAAGAAACAATGCTAGAATGTTAACCAGACTTATTGGGGTGATGATTTCACAATTTAGACAAATATTGAATCATTATGCTGTACACCTGAAAGTAATATAATGTTGTACGTCAATTATACCTCAATTAAAAAAAATTATTTTCACTTAAAAATAAAAGGAAATGATGAGTCCATGAAACTGGGCTATAAACTTTAATTAGTCTGATTCCTAAAAACATTATCTAATTCGAATATCATATTGATCCATGAAATTTATTATGAAAGCAAAAGATCACTATATATATTTTATAAAAGATCTTATTTATATTTATAATTTTTATAAAATATATTAAGGTATATGCTTTATAAAAAAATATCATATATAACTATATTACATATAAAATATATTTTATAAAATTAAATAGAATATATAAATATATTTTATAAAATATATCTATAAAATGCAGCATTTTATATTTTATTTATATAAAATTTATATTTATTTTCTGTAAATATATAAATATATTATGCAAAGGAAATTATATAAAATGTTATGAGATCACAAGAGCTAAGGTGCACAAAAATATGACTATTAATACCACCACTGCTACTATTATATTTTTATGAAGGACTTTATATGTTGCAGGCACTGCAGTAAATGCTTTGCCTCACAACTCGCTGGTACGTGTAGATTATTATTATTCTGACTTTCCAGATGAGAAAGATGAGCCTTAAAGAAGTTAAAGAGCTTTCTGTAGTCATGCAGCTGAAAGAATGCCAGCATAACCCAAGCATCTGAGCACCTAGCCTCTAATTACAATGTGTTGGAGAATAATTCTTTTCATAATAAGCATATTCATTCCTACAATTGGTACAGACAGCAAGCAATGTAAGGAATGTGGACACATGACACACGTGTCATGGGAGAATTAGTAGGAAATGCTAAGAAGATTCTTTTACAGAGGATGCATGCCAGCTAAGGTTTGCCAGGATATCCTTTGGAATCTGCCTTGATGTTATTGGAAATAAATTTATTCATTGAACAGGTATTTATTGAATAAGTAACTGGGAGAAAAGAAAAGACTTAAAGCAGATGTCCATTTAAGATAGAGGATATAAATTTTAGTAAGGGAATGGAGTGAAGGGGGCAAACCGAAGGTTAGTAAAATAACCCAGGTAAGAAATGATAAAGGTCTGAACTAAGATAGTACCAGTAAGATTGGAAAGAACAAAGTGGGCACAGGAGATGCTTGTAGAATTAAAGCAACTGTGACCAGCCATTGAGGGATGGTACAGGGATAGTAAAATATAAGGTTACTCTCAGGTTTCTGCCTGGTGGACGGATGGTAGTGCCACTGAACGAGACAGAAAAGAAAGAAAATGAGATTTTGTGAGAAAGATGATGAATTTTGGTTTACACTGAAATGAAGTTCCTCTGGCCTTCCAGTTAGTGGTTAGAAATAGGGCTTTGGAGTTCAGGATTAGAGATATAAGATATAGAGTTAATGGCACAGAATGATAACTGAAGCCCGGGGAAACAAGATAAAAGTAAAAGGCAGGTATGACAGAATATCAATATAAGAAGAGCCAGGGAGAAAATGGAGGTAGGGATGGAGACCACAGGGCTGTGACAGGTCAGGAGGGAATGCAGGAATAGACAGGGTTACTTCTAGACCCAGTCCTGGTAAAATCAGATCCTTGACTGAGTCCGACCATACTCTGATCTCTAGGGAAGCTGTGAAAGTTGAGAGGATCTGGCCTGCCATGTAGTTTAAACACCACCAAATCTCTAGTGAAGATTTTCAAGCAGGCATAGTTTTCATGTACAATAGTTGCTGAAACATGCAGCAGAGTCTTACAGTTTGAAACTTTTTGAGGAAACATTTTAAAATTGAGAGAGTCCACAAAAAGTTACTGATTGTAGTACTTGCTTCTTATTCTATATTACCATAAGTCATGGCACACAAAGATGACACCGTTCCACTGTTAGAGCATATTTGCAATGCTGAACATACTTTTTCAAATAAATGTTTTATTTTGAAATAACTTGAGATTTAGTAAGAAGTCGTGAAGATACTTCAGGGATACACACTTCACCCAGCTCCCAGTGATGTTAACATCTTACATAAACACGGCACATCTGTCACAACTAAGATCGACACTGGGGCACAACTATTAATGCAACTCTGGACTTTATTCACATTTCACCCCACTGCATTTAGTTTTCATGTCTCTCTCATCTCCTCTGCTCTGTGACCGTTTCTCAAGTCTTTCCTTGTCTTTCATGACCTTGAAAATAGCGGTCAGGTATTTTGTAGAATGATCTTCAATTTGGGTTTCTCTGATTTTTGTCAAAGACTAAACTGAGATTACGGGTTTTAGGGAAGTACACCGCAAGTGCCCTTCTCACCCTATACCTAGAGAGAGGGGCGTGTACTACTAACATGAATTACCACTGATGATGTTAATTATGATTCCTTGATTAAGGTGGTACCTGCTAGGTTTCTCTAATGTAAAGATAGTATTTATTCCTTTCCAGAACACATGTGTACACACACGACAGATTTATTACATTTTGCTTTAGAAAAGATTGGAATCTTGCCAAAGATACTAGCTCATCAGAGCGGACTTTATTGAAGACATCAGAGTACCTTGGAAAATACTTCTCACAGTACTATCATAGTTCTTCCAGCAACCCTAGGGATATCTTATTATATTGATAAAGTAATTAGTCCAATCAGATACAGTCAGTCTTAAATTTGATGAGCAACAGATATTTAGTATGAACATAAAGTCATTAGTCCATTACAAACCAATCATGTCCAATACTGATAATCAGTAGATATAAATAGTCTAAAACTCTCCAAGATCAGCAGGTAGGTCTGACCCAGACACCTTTCAAATTACTACTTCTCCCCTGGGTGCCTTTAAGAATGGAGTCTCTATCTCCCCACTTGGTCCTTTTGGTCTCCTGCAAGTAAGCCCCACTGGCTGTTGAAGCCAAAAATCCTGAGGGCTCATCTTCTGGGCACAGGATCCCTGGGATAGAGAGCCCGATGTGGGGCTCAGACCCCTTGCTCCTTGGGGAGAACCTCTGTAGTTGTAATTATTCTCCCATTTGTGGGTCGCCAACCTGGGGGTAAGAGTCTTGACTATACCGTGACTCCGCCCCTCCTACCCATCTTGTTATGGTTCCTTCTTTATGGCTTTATGGTACAAGATCTTTTCTGGTAGGTTTCAATCTATTTCTCTGATAGTTGTTCTGTAAATAGTTGTAATTTTGGTGTGCCCCTGAGAGGAGGTGAACTCAAGGTCTTTCTACTCTGTCCTCTTGGGTTAATTGATCAATCCTACAGTCTTTATGTGATATTTAATTTGTAGTCATTAATATTTGTCTGTGTGTACAAAACTTACACATTTGCTCTTATTTATATAATACTCAGCATCCTGCAGCATTTGATTAAAAAACTTTACAAAAAAATAACAGTATAAATGGGCTAAAATGTATTGAGGTTTTAGCAAATAAAACTAGTATGAATTTAAATCTATACAATATACAGTTTGAAATTAACATCAACTTTTCTGCCCAAATTTTGTCCAACATAAAGTCTGTTTAAAACATCAGAAACTGAAGTAACTGATTCTATTGCCATATAATTCTAGGAAATACCCTAATCTGTATTTTAGGAGACCTATTATTCTTAGGGCCTTAAAATCTAGATTTCCTCCTGCTTCATCCTAAACAATGTACATCTTACATTTTTTGAAACTTGGAGCAATAGCTTTTAATGTTTTCCACTGAATTCCAGGGTTTAGATCTCAAACATGTATTACAGCATCAGAATATATATGTGCTCTTTGAAGATTCAGTCATATCGGATGGCATCCTGATAAATTTATTATTCATGACTCAGTTACAGATAAACAGTGTGGCAACATAAAAGAAAAGCATTAAAAAGTCACAGGTATCAGAGAACCTTTTTGCAGAGGAATAAAAGTAGAGGAGGAGCAGGTTTAAAACAGATAAATAATAAATAAGGTAATTTAGGGAAATCTTTTCTTTTATAATTAACCTCATGTTCTAGACAGTTAACTCCTTTAGGATAATGACAGACCCTAATCCAAATTCTATAAAGTTCTAATATGTTACACAGTATGGTTCCTTAACATAGTAAATAGTACTTTAATTCAATTCATTTATACTAGAGTTAATATTTTAAAGTATATGCTAAAAAGATAAGATCTTACTACAAAATATAGACATTTTGAATACAAATTCATATTTATAATTTAATAAGTGGAAAACAAGAAATGTATGATAATTTTGTAAGATTTATTAGGTGGAGAAGTATCAAGGATTTTCTGACACAGTTTATGTGTATTTTAGGAAGAAAGTTGTAAAAGCCCTCATGATGATCTCACTTGAGGGTAGGAGAATGTGTGGAGGGGAATCTTTTATGATTTTCCTTTCCAATCTCTAATCTTGCTTTTCTCCTGCTATCATGTTAAACCAAAGACAATGTTGTGCTCCCAGGTTAAACATAAGGTCAGGTGGAAGCTCACAGATAGTCTCAGATTTAACATAACCATCTTCTGCAGTCTGAACAAGAGCTAATTTGGATGGTTTTGTTAGTAATGAATTCAGTTGACCTAACCATGCTTCTTCAAACACCAAGTAACCACACTGTTCTCTGTCGTAAAGCTCTTCAAACCATCTGCTGTTGGTTCACTGAAGTGTTAGCCATCTTCCCTGTGGACTGCCATACTTGGCCACCATCTTCTCCCCTTTGCCATCTAACTTCTATTTGTTTCTCATGTCTCAGCCTTCTCTAAAAAACCTCTCCCCTAACTGCATCATCTCCTGCTCTCCTGTGAGTTCCCCGAGCATCTCTTATACGCACAGTGCTACCGTACAATCGTGAACAAGACAGACCTGATCCCAGCCTAATGGGCTACACAGTCAAGCTGGGAAGAAAGGCCTTAAGCAAACAATTAGATATACACGATTAACACAATTATTAGCAGTGTTCAGAGTATCGTAAAGGAGAAAAGAGGGAGGCATAGAAATGTAGAGCCGCAGAGCCTAACCCAGAGCTATTGTGAAGGAAAGACCTCCTTGAGGACGCCAGGCATACTCTGCCATCACGGCCTTGGCAAAGACAAGGAAAAATACAAAAAAAAAAAAATCAAAATATATTCACAACATTCTAGAGAGGGGGGCAACATATATACAAAAAACACCTTAAGGCGAAGGAGAGGAGGGAATCTGGCATATTTTGGGAACAAGGAGAAAGGGGGCTCAAGATGAGGCTGGAGAATGCACTGGACCCAAAACATGCCAACCATGGAGGTGCCCAGCTCCCATTCTCTCCACAAAGACCTCGCTACTGGGCTGAGGGGAGGGCAGCTGGCTATCCCGGCCCAGCGGCAACCCCTTCATGACACAGCACAGCCTGCCACCAGGGCCACGCACATCCCTGGCAGCCTCCAGCCTATGACTAAGCACGGTGGGAGCAGGAGTGTGCGGCCCTTTCTGCCCTATGCAGGAGTCCTCTAATAGGTCCTCTCGCTCCAGGCCTCCACTGGCTCAGCCAAGACTTTGTCTAATTTGTTTCACAGATTATATACACCTGATTATCCTCTTCCCCCAGTTTGACGCTCTCTCTGGATTTTGGCCTTGTTGAGTTTGAGATACGATGGTTTGTTTTGAGATTCAATGACTAAATACTGTATTAGAGATACTATCAATTTGACACAACAAATGACACTCACATAATTTCATTCCCAGCTTTCAATACACTCAGTGGAAGTACTAGGAAAATTGAAACAGTTGTGAAGATTTACAATTTTTTTCTAAGAAACTCAACATCAGCTATGTCGGGATGAAGCAGATAACTCTCAATAGGTTGTCTTCTGTTTTCCTTAAACAAATATATTATTACCGCAATTGATTGCTGGAAGTAGCACATTAGGTATAGCTCAAGCTACAACGGAGATGAGAAATGTTCGTTCAATTACATTTATTGAGTTTGCAGAGTGAGCTACTTGTCAATTATAATAGTTAACAAGGTTTTCCTTCAAAGGGAGAAAAGGATCTACTGCCTCAACTTAATAAATATACATTAGAATAAACCTTTCATAACTTCTGCGAAGGAGTAAGTTCTTATTAGGGGTGCGTCTCCACTGCCTATGCCATCCCGCCACACATGTATTAGGCATGTAGTTGGACTGTATGAGACATGTGGATCGACCCCCCACTCCCTGCTCCAGTCCAAGACAATCAGGTTATTCTCATCATCCTTCGCCAAAACCAAGTGGTGGTTAATGGAGAGATTTCAGGACTTTGGTCTCATGACGGTGGGAAGTGATGACCCTGCCCCTCAATCCCTCTAGATGTAACGATGTAAAAAAAATTGCTACAAGCAGCCACTGCAGACAGTCAGGGAAACCACACTGAAGAGAAAGCTTACACAGCAGAGCCAAGACAATGGAAGAAGCAGACATGAGATCTGACTGCGCTGTGTCTGAAGTCGGCCCTACCCTGTTCGATTACTGAGGAAAGGCTGAAACACGTCTCCTGTTACTTGTACTGTGGAAACCATCCTAATGTACAAAGGTGTTTTCCTAAGTTTAAAAATGACACATTGGATCATGCATCTCAGCTCACCTTCCTGCCCTTCCCAGGAAAATAATGGTCAATTGTCAGTCACTGCTTCAGGTTTAATTCCGTGGATCTTCATGGAATACAGACTTTAAAAAGTTTGCATATCATTTCAGCAAGTATCAAAAAAAATTGTAAAATATAAAAACATACAAATGTGTGCGTTAGCTAATTGATGTGATTATACACTTGGGTGCTAGGTGAAAATCACTATTGAACACCTTTAAGAGTCCACATGTGCAAAGCAGCAGACTCTTTTCTCATTTAAAAAAAAAGTCAGTAATATTTTATTTGTTTATGTAAGAGTTTGCAACGTTGGCCAAATCTAGGCCATATTTGTTTGTTTGTCTTGCCTACGTAATATATAAACACACACAGCTCTTCAGAGCAACAACCAACCTGAGATAGAAAGCAGCTACTAGCTACTCCCTTTAGGCTGAGAATGAGCTGCCAGTTTTGTTTGCTTTGTACAAGGTCCACTTCACCCATTTGGGGACCTCATCACAGTAAGGTTCTGGAATCTGTGACCTCTGATTCAAGTGCACACGTTAATGTTTTGACAACTAAGTGCAGATTTATTCATATACTGGAAAAACCTGACAAGGGAACCCAGATAAGCAGCACAAAAGCAAATAATGATTTCAGATAAGTGAAAACAGGATTGTTCACTTCCTTGGTATAAGACTCTTCACCAAATAGGCGCCTATCTTACCTGTAGGTCTTTTCCTTCTATCTTATTTTGGAGCACTTCAAGGCACTTGGTAAAGTCAGTATGGTCCTGATCAGGAGTTGAAATAATTTCACATCCCTGTGTTAAATAAGATAAAAGGTAGGAATAAGTAATGATGTCAGCCTCGGAACAAGATCAAGAGCTATAAAAGTAAAGTATCAGACATATCCTGTCATGCCTGTATTATACCTTGATCATTAGAATCATTCTCATTATCTTTATTATTTCACATAACAGGATATCTCAGCAATGATGTTACACTATCACAATAACGATCTGATTACGACAATCATTTTACCCAAAGAAGTACAGATTTTACTACATTAATGGTCTTTAAAAATCACTGCTGTGATGACATTCAAGATTAGCGTAAGGACTCAGGTACAAGTATTATAAAATATATTCACAGTGAAATTACCTGAAATTAAACTATTTCTAAAAAACTTTGAGTTTCTTCGAGCAGACTTCCTAAGTTTACCCACACGACAGAAAGACTAACACTGAGCTAATGATAAACTACATTTTAAGTAAAATCAAGTTAGATGTCCTATAAAATTCCTTTACAGCACCCTTTTTTCCTCATGTAAAAAGAAGCAGGAAGAGAGATGCCTGTGTAAATATGTCTCTTGGATTACCTTTTGGACATAATGAAGTGAGTTTATAAGTTCTTTGCCTTTTCTACAACAGATAACTAGTGAAAAACACTGAAAAATATTTATAAATAGAGTGCCACAAAAGTGCCAGCTTGTTGGCACTAGTGAACTGAGGTGGTGCAAGAAACGATATTTTTGAAATGACACCTTTCTCTCCAATGTCTTACAGAAGCAAAGGTATGTAAAACCAGAGCACGAGGGGACTTCCGACTTCTTAATTCAGGAATAAAACGATGCAAGGTCTCTGACAAACAGCTGAGTAAGTGAAAGTTAAATATAATCTAGTATATAAAGTTGCCATTCGAAGAGTTTTCAAGGAGAGAAAGCAAATTAACCAAATTAACTAACGGAGCAAATTAACCAAAGTGGTACAAATTGCGCGTGTGTGCGCACGCACACACACACACACACACACACACACAGAGGCAAAAATTCACGTCTGGCAAATCCTTGCCTATAGCTTTGGGACCACAGGATCTTCAGCAAGAGAAGACTCACTGCTCCTTGAGCACAGGGAAACTGACCACTGCGTTTCAGTTGCTAAGACAATACCAGCACATACCAAGCAGTCTACAGAAGTTTGATGGATAGATAAATGATGGATGGATTAAAACCATTTCTCTCCTCATGGGACTAATGCTACGTTTCTCTGAAATATTAATGTGGATAAATCAGACTATGAGTCTAACTCAGAAAAGCAACAATGACATTATTTTTTCAGGCATTATGCTACCTGCTGCCATTAGGAAACTATGTAACACTTATTTTAAAGTATGATTAATACAGATTCTTAAAATGGTGACAAATATTAGTGCTTCATATGCAACTATATAAACTAAAATTCAACAATACATTAATGTTAACCAAGTGAACATCCAATCACGTAAAGTGAAATACAAATTTCACACTGAGGCTTAACAAATATAGCAGTATAAAGTACTACATAAATAATTCACAGTATTTTTTTTAATGAGTCATTATTTCTCAATAGAAAGAAAAACGACAAGGAAACAAACTGATATCAGGAACTTAGTAAAATTTAGCAATAAACAGTTTTCAGAACATGTCCTGGAATGGTAATAGTTCAAATTAATTTCCAATAGTACCAGCATCTATAGCTGTAACAAACACAAAAATATATTCTCATAATATATGATCCTAATCTCAGTAAACTCACAAGTCATCTAAAGAGCAAAGGTTTATGTTCAGTGTGGTATATTCTAAAAAGAAAAAAGGTTCAAGGAAGGGTTATGGTAAATACTCAGATTAACCAGATAATTTTATTATTAGCTTAGTTAACCAAATAATTTTATTATTAGTTAAATTATTAATAGTCTACCTTACAAATATTACAATATTTTATTAATGACCAAATAACTGTATTATTACATCTACCTTATGACTATTAAAATATTAATCAAAATATTAGCTTTAAGCTGTAAGCTCCATGAAGGTACCCACTATGTCCCTTTGCTCATTATTGCATCTGCATACAAGAACCCAACACAGGACACGGCAAGTAGCAAGCATTCAATAATGAATAAAGTCATTTATAAAAGCCTGAGATAAATTACCACTCTAGACCAGGCATCAGCAAAGTTTTTCTGTAAAGGGCCAGATAGTAATTCTTTTAGGCTTTGCAGGCCAAAGGGCCTCTGTCCCAACTACTCAGCTCTCCCTTTGTATCATGGAAACATCTACAGACAAAAAAAAATGAGTAGGAATGGCTGTGTTCCAAAAAAACTGAAATGTGAATTTCACGTAATTTTCACGTTATGAAATATTATTATTCTTTTGATTTTTTTCCAACCATTTAATACGGTAAAAACCATTCTTAGGTTGCCAGCTATACAAAAGCAGACAGCAGATGAGATTTGGCCTGTGGGCTGTAGTTTATCAACCAATCCCTGTTCCAAGCCCACAAATAGTTTTTCTGATTTTCATCACCAAACTCTGTACATGTTTGAGGAATTTAATATGAGGGAAAAGTTTCAGGCCTTTAAAAAAATCTCTGTGGACTCCCTTTTCCTTATCTGTAACGGACCTAGCAGGCAAACTAACAGTGCCGTTGAGATGCCCTGTATAATGCCCAGAATGCACCGGGCACAGAGACGAACACAAAGCAAATTCTCACCTCGGCACTTCCGAACAATCTCTAGAAACGTCGATGCTACAGTCACACCACCTCACATCAAAGGTCACTAGAGTAAGCGAAATATTGCTAATATTCCCCATAGAACCTTGTGTGGAGGCTTATAAAACTATTTTTGAATTCACTGACAACTTGTAAGAAATTATTACAAGACAATGAGTGTCATTAATCAACCTAATTTCAAAAGATCAATGCAAAAGCCGTCAGACTGTCATTCTCAATTAATTTTACTGTTTGCCAATAATTCAACTAAAATAGGTTAATGAGTTTTTATATTTAACACACGTAAAACCTATCAGGTTATATTATGCTGACTCCTTTAAAACTCCTTAATTAGAAAGGAAACAAATCCTTTGGAAAAAAAATTATAACAACATATCAATTGTTATTTCATGCACTCTATCCAGAGAGAGACTTGGCCTCCTTAAAACAAGAGGCAAGTCCAGTGAAAGCATTCCCAAACTTGCTATTAGCTTATTCATTTTAGGATAAGTCATTTAGTGCCATTTTAGGGTAAGTCATTTAGTGAAAGGACTTGTGAAAATTATCCTGCAAAATTTTATGGGGCTCTGAGACTTCTACTGTAACTTTATGGACTATGTTTATAAGGTTAAAAGTTTAGAAGTGTTATTTCCTTGTAGGTACCATGCACACCAATTCTGAACATTTATTTGGAGTGACTTGCATATAGCTTCTCACCTAACAGAATTAAATATGTCTGTAGCTACAAAATCTAAAATGCTTTTCAACAAACAGATTATTTTCCTAACAACATATAACTTAATTCTCTGAAAAATCAGATAACCTCAAAAGTATCTGAAAATTAGAATCTTAAAATTGTGATCTGTTGATAATTAACTATCTTCCTCACTAAATCAATAACGATAATAAAAAGTAACAATTGAGTACACATCTTGTTATATGAGATATGAGTCACTTTATATGAATTATGTTCTTGAATCTCTAAGACAACCTTATAAGGTTAATGTAATTATCACATTTTAAGATGTGTAAACTGAAGTTTAGAGAGATTAAATAACCTGCCCAAAGTCACACAGCTGATTTAGGACATAGTATGTCATCTGAAGCCCAGACCCGTAACCTACCAATGCTTTGTACTCAACCCTGCTTAATTAAACTTTGGGTATTTTGGAAGGTTTAAGCAGAAAAACACCTTTATAATTTATACTGAACCTTTATTTAGTTGCTTTTCTCCCGTTTTAAATACCTGAAAATCCTTTAGCTTTTAGACAGACATGACCCCTGCCTGACTCCATGCTGATTCCGTTGTAGCCCAAGGCTTGGGACCCTCAGAGCACCCACAGACATCTGAAGTGGGCAGTGAGTGCTTAGCTATCCTTCTCATCCCTTTTCTCTGCTTTCCCAACTCATTATACTGTCACTATATTTATCATTTATATTCATGACATAATTCACTTTTTTTGGCTATTAAACTTATCATTCTGATCAATATCTCTGTATAGAAGTGTTTATTTCTGGTTATTTTCTTCGAATTGAATTCTTAAAATGAAATTACTGGGGAAATTCTAAGAACTTTTTTTTATAACCCCTGGTAGATGTTGCCAGAGTTTCCTGCCTTTCCAGGCAGGCTGTAAATATGAATATTCCTACTGGTGTATGAGGGTGAAAAAAAAATTTCTTCTTTTAAAATATAAGTAACAGTAGGAAAGTTAATTCATCATGAATTTCTTACTGTGAATTAATTTACTTGCCGTACTTCCTTCTTAATCACAAACAGATCAATTTCATTAAGGAAAAGATGACTTTCACTGGAGAGAAAGGGAAAAGAAAGTTAAGACAATTTTGGAGTGTGAAGCAGGGTTGAGACTGGAAGTGGTTCACCCAACTGAGGACTAAGGAGCTAAAGGACAGTATGAAAGAAAGGGACACTTCTGGGAGGGGAAACAGGTGTCAATCAAGGGTAAAGAAAAGGAGGCAAGAAGATGTCAAAGACCACCTTTCAAGTTGGCTCTGAAAAGATGAAGTGCAATTTATTATCCCATCACATTAGAATATTGGTACTTTTTTTAAATAAGCAATGATAATAAGAGCTTTATGGGGTCTTAAAATTCTAGCTCCCACACACTTTATTTTCCCCTATCCATTGCTGAAGTAGCCTTTCTTCCTGTATGTTAGCATACATTTAAAAATATTTAGGGAGATATACTCAAGAGTCTTAAAAAAATTGAATACATTACACTTTTAATAATGAGGTTCCATAATCTTCTATTAAACTGAATTGACCAGAACTCTGTAATAAGAAACTGCCTGCCAGATTAAGAGCACAGCAGGGATAAAGCAAAATGACTTATACTCTGAATAATCAAAGATAGAGATCTAAAATTAGCCCAAACTTGTTCTCACATTTGCCAAGAAGGGGAATAGTTGCATAAAGCCGATTGAAATCTAAATGATCTATGTTCCTTGACACAGGTATGAAAATTGTCTTTTTACTCTGTAGAGATGTTATCACGAAGTAACCATTTCCCACTTTCCCCTTTATTGTATAAAGCATACTATGGTAGATTACTACTATAGTTTTATTTACCAGACTTCTAAAAACATTTCTACTTTTCAAACTAAAAAGTTTTCTTTAAATTATCAAATGACAGCTGACGAGTAACAATTTCAACAAGAATGTCACACGATTAAACTCTTAAAAATTCTAAGTAACAAGTTGCCTAATATAATCCAGTGTTCTCTTTCTGTTTTTCTAGACAGTGTATAAAAGAAGAGAACAAAAGTAATTTACCTTGTAGCAATTCTCCATTCAATCCCAAACATAAAGAGACATTCTAATCTGCTATAATCTTCACTGCCCTGGGTGTTGTAAAATAACCTTTCCTTTCAGCACGGCATTGAACGAAAACTTTAAGCATTTGAAACAAGAAAGCCACCACATCTATTAACAGAAGTCAAAAGTTATTTTAAAACAGCACAGGGTCTCAAAATGATGGCTTCCTTCCTAAAAGCAGAGCCAGAGTTCCCAGTGGAACAGGGTGTCCAAAAGACTTAACATAGCAGGCTCAAGAATGCTTTTATAAAAGCCTGCTTGCATGGTTGGCCTTTGGACTAACGCCTGGAGGACCTGAACGGTAAACAGTTCCCTATACTGATAAACACTTTTCCCCAATGGTGGCTCACTGTGCCTAAATTATTTGTACAAACAATGTGGTTTACGCTAAGCACCTGCTTTCTTTTTGCCCCCAGTAAAATTTTGGGCATTGGCTCTTGAATGAGCTTCCCTGGTGACAACACATCACACTTGTTACAATTTGATTAAGCACACACATCCTACTGACTCCACTGGGAAAGGACTCTTGCAACTGGTGACTCATTTCCTCCAGAATTTCCCCCCAAGTGCCTTTTCCCTTTGCTGATTCTGCTTCCTATACTCACAGCTGTGATTTATTACAGTGAGGGGCTGACTATATGACCAGTGCCCTGAGTCCTCTAGTGAATTACAGAACATGGAGGTGGTCTTGGGAACCCTCAAAACAAAGAGCTACAGAGATTCTTCCTCTACTAGGATGCTTGTATAAGCTTCTATTTTATAATATTCCTGTAAGTATCTAGACGCAGAGATCTGGTCTTGTCCAGGTGCCATTCCTTCACACCCACTGCAAGTATGCCAAGGATGGACTCGGCCTCCATCAGCGCTCTCTGCCAACCCTCCCCAGAAAAGCAAGGGTGTGGTGGGGCAGGAGTGGGAGTGCTGAAGGTAACCGTGGTGGAGGTTATTGTTCAGTTACCCAGAAGTAAGCAGAACCTGAAAGGAAAACTGAATGCTCACAAAGAAAAGGCGGCCACAGGATTTCCTCGGCATTGAAACTGATCCTCACTTGACTTTGAGAAAACTCCCTCCTCTCAACTCGAGGATTACGGCAAAACGGCTAGAAAAGAGCACGGATTCTGGGGCCAGAATGCCTGGCTGGAGCCTACTTAAACCACTTCCTAGTTGTGTAAGCTTGGGCAAGTTACTCAACCTCTTTGTGCTTCCATACTCATCTGTAAAATGTAGGTGACAGTTCCAACCTAATAAAATTTGATGCAAGGATGAAATGAATTTATAAATGAAAGTACGTATAAAAGCGTTTGTCATATTGTGAGCATGTTAAAGTCATTGTCAGCCATTACTCTTTTCAAGGTTATATTGATTATTTCTCTCATCAACTTTTAAAAGTAGAGAAAACCTGAAATAGTACAACAAACTTATAAGCATCCAAATACATTTTAGCCTGTTGGAAACCAATATACTACTTTAACTGTTAGTGGGTAAAGGGTAGTCTTTCAATGGTGAAACTCACCTGAGAAGTGTAACACTAAGGTAAACAAAATTAAAATTTTGGCAGACTTACTTAGAATGATACTGTGCCTGGTGAATTTCCAAGAGGGACATAGAGAATGTCAAATTTCACAAACTCATTTGATCACAGAAATCTTTTTTATACCAAGTTAACATGTGGCACTTGGTATAAATCTTTTTTATACCAAGTATCTAAAAGAAGGATTAGACACCTGAGTCATATAAACTTTCGTGAGAACCTACTAATTCCTAGGGATCCCAGAAGGAATGACCAAGACTTCAGGTTGCAGGAGATCACATATTACATATTAATAGGGATAGGGAGGAAAATTGTGATAAAATTGTTTCGATCAAGCTCCACAAGGAAAGAACAAAGGAAGGAATACCAAATAGCTACCGGTGGGGAACTGTGGGGGAAGACTGATGAGTAGGGGGTTCCACGATCCAGAGGAATGAGGGAAGAGAAACAGTCACGGAGGCCCCAGAGATCACAGAGTTAGAGAAGAGACAGGCTGGGCTGGCCCAGGAGTCACATGTGAGGCACTTGGGAGGGCTTAACAATTTAAAGGGCATAGGCTCCCCCTTTTTAAATGCCTTAAGTATGTTACACAAATTCAAACAAGACAGGCTTTGCAAAATATAGATAATTTGAAAGGACTATGATTGAGGCAAGCCTAAGAATGAAGGTGTATTCAAGAGACAGTTTCACATAATGTCCCCTGCCTGTCTCATCATTGCCTTGCTGAGATGCTAGAAGGGTAAGCCTACCAAAGTGAAGAACCTGTCACTCAGCTGTCAGTGGAAACTGCCTGTCTATAATTCCCTTCACAAAGCCTTTAGAGCTCAGCAGATGTTAATTAGTCTTGATGCTGAAGCCTACGAATTTATTATGCTGGGGGGGGGTGGGGGGGGGGTTGTGTGTGTGTGTGTGTGTGTGTGTGTGTGTGTGTGTGTGTGTGTGTGTGTGTGTGTGTTTCACTTAAAAAAGTATACCAATCAATGGAGCTGAGCTTTATATATTCATACAATTTCCTCTGTTTGGCATAAGAGTCAAACTTGCTAATGTTCTACAATTTCTCACAGTCCTGTTTGCCATTTTCTCTAAATTAATTAATTTTACCATGTCTAAAAGTTGTTGGCATGTGGCTGGGTGGAACTGGGAAAGAGACACAGCTAAAAGGAGAAAAAAACAAGATACATGAGATTAGGCAGAGCCACGCAGATGTTTTTAAGTGAAGATTAAAAACATCTGTGGAGACTGTTAAATGTAAATAGAATTGAACCCAAGGCACTGTCAAACTCACAAGGATACTATAATTAATTCTGATTAGGAATCAAATCTAGGTTAATAAATTGTACACTTATGGAAATAAAATGATTAGAAATCATTTTAAAAGCAATGTTACTGAGGATAGTTATTAAAAAGCTTTTCAGTTAACAACTTTACAGAGTAAAACAAAATACTAACACTTTACATTAAAATAGTTCTTTTAGCACTTCGAGAGGTCTCTCACATGTACAACATTATGTGACCATTATTACAAATATATGAAAAAGCCAGGGCTATATAACATAATTTAATCTGTATGCCTTGGTAAGACATCCATATATGCAAACTAACAACTCAAAAAATAATCTGCATAGTTAGTTCATGAAAACATTATCGCTTCATTTATAAAAACTTAAAAACTAAAAGGCACACTACTGATAGCCAAGACTAAGTATTATTTGACATCTCTGCCTAAGTAATATAACTGCCTATACCTCCCACACACACTATTTGAGAATCAGTGTCTTTGTCTTTAAATTGCAATTAAAACACAAGCACTTCCTGCTTAACATCAGTAGTCCATTTAAGAAAAATCAGACATCCTACTCAAATGTCAACCAAAAGCCCATTTCCCATTATTTTGACTGGGAAAAAATATATTCAAACCCAAATACTCAGTCTCCTAAAATGCAACTGAAACACATTTATAGAAGCAACAGACATTATGATGAGATGTAAAATGATGAGAAATTTTCTGCTATTAGATATAACATTTATGGCATCTTATATTTAACAAAAGGAGCACAGGTTAAAAAAGTTTAGACAGGGCTTCCCCGGTGGTGCAGTGGTTAAGAATCTGCCTGCCAATTCAGGAGACACGAGTTCGAGCCCTGGTCCGGGAAGATCCCACATGCCATGGAGCAACAAAGCCCGCGTGCCACAGCTACTGAAGCCCACAAATCTAGAGCCCGTGCTCCACACCAAGAGAAGCTACCACAATGAGAAGCCCGTGCACCGCAATGAAGAGTAGCCCCTGCTCTCTGCAACTAGAGAAAACCCATGTGCAACAACAAAGACCCAACACAGCCAAAAATAAATAAATTTAAAAAAAAGTTTAGACAGACTACCCTTGCCCAGTGACTGATTCTGCAGAAATGTGGGTATGGTCATGCCACTGTTAGATGACAATAGGAAAATATCATCAAGAAACACTGATTTAATAAAAGATATTCTTTAATAATTCATGTTATTTCTGAAAAATAAAAAAAATCTTATCTTTCCCAATTCTGAAAAAGATACAATGAAAGAACAAGGAGACAATAGTCTGCCTGGATCTCTGTCTCCAGTCCTGCAGTTTACAGTGCTGTAGAATTACCAGCTGGCCTAGAATAATCTTGTTATGTCTCTAATAGAAAATTAGTGGCCTAGCATCAACTCAACATTACTGCAAGTCTCACTCATCATTTACACTGCGGTTCACTGTATCTCTTCAACCAAGTCTTATCTTTGTAACTGCAGGGCTAACAGGGTCTTGGGCCCACACCATGTTCCAATACTCTTGACCACGGTATGGTTAGGATACCATACCGTGTTCTTCCAGGATCTGGAAGAATTAACTGAGAAGATAATATCAGAACTAAGATCTAAGGGCCTATTCCTGACTTATGACGAGGGTAGTTTTCACCACCCTGTCGAGAACATGGCCTTGTGTTCATGGCAACAGTTTTCAGAATGCCTGAAGACTCACTTTTGTCATAGAACACAGACGACGTTCTTATACTTACAGCCTACCCCTGCCCTTGCTATCTTTCTGTTACCAAATCACCTTGGTTCTTCAATGTCCTATCTTGGCTCAATTCCATGTCCTATAAATAGATTTTATATAATGTAATAATTTACCAGTTTGTTTGGTCATTCTTGGTCTGGCCCAACTATTGCAGCTCTACTCTTGCTACCCCAGAAATGCGGGTGAAAGGGAGTGACATGATGGAAATGTGAAGGGAGAGTGTTTGGTTCTCACACTGACCATTATCACATTGCTGGTGATACTGGCATTCATTCCCAGGGATGCTAAACACCTTGTGCAAAAAACAACTGTCCTGTCCAACAGACCAAAGATGTAATCTGTTTAAGAGCAGTAGTAGTAACTGAGTCCCAGTTTTAATAAAAAATTTTTATGGAAAACATGAACACTGATACGAGAGCTGTCTCTAGCTAGTTCTACCATTTTCCTTAAGTCATTTAAGCTTTATGAGCTTCAGTTTCCACATCATAAAACTGGGCTTAATAACACTTTAATTTTTATAATATTTTAAATTATTTTACATTTTTATCAGTATATTTACAACATATTGCTATCTTATATCCTACACAATTACAATTGTGGAAAAACCTGTTTTTCGGTGACTTTCTAAGGCATTAATTAAATACTGCAACTAATTCCTTAACCTCCTAAACATAAGGAAGCATGCTTTAAAACCCGCTTCCTATGTCCAGTAGAAACCCCAAAGACTATATGCAACAGTAACAGAATATCAGAAGTTACATGAGATATTACAGTTTCTTCAAAGGTCTCAGGAAACTGAAACACATGTGGGCATGACTGACAGAATAACTAAAAAGACTGAAATTGGTGATTTTAACCTTGAATCAAAGAAGCACTGACTGACTCAGAAAGTGAAAAATATAAAGGAAAATAAAATATCAAGGAGAAAATCTGTAAAGACATGCCTCATTATGAGTTAATATTAGTGAACCAGGCAGAGACGAACTAAGACAAATGGGCAAAAGGGGAAACACAAAGATGTCACAGCTATCTGAAAAGGAGGCTTTACGGAATAAATTAGGAATGGCATACCACCAATAAAATGGACAACCTGGAAGAAATGGACAAATTCTTAGAAAAGCACAACCTTCCGAGACTGAACCAGGAAGAAACAGAAAATATAAACAGACCAATCACAAGCACTGAAACTGAGACTGGGATTAAAAATCTTCCAACAAACAAAAGCCCAGGATCAGATGGCTTCACAGGCGAATTCTATCAAACATTTAGAGAAGAGCTAACACCTATCCTTCTCAAAATCTTCCAAAATACAGCAGAGGGAGGAACACTCCCAAACTCATTCTACAAGGCCACCATCACCCTGATACCAAAACCAGACAAAGATGTCACAAAGAAAGAAAACTACAGGCCAATATCACTGGTGAACATAGATGCAAAAATCCTCAACAAAATACTAGCAAACAGAATCCAACAGCACATTAAAAGGATCATACACCATGATCAAGTGGGGTTTATCCCAGGAATGCAAGGATTCTTCAATATATGCAAATCAATCAATGTGATACACCACAGTAACAAATTGAAGGGAAAAAAACATATGATCATCTCAATAGATGCAGAAAAAGCTTTCAACAAAATTCAACACCCATTTATGATAAAAACCCTCCAGAAAGTAGGCATAGAGGGAACTTACCTCAATAAAATAAAGGCCATATATGACAAACCCACAGCCAACATCATTCTCAATGGTGAAAAACTGAAACCATTTCCACTAAGATCAGGAACAAGACAAGGTTGCCCACTCTCACCACTCTTATTCAACATAGTTTTGGAAGTTTTAGCCACGGCAATGAGAGAAGAAAAAGACATAAAAGGAATCCAAACTGGAAAAGAAGAAGTAAAGCTGTCATTGTTTGCAGATGACATGATACTATACATATAGAATCCTAAAGATGCTACCAGAAATCTGCTAGAGCTAATCAATGAATTTGCTAAAGTTGCAGGATACAAAATTAATGCACAAAAATCTCTTGCATTCCTATACACTAATAATGAAAAATATGAAAGAGAAATTATGGAAACACTCCCATTTACCAATGCAACAAAAAGAATGAAATACCTAGGAATAAACCTACCTAAGAAGACAAAAGACCTGTATGCAGAAAACTATAAGACACTGATGAAAGAAATTAAAGATGATACAAGCAGATGGAGAGATATACCATGTTCTTGGATTGGAAGAATCAACATTGTGAAAATGACTATACTACCCAAAGCAATCTACAGATTCAATGCAATCCTTATCAAGCTACCAGTGGCATTTTCCACACAACTAGAACAAAAAATTTCACTATCTGTATGGAAACACAAAAGACCCGAATAGCCAAAGGAATCTTGAGAAAGAAAAACAGAGCTGGAGGAATCAGGCTCCCAGACTTCAGACTGTACTACAAAGCTACAGTAATCAAGACAGTATGGTACTGGCACAAAAACAGAAAGATAGATCAATGGAACAGGACAGAAAGCCCAGAGATAAACCCATGCACATATGGTCACCTTATTTTGGATAAAAGAGGCAGAATATACATGAAGAAAAGCCAGCCTCTTCAATAAGTGATGCTGGGAAAACTGGACAGCTACATGTAAAAGAATGAAACGAGAACACTCCCTAACACCATACACAAAAATAAACTCAACATGGATTAAAGACCTTAATGTAAGGCCAGACACTATACAACTCTTAGAGGAAAACACAGGCAAAACACTCTATGACATAAACCACAGCAAGATCCTTTTTGACCCACCTCCTAGAGAAATGGAAATAAAAACAAAAATAAACAAATGGGACCTATGAAACTTAAGAGCTTTTGCACAGCAAAGGAAACCATAAGCAAGACGAAAACACAACCCTCAGGATGGGAGAAAATACTTGCAAACGATTAATCTCCAGAAGGTTAAAAGGAGATTAATGCCCAAAAGGACAAAGGATTAATCTCCAAAGTTTACAAGCAGCTCAGGCAGCTCAATATCAAAAAAACAAATACTCCAATCCAAAAGTGGGCCAAAGACCTAAATAGACATTTCTTCAAAGAAGATACACAGATTGCCAACAAACATGTGAAAGGATGCTCAACATCACTAATCATTAGAGAAATGCAAATCAAAACTACAACGAGGTTATCACCTCACACTGGTCAGAATGGCCATCATCAAAAAATCTACAAACAGTAAATGCTGGAGAGGGTGTGGAGAAAAGGGAACCCTCTTGCACTGTTGGTGGGAATGTAAAGTGATACAGCCACTATGGAGAACAGTATGGAGGTTCCTTAAAAAACTAAAAATAGAACTACCATACGACCCAGCATGTACTGGGCATATACCCTGAGAAAACCATAATTCAAAAAGAGTCATGTACCACAATGTTCACTGCAGCTCTATTTACAATAACCAGGACATGGAAACAAACTAAGTGTCCATCGACAGATGAATGGGTAAAGAAGATGTGGCACATATATACAATGGAATATTACTCAGCCATAAAAAGAAATGAAATTGAGTTATTTGTAGTGAGGTGGATGGACCTAGAGTCTGTCATACAGAGTGAAGTCAGAAAAAGAAATACAAATATCGTATGCTAACACATATATATGGAATCTAAGAAAAAAAAAAGGTTCTGAAGGACCTAGGGGCAGGACAGGAATAAAGACGCAGACATAGAGAATGGACTTGAGGACACGGGGAGGGGGAAGGGTAAGCTGGGATGAAGTGAGAGAGTGGCATGGACATATATACACTACCAAGTGTAAAACAGCTAGTGGGAAGCAGCCACATAGCACAGGGAGATCAGCTCAGCACTTTGTGACCACCTAGAGGGATGGGATAGGGAGGGTGGGAGCAAGATGCAAGAGGGAGGAGATATGGGGATATATGTGTATGTATAACTGATTCACTTTGTTATAAAGCAGAAATTAATATTCCATTGTAAAGCAATTATACTCCAATAAAGATGTTAAAAAATTAAAAATTAAAAAATGTATACTTCTATAAGTTAAGAAGAATAAATAACATTGAAAATATTAAATATTTTAAAAATTAAGTCAATGTATGAAAGTCATAAAATAAACTATTTCTTGTTAAAAAGAAAGAATGGCATATACCACATGCATCAAGGAAGTGGATCACAAGTAGTTGGACTATAACTACATATAATCAGTGTTTATCGTATCTATATGTTTAATATTAAAACAGGTTACATGGAGCTATCAGCATGGAAAAATACATTGATAGTTACAAGTCACACTGTCCTTCAACTGAAATTTCAAATTATGTCTTTGGTTTGAATCCAATGGTACATCATTGCTCTCTAAAATATGCAGTTTTTGGGCTTCCCTGGTGGCGCAGTGGTTGAGAGTCCGCCTGCCGATGCAGGGGACACGGATTCGTGCCCCGGTCCGGGAGGATCCCACATGCCACGGAGCGGCTGGGCCCATGAGCCATGGCCGCTGAGCCTGTGCGTCCGGAGCCTGTGCTCCACAACGGGAGAGGCCATGACAGTGAGAGGCCCGCGTACCACAAAAAAAAAAAGGACCACTATTTCTGTCTTGGGCTGGCTCTCTCGCATACATGTTTTCTTTTCCTTCCCTCTTTCCCCGGAAAGCAGCCTGCCATGCTGTGAGCAGCCCAATGGCCAGGAACTGATGTCTCCAACCAAGAGCCAGTAAGAAGTAACAGCCAGTAAAACCAACCAAGAACCACAGGAATAATCTTGGAAGAAATTTCTGTAGCCCCAGGGGTGCCTTGAGATGACAGAAAAACCAGGCTACATTATAACCTCATGAGAAACCTTGAGCCACTACCGCCCTATTAAGTGACTCCCGTATTTCTTACCCGGAGTCCCTGTGCAAGAGAAGAACTATTTGCTGTTTTAAGCTGCTAAATTTTAGGGCAATTTGTTACACAGTAATAACTAACGAATACAGATGGCAAGAACTAGGGTATATTCTGTTTAAAAGCTGACAAACTAACTACTTGATATTTCAGCATTTTCAGAAATTAAGCAGGCAAACCAAGTAAAAGTCGCATATAGACCTGGATTTCTCCTATAATAAGAGTAAGAGGTACCTTGAGTAGCGTTGGAAGAAGCCAAATTCAAAAGGGTTAAACAGTGAGTGATGGTAAGAAAGTGAAATAAATTCAAATTTGTCCAGACCCCTCCCCATCTTGTCTCGTCCCAGAAACACGTAAGTCAATGATGTATCTATCGGGGGAAAAAAGTCGTATGAACTTATGTTGGCTACGAATCGACTTTATGATCTTAACAAAACTTCAGCATTTTAAATTTCTTCCTTATTTTACTTTCTTCAATAGAGCCTCAGTTTCAGCTTCATTGATGATCCAAACCAGGTCGGAAAAAAAGTGTATTTTCCACTTTCAGTGGAAATAACCTCCTTTCATTTGTAACAGAGCAGCTTAAAGATTGCTTAAGGTGGAGATAATGGCTTATATGAATTGTGTGTAATGCTGCATTAACTTGTTGTCATTACCATCGTTATTAAAACTGCAGCCAAACATTCGCCATGTGCTCTACAGAGCACATTAGCTTATACAAGACATCACTGATGCCCTCTAAGAACAGATCCAAAGAGCTCAAAAGCAGTGAGTTCTCATCGATACATGAAAAAAAAAAACCAACCTAGATTGTACTACATCAGCTTAGAAGCATGCAATGTAGGAATGAGAAGATTCGGTTAATCTTATTTTTCAAACAAAACCTTAACAAATAGAAGTTAGCTTTGGAGGTTCAAATCAAGAGCGAAGCAGGAAATATAAGGGGAATTCATCTAAAGGCATTAACTCAAAATTTTCCTTCACCCCCGAGTCATTCAGAAACAAAAAAAGCGGGCTTCCCATTCTTTCCTGCTATTTCCTCATCCTGTCAGATTGACACTTGCAGTCTTGGCAAGCTGACAGCATTCAAGAGAGGGAGAGAACAGTCACATCTGGCCAGATCTTCAACTGGTTTCTGGGTCTGCTTGTCCCTGCCTCTCCTGCTGTTTCTTCTGCTCCCGAAAATATGATTAATGTCTATGAATTTGCAAAACTCTGCATTGTAAGCATGGCTGAGGGCTTTCCATCCCAAGGAGGTTGAGGTATGGAGTTAATAAGAAGTGAGACTGTGGGGAATGAATAGAAACATGCCATTGTTAAAGTAATTGAGCATGAATATCAAACACTGACTTGGGAGCAGTCTTCATTTGCTGATGGAAAGGCTGATCAGCTGGTGGGTAGATGGGGTGTGCACAGATCTGCATTCACTGCTGGCCCCAGAATTTCCATCACAACAGCCTACACTTTATAACCTTGGTACCTTGTTTCCTCACCTAGATTCATGTTTCCCTTTTTTCTCTTTCTTTTCTTTTTCCTTTTCCCTTCTTTCCTTCTATCCTCCCCTGCCTCCCCCTCCCTCCTTCCTTCCTACAAAAGTTTTCCTCTTTCTTCTTTATGAATTAATGTCATCCATCCCAGAGCCTTATACAGAATTTAAAGTTTCTTTCAATAACTGCTGTTTCTTTACAAAATGCACGATTTACTAATGCCAGTTCACAATAACACAGATGATGGTGCTGTGGCTAGAAGAACTGCTGAGGCTATAATTATCATTTTAAAAACCCTGCATCGTCCTCTAAAGCCAGTGAAAACTTGAGTGATTAATTAGTATAAGACACTCCTCTGTGTCTTTTATCATTCGCAATTAGATCATTTGTATGTTCTTAAGTGGCAAGGATCTTTGGAAGATGTGCACAATAGTGACAAAATGAACACCTTAATAAGCTGCACATTATTATTAATTTCAAGTTGTAATGAATAGTGTTATTCAGAACAGAGTAGTTCTGTTCTGAATAACACTATTATTTTAGTAATAGTTTCAAGAAAACTAATATTAAAAAAAATAACTGGTTCTAAAATTCTAGGTACTCACAATTAGGGATTTTTATAAAAATTCATTTACAAAGATGTTTTTCATTTACAATAAAATGGACAACATTTAAATGTACATCAATTGGGAACTGGTTAAGTAAAATACAATACGTTCATTAAATGAAATCTAAAATGTGTGAAAAATACATAATTAATGAGGATGTAGACAATACAGTATATTTTTAATGAGGCATAAAAACTATAAACTCATTTAAAATATACATGCTTAAAAGACTAAGCATTAATGTTTAACTGATGGTCATAGAAATTCTAAAATTGTGTTCCCACTTGTCATTTTCTAAATTTCCATTTGAATGTGTATGACAATTGCTAGAAAAAAACTTCTTAAGTAACAAAGTAACCAAACAATGAGTTTCTCAATCCCTACACATACACCAAGAAAACCAGGGAAAAAAACATAGGAAAAGCAATCACATGAGAAAGACCTTAAATATAGAAGTGTTAATGGTTTACCTTAATGGCGTAGTATTCTCTAACTTCAGGCCTAATAGAATCAAAGTCTCCACTGATGAATTCAGGCAGAAAGCTGAAAGAAAGAGTTCCAAGTAAGTCGACTATTTAAGGCTACTTAGTTGCTAACCTTTAAAACTATGATTATTAAGGACCAGAGAGAGAGAGCTAATGTACTCAAAAGGAAAAAGCAACAGAGCCTATTTTCGGAGTGAATGGGATGTTACATCTTATATGCTTAGTTTCCATACAGTATGATTGAGGGCAACTCCACATATCCAACTAATGTGTCAACTTAGTCTATCAGTCAATATTTATCTTGCTTAAAAAAACATATAAAGGGGCTTCCCTGGTGTCGCAGTGGTTAAGAATCCGCCTGCCAATGCAGGGGACGTGGGTTCGAGCCCTGGTCGGGGAAGATCCCACATGCCACGGGGCAACTAAGCCCATGCGCCACAACTACTGAGCCTGCACTCTAGAGCCCGTGCTCCACAAGAGAAGCCACCGCAATGAGAAGTCCGCGCTCCGCAAAGAAGAGTGGCCCCGCTCGCCGCAGCTAGAGAGAGCCCGTGCTCAGCAACGAAGACCCAACGCAGCCAAAGATAAATAAATAAATAAATTTATTTTAAAAATATATATGTAAAGATTAAAGAAGATTATTGGTTTAAAAAAAGCTCTCAGTTCAAAACCCTAACACAAAGACTCATAGTCTCTGCATAGTCCCTTCTACAAATATATACGAACTTTGACAGTATTTTACCCTGATACCAGTTTAAAACTTCCAGCAGATTTGAACTGAACAAATGATGATGAGGATTAGGCATGCTTTGTAGAGCAGGAGTCAGTTCAAAACCATTTTCTAAATATCCTATTGACAGGGCTTCCCTGGTGGCGCAGTGGTTGAGAGTCAGCCTGCCGATGCAGGGGACACGGGTTCGTGCCGCGGTCTGAGAGGATCCAACATGCCGCGGAGCAGCTGGGTCCGTGAGCCATGGCCGCTGAGCCTGCGCGTCCGGAGCCTGTGCTCCGCAACGGGAGAGGCCACAACGGTGAGAGGCTCGCGTACCGCAAAAAAAAAAAAAAAAAAAAAATCCTACTGACATATTTCTAGAAATAGGAATTTTCTAGATAGTTCTGCAATACCACAAAGGTCACGGTTACTAAAGAAAGAGAATTTCCCCAAATGGATGTTTCTAATTATATCACTGTTACCTTATTTCTCTTCCCTACCATTTATATTTTTTCAGAACTCATTTTGGAAAACCTACCTTACTGTATCGACATAAGCCATCCTTTACTATTTTTTACGTAAAACACTGACATGACCTGGTAGAATTTCTTCCCACTTAAAACACCTAACTGTGGAGAAATAAAACTTCCCTGGACTTCCAGTACTCTGGCCAAACGCTCTTGCTTTCTGAGCTTCCTAAGTACCTATGATATAAAGAAGAGAATAGTTGCTTTCATGTCTTCCAGAAATATTCTGCTCTTCATATACCATAAAAATTAGATCTAGCTTTTTACCTAATTGTCCTGATTCAGAATCATAATATAACTTCTATATGTCTTCTCAAGATGGCCAAATTGTTACATAAGGAACCAGGTTCCTAGTTAAAGGGAGACTGAATATTACTGCTGGGCATTATATGTCAAAAGAGATAAAGCCCCAGAACCTAGAGACATCTCTAGGTCATAAAAGCTAAGACACACGGAGCTATGTGGCTCCTGGAGAGATTTTACTGATATAAATTGTTAAATCGGTTGGGGTTAAGATTCAGGCCCATAAAATTTCCACCAGAGACTCTTTCAAGAGGGGAGAAGCATAGCTGCCACCTCCCACTTAATAAGTTAAGGGAAAATATCATATTTCCTTGTCTTTCACATATGGAGTATGCAGCTATTAGCACGGGACCATTGACCTATCATTGCAGGAGCCAAGGGATAAGAACTAGAGCACAGGAATTGATGCAACATCAAAATATAACTGGAAGTGGTGCAAAAGGCAAGGAAGGCCTTCATATCCAAGAGGAGGCTGATAGGATTCCATGAAAGTTAAATATTTAATACTTGTTTCATCTAACTTTTATTAGAGGTAATAAGAACTCTGACTCAGAGCTTCTTGTGTACACATTCAGGATAAAATTAATAAGGAAGAGTATTTAAAAACCCATTACTAACCTTGTTCTTTCGTACAATGTTTTTAAGTTCTTAACCCAATTGGAAATAGGACTTCTTAGGTCAACTCAGTTAACTAGTCTATGTTGGACCAACTTTGATCTATACATCTTCTTAGGACTAAATGGTTATGAGAAAATTCTACCACAGAGTTCTGTACCATATAAACCACACAGTTTTGTCTTTTCATTAAACAATGATAGTTACTTATTAAAATTTTCAATCAACTGATTTCAGAAACATTCAGTGAACATCAGCCATGTGCAAAAAACAACAGTTCTCTCAGAATAAGGCAAAACTGGGAAGTAAAATAGGTTTTTAAATCACCTTGCCTGGTTTCAACATCTTCCTACAAACTTTTCTCCTCAAAATGTCCCTACCATAGTATCTATGAATTTCAAAATTTCATTTTATACCTATTTTGGTAACTCCCTTATATCTTAATTACGACTAAAGATAGACTATTAGTTCATATCTCTTCTTTTCTTCCTGTTGCAAAAATTAATTCATTTTCAAAGTTTCTTTCAAATGCCTCCACCTACCACCATTCAACCACACACAAGTTAAAACGCATATGGATCACAGAATATTCATGCTTCTTATGGTCTGAATGTTTATGTCCCCACAAAATTCATATTCATATGTTGAAACCCTAACACCTAAATTAGGAGGTGATCAGGTCAAGAGGGTGGAGTCCTCATGAATAGATGAGTGCCCTTATAAGAGAAACCCCAGAAAGCTCTCCCCATTTCCATCACATGAGGACACAGCAAGAAGACAGCCATCTATCTGTCTAGGGGACAGACCTCACCATACAGTGAATCTGCTGGCACTCTGACCTAGAACTTCCCAGCCTCCAGAACTGGGAGAAGTTAGTGTTTGTTGTTTATAAACCATCCAGTCTATGGTATTCTGTTATAGCAACTTAAAGGGATTGAGACGTTGCTGGCAAGGATAAAAGGAATCATTCCTCCAATACCTCCATTATCCTTTTAAAGGAATTGAAATCTACGAAGTCAAGTGAGTTTTGTGTGTCAGGTGAGTTTGGCCAGTACTTCACCATGTAAAGCAGTCATTTTAACTTAGGACTCTGGCTCTGTGCAGTCCAAACCACGTGACTTCCTAATAAGACCTACTCTATGTTCCCCCACAAACTTTAGCACCTCAAATATCAAGAATCAATTTGGCAGTTTCCAAATACTACATTTTTTTGACAATAAATAAAATGAAAAATAAAAGCTGATAAATGTAGTCAGCTGAACATCTATCCCCTAGGATATATCATCTTAAAGAGCATTAGATATTTTTCTTACTCTGCAATTAATGAAGGAAAGCAATCACGTAAATTCACTTATATATTCATGTAAAATATTAACAGGAAAACAAAATTATATAAATAAAAGATAACCAACTTCAGTAAGTTTTTAATATAATTTTCTCCAGTATAACACAGATGCTTTTAAAATGAATGAGGATGCTTATTTCTAAAAAGACTCATAGCAAAAATATACCTGGTATACACGCTGAGATAACTAAAATAATTATAACATTTCCTGATATAATGCACTAGTTTCTGAATCTTCCTGAAATGTGCTTTTGGACGTTGCAATTAAAAGCCCACCTAACATTTTCTGAGGCACCTGTTGCCAAGGCGCCTGGGCATTCTGAAGAGGTACTTGTTGGGGATGACACTTCACAGATGTAGAGGAACTATATTATGATATAAAAGACAGTGTACACAGAAGATAATTTTCAAAACTATTTGGAGACTGACTGCACATAGCAATTGATGAAGAGTAAATGGGTTTGTGTCACCAGTGATCACATTTCTGCCTACTGTTGATGTACATCACACCAGTGGACCTCTTCTTAGTATCCTCAGTCTACCAGCACCGACTCGTTAGTATTAAAAGGTGTTACAAACTCTACAAAAATGGCATAGACTCTTGATATTTATATTTTAAATATTACTGCACTTGCTACTCACTAATGACAACGTAAGAGATCAAAAAGAGTTGAGATTAATTCATGAGCTAAAGATCCATCACATGTAATAACTGAGAGAAAGGCTGACACATACAGAAGACATACTTAACCACGGTGTGCTACAATTACTGTCTTTCATAAGACATTTTCTGACCACAGAGCCTTCTCTGCTCCCAAAGAAGATACAACCACTGCCTTCCAACTTCCATAGCAGTGAATCTCTTACTTTCCATTTCATTTTAAGCAATTTTATAAATGTCTTTTAGCTTCTTCTAGACTAAGTTCTTGGAGCAGGAGATCTCTGATTGATCTTGGTATTCCCCAAAGCACCAAGTACACAGATGGTGACAATAATGTAATAAAGTGAAAAGGCAGAGAAGGAGAAGCAGGAGGGATGAGGGGATGAAAGGAAGAGAAGTGGGAGTAGGAGGGAAAAGGAGAAAAAGGAAGAGGGGCGGGGGAAGGAAGGGAGGACAAAAAGAGGAAGCAGAGTGAGGGGAGGGGAGGGAAAGAGTGGAGAGGAGGAAGTAGAAAAAAATGGTAAAAAGGAAAGAAAAAGGCCAGGAGAGGGAAGGAAGGGGAAGAAGGAAGTGGAAAAGAACAAGGAAAGAAACCATCAATATGAACTTCTTACTACACCTGCTCCCTAACTCTTAGCTTGTCCAAATTATTTCACTTCTCTGAGCCTCATTTCCTCTTATGTAAAATGAGGATATAATGTGGAGTGGTTGTGAGGATTAAGAGTTAACATATGTAAAGGACTTAGAAAATGCCCCGCATGACGCAAGCAGGACTGAAGCCATTCAGTTAAAACAAAAGTTATTACTAGAGAAGCTAAGTAACTTGTCCGAGGTTAGAAGGCTAATAAGGGCTAGAACCAAATCTCACACCCAGGCAGCACCGTCTTTATTCTCTAACAGCTCTCTACAGCCTCCCAGATACATGCATTTACGAAATGGAGTAAGAGTTTCTTGTGGAAAGTTCTCTACATAACTGCATTATTCCCCTCCTGATTTTATTCATCAGTGTTAATTTGGTCAACCCGTATATATTAGAAAAGTACCACTGAGGCAGAAGGAAAGAAGGATTTGTGCTCATTGCTAAATAAAGGATAGGATATTGATTAAAGGAATATGCTAGGAGGAAAAATTTTGAGAACATTGTTGAGAAAGATTATGGCTCCAGATACAAGAAAAAAGTAATAGTATCCAGTGTGAAGAAACAGGAATTGCTCATTCAAAGGTCTGAGCTAATATTCTCTGCAAAACTGCATAACTTAATTAATAGGCAGGAAAAAATCAAGGGTGATCTAAAATACAGTAAGTAAAAATGGTACCACTTTTGACTGTTTATAGATACAATCAGATTATTTTACTAAGTCCCGAATACAATAAAGGTATCAAAGGTATTTAAATACAGACGGTCCCTGGCTTACAATGGTTCGATTTTTTGACTTTAAGTGGTGTGAAAGCAATAAGCATTTAGTAGAAATCACACCTCAAATTTTGAATTTTAATGTCTTCCTAAGCTAGTGATATGACATACTCTCTTGGAGATGCTGGGCAGCCACAGGATCACAAGGGTAAACAACTGACACACAATAATTCTCTTTTTCATTTTCAGTACAGTACTCAATAAATAAATTACATGAGACATTCAACACTTTATTATAAAATAGACTTTGTGTCAGATGATTTTGTCCAGCTGTAGGCTAATGTTAAGCGTTCTCTGAGTTGAAGGATTACCTTGCCTGGCATAGGAACGTCTTCTTGCTACACTTCCATTAGAATATGCAACTTAACTTCTCACAAAATCTTGGCCCTTATTTGAAATCTGCCCTACTTGTATATCCAACCAGAGCTGCATGGTAATCAAGCAGCAGTGTGAGTACCAAGTTACTCCATACCATAAGCTATCAATCCCTAGGTATGCTCTGCTTATGCTTCTAGGTTTATGATTTATTTTAATGAATAGAGAAGTGGTAAAGAGAGGCACAATTATGAAATCATATGAGGCTTCGTGAAAGCATATTTCATTCTAGGCAGGAAACAAACAAACAAATGAATAATTCAGCTCTGTAACCGAGCACTCTGACTCAAAATAAACAATGCAAATTTTATGGATCAGTAAAAAGTTAAAATATATAGACAGCTACTACTGCCCATGCTATGGGAATTACTTCTTAACTGTAACAACTTGGAAAATCAGACAAAATATGTTAAACAATGGTATTCAGACAGTGGAAAGCAGGCAGCTCAGGACAGCTGCTGTTACAAAAAGGGAAACAAATAAGATGAGCCCCTATTATTCCTCAGCTTTCTTTCTGAAGACAATTTCTATCTCAGAGCACAATGAGGGAAAACTCAGAGACCTGCGGCCTCCCTAACGTGAGGAGACCAAGATTAATTTTAAGGAAAGGTGAGGAGCTTGAAAATGCAGGAAATGGAACCATACAGAGAAAGAGAGCTCTAGAAAGCCTCACTCCTGGTGAGGATGCTATGAAGACCGTTGAAATGATAATAAAGGATTTAGAATGTACATAAACTTAGTTGATAAAGCAGTGGCAGGGTTTGAGAGGATTGACTCTAATTCTGCAAGACGTTCTACTGTGGGTAAAATGCTATCGACCAGCACTGCATGCTACAGAGAAGTCATTCATGAAAGGAAGAGTCCACCGATGTGGCAAACTTCATGGCTGTCTTATTTTAAGAAATGGTCACAGCCACGCGAACGTTCAGCAGTCACCACCCTCCTCGGTCAGCAGCCAGCACCACTGAGGCAAGACCCCCCCACCAACAGCAAAAAGATTATGAGTCACTGAAAGCTTAGATGATGGCTAGCATTTTTTAGCAAAAGAAATTTTTTTATTTAAGATATATACATTGTATTTTAAGACATAAGGCTATTGTGCACTTAATAGACTACAGTATAGTGTAAGCGTAATTTTTATATGCACTGGGAAACTTAAGAAATCCATGTGACTTGCTTTATTACAACATTTGCTTTATTGCAGTGGTCTGGAACCAAACTCACAGTATCTCTGAGGTATGCCTGTATTTATAGAACACTCCAGCCAACAACAGCAGGTATGTACATTCTTTTTCAACTGCACGTGGAATATTCTTCAAAACAGACCATATTCTAGGCCAGGGGTCAACACATTTTTTCTTAAGGACCCAGACAGTATTTTAGCTTCTATAGACTATAATGTCTCTGTCTCAGTTACTTAACTCTGTCATGATAGCAAGAAAGCAGCTGTAGAAAGTAGGAAAACAACGGGCACTGCTGTGTTCCAATAAAACTTTACTTCTAGGCAGCTGACCTGCAAGCTACAGTTTGCCAACTCCTGCTATGGGCCAAAAATAAGACTCAATAGATGTAATGGGACTGACATCATACAAGGTATGTTCCATGACACACAATATTCTTTCTTTTCTCACTTGCTCCAAATCATCAACTCTAAATCAGTACTTCCTGGGATGAAGTATGATCACTAAGAGAATAAGCTTGAGACTTTAAAATCTCCATTTATATACAGAATGAAATTGTTATTAATTAAAAATCAATCATATGTCATTAAAGTAGCTTGTGGATTTCAATTTTTCTAAATATATTTTATCCTACTTATAATTCACACTAGCTTAATTGCCCCACTAAATTATATAATTATGTATTATATTTAACATTTATTTACATATACATAATGCAAATATAACCAATTTAATTTTATAATATTTTAGAGTTCAGGTGCACCTCAAATTTTGAAAAATACACATTTTAGAAAATAATTTTCTCATTGACAAATGTATCATTTCAACTGTGAATCAAGACCTAAAGTGTTACAGTGAACATTATCCTTTAAAGTAATAATTTAACAGCAATTTTATAAATCACATATTTAATCAAAAAGCTTAATATTCAGTATAACATTTGGTAAGATGTTACTACAATTGTACCAAGCATATATCAGATGCTACTTCAGAAATCATTTACTGCCTCCCAATGCTGGCAGCTTAATGTTATACATGCAGGTGGTGAAATGTGTTGTCGGTGGCTTTCATGACACATGGGAAAGGATTTTCTCTACACAGAAGGATAAACTGGGTCCTCCCAGTTTACATGTTTAATTAATGACCTGTCTAGTTGGCACCAAAGAAGGACGAGATATAAAGAAAAAAAAAAAAAATGAATTCAACAGCAAAATCTAAGGTAAAAAGATTTCAGAAGAGAAGTAGTTTTAAAATTTAATATCAACTCTATGCCCGAAATGTACTGTTTCCTTTGCTCCACAAAGAGTTGAAGAAAGATGAAAACACTAAGAAATGCGAACGACAGAAGTAAAATTTATACAATATTTACACTAAAAATATGGAGACCAGAGTCTGCACATACTGAATCACATAATACACATCAAAGACAATAAACAAGTCATTAAAAAAATTTTATATATTGCATATAACCTAGCAAGTTTCCTCTGAGGTGAATGATGTGTTAAGACCTGAAGAAGAGGTTTTGTGAAAAGATAGTTTTTCTACTAAATCATTTATTCAGTGGGTTTCCAAAAAACAAAATTTATAATATAAACTACACTCAAGCACATAGCGTCTTGTCATTTTATTCACTTTCATCATTCCTGCAAGATGCTATTCTTAAAAGACTCATTATCAAGTTTTAGGATGGAAATGAGGTTTTTGGATAAGAGATAGAGAGACTGGGTCACGATTTATACAATGCTAACTGCTGCCCAACAACGCACATGGCGAGTACAATGATTTAGTGTGAAACTCTTCTAACAAGGCACCACATTTGAGGAACATCTATTCCTGAGACTGACTAGTCATTAAGCCATCTATAAAATGGTTCAATCCATCTTTTGAAACTTCTCTCTCAACATTCTCCATAAACAGGAAACAATTTTAATTTTGAAAGACTAAAATCAATATTTAAGTCTCAGAAATTTGATTTCGTCTTAATACCACTGGTTAAGACAAAATAATAAGAACTAGAGTTTTAGACTCTAGAGTTTAAGATTACAGAATATTTCAGTGCCCAAGTTCAGCTGAAAGTTGTAAATGCAGAGAGAGCGCTGAGGAGAGGTCAGAAGTAAAATGATATACTCGTGAATCTTCCATACATGGGAAACTTAATTTACCAAAGATTTATTAAATATATACAATGTGTGCCACGCTGCAGATACCAAAGTTACAGATCCAAACAGTTCAAAGTCTAAGCATGCATATTATAGAAGAGGATCACTGACACTCCGTCAAGCACAGAATGCAACAGAAGAACACAGACTTGCCAGACTAGGGGAAGGGAAGCCAAGGCTTGATAACAGGTGGTCCTGCATGAAAAGTTATAAATGAGTGAGATCATGACAAGAGGATGAGAGAGAAACATAATGCCCACATTCAGGCAATGAAAAGAAAAAAAAGTCGGAAGAGGTGAAAGAAAAGTTAGGAAACGAAGGAAAAGCATGTGTATATATTCCACGAGGTCACTTCCTCATTTCTTAGATGACAGGTGATTTGTCTTTCAGTCACCTGCATTCACACGTGGCTGGCGATGTTACCATCTTTAAAACACGGGAGAATGACTTAGTGCCTCTTTTAGCTTCAGAACAGGGCTTTGCACACTAAATGCAATAAAGGTTGTCCAATTAAATATTTCCTCTGGCTCTTAGTATTAGGTCACTTTCCCCTCCTGCCCTTTTCTGTAATTACTTATTTTCCAAAACTGGTGAGGAGAGGAAAGGAATGAGAGACGTTATTTGAATAGAAAGTAAGCTATGGGATTATTTTCCTAGAAGGCAGTAGTGGTAGGGGTGCAGGGTAGTGCCAGAAAATGCTATGTATATTGAGGGGAATCATGCTAAGCTCGATATAATGCAGAGTGGAAGGCTTCATCTTGTCTTATTTACAAACATGAAAGAGCCCCAAAGCATATATATGGGTTAATGCCAATTCTTCACCTTAATATAAAAGGCTAGCTCACTGAGAGTGACTTACTTTGTGTAATTTATTTGCTTTATGCTTCTGTCTGTGATTCAGTGGAGACATAATACACAAAATTCAATAAATACAGCTAGCGATAGATGCCACTAGGGTCACTAATAGGTTGTCTGCTCCTCCCACATTTTCCAAAGCCAAGCATAATAAGCTAGCTTGCTAACCATTCTGCTAGTACAGTGTTTTTAATTCTTATTCTTCCTTTTTCCCCACAGCTTCCCTCATAATAGGAATTAAACCTTATTTAAGAAAATGACAAAAGAATTTAAGGCATATGCTGACCTGCTAAAGTAAATACTGCGATTCGTATCCTTGCAAATTTCTGTTTTTACCTTGCTGCTTCTATCCATTATACATGAATGTGTGAACCATTACCCTAAAAGACAGGGACTAGAGCTCAGGAAGTACTCTACAGCACTTAGTAATGATTTCTGTCTTATAGGAATCAGAAAGAATTGATAAGCTGATGATAGTGGCTTAGGTATAGGTCACCTTGAAATCGTAGAATCATTAGAAGAGGAGTATTAACAAATGTAAAAAGCATATTATGGAAAACATTTAGAAGAAATATAAAAGACAAAGGGTGACCATCCGTGTTCAAATAAAGTTGACACCAACAGTTGATTCAAATAGAAATAAAATCAAATAGGAAAAATCAAATAAAAGATATGATACAATGAGAAGGAATTTGTGTTAATGTGTGTGTATATATAATTTATCATCATTATATAGGTATGTATGTGTATATATAGCTTTTACGTTTTCAATCTTCAAAGCTTCCATATTGCTATATTGCTAAATCTAATCATCAATTCTCCCATGTTACTTTATCCATCAGAAGCACATAACAGAACTGACTGCTCTCTACTCCTTGATCCCCTTTCTTCATTTGATTTAAGAACTATGGTTCGGGCTTCCCTGGTGGCGCAGTGGTTGAGAGTCCGCCTGCCGGTGCAGGGGACACGGGTTCATGTCCCGGTCCGGGAGGATCCCACGTGCCGCGGAGCGGCTGGGCCCGTGAGCCATGGCCGCTAAGCCTGCACTTTCGGAGCCTGTGCTCCGCAACGGGAGGGGCCGCAACAGTGAGAGGCCCGCGTACCGCAAAAAAAAAAAAAAGAACTATGGTTTCCTGGTTTTCCCTGTAAACTGGTTACTCATGCTCTGTCTACATGATAGTTCTTACACTTCACTTGGATTTTGGAGTGCCCACAGCTCAGTCCCTGGACCTCTTTCCTCTTCTGTCTGCACTTACTACTAGGTTATCTTACCAAGTCGTATGGCCTTAAATGTCCTCTGTATACTGATGGCTCTGAAGCTTATATGTTCCCTCAACTCCAGACTCAGGTATTGAACATTCTACTCAACATTAGATGTATAACAAACACCTCAAACTCCACACATGTTATCACTGAATCTCTGCTCCTTTCCCCACCAATGCTGTCCCCCTTACAGTCTTCCAAATCTCATTAAACGAAAAATCAATCTTCTCTAGTTGTTCAGGCCAAAATCCTTAGACTCATCCCTGATTCTTCTTTTTTCCTCTTCTTAAATGGTTTGTCAGCAAGTTCTATAGACTCTTCTTGCAGAAGTATTCTGAATCTTGCTCTTTCTTACCATCTTCCAAGCTAGAATGCTGATAAGAGAACGTAGACCAATCCTCTGCTCAATACTGCCCAACGGCTTCCCATCTCACTGAGAGTAAATCATCAGTATTACCTACAAAGGCCCTACAAGATCTACCCTCTGTTAACTTTCTAACCGCTGTCTCCCTAATAAGCTTCCCCCTCATACCTGTGGCAGACAGTTTGCAAAATTATCCATAATTATTTTCCCCCTCCATCTACACTCCTTTTTAAGGTGACTGTCCAGACCCTCCCATCAAGAGGTGCTAACACAAGCCTATTTCTCCCCCACTTGAATTTGTATTAACCTGGTGACTTACTGTGACTGACAAAATACAGTGGAAATGATGATGGCTTGGCAGGTATGAACCAAGGCCTCCAATGGAGCTGCAGCCTTCCCTTTGCTCTCCCGGAGCCCTCCCCTGTCGCCATGAGAAGAATTGTGGGCAAGCCTGAGGCTGAAGGATGGAGGGTAAGACAGCAGAGTCAGGTGACCCAGGTTATAGGCAGCCAACCTTCAAATACGTGAGCAAGTCCTGTCTCCAAGCTAACGTCATGGGCAGAAGTGCCTACCCAACCCGCATGACTGACACGAGCGAGCCCAGGTCTGCCTAGCTGTCCCTAGGATTGGAAACAACAATAAATCGTTGTTGTTTAAAGCCACTAAATTTTGTGGTGGTTTGTTATTAAATGACACCATTCTCAGGTGTCAGACTGTCCACACAGGCATTCCCTCACTCCCTCTGCCTACCCTGCTCTTCCTGTGGATCCCAAGTGGCCCACCGCTTCCCCTCCTACAGGTCTTAACTCAGAAGTCACATTCTCAGTGAGGCCTGTCCCCTTTAGTTTCTACCACCCTACCGCAAAATGTGCTACCCCTTCTCCTGCTTTTGTTCTCCGTATCGCTAGTAATATACTTTATATTCTCATTATTGATCTGACTTCTTGTCTGACTCCATGAAACGTCAAGGAAACCAGGCATTCCGTTCCCTGCTGCATCCCCAATTCCTACAATAACGTCTTCCATATGGAATGACTGTATAATACAAAACATGCTGAAGTAACAGTTGAACACAATTTCCTGCATCACACAGCAATAAATTAACAAAGCTGGCAAGAGTGGAGAGAAATGTGTATGATCTTACATTGTTGATAAAAGCACAGATAAGCACAAATCTTCTGGAAAGCAAACTATCAACCTGAATTTAAATTTTTTAATTCATAAGTTTTGACCTCATATCTAAATTCCCAGGAATCTATTTTAAGAGCCAGGAACTTAGATAAGTTTTGTAGGTAAAACTTTGTACAAGTTTTACGCATCAGAGTTATAAAAAATTACGAACAATAAACATTCCTGATATATGGAGAATGGTTGATAAATAAGAACATAACAAAATTTATATTTAATGATATGATAATGTGTTCACAATACAATACTGATAAAACAGGTATGATATAAAATAATATATGCATAAAAATTCCTATTTTATCACATATGCACACATATATACACTCAACAAGAGAAACAAGCTTAGAAAAATAAGAAATTGAAAAAAGTGTGTAAAAATATAAACAGTAAGAATCTAGGTGATTTCAGGTAATTTTTATTTTTCACTTTGTATCGTCCTGTATTCTCCAAGTTCACTGTAATGAACTTGAATTACTTCTGTAAGTGGGAGGGTGGATTGGGGTAGGGGAGAATGTGCCTTTAAAAAAAAAAAAAGGAATATATAAAGGTAAAAACAAAAAACCAAAGGCAAATACTAAATAATTCAGATTTGATTCATTTAAACTAATTTATTTTTGTATTGTTATTATTTATGACTACTTTAAAAAGCACCTGAATACAGTTTTGTTTAAAATTGAACAACTAAGGACAGTTTGGTTCAGACTTCTGCTGTATGGTTTGGCTAAAATCTCTGGTTTTGGTAACTTCTGCCACCTGTATCCTACCATGATTCCATACTACTAAAAGCATGAGAATGCATCAGTGCAGTGCAAGACCATCGCTGCTTTTTCCCAGTGTATCAGAAGTACACTTCAGAGAACAACTGCCACACAAAGTCCCTATGAACACCCTATTACTGGTAATAGGGCTCATAAGGCTACACAGTTATGTGAAAATGTCCTTCCCACTGACTGATGTAATGCTAAGATGACAGAAACTATAGTTGTTTTTCTTGTTCCTAACACATGGAACTGTTCTCCAGTTACTAATAACCTACTAATTTACAGCCTAGCAGGAAAAAAATTAAATACACACTAGAGGCCGCTAGTGATAAATAAGTGAATTTTGCATGAAGGAAAAAACATGATGATAGTTGTACAAAGAAGACTGCACTCTAAGCTTCTTGGCTTCAGCTGCCTTTTTAAATACTATGCTTCAAGTCAGAAAACATTTTTTTCCTGTATATAAATTTGTCTATATATATATATATATTTTTTTGGCGTTACGCGGGCCTCTCACTGTTGTGGCCTTTCCCGTTGCGGAGCACAGGCTCCATACACGCAGGCTCAGCGGCCATGGCTCACGGGCCCAGCCGCTCCCCGGCATGTGGGATCTTCCCGGACCAGGACACGAACCCGTGTCCCCTGCATCGGCAGGCGGACTCACAACCACTGCGCCACCAGGGAAGCCCTGTCAATATTTTTTAATAAAGGAATACATCTGAAAAAATATCATCTAAAAAAGACAAACCAAGGAAATTCTGTAAACAAAACAAAACACTATATTATTGTATTTTTAAAGCAAAACCATGCTCTCAAATAATGAAACCTTTTTACATATTACAAATAAAAAAAAATTGTATTCTCTTAAACTCAGTTGTCACAAAGATCCAGATCAGGTAAAGAAATACCTATGTTGTGCAATGTAGTTTGTCTTCGTAATAGTTCACTAAGAAACTTGTTTTTAAACGCAAAACGTATCTTTAAAAAATTACCCCCCCCCAGAAAAATCATTAATCCTAAGAGTGGGATTTAAAAGGGTTTACTTAGAAAAAAATATATGATAACATGAAGTCAGGGAAAATACACAGAATCCTGACTACAAGTTTTTATAAAATTAAGGAAGTGTACATGGTACACTTTTTTTTAAAACTTGGGAGGAACATTATTAAATTTCTCTGAATGCATGAAAGGTATTTTCATATGCATGACAGGTAACCATTTAATTCACTGTCATTAAGACTAGGAAGAATAAAAAAAAAATCTCATAACTAGGGGTATTTTACATGACACTAAATATTAAGGTTGGGAGGTGCATTGGAATGAAAAGTATGAAGGAGATTGATAAAGACCACTAGACTGTCCTAGGGCATGATGGCAGCCAAAGAAAGATGCTGTGGATGGGTATCCGTAGGAAGCGTTTGGTTTCGTTTATCTGTGTTTGCATTTGGCCCTTCCTACCCCTGTTTACAGAAACTGACATGTTGATGCTAGGCACAGCCCACTCCAGAAACAGACAGGACTCCCACCCGCTTGAGAAACAAGGGCAGGGGCAGATAGTCCCTTAACCACGTCCACTCGGTCAGTCAATCATGTGCTCTTACGCAAGGAACGAGAGACTGTTGAGAATTCATCTGCAGCACACAGTGCTGGGCTCACAGAGGCTGACTGCAAGCCTCTTCTGGTTCTTAGAACACAAACATAGCTGTAGATCTGGTTTCCAGCTTCCTGCCTACTTCCCAAACCCAACACCCTCAAGCTTCTCACTTATTCTGTCAATTATAATACGTTTGCAGAGTTTTTTTGTTGTTGTGTAAATTGGTCAGAGTTTTTTTTCTGTTCTTTACAACCAAGAACCCAGGAACACAAAAAATTTAAATAGAAAGAAATGAAATTGAGTTATTTGTAGTGAGGTGGATGGACCTAGAGTCTGTCATACAGAGTGAAGTAAGTCAGAAAGAGAAAAATGAATACCGTATGTTAACATATATATATGGAATCTAAAAAAAAAAAAAAAAATAAGGTCATGAAGAACCAAGGGGCAAGACGGGAATAAAGATGCAGACCTACTAGAGAATGGACTTGAGGATATGGGGAGAGGGAAGGGTAAGTTGTGACGAAGTGAGAGAGTGGCATGGACATATATACACTACCAAACGTCAAATAGATAGCTAATGGGAAGCAGCCGCATAGCACAGGGAGATCAGCTTTGGTGCTTTGTGACCACCTAGAGGGGTGGGATAGGGAGGGTGGGAGGGAGACACAAGAGGGAAGAGATATGGGGATATATGTATATATATAGTTGATTCACTTTGTTATACAGCAGAAACTAACACACCATTGAAAAGCAATTATATTCCAATAAAGATGTAAAAAAAAAAAAAAAAGGAAGCCCCTAACAACATTAACAGAAGAGCTGTTAGTGTCATTCTCTAATTCTCCTCTTGAAAAAAAAATTTAAGAATGACTTTACTGGGTCAGAAATATGCTTTCATACTTAATCTATGATAGAAAAATACATCAAATTTTTATGGAAGATCATGCCTAATCATGTTTTTTTTAAATCTATGCTTTTCTTTTTTTTTTCTTTTCAATTTTATGTATGTATTTATTTATTTAAGCTGCATTGGGTCTTCGTTGCTGCGCACGGGCTTTCTCTAGTTGTGGCGAGTGGGGCTACTCTTCCTTGATGTGCGCGGGTGTCTCATTGAGGTGGCTTCTCTTGTTGCAGAGCATGGGCTCTAGGCACTCTGGCTTCAGTGGTTGTGGTGCACAGGCTCAGGAGCTGTGGCTTACAGGCTGTAGAGTGCAGGCTCAGTAGTTGTGGCGCATGGGCTTAGTTGCTCAGCAGCGTGTGGGATCTTCCTGGACCAGGGCTTGAACCTGTGTCCCCTTCATTGGCAGGCGGATTCTTAACCACTGCACCACCAGGGAAGTCCCCTAATCATGCTTTAATAACCATTAAGCACAGAGTGAACTAGTTACTGGGGGTGAGAAAGAGAAAAAGCCAATAAGCCTTCACTGGGGTTACAGGCCGGTGGGACACGCAAACAGGTGATTTCAGCGTGTTGTGATAAATGCTATGACAAGTTAAGGGAAGCACTGGATAAAAGACCATCCAGGAAGGACGAACAGAGTAAAAGAGACTTGGAATAACTGAACCTAACCTGGTAAAGTAAGAAATCTAGTCAACAAATAACCTTAGTTCATTCAGGATTTATCATTTACTGACTTACCTGTAGGAAAAGTATTATTATTTTCAGAGAAAACTATCTAAAAGGAGCAATCCTTCTCAATTAAAAATGTTTATTTGTCACCTATTATTTGTCAAACCTCATCCTGGGTACTAGTGTTATTTCCAAAGATGAATAAAATGAGAACAAGGAATTCTGTACAATGAAGTAGAAACACTCATAGAAATTTTCAACATAATGCAGAGTGACAGTAAAGGGCTGCTTAGAGAATCTGTGCCTGACTTAGATATGGAAATTGCTAGTTACCAGGAAACAAGACATGAGCCAAGTTTTTAAAGATAAGGATTGCAACCCTTAGAAGGAAGCAAAAGAAAGATTTTTGTAAATGAATTTTTAAAAGAAGGGTTTTTTTTTTTATAGTTTTCATAAATGAATCAGATATAGTGTTCTGTTAAAAAGTATCTTCGTTTGGGCTTCCCTGGTGGCACAGTAGTTAAGAATCCGCCTGCCAATGCAGGGGACACGGGTTCGAGCCCTGGTCCGGGAAGATCCCACATGCCGCGGAGCAACTAAGCCCGTGCGCCACAACTATGGAGCCTGCGCTCTAGAGCCTGTGCTCCACAACAAGAGAAGCCACCAGAATGAGAAGCCCATGCACCGCAACAAAGAGTAGCCCCTGCGCTCCACAACTAGAGAAAGCCCGCACATAGCAACGGAGACCCAATGCAGCCAAAAATAAATAAATTAATTAAAACAAACAAAAAAAGTAACTTCATTTGATGTTAAAACTAATTCCTTGACATTTAAAAAAATTCTTATTGAATATAGTTGACTTACGATGTTATGTTAGTTTCAGGTGCACAGCAAAGTGATTCAGCTACATATATATATATATATATATATATATATATATTTTAATTATTTTCCATTATAGATTATCAAGACATATTGAGTATGGTTCCCTATGCTATACAGTAGGTTCTTGTTGGTTATCTATCTTATATATAGTAGTGTGTATATTTTAATCCCAAACTCCTAATTTATCCCTCCCCCTCCTTTCCCCTGTGGTAACCATAAGTTTGTTTTCCATGTCTGTGAGTCTGTTTCTGTTTTGTAAATAAGTTCATTTGTATCATTTTTTAGATTCTAAGTATAAGCAATATCATAAGATATTTGTCTTTGTCTGACTTACTTCACTTAGTATGATATGATGGTCTCTAGGTCCATCCATGTTGCTGCAAATAGCATTATTTTATTTTTTTTATGGGCCAGTAATATTCCATTGTATATGCAGACCACATTTTATTACCCATTCATTTGTCAATGGACACTTAAGTTGCTTCCATGTCTTAGATTATTATAAATAGCGCTGCCATGAACACTGGGGTACATGTTGACATTTCAATGGGCATTCCAATGGTGTTTTAAACAATATGCTGAGTAGGAGACCAATATGGCACAAATATTTTAAATAATCACTGACAGAGAGTGTTAATGCTTAAACAACGTCCTCCTTCATGGCTCCTCTAGCCCTAAGTTGCACATCCCCGCTGTCAAGCACCCCTACAGGTATTCAGCAGAAATGGATGGACCCTGATATCCAAGGTCAAAAATAAAGAGCTCACTGGTCTAAACCCTGTGGTGAGAGACAACACCTTCTTTCCCATAGTCCAAGCAGAAGCACTGCTCATCTCACTTGACAAAAAGTAATAAATGCAATTCTAGATCACAGAGTTTAGAGAGTAAGTCAACGTTTTTAATAATCATGATTTTTCATTCTAGCTCCTTTCAGCCTGTGCATTTACAGATTAATGTCCTCTTGCTCATTATTTAGGTTCCCTTCCTTTCTCTAGGTCTCCTCTACTTCCTAAGGCAAATAATACCCAAGAGTTAAACAACTATGATATAATAATGTATGTGTGTATATACATATATATATATATATATATATATATACACATATAAGTACACATACATACACACAGTGATTTTTTTCTTATGGTGGTGAAATATTTTCTTGTTGTATTTTAGATGCCCTTTCTCAGATTCTTTAGCATATTCTTGAACCCTCTGGCTACAGAGGCAAAACTGAAGTTTTCAAGGAATACAACTCTCAGATCTAAAACATAGGTTTGCAAGTGATAGCTCAGTGCTCATGTTGGTGTAACTGCCATTTGGATATTTTCCCACAAAGTTCATTGACTAGCCCTTGCTAGTTGAACTCCAGTTGTCACTTTTCTGTCCCCTAACAATAGGAAGGCCACAGCTGGCTTAGGTACAATATCATCTACTCAAATTTCATGTCCTATAATGATGTGTCTACAAATCATATCTGCCATCTAGTTGTTGAAGTTATTCTGCTGACCCTTGGTCCAATCTCACAAAACCAAAACTTTAATAATGAAAAATCATGCAGGAAGTATCTAGGTGTGCTAGGTGTGTGTGTGTAAGCACGCATGTATGTAAATGCATATGAAAAATCGGACAGGGACCATTCCATAATTTTTCTTAAAAATTATATACATATATGCACATGAAATTATATATATGTGGTATATGATTATATATTTTATATATACAATGTGTAGTATCTAGTACATACCTGAGGTATATATGTGATTATATATTATAAATATACAACATATATGTGATATTATATGATTACTCTCAATTATTATTTAACTCAGCAATTTAATAATATATTGAAAATAAGCAAAAAAATGTGATGAAATACATGAGCTCTTTAATGGTATTAACAAGTGCTAAAAAAATTCATTTTTAAAAAAAATAAAATTAATAGAGCCATGTGTTACTCAAAACTTTGGACAGATGATCAAGGTTTCTCTGAAAAATCATCTGAAGGTAATTTATTTCTGAAGACTCACCCCCAGTGCAAGAAAGGAAAAGCAATTTGTCAGGAACATACTTTATGAAATAGAAGAGCCATAAAGAACAATGCCCCTGATTAAATTTAGTTGAAAACTGACTTCCTGCAGCTGCTCAGAATGATCTCACTCTGAACATTTATTTTGACTTCATGCATGACCTGACAAACATAGCATCTTTACATACATACTTTCCCCCTCTTCCAACACCCTGAAATGATTCAGGAGCCATGCATGGATAACTTTGGGATCTCTGATTTATAGCATTTGATAACCAACAGACTAAAATATATTACTAAACTAATCCAATCAATATTTCAACATAAATATGTCCTCACAGTTTGTTGTGTAGGGTTCTTTAATACCAAGACTCCTATTATAAATTTTCTTTTAAATGTGCTAATCATTTTTACCTTCCATCATTTTGATTCAAAGACTCAATAATGTTGACATGCTTACAGAGCTTAGTAATTTGACTGCATAAATACTTTTTAATAAAAACTTGCCAAAGCAAATGACTAAATATTGCTTACAGCTAGGCTTATAAGAATCAAGCAAAACCAAAGATCTTTGGTTTTTCTTAAGCAAAGTACATGTTTCCTCTTCATGCGTGTTAAAGCATACTGAAAGTACATTTTCAACTATGTCATGAAATGATAGAAAATAAATCCCGATCACTGGGAAAACTATAGTCACAGGTAGGCTGAAATCAATTGTCACATATATTAGAGGTTATTAAGATCACAATGTATGTTCAGATACTTGATACCAACTTACTCCACAACAGTTTTATATTTATATATCTTATTCCATAAAAGCCAATGATACTGAGCAAGCTTTTGCAGAATTTTCACTACGATAGAGAAAACAGAAGCCTTATAGATGAGTGTCTACTACTACTTACATAACCTCTGGGGTTGAAGTGACAACTTTGCAATTTTTGTTTGGTTCTAGCTAAAAGAACTAACATTCCTCCCAAAGAATGTGAAGAAATGATAACAAATTCCAACTAAAAAGGTAATTCTTAAGAATCAAGTCAATCAACTGCATTATATGAATAAACAAAATCATGGTATACCCATATAATGGAACCCTACTCAACAGTGAAAAGGTACACAACGTGATCAATCTCAAGAGCATTGGGTAGGGCTTCCCTGGTGGCGCAGTGGTTGAGAATCTGCCTGCCAATGCAGGGGACACAGGTTCGAGCCCGGGTCTGGGAAGATCCCACATGCCGCAGAGCAACTAGCCCCATGAGCCACAATTACTGAGCCTGCGCGTCTGGAGCCTGTGTTCCGCAACAAGACAGATTGCGATAGTGAGGCCCATGCACCACGATGAGGAGTGGCCCCCACTTGCTGCAACTAGAGAAAGCCCTCGCACAGAAATGAAGAGCCAACACAGCCGTACTTAAATAAATTAATTAATTTTTTTTTTAAAAAAAGGCAAAATTCCTTAAAAAAAAAAAAAACCATTGAATAGGTTAAAAAGTCAGACAAAAGAAAACAAACCCTGTAATTCCATTTATCTGATATTCTAGAAGGCTGCAGGAGCCAGACTATAAGGCATCAACTGCCAAGGAACAGGAAGGAAATTTGGGGGATGACGGACAAGTTTTCATCTTGCCTGCCGTGGTAAATACAACTGTTAACCACTTCAAAACTAATTCAACTGTCTAAAATGAATTTTTTTGTGTGAAAATTATTCCTGAACAAAGCTGATTAAAAACAGAAAAGAATCAGAGAAGCCAGACACTACATTCCATGATTCCAAACACAATATGATAAGCTCTTAGAAGTTTTCTAAGTAGTTATACAATTACTGCATACAGAATATTAACTATGAAAGAATTTATAGCTATTGTTTAAAACTACCTCATACACTTCTGCAACTGTTCTATAATTCATCACACACTGTAGCTTTGAAGGACCACCCTCCATCCTCTTGGCTTATCCAAGTCTAGTATGAACCAGCCCAAAAAGTGATAACATTTCATAATCAAGAGTTCTCTGAATAGAGGGCAGACAGCATAAGCAAGAAGAACTACAATCCTGCAGCCTGTGAACAAAAACCACATTCAAAGAAAGATAGACAAGATGAAAAGGCAGAGTGCTATGTACCACATGAAAGAAGAAGATAAAACCCCAGAAAAAAAACAAAATGAAGTGGAGACAGGCAACCTTCCAGAAAAAGAATTCAGAATAATGATACTGAAGATGATCTAGGACCTTGGAAAAACGATGGAGGCAAAGATCGAGAAGATGCAAGAAATCTTTAACAGAGACGTAGAAGAATTAAAGAACAAACAAACAGAAATGAATACAATAACTGAAATGAAAACTATACTACAAGGAATCAATAGCAGAATAACCGAGGCAGAAGAACAGATAAGTGACCTGGAAGACAGAATGCTGGAATTCACTGCTGCAGAACAGAATAAAGAAAAAAGAATGAAAAGAAATGAAGACAGCCTAAGAGACCTCTGGGAAAACATTAAAGGCAACAACATTTGCATTATAGGGGTACCAGAAAGGACAAGAGAGAGAGAAAGGACCAGAGAAAATATTTGAAGAGATTATAGTCAAAAACTTCCTTAACATGGGAAAGGAAATAGCCACCCAAGTCCAGGGAGCGCAGCAAGTCCCATACAGGATAAACCCAAGGAGAAACACGCCGAGACACATAGAAATCAAATTGACAAAAATTAAAGACAAAGAAAAATTATTGAAAGCAGCAAGGGAAAAATGATAAATAATATACAAGGGAACTCCCGTAAGGTTAACAGCTGATTTCTCAGCAGAAACTCTACAAGCCAGAAGGAGTGGCATGATATATATAAAGTGATGAAAGGGAAGAACCTACAACCAAGAGTACTCTACCCAGCAAGGATCTCATTCAGATTCGATGGAGAAATCAAAAGCTTTACAGACAAGCAAAAGCTAAGAGAATTCAGCACCAACGAAGCACCTCTACAACAAATGCTAAAGGAACTTCTCAAAGTGGGAAACATAACAGAAGAAAAGGACCTACAAAAACAAACCCAAAACAATTAAGAAAATGGTCATAGGAACATACATATTGATAATTACCTTAAATGTGAATGGATTAAATGCTCCAACAAAAAGACACAGACTGGCTGAATGGATCCAAAAACAAGACCCGTATATATGATGTCTACAAGAGAACCACATCAGATCTAGGGACAAGTACAGACTGAAAGTGAGGGGATGGAAAAAGATATTCCATGCAAATGGAAATCAAAGGAAAGCTGGAGTAGCAATACTCATATAAGCTAAAATAGACTTTAAAGAATGTTACAAGAGACAAGGAAGGACACTACATAATGATCAAGGGATCAATCCAAGAAGAAGATATAATAGTTATAAATATATATGCACCAGATATAGGAGCACCTCAATACATAAGGCAACTGCTAACAGCTATAACAGAGGAAATCAACAGTAACACAATAAAAGTGGGGGCCTTTAAAACCTCACTTACAACAATGGACAGATCATCTAAAATGAAAATAAATAAGGAAACACAAGCTTTAAATGGCACAATAGACCAGATAGATTTAATTGACATTTATAGGACATTCCATCCAAAAACAGCAGATTACACTTTCTTCTCAAGTGCACACAGAACATTCTACAGGATAGATCATATCTTGGGTCACAAATCAAGCCTCAGTAACTTTAAGAAAATTGAAATCATATCAAGAACCTTTTCTGACCAAAACGCTATAAGATTAGAAATCAATTACGGGGAAAAAAACGTAAAAAACACAAACACATGGAGGCTAAACAATACATTACTAAATAACCAAGAGATCACTGAAGAAACCAAAGAGGAAATCAAAAAATACCTAGAGACAAATGACAATGAAAACATGATGATCCAAAACCTATGGGATGCAGCAAAAGCAGTTCTAAGAGGGAAGTTTATTGCTATACAAACCTACCTCAAGAAACAAGAAAAATTTCAAATAAACAATCTAACCTTACACCTAAAGGAACTAGAGAAAGAAGAACAAACAAAACCCAAAATTAGCAGAAGGAAAGAAATCATAAAGATCAGAGCAGAAATAAATGAAATAGAAACAAAGAAAACAATAGCAAAGATCAATAAAACTAAAAGCTGGTTCTTCGAGAAGATAAACAAAATTGATAAACCAATAGCCAGACTCATCAAGAAAAAGAGGGACAGGACTCAAATCAATAGAATTAGAAATGAAAAAGGAGAAGTTATGACACTGCAGAAATAAAAAGCATCCTAAGAGACTACTACAAGCAACTATGCCAAAAAAAATGGACAACCTGGAAGAAATGGACAAATTCTTAGAAAGGTATAACCTTCCAAGACTGAACCAGGAAGAAACAGAAAATATGAACAGACCAATCTCAAGTAATGAAATTGAAACTGTGATTAAAAATCTTCCAACAAACAAAAGTCCAGGAGCAGATGGCTTCACAGGCGAATTCTATCAAACATTTAAGAGAAGAGCTAACACCCATCCTTCTCAAACTCTTCCAAACATTGCAGAGGAAGGAATACTCCCAAACTCATTCTATGAGGCCACCATCACCCTGATACCAAAACCAGACAAAGATACTACAAAAATCGAAAATTACAGACCAATATCACTGATGAATAGAGATGCAAAAATCCTCAACAAAATACTAGCAAACAGAATCCAACAACACATTAAAAGGATCATACACCATAATTAAGTGGGATTTATCTCAGGGGTGCAAGGATTCTTCGATATACGCAAATCAATCAATGTGATACACCATGTTAACAAATTGAAGAATAAAAACCATATGATCATCTCAATAGATGCAGAAAAAGCTTCTGAAAAAATTCAACACCCATTTATGATAAAAACTCTCCAGAAAGTGGGCACAGAGGGAACCTACCTCAACATAATAAAGCCCATATATGACAAACCCACAGCAAACATCATTCTCAATGGTGAAAAACTGAAAGCATTTCCTCTAAGATCAGGAACAAGACAAGGATGTCCACTTTCAATACTTTTATTCAAGATAGTTTTGGAAGTCCTAGCCACGGCAATCAGAGAAGAAAAAGAAATAAAAGGAATACAAATTGGAAAAGAAGAAGTAAAACTGTCACTGTTAGCAGATGACATGATACTATACATAGGGAATCCTAAAACTGCCACCAGAAAACTACTAGAGCTAATCAATGAATCTGGTAAAGTTGCAGGATACAAAATTAATGCACAGAAATGTCTTGCATTCCTACACACTAATGATGAAAAATCTGAAAGTGAAATTAAGGAAACACTCCCATTTACCATTGCAACAAAAAGAATAAAATACCTAGGAATAAACCTACCTAGGAGACAAAAACCTGTATGCAGAAAACTATAAGACACTGATGAAAGAAATTAAAGATGATACCAAAAGATGGAGAGATATACCATGTTCTTGGATTGGAAGAATCAACACTGTGAAAATGACTATACTGCCCAAAGCAATCTACAGATTCAATGCAATCCTTATCAAATTAACAATGGCATTTTTTACAGAACTAGAACAAAAAATCTTAAAATCTGTATGGAAACATAAAAGACCCCAAATAGCCAAAGCAGTCTTGAGGGAAAAAAACGGAGCTGGAGGAATCAGACTCCCTGACTTCAGACTATACTATAAAGCTACAGTAATCAAGACAATATGGTACTGGTACAAAAACAGAAACATAGAGCAATGGAACAAGATAGAAAGCCCAGAGACGAACCAAAGCACCTACGGTCAACTAATCTATGACAAAGGAGGCAAGGATATACAATGGAGAAAAGACAGTCTCTTCAATAAGTCGTGCTGGGAAAACTAGACAGATACATGTACAAGAATGAAATTAGAACACTCCCGAACACCATACACAAAAATAAATTCAAAATGGATTAGAGACCTAAATGTAAGACCGGACACTATAAAACTCTTAGAGGAAAACATAGGAAGAACATTCTTTGACATAAATCACAGTAAGATCTTTTTTGATCCACCTCCTAGAGTAATGGAAATAAAAACAAAAAGAAACAAATGGGACCTAATGAAACTTATTCTGCACAGCAAAGTAAACTACAAACTAGATGAAAAGACAACCCTCAGAATGGAAGAAAATATTTGCAAACAAATCAACAGACAATGGATTAATCTCCAAAATATACAAACAGCTCATGAATTCAGGGAATTTTTGTTGGGTGCTAATCTTTTAAATGAAAGAGAAGACCAACTCCTAACTAACTAAGCTCAACTAGAACATTGTTTATATAAAAAATAATCTTTAGGACTTCCCAGTCAGGATGCTATATTCATCAATTACTCTGAGAAAACTAATCTAAAAACAACAGTCCCCCCATTTCAAATTCCTACACACTAATGACACCAAAATTCATATCCCTTTCTCAAACTACTATGCTGTGAGTTTCAGATTCTCAAAGTCCCACAGAATCACAATTTAAAAAGAAAACCTCTCACATTTAGCATCAAAATGCCAATAAATTCAAAGGTAAGGACCTTAGTTTCATGATAAAACAGTCATTTAAGAAGGAATTAGAATACAATGTACAAAAGTAAAATAGCTATCTAGTGGGAAGCAGCCACATAGCACAGGGAGATCAGCTTGGTGCTTTGTGACCACCTAGAGGGGTGGGATAGGGAGACTGGGAGGGAGACGTAAGAGGGAAGGGATATGGGGATATATGTGCACATAGAGCTGATTCACTTTGTTATACAATAGAAACTAACACAACAATGTAAAGCAATTATACTTCAATAAAGATGTTAAAAAAATTAAAAAAATAAAATATTACATAAAAAAAGAATACAGTGTAATGTAAGACATTCTGGAAATAAGTGGGACATATTACTACTCATGATTTCAGACAAAAAATGGATAGTCTTTTTAGATACAAGACATTTATGGTTTATACATGCTAATAATATTAAAATATATTTATATATATCCCTGAAGTTTCTTCTGTAGCATCAAGATACTTCTAGTACCTGATACTGTATCTTAGAAACCCCTGGCTGTAAAAAAAAAAAAAAAAAAAAAGCTTCGTCTTTGTGACATTTCTGCCAAGATATCAAAGAAAAATCATTAATTCAATAAATTCTTAGATGCTCATTAGTGTACTGGATATTATAAGGCACATAAAGATTAATTATGATCACTGCCTTCCAGGAGTTCACCACCTAATGAGAGAGATAAGATACATCTACACGTAGCTAAATCACAAGGTAAAATGAGAAGGTAAATAATTACAAAGTATTATGCAAAGTTAAAGGACAATAGATCACTAGAAATTTACAACCTAGTTAAAGATATACGTCTTTACAGCTCTAAATCAAGGTAAAATGTGAATATAACATTGTAAATTTAAAAGTATTACAAGATATAAGAGACGTCCAAGTCCCATCGGGCTGGAAGGAGAGGGTGTCCTCATGGGACAGACAGCATTTTATTGAGCACAGCTGCATGGAGAGTTTTACTACAAAAAACAAAACAAAAAAACACTAGCATATGCTACTAAAACCATCTGAACATCAGTACAGCAAAGGATCTAGAAGTTCTGACCAATCAGAATGGACTGCCAGACAATCAGAATGGATTATGGGTGGTACCAATGTGATCAAGCTGCAGATCAGCCTGAGAAAGGGCCCTGGGCACAGGCAGTGAGGAGAAAGGACCTGGGAGAAGACAAGGCACGGCTGACAACAGCAGCAAACGCCACACACCCTGATTCTCACCGTAGTGAGTTTAGAGTTCATCCAGGAGACAAAGGAGAAACACTCCACCTCGCCACAGTAACCTCTCTCTCACACAGACACACACACACACAGACACACACAGACACACACACACACAGACACACACAGACACACAAACACACAGACACACACAGCACACTCTGGGGCCCTAACTAACCTTTTACACTCCATTAGGATCCTCAGAATATTTTCTAACACCCCCATTCTAGTTTAATGGTCCACACCCACGCTTTCCTTTGTCATAGAACCTATCACACAGAACTAGAGCTTTTGCATTTTGTGTTTTATAATCTACCACACCGAATGCTAATTTCCTCTTTACTTCTATTATACTGTAAGTTTCTCGGGGGCAGGAACTATATTTTATTTATTTATATATTCACAGTAACCATCAAAATATCTAACTGTAAAAGGGATTCGATGGATGCTTGAATGAATGAATGAATGAATGAATGAATGAATCACAAGTTAAATGCTACATTCTTATTTCTGCCATTGGGTTATTCTAGAGAGACTATATCTCATTCCAAAGCTTTCTCTTTTTTTTACTCAGTTTACCTTAACTAGAGTCTAACAGAACAGGGTTTAAAAATGCTTACCTACCTTAAAAGGCATTATTTTCTTAAATGATCAGTATAAATTATTTCTCCCATATTGTCAGATTACTTATGTTGTGTGATCGATTTTGTGACTGTTTCTGTACAATTCTTATTCTCTTCTACTTGATTCCATTACTTCCTTCATCTCTTAACCATAATTAGTGTGACTATAATTCTCCCGTAAGAACCTCCAGCAATGTTTCTTAATCTTTTTTTCAGATTCAGAGAGCTATGGAGTCTTTTTATTTTTTTGCGGTATGCAGTCCTCTCACTGTTGTGGCCTCTGCCGTTGCGGAGCACACGCTCCCGACGCGCAGGTTCAGTGGCCACGGCTCACGAGCACAGCCGCTCCGCGGCACGTGGGATCTTCCCGGACCGGGGCACGAACCTGTGTCCCCTGCATCGGCAGGCGGACTCTTAACCACTGCGCCACCAGGGAAGCCCAGCTATGGAGTCTTTATCCCAAAAAATGTCCATCCACTCCAAATTCAATATATTATGATTTTATTTTATGAAGCCCCAAAGTAACATTAATTAGGTCAGAGAGTAGTTTCCTGTGAGGGGGGCTGGCAACGGCAGGGAGGAGGAGAAGGCTCCGGCAACCCTGGGATGATACTCTACTTATTGATCTCAGTACTGTTCACACTGCTGTGCTCCCCTTTGAGAAAATTCATTAAGCTGTATCGTTATCACTTGTGCACTTCTATGTTTGTGTTTTAATATTCATTATGATGGAAAACATTGGTAATTACTGTCAGAGTTGACAACTTTCCGGACCCTGGTTAAAAACTGACTAGAGCAACAACTGTCCTTCTCTTACAGTATCTGTTAAAGATGCAGAAAAAGGACTAACTTGGGTGAGGGAGGAGAGCAAGGGTGGTTGGGGGCAGGGCGGGGAGTGCATAACCCTCCCCATCATCACTTTTATTTACCTAGTACAAGCAAATAACAATCGCCCAATATTCTTTGCTGTGGACAGTTTACACTTTTCTGATCTAATACAGTGTCAATAAAATCATCGCTAGAAAAACAAAACAAACCTCCAATGCCTATCAATGATGAGCAAGAAAAAAATCTGCTCCGTAAAATCTTCCTAGCAAATCCTACCTTGCTTCTCTTCTATTTTTTCACCCTCATCTCTGTATCCTGTGATTATTCTGATCATGGGGCCAGGCTTCTCCATCCTGGTTCTGACCAACGGTGGGTTTTACCTACTTGGGAGAAGACAGGAGGCAGATGTTGCGAGCCCACCAATGGACTTTTTCATCACAGACCACTACCAGAATATAAACATGAGACTTGAGTCAGTATCAGGCTGGAGCTGTAGAATTGGGGGTATTAGCCCACACATCTGACACCCAAACTTACTACCCCACATTTCCAAAAACAGACATCTGGGGTTAGGAAAACAGTCAGTTAAGAGTACAGGAGTACAGTACAAAGAGTCTTCATAAACTGTCTTCCTCTTTAATCTCAAGTCCACAACCACAGCTAGGATCCAAATATCACTGGTGGTGCCCATTCTATGTCTCCTTGACTGGGTCTTCACCCTGCCTCAGTTTCATGTACAGACTGAACACACACCCGAATCAGAACCTATCAGCTCTCAGAGCAGAGGTAATCTAGTTACTGAAAATACACAGGTCATCAAAGTCACTCAAAACCTCATGGTGAGAGAGAACAGAGTAACTGTAATCAAATACTTATTAACAAATATTTTCTGAGAATCTAATTTTCTAGGCACAAGGGACTTTACATTCATTGAGCTTACATTCACTTGAGCAAGAAAAATTAGTCATATTTTCTGAACTCCAAATGGCAGAACTCAATGCAACTCTTTGCTACTTAGGAAAAAATAACAATTTTTTTTTTTTTTTTGGCTGCACTGGGTCTTTGTTGCTATGCACAGGCTTTCCTCTAGTTGCAGCAAGCAGGGGCTACTCTTCATTTCAGTGTGCAGGCTTCTCATTGCGGTGGCTTCTCTTGTTGCAGAGCATGGGATCTAGGGTGCTTGGGCTTCAGGAGTTGCAGCACACAACCTCAGTAGTTGTGGCGCACGGGTTTAGTTGCTCCATGACATGTGGGATCTTCCTGGACCAGGGATTGAACCCATGTCCCCTACATTGGCAGGCGGATTCTTAACCACTGTACCACAAAAGAAGTCCCAATAACAGATAATTTTATTTTTTTCTTTTTGTTCCTCCCGACTCACTAGCATATACTCAGATCACCATGAACTGTTTTCACAATAAATAAAAACATTAAGGGCTTCTTTATAAAAAAAAAAAAAAACACCTGGTAAATGGAGAGAGGTGACTTTCAAAGTAGAAACAAAGACAAACATTTGTAAAAAAAAAAAAAAAAAACACAAAAGACAAACATTTGTGAAAGATGTAGAAGACTGAATGCATTCCGTACATGATCAGACGTAAGGTCACCACTGAACTTTGCTTCAGCCCTATCCCTTGGCAAACCCTGCTCCTCTGTTACTGTCTACATCAGCCTTCCTTCTTTCCATTCCTAATGTGTAAAGATCTCACTTTCTCTTCAACTGGAGATGATTCTCTACATATTCATGTTTTATTGCATAATTATAAGGTATTACATTGTAGATTAGCACACTGAATAAATAAAAAAATAAGAACAAGCGAAGCAGCGGTCCACAACCCTAACTTGGCTTTTCAAAACTCATGAATATTTTTTCCATTTCCATTGTAAAGCCTTTCTGTTAAAAATACAGTTAATAGGAACAATGTTTAGTTACCTATGTCCAATTAGTTTAACTGGGTAGGGTTTGGATTTAATGAGATTTATTCCAAGACTTTAATTCCCACATGAAGCAGTTAGCTTCACTCATCTCCCTATTAGGGACTCTATCTTCACCCCAGCCAGCCACGTCCCTAAGCATCAGACTATGCATCACGGCAAACAATGTTATTACAACTTGAAAATCAACAACAAATACACTTTCTTCTTAAACATCTTCATATATGGACAAATGGATGCTAGATAAATCATATAAATCTTCTTGGAAGATTTCCGTAACATTACTCATAAATGTGTTCAGAAATATAAGAAATGATTATTTCGAAATTTGGGCCAAAAATAATGGCACCCATTCCCAGATCCAGCAATGTACACTACTTTCAGATGCGAGTAAACATGTTGGATGTTGTATTTCTCACTAGTGGCCAGCCCAATCCAATAAAATTAATCAGTACAGAAATCTATTTTTTCATAGGCATTCTAGATGGTTCTTATGATCAAGGAAGAGCTGGGAAGTACTGTGTTAATACCCTTTCACAGCTCTGGTTCATGTAATTATGTTCATGAGCTACACCCATCACAAAGAGAAGAAGCACTCAGTACCAGATTGCTGGCCACTAAGCAGCCTATAGGCATGAAACAAACAGCCCCCAATTCATATCTTGCCCACATGGCCATTATGCTCCTCTCTGAAGCAACTGGCCCAGACACTTCTATACACATACTTGAGTATTTTTTCACACACTGTCCATGTCAAGTCTTCAAGAATACAGTCAGAGGAATCCATAAAGTTTAAAAATAAAGACGCACAGGGGCTTCCCTGGTGGCGCAGTGGTTGAGAGTCCGCCTGCCGATGCAGGGGACACGGGTTCGTGCCCCAGTCCAGGAGGATCCCACATGCCGCGGAGCGGCTGGGCCCGTGAGCCATGGCCGCTGCGCCTGCGTGTCCGGAGCCTGTGCTCCGCAGCGGGAGAGGCCGCAGCAGTGAAAGGCCCGCGTACCACAAAAAAGAATTTAAAAACAATAAAATAAAGACGCACAAAATGTTAAGAATTTAAATTGTCTTCCTAGCTGTCACTGTGGCTATATTCTTTGATAATGCATCCAGACATGCCCAATCTCATGCCTTTCTCCTATGGGCAACCAGCTGCTCTCAAAATAACAGCTCCAATATTAAAAACGTGAAGTAAAAATTTTGATGCCATAAAGATGCATTTTACATCATTTCAAAATACATGTATTTAAACTCACAGCTACAGTATGCTGCATCAAATATTTTTATTTTTTGCAGCAAGGAGGTGATTTCTCAAACTATAAACATTTCAGTACATTGAATAACACATATGGTAGAAGTAGAACTAAATTTCATAGCTAGTCTACTTATATCTAGACTATAAATTCTTGTGTTTGCCAAGAGGATGAACTACACACATGCTGGCAATGAGCTAGATTTAAACTGTGCTTTCATCAAATGTATTCTCACATCTAAAAATAGCTCACCATGCAAAGATCAGGAAAACGAGAGAGCACAGATAACAAATCATTAAGAAATAAATTATTTATCTCTTTAAAATATATGTATGCATAACTCAGAAGATAAATTACACTGAGTTTTACTCGATGCTAATATAAAAATCTTGAACCTTCTACAGCAGTATATATCTTTTATATGAGATCAGTTTGTATTCCTTTAAACTGTTTGAATAAAAACTCAAATTACCATTATTTTAGTCAATGTTCAAAGTCCTCACAAATATCGATATCTGATAATGCTACTTCATGAGACTGTGAAATAGTAGAATGTTTTTTTATTTTCAGTAAGAATAAGATTGGCCTATTTCTACTTGCAGATACCATTCAAAGCAAAGAAATAATACAACATGGTTAAGCAGCTCTCTCCCTGAGGTGGTTTTCTGTAAAAAGAATTTGAAGGAAAATGAACAGTCACCATTTACTAAGAAGAGAAAAAGCAAGCTCAAGAGCAGAACTGATATAACAGACACTGGCTGAAAGAAAGCATACCTTTCCCTCTCTCCTTCCGTGACGTCATATAAGCGGTTGGCACCTCCATCAGCACAGGCTCTTAAAAGAGCTTCAAAAAGAAAAAAAACAAAGAATATTTCAATATAGGAAGCTTAGAGCAGTATCTTTCAAAGGCTGAACGTTAAAAGGCACTCAGACACACACACGCATACACACACACTCACGCTCCCCTCCTTGGATCATTTCACATTCAGCCAGTGACACTGCTGGTACTGAAAACGATCCTACACATCACACACACAAGCGAGACCACCAGGCAAGTCCCTTGCTCCCTTATTTTATTAATTTTTATAGAAATTTTCTATTTATGGCAGGTATTAAGGGTTTCCATATTTTACTGTGATATGGAAGATTTCTTTTAAAAATAAATCATAGGGCTTCTCTGGTGGCGCAGTGGTTGAGAGTCCGCCTGCCCATGCAGGGGACACGGGTTCGTGCCCCGGTCCGGAAAGATCCCACATGCCGCGGAGCGGCTGGGCCCGTGAGCCATGGCCGCTGAGCCTGCACGTCCGGAGCCCGTGCTCCGCAATAGGAGAGGCCACAACAGTGAGAGGCCCGCGTACCACAAAAAAAATAATAAATAAATAAATAATAAGCATAACATCATAGGTTTATTTTAAAGTATGAAGTAACTAATAATCTAGATATATATGACTGTAAAAATTGAGAAGTTGGTACAAAATTGACTGAAACTTGGGAAGCACTAAGATAATCAGATAAGGCAAAAGAGCCCCAGCTGCCTCTCTAACTGGGCCTTTTTATCTCTTGGCTTACCGTGCTTTTCCCCTAGTATCATCCTAGGATTTGATGCTGCTGGTCAATCATTCCTTGAAATTTTCTTAGTCCATTGTCTACTATTTTTGTCGTTGTTACTTCTCTAATTTCTAATTTTCCTAGAAATGGTCAGTATCTTAGCATCAATTCATCTCTTTATTTAAAAAAATATATCCTTTATCTAATAGTTTCAAATCAAACTTTTTCTTTTTAATCCTGGGCAATATAAGAGTGAATGCTGAGATGTCTAAGATTCTAATTCCTCACCCTGAACAGACCAAAGCCTTGCCTCTGTCCCCACAGAGCTGTTAAAACCAACCATTAGGTCATAAAAATCAGCAAAGACCTTGGACACCAGCAGTTTCAGAAGAAACAAACTATAATCGGCCCTCCATACCCAAAGGTTTCAAATTTGGTCCCCGGCTGAATCTGTGGAAGGAGCTGAATTCCTGTGTTGCACCGTTTTATATTAGTGACTTGAGCATCTGCGGATTTTGGTATCTCAGGGGTTCCTGGAACCAATCTCCCACGGATACCGAGAGACAACTGTATTTTTTTGAGCTACTTCCTCATTTTATTGCACTTATGAGATCACCTTCCCTTTTTGCAAATTCAGCTACACATTTAAAAGAGTGTTTATAAAATCTACCTCCAAATTTCTAGGTGTTTTATAACAGGTGGAATATTGGAAAAGATAGTAAATTGACCGTACTGGCATGAGTAAAGGTCCCAAAGAATTTTCCACTAATCAATGATATACGGGAAATAGTTTTCTGTCCTATATTATATCAGAAATAAAACAGAGGCCAAGTGGGGAAAAAAAAAAAGAAATCCCTTTTTTGCTTCAGCTTCTTCTGTAAATGGTAATAGTATCACCTTTGACAGAGGTATTAAGCAATTAATGACTTAATAATTATAATAGTGCTCATCACAATACTGGAACATAGTAAGCATTCAACAGACTAAAGCATTCATTAGTCCTCTTTCTCCATTCCTGTTAGAATGAAAATAAAGTCTAAAAAGCATTGTTTTTCTAGAAAAGAAAAGCCTAAGGTCCTTAAAAAGTGCAAAACAAAAATAAGAGTTTTTACAAGATATCTAAGAGGGACATCTCATTTTACCCATTACCAACAACACGTATTTCCCTTTAAGGAAAGGGACCCAAATTCAAATTATACCACAAACATAACCTGCAGAAGATCACAAAATATTCTGCATATTTCCTTAATACCAAAAACTAAAAGTTCAAAGACATCAAAAGCTAAATGGAGAGATAATCTCACATACAAAAGATGCTGTACAACAAATGAATAGGGAGATGGAAAAGACTGATAAATAGAAACAGATGAGGGCTTCCCTGGTGGCGCAGTGGTTGAGAGTCCGCCTGCCGATGCAGGGGACACGGGTTTGCGCCCCGGTCCGGGAAGATCCCACATGCTGCGGAGCGGCTGGGCCCGTGAGCCATGGCCGCTGGGCCTGCGTGTCCGGAGCCTGTGCTCCGCAACGGGAGAGGCCACGGCGGTGGGAGGCCCACGTACCGCAAAAAAAAAAAAAAAGAAACAGATGGTAAACTGTAATTACCCTCAGAGTATATAATACATTTCTCTGTAAACAAAATTAACAAGTCTGTTGTATCTTTTTATGTAAGATCTTTTTATGTAAAATTGATTCACTGAAGTAAAATGAAAATCTAGAAGTAGTGGCAAAGGATTATCAAATAGAATGACTTGTCATGTTTTCGCACTCTATTATTTTACAAATATCAGTTGAATTCAACATTTATACCTATCATGTGGCAAGCCCTAAACAGAATAGAAAGATGAATAACAGAAAGAACTAGTTCTCCAGACTCACACTATTGTGGAAAAAGGAGAAAGAGAAGCACATATATACATTGCACTGTAGACATTGATGAGGGCTATGACAGAAGCAATGAAACATGATGGGAGGACTGGGACAGGAGACAATTTCAGTGGACAAATCTGCAAAACTGTGTATTATTAACTCTAGTTCAGCTAAAATCAGTGTTACTTTGATAATCCAAAATTGTTTTCTCCTGCCTGTTATTTCTCACACCCAGACTTAAACTGGTATTTTTAGAGCAGTTTTAATAAAAGAGAAATACCTAAGTCTTAGGAAGTAAATTTGTCCACATCTATTCCTGTTTTAAATGAATAAAAGAGTTAAAATAACCATGATGAAATCTGTGGACCACTCTTTTATTACCTAGAAGCTGGGATTGTGGTGCAATCCATCTGAAAGAAAACACAAGCTCCAGTCTGTCCCTAAAACTATTTTGTTTTGTTGTCAATAAAGCTTAACAAAAAAGATATACTCTACCACTTTTAAATCTTATTAATGAAATATTTTCCATGTACTTAAATAAAATTGCATTTGGAAAACAAAATTTCAAGCATGTATTACATAATGTTGGCATGAATTCATTGGTAGCAATTTGAAAGCTGAGTAAACAAATGACTATTAATGAAAGAGACCAACTAAAAAAATCAGTAGTAGAGGACACTCTCAAATAGGATATTTTTGATAAATCACGAATCAGCCTCAAAAATATGTTCACTCCATCATCATTTAAATTGTCCCACGTTTTAATGAAAAGAAGTTACTGCATGAGTTATCTTTAATGTAAAAATGTCATTGGCTCATACAGCAAAATTTTTGCAGATTTATCAAATACTACAGTTTCAATGCTTGAATAGTTATTTACTATGGATCAGGCTGATAAACAGCTGAAGACTAAAATACATTAAAATCTCTACATCAACTTTATATATTGGTACTACCAATAAGCATGCTAAATACATCTGAAACTAATTTTTTTTTAACCTGGCATAAGTTACTGTTACTGACAAATAATGAAGAGCTCCACTCACAATCAGAGGTTAATTGGTTAGTTCATTAATTTCTGTTGAATAAAGCTGGACAGAAATGATTTGACTTTCTGAAAAGTAGACTATGATATTGGTTCCAAGTATTAAGATGTAAGAAAAAATAAAGTAAAATCAAAGAAACATTTTTCAGTGTCAGTCAACTGAAAGAACACTAGACATAAAGGATTTTGATTCCAGTCTGGATCAGCCACTTATTAGTACTATGACTGATCTAATCCCAAGTGTGCTGATTCCAATGCAAAATAGAGTATTATATATATTTTACCAAGCTCACAAAATTTTTCAGGAACTGGAGAGAGACAACAAAGATAAAACCAGAAGGAAGTAGCATGGGGAATATTCTCTTACATGCAGTTGATAAAATTATAATTTTGAGAGACAGTTTGGCAGATTTATAAAAATTTCAATGTGTATGTCCTTTGATCCAGAAATGCTAGGTAGCCTCTATAAAACTTGCCCAAATTCACAAGGGCGTATGTACAAGGATAGTCACTGTGATATCATATGTAATCCTGAAAAAGCTGTTAGCAAACTTGAATGGTCATCACTTAAATATTGGTAAAATATATCAAGGCCCTTGTAAGGAACCATTAAAAAAAAAGTAGCTCTTATATGTATTTATATGTTATCTCTTATAAGATATGTTATTTAAAACTTTAGGTCAAATCTTCCTTGCAACAACAACTCAGAGAATACATAGAAATATGCCTAATTCAATAAAACTAAGAATTGTACCAAGGTTACTATGTCAAGAATGCTTATCCAAGTAATCAGTGATCAGCATTAATAAGACGCACCCACACTGGAGAAAGGATGCTAGATCTACACCCTGAGGAAGCTCCTAAAAACAGCAAGGCACAACAGCTCAAGACACCCGAGAATCAATGTCTTCCTGGTCAGAAGCATACCAAACTAGGAGTGACCAGAATGTTTGAAAGTCACTCCTGGGAAGTAACTAGACGTTCACTATTTTTGTTAACAATCATTATTTATTACCTGTCTTGAAACTCTTCCTTAAAGCTAAGTAAACTTAGTGTTGCGTAAAGCCTATCATGTCTTCTTAGTTTGCTAATCCAAGACCACTTCTGTGTTGCACACAATGAACTCTTTAACCTTGATTATTCATAAGGAATAGGCATGGGATCATGGAAGACACTTTTTCACTCTTACATTAAACACTGTGCTGCTAAAAATATTTTTACAAGAAATATGAATTATATTGTAATTACAATTTTAAAACCAGTAATAATAACTAAAAAGGAAAATACACATAAGGTAACAAGAATAATTTCAGATCCAATCCCATTATTAGGAGAAGAAATCAAATATTTTGACAGACTTGGTCAGGATTGAGTTGAAGGTGCCTACATTAATCTGGAGGAAAGCAAAGATCCAGAATCTTATGTAGAAGATGTCTTACAGAATTCCTGGACAGCTGAACACCTCCAGTTAGCCAGATCCTGTTTACTCCTAACACAGGTCCTTCTTCCCTAGTACTCCAAAGATATAATCAGTCTTTGTGTACCTGAAATCAATCTAGTCTATCGCTATTACTGCTTTAAGCCAGGATTCTCTCCCTGCTTTAGAAACAACAGTAAACCACATAATTCCCAACTTCTATTCTTCTACCCAGATGAGCTAGTGTGGCTGGAAAAAAAAAAGGGGGGGTACCTTCTGGACTAGCCTCAGAAATAGTCTACCAACAAGTACACATCACATTCTTTATTAAGAAGTGATAATCACTTATTAAACATGTGAGGGCAGACACAACTACTCGGATATCAGAAAGTTCACTATCAGGCATTACAGAGGTTACGTGGTTTGTCTTTTGTTTTATTTTTATTGCAGTAAGAACACGTAACATGAGATCTACCCTGTTAAAATTTAAGTGAATAATACAGTATCATTAACTACAGGCACAACATTGTACAGCAGATCTCTAGAACTTAATCATCTAGCGTAACTGAAACTTGACTTCTGTTGAACAGTAACTCCCCATCTGCCCCTGCCCCGAGCCCATGGCCACCACTGTTCTATCCTCTGCTTCCCTGAGTTTAACTGTTTTAAATTTCACATATAAGGGGAATCATGAAGTAATCTGTTTTTCTGGGACTGGCTTCTTTCATATTGTATAATGTCCTTCAGTTTCTCCCATGTTGTTGCATATTGCTAGATTTCCTTCCTTTTTAAGGCTGAAAAATATTCCATTATCTGTATATTCCATTATCTGTGTATTCCCTGTTTCCATTCATCCATCAATGGACATTTAGGTTATTTCCAGATCTTGGTTATCTTGAACAGTGCTGCAGTGAACATGGAAGTGCAGCTGTATCTTTAAGCATCTAACTTCAATTCTTTTGAATAAACAGCCAGAAGTGGGATTGCTGGGTCATATGGTAACTCTATTTTAACTTTTTATTCTCTTTCTCATAGCGGCTGCACTGTTTTGCATTCCTACCAACAGCAAAGTAAGGTTTGAGTTTCTCCACCTCCTCACGAATACCTGCTGTCTTTTTTTTTTTTTGATAATAGCCAAACTAAGAGGTTTGAAGAGGTATCTCATTATGGTTTTGATTTGCATTTCCCTAATGATTAGTAACGTTGAGCATCTTTTCATATACCTGTTGGCCATTTGCAGGTCTTCTTTGAAGAAATGTCTATTCAGTTCCTTATCCAATTTTTAATTGGGTTATTTGATTTTTTTCCTGGATAATGAGTTGTCGGAGATACTTACATTTTGGGAAATTAATCCCCTATTATATATAAGGCTTGCAAATATTTTCTCCCATTCTGTAGATTGCCTTTTCACTCCTGCTCATTTCCTCTGCTGTCCAGAAGCTTTTTAGTGTGATATGGCCCTATTTATCTAATTTTGCTTTGTTTGGTTTTTGACATCGGGTCTATGCAATCATTGCCAAGACCAGTGTCCAGAAGCTTTTCCCCTATGTTTCCTTCTAGGAGTTTTACACTTTCAGGTCTTACATTTAAGTCTTTAACCCATTTTTCAGTGAAGATAAGTGTTTTTAACCAATTTTCATCACTAGGGACAATGCTAATATAAAGCCATACTTCATATTTTATACTTACGGCAGCCAAGAAGGTCTAAATCAATTAATTCTTCCAGAAATATCCCTTGCTTAAAAACATTGACCTGTAAGTATTCTCTGCCATGTTAAAACTTCAACCATATCATGAAGCCTAATAAGAAATATATTTTATATAAGGACTCATGGAAGGTTTCCTTTAATGAACTATTATCCTTAAACACATTTAGGTGTTCACTTTTAGTATTTCTTAAATTCTTCATAAAAAACAGAATGCCTGTTTAGGATATTTCTGTGATTTAAAAGAGAAGTTACAGGATCTTCCTTGGAGACCTTCACGCGTGGGGAGTGTTAAATATATTGGTCAACGATAAAAACAAGGGAAAAATACATCTAAGATACTATTAACTATATATACAGAAATAAAGATATTGATTTTTACATTTACACAATTTTAAGCACAAGAAATGGTTGCAGTGGTGCTCCTGCCGAAGAGGACAGGGTTAGGACAAAGCTTCATTTTTTGCGTAACTAATTTTCTTCAAGGGAACACCGCTCTTGCACTCGCAGCCCGTAAGTGGCGTTAAATCTACACCCAAATTCAGATTTGGCACATGGCTCAGTTCATGCTGTTACATCTCCTGCCTGGGGGCACTGATTCAGAGACAGAGATGTGATCCAATCAAAGGTAATGAAACCTAGGGAGACTTTCCCAGGTTCCCTTTTCTGCTGTCCTGCCACCTGAGAGACTGTAAGCTTGGATCTATGATGGGCTATCATAACAGCCCAGAGCATGGAGCCAATACAGGAAGGTAAAACTAGGAGACAAGAGTACTGTTTGAGTCCCCATAGTCCTAGCAATAGCCTTTTTAATTATTGGGTTGGCCAAAAAGTTCGTTCGGGTTTTTCCATAAGATGTTATGAAAACCCGAACGAACTTTTTGGCCAACCCTATACATGCGCTAACAAGTGCCCTTCTTCGGCTCAGGCCAGTTTGAGTTGGGTTCTCTGTCATTTGAAACTGAAGGAGCCTTAACTAATCCAAATATTAATTTCTACTTCAAAGACACAGAATCTTCCTCTTGGTTGGAGAATACGACCTTATTATGTCTCAAGTCTATACTGCATCAAGGCCTTAAAAGGAGGTATATATTTTTGTAGGTAGTTGGCTTATTATGTGTATACACTCTCACCTGCAAAGCCTTGATTATGATCCAAATTAGTCAGTTCGTGGACATGGTTAACAGACGGATTAGCATGCTTTCTCTATGGGGATGTTATTTCATGGGGAAAAACTTTCATTCAAAGCCTTTCGTGGAAATATGTGCTCTCTGAAAGAGACAGCAACAATTTGCTTTGCTCACAGGAGTACCAAGATGCATAATTAATTGCTGTTTAGATAACTCTTTCACAGTTTTAGACGAAAGGTTTAATTTACAGTATACTTATGTGCAATTATTAAGAGAGCTCACATTATATGTAACATCCCACAAACCGTGAGTGGAATACTCTTTAAATTTTAGTTAAGTCAGTAACACAGAATTATCCTCATTTCAAATAAAAAGCAAATGGTGTTTATATTGAGCATCTACATGCACAGTGCCGTGCTAGCCCCAACGGGCTAGTTCACGCCATGCAACGAAAAACTTTTATTACCTTTAGGTATATGCTGCTGTGTAAATTCTATTACCCCTTCTCTCTACCACCTTCCACCTCCTCCTCTCCTAGTTATGTGCTATGGAGATAAAGCGTGACATTTAGTCATCTTTGATGCTCTTTATGAAGTCTACAATCAGGTACCACCTTAACACTTAGTGACACTAAATACCTCATTACTAAGAAATCTTAAAAACAACCAAACATCAAACTGCCTGTCTATCCTAAAATGGCACGGGGAAAATTTTCTTAAAGATGAGTAAAGCTCATCATGTGTAAAAACTGCCAAGAGGGAAGCAGCGCAGAAAAACAGGGTCTTGTAAATTAAGCTATAGCACATGCAAGTCTGTCCTAATGTGAGTTGTTAGGAATAATTAGGGTTGAGTGCATTCTCAATCATTAAATTTCTACTAAAGACTGGCCATTCTTTAGGGACAAGATGGCAAATATGCCTACTCAATCCACAGGGAATAAGGAAACATATAACAGACCTTTGTTGGTGTTGGTTATAAACACAGGGTTGCTCAACCTTGCTACTATTCACAATCTGGGCCTTTGCTGTAAGGGGTCGTCCAGTACATTGTAGGATGTTCAGCAGTGTCCTTGGCCTTACCCACTAGATGCCAGTCATACCTGAGATGTGACAACCAAAAATATCCACAGACAATGGCAAATATCCCCTACTCAGCAAAAATCACTCCCAATGCCCAAACCGGAGGACCACTTACACCTCGGCAGGCTGCCCAGAGTCCCACCATATCCAGCTGTAAGGCAGACTGCTCATCGCTATTCTCGAAAATTCCAATTTAAAAGCAAGACTATCACCCAGAAACTACATTCCACCTAGCTACCAATGTCAGGTGAATTAACAAAGCAACTTATGTCCCAGCTAAATTGCCTTCCATAGACCACTACCTAACAGCATACACAAAAATAAACTCCAAATGGATTAAAGACCTAAATGTAAGACCAGACACTATAAAACGTAGAGGAAAACATAGGAAAAACACTCTTTGACATAAACCACAGCAAGATCTTTTTTGACCCACCTCCTAGAGTAATGAAAATTAAAACAAAAATAAACAAATGGGACCTAATTAAACTTCAAAGCTTTTGCAAAGCAAAGGAAATCAAAACAAGATGAAAAGACAACCCTCAGTATGGGAGAAAATATTTGCAAACAAATCAACGGACAAAGGATTAATCTCCAAAATATACAAACAGCTCATGTAGCTCAATATAAAAAAAAAACAAACAACCCAATCAAAAAATGGGCGGAATTCCTAAATAGACATTTCACCAAAGGGGACATACAGATGGCCAAGAGGTGCGTGAAAAGATGCTCAACATCACTAATCATTACAGAAATGCAAATCAAAACTGAAATGTGGTATCACCTCACACCGGTCAGAATGGCCATCATCAAAAAATCTACAGACAATAAATGCTGGAGAGGGTCTGGACAAAAGGGAACCCTCCTGCACTGTTGGTGGGAATGTAAATTGATACAGCCACTATGGAGAACAGTATGGAGGTTCCTTAAAAAACTAAAAACAGAACTACCATATGACCCAGCAATCCCACTACTGGGCATATACCCGGAGAAAACCGTAATTCAAAAAGAGACATGTACCTCAATGCTCACCTGCAGCACTATTTGCAATAGCCAGGACACGGAAGCAACCTAAATGTCCATCGACAGATGAATGGTTAAAGAAGATGTGTCCTCTTATATACATAGATACAACGGAATATTACTCAGCCTTAGAAGGAACAAAATTGAGTTATTTGTAGTGAGGTGGATGGACCTAGAGTCTGTTGTACAGAGTGAAGTAAGTCAGAAAGAGAAAAACAAATACCGTATGCTAACACATATATATATAGAATCTAAAAAAAATGGTACTGACGAACCTAGTGGTAGGGCAGGAATAAAGATGCAGGCATAGAGAACGGACTTGAGGACACGGAGGTTGGGGGGAAGGGCACGCTGGGGCAAAGTGAGAGGAGTATTGACATATATACACTACCAAATGTAAAATAGATAGCTTGTGGGAAGCAGCTGCAGAGCACAGGGACATCAGCTCGGTGCTTTGTGACCACCTAGAGGGGTGGGATAGGGAGGGTGGGAGGGAGACGCGAGAGGGAGGAGATATGGGGTCATATGTATGCATATGGCTGCTTCATTCTGTTGTACAACAGAACCTAACACAGCATTGTGAAGCAATTATACTCCAACAAATGTGTATAAATAAATAGCCTTCCAATCTATCCCAGATGCAAACCTATCATCTTATCCTCTTAGACTTTTTGAATTCTCAATAAGATCTCTCCTACCATCTGTACATGTATTAATATCTATGATATTCCACGTAATCTTCCAGCATGATCCCACACCCTCTATTTGTGCCTCCTACTCGTTTTGAGACCCCATAACTAAATTATTGCCACTAGTGACAACAGTCGAAGTCAGGTCTTTCCGACTGTGTGCTGATAGCTCCCATCATCTCCCAGGACAGATGAGAAAACAGCATTAAAGATACCACCATAGACAGGGAACATGAAAAATGACAACTTCTATTATTAGCTCAATTCATTTCATAATGTAAAAACACTGGTAAAGCGGCAGTGACAAAATGAGATGTGGCAGATGTCTATGAATGAGCAAAAATAATTAAATGCCCAGAACTACCAAGAAGAGCTGGAATAGAAGAAAAGGGCAATGACGGTGGCTGGTTTGCTTGGCAAAAGTAAGAGCTTTTAAACAAAACTCACTTTGTTAATGCAAATGTGTTACGTAATGGAAGAAGGCAGAAGCCATGGAACCAACTGACCTCTGCCTGCTCATTCAGCACCAGAATTCCTTCACCTCTCCTTTTTTTTTTTTTGCGGTACGTGGGCCTCTCACTGTTGTGGCCTCTCCCGTTGCGGAGCACGGGCTCCGGACGCGCAGGCTCAGCGGCCATGGCTCACGGGCCCAGCCGCTCCGTGGCATGTGGGATCTTCCTGGACTGGGGCACGAACCCGTGTCCCCTGCATTGGCAGGCGGACTCTCAACCACTGCGCCACCAGGGAAGCCCTCCTTTTTTTTTTTTTTTTTTGGATCAGTGGTATCAGATCTCAGAACTTATAGGCAAGACATATTTCAATAGAGAGATTTATTTTTGCATCTATCAATAGTGAAAATGTGTTAAAATCAGATATTTGTTACACAAGTGATACATTTATCTTATTTTGTAGAGATAGAAGAAAAAAATACCTAATCGGATCATATTTGTACCTTTCCAAGTACCTTTGACAAAATATTTTAACGCAATTTACTGAGTTTCTAGCAAACAAACCTATTCTTTTAAACAATAATCATTAAATCTAAATAGTAATGATAGGATAATTTCAGCAATTGGGGCTTAATACAGAAAAACTAGAAACAGAAAAAATTACATATTTTTACTACCAACTAATGTAAGAATTTCACATATTATAATTTTATAATTAACTACACTCCTTTTCTAACTTAGCAGAGTCAAGCTAATTCTTCTTCCTGGTTAGGAAAAAAAATAGTTTTGGGGGAGGACTGTTTGACAGCTATTAGTAAGAATAAGGGGAGAGGAATTAGAGATAATATTTCTAGAAATAGATGAAAAGAATAATCACTGGATGTTAAAAGCAAGAGATAATTACCCAACAATTCATACTAGGGCTTCTTTAGGCCAAGAGTTATAACCAGGTGGAACAAAGCACACTTAAAGAGCTTCAAGGGGATGAATAAATGCCTTACTACCACATTTCTTAGTTTGTAAGTTTTATCTGGGGACATTCTTAGAGGTGAATTAACCTTACTCTTTAAAACATGACTTATCAGGGCACAAAAAAGCTTTTTTTAAAAAAATAATTAAAAGAAAGCCAGTTGCTTTGCAGTTTAGTTAGATAAGCGAATAGCTTTAAGAGATAAAACTGAGAGGCAGTCAAGAACCATATTAAGCAGGCCATGGTACAGAACCGAGCTCAAGTATAAAATGAAGCCATGATGGGTTTTAAGTTTCAGAGTGTTCTACTCTGACCTCTGTGTTAAAAAACTTTCTTCCTTTTACATTGAGAACAGATTAGAGGGAGACAAGAGTGTAATTAATGACATTAGTTAGGAGACCTGCAGTGACCAGGGGAGAAGGTGGCTTAGACTAGAGTTGCAGCACCTAAGGCAGAGAAACTTGGATGTACTTCAACATACATTGGGAGTTGAAAGTGACTGGATCGGCTGAGAGACTTGGATGTGGAGGATGGTGCAAAAGGAATCAGAGATGACCCTCAGTTTCCTGTCTTGAGCAACTGACAAACACTGGTACTGTTTACAACTGTTTACTATTCCCTCTACTGTAGTTTTGTCCAATGCTTGGCCACATTCCATAAAATATTTCCTGCTATTCTTGGCCCTCTATCATCCTTCACATTTTGCTGTCCCATTTATATTATAACCCTATGGGCCTGCCGTTCTTCTTACAATGAGACACGTAAAGATCCAATAGCTCTTCTCTCACTTTTCTCCACATTGGATTTGCCTCCAGGGGTCTCTGTAGAGTGGAAATATTTTATACTTATGGTAGAGAAAAATTAAAGGCATTATCAAAAAAGTTTAATGAAAACTTAAAACACGAAATACAGTTTATAGGATAGATGTGATGTTAGTAAGTGTTGTTCAGAGCAGTTTTATTGTTTGGGCTTGAGTTTGGGTTTCCTTGTTTGTTTGTTTGTTTGGGTTATTCCTAAATCAAAGGAAACATGAAACCAAAATATTAGAAAGGACCTGGGGTAACTCTGAATATGTGAAATAACTTCTGGCAAAGAAACCCAGATTTGAAAGCTCAGATGCAATTGCTATGGCAAATACCAAAAGAAAAACCTGAAACAGGTCATTTTTTTTTCCTGTTTTTGTTTTCCCCCAGAAACTTGTAAGAAAATTACAAGAAATGTTATTTTCAGGAAATTTTTAAAAGGAAAACAGAGGCTATAGAGATGACAAATAAGCACAGGAAAAAGTATTAAACATCATTAGTTATCAGAGAAACTCAAAACCACAAGATAACACTACATCCTTATCAAAATGGCTGAAATAAAATATGGTGATTTTATATCAAATACTGGCAAGGAAGCAGACAAATGGGATCATTTACACACTGCTATTGGTGCTTTACTACCACATAATTAATCTTACAACAACTCAAAGGCTTGCATTTTATTTCCTATTTACAGACAAGGAAATGAGCTCAAAGTCACATAGTTATTTGCCCCAAGTTACATAAATTTTCTTGTGGGCTTCAGAGTGTGAACCTTAATTTAGAAAATAAGATTTTTCACTTGTGTGTTATGGAGTTAGAACTAGAATTTTTGTAACAGTGAAGTCAGAATTAGAACCTGGATTCACTTGGTAACAGAGTGCACATTATTTTTGTTACACCAGAAATCCTCCACTGTGCATATGAGTTGACCCAATAAAGCAAAGTGACGTATAAACAATGAAACAACATGAGCTTAAAGTGTAAGAACCTCAAACATCAACTTCCTCAGGAACAATAATGCACACACTTTTCCAACGCAGTAAAATACCCGGTAAGAGCCACAGAGATGTTCACGTCTAGTGACCCATTCACAGAACTAGCTTCATGTCTTACTAAAAGAAAATGAAGAACAGGGTTGAAGAGATCCTAAGAGATCTTTTAAATATCAAAGTCATTTGTATTGATCTTAGCATACTGGAGGAAACACAGTTTGCCTTCCGTATCCATCAGGCTCCCATCAGGAGATACCATGCAGTAATTCAAACAGAGAAAGTAATATGTGAAAGTAATTTGAATGTGAGAAAATTAATAACGGGTTGGAGTAACAGCGGGTGGAGGTGGTGAGGTAAAGAATAGAGCAAGACCAGATCTAGGAAGCAGACAACACTGGAAAGGCCTCGATGGTGGGAAATCCTCCTTCTGAAGTGTGGAGGAGGGGACACCATTCACAGGGAGGTGCTGGCCTTGGGATTCCCTATGAAGCCACCTGCAAGGGTCTGGGAAGATGCTGGAATCAGGAAGAGAAGCCCCTTCATCCAGAAATGTCTCTCCCACGCCCTCTGTTGACACAGCTTAACATCACACTCACTACAAAGGAGAAATGCTTAAAAGGCTCAGCTTCAGTATCACAGAGCAGATGGTGAAGCACGGATTTGGAGCTGAGAGTCAATAAATTAATAACTTAATTTAAAAAACATCGATTGTTCTTTCTCCCTATGACAGTGAATGTTTTTTTATTCAATTGGACATTTCCCAGCTGCTTCCGTATCCTGAAAAGTCTAAAGCAGTCATTTCCTCCTTCCCCTTAAGTATTACTCACAATCTCCTAGTTACCCCCAAGCCTCAAGCCACAAACAGGAATTCCGAAGTGATTGTTGACCTGAATGGAAATACACCACAGCTGACACATCTTTGAAAGGCTTAGGCTATTCTAGATTTTAAAAATACTTTTTTATCTTAACTCACAAGGATACAAAAGGTCCAGTGGGGCACTGAGTTTATTAGGTATTTCCCTGTAGGGATCTGGATTAAAATTCTAGCCTGAAATGTAGAACAAAGTTATAAAATGCTTTTTTGTACTTGTATACATCAAAAGGATATTTCTCCTCCTGTGCATCCTTTTTTCAGCAAAGGATTGAAATAATTCATATGAAGTGTGTAGCAATAAAGAAAAATATCCCTGGCATATTTAATCCTAAATTTTTACTTTCAAAAAATTGAATATAGAACCAGAGATCCCTTGAATGCATAAGAAAGAAATTGAGAACAATTTAAAATACATCAAAGAACAAAGAATAAGATAACACCTCTGTGACCTACATCTAGAATTGCCAATTGTTATAATTCAGCACTTTGTATCACCAAAAAAAAAAAAAAAAAAAACTATACAAGTTTATATTCCCTAGATTTCTCTCTGAAGACCCAACCTGTACCCAGGCCCCTTACTAGTGGTGCACACAATTCTGGACATAGGATTTATCTTTAGAGTTTTTGGGGTTGGGGGGTTTTTTTGTTTTTTTGTTTTTTAACTTATATAGCATGCATATGCATCAATGAGAAATATATAACATTGTGTATATCGTGTGATATATTATTTTTAATTTTGAAACAATAGGCGTTCCGAAACTTGCTTTTCTCACTCAACATTATATTTCTGACCTTTTTCCATTTGGAAATACAAATCTAGTTCACTGGATTCATTTAATTCCTGTACAGAGTTAATGAATGTGTCAAAAATATTTGTTTGATCTCCTATGATTAGACAGGTAGGCGGTTTTCATGGTTTTAATTTTTTAAAACGTCACAAGTATCATGTAGATGCCTCCTTGTGCACATATGAAACATTTCTCAGCCGTATATACCTAAATGGATAAGCGCTGGGTCACAGAATATGGACATTGGTGATTCACTACATTGTAACGAATTGCTAGCCACACTGTATCAATTTATACAACTGATACAACGTATCAATCTACTGTTTAAGCAGCAAACTGAAGCTGCACACAGGACTTGATTACAACACTGTGGTAGGAGCAGCTTAGCCTACGAGTAGAACTGAAAGGTGCTGTCAAGTGCTCTGGACCACGGAATAGCAGCTGCAAAGTGCACCACGGATGGAGACTGGCCGCTGTCTTATTTTCCTCTTCCACTGTCTCCTGCAAGAAATCCCTGGCAACTTATCTCTTCGAAGCCCACCCCCAGCTGTCCTACCATAGACTGGAATGCAGGATCCTTCCAAACTCTGGGTCCTCTTTTTAGTCAATGTGCCTTAGTTCTCTTGACAGGAGGCACTGATGTTATCAGGGCTCCGACATTAATCTACACAATAACCCTCCAGTGTATTTTCTTCACTCATTGATTCATTCATTTATTCATTCGTAAGCACAGACTGAATGAGCAACAAAGGTAGCCAGAAATACAGCAAAAATCACACATGGTTCCAACTCTCAAGGACACCACAGTCTAGAACTACACTATACAATATGGCAGCAACTGGCCACCTGTGGAACTGAGCATCTGAAATGCAGCTAGTCTCAACTGAGATGTGCTGTCAGTATAAGAAACACTGAATTTTGAAGACTTTGTACAAAAAGAATATAAAATTTATCATTAACAATTTTTCCATTGGTTATATGTTGAAATGATAATACTCTGAATACAGTGGGTTAAGTAAGACAGTATTATGATGAACTTTTCCTGTTTCTTTTTACTTCTTTAATGTGCCTACAAGAAGATTTAAATTTACATTTGTGGCTCCCATTAATTTATATTTTCTAGCATTGGGCAATAAGGCATGAGAGGTAAATACAGTAATACAGTGAAATGATTCCTAAGTTGGGGTAAATGCAAAGCTCTATGGGAGCAGGCAGAGAGGACAAGGCCAATTCCACTTGGGGCACAAAAGAGAGCAAACCACAGGAAATGAGAGCACAAATAATAAAAAAAAAATAGTAATGTTTTATTACTATTTACAAAGTATGAGTCCTCTATGTGGAAAAAGGGGAAGGGAATGAAATCACTTCAGACAGAAGCCCAGAGGCGAGAGAGCAGAAAAAACTACCTAGATGAGCTGAAACTAGACTAGGTTACTCACATTACCCCCTTATAACTCTAGACAAAATCAGACTTTTTGATCTAAAATAAAAACAATAATCAACTTTTTGGATTATGTCTTCCCAAAGGAAGCAATTTCAGACAACTGAAACAAAACTTCTAACATACAGAAAAAAAATTTTTTTAACCAATTATTTACCCCATGATGCCTACTACCTGTTTTTATACTATCAGAAGAATCACCAAATCTCAAGGATAAGCAGTTGTGTAAATAACATCCATGATAAGGGAATATGGCACCCAGAACAAAATCTACCTTACCTGCTGCGTGTATGAACCTGTTATCCCCAAAGGAAGGAGCTGAAGACTATTTTACAACCTTGGGGGTTTTGTTTTGTTTTGCACAATTGCTTTTGCACAGGTCTTGACTCAAATCTACATGAGAAAAATAAGATTTTCATATTACAGCAATTTAAAAATTTTTTTTTAATTTATTTATTTTATGTTTGGCTGTGTTGGGTCTTCGTTGCTGCACAAGCTTTCTCTAGTTGCGGCGAGCGGGGTCTACTCTTCATTGGGGTGCAAGGGTGTCTCACTGCAGTGGCTTCTCTTGTAGCAGAGCATGGGCTCTAGGCCAGTGGGCTTCAGTAGTTGCGGCTCGCGGGCTCTAGAGCGCAGGCTCAGTAGTTGTGGCGCATGGGCTTAGTTGCTCTGCGGCATATGGGATCTTCCCCGACCAGGGCTCGAACCCGCGTCCCCTGCATTGGCAGGCAGATTCTTAACCACTGTGCCACCAGGGAAGCCCTACAGCAATTTTTAAAATATACAGTCATATAGCTTTTCTTTATTCTGGAGCCTATAGGTGACTTTTAATTTTTTTTAATTATGCAATGAAAGGGATGCAAAATTATATACCAAGACAAGAATTCCTTTTATTAATTCTACTCTATCTCAAACACCAAGGATCACTGAAAAACACTTTTATTCATGAGTGAAAATAAGAACAAGAAAAATAGTCAATGGAAATATAAGAGCAAAAAGAAAAACAGTGAGATTCGCTGTTGGATGACAGTTTGTAACAGGACCTAAGAAAGAATTAATGTCAACAGCTGGAAACTGCATTTGGCTCATGTTAAAGAAATGTTGCTGCTGCAGTTTGCAAACAGGATGAATCAATAGCAGCTTGCAAGCATGAAGGATAAAAATAAGTATTTCATTATGCAAAATGTGTTTCATTGTTGTATTTGTAAATTTGAAACAATTTTAAGCACTGCATGGCAGTGCGTGCTGTTATTTTTTCATCCATTGGCAGGTAGTCTTTTGTTTTGTTTCCCTTTCTTGGGCTGCAGTGCATTCGAAAATAACTGTTGGTACTTGATGACAGAAACTAAAATAACTATCCCCTTTCCCCATCAAAGTACAGAACCATGAACTTTTCTTCTCCCCTACGTCTTTGATCCTTGGAACGTGAAAAGCAACACTAAGAAGAATTCAATAATAAAAGGAAACCAGTGCTTCCGGATGGGACGACAGGCAAATAAAAGTTACCCCCACTCTTTTTAAAAGATGTATTCAAGCTTGTTTTAATAATTCATAAGATATGCAACTTCATAAATGCACAAAGAAGTACAATATAGCCGGGAGGAATGAACTGAGATGAAAATATTGATCCCTATAATATTTTTAATAAATACACCATGCTGTGCCCTCCAAACAAACAACCCTCACAGCACAGTGATGCCCCGCTTGTTCACAGCTAACCCATCTGGGAAACCCAGCCACAGACAGTGAGATCCAGTCCGCAAGGAAAACAACTAACAATCAGAAACAAAATCACCGAGCAACGAAAGGACGAATGGGAAGAGTCAAGCAGCCGAATCCTAACTATTACTCTGAAGAAGGCTCTTGTCAGCTAGAACAGCTTTACTGGAAGATTTAAAGAAAAAACTACGACCTTGTTTTAAGACAGCAGAGTGGAGAAGTCTCTGTCCTTTCCCCTCCCCAAATAACAGAATAAAAGAAATGGAAACTCCATCTCAGATAAGACTAGACAAAATCTATCACCCAATCCCAATGCGTGCAAAAGCTGCCAAAGGCAATGAAACTCAAGTAGGGTCTAGGAAGGTGCTGAGAGGAGGTCTGTGGCCAGAGGTTCAGATACAAAGTCAGCGAAGGAAACGCTCTGTTGCTGAGACAAAGTAGAGAAGGTAGACAAGACTGAACTGTGAACAGTCTCCTAGCTTCTACTGTACTGGCAGCAACACATAAAGGTTAAACACTCTCCACTATACAACCCCGTATCATGAAGCACTTTCCTGTGAACAAGAAAAAATTCCTGCTACCCCTGCTCTCCCAGCCCCCACATAAACCAGTTTCAAATCAGGGGTTGGGAACTGAGGGAGGGCTAGATTCATTCAAAGATTAATAAAAAGGAACTAGCACAGGACCTAGAATAGACCAAGAAGTTACAGGAGACAGAGGGAAAGAGAGGAAGGAAGGAAGGAAGAAGAGAGGGATAGGAAGTAACTGGAAAGACAGATGAGGAAAAGTCGCCAGAAAAATGTTGCCACCAAGCAAACGAAAATCATAACGGGAAACATCACTATAACTCAAAGAACTTAAGGAAAAAGTTAAAACATTCAAAGAAGTGATACAGAGCTCTAGAAGACATGACAAGATCACAGAACAAGATAAAGTATGAGACTGAAGAGAACATCAAAAATTAAATCTAAGTAGGAAGTTGTTTGAAGCAGAATGAACGTGCAAGATAAGATGGAGACATGAGCAAAAAGAAACAGAAATTAACAATGAATTAGAAAAGACTGAAAGAAAAAGAGGAATGGAAGGGGCTTTTTTGTTTTTTTAATTTCACATGTGTAACTGCTTTCCCAAGAAGTATAAAGGACAAATTAAAGACAAATTTTCCAAACTAGAGGAAGATGCAAACCTGTAGACTGAGAGGGTACATACATGCCGGGGAAAAACAATATAGGATGGTGATACTGAGTCAAGTCTAATGAAAATCGCTGGTACTTAAAGATAAAAGCCCAGAAGTATTCTTTTGGGGTAAGGGGGTGGGAATCAAGCTAGCCTCAGACTTCTCTACAGAAGCATTCAATATACTTGATCCCTACGAGGTCCCTAGTAAACAGAAGTACATCCAGTCAAACTGCTGTTTAAGTTTAAAGGAAACAACTACCCTTCTTTAAAAAAAAAATTTAATTTTACTGGAGTATAGTTGATTTTCAATGTTGTGTTAGTTTCAGGTGTACAGCAAAGTGATTCAGTTATACATATATTCATTCTTTTTGACATTCTTTTCTCATATAGGTTATCACAGAATATTGGATAGAGTTCCCTGTGCTATACAGTAGGTCCTTGTTGGTTATCTGTCATATATAGTAGTATGTGCGTGTTCATCCCAAGCTCCTGAACAAATACCTATCTTTAAACATTTTAAGACCCATGAAATTTCATTCTCATAGAGCTTTTTGAAAAAAATACTCTAGGAGGGACTTCCCTGGTGGTGCAGTGGTTAAGAGTCCACCTGCCAATGCAGGGGAAAGGGGTTCAAGCCCTGGTCCGGGAAGATTCCACGTGCTGTGGAGCAACTAAGCCCGTGCACCACAACTACTGAGCCTGTGCTCCAGAGTCTGCAAGCCACAACTACTGAGCCCACGTGCCACTACTGAAGTCCGTGTGCCTAGAGCCCGTGCTCTGCAACAAGAGAAGCCACCGCAATGAGAAGCCAGCGCACCGCAACGAAGAGTAGCCCCCCCCCCCTTAACTAGAGAAAGCCCACGTGCAGCAATGTAGACCCAATGCAGCCAAAAAATAACTAACTAAATAAATAAATACTCTGGGAAAAACCTCAGGTTACAGGAAATACGCAGAAACACTATGACCAGCTGCATGTCACATCAAAGCCTTTGCTGATCCTTCTGCCTGAAGCACCCCAGCCACTCCCCACTGGGCCACCTCCCTGCCTGCTTCTCTTCCACCTCACACACCAAGGTTCTTCTTTCCTGCCACCAAGCCTTAGCTAATGCATTAGATTTTCCTTAAAATCTTGTCTGATACCATATATCATACTGTTTCCCTTCTCCATCTCTAATAAATTACCCAACTGTCTGGTGTAAATAATACACCTGAAACAACGTAACTTTAAAAGATTGAAAACGGGCAAAGGCATACTGTGTAAGTGAAAAGAAAAAGAAAGCAGGGGTGGTTATGTATCAATAGTGGAAGAATCTATTCTCCTTTCTCAATCCAAGAAAATAAAGGGCATGGAAAAATAAATAATTACTAAGGTACAAATAAGTAAAGTATAACAAACACTGTAATCAGAAAATAGATCTTTTCCACTGTCCATAGAAAAATCACAATAACTAAATATCCAAGCCACAAAGAAAATGCCATGAAAATTCCAAATAGGAAAAATAGGACAAATAACACTCTATGATCATAATCCAATAAAAATATTAATTAAGTATAAAATAGAAAAAACAAAAACCTAAGAGCTGGACATTTTTCAGTCCTTAAATCAAAAGGAGGGATGATGGGGCAGGGCACACTTAGAGTAAAATGAACTGATTATTGGAAAAAAACAAAAAAATCTTTATAACCTAATATGAATCTAAAAAGGATCACAAGATGTGGTGATGAACAAATGAGTATAATGTTCATTTCTAGTTAAGAACTACTAAATCAGACCTAAAATCATTTTTAGCAGCAAACGCTCAAGGCTCACGAAACTGACTTTGCTCTAGGCAACACAGTTAAGATATTGCCGAACTGGGATTCAAATCCCACGTCATCTGGTGCCATATCCAGTATGCTTTGCCGCCCGTGTATTAATATCCTTCACAGGGTCAATTAAATTCACTAAGCTCCAATACACAATATAGTTCAATTAGACCCAAGATACCATTAACAGAAAGAAACGGCAATGTTATAAACACCACCAGGAAAGAAACAACACAAAAACGAAAAAACCTCTACTAATTGAACTATGACACAATGCTTTATTTTCACTAAGAATCTGTTTTACTTATTTAAAAAGGTCTTTTAAACTAGATTTTAACATAATCACTCATATGCCTAAATTAAAAGGAAAAGTAAAACAAACTGGATGTGACTTTGCAAAAAAACCACGGAATTGTTCCATGAATTCTTCCAAGAATAAATACCTTCTTCACAAATACAAGGAATTTTTTATATAGTACAATGCCTAAGTAACTACATTGTAAGCAACTGCCTTCCAACTTCAAACATTCCGAATAAAGTCACTACTCCTTACCCAACAGCTCATCTCCTGATTTAGTGACCTGTTGTGCCGCAAGCAGCATGAGATGGAACTGGAGAACGTATCTGTTTTTCTTTTACCTAGTTCTCTATACAGCTTTCCTTACTTTTCATTTCCTCTCCTTTCCCTTCCTCTAACAAATGACTCATTTTCTGGTGGAAGAAAATCTAAAGCTTTTTTGCTCATTCAGAAAGTCTGCTACTTTAAAAAGTATTTTTAAAGAAGTTTAATTAATCTCAGAATCTTCTCCTTTCCTGCTTCCTGGAAAAGTAGGAGATGGAGGGTGAGGAATACCACTAAGTACTGAGAACCCTCAAGGAATGCTGGCCCATCCTTCAGGGGAACAGGCATGGTGACCATGACAACGGTGATAAGAGGATGCTAACTGCCTCTCCCTCTTGGTTCTGCTTTAATAAGCTAAAGGTCTATCGACTGGCTCAATGATTAGAAGCAAATAAACAGGGAGAAGGAAAACAGTCCTCAAAAAAGACAAAGGGGAAAAAAAAAGACAAAGGAATGTGTATTATAATAAAACCCAAATGGTCAGTTAAAACAGTCCAGGTATACGTCATATTCAAGAGCTTTAATGAGCAGATACCTGTGAAGTACACACTATGTGTCCAATATTGTTTTGAAAACTCCCTGTCCCTGGAAGATATCTATCCAGTTTAAAAACACAAATCCATAAGAAAACTGGAATAATAAGAGAAAAAAGTACAACCGAAGACCCATTTCATAGGACCAACTAGTCACACGTACATTTTTGAAATGGGAAAGATCAGTATAGGCCTGGAGTCATCAAGAGGGACTTGACACAGGAGCAACTAAATAAGTTGACCTTTGATGGAAAGGCAGATTATAGATCAAAGGAGAGAGAGGACAGATTTATAAGCCGAGTAAAGAATGTACATCAAAGCAGAATGGCAAGGAAGAGCACGGCCCAGCACACATGAAGGGCACGCAGGAGAGCAGCCTAAAAGGTTTATGTCTGTAAATTCAAAAAAGGTGAGTTTATGACAGGATCATCTTACAGAAGAAAGTACACATCAGGAAAAAGAATTTAAGTGGGAAGGAATAAACACTATAGATACTACAAAGGAATATGGTTAAAGTTAGGAGGGGCAGTCCGAAAGATGAACTGCGATGGAAAAGAAAATGCAATCAGAGAAAATAGCCTAAGAGACGTGTAATGATCAGTGAAGTTAGATGGCAGTAGTGGACACACAGTTAAAAGTGAATTGAAACGACACTTAAAGAATGACAAACATCAATAGAGTGTGAAGACATAACAGGAAGGGGAGAAGGAAGAAGAGGAAGCATCAGAGATGATTCAATGTTTCTGTCTAGGAAAAGCAGAATGAAAGATTGGTGGCACATTTGATCACAACATCTAACACATAAAAATTCACATCTCTCCTAGGCATCTGGCTTAATTCATGCATGCCAAATGAGGCCCTCCAGCATTTTTCAATAGAAGGAGCCTAAGTATATTATACTGATATTAAGTACAACCACATAAAACAGACTACAAATAGATTTTTTAAATAATTTCCTTTCTTATGGATGAAAACGACATGAGATCTGGCTTTTGCTTTACAATAATCAGGCAGGGAAGAGTACAGATGAAGCAACACTGGCTGTGAATTAAGAACTGTTGAAGATGGATGATGTGTACATGGGGGCTCATTAAACTATTCTATGCACTTAAAAACAAAGCCTCATCACTCATCTATTCACATAAATCTAATCATTCAGAGAGCTCCCTCCTAAAGGAAATAATCATAAAATCTGACAATGTAATTTGTAAATAATTTTGAATAAAAGGCAAGTCTAACACATTATAGCCATCACTAAACATAACTGCAAATAATATATATTAAAAAAAACAAAAACCCCACCTCGTCTACACTGCCCTTCTACACAGAACTGTACTTCAGTTGAAATCAGGTTTAAAAACAGAAAGTTACTCAAACGCTAAGTTTTTAATATTCATAGATTAATATCAGTAAGAGTCATGCACAGTATGAACTAGCATTCATGCCGTTCATACTAAGTTCATACTGTGTTCATACTAAGACTGTGAACTAGTGTTACGTCAAAGCACTAGACGTACTGTATAGTACTTTGGGTCAAATACATTTAAGAAAGCTCACACGTTGGGTAACTATAGCTATACCTCTAAATATTCATTGATATAAACATTTTATCTTTTGTCATTGCACCTGATAAAAATATAACATGTAATTGAGTCCATGCGTACTAAGTATTAATTCTCAGTCTTAAGCTGTAGCTCAGATTCAGCCAATTGTTCTTAATAAAGTGTAAATGGTTAATTGAGACCCTGAGATAATCGGAAATGCAACAGATCCCTAATGCATCTGCTTTCATAGCATTGTTTGGGGATGCATAACAGGTGTGTTTAAGCTCTTAGCGATGTAGCCCCTGCTGAAAACAAACATTATAAGATCCAAAGATTCTAAAGCCTGAAAAATGTTGTATCACATTAAAAAGAACAATATAACTACACCAACATTTACAGGCTCACTTTTTTCCCAGTAAACTTTTTAAAATACCTTACAACAGGTTTTAAGGACTCAGAGTATTGAAGGAGAATATTTTCCCAAAAAAATTTAAACCACTAGGTTCTGTCATACTTTTTAATCATTAACTTTTCATATGACACGAGGAAATTAATCAATGACTTATTAAAATGTTTTATTTGCAGAAGATATGTATAAATCAGGGGTTGAATCCCAGCTCTACCACTAGTGTGTGACCTTGAGTGTGACTTGCTACGTGACCTTGAGCAAATCTTTCAATCTCTTTGTGTCTCAATTTCCTCATCTGTTAAATGGGGATAATAAGACCATCTGCTTCCCAGGATGAGAGTTAAATGAATCAATCTATGAAAAGACTGCAAGAGAGTGCCTGGCATTTAAACACTAAAAAAACATGTTAGTTGCTACCACTGCCTCCCCATCATCATCATGAAACTTTTTTTTTTATAAATTTATTTATTTGCTTATTTAATTTTTGGCTGATTGGGTCTTCATTGCTGTGCACGGCTTTCTCTAGCTGCAGCGAGCAGGGGCTACTCTTTGTTGCGGTGCGCAGGCATCTCATCGCGGTGGCTTCTCTTGTTGCAGAGCATGGGCTCTAGGCGCACGGGCTCAGTAGTAGTGGCACACAGGCTTAGTTGCTCCATGGCATGTGGGATCTTCCCGGACCAGGGCTCGAACCTGTGTCCCCTGCATTGGGACAGGCGGATTCTTAACCACTGTGCCATCAGGGAAGTCCCCATCATGAAACATCTGAATTGCTACTGCCTTCATACACACAAATGCAAATGTGGGTTCTTCCCAATTATTTTCTTGGTAAGTAATGGCAAGTTTGGAATTTTGGATATACAATCCTTCTTGGCCTTACTCAGTGAAAGCAGTCAGGCAGCAAAGCTAAAATGGGTTCTAAAAAGAGTAACACCTGTCAACTACAAACTGCCACTGCATGGGCACTTGCCATCTCCCTCTACAAGGATTAGATCAGGTGCCACTGCAGCTGACCTTCAACACCCCCTGAAAGGAGTTCAGGCTGGAGATCAAGAACGAGGCACTCCATGCTCAGGGAAAAACACGCAGAACAGGTCTTCAGATAAGTCAGATATTTTCAGAAGCTGATTTTACAAGCCCAATTCCTGCATCTCCTCATATCTAGAAAAGCACTGAATTCCTTCCTGGTGACGTCTGCTCCTCGTGACTAGCGTTAACCCTCACAAAACCTTCTGCAAAAAATATGTGCTTGATTGCATGCACTCCCCCTTCGCCAAAATCATGTATACTGACCTTCCCCCCACCTCTTTGGAGCAGTTTCTCAGAGCTATCTGAAATGCTGTCTCCTGGGCTAGAGTCCTCATTTTGCTCCAAATAAAACAACTTGCAACTCTCAAGTGGTGCAATTTTTTTTTTAAGTCAGCACATCTCAGATTTAGTGTTTCTGATCATGAAAGTAGGTAACTGTGTACACATAAAGTTGCTCTGAAAATTTCCAAAAATCCCATTTAACAACCTACATATCCACTGACGGGTGACTGGAAAAGGACAATGTGGTGTATATACACAATGGGATATGGCTCAGCCATAAAAAACAGAACGAAATCTTGCCATTTGTGACAACAAGGATGGACCTCAAGGGCATAATACTAAGTGAAACAAGTTAGAGAAAGACAAATACACTATGATCTCACTTACTATGTGGAATCTAAAACACAAACAAAAAGCTAAGCTCATGAATATAGAGAAAGGATTGGTTGGGCAGGAAATGGGTGAGAGGAGTCAAAAGGTACAAATTTCAACTAATAAAATAAGTCATGGGATGCAATGTACAGCATGGTGACTAGAGTTAATAATACTGCATTACATCAAGTATCTTTTCTGACCACAATGCTGAGACTAGATATCAATTACAGGAAAAAATCTGTAAAAAATACAAACACAAAAAGGCTAAACAATACACTACTTAATAACCAAGAGATCACTGAAGAAATCAAAGAGGAAATCAAAAAATACCTAGAAACAAATGACAATGAAAACACGACAATCCAAAACCTATGAGTAACAGCAAAAGCAGTTCTGAGAGGGAAGTTTATAGCAATACAATCCTACCTTAAGAAACTAGAAACATCTCAAATAAACAACTTAACCTTACATCTAAAGCAATCAGACAAAGAACAAAAAATCCCCAAAGTTAGCTGAAGAAAAGAAATAATAAAGATCAGATCAGAAATAAATGAAAAAGAAATGAAGGAAACAATAGCAAAGATCAATAAAATGAAAAGCTTGTTCTTTGAGAAAATAAACAAAATTGATAAACCAATAGCCAGACTCATCAAGAAAAAAAGGGAGAAGATTCAAATCAATAGAATTAGAAATGAAAAAGGAGAAGTAACAACTGACACTGCAGAAATACAAAGGATCATGAGAGATTACTACAAGCAACTGTATGCCAATAAAATCAACAACCTGGAAGAAATAGACAAATTCTTAGAAAAGCACAACTGAACCAGGAAAAACTAGAAGATATGAACAGACCAATCACAAGCACTGAAACTGAAACTGTGAAAAAAATCTTCCAACAAACAAAAGCCCAGGACCAGATGTCTTCACAGGCAAATTGTATCAAACATTTAGAGAAGAGCTAACACCTATCCTTCTCAAACTCTTCCAAAATATAGCAGAGGGACGAACACTCCCAAACTCATTCTACGAGGCCACCATCACCCTGATACCAAAACCAGACAAAGATGTCACAGAGAAAGAAAACTACAGGCCAATATCACTGATGAACATAAATGCAAAAATCCTCAACAAAATACTAGCAAACAATACAACAGCACATTAAAAGGATCATACACCATGGTCAAGTGGGGTTTATCGCAGGAATGCAAGGATTCTTCAATATACACAAATCAATCAATGTGATACAGCATATTAACAAACTGAAGAATAAAAACCACATGATCCTCTCAATAGATGCAGAAAAAACTTTTGACAAAATTCAACATCCATTTATGATAAAAACCCTCCAGAAAGTAGGCATAGAGGGAACTTTTCTCAACATAATAAAGGCCATATTTGACAAACCCACAGCCAACGTCATCCTCAATGTTGAAAAACTGAAACCATTTCCACTAAGATCAGGAACAAGACAAGGGTGCCCACTCTCACCACTATTATTCAACATAGTTTTGGAAGTTTTAGCCACAGCAATCAGAGAAGAAAGAGAAATAAAAGGAATCCAAATTGGAAAAGAAGAAGTAAACCTGTCACTGTTTGCAGATGACATGATACTATTCAGAGAATCCTAAAGATGCTACCAGAAAACTACTAGAGCTAATCAATGAATTTGCTACAGTAGCAGGATACAAAATTAATGCACAGAAATCTCTTGCATTCCTATACACTAAGGATGAAAAATCTGAAAGAGAAATTAAGGAAACACTCCCATTCACCATTGCAACAAAAAGACTAAAATACTGAGGAATAAACCTACCTTAGGAGACAAAAGACCTGTATGCAGAAAACTATAAGACACTGATGAAAGAAATTAAAGATGATACAAACAGATGGAGAGATAGACCATATTCCTGGATTGGAAGAATCAACATTATGAAAATGCCTATACTACCCAAAGCAATCTACAAATTCAATGCAATCCCTATCAAACTACCATTGGCATTTTTCACAGACCTAGAACAAAAAATTTCACAATTTGTATGGCAACACAAAAGACCCCGAATAGCCAAACCAATCTTGAGAAAGAAAAACGGAGCTGGAGAAATCAGGCTCCCAGAGTTCAAACTACACTACAAAGCTAGTAATCAAGACAGTATGGTACTGGCACAAAAACAGAACTATAGATCAATGGAACAGGATAGAAAGCCCAGAGATAAACCCACGCACATATGGTCACCTTATCTTTGATAAAGGAGGCAAGAATATACAATGGAGAAAAGACAGCCTCTTCAATAAGTGGTGCTGGGAAAACTGGACAGCTACATGTAAAAGAATGAAATGAGAACACTCCCTAACACCATACACAAAAATAAACTCAACATGGATTAAAGACCTAAAAGTAAGGCCAGACACTATCAAACTCTTAGTGGAAAACACAGGCAGAGCACTCCATGACATAAATCACAGCAAGATCTTTTTTGACCCACCTCCTAGAAAAATGGAAATAAAACCAAAAATAAACAAATAGGACCTAATGAAACTTAAAAGCTTTTGCACAGCAAAGGAAGCCATAAACAAGACAAAAAGACAACCCTCAGAATGGGAGAAAATATTTGCAAATGAATAAACTGACGAAGGATTAATCTCCAAAATTTATAAGCAGCTCATGCAGCTCAATATCAAAAAAACAAACAACCCAATCCACAAATGGGCAGAAGACCTAAACAGACATTTCTCCAAAGAAGATATACATATTGCCAAAAACACATGAAAGAATGCTCAACATCATTAATCATTAGAGAAATGCAAATCAAAACTGCAATGAGGTATCATCTCACACCAGGCAGAATGGCCATCATCAAAAAATCTACAAACAGTAAATGCTGGAGAGGGTGTGGAGAAAAGGGAACCCTCTTGCACTGTTAGTGGGAATGTAAATTGATACAGCCACTATGGAGAACAGTATGGAGGTTCCTTATAAAACTAAAAATAGAACTACCATATGACCCAGCAATCCCACTACTGGGCATATACCCTGAGAAAACCATAATTCAAAAGGAGTCATGTACCACAATGTTCATTGCAGCTCTATTTACAATAGCCAGGACATGGAAGCAACCTAAGTGTCCATCGACAGATGAATGGATAAAGAAGATGTGGCACATATATACAATGAAATATTACTCAGCCATAAAAAGAAACGAAATGGAGTTATTTGTGGTAAGGTGGATGGACCTAGAGTCTGTCATACAGAGTGAAGTAAGTCAGAAAGTGAAAAACAAATACCGTATGCTAACACATATATATGGAATCTAAAAAAAAGAAAAAAATGGTCAGGAAGAACCTAGGGGCAAGATGGGAATAAAGACGCAGACCTACTAGAGAATGGACTTGAGGACACGGGGAGGAGGAAGGGTAAGCTGGGACGAAGTGAGAGAGTGGCACTGACATATATACACTACCAAATATAAAATAGACAGCTAGTGGGAAGCAGCCACATAGCACAGGGAGATCAGCTCGGTGCTTTGTGACCATCTAGATGGGTGGGATAGGGAGGGTGGGAGGGAGATGCAAGAAGGAGGAGTTATTAGGATATATGTATATGTATAGTTGATTCACTTTGTTATAAAGCAGAAACTAACACACCATTATAAAGCAATTATACTCCAATAAAGATGTTAAAAAATTAATAATACTGCATTACACATTTTAAGTAGCTAAGACATGGACCTTGAACGTTCTCATCCCAAGGGAAAAAAAAAATCTGTAACAATGTATGGCAACAAATGTTAACTGGACTTTCCTGGTGATCGTTTTGCAATATATACAAATATTGAATCATTATGTTACACACCTGAAAAAAAATATGTTATATGTTAATTATACTTCAATTTAAAAAATCCTATTTAAGCTTTTGTGAGTAAATAACTGTCAAAGAATACTTTTTTTGTAACTTTAAAGAAAAATTGCATATCCTCATCACTCACTGTCCTCCAGCCACAAACAGGGTTCCTTGTATTTCTCAAACACACCAATCTTACTCCCTCCTCAGGGCCTTTACACCTGCTGTTCCCTCAGCCAGAAATACTTTTCCACCAGAGTTTTACATGATTAGATTGCAACTCCAATGTGATTTCTTCAAAGAGGTACTTTCTGACCACCTCACCTTTTTATTTGCTTTGATTTGACCACTACCAGATATTTTCCTTCAGTTCTTTTGTTTACTTCTGCATAATTTGTCTTTGTCACACCACCCCCAACAAACTGTAGGCTACATGACAGCAGAAATCATGTCTCATCTGCCAGTGTATCCCCAGAATAGAAAAGGATAATTGGTTGGTACACGGCAGACATTGAGCTAAATATTTTTTAAATGAATATTTAAACTTCAAACTTTTTGAAGTGTATTGCCTAAGCTTTTCAAGGCGCATGTGTTATGGGATGGTCTGCACACTAAATGATTAGGGCTGCTTATCTATTCGTGGAGCTATTATTAAAAATATCTTTGAGATTCAGAATTTATCAGAATGCCCCATTTTTGTCCTTAAAGAGATTAGGATCTATCACCTTTCGATATCTGTAGACTACATTTAGAGCCAGAAGCTATTATTAAACCTTCTTTTCAAAAAAAAATTTTTTTTATGGATTAGTTTAGCACAGTAACAGAAAAAAGAAAATCAGTGCGAAGGGAAAAATACAGACAAGCAGAAGCTGGACAGCAACTCTTTTAAAGCAGTGCTTCTTTTAGAGACCAACAAAAAAAAAGTACTACTTCCCACTTATACTGTGGAACAGAGCAACAGAGGACTGGTTAAACTAATTATGATACATCAATAAAACAATTTTCAAAGAGTATGTTGTGAAATGAAAAAATAATTGCAAAATATTTTTAAAGGGAACCCAACTATATCTGCAGCATGAACACTATTTTAGTAAATATAATCTGACACACACACACACACACACACACACACACACACACACACACACGATTAACAAGAAATACTCCAAGGAGTTATCAGGGGATATTTTTGGATGATATAATTACAGACATTATTATTACATTATCCTTTCCTCTAGGTGCCCTTTTTTCTTTTTTTCTATTTTGTCCAAATCCTTAAATTGCATCTGCAATCTTGATAGAAATATTAGGGCTGATAAGGTGAGCTGCCTTTTGTTTTTCATTTGCGGTTTTTGGTGGGGGTTTTTTGGTTTTGTTCTTAAAGAAAAACAAATGGGAGTGATGAATCCAGTTAAAGAAATAACCTAATTATAATCCTTAAACAGAACAAGGAGGATAAGCCATGGTAAACATCATTACTTGGATCACAGATACACTACATTCATGAGACTCCGAAGATGCTAGACGAGTAAAAACTCTACACTGTTCTTAAGAATAACAGTTCTAACAACGGCTTCCATTTACCAAGTATTTACAACCTTCCAGGTTTAGACATTATCTCATTTTATCCTCACAGTAATCCAATAAGGTAGTTTTTATTTCTATTTATAAAATAAGAAAATATAGGGACTCAGTTGTAGACAACTGGGAGAAACACACACACACACACACACACACATTCATTCACTCATTAGATTATCAGTGAGGATGTTATGCTATTCTCTAAATGCCTGAAAGATCTCATAAAAACTGTCACTATCATTCAACTTCTTTTTTAACTTTTTTTGCTGCTTCTTAATTATATTTTTTTCAGTCATAAACTCAAATTTATACCAAGCTACACACCAGTGCTGTGTCTAGAAATCCCACTTAGAGTAAGGCAATGGTAACTAAATATTCTTTATTGTAACACTTAAAAGGAATGTAATAAAATTTCGTGGTTTCAGAATAAAATTTTTGTTCAAATGATTAAAAATCATACATTAAGAACATTCACTGTTAACATGCAGATCCACGGACCAGTTGTCCAAACTACCCATAGACTGTACCCTTAGTCTTGAAGCAACCAAGCCTGTTTCATTCTGTCCTATCTTGGCCAAAAGACAAGCCCCACTGGCATGCCATTCCAACTGCCAAATGTTTTATTCAAGCTGTCAAAGGACAAATGGTCAGAACCATAATTGTATCTACAAAAAAGTTACTCAAAAGCTTTAACTGAAGAACACTGGTTCAAACCTCACATAACTGAAAATCCAAATTATGTTATGCTAAATTTATAGAACACTTCATCCTGAACCTTTTTTTCTTATTTCCTCTATCTTCTTACACAGGCGATATAAGAAAACTGCTTAGCAAATACCAAAATGGTAAGCATAATGGACTTTTGTTTATTTATTTTGGATTGATTCCATTTCCAATGGATATATATTAAAAATTACCTTCCTGTCCACATAGTGGTGTTGCCTACAGTGATATCAGTTCATGAATTAAACAAAATAAGGCAGCCATGGATTTATTCCATCCAAACTAGCTAAAATACATCATATTAAAATGTCTTTATAATCCAAAAGTAGTTATCGACTTACCCACCATGAGCAGAAAAAATAAGCCTAAGGAATAGCAAAGGAGGGATTAGCAAAAATCCCCATTATTTATTTATCTACATTGTAACAGATCAACCTATGTATTTGCATTCTAATCCTCAAAACATGCATTTGAGATGAAGTTGGACAGAGCTGCAACCAACAAACACCCCAGCAGGAGCAAGCCTTCCCACTGCCAGGGTCTGAATTAGGCTAGACGTATTTCTATTTTAAGTCGAGCACTTCATTAAAAAACATTAAACACAAACTCTTCATATCATCCGTCAGTGTCTCCCACTTCTGTCGAACTGTTCGTTATAGTGAAACGGAAGGATAAAATTAACAACCCCTTCCCAATCCTATTCATCAAGCTTGAATAATAAAATGTCATTACTGAATCACCATTATTTTGAACCAAATGCGATACAGCCGTAAAACACAACATGTTAAGAGTAAAAATGCACATTTTTCCCCCTAAACTTAAGGATGACCATTAAACTCCACTTTCCTCTGAGAATTGTGATTTAAATGGTAACCAAAAACGCATGAAAATCAATTGTCTGTCCTGTCTGTCTCTTCCTTCTCTTCATGCTTGCTGTATTTATGGTGGTCCTAACTCTGCAACCAGTAAAGAGAGGTAGTGAATATTGTGTGGAGGCAGCAAAGGCAACATTAACTTAAGAAAGGCAGGCCTTATCAGAGAGTAACAAAGTTACTAGCAAGATGTGGGTTCCTGAGAAAATAACACATAAATCCATTGCAAGGCTTCAGACAAGAATCTGCCTGTGCTGAGTACTGAATTTAACTAATTTGTATTTTTAAATAGATGAGTGAGCAAATCAACATGTGGAAATTCATTTTAAATGTCATACAAGATGTCTAAAATCTTTATGCTTAATCTAAGTGTCTATTTAGAAGGAGTGATTTTAGAGGCAAGGATGATCAAGCTGACTTTTCAAAGGAAGCATACAATCAAAACAAATTTAGTCTAAAAAATAGCAAACAGAAAAATTAAACTTAAATTATTGCTTCTGCATACATTATATTATCCATGTATTCTAAAATCATATATCATGAATCACTCATCTCCTTAGAAAATTATTTCTCTGGGTAAATATTTTCTTTCTAATATTTCCTCCAAAAATAAAGTTATATTTAAAATGATGCCTATGATGTGGTTGACAATTATATAAAATATCAATAAAATATCAAAAATATTTGAAAATTTTGCCTAAATTAGAAGTCTTTTGTGTGCTTCATTATTTCCTATGGGAACACATAGTGTCACTTTTCAAATTAGGATGTGTTCATCCCCACACAAAAATCAATCACCTTTCTATATACTGACAATGAAATGTCAGTATTAACCCAAAATTTAAAACACAGCATAACTTACAATCACTTCAAGGACATCAAAACACTTACATATAAACTGAAAAATACATGTAAAGGATCCTGTATAGTAAAAATGCTGATGAAAGAAATCGTAGAAGAAGAAATAAAAGGCAATTTCTTAGTACTGGCTAGTTTTTAGTGTTAGACAAATTCTGCATAAAGAGTATATAAATATTACTATTAAAACTCATATCTAGGGCTTCCCTGGTGGCGCAGTGGTTGAGAGTCCGCCTGCCGATGCAGGGGACACGGGTTCGTGCCCCGGTCCAGGAAGATTCCACATGCTGCGAAGCGGCTGGGCCCGTGAGCCATGGCCGCTGAGCCTGCGTGTCCGGAGCCTGTGCTCCGCAACGGGAGAGGCCACAACAGTCAGAGGCCCGCGTACCGCAAAAACAAAACAAAACAAAACAAAACTCACATCTAACAGGACTATTTACTCTCCTGGGCAGTCATCAGTAGTGGCTTGAAGCCTGGTGTCCCAAATGTCCTGGCTGTGAACTGCAGTGTTCAGCATTTCTCATTTCTGGGATTGCTACAACTTCAATTTTCCTTATTCCAAAATGATACTTCTGCTCAGTCAAATAAGTTTGGTCAAAATCAAATGTAAACCATGTGACCAACCAGTAAGCAATCCTTGAAGTCTCAACTATTGTCTTGAAAGCAAATTTCAGATATCTAACAATTTTATGTTTTTCTACCCTTCTTATTAGCCATACATCAAAAACTAGATCTAAAAACTGGTGGATCTAAACACTCTATTACTGATAAAAGGATATTTCTTCCCCAACAACAAAGGTAACATTCTTAAAAACCTAAGTAGTAAAAGGATCTTAAGTTACAGAACTCAAAAGCTAATAAAAAAACAGGATTGGTTACAAAGTCAGAAACAAAAATCACAACAGCCTTTATGGGTGACATGATTTCTATGTTTTACCATAAAGCCAGGACACTAAACACAGATAACGAAATTACATTTCACAAATCTTTAATGGGTCAGGCCAATCCCAACTTGAACTACCTTAAGCAAAACAGGCAGATTTAGTTGCAAAAACCATTACTAGTTTCGTGGCTTCTGCTGCAGGTCCTGTCTCCTGAAATCCCAAGTCAGAACATACAGCTGGAAGGAAAACTGAAATCTCTGCCATCTTTCCTAACTGGGGACAATGGCAGTGAGGCAGTTGGCCTGACTAGCACCAGTTTGAAAATACACTACAAAACTACTGACTGTGAGGCCAACTGGCCCAAGGCAGGGGAACGCAATCAGATTCACAGGTTGCATCAGACCGAAATTCTCCAGACCACCCAGTTCCAGAAACTGCCCTGGAGACATTCCAGACCACCCAGTTCCAGGAACTGACCTGGGGACTTTGAACCCGGCCCAGCCTTCCCGCCTTTCGAGGGGCAGGACTAACGGTTCCCCAGGATACCCGAAAAGACCACCAAATAAGGAATACCCTGCGCCCTCCCAGATTCACCACACCCCTTTCCCCTCTTCCCCTATAAAATCTTGCCCAACCTTCGCCCGGGTGCGACTTATCTGGCCCCCTTTCTCTCGGACCAGTGAACCTCGCCCGGGAGCGCTCCCTAATAAAGCTCACTTGAAGCTTTCCCGTTTCGTGGTGCCGTCTGTTAAGATCCGACCTTACACTGACCCGCCAAGTCATGGGTCCATCCTTGATCCAACCACAGTGGCCAATGGACTGTTCATCTGGATGCAGCTTGCTGCAGCCAATGGCTGGGATACTGAAATGGAGCTGGACACTGTGGGGCTCCTGGGCACAAAAGCCTTTCTGTGTCCCTATTTCCTGATTACAGAAAATAGGCTTCATTCAGCCCCCATGACCTTCCCTGTGTTCCAATGGGCAGGTTCAAGCAGTTGCTAATTAGGGAAGGGAGGGGATGTGGAGACAAGGGAGGAACAGTCAAGAAACAATAGTGCGGCCTTGGGGCAGGGTCCTGGTTCCCCCTCCAGGGCTAAACAGAACAATATCTTTGAGCTGTTGCAGATACTGAAACCCCCTCCAGATGGGAGGAGTTAACTGTGTGATGCCCACAAGTAGACTAGTTGGAACCAGAAGGTTGATGATGCTGACTCCCAATTACCTCACCACCAACGGATCAGAAGAATGTCCACGAGCTGAGCACGCCGTCTTTGAACCATCACTACAAAACTCCTCACAAACCCCTCCAGATCAGGACACACAGTTTTGAGGGCATTAGCCTGCTGTGGCCCCCTTTGCCTGGCAAAGCAATAAAGCTCTTCTACTGCACCCAAAACTCTGTCTCCGAGATTAAAATCGGTATTGGGGTACGGAAACCAGATTTGGCTTCAGTATGAAGACTGGCAGCTTCCCCTAGAACTAAATGGTTAGAGTGAGGGGATTCCTCAAAAGACGTGAGGTCTCACTGCCAAAAAACAAAAAAAAGAGAGAGAGAGAGAACTGTAGCAAAAAAGGAGTGCTGAGCCAACAAAAGAACAGCTCTCCACATCACTCAGTAAAAACAAGCTCACTTTTCAATATTTTAACATTCTGATATTAGGGTATGTTTAAAAATCAGTGAAATCAATACTTGGCCCAGTAACAATCGTGACACTATCTACGGGTGCACAAACTTGGTTTGTTACCCCTGGTGACATATCCGGACCACAGGAGAGTCCTTTGACTCTCAATCAATAAGCCATTTGAAAACCATGTGAGGAAGAAAAAGGAATCCAGATAGTTCACAGAATACTTTTTGTTGACACATTCTGGTATGATCAAGAAAACACTAGCATTAAAACTTGCATTTCTGATGACAGCAGCTTAAAAGAAACCTGGGAGACATTAGTGTGTCACTCTTTTAAAAAATGCTTCATCAGCAGTGTTCCTAATGGCACAGAAGACAGTGTTTGTCAAAAAAACGTGAACATCAACAACTCTCTGCAAAGTGATTCAGAAGAAAAAGAAAATAAATGTTAAGCTCTACAAAATAACTGTAACCATTTTTTCACTTATAGCTCCCTTTACAGATGTGGTTTCAGTTACACCCACAAATTTCCTGATGCTCCTCCTTTGATGCTTCAAGAGACAAAATCTAATTGCCCTCCCCTCGAAAGTGGGCTTGATCTAGTGACTCACTTCTAAGGACCATTATATAAGTAATAGTACGTGACTTCTGAAACTACGTCATAAAATCATGACAGAATCCCCTCACCTGCTCTCATGGATCACCCACTCTGGGGACAGGTAACTGCCACGCTGTTAAGACACTCAAGCATCTCCACGAAGCATGAAGGATTCTGCTACAGCAATGTGAGCGGGTCATCTTGAAAGTGGGTTCTCCAGCCCCAGAAAAGCCTTCAGATGACTGGACAGTATCTTCAGGGTAATCGCAAGAAATCCTAAGCCAGAACCACCTAGGCTAAATTATTCTTGAATTCCTGACCCAGAGAAACCATGAGGTAGAAATGTTTGTGCAATAAACAGTATAATAAGCATGTCTTTCTTTCTTAGTGATACATAAAATAATAATGCATCTTACAATCGATGGAGTCTTAGAGTCAATAAAAGGTGGCAATTAATTTTCATTTATAATCTATTGCTTAGTTGATTCTTTTGCTCCATTGCACTTAACATAGAAACCCATACTCCTTCTCACATCTGTACTTCCTTTCTCGCTACCGTACTGTTTAGAACACATCCTCTGCTTCCTCCTGGAAGCCTTCTGTGACCCCCTCAGCCAAATAACATACCTTAGCTCATATAGTGTTCCATTATCTCCAGAACCTAATTTATATCACACACAGGTATTATCATTACCTATTTCTTCATTGAATTAATAATTGAATAATTTCTATACTAACCATCTTTGAATGCATTATTTTTTTCTAAATAAATTGGAGATACAGAGTTGCAATATAAAAGGATTTTACTCATCATAAGGGGAAAAATACTTGAGAAAAGCTTTTTATAGTTGTCAAATAGGTATTTTTCAATCCATCACTGCGGTTCTGCCCACAACTTCTAGCCCAAGGAGATGTCTATGTTCAATTCCTTTCCACACATATCAGCTCTCCTTTTCATATTGTTCTCAACTTTTAAAAATTTTATTTTTGAATACATGTATACAATTTATATAAATGTTTCAAAACTTACACATAGAAATCTGTTCATATCATAAATGCTTTTATTTACGCTACTTTTATACTTTCATTTTTTGCTTGCTGTCTCCTTCTCTTTTCTCTATGCTCATAAATATCACTGGATACCCTTCCCCTAACCACTCTCCAAGAAACATACTAGGACCATGCTTCTCCATGTTTATATACAGACATCAAGTTTCACATACACACTCAAATATGCATATATGGACTTTTTTTTTACTTTGATTTATAAAAATAGGATAATATAATTGGAACTTTTCTGCATCTTGTTTTTCTTCTCCCTCAATAATACCTCATTGAATTTCCAAGGCAATGAGCAAAGCTCTAGGTCTTTTTTTCAAATGGCATAATATTCTATGGCACAGGTACACCATAATATATACTATTCAACTATGGATTGGCACTTACTTTGTTTTCCAGTTTTCCGCCTCTATTAGGAATGCTGCAATAAATGGCCATAAATACGTGTCACCGTGTATATATACATATACATATTTTTCACATATGTAGTTCATATTTCTATGGGATAGTCACAGTAGTTGGAATTGCAGAATTGAAGAGACACGTATTTTTCTATGCCAATAGAAGTTGCCAGGTTGCTTTCCAAGAAAAAGATAAAATAGTTCCATCTCTGCTAACAATATCCCGTTTCCTATGTCTCCAACAGCAGTAGCTGTTACTCTAATAGGTATAAAATGGTATCTCATGATGTTAACATTCTTTTCCCAACTACCATCAATTTGGGCATCTTTTCATATGTTTGAGGTTTATTTGAATTAGTTCTTCTCTAAAGTGCCTATTTTCATTCTCAGTAAATTTTTTTTTGGTTAATTTGGCTCTTTTTATCTATATATAAGACTTCTTATAGATAAAACCTTTTATCTATCATGTGTTTATACTTATTATTCCTAATCTGTTGTTTTTTCCCAAATCCATTGTTGTTTTTCTTTTAACACTGTTTAATATTTTCTGCTACAGAAAATTTACTGATTTTTTATATAATCAAACATGCCTACTTTTTAAACCTCTGGGTTTCCAATCCTAGTTGAAATGGACTTTCCTTAATTCTACATTAACATATATTGTAATTGATTGTCTTTAAAGATTTTTATTGTTTTTTATTTTTTACATTTAAGTCGTTTATACATTTGGAAACATTTCCACACACAATTTAAGAGTCCAATATTATTACACAGTCATTTATGAATAAGAAAAACATTTTACACATCTTTCATCAGCAGAGTTGGAAAGTTGGTTAAATTTAAGTTGATTCAAGTTTCCTTATTAAATCATTTTTGGAATAAGGTAAAAAAATACAAATATATATTATGTACAAATCCATCGTATTTATAAATTCCTAACTAATTCACTTTAGCAAACATATTGGCTCAACTTAAAAATCTGGCTAAATCAAGGGAGCATGTTTTCATGAATTAGAAGTCACAAGGCCCAAGCAAGATTAATTTCACTGAAAGAAAATAATCAAAAATAAATTAACTTCAATTCAATATGCATACATGGAACACCTATAATGCAAAAGGAATTTTTATGTTAAATTCAAAGAGTTTTAGCAGATAATGCCCACCTGTGGTACATAGCATTCCTCATGTTACTGTTACCATTATATAAAGGAGAGACAATGCAATTCTTTGACTCAGAACAGATATTAGAAACAGAGTTTTCGGAGGTCATTATAACCTGAGAATGTTCTAACACTGAGATGTAGCAGATAAGCCCAAGGTATTAAGTTGCTTCTAATATTCTCTATATTACTATATTTTCAGCATATTATATATATAATTTTTTCATTCTATTTCTACCTTTGTTCATAAGGTGGAATTCTTAACCCTCGTGCATTACCTATTCCAACATTGTAAAACATTCTAAACAGCCGCCTGTTTTTCGGCTTCTAGGATTCTCTGCTCTTCCAGAAGGTTCCCCAAACTGTGGTGCCAGCCAAAGCCTGGTATAAAATGTTCTCTAACAATACAGGAGGCAAGAGAAGGGCACTAACCGGGCCAGCGTTCATCAGGACTCCTCAGTTTGACAGACAACAGCTGCTCCCTTCCACATCAGCTCATAAAATAAAGAATTCTATGTCCTAGCTGTTTTCTTTTTTCTTTTTTGAAACATCACTTTTGATCTCCTCGCAATTTATTATCAGAGATGGCGTTGTTGCCTGCAGCAGTTTTCAGTGAACTCCTGGTGTGTGTGTGCATCCACAGCGATCTCCAGCTCAATCCCAAAGTCCCTTTCTGAATTCCGATGGCATGCACAGCCACCACCGCATGATACACCACGTGCACAAAGGTGGTTACTTCTTGTGTGGGGTCTCATCTCAATACAGGATAAAAACATCTCAAGGGCAGGGCCTTCCCTGTATGCCTCTCAGATCCCCTTCGGGCACTGTACACAATACTGGTAAATCTCAGATGCTAAGTAAATCCTCACTGATTGACGACACATACTACACCAGATTGTAAAGCCCTTCCAGGAAAGGGTCTTGTCTGTCGTCTCTGTAATCCCAGCCATCTGCCAGACCCCCATTCTCACTTATTAGTTTGATAAGAATGTTGAACCATCACTAATTCCCAACATGGGACAAGAGGCTTAAGGACTTTATGGTGACAGAATCCTGAGGAGATTTCCCTTTCAGAAAATGTTTTGTTTGCTTGCTTTAAATCAAGAAAATTAATATCCTCAGAAAGCAGTTTCCTTCATTAAGACTTTAATGCTAATAATGAATGCTTGTCACACTCTTCCACCTAAAGCTTACCTAGTAAAAATATTTCAGACAAGAGTGTTCTAATTAAAACAAATTAAAGTCACTCCTTGGGAATTAAAATAAGTACTCAGAACAATGAAGTACAGCAAAAAATGATAACTGACATTTGTGTCTCGCTTCTTAAGTATATCGCTTCATAAAGAAATCAGCTTTATTTTTTTTCTGTTCAAAATATTTTGTTTTGTGTAGCATTAACAAAGTTTCTGAACTTTCTGAGGTACATGTGCAAAGAAAATTGTAGCTACAAGTGTTAAAGAAAACCAAGATCAAAAAGTTGGATGGTAAAAACAATCTTTCACTCAAACATCCAGCCCATTATGCAGAAAAGAGGAGAGACATGGTCACAAAAGGAAACCAAATATAATACTAAAAGGCTATGTTCTCGCTGATAAAAGAGAGATGCGATATGAGAAGAGCAGACTGGGAAATCACGCAGAGCTAAAATTTACATCTACCAAGGCCATTAGCTCAGGAGCTAATAAATGTGCTAAAAAAACATGATGTTTTAAGACCTAAAGCACTGTAGGGCGCGGTCAGCTAACTGCTACGCGGCAGGAAGCTGAAATAAGCTGAGTCATCCTTCCTGTGGCCACTGCGCTTGCGCTAAGTATACTAATGAGGTTTTAAAGTAGCGACCTATCCGATGCTGGCTCACAAATCGCACCATCGGCGAAAGCCAATCACAGAGCGACACATGTTCTTAATCCCTATATAAGCAGACTGCTATAGGATTGCGGGGTCTTCCTTCCATCTTTCTTCAACCAAGCTGTGCTCCAATAAAGTGTGATACGAGAAGAATCTTGCGTGTGGCGGCTCGTTATTCTGCTGGTCGGAAACGGCCCGCCGCAAAGCACTAATTCTCAAACCAGACCAGAGGCATTCTTGTTAAAAACTGTTAGAAAGGCAAATTCTTGAGCCCTGCTCCAGACCTGCTGAATCCAAAATGCTAAGGGTGAGGTCCTCCGGGTCTTCTGGCACAGGCTCAATTTGAGAACCACTGGCCTAAACTACATGAATATATGTAAAATTAAGGACAGAGTATCAGACAAATTTTGGTATTAATGAAAGCTCGTAAGGGAAGTAAACATACTAATCAAGACAAATGTTAAAATTTATTAGGATAATAAAGATTAGAAGACACTAAATGTACCTTAATGTCTATTTTTTTTTTTTTTGCTGTACGTGGGCCTCTCACTGTTGTGGCCTCTCCCGTTGCGGAGCACAGGCTCCGGACGTACAGGCTCAGCAGCCATGGCTCACGGGCCCAGCCGCTCTGTGGTATGTGGGATCTTCCCGGACCAGGGCACAAACCCGTGTCCCCTGCGTCGGCAGGCGGACTCTCAACCACCATGCCACCAGGGAAGCCCAATGTCTATTATTTTTGTAACAGCTTACAGAGATAATTTCCATACCATAAAATTAACACATTTAAAGAATTCAATGGTTTTAGAACATTCAGAGAATTGTTCAGCCATGACCACAATCAATTTTAGAATATTTTCATCACTCTAAAAAGAAACCCCATATCTTTAGTAATTCTCCCCTAACTCCCCATCCCTCATCCACTAATATATTCTAGTTCTGTAGATTTACCTGTTCCAGACATCTGATATGAATGGAACCATATAACTATGTGATCTTCTGTGTCTTGATTCTCTCATTTAGACAGATGTTTTTAAGGTTCATCCATGTTGTAGAATGTTTCCGTATTTTATTCCTTTTTATGACCTGAACAAGTTTCTCTTGTATGGACATACAGCCCTTTGTTTATCCATTCATCTGTTAATGAACTTCAGGACCATTTCTACCTTTTGGCTATTATGTGTAACGGTGCTATGAACATTCATATACAAGTTTTGTGTGGACATTACGTTTTCATTTCTCTTGGGAATATACCTACGAGTGGAACTGTTGGGTCAAATGGTAACTCCATATTTAACCATTTAATGAAGCGACCAACTGTCTTCTAAAGTCACCGCACCATCTTACATTCCCACCAACAGCATATGAGAGCTCTGATTTCTCCACATCCTCGTTAACACTTTACCTTTTTGATTCCAGCCATCTTGGTGAGTATGAAGTGGTACCTCACTGTATTTTGATTTGCATTTCCCTAACGGTTAATGATGTAAAGCATCTTTTCATGTACATGTTGGCCATTTGTCTACCTTCATTGGAAAAGTGTCTACTCAGATCCTTTGCACATGTTTTAATTGGGTCATATATCTTCTTATTGAGTTGTAAGAGTTCTTTATATATTCTATATACAAGTCTCTTATCAGATATATGATTGGCAAATACTTCCTCCCATTCTGTGGACTGTCTTTTCAGTTCTTGGTAGGGTCCTTTCAAACAAAATGTTTTACTATTTTTGTTAAGTATCTCCTGAAAAATATAAGCTTTGAACTCACTCTTTAACGCTAAGTGTAATTTTTACTAAGATGCTGGATATTAACATATGGAAAACATGACTTATACTGTGGAAGTTTTACTAGATTAGGAAAGATACTGTTCATGCTACACAGACATGACATACTACTGCCACCTGGAAGCAACATATATGAACTGTCCAAATAGTATTTGGAATAAGCTGTTTCAACGTAAAACGCAACAGTTCTGTGACAACTTTACCAACACAAATAATATTAACTTAACCACTTTCATTGCATGGAAGGTAACCAGAAATACAAAGTATTACAAAATGAAGACTTCATGTGCTTTCTACTTTTTAAATTCTTTGAAATATTGTGTACTCTCTAAGGATAATTTTCCTTGGCATAGAATATGCAGAACTCTCATGTTATCAAGGACTCAGAAGGCAACATAATAATGTTCTGTGGATATCTTGGAAGTCTAAAAAACTAAAAACTGAGTAGGTTTATGTGCCTACCAAAAAATAGGGAGGTCAGGTGAAACAGCCAGCTGACATCAGACTAATTTTCCTCAAATGGGAAACGTAGGGCATGAAGTAACGGTAAACAAATTGGCACAGACTGGCAGGCTGATAGAAAGGAAGGCCAGCAGACAGGCAGAGGGGCGGGTAACAGAGATTCTATTCAACACAGTGCAAGGTGCCGACCAAGCACTGACAAGAGAGGTAGAAGCCAAAGACGATCCACTATTGAACGTTAACAGCTCCAACAGTTCTATTAAATGTAGTCCCCCACGAAAAACGTCCATGCTGCTTAATTAAAATCATCTACAGCTGTTCTGCAAGCAGTTATAAAGCAAATTTGGGGAGTGGATGGGGAGAAGGTAACTACACACAGCTAAAAAGTCCTGCTTTATACACTGACTATAGGTAGGGAAGGAGGTGAAGCAGAAAAAAACTGAAGGAAGAAACAGTTTCCATCTCTGACATGAAAGTGTCCACTTAAAACCTGATTCTTGATTAATGTATATACACTACTATGTATAAACTAAATAACCAACAAGGACCTACTGTATAGCACAGGGAAATCTATACAATATTTTGTAATAACCTATAATGGAAAAGAATCTGAAAAATATAGATATATAGTATGTATAACTGAATCACTTTGCTGTACACCTGAAACTAACAAAACAGTTTAAATCAACTATACTTAAATTTTAAAAATTAATTCATTTAAAAACGAAAACCCAATTCTTTCTTATGATTGCTGTCCCTGCTATGCTAATGAATTTAAATCCCATGAAAGGTCCTCTCGCTTTATTTGCTACTATATAATGCTTATCTCCCAAACCTCAAAGGAACAGTAGTTCATTCAGCCTTATAAAATCTGTTCAGGAAAGATGCCATTTCCCTCAGAAAATAAAAGAAGAAATAAAAGAACTTTTGACATTGGAAAATGTTCTCTAACCCATCCAGATGTAGGATTTTTTGCTTTTGTTGTTGTTTTGGCATACTGAGAAATATTTGTATTTTTCCCTTCACCATACTGGTTATCTACAGACTTATTTTCTAAATATTCATGGGTAAAAATATATTTTCCAACTCTTTAACTTCCTTCAGTAGTATTAACAGTTATTAGTTTGTTTAAGAAAGTTTCCAATAGTTTAAAAAATTAAAAGTACCATCATCCTCTATTGTATCATCCAAGGTGCCAAAGTATGATCTTAATCATTCCAAATAACAAGGGTAGTAAATAAAAATGGATAAGAATCATGCAAATTTGAAGAAGTGGATCAGAATTTCATAAGTTAATGAAAAACAAAAACATACCTCTACCATACTATAAGAAGATGAAAGTAAGTGGTAAATATCTATTAGCTTGTTTTGGAGAAATGTTTCCTCTCACTTTTATTTATGATACCAAAGCTGAAAATATGCTATTTGGAAAGGTCAAATGAACTAAACATAAGGACAGCACCCAATTAATCAATCAAGTATAATAACCTCCTAGTTTTATGAACCAAACATCAATCAGATGTCATCTTAGGGCTCCCTGGATACACACAAGAAAGAAAATAGAGTACAGGTAATAACAAAAAGTTCAGAAATAAATATTCTTCTACATATATTTCTAAGCTCACTCAATTTTACAATTTTTTCATTCCATGATTGTAAATAACTTGTTATTTATCTCTAATTTTTCCTCGTTTATTTTGTTGACATATTTACTAACAGTTTGCCTTAAAATAAGTTTCAGAACTATGATGGTATCATCCATAAAACTGAAAGAAAAAGTTCAATTAACTACTAACAATTTTTACTAGAAGTAAAAGACACCACTTAAATTTACTGAAGTGACACTATCCATGTACCACAATAAATTGTCTTTTAATTTTGATTCCAAACTGAACATAAAAGGCAGGTGAAATTATTATCAGTTCAGTGTTCAAAAATAAGAAAGACACCACCAACAATAGCATGATGACATAAAATTGTTGAAAAGGGAAACAAAATGCTCACTGGTAGGCAAAAGTAAATTCTACATTGATTCTAAAGTTGAAATGCAATAGAAATATCCACTTCCAGTTTGTTCCAACAAGTGCTTAACAAAGATTAAAAATCATCATATAAAATAATTAGTGAATGTTCCTGACATAATGAGCACCATACAGTAAATACAACTGAAACCCACTTCAATGGCAAAAGATCTCCAAGTACCAAGGTCAGCACTCAAAATAAGAAGTCTCATTAGTTTCACAGTGCAGAGATGGAATAAATATAAGAGGATGGATGGAATCTTTACCAAGTTGTTTTCATACTGATTGGAAGTTTGACATTTATGGTTTGTAACTTCTAAAAGTAAGTCTAGCAGAAAAATTGCCCAGTTTGCTGAGATATACAGTTAATCAAAACTCACTATACCTACAAGTGTTTTGTTTTTTTTTTTAAACAAGGAGTAAGGGACTGCATTGCTCAATCTTCCTTCCAGAAACTTGAATGCCAATTGTGTGTAATAAAGAATAGAACTTAAAAGTTCATATCTCACCCTCAATTTTTGGTTAAACTGAATGAACGAAAGAGATGTGAAAGGCCTCAGGATTCTACTTAGCTACAACAGTTCATGGTTGCATGCTTATGGAAAGTTAACTGATGTCACAGACAGGATATAAAAATCATTTCCTACAAGTAAAACCTCCAAACCATTTCTACACCACATTTAACTAAACATATGTAGAGTAATGCATACACGGCTTTTAATGTTGTTAAGTATGGAAATATGACTTTCTATTTACAAAAGAAAAAAAAAGTTTACATTTGCTTTCTATTTATCTTTCTCCTGTGGAGAGGACTGCTGCTTCTTTAAAAGCCAGAAAGAGATCTATCTCGATCTGTGTTTATACTGTGAGAAGAAGAATAATTCACCTCTCCAAGAAAATATTAAGAGTTTATTAAAGCACGCTTACAATTCCATTATCATTAGAAAAAAATACCCGTGTTAGACTAATTGCTACCGTTAACATATTTTTTGCTTTGTTATGTAAGAAGTTATAAAAAGGCACAAATGGAACGGAAGTTATTACTGAGGCCTCTGCTAAAAATGTCCCATAAAATCTAGAAACACTGTTCTATTTGCAACACTATGACGATACCCCTATCTCATTTCCAACAATGCGAGATGGTATTTTATTCAGCCAGAAAGAGTTTTGGAAGATAGTCCTTAGAGGCCTACTGAATGTTCTGAATTAAAATATATTTTCTCAAGGACATCTTTGATTCAGTAATAATTGAGATTAAAAAAATGAAAAAGTAAAGAAAAAGCAAACTAATAGTTCTGCCTACATAATCAAAGCAAAAGAGAATCTGGTGAACTTAAGCATATGGACATGGATAAGCCATATGCAATTAAGTCTACTGTGTTAAATAAATGTAGAGTGGCTTAGGCTGGCATATTTATATTTCTCAAGATCCCTAAACTTGCTTTCTATGTACATTTACATCTGTACTCCTACAAATTTCGGCTTATATTTAGCTTTTTTCCTCTAAGATGAAAAACCCAGCCTATTTCCAGCCAGTACAAAGATAATGCCCCTTTTGTTATTCCTGCAATGTTCTATACGCTATTGAATATAAAGGATGCACAATGCTGTGAATCATGATTAAACTGCCAGTGAAACCCCAGAAAAAGGACTGAAATTATAAAATGCATCACTATAAATAAGATGTATAAAATAAGCATAAAACAAAAGGACTGGCTTGGATTTGTAACTAGTGATAAATTATACATTGAATAAATATTTAGCTAGTGAATGATACAGTCTGGTAATGATAAGTACATTCTAAACACAGCATTACCAATCTATTTTTAACATAACCAAAACTTGCTGACAATTGAAAAAATGCACTGCACATTATCTATCCTCTACCATCTCCTCTTTTGAACGCCCAAAAAATCCCAAAGACATATCACGTTACTGAGAAAGTCAAAATAACAGTGTTCTTAAAGGTAGTAATGGAACACAGGAGGGGAGGTTCCATTTTTTGGCACTTTGATCTTCAAAATAAAATTACAGAACAATTTTACCTTAAGGGCAGAATTATAATTTCAAAAACAAATATTCTGGAAGATTATATTATTTTCCATTAACTTCTATTACTTTGGAATGTGTTTCACACATTGACCACTTACATATAGGAAAGATAAATTCCAACTACACGATGAAAGAATTTTAAATAAAATATCTCATAATGCTAAATTCTTACAGTCATTCACTTATGACTTATTGGGGAGGAAATAACAACCATCATTGGTATTTTTCCCCTTTTCACTATTTAAGTTGGGAAGGAAGGAAGGAAGGAAGGGAGGGAGGGAGGGAGGGAGGGAGGGAGGGAGGGAGGCTGGTAACTTCTAAAAGATATTTGGTTTTGTGAGTCTATCTTGGCTGATTTCACTAACCCACTTCATTCCCCACCCTTGGATAGTCTGGTGAATATTTTTTCCAATAAAGTTAATTCAATGAGTCCACTCACTTCATAAAAACCACCGAAGTGTTTACACATATATATATATTTGTATTAACATGACAGATGTTGAGGGGAAAAAAAGGTAAGGTATTTTTCTGATGTAGATATTCAAAAGAAAGGAACTTATCTTAAATATTTTGAAGAACTGTATGTCTGTTGCCAAGTTAGAAACACAAAAGTGTAAAAACAAACAAAACAGTATGCACAAAAACAACCTTTCTTTCTTTAGAAACACATTTATATCTTGTTTCAAAGCTACTGCCCCCTCATCTAAAAGAGCCTCCAATCCCTAGGTGATCTTACCTAGTAAGGACAGTTTCATTGAGAATCAGGGGTGGGATTTGTTATTTACCGGTGAGTGAACAAGTCTAGTGCCAAGAGCAGGCCAAGGTGCTGCAAACAGGACACATCCTATGAGGGAAGAGGGAAGATTTCCATTTAAGATTGCCCGTTATGTGAAATGACCTACAGAACATCCGGAATGAAGTTGAGAATGGTCCCAAAGCAATGCAATGCATCTCTCTAATTGATGTTTTACAAGAAAAGCAAATTCTTCTCATCTGTATAAAGGGCAATAAATCAGTGTCCAAGATAATCATAGACAATTGAGTTATTGAAATTTGCGCTTTAATCTATTTGGTCATACCTTTTCCTGTATCTGTTTAAGGTGTCCAAAACTGATTTTTCAAATTCTGATTATGCTCATCAAGTTAATATCTAGTATGTAGGGTGTTTCCACTGTTTCTCTGAAGTCAGTGAAATGTCTTCTGTAAACAAAGGGGGACCAAGGGAAGTTCAATGCTACTACCAACAATTGATTGGAGCTACAACATACTAAGGTAAGAGCAAGACTGCCTAGAGAATACCTGGCACCAGACTTGTAAAGAAGAAGGACCTTTGAGATCAATCATCTTCTAAAGAGAAGAGAGTTGAACAATTCTCAACTTGCCAAGAAGCCTTATATATAATCGTATCAGTGTGCTAGGACTTTCAAAGCATATGCCACAGTTAGGGTGACTTAACAGAAATTTATTTTCCCACAGTTATTAGACTAGAAGTCCAAGAACAAGGTATCAGCAGGGTTGGTTTCTCCTGAGCCCTCTCCTTGGCTTACAGATGGTGCCCTTCTCACTGCGTCCTCATGTGACCCGTTCTCTGTGAGCTCCAGCCCTGGTAACTCTTCCTTTTCTTATAAGGACACTAGTCCTCTATTGACCCTACCCAAAGACCTCATTTAACTTTAATTACCTCTTTAAAGATATTATCTCCAAATACTGTCACATTAGGGGCTGGAGCTGCAACATATGATGGAGGGGTGGAGACAGTTCAGTCCATAATGATAATACATTTTAGTTTGCCAAGAATATTATGATGTATACAGTGAGACTGGATACATCAAACACTAGATTGTAAGCACAATAATAACAGGGCTTGTGTCTTTCTCACTGATATTATGGGCCTTGTACATTGCTTGACATTGACAATGTGAAAAAATATGGATTAAAAAAGAAAATCATGGAATCTTTTTGCCTCTCAGTAAACATATTAGAAAGTGCTATGCTGTGAAACTTGATATTTTATAATGACTTTTCTTTTTTAAATATCAAGTACAACAGTTCATACAAAGCACCATGAAATTAGGATGTATAGCAGGATATTTATAAAATGCATTTCAAATATAAAGTACTTGAAGTTTTGGTATCAATTCCCTAAATGCCCTGTGATATTGTAGTTACTGAAACAAAACACCACCAACACAATGGTCTAAGAGTGAATCCTAAGAAATAAAGTAACACTGAGGTCCTTAATATAACATTTATATTATACTACCCAGAATGATGAAAGATTTAATTCAGTAGAAATGGGCCATCATCTTGGGGATGAGAGTAGCAGATTATGTCTCTAGCCTCGCATCAGACAAAATGTGCTTTGTTCTGTGCCACTAATCATCTATTTAAATAACTTTTGGTAGTTCCCAAATGTTTTCGTATGAATGGGATAGATCTTTTCTGCCAGCCTTATTTACAGGGACTACAGCTTGTACATAACTGTTGTGCTTAACGGACCTGAACCAAGTATGCAAATTGCTCATCAGATCTTTGGCTCTTAAATGTTCACTTAAATGTGCTCAAAGCATAAGTTCTGTGAAACACTAAGAACAGAAAATGACATAAATAGTGTCAATTTGGTAGTTCAGTAAACTGTGATAAGCCTCAAGGTACAGGATTCTTAAGTCTAATGACTAATCTACTCATCACTAGAACAGGTGCCTCCCAGATCATCCTAACTAAAATTTGGATACCCTAAAGCCTAGCATTTTCCCACCTGAAGTATCAGCTGGATCTTTGCTTGGATGCATTTAAATGACAAAAATGCACATGATATTCTACCTATCCAGGTAGTCATAAGCAGCAAATCCTTAAAAGCTAAATTCATGATAACTATTTAGATAACAAGGAAGCCTTATTAGAAGGTATCACTATTTCACTTTCATAGAGATTCTGCCATTATATGTATCTAACAGTTCACACTGTTCAGTTCTATTGAATATGTTCAAAATTAGAATATTTCCTCCCCCTACAGTTCCTTTCCTACTAGCTTAAACAAGTGTTTTGCCCTATGGTTTCCCCCTATGGTATTCCTTTCAGTTTGTTCCAAACATTGCCAGTAAACTCTAGACACAGAAAGAATGTAGATCAGAGTTTCTCTCAGCCAAACGTCTGTCTCCCAGTGAAGTAGTGAAGAGGATATCACACCCTTACTCTTTTCTGCTTCCCAATGGCAACTTCTTTCGAAAGACTCCAAGCAGCTATTACTGTGAAACTAGAGGCTCAGAGAGGCTCAGCTTCCCCCAAAGACTACTACTACAAAAAATTTCGAGTTATTTTTAATCGTACACAAATATTAACCAGTGGAAATGTTCTTTAACTCATCTATATTCAATTAAATAGCATGATCTTAAAAATAAATAAACTTTCAGATGCAGCTTGCCTTCAAACAACCTATTACAAAGGAGAAGTCACTAAGCAAGGTGGGACAAAAAATTAACACACATAGGAACACTAGTATTTATCTAACACATAACGGTCTTTAGACATCAAACTTTAAAGCAGGGTGGGGTAAAAATAAATGTTTGCAGATTCTTAAGGGTAAAATACACTACACAGCGTGGGGGAAATGGAGGTAAGTCACACCATGTTTCTCTGATTGCTTCTCAAAGCCTACTCTCAGAAGTCCTTCAAACCAGCTGAATAAGCTCTATATAACAAAAATGGAGAAAAGCCATCATGGAGCGCCTTTATGTCTCCACAACAAATTTCTGGGAATCACTGTTGAACATGACAACATCTGCATTTCAGGGAAGGCCACCTAAGACCCGAATACTTTGACTGGGAGAATGACAGGACACCTTCTAAAGAGCTGAACACCATCAACTTTACGAAAGGCAAAGTGCTGAATTCCCTTCTGGACAGTTAACCCAAAGGTGATGCTTTACTTTTATCTAGGTTTGTGTAGTATTCCACTATCAGCTTCGTGCAGAGATAGAATTCTTCGGGTTTGTGTTTTGTTCTTATTTCTTTTCTTTGTTTTTTTTCACTTTTACTTTCAGTAAGGATACCTCACTACAAAGGTACTACTCAGCCTCCCTAGCAAGGATAACTATTAATAATGTGCTTATACTCTTCTAACTAACCACACGTCAGGCTCACTTCATTGGGCTTAACGTCAGCAAGTGTGTGTGTGTAAATTAAACGTGGAGCAAATGTAAGTAAATAAATGAATGAGTTAAAAATATATATACGCATAAATGTAAGTAGCCATACTGACTTGAAGCCATTTTCTAGTTACATTAAAAACCGACATACCAGTTAGGACACAGATCTAAACAGCAGGAAAAAAACAGAGTAAAACAAGCAGTCCAAATGTCTACACTAACTGCCATAAAGGACACAGGGTCACATGGCCCGGCAATCACTAGTTTTGGGTCATTTTCCTATGCAGTCATAGCATTTCATCTGTTACCCTAACAGATGGTTAAAAATACATATAAAAATCATTTCATGGGCAATAATGAAAAAGAAAAAATTGCAAGCATAAAATAAATAGTGAAGGGAATATTAAATAGTTAATGGGGACTGACACTTTTTCATTATAAAAAGTGATGTTTTAAATTTTTACAATGCATATTCTATAATTAAAGATTAAAATCCATCGAAAAAGTGAAGCATTTATATTCTCAAAAATAAGGTTAACCTACTGTTCTTACAAAGAAATTATTTTAAAGAAAGGAGCATTATAAGCATTACAGTAAAAATATATGATAAATCTCTTTAGAAACTAATGTCAGAAGATAAGGGTATTGCTTAATTGCATAATTTTATATCCTTCTCTATAATAAAAGATATACCTTACCATAATACCTTAATGGACAAAGGGGATATATTCCAATGACACATTTGTTAGCACTTCAACTGTCAAAGACATAAAACCAAAAAGGCAAAAAAGGAATACATTCTTGCACATGAGCTACGAGGAAAGAAGATGAGATTAATGAAAATAGCAGTTCTGATTGGTTATACTAGAAAATACAAAGTAAGCATCTGGGAGTCTTAAAGCAGAGGGAAAAAAATGATTGAGAGCGCTCCAATTTAGATGAAGTTGAAAAGGGACCCAACCTAGGCTGAAAACCAAAGAGGAATCTGGGGAGGGGGAGGGAGAGCATGCACCTGCACCCATCTGTTGCCCGCTAACTGGTTCAAACCTGGGCAAGAGGACTTCCAGTATCTAGAAAACACCAAAGACAGACACTGACCTTCAAGCAATCGCTAGGATGACCTACAATAGCTGCCCCCAGGCTAGTGTCACAGGAACCAGGAGGAAAACACCATCAGCTAAACACTCTCTATCCTTCTTCAAGAAGCTTATTCTCTTTTTTTCTTTTTTTTGCGGTATGCGGGCCTCTCACCGCTGTGGCCTCTCCCGTTGCGGAGCACAGGCTCCGGACGCGCAGGCTCGGCGGCCATGGCTCACGGGCCCAGCTGCTCCGCGGCATGTGGGATCTTCCCGGACTGGGGCACGAACCCGTATCCCCTGCATTGGCAGGCAGACCCTCAACCACCGCGCCACCAGGGAAGCCCAAGAAGCTTATTCTCAAGGAGCGATCAGGTGATATAAGTAAAAGAAACAAAGTACAAATACTAGGGAGAAAATCTCTACCTGGGCACACTAAGGAAGGCTTTGTACATAAGAGGTGGCATTTGAGTTGGACATTTAAGGATGAGTTGAAGTTTGTAAGATGAATAAGTAAAAATCTATTTCAGGCACAAAATAAGGCGGCAGTTCTATTATATCCATCACTAAATACATAGGATGGGGTAGTTATGGAAGATGAGGCCATAGATAAAAACTATATTAGAAACACACTCTTAAAAAAAAAAAAAGATAGACTAGGACTAGCCCTTTCAGAGTCAGCTTTAGGAATAACCTTATGATGATTTTGAAAATTTCAAGGTGATTATCAAAAAGTATGTTTCCCTTGAAAGTCCTCTAACAGGGATAATGGATACAAATACATACAATAGGAATAAAATAGCTACTGATACCAAGTTTATTAAAGCTACCAACCAATTCAACCAATCTACACATAAAAAGGACAAGTATCCAATTTCTCTTATTTCAATGAGAATAAACAAAACGGACACCAGAAGTGAGGTAAGAAAGTCCCACAGAATAGAGAAATGGTATAGTAGAAGAGCAAAGGAAGAGGAAAACTTAATATAAATTTCTTAACTTTGGTTTGACCTTAAACTTCAAATAATCAGGGGAAAAGAGGCGTACAGAGTCCTGGGGTGCATAATTTATGAAGGAAAGGGTCAGTACAACAAAGTGCTTTATAGCAGATTTCCACTTCACCTTAAAACAAATCTGATGGCAATACTAATCACTAGCACAGTATCAGTATAATTAGCAGAGTAAGTCACGATTTTGTTAACAAATGCTTTACTCAGCTAAGGTGTTTTTGTTTAAAGACACAAAAGCATACAGACTGAGCAAAGTAGATGCAATTAAATCAAATGCTACAATAATTTCACAGCTGTTGAGAAGCAGGGATAGATCAAGTTCCATCTGAGGCCTTGTGGCTCTTGATGAAGATGCCGCCTTCAAGAACAGTTGCACCTGTGTCTCTCCCTACCCCACCCCCACCCCACCCCCGCCAGCTCTCCATTCCAGCCACAACCCAGAGCCCACAATTCTGTCTCCAGCTTCAAGCCCAATGTCTGGCACAGAAAAGCCACAACAGGTATCAGTCACAAACAGAATAGAAGGGGAAACAATGATATTATCAAATCAAAGAGCTTGCTTATATTTCAATTTATGAAATGCCACAGGTACCTCCCTTTAAACTGTAAGACCTATCAGATTGGTCAAATATTTCATGACTTAAGCTTCATCCAAAATGAACAGAGTATGTTGCCCATACCTTGATAAGGTCTTAAGATTGATTACCAGGGAAATAAAAGAAAGAAATCAAGTGAAGGAAAGTAATTCCTTATTAGGGGAAAAAAGGTGTGAGACCATAGACAAACACCTGACACTGACATAATCTGATAATCGAGAGAGGCCACAACAGTGAGAGGACCCCGTACCGCCAAAAAAAAAAAAAAAAAAAAAGACACAGACTTGCTGAATGGATACAAAAACAGGACCCATACATATGCTGTCTACAAGAGACCCACTTCAGACACATACAGACTGAAAGTGAGGGGATGGAAAAAGATATTCCATACAAATGGAAATCAAAAGAAAGCTGGAGTAGCAATTCTCATATCAGATAAAATAGATAAAATAGACGTTAAAATAAAGAATGTTACAAGAGACAAGGAAGGACACTACATAATGATCAAGGAATCAACCCAAGAAGAAGATATAACAATTATAAATATATATGCACCCGACACAGGAGCACCTCAATACATAAGGCAACTGCTAACAGCTATAAAAGAGGAAATCGACAGTAACACAACAATAGTGGGGGACTTTAAAACCTCACTTACACCAATGGACAGATTATCCAAACAGAAAATTAATAACGACACACAAGCTTTAAACAACACAATAGACCAGACAGATTTAATTGATATTTATAGGACATTCCATCTAAAAACAGCAGATTACACTTTATTCTCAAGTGCGCACAGAACATTCTACAGGATAGATCACATCATGGGTCACAAATCAAGCCTCAGTAAATTTAAGAAAACTGAAATCATAATCAAGCATCTTTTCTGACCACAACGCTATGATATTAGAAATGAATTACAGGGAAAACAACATAAAAACACCAACACATGGAGGCTAAACATTACGTTACGAAATAACCAAGAGATCACTGAAGAAATCAAAGAGGAAATCAAAAAATACCTAGAGACAAATGACAATGAAAACATGACGATCCAAAACCTATGGGATGGGGCTTCCCTGGTGGTGCAGTGGTTGAGAGTCCGCCTGCCGATGCAGGGGACACGGGTTTGTGCCCCGGTCTGGGAAGATCCCACATGCCGCGGAGCGGCTGGGCCCGTGACCCATGGCCGCTGAGCCTGCGCGCCCAGAGCCTGTGCTCCGCAAACGGGAGAGGCCACAACAGTGAGAGGCCTGCGTACCGCAAAACAAACAAACAAACAAAAACAAAACCTATGGGATGCAGCAAAAGCAGTACTAAGAGGGAAGGTTATAGCTATACAAGCCTACCTCAAGAAACAAGAAAAATCTCAAGCAAACAATCTAACCTTACACCTAAAGGAACTAGAGAAAGAAGAACAAACAAAACCCAAAGTTAGCAGAAGGAAAGAAATCATAAAGATCAGAGCAGAAATAAATGAAATAGAAACAAAGAAGAAAACAGCAAAGATCAATAAAACTAAAAGCTGGTTCCTTGAGAAGATAAACAAAATTGATAGACCATTAGCCAGACTCATCAAGAAAAAGAGGGACAGGACTCAAATCAATAAAATTAGAAATGAAAAAGGAGAAGTTACAACAGACACCACAGAAATACAAAGCATCCTAAGAGACTACTACAAGCAACTATGCCAAAAAAATGGACAACCTGGAAGAAATGGACAAATTCTTAGGAAGGTATAACCTTCCAAGACTGAACCAGGAAGAAACAAAAAATATGAACAGACCATCACAAGTAATGAAATTGAAACTGTGGTTAAAAATCTTCCAACAAACAAAAGTCCAGGACCAGGTGGCTTCACTGGTAAATTCTATCAAACACTTAGAGAAGAGTTAACATCCATCCTTCTCAAACTCCTCGAAAAAACTGCAGAGGAAGGAAAACTCCCAAACTCATTCTATGAGGCCACCATCACCCTGATACCAAAACCAGACAAAGATACTACAAAAAAAGAAAATTACAGACCAATATCACTGATGAATAGAGATGCAAAAATCCTCAACAAAATACTAGCAAACAGAATCCAACAACACATTAACAGGATCATACACCATAATCAAGTGGGATTTATCCCAGTGATTCAAGGATTCTTCAATATACACAAATCAATCAATGTGATAGCCCGTAGTAACAAATTCAAGAATAAAAACCATATGATCATCTCAATAGATGCAGAAAAAGCTTTTGACAAATTTATGATAAAAACTCTCCAGAAAGTGGGCATAGAGGGAACCTACCTCAACATAATAAAGGCAATATATGACAACCCACAGCAAACATCATTCTCAATGGTGAAAAACAGAAAGCATTTCCTCTAAGATCAGGAACAAGACAAGGATGTCCACTCTCACCACTATTGTTCAACATAGTTTTGGAAGTCCTAGCCATGGCAATCAGAGAAGAAATAAAAGGAATACAAATTGGAAAAGAAGAAGTAAAACTGTCACTGTTTGCAGATGACATGATACTATACATAGAGAATCCTAAAGATGCCACCAGAAAACTACTAGCGCTAATCAATGAATTTGGTAAAGTTGCAGGATGCAAAATTAATGTACAGAATCTCTTGCATTCCTATACGCTAAGGATGAAAAATCTGAAAGAGCAATTAAGGAAACACTCCCATTTACTATTGCAACAAAAAGAATAAAATACCTAGGAATAAACCTACCTAGGGAGACAAAAGACCTGTATGTAGAAAACTATAAGACACTAATGAAAGAAATTAAGGATGATACCAACAGATGGAGAGATATACCATGTTCTTGGATTGGAAGAATCAATATTGTGAAAATGACTATACTACCCAATGCAATCTACAGACTCAATGCAATCCTTATCAAATTACCAATGGCATCTTTTACGGAACTAGAACAAAAAATTTCACAATTTGTATGGAAACACAAAAGACCCCGAACAGCCATAGCAGTCTTGAGGAAAAGAAATCGAGCTGGAAGAATCAGGATCCCTGACTTCAGACTATACTACAAAGCTACAGTAATCAAGATAATATGGTACTGGCACAAAAACAGAAATATAGAGCAATGGAATAAAATAAAGAGCCCAGAGATAAACCCTCGCACCTATGATCAACAACAAAGCAGGCGAGGATATACAATGGAGAAAAGACAGTCTCTTCAATAAGTGGTGATGGGAAAACTGGACAGCTACATGTAAAAGAATGAAATTAGAACACTCCCTAACACCATACACAAAAATAAACTCAAAATGGATTCGAGACCTAAATGTAAGACCGGACACTATACAACTCTTAGAGGAAAACATAAGAAGAACACTCTTTGACATAAATCACAGCAAGATCTTTTTTGATCCACCTCCTAGAGTAATGGAAATAAAAACAAAAATAAACAAAAGGGACCTAATGAAACTTAAAAGCTTTTGCACAGTAAAGGAAACCATAAACAAGACGAAAAGACAACCCTCAGAATGGGAGAAAATATTTGCACACGAATCATCTGACAAAGGATTAATCTCCAAAATATATAAACAGCTCTTGCAGCTCAGTATTAAAAACACAAACAACCTAATCCAAAAATTGGCAGAAGGCCTAAATAGACATTTCTCCAAAGAAGACATACAGATGGCCAAGAAGCACATGAAAAGCTGCTCAACATCACAAATTATTAGAGAAATGCAAATCAAAACTACAATGAGGTATCACCTCACACCAGTTAGAATAGGTATCATCAGAAAATCTATAAACAACAAATGCTGGAGAGGGTATGGAGAAAAAGGGAACCTCTTACACTGCTGGTGGGAATTAAATTGATACAGCCACTATGGAGAACAGTATGGAGGTTCCTTAGAAAACTAAAAATAGAATTACCATATGACACAGCCCTCCCACTACTGGGCATATACCCAGAGAAAACCATAATTCAAAAACACACATGCACCCCAATGTTCACTGCAGCACTATTTACAATAGCCAGGACATGGAAGCAACCTAAATGCCCATCGACAGGTGAATGGATAAAGAAGATGTGGTACATACATACAACGGAATATTACTCAGCCATAAAAAGGAATGAAATTGGGTCATTTGTAGAGACATGGATGCATCTAGAGACTGTCATACAGAGTGAAGTAAGTCAGAAAGAGAAAAACAAATATTGTATATTAACACATATATGTGGAACCTAGAAAAATGGTACAGATGAACCAGTTTGTGGGGCAGATGTTGAGACACAGATGTAGAGAACAAAAGTATGGACACCAAGAGGGGAAAGCAGAGGGTGTGGGGGTGGTGGTGTTATGAACTGGGAGATTGGGATTGACACGTATACACTGATGTGTATAAAATGGATGACTAATAAGAACCTGCTGTATAAAAAAATAAAATTAAATTTTAAAAATTAATTAATTAATTAATTGATTAAAAAACACAACCAATTTCAGAAATGCAGTTTTGGAGGTTTGTGTTAAGATTCCTTATGATGGATATTCCATGCTGTATTTTGTCACACCCTTTCTGCTGGATATTTAGGTTATTTCCAGTTTTCTCCCATCATTAATAATGTTGAGTTTCTTGCTTGTAAACCTTTGGTTACGTCTTTGGTTGTTTCCCCCCACCCTCCACTCAGGATGAATTCCTAGAAGTGGAATTACACAATTTAAAGAAATACGCTTTCTTTTATGACTCACTGCATATTGCTAAAAAGGGTGTACATTTCAGTCTTTTATAGACAGTTCATGACTGTGCCCTTTTTTCCCCCCCCCACAAAAAAAAGAGGTTAAGAAATCTGAGGCCAATAGTCACAAAGGCCAATAATCTCTGATCGCTACAGAAGGTTAGTGAGATACTATCTATATTTCTGTCATTTTATCTATACTCACTAACTATACTTCTGTTGTTTTATCTACCTACCTACCAAATACTTACTTTATGTCCCCAGATTAAACCCAGAGTACAAAACGCTAGACACGTAGGGCTATTATTCCAAGGCTTGTGACCAAGAAAATTATTAAAACTTCACGATTCACTAAAGGGAAAACACACTCAAAAACTTTTATAATCTTAATCTCCCTTGAATCCCTCCTTTAGTCATTTTAAGTAGACTTTATAACATGCCACTTAAACATTGCAGGAAGAAATTAAAACCTTCAGAGTAGTCTTTCCCCTGAAACGAATCTCAGGAAATACCCACTCAACAGAAGCCCTTGGCCTATAGGTTAAAGGTAAAATATAGATTTTATATAAGAGACTTATATTGTGTATCAGCCTTCAAATTTTTCTGTGTTTTAGTCCAGCTTCCACCCCTTAATTTCTGCTCCTGCCAAATCTTCACATCCACAGAAATTACAGAAAATGTTGTACATATGAGCTCAACAGCAACAGCACGGCAGCCCCCAGCCATGACTTACTTGCTGAAATGAAATCCCAAACCACAATGCTGACTTCCCTCCCAAACCCATGATGCTGCTTTTTCCTGGGGCTCTCTCTGTTGTGAAAAGCAACAACTCAAGCTCAGAGTTTCCCTGTTTCATTGCCTTTACTTGGAAGAGCAGCAACACAAACATAAACCCACAGCCGCTGTTATGAGACTCACAAAAAACCTATTCCTTAGTCTTTGTTAACAGATCTGATTTTTAAAATGGTTCATGGCTCCAAAATGCCAAGAATTATCCTAGAGGCATATATGAAAGAATTTAACATTTCAATAACCTAAAGGAAAGTTATTTTGGAAATGAGAATTATCTAACCATTTCAGTACACAGGACACTTTAGATCCCTTTACTTCTCTTCATGTATATTGATACATACTAACCAAGTGTTCATTTTTTTATGCAAATCAAATGATTAGCGGGTGAATGTCAGGCCTGAGACTTTTTCAGATCAAATTCACTGCAGAAAAACTAATGAGATGAAGAACTTCAATCAGCTCAAAAATCTACATCATTTCACACTACGTGCAAAATAGGACCATTAACTCCCCAAAATATAAGCCTTAAGATGTGGTTTTCATTATCCAAGGTTTCCAACAGTTCCTATCAATGAATATTTTGTCTATTTCTAATGTTTGCAGTAAAACACAGTTGCTCACACACTCTCCTAAAATGATTATAAAACCTGATGTAATAAGTTCAGGTAGAAAAGATGTGCCTAAGCAGTTTGCTCTGGTATTTAATCGCAATATCAACCATATTAAATTCTTTTATTCCTTGTAATTACTAAGCAATTATGCACCAGACACAGCACTAGGTAACAGAGATAAAGTGACAAAAAAGACCTTTTGGACTATGGTACCCAAATAACTACCTAATTACAAGTAAATGAGTAGTAAGTGCTATGAAAGATAATACTTAAGTAATTGTCTGTGAGGGCAATGTTAGTACAACTATAATGTCAAAGTTTACATTACCTAACTTAAAGATGGCTAAGTTTAGAATACCAAGAGTTTTCATCATGATCCTACTGGATAAGAAAAATTCTTTTCACAAAATCATGTATAATGATTTATTCCCTCTAGTATCACAACTACCTTTGTCCAGATGTGAGCTTATTAACATAATACATTTGCACTCTAAGACACACAACCTTAATGATGAGAATAACTAAAGAATTCTGGGCTGATGAGACAGTATCAGGAATATGCTTCAGTATATCGCAAATCAAGTTCTTCTGCCTATCATTTGACCCAAAACTTACATTGATAACATAGCAGAAGGATCCCTTTGAAAAAAAATCTCAAGATTTCATTAAAGAAGAGCAGAGGTTCAAAACAGCAAATGCTATTTAACATCACTTTGAGTTCATTCCATAAAAATCAAAGAATAATATAAAAGAGTTAATAGAACCTATTTTTTTTTTGGTTTTTTTTGCGGTACGCGGGCCTCTCACTGTTGTGGCCTTTCCCGTTTTGGAGCACAGGCTCCGGATGCGCAGGCTCAGCGGCCATGGCTCACGGGTCCAGCCGCTCCGCGGCATGTGGGATCTTCCCGGACCGGGGCACGAACCCACGTCCCCTGCATCGGCAGGCGGACTCTCAACCACTGCGCCACCAGGGAAGCCCAATAGAACCTATTTTTGACATGAAACCTCACAGGAGTTTAATTTTGTGAAACTATTCCATTTTTAACTATATTTTTCAGAATCCCTAGAGATTCTAATATATTGGCAACATGTCTTCTGTTTTAATGTTGCAAATCCAGTCACCCTGCAGATACCTAATTATTGAATGCCAGAATGAGGGAGGCTTGTGGATGCTTTTTGCTGTCACTGGTGCCAAAAATATTTACACTGGAACAAATACTTGTTGAGTACTCAGGATAAACATACAGTAGTTACGAAATGCAATAGAGTGATGTTATATTGTAATTCTGTCCTTGGAGGTCCACGCTGTGGAAACCACATGTATAAACAGGTTAACAGAGAAGCAAAAATGGATTCTTCTGATAATTCAATAATTAAATCACCTTATTTTAAATTCCACTTTTTGGTATTCCAGTGGGTTCTGGGATATTTAACAGTCACATTAGTCCCAAGTAGAGTAAGAAACCAAAGAAACATAAATGCTAAGTAAGGTTACCTTTGCACCAAAGATGACGAAAACATTTGTCCAAAGGCTGATTCAGAATCACAAGGCAGTATTTCAAACTCCCTATGGGGAAAAAAAGCAAAATAACGTAAACAAGTGAACCAAGTCTTTCATTCCCCTCATATGAGTCTGGAATCATACTCTCTGAGACCAGATTTGCAGTCTACACAGAGCTAAATTTTAATCACAGCTAATTTCTTACACCTGAATTTTAAAAGATACCATAGGTTAATTGGATCTACTTTATTCAATATGTCCATCACATTACTATATTGCTGAGGAATTTATCATAAAAATAGTTTATCATGAAGACAATTGGGTACGCTTCTTTTTGTACAGCGTGTGCAGCAAAAATGCCCTTGATACGAATCCTTATCCTTTTGATATATGTAACACTTTGATTCAAGTACCCTTCTACCTGGCTGGTCTGCTATCATCTTGACGTTGTTTGCCAAGTAGCGTAGGTCTAATGGGTGTGTACTTTCACATGCATTTTCATCCTCATTCATATTCTCTCCTTCACTTTCATTCTCTCCCTCCACCCCGAGTTATCTTGAACTCTCCAATGTAAAACTTTGTTTCCACAAAATCCTACTAGTTCTTTTCATGACTCTTTTATTCCAAGTTTTTAGATGACACTCAAAAGACTAAGAAAGATGGAAAAAAGTTACTTCTCCAACAATCATTTCAAGCCTTTTATAATATACTGTAAATAGTGCAAAGCAGAACGCAATCAGGCTGTTGAAAATCTGTCATTCAGCTCAGTCCAAGCACTCCACTTCGTTTATGGAAAGAAATGTTTGTTTGGTGATAAGAAAAATTAACTTTTTTTTTAAAGCAATCTCAGTGTTAGAAATGGAACAAGATAAGGAAATGAAAAGGGGGGTGGCATCACCCACAGCAAATGTTATTAAGTGCCGATTATATACCAGTCACCAGGAGTGCAAAGAGGAATAGATTACAGGGTATCTGTGAGAGAAGACAGTTATAATTAAGACGATTTATTCCACAATACAGTACAACACAAGGAAAGATATGAGGAATGCTGGGTAACAGATAAATGAATGTGGCAGAAGTTCAAAGCCTAGAAAGTCCGTAAGGTCTGGTGTCATCCTAGAAATCTTTGTGATATGCAGATTTTTGAACTTGATCTTAAAAAGAAGTAGCTGGACAGAATAAAGCAAAGGGCATTCCAGACAAGGAAAACAACACACAGGAAGCTGCTATCCTTTGCCAGCAGGACTGTTACCATGGAAAGTCCAGGAAGCAACACCCTAATGACGTGCACCTAAGACATGAATACTAACATCCCAGATTTTAGACATGCTGTTTAGGATGACGGAGGAACTTCAACTGAGGCACCACGAAGTATTTAGAGTGATAGAGAAATAAGTAGTAAAGGCAATTTATGTATATCGGGGGATCATCCACACAGAGGTGATAGCTCAAGGTCAAAGCACAGACACAAGCTGAGATACTACAAAGAAAGAGCAGAGAGAGAAAAGAACAAATTACGAACACAAAATTGTCATGTTTTGCTCACCGTTACAGAACAGAAGGACGTCAACAAAGGAAATACAGAAGAAAAAGCCAGAAAGGTAAAAGAACTAAGCAGGTAATTCCAAGAATGTGCCGTCGATAACAGAGCATGCCGAGGAGACGTCACAGAGACTAGACAATGAGAAAAGGCCAACGAGGGTGGGAAAATCTCAAAGGAAAGTCTAAAAATTCACGGAGGCAGCCTCAAGATAGTAAAGAGAACAAGGAGTTAGAAAACTGAGAGATGCCTCTTCTTAAAAAATAAAAACTGAACTGTGAGAAATGGGGGAAAAAGGCAGCAAAGCCCAGAGCAGGTATTTTAAATACAGAAAATATTATATTCGAATTAGGAGGAGGGAAGTAAGAGAGAGAAGGGAAATGATCTATTTATTCATTTAACAGGTTTTTTTGTTTTGTTTTGTTTTTTTGTGGTACGCGAGCCTCTCACTGTTGTGGCCTCTCCCGTTGCGGAGCACAGGCTCTGGACACGCAGGCTCAGCGGCCATGGCTCACGTGCCCAGCCGCTCCACGGCATGTGGGATCTTCCCGGACCGGGGCACGAACCTGTGTCCCGTGCATCGGCAGGCGGACTCTCAACCAGTGCGCCACCAGGGAAGCCCTAACAGGTATTTATAGAGCACAGAGTAGTCTTGTTCAGGAATTAACGCTCCCTCCCCCCAACCCCCTGCCCTACGGCTTACATGCTATTGATAAAAACAGCTGTTGAGATTCAGGCACCAGATGACCTATCACAGAGACACACCAAACTGAGGTAGAGGCAGAGTACGGTCAATTTATTTATAAGAAAGTAAACAAGAAACAAAATGAAGATATGGAAGTCAAATGGAACATTTAAAATGACTGCTGTAAGAAACGGACTACAGGAACTGACAGTCCACAGGTTTAAAAACAGGAATTCATTTGGGGTTAACTAACAGGCATAGGACATCAGATCTGCCTATAATTCAGGACTTTTCCCACCAATTCTTTTTTTTTTTTTTTTAGGGCAGGCCTGCTAGTTTATTCATGTTGAATCTAAACCTTAGATCTCTGGCTTAACAATAACACAGGAAACCTTTAAAGACACAATAAATATTGTGTTAAATCAGAGATGGTTTAAACCAGTCATATAACTTCTAATACTCTGGGTTGGCAACTACAGCATGACAAATTATATACATAAAAATATTTAGGTACTAGGATCTGATGTTCTTTCCTTTTCTCATCTAGACTCCTCTGGGAGTAGAAATAGGAATCGGTGTAAACAAGTAAGACGGTGATGACAGCTGGTTTGAGAAGTGGCAAAATCGCTTGTCAAGAGGTAAAGGGAAGCAAGGAGGCATCTTCGGGCAGCGTTAGAGTGAATGACTGGCAGAGACCAGTGATCGTCTCACAATATTCATTCTTTAACAACAGAAACCTGAGGGGTTTTTTGGTTTTGGTTTTTACCAAAATGGTGAAAAACCATCTCTCAGACTCCTTTGCAGCAAAATGTAGTCATAAGACTAAGTTCTGGCCAAGAAGATACACAGAAGAGCCTTATATGTTACTTCTATGGGGGCTCCATAAAGTGGAGGGGGCCTTTCCTTCTGCTTTTCTTCCTCCATCCTGCCATCTGGAGCAAGACTGATGAATGAATGAAAGTCTAGCAGTCACTTGGGATCCCAAGAACAAGGGCAACAGCCTGAAAGAGCCTGGGTCCCTGATGATTCCATGAAGCCTCCATCCCAGCACTTCAATTCCTGGCTCCAGATTTCTTTTATATGAGAAAAAACTAAACTCTTATTTTATTTAAGCCAATAGTATTTGGGGTTTCACTATTCTGTAGAGAGAAACTGAGTTTTAATTAACGCAATGACCATGGTCCAGGCTGGGTTATGGTAAAGATGATCTAGAGAGGAACTGGAGAAGACAAAGAGCAAGCAAGCATCAAAACACAGGAAGACTTTAACTCATTCATGCATTCAACAGGGATAAGAGATTCACAGCCTGGCACACGATAAGTGCTCAATATAATGTTAATGGCAAGGAGCTAATAATTTGGATAAACCAATGGTCCTTTAATCTTTGGCAAGATCTCCAGTGCTAGAGGAGGCATTTGACAGTATTGTATGTGTATGTAAGTGAACGAGCAAACTACTCTGTCACTGATTCTTTGATATGTGAACTCAGTATTTTTGTGGCTCAAAGAACAATCTGATGAAGGGGTAAAGCATTATTATCCAACTTACTGCTCCTCTAAACTCATACTTTCATTAAGGTATTATCTGTGAAAGCACATTTGCAAAGAATGAAGCCATTTGAAAATTTATAGCACATTTATGATTTACTAATGATGCTATCAATAATCAATTTCTATACATAACATTTATGTTAATCTATTTCTATACATAGAGATATTTAGGTACTAGGATCTGATACTCTTTCCTTTTTAATCTAGACTACTCTGAAATTATAACTAGGTGAAGTCAGTTTGGCATTTATTTTACATTCAAAACCCTCATGATTACTAATCCCTAGCAGGCTGGGCTTTAGAGAATTCTAATAAGCCCACTTATTTGGCTGTGTGGTTTGTGATATCTGAGTAACTGATTTAACAACTCTGAGCCCACCAAGTATGGAAGATTCAGGGAGATATAACACATAGCTGAGTATGGTGCCTGACACAAAGTAAATAAATACTCAACAAACACAGTTTTTTGCCCCTGGCAAGGACTTTCTTATCTTTCACAACTTAGAGAAAATATTTTACTTTCTTTTTTCCAACCTCTCTCCCTTTCCCCTCCATTAATCATTTTCACCTAAAAACCATAATATTTAATTGCTTCTGCTAATAATTGTTATATGCTTCTTACTCAACAACAGCGGATACACTTTAGGCAAGTAGAAAAAATAATTTACTCATCCCTTTTCTCTTCAAAATTTAACCTAGGTCTTGGCACAAAGAAGTCATGACATAACTGTTTCTAACATAAACTTTAAAAACCACTCACTGTGCTGTTTCCTGTATCACTAAAATAGGTACCCTACAACTAACCATACACACTTGTACACAAACCTAACCATCATAATTTTACGGCGTTCCAAATTTCTTCCCAATTAACCTTTTATCAATTTATTTTTTAAATTTTTATTGAAGTATAGTTGATTTACAATGTTGTGTTAGTTTCAGGTGTACAGCAAAGTGCTTCAGATTATGTATCTATCTATCTATATTTCTTTCTGAGATTCTTTTCCATTATAGGTTGTAACAAGTTATAGAATATAGTTCCCTGCTATATAGTAGGTCCTTATTTGTTACCTGTTGTATACATAGTAGTGTGTGTATGTTCCCAAATGCTTAATTTATCCCTCTCCCACCCAGCTTTCCCCTTTGGTAACCACTGTTTGTTTTCTATGTCTGTGAGTCTATTTCTTCCCAATTAATCTGTAAGACTTTGTGTCTTACAAAATTGCTTCTAATGTCACCATACCCTGTATGAACAGAAACACAATCTTGGAACTTTTTTTTTTTTTTTTACTGTAAAGAACAAACCAGGGCAGGCTCAATATTCGTGCCCCTCACTTAATGGAGTATATGGTCCAGTTCTAAACCAGCTACAAACTGAATTCTATTTCGATGGCATTATAAAAGTAACAGACCGAGACCATGAAGGGAAAAAGGGTGAATACCATTATTTCTAACCTCATCATCAAAAAGAAGTCACATCCAAAGAACTCAAGGCCCAGTGAGATAGTTAAGATTTAAACAGTTCATTGTTGCCAGAAGTTGAGGTGAGGCTAGACTTAGACCTCTCATCATTGAGTCCACTGCCCATCCCACTACACATTAGCTCAAAGAAGGAGAGTTGGTGCCACGCCCATAGTCTTCTATGACTTCAATATTAATACAAGACAATCAACAAGCTGCCAAAGTACAGCGTGTAAAAAGCTGGCAGAAGCCTGGAGAATAACCAAACCATTACCAGGGTTTCCTTATCTCCACCTAGCACATGACGAATCCTGACTTATTCGCTGAATCAAGTCAAATGCAACTAATCTTCATGCTCTTACAACTAACCTTTGTACCGAGCAATCACATGAGATTCTGAAGCAAAAGAACTCATTTCTCAATATGCATCCAACGTTAGTTTTAGCTCCAAATCCTTTTGCAGGGCAACTTGCAGTGTTTCTCATAAAATGTCTTGTAATTCAAAGTTTTTCAAACATGATGAGAACTTATTCAAAACTTCTATGAACATGCATGACGAATCAACTCTCTACTCGCAATTCTCTTACTTTGTTTATTTGTAGGTTATGTCTAATGTTATGAAAGCAGATTAGGTAATCTGATGGGTGCCCAGATCCTCTGAACAATCAGTCCTCCATCTTCCAGCCATCTGGCATTTGATGACTTCCCTGCTCATTAACGACTTTGGTAGATACACACATCTACCAAAAGGCAAATGAAGGAAAGGAAACCAAATGGAAACCAATTTTACATTTTGTTCCTCAATGGAGTTCTTAAATCTTTTTAGAAGCTATAACGTGACCACATTTCACTGATTTAAGAATGAACATTTTTGTACATTTTAGCATTTCTAAAATGCAGTTTAGGATGCATTCAAAATGTATTTTAGAATCAGTGGTATCCTCGCACTGTGTCAGTTTGCCATGTTTTCCCCCTTTTTAATGGCATCTTATAAATGGTGCATCTTACAATTCATGGTTGCAATTAAAACCTGTATTTAAGCTACCCTTCCTATTATTTTACACCAACATCATGAATATTTGTGAGTTGTATGAAGTTTATAAATAAATCAGTTGAAGTTCATGGAATTAAGATGCCAGGATAAAAGACACTAGGGTATTAACAGAGAATGATCATACCGTTCTCTGTGTTTCTAACAGAAACGAATGTTTATATTTAAAAGCCATTATTTCCCTGTGATGCCACGAAAGAGCTGATGATATTAAGAAGGCTACTCATGTTTTGTGGCCAATGAGGAAAATAAGTCCCAAAATAGTTCGAAGAACAACAGATTAAACCAACCACATCCAATGTGCTAAAACAGTGAAATCCCACAGGAAGGGAAACAAAAATCCCCCAGGGGGACTGGGGTGTCACAGAAGATGCACTCCAGCTGTCATGAAGGTGAGTATGAATGCCCTGGGCAGAAGAATGCCCTGGGCAGAAGAGGTAGAGCATTCCAGGCAGAGAAAATAGCAAATGCCAAAAGGGGTCAAACACACAAAAAAGTAGCCAACGCTGTGAATGGGGAAAAGAGGTGTTAAACAAGGAGGTCATGAGACTGGGATGGCTCTAATGCCTTCTTAGTCTGTGTAAGCAAATGCAAACCTAAGCCAGAGTCAACTATAAACATACCGAAATGAAATTTCAGTACAGCCAAATGAAATTTAAGAACAGCCAATCACTAACTACTAATCAGGGGCTGCCTGATGCAAATAAATGTCTGCTCAAATAAACTCTTGCAAATTTTAATGTGCCTCCGTTTATCTTTTAACAGGGATAATGGCAGGAGAAAAACCTAGAGAGAGAGAAATGGCAGCCCCAAAGTAAAATATAGTTTAGGCCATTTTAAGTTATAATGATCACCATTTTCCCTTCCCCGATAATTTCAGCTGGAGATTCTGAAGACTCAAATAATTGTTGTTGTTGGTTTTTTTTTAATGATATGGCTATTATCGGCGTTATTGCTTAGAGCGATGTCAAGGGGTTCCAGATAGCTGTAAGACTGTGAATGTCTTCTACAGACTTGACACACTGAAGTTAAAATGAAATAGTTCTTAACATTATTTTTGTTAATCAACTCATGATCCTAAAATTACAGACCTCTCTAACAAGCTAAAAGGAACTTGTGAATAAGATTATGAATGAAATCTAAAGAAGACAGATACAATCTGCTCCCAAGTATAAAAGCCAAAGAATTTATTCCATTAGCATCTGAATATAAGTGCCGGCACAGCAAGCTGTCATCTGAAACTCTTGGCAGTTCCTTCGTTTGAGCCCTGATGAAGCAGGAGCCATTGTAGGGATGTGTGAGGAGGTAATTAGAACTCTCCTTTCCCCAAGTACTGTCAGCCCAAAGAGAATAATAAGGTGCCATGATTTTATCATACGGCAAGCTCTACTGTTAAACTGTGTTATACAGTAACTTCTTATACGATGAGGTAACAGTTGCCGAATGCTTATTATGTACCAAGTACTTAGATCCTCCCCCACTAGGAAAAAAGCTCAAAGAGGACACTCAGTTTTGTCTTATTCACTGTTGGTGCCTGGCACAGAGCAGATGCTCCACACATGGTCACTGAATACAAGGATAAAAAAACACACAAGTTACAAATCAAAGTATCGTATATGCACTATTTCATTTAACCCCTATGCAGGGGAGTAGAGTCTGCCATCCCAACATAGGTCTCTGGCATACGAATTATTTTAAGCTGGTCATTTTCTCAGGAACAGCACACAGGGAAAAACCTCTGAAAACCAAGTAGTTCTTAACCCTTCAGAAGAAACACTGACATTTATAAGGAAAAATCTCCATTTGTAAGGGTGTCTTCCTAGAGGCACCAGGAAGAGGAAAAACTCCAACTGATGGAACTGGAGCCGGCAATGACCTAAATCTACAATAACAACATTCCCTGTATTTACTGTGCTTTTCCTGATAACCTCTCATAACCTACTCTCCACTCTCAACAATTTCTTTCTTTTGTCTTTAGTTGAGGATGGTATTTGAGATGAGAGTTTCAGCCATTTTGGTGAGTTTTCCTAGCTCTCTCCCATGTACACATGTTATTAAACTTGTTTGATTTTTCTTCTCTATTAAACTTTTGTTAATCTGTCTCATGTCAATTTAATTCTTAGACCAGCCAGAAGAACCTAGAAGGACAGAGGGAAATTTCTTCCTCCCAGACAGCTACAAATTATGGCCAAAAAATCCTATATTACTTTTTCCATTTTGCTAAAGGGAAAACTAAGGCTTGAGAAGCAAAGAGACTGACTAAATGGCAGAACAAAGCCAGACTCTCACACCCAAGCCTCTGGGCTTAACCTCTAGGCTGCCCCTTCCATACCTTTGTAGATTTCCTGCCTTGTACTATACTTCTTGCAAAACCCAAGAAGTTTGAGACCAGGAGTTTGATTTAGAAAAAACTCAGAAAAGGCTAAGTGGGAGACTCTCAGTAACCTATCAACAGCTACGGAGTTTGCAGCAGAATCACAGGCTGCCTTATGAACCTTCGAAGAAGCAGAAAACAGATGGGACAATTAAAGGAATCTCAAGGAAAAAGGGCAATTTTGGTGGAGACTTCGGCATTTAAAAGTCCTGTTGTCTCAGGGTCTTAAATTTTCCTGATTACCAATATGAGCAAAGCTTCTTCTTTATGTCAGTACTTTTCCTTCTATCAACCTTTTAAAATTGTTTCCCAAATTATATAAAATGAGTATACTATTTTGATTTTTTAAGTGGTATTTCATCTAATCTAAGCCAGACTTTATCACAATGACCTGAAGAATGATACACCCCGGTCATGAATGGCCACCTGGCTGACAGTGATTGTGAGTGTTATCCCAATTTAAGGAAGGTTATATAATGTGACAGAAAAGTAAGTCTCTAAAAACCCATGGAAAAAGAGAGAAAAGCTAGAGGGCGTGCAAGAGTGAAAGCTCCTCAAGAACAGAGGGTCTTAAGCTTCTTTCAAAGAGCCTTAGACAAGATGGAGCGCAAAGTACCAGCTCAATAAATATCAACCAAAAATACACAGAATAACTACTGGTTTGCTTCGAAATTCTGTGTATGTAGATGGCTTCCTTTTTTAAAAAAAAGTAATCTAAAATAGTATCTAAAACAAAATTTTCAACAAAAAGAGATGTTTTAAACCATATTTAAAAAAATAAAGTACCGGGACTTCCCTGGTGGTGCAGTGGTTAAGAAGCCACCTGCCAGTGCAGGGGACACGAGTTCGAGCCCTGGTCCGGGAAGATCCCACATGCCGCGGAGCAACTAAGCCTGTGCACCACAACTACTGAGCCTGCGCTCTACAGCCCGCGAGCCACAACTACTGAAGTCTGCGTGCCACAACTACTGAAGGCCACAAGCTCTAGAGCCCGTGCTCTGCAACAGGAGAAGCCACAGCAATGAGAAGTCCGTGTACCACAGCGAGGAGTGGCCCCCGCTCGCTGCAACTGAAGAAAGCCTGCATGCAGCAGCAAAGACCCAACGCAGCCAAAAATTAAATAAATAAATATTAAATTACTTAAAAAAAATAAAGTACCAAATAAACTGGAAAAATGGGTCATTCCTAAACCCCTGGGTGTAATATTTCATGAGAGACTGCATATTTATATTTTTTTTAATAAAGAAAATGCAAAGAATGCATGGGAGACACAAGTTACTTCACACATAGATATGACTTAGTGCATAGGGGCCCAACAAATGCAGAAAGTTTCCACGAAAACAAAAAAAATAATTTTACTTTCATAGACTACTTGAGTAGACACTCACCGTAGATAGCAGTAGTTACTATGGTTACCGTGGATTTTCATATTATAGTTAATTTATATACTATTCTATACTACTACATGGCCAATTAATCTCAAGGCACATTGTATCTGAAATCAGCAATGAACAGAACACATCAGCTAATATAAAGCTCAAGATCAACCTTGATTTTCTTCAAATACAAAAGAACTACTATGTATGTTTATATATGTTATATACATGTGTTTATATGTGTGTGTATGTATACACACACATATATACATATACGTATATATATACACATATATGTGTGTGTGTGTGTATATATATATATGTTGCTTTGAACCAAAACAGACCTACAAGAACTTGAAGTTATCCAAACAAGCAAGAAAATAAAAATAGTCTCCAGATGCAAATGCACACCACCTGAGACAAAGATTATCTCGTTGACCAAACTCTACGCAGGCTATCCTGAACTCTTTTTCAACTAAGGCTAACTCTTTGTCTATCTCGGCATTGTCCAATTTTAGCATGAGTCCTGCTAAGTACCCTCCGCCCGCCCACTGCCACCTGCCCTGCGCAATATCTCATGGGGTTCCTCTTCCTCCACCATCCCCCTGGTAATGTCTGGTCACCCTGGCCTGCCTTCTGCAAGAATCCTGTCAGGTTGGCTTGGCCAGAATTCCCCCCTCATCCCCTGATGTTTCCTCTTAAGAATTCTCCATCCACTGACCCTGCTCCTTGGCCGTAAATTCCCACTTGCCCATTGACTTCAATCTCTCTCCCACTGCAGGACCCCACTGAAGTGGTCCTACACCTACTACCACGATCCCTCCCCCCTTGAATCAAGCCTTCCTTACTGTGCTTTAACAAGTGTTACTGAATGATTATTTTTCTTTAATAGCTGGAATTTTTTTTTCTTTAACACCTATTAGATAAGAGGGAGAAAGTGAAAATAAAACACTTTTATAGTGGGCATGGTTATACATGCAAGGACTTCCTCCTTCTTCTGTACAATTTTTATAGAGAGAGAGGCAAAAAGAGTAGTAGACAATGAATCAAGCACAAGAAAACACAAAAGTTTGTGGTCAGAAATTTTAATGAGGTAATTATGACTGAAAAATTGAAGAATAGCTATAAAAGATCTTGATAAAGCTACATATAACAGAAGCTCAAATAAGTCTGAAAAATTGGGGGTAATATCTATGGCAGAGAGTAAGATGCAGTAATTAGGCTTAATGGCAAAACAGACATATTGATTATGGAACAGAAAGAAAAACTGTGTGTAGGCTCATCCCCAGGTTAAATATATTATTTCTTTTGGGGCAGACCAGGGAAAGAAGGGCAGACCAGGGAGAGATGGAGGGAAACATAGGAGTTGATAAACATGTATATTAGGAACCATGAAGCAACATAAAAGAAATCACAGACCTAATCTTTATCTCTGACTACCAAATGGGAAAGTCTCACTGAGACAGAAGAACTGAGTCTAACCCCAAAATGTAAGAGAGTGACCTATTACAACCCTCCTACACTTTCCCATTAATTCTCCTTTGTAGAGGAAGGTGAAGTAGCCACAGATAAAATATTGGACTTGGGTTCCATTTCTGCCATAATTAAGGAACCTGGGCTCCATAAAGTCTGGAAGACACCTTTATCTGCAGCGCTCAACAAATAATAAACGCCTTTCATGTATCTGTAAGCTTCCTAAAAATCAGTTTCTGGGCCTCAGTTTTCTCATCTATCTATTTATACAACACGTCTTTTACTGTGCTTGGCATTTTTATGAGCTTGGCACAAAGGCACCTGAGATAGAAACCTTATACGTGCCCTCAGACATCTCAAAGTCTAGCAGGAGACAGATGATCAACATAAGGTTGAGTGAGAGAAATAAGTAAAATAAAAAGGTAAGAACAAGCCTAATAAGACTGGCATGTGTGGCCTCAGGGCCAAATCTATCCTAAAATTAAAATTTTTCACCAAAATTAGTCTTAATCTAAAGAGTTAAATAACATCCATCCATTTCTCAACACCACCAACTGTCTTGAATTTAAAATTATATCTCAATAAAATTAATTATAAAATTGATTCATTTAAATTTAAAACTATTTATTTGAAAGAAGTAGAGAAGAGAGTAAATTCTTACACCCTTGAGCCCCACTCAGGGCTCAGATTTAATAGGGACCATCTCAAAAACTCCACCACTGGCAATAAAAATTCACCTGTCCTCTACAATGTATCCATTTCCAGTCATGAGGCCTGCCTTTGAGAAGATGTCCTTTAAGGAAGAATCTGTATGGATAAAATAGCCCATATAACCACAAAGGAAATCTACACCAGCCTAAACCAACCCAGGAAGTCTTTCTTTACTAAATGTATCTTTTTAAAAGTTCAAAGATACTTAAGGATAAGAATATTAAAGAAAAAAAATCAATGAATTACAGAACAACCACCTCAAGATGATATGCAGGGATGAAAATGAGAGCTTCTCTAATAGATACACCCTCAGAGATTTGAGGATATTATGAGGATAACCAAAGCAAGGAAGGGAGGAAGGAAAAAAGTAATGAGGAAAGAGAGAGGAGACAGACAAGTTAAACAAATTCAATACAACCAATAAACAACAAAATAGTCTTTGCAAATGTCATTATAGATGTAACAGATTTATTAAGGAAACCTCCTAAAGTAAAAGGCAAAATGACAAAGAAGTAGGAAATACGACCAAAGAAGACATACAGATGGCCAAGAGGCACACGAAAAGCTGCTCAACATCACTAATTATTAGAGAAATGCAAATCAAAACTACAATGAGGTATCACCTCACACTAGAGGTTAGAATGGGCATCATCAGAAAATCTACAAACAACAAATGCTGGAGAGGGTGTGGAGAAAATGGAACCCTCTTGCACTGTTGGTGGGAATGTAAATTGATACAGCCACTATGGAGAACAGAGTGGAGGTTCCTTAAAAAACTAAAAATAGAATTACCACATGATCCAGCAATCCCACTACTGGTCATATACCCAGAGAAAACCATAATTCAAAAAGACACATGCACCCCAATGTTCACTGCAGCACTATTTACAACAGCCAGGTCATGGAAGCAACATAAATGCCCATCAACAGATGAATGGATAAAGAAGATGTGGTACATATATACAATGGAATATTACTCAGCCATAGAAAGGAATGAAATTGGGTCATTTGTAGAGATGTGGATGGACCTAGAGACTGTCACACAGAGTGAACTAAGTCAGAAACAGAAAAACAAATATCATATATTAACGCATATATGTGGAATCTAGAAAAATGGTACAGATGAACCAGTTTGCAAGGCAGAAACAGAAAGAGAGATAGAGAACAAACGTATGGACACCAAGGGGGGAAGAAGGGGTGGGATGAATTGGGAAATCGGATTTACATATATACACTGATATGTATAAAATAGATAACTAATAAAAAAAAAGAAGTAGGAATACGAGAGAAAAGAGGCATAAGGAAATATATTAACAATTAATGTAATAAAATTAAGAGAAAATACAACTCAAGATTTCTCCTCTTTGGGGAAGATATTATTTTAAAAAATAAACTCCTTAAGCAGAAATGAAGATGCAGTTTGTTTGTTTTTTCCTGAGAATCTGGTAACAGGTTTCTAGTATCTTTTCTGAAAGCAAATATATACTCAATTATCTAAGTTATTTTGTTCACAGTCAGCCAACTGTGAGGCTTGATCTGCTTTTACATTCCACTCACCTCTTTGTCCAAAATTCATTAAGCAGTTGGCATTCGATATTGAACACCTATAGTGCTCATTATTATTTTTGGTAAAGATATTAGAACCAAGAGAATTTAATTTTGTTCTTTGAAGACAGATTTACAATGTGAATCCATAAAATATCTGTAAACTCAAGAATCTAGGGCCAGTTTCTTTCACTAGTTCATATAAAAAGATCGTTTTCTTTTGTTTGTTAAGTAAACATTTTCTGTTTGCTATGCGTTTTGTGGGACCAGACTTGCAAAAATCTGGAATAAATTTTTAAAAGCATGATATTTAAACATATCCTGTAAATATATACTCAAGATCTTCCAAGAACAGTGTAAGGTTTGAAATGTAGTCAATTTCTTAGCATGATTATACCGAATTCTATGACAAGTTCCACTCTCTATAATAATAGTGTGTGTGTTTTCCTTTCCTTTGGACATGAATAATCAACAATAGATCTAAGAGTTGCAAAGGCTCTTGGAAGTAACCTAGAACTGTTTCCAATTCATCAAAATCCTAAGGACTTTTTCCAATTTCATTTTTTGGGTAGGTAGTTAATGCACTAGGAATTAATATTAAGAGATACAATAGGATATACAGTGAAACAGTCATTCTTTCCAGTCCCCTACCAACCAGTTCCCCGTAGTCATATAACAGAAAAATGCCAAGCACTGAAACATTTAAATGACTTTATCTCAAGGGCGTGCATGTACAACCATTCAGTTTACAGGCAACGTTTGGTATTCAAGTGGATTTGTCACCTCTTGCAATAATTGTGGCATGTCCCAGAATCATGAGCACAATGCAAAATTTCTAGAAGATGATCACACTTTGGCTTGAAGAAAATATAAAGATCTCACTAAATATGGTAGTTGTTTTAATTAATAGAGGGGGAATAAAATACACTAAGAACAACTACCTAGCTGTAACTTCCATTCACAGTGTCTACTTGGTTGTGGACTCCAGAGGTTACTGAGTCACTGATTTCTAAGGAACACTGTGGATGGTGTTCCTTAAAAAATGCTACATACAGTATACAAAGTGGACAAACAAATTAAGGAAGTGAGATAAGGTACTCTTTAAAAATATATACACTTATTACTCTCTTCCTCTTCATGAGTAATTCAGATGAGCCAGATCCTGGCAAGTGTGCACATGTGAGTATCTTTTCGGGGGCAAAGGGTGTTGCGGCATCAGAGCCAAAGGTGAAGAGGGCCACCCACCATGGGATGTCAGAGCTCAAGTGAGGAGGGGGGATGATGGAGCAGTTGGGAGGATTAAATAACATGTAATACTCAGCACATGTCTCGCAGAGTATGAAGATCCATGGCTGGAGGGAGTCTTACCCGTTTCATTTGTCGCTGTAGCCTCAGGGCCTAGAAGGTGACTGCCATATAATAAATGTTCAATCCTCTTTGCAAATGAATAGACATAAAGCCTCTACTGAATATTGTAGAATTGCACTGAGAGATGTTGAAAGGAGTTAGCGAAGACCAAGAAGGCACAGTGAGTGAAAAAGAAGCCAGAGGACAGGGCTCCTGAAAGCCAAAGGGGAGGGAAATTTGAATGCGTATCAGTCAGACAAGCTCAGGAAACTGGCCTTTTTCAGGATCACTTTGAAGTAACAACCCTGATACATAAAAAGTTAAAGAATAACATCAGTCCATCAAAACTCTGGCAAATTTGAGAAGACATAAAATAGACACGATCATATTGACAATAAAACAGGACGGAGAGAACGACTCCAAACCACAAGCACAGTAGAGAGTGACCGGCATCCGTGCCACTTACTGCTGGAGACAGTTCTCCAGGAGGGGCTTGCATTTCTGTCCATCTTGTGAGCGAAGCACTGACTGCCTCTGTTCTGGATGATCTTTTCAAGGATCCCTGTACAGTCAAGAGACTTGAAAGACAAAATGTCTGTCTCCCTCTGAAGCTAAGACCTTGCAGGGGGCTCTTCCGTATACTGCTGTCGCTTCTACATCTGAACATAAAGTAGGAATTTTGTGCAAAATGCTTGTACTTCCCTGTCCCACAAGTGCCGGAGGTGATTCATCCAGATGAGAAAAAGCAGCAGGTGAAGAAGTGCTAGTCAAACATGTAAATTGCTCTCTGTCTATTCTCCCTGCCGTGGTCCAGCTGAAACAACAGAGTCCCAGGAGAAGGCTAATCACAGCCTTCCGTTAAGGACTCAAAGGCAGCCGGGGCAGGAAGAGAAGCAAGATCTCAACAACCAACTGCCACATGTGGCCAGTGGAAAAGGCAAACCGGAGCTGGAGGCGAGAGTGGTCACCGCAGCCTGAATCCAGGTGTTGCTCCCGATGCTTCCAGCCACTGAGACTCTAACTGAGCTCTCCACGGACTGAGACCAACACCTTCTTTTCTATTCCACAGGCCCCTGTGCCCCTAGACCAACTCACACCCATATGCACGGCTGCCAAGCACACCCTGGGGAACCTCAACTCCTCAGGCTATTTGCCACCGGGGAGCGGTGGTTAGGATTTACTCTGACATCCAAAGTTTTCACTATAGAAGAGATCCCGTTAGTGACCAAGTGAGAAGCCTCACTCTCCCAGTCCTGACTGTGGTGTTATCATACCTCTGCCTGCAAAGGCGGCCTGTAAACCCTCACAATATCTGAGAGCCTTCACCCGTTAAATTTCTTGGCATTACGTAGGCAGGTTCACGCTCAGTCCCTCTGGCAGTCAAGGAGATCTTCGGTCCCCTACCACCAAAAGGGGGCCCAATACCTTATTGGACCCTTTGGGTTCTGAAAACAGTAGGTGCCACACTTGAGCATTCTATGTGGTGCTTAATATCAGCTAATCTACAAACCAGTATCCTTTGAGCCCAAACAAAAAGGCTCTGTTGAAAACCATCCAGCAAGCTGTGGCATGCTCTCAACCCTAATAACCTCTGTGACTGATGATTCTATCAATTAGAGCATCAAGCAAAGGGCGGCAGCCTCCAACCAGAGACCTATCCTGGGGTTTTAGACTCATCACCTCTGTGCCATGGTCACCCACTGCCTCCCTTCAGCTTGCCACTGGGGTCTTGCTGAAACTAAGTGCCTGACCTTGTGACTCTCTGGCCTGATATTTCCACTGAGGGATGGATCAACTCGGATCCAATGACTATCAAGGTAGGAAGGGCCCAGTACCCTCCTATAAGAACAGAAATTGAACATTCAAGGACCGGCTAGAAACTGTACATCTCAGCTCTTCATGAAAAGTGGCAGCTATTCCTCCAGGGTAAACTTTATCCCCCATTCTGCCACCTGAAGCAAAGGCATTGCTCACGCAGCTCTCCGCTAAGCTAAATCCCCATATCCACCGAACTGCTGCAGCTGTTCAGTCTCAGCACCAACTACGCAGAAGCTGAAATGCACATGTGTCTCTGTTCAGTAGGCAAAACTCAAGCCACCCTCTGGCCAATATGGCCTTGATGAACCTTACTATATTTTTATTGACCCTGGGACTATTACTAGTGAGTGGTCTAGCTCAGGTTGGCCTCATCCTGCTGCCTTGGAGTATGACTGGTAATGCCCTTGGTTAAATTTTGTATGAGGTAAATTGAACAGATCTGGTCAGAGTGTCCATCGTTCTGATTAACCCGAGTGGCCAACGGAGTGAGGTATTCTTGTGCAAATTCATCAAGAACAGATATTGCCAAAAGGTCATTCTCTGTGGGCCTCTCATGATTCTATATGTCCTGCGAGGGATGTATCGACTATTTTTGCTCCACGCTGTCTTCTCAAGACAGTTTGGAAGACAGAGACAGTGTTTCCTCTAGAGCATAGTACAGGCTTCCTTACTGTCCGGCAAAATAAAGATAATATCTCCTTCCATAGTATTTACTTCCCATTATAAAAAAATTGGATATTCATAAGCTCTGGGTTCCTCCCTGTATTAAAACCCACAGCATAAAAGCTGTCATCTGACCCTCTTCCCAACATCCACTAGGCAACGAGGTCCAGGAAACTGGCACTCTGGCTACTGCTGTGAGTAATAAATTGTCCTTCATCTCGGACCCAAAGTCTCAGGTTTTTACCAGTATACACCAAACTGTGGCTGCTGACTTGTCAGCTTGCAAGTGCGGTAAAGTCTAAGGTTGCTCACAGTTTTTGATATTTACGGCATCAAAAGAAGTTAATTACTGGGACTTCCCTGGTGGCACGCAGTGGATAAGACTCGGAGCTCCCAACGCAAGGGCCCCGGGTTCGATCCCTGGTCAGAGAACTAGATCCCACACGTGTGCCGCAACTAAGGAGCCTGCCTGCTGCAACTAAGGAGCCAGTGAGCCACAACTAAGACCCAGGGCAACCAAATAAATAAATAAAGCAATAAATATTTTTAAAAAAGAAAAAGTAAATTACCATGGCTGTAGGCACAAGAATCAGTTGCATATAACCATTTATAAAACTTCTAAAAAGTTAAGAAAGTGTTAATAAACTTAAGAATGTATCCTACCCTCCTCTGCTCAGCCCTTCCCCCACAAGCATCATCAATACTTGTAGCTGCTCAATTTTATTACCTATATCATGCATTTGAACTTTACAAATTTCCAATATTTTTCTTTTAGCTATGAAATGAATGAGAGTAAAATCATACAGGGCTGAAGAACACTAGAAAATAGACTACGAAAGACTAATTTCAAAAAATTCTAGGAAGGGGCTTCCCTGGTGGCACAGTGGTTGAGAGTCCGCCTGCCGATGCAGGGGACGCAGGTTCGTTTCCCGGTCCGGGAAGATCCCACATGCCGCGGAGCAGCTGGATCCGTGAGCCATGGCCGCTGAGCCTGCGCGTCCGGAGCCTGTGCTCCGCAACGGGAGAGGCCACAACAGTGAGAGGCCCGAGTACCGCAAAAAAAAAAAAAAAAAATTCTAGGAATTAATAAAAGCACTGATTGGCATCTAAAATACTGTCTCTTGGAAATTTGTAGTTAAACAACTACAATCTGAATGTTTCTAAGAACTTACAACTCTAGTTTATGCTATAAATAATATATCAGCAGAGGATAAATATTATAGAAGTCACATTTCTGAAATGTTTAAGAATACCACGGTTTATAGAAACAGTAAATACGTCAGAAGAATACACATTCAGGCTTATGGGTAGAAAACATAAGTCTATGCCAACAAGACTCCTGAAAATGATAGCTGATTTTGTTTCCTTCCATAAGACAATATTAACCATCCCATAAAGCACAAGACACTTTTGTTCACATCATAAACTACCAAGTCAAAATACGTGCATATGAGTGTAGCCATGGAATATGTCTCAGTAAATGCCAGTTATCTTCATCATAAATTTCTAACAGTTCATTAGAAACAAAACCCAGGAACAAGAAACAAAATTATATTAAAGACAGGTCATAGTTCATGATCGATAACTTCTGCACACAGCTGACGTAGGTGGCTATTGGATAGTAATAATTTTTTTTTTAGATTTTTTTCTTCCAGTTTTACTGAGATATAATTGACACAGTACTGTATAAAGGTGTACAGCATAATGATCTGACATATATACGTCATGAAATGCTTACCACAAGTTTACTAAACATTCCTCATCTCATATAGACACAAAATTAAAGAAATAGAAAAAAATGTTCTTCCTTGTGATGAGAACTCTTAGGATTTACTCTCAACAACTTTCATATGTAACATACAGCTGTTAATTATATTTATCATGTTGTACATTACATCCCTAGTACCTATTTCTTATAACTGGAAATTTGTTGCTTTTGACTACCTTCGTTTTTTTAGAGCAGTTTTAGGTTTACAGAAAAAATGTAGAAAGTACCAAGAGTTTCCATATATGCCCTCTTCTTGACCCCTCTTTACAATTTCCCCATTACTGATGTCTTGCATTAGTATAGTTCATTTGTTTTAACTGATGAACCAATATTGATTCATTATTAATAATGAAAGTCTATAATTTATGTTAGGCTTCACCCTTTGTTTTATAGTTCTATGGGTTTTGATAAATGTATAATGTCTTGTACCACCTTTACCTTGTCATACAGAATAGTTTCATTGTCCTGAAAGTGTCCACCTACTCATCCCGCTCCCCATTCCCCTGAATTCTTGGCAACCACTGATCTTTTTATTGTCTCCATAGTTTTGCCTTTTCCAGAATGCCATGTAGTTGGAATCATACAGGATGTGGCCTTTTCAGATTGGCTTCTTTCACTTAGCCGTATGCACTCAAATTTCCTCCACGTTTTTTGTAGCTTGCAAGTTTATTTCTTTTCATTGCTGAATAATATTCCATTGTTTGCATGTACCACACTTTATCCATTCACCTATTGAAGGGCAACTTGGTTCCTTCCTAGTTTTGACAATTTTGCTTTCTTTCTTTTTTTTTGCGGTACATGGGCCTCTCACTGTTGTGGCCTCTCCCGTTGCAGAGTGCAGGCTCAGCGGCCATGGCTCACGGGCCCAGCCGCCCCGCGGCATGTGGGATCTTCCCGGACCGGGGCACGAACCCGTGTCCCCTGCATCAGCAGGCGGACTCCCAACCACTGCGCCACCAGGGAAGCCCACAATTTTGAATAAAGCTATAAACATGCCTGTGCAGATTTCTGTGTGGATATAAGTTTTCAACTCCTTTGGGTAAATACCCAGGAGTGCAATTGCTGAATCATATGGGAAGAGCATGTTTAGTTTTGAAAGAAACTGCCAAAATCATCTTCCAAAGTGGCTGCACCATTTTGCATTCCCACCGGCAGTGAATGAGTTCCTGTTGTTCCACATCCTTGCCAGCATTTGGTGGTGTCGGTGCTTTGGATTCTCGCCATTCTGATAGGTGTGCAGTGATATCTAATTGTTGTTCTAATTTACGTTTCCCCGATGACATATGATGCAGAGCAGCCTTCATATGCTTACTTGCCATCTGTGTATCTCCTTTGATGAGGAGTCTGTTCAGACATTTTGCCTATTTTTACTTCTATTTTTTTCATTGGAGTATAATTGCTTTACAATGTTGTGTTAATTTCTGCCCCCACAGCTAAGTGAATTAGCCATATGCATACACACACACCCTCCCTCTTGAACCTCCCTCCCTCCCCCCAGTCCCCCCACCATCCCACCCAGCTAGGCCATCACATAGCACCGAGTGGAGCTCTCTGTGCTATACAGCAGGTTCCTACTAGCTATCTTTTACACATGGTAGTGTATTTATGTCAAACCTAATCTCCCAATTCATCGCACCCTTCCCTTCCCTGTGTCCACACGTCCATTCTCTATGTCTACTCCAAGAAAAAGTGAGGTTCACATCCTCTGAGAATTCTATTTAACACAAAGGCAACAAAAACAACATTGTTAAAGTAAATCTTACACATCGTATCATTTCACCCATAAATAATTCCACATGCTTAACTAACTTAACTAAAAGATAAGTTCTTTTTTTAAAAGACACCACCACAATATCATCATCACATCCAAAAAATTTTTTAAATGATTGCTTGATATCAATTACTCCATGTGTTCAAATCTCCTCTTGTACGAAAAAGGAAAATCTTTTTATACTTGGTACATTCAAATGAAAATTCAAACACGGTCCACACATACGTGTCTAAAATCCCTTTTAATCCAGATTTCCCTTCCATTTCACTTCCCCTTAGATGGCCTCCCCTAAAAGTGAGGGTGTTAACAGGTGGGTCCTTTGGGAAGAAATCAGGTCATGAGGATAGAGTGGGAATTGTGACCTTATAAAAGAGACCCCACAGAGCTCCTTCGCCCCTTCCATAACATGAGGACACAGCAAGACGGCCCCAGCTATGAACCAGGAAGGTGATCGTGCTGGCACCTTGATCTTGGACTTCTCAGCCTCCAGCACCATGAGAAATAAACTTCTGTTGTTTGTAAGCCACCCAGTCTGTGGTATTTTGTTATACCAGCCTGAATGGACCAAGACATCTTTCCTTTTGTTATGATCACAGCCTACCTCCATTATTTTGTCAGGAGTTGAAGCTCTAATTCTGTTGCTGCTCTTGAATTCTAGCACTGCTCATTAGGAGCTAAGATTCTAATTCTACCATTACTCTTTATTACCTGGAATATTTCTGTAAAGAGAAACTTCCTCATATCACTTATTTGTTTACCCTGATGCTTAGTCTGTCCGAGGATGGCAAGATAATTAGACTTTTTTTTTTTCTCCTTACCTGCTACTTTCGTTAGATTTTATTTTTCTCCAAAAAAGAAAGACACTGTAGGGCTTCCCTGGTGGCGCAGTGGTTGAGAGTCCGCCTGCCGATGCAGGGGACACGGGTTCGTGCCCCGGTCCAGGAAGATCCCACATGCCACGGAGTGGCTGGACCCGTGAGCCATGGCCGCTGAGCCTGCGCGTCCAGAGCCTGTGCTCCACAACGGGAGAGGCCCCAACAGTGAGAGGCCCGTGTACCGCAAAAAAAAGAAAGACACTGTAGTAATGAGTGACAATCAGACTGACAACTGCCTCTCAGCAGCAACACTGGAAGCCAAACGATGGCCATGGAATACTGTAAAGTATGCATACCTCAACACTCAAAATGAATAAAGCGAATGTCGTGAATAACAGTGATCAAAGAGGTCTTCAAATATACAAACTCTCTCACAAGTGTTTATAAAATAATTATACTATGTAGAATTTGTGGCTTTAAAAAGGTTAACTAAATTGCAACCAACAGCAGCCTAAGAGTAAAGAAGGGATAGTATAGTTAAAATATTCTTAGATCCTAGAATCTGCTTAGGAGGAAGGTAAATATAATTATTAACTTTTTTTTTTTTTTTTTTTTTTTTTTGCAGTACACGGCCTCTCACTGTTGTGGCCTTCTCCCGTTGCGGAGCACAGGCTCTGGACGCACAGGCTCAGCGGCCATGGCTCACGGGCCCAGCCACTCCGCGGCATGTGGGATCTTCCCGGACCGGGGCACGAATCCACGTCCCCTGCATCGGCAGGCGGACTCCCAACCACTGCGCCACCAGGGAAGCCCTAATTATTAACTATACTCTGAGTCAAACATACATGTTCGAAATTTTAAGATTAGGACAAAAAGAATACACACAGAGTATACAGCTTCTCAAAGAGTAAAGAGGAAGGCAGAATTACAATAAAATACCTAAAGAAGAAAGAATAGGAGGTTTTTAAAAAAGAAAGTCACCCTTGATACCAAAAGTATGATACATAACAGGAAAAATTGGTAAATTGGACCTTGTCAAAATTAAGAGCTTTTGCTCTGCAAATGACCCTGTGCTAAGAGAAGAAGACAAGCTACAATGAGGAGAAATATTTGAAACCCATATACCTCACAAAGGACTTGTATCTAAAATACAGAAAGAACTCTCAAAATTGAATACAAAAATCATCCAATTAGAAAATGGGCAAAAAACATGAACGGACATTTCACCAGAGGCTACACGGCCAGCAAGTAAGCACATGAATTCACCATCAGCCACTGGGGATGCAAATTAAAATCACTTATCATCACACACCTATCAGAAGATCTAGAATTTAAAAAGTGACAATACCAAACGTCTGGGAGGGTGCAGAGAAAATAGATCACTCCCACATTGCTGATAAGTCCAGATACTCTGGAAGAGTGTGGCAGTTTCTTTAAAAAAACTAAACATGCAACTACCATATAATCCAGCAACTGCACTCCTGGGCACTTATCTTAGAGAAATGAAGCCTTATGTTCTCACAAAAGCCAGTACACGGAAGTTTACAGCAGCTTTAATTGCAATAACCAAAAACTGGAAACAACCCAAATGTCCTTCACGGGAGAAATGGCTAAACAAAAAATGGGACATTTCTACCACGCAACAGTATTCTGTAATGAAAAGGAATGAACTATCAGTACATTCAGCAACTTGAATGGACCTCAAAGGAATTATGCTGAGTGAAAAAAGACAATCTCAAAAGGTTTCACACTGGATGGTTCAGTTTATATAAAATTATTGAAATAAAATTATAGAGATAGAGAACAAACGAGTAGATGTCAGGAATTAGGGGTGGAGTGGGAGGGAGAGGAGTAGGTGAGGCTATGAAGGGGTGGTGTGAGGGGGCCTGTGGTGATGGAACAGGCTGCAGCTTGAATCTGGTGGTGGTTAAACAAGCGTACACATGGGATAAACTGTACAAACACACATGCTCGCACACGTGCGCGCGCGCACACAAACACACACACAAATGCATGTAAAACTGGTGAAATATGAATAAGCTCCATGAAGAGTACTGTCAATTTCCTAGTTTTGCTATTGTTTTAACATGTACTATATTAATGCAGATGCTACCATTAGGGCAAAATGGGTGAGGAGTACATGGGACCTCCCTGAATACTTCCTTGCAAATTCCTGTAAATCTCTACTTATGACAAAATTAAAAATTATAAAATCACGCATCTACACAAAAACTTTCATACTTAAAAAAAAAAACTACAGGGGCTTCCCTAGTGGCACAGTGGTTGAGAATCTGCCTGCTAATGCAGGGGACACGGGTTCGAGCCCTGCTCTGGGAGGATCCCACATGCCGCGGAGCAACTAGGCCCGTGAGCCACAACTACTGAGCCTGCGCGTCTGGAGCCTGTGCTCCGCAACAAGAGAGGCCGCGATAGTGAGAGGCCCGCGCACCGCGACGAAGAGTGGCCCCCACTTGCCACAACGAGAGAAAGCCCTCGCACAGAAACGAAGACCCAACACAGCAAAAATAAATTAATTAATAAACTCCTACCCCCAACATCTTCTAAAAAAAAAAACTACAAATTTAATCAGTAATCACAGTCAAGAAACAAAATGAAATTTCTAGTTCAAAGACAGATTGTCAGACTGGATATAAAATTAAAACCCAGCTAAACTATATGCTGCTTACAAGAGAGATATTAAAATATTAAGGATTTCAGACAAGAGAGTCTGAAAGTATAAAATTAGAAAAATATATTAACAAGGAAAATATTAACCAAAAGATGGCTAATGCTATCAGACCTTACAACTAGTTTGTTAACATTACTCATTTCAGGATATCCTTTGTCAACTTGGCACCATCCCTGAAGAAAAATAGTATTAGAGAAATACATGCCAATACTGGTGACATTTCTGTAACCCTTACAATGTCTACCAGGGTTTAGGACCAACAGTAAGTACTCAAATACTATTAACTGATCAATTGAATGGCAAGTACTTCTGGAACTTCCAAATAATCTGAACGTCCAGGCAATGGCTGTGGTGGGTCTGCTTGCTAAAATACTTGTCACCAGGCCTCCACCAGAGCTCAAAGTGCACAAGGTATAAGTTAGACACTAGCATGTCCTTTATCCTCAAGAAAGTACAAATAGAGAGAAAATACTCTCTTCTCATTTAAACAAAAGAGAATATATTTGACACTCAAAGAAAAAAAAAAGAAAAAGAAAACTTCACATAGAAATCAAAATTCTTACCTAAAGCTTGATACTGCCTTTCTAAGAGTTAATCTTTTCTAGTTAGCTATGACTATCCAAGAAGCAGTTACACGTTATAACACTGCTATTCTACTCCAGTTTAACTTTGACTCAATATTCCTAGTAATCATTAAATCAGATATTTTATTTTATTCATTTATTATTCATTTCCATGAAGTATTAAAATGCTACCCCCTAAAATTTTTAACATTTTCATATTAAAATGATGAGACAATATTCAAGATACCACTTTAAAGCAAATTTTTCAGAAGATTATATTCACTTTGCAAGTATACATTATCTTGATTCAAGTACTCACCAATTTTCTTATAGCAATAAAATTCACTTACAATACAAAACAAAATTTTAGATTCTTGTCGAGAATGGAATTATAGTCTTTAAAAGGTAGTTGTAAAAAGGATGGCTAAATATTATTTTAAGAATAGTGTCCAAGAAATTCTATGTAACCAACATGGCATGTATATAAATACTGGTTTCAGAAAAGCTCAGAAATTGAAGCCTGCTTGGTGGTAAATGGAATTCCCTGAGTTGGCTACATCTTCCCTCAGAAAATAAAATTCCTAAATTGATTAAATGGTTCTGTTACTAGAGAAAATGTAATTATGTGGTAACTACTGTGAAACTGATCAATTGGTTAAACTCTGGTAAAGCACAGAAAGTCATTCTATTACCAGTTCCATGTAGGTACAAAGTCTCTTCTCCAATCCTACCTGTCCACTGAAAATTCATATCATTTAATAATCACCATAGAATGAGAAGCTAAATTTGAGTGTTCTGGTATCATGGATTTAAAAAGGGGGAGGATAGACTAAATTAATCCAAAATTTTATACCATCTCTACTCCACACCTGAAAAGAAGAAACCTTGCCTTTGTTTCCTTCCTAGCTTCCCAGTACAGAGCTCTGCATTCAGCATACGATCAATAAATGCTTCTTAACTAAAATAGCTAAGAACCAGGCCCAATGTCCCATGGCTCCACTGCTTTCATAAAAGATTTCCACTAGCTCCCACGTCATGGCCCCGTGGTTCACTGAAACTCAATTACAACCAAATATTTTACAAAAAAAAAAAAAGTCTCATTTTAACAAGTAGATCTCTCCTACTCTCAGTAAAACAGAGCATTTTGTGCACCCTGCAGTTTTAATCTTCTGGTACTTCTGAATATGTCATATTTCCTCAGAATACCTATAAATTCTGTGAGTTTTTAAAAACTAATAAATCAGTTTAGAAGAGGTTTCCAGTTTAAGGTAAATATACAGAGATTGTAAGATTTTTTTGGCCTCATCTCAAAAACAAGAGACATTTCACAAGGTATTTTAATCATGATGCAGAGAATCATATTCATGCTTCAATTCTACTTTGTTCAGCCAGTTCTTGGTGTTTAGCTCAACGGATTGCACACCCAGGAAGAAGCAGCCAAGTCTGTCACGTGACCCTCTCAAGCACAGCTAGGAAGAGGCTAGCAGTCAACTCAGAATCAGAAGAAAAGTGCCGGTTACTGTCACAGCAGGCTGCGTGTGGGCGAGCCTTATCACACAGAAAAAACTCAACTTCAGTTTGAGTTTTGCATTTTTACATATTGCAGATAAACGGAAGGGACCTACAGGAATAAATCAGACCCAAAGGAGTCTACCTAATTCTACCTGGGAAATTTTAAACAGCTCATTCTGCTGCAACAGGTAGAAGGCAGGTGTGGATAATGGTTATTTATAACTGGCATTAGCTGAGCCCTTACTGTTCTAAGTGTTTTGTTTAAAACACACAGGACACTATGGGTTAGTGCTCTTTCCATTCCCTGTTTTTAAGATGAAAAACTCAGGAAGTTAGTTCCATTGGCCAAAATCACAGAACTCGCGGTGTCCCCAGGGTTCCCCACTCTCCAGCAAAGCACTATATAAATTCTGTACATTTCTGGACTGAATACTTGGGAGGATACTGACTGAAAGACCTTTTTTCCAGTTTTTATAACAGCAAAGCTACAGAGCTCGGGGACATTTTAAATATATTTGAATTATACATGAAGATTAAATTGTTTGGAGGCTGACGGAAGTAACCAACATCAAACCAAATAAAACAAAAAAAATTAAAAAGTTACTCATGTGCTTCTCAGGAACAGAGAGACAGCCAAATGCTAATTAAGTGGGACACAGGTCCACACAAGGTCTACATTCTCCCACCCTTTTAGACTACTCCACTTCTCTGCCCTCAAACCTCCTTCCCCGTTCTCAGTCTCGCCTTGTAACTTTACACCCTACTTCAGTGGTTAACGCTGAGTCAGGCAGAAAACTTCCACAAATTCACACGAACACATCCACTCACTTCTGGCATCTCTAGACATAGGCACCACTCTTCTTCGTACATAAATCACTGTTTATGCTCCTAAGACCTAACCCCCTCCTCCTGTGCCCTAGATCCCATCCCCTCTTGTACTAGATTCCATCACTCAACCCCATCATTTCTCTGTTTCTTCCCTCTTCTCTCCTACATAATTATTTCCCTTTCTGCTGGAACATTCGTATCAGCATACATAATGCTATTAACTCTCCATGCTTTATAACACACACACACACACACACACACACACACACCCCAATTCTTCCTCAGCCTACCTCCCCGTTTCTCTGTTCTATGTTAAAGAAATGTCAGAGAAATGTCAAAAAAAGAAAAAAAAAAACACCTTGAGAACTCTATTCTCCTTTTTTTCTCAATCCCTAACATCCCACGCGTTAAACTCACCACAATCCCACCCAATGAAAATGCTCACATCACAGTCAGCAATGACTCTGCTTTGCTAAATCTATGGTCCATTTTCAGTCCTTAGCCCCATAACCTGTGAGCAGGAATTCATTCAATTGATCACTCCTTCCTCCCAGGAAGCACTTCACCTGCATCCAAAACATGACGTTCCCATAGTTTTCCTCCTGCCTCACTGCGAGCCCTTCACATTCTCTTTTGCTGGTTCGTCCTCTTCTACCCAGTCTCCTGAAGTCAGAGTAGCCCCGGGCTCGGCCCTTGGTCTGCTTGCCCCCTCTATCTGCATTCACTCCTTTGATGACCTCATCCAGTCTCGTACTTTTATTACCGGCTGCCCATTTCGAATGTGTGTCTCCAGCCCTAAACTCTCTTAACTCCAAAGCCGTATATCCATAGGTATATATAATGAACACCTCAAAGTTAACAGGTACTAAAGTCCTGATCTTCTCACCAAAAGTGCTGCTTAATGGCAACTCCATCTTTCCAGTTGCTCAGGCAAAAAACCTGAGTCACCTCTGACCTGTTCTCTTCCTTTCCCACCCCCAATCAATCCATCAGCAAATCTACTTAACGCTGCTCTCAAGAAACACCCAGGATCCTACCACATCTCCCCACCTACACTGTTTCTACCCACTGTAACCTTTCACCCTAGACTATTGCGACATCCTCCTCAGTTGTTCCTCTGCCTTTACCTCCTAAATCCATTATGGACAAAGCAGATCTGGTTTACGATTAAATCAGATCATGTCAATCTTCTGCTCAAATCCCATTTCACTCAGAGAAAAGCCAAAATCAACCCAGCCCCCGTACCCATCACTTCAACTATCACACCTCCTTCCCCATTCTGCTCCAGCCGCCCCTTGCTCTGCTGTTCCTTGAAAAGGGCAGGCGTAACTCCCACCACCAGCATTCATCACTGGCTGCTGCTCTGCCTATACATGAACATCTTCATGACTTACCCCCTCACCTCCTTCAAGTTGCTCATTGGCCTAACATAACCACCTCTGTACGAGGGGATTTAATCTGCCCTTGCCCTCAGCTTCCGGGAGATAACCTCTAAACCCTTGGATTATAGAGCCTGAGAAGAGGGTCTCTGTTTGCCTGGGGACCTTGCTGATTTAGGGTAGGGGCTTTGGGTCAGCTTGACCTCTGGAGAGGCAAGAGGCTGACATCAGCCACATGGTCAGTCAACCACGCCTATGTGAAGAGTCCCAACTCTGGACACCAAGGTGTGGGTGAGCTTCCCTGGTTGGCAATACTCAATGCTACTGCCACACGAGGCTGCCAAGAACATCACACAAAGATGCTGAGTGCTGTCTACAAGTCCACAAGGAGAGAACAACTGGGCCCTCTGCATTTGGAACTTTCCTGGCGCTGCCCTATGCGCCACTTCACTGGCTGCTTTCTTTTCATCCGTATCCTTTCCCTGTAATAAACCGTACCCAGGAGCATTACAACTTCCATGAGTTCTATCTGTCCTTCTAGCAGATTACTGAAGCAGCGTGCAGTCTTGAGGACCCCTGAACTCACAACTGGTGTGAGACACGAGGGCGGCCTTGCGGACTGCGCTCCCTCCTGACTCTGCTCCACCCCCGCCTCCCCTGCCACTCACACTGCCAACCCTTCTAACCCCTCTGTTTCCCATCACATTTACCACCTTCAAATATATTACTATATATCTGTATTGTAACCGTTTCTTTTCCTCCAGCTAAACAGAGATTCCACAAGTACCAACGTAGGGCCAAGGTCTGGTATAGAGTAGGCATTCAGTACTCAACTGTTGAGTGAACCCTAGCAACTCCAGTCAGGCAATTTGTTTAAACCAAGGCCAAGGACACAATTTTAGGCTGGCTGCTTATAAAGAGCTTGGTTATTAATCTTAAAACACACACACACACACACACACACACAGACGGTGGCCAAAAAGAAAAACTTTCATTACATGTTTGTTCCCACCATTAGTTCCTTATTGGGAACAAACTGATTGCCCCCTTTAATGTAAGCTCAACATTGTCGGTCAGGGTTCTCTCTCCACTAGTTGAAAGAAGTTTCACTATAAAGTTATACAGCACCTGTCCTCCCAACATGAAAAATGTGTATTAATGATCACTGTATCCAAGATACTAGCCATTTAACTGGCATGCCATTTTATGTTTATGTATCTTGATGCCAACTGCTACATACTTGAATCAGAGCAGCTGCATACTGCATTATGACAGTAGTACCATGGTTATTCTACTTCAGATGCCCAATTTGACCATACACTTCTGAAAGCAGGGACTATGTCTTAACCTAAATTATCTGGTACACAGCATAGCACCTGGCCCATTGTCAGTGTTCAAAACTAGTTGTTGAATTTCATATCTACCTGTGACTGAAGTGGATGGTGAAGGTTGATACTGGCAGAGACTCTATACACTATAGTTCATGTTATAATGTCTCATCTTCATCTTACTATCTCTTCAAAATAGCCCTTATTCCTCTGTTGTTGAAATAAAGTAAACATGGAGGCTTACAGGTAGAAAAAGACACGGCAAAAGGACAGGCAGATAAAAATTTTCTGTAAAGGTCAATCAGACCTTCAATTAATAGCTCCATCTTTCAAAAACATTCAAGCTAGGACTCAAAGTCTGAATATCTTACAACTGTTTTTGAGTGTACTTCATTGTTCTGTTTACGGTTGCAACTCTACGCCAGCGCAACTCGTAACCTTGATAAGGGCACCAATTCTGCTTTGGGGCAGACAGCCATACTGCCATCCCACCCTTCTGCAAATACTCCAGTACCTAACTCTATTAGAGCAATTTTCATGCCGATTTGTTACTTTACTTCTCTCTCCTGGATCAGGAAGACCTAGATGCCTGCTCATTACTGTAACCCTCCAGATTAGCACAGTACCTGGCACAAATTAAGAGCTGGGTTGTTTTTTTTTTTAAGTGCTTGTTCAAACTGAATACTACACGGAGCATGGGAAGAAGCAGAAACAGGTACAGAGAATTTTATCAACATTCCAGTATCCCTAGAAAAAAAATCATTATCATTTTGTTTTAAGTCTACACTAAGATTCCTACACTAAGATTCCTTTTAAGGCTCCACTAAGATTTTTACCAAGTACCTTCAGAAAATTTAATATTTTTTAATATTTTGGTAAATATATTAGCTAGTGTAGAAATACTAAAAAGTCTCTGAGGGGTCTAATCTTCAATGAATGCTGTCATAGGTAAGGTCTCCAGAGTCAACATACTCTAAAAGAAATAGCCAGGTGACTCAGGTGCTGACTACACAGTGCATTCAAAATGTGAAAACAGATCAGGCTAAATACTATTCTGGTTATTATACATCAGTAAAAAGGTTTTTTCAATAGTAAGTGGATACAAATTCAAAATTAATTAAAGAACACTTAAAAGAAATGTAAGAGGTCTTAAAAAGATAGGCAAACTTTCCCTAGTTCTGAGCAAACATCACTAGGTTGAGCAGGCCATAATGGGTACCTAGAGTAACTGATATACTTTACAACAGGAGCAGTTTGTTCTTGCTGATCAATTAGATGGCTACTTTGAATTACATTTCATGCTGTTTTCAGAAACAGCTCATTTCCTGCTGCCAGTACTAAAGCTACCTGCAACTATGCAGCCTTAACTTCATCACTTCTTATCTTCCAAGAATGGTATCAAATTGCTTGCTCACAGCTTTGGACACATCCACAAATATCCTCCCTCTTTAAAATACGCCTGGCTGGAATAGTTGGCTCTCCGTATCTGTGGGATTTGCATTTATGGATTCCACCAACCGCAGACTGAAAATATTTGGAAAAAAAATTCCAGAAAGTTCCAAAAAACAAACTTGGATTTGCCACGCACCAACGACTCTTTATATAGAATTTGAACTATCTACAGAAAATTCACATTGTATTAAGTATTATAAGTAATGTAGAGATGATTTGAAGTGTATAGGTGGATGCGTATAGGGTATATGCAAACACTACATCACTGTATATAAGGGACTTGAGCATCCACTGATTTTGGTATCCGTGAGAAGTCAGTCCTGTAACCATTCTCTCACAGATACAGGGATAAATGTGTTAATTTCACAACATTTATTATAAAAGTACTAAACAATACCGAGTGTTAAAAAAAAGTTATTCTCAAAAAAGTTATTCTCCCTTAATTGCAAGTTTTCTTAAATGTATTTTTCGTTTTCCACATTTTTACAGGTCATCATATGTGTCTAAGTAAAGGAGGGAAAAACATGTAGCTATACCAATCTTTCTGATTGTGTGCTTGGGAGGAAAAATTTTTCCTCTACCCTTATAGCTTCTTTTGGCTGGTTTAGTAATTAAGCTGATGTAGAACAGATTAACTTGAGAAAAACAAATTTAATTACATATGTATGGGATCCCATAAGAGTATGAGATCCAAGGGCAAGTAGGGAAGCTGAGGCTTTAATATCCCATCCTGAGCTAAGGAATGGGATAAGGGCCGGGGGCTTCAAAGGGGAGGAAGGCAATTCACAGGACAGTAAGAACAGATGTTTGGTAATTAGATGTTTGCCCTGCTATACAGATAGTTCATTCAGATACAGTTATTTCTGGTAACAGCTCTCTCTGAGCCAGAATCCTCATCTAAATTCTTTTAGGTAGTTAAGGGAGAGGTAAAGTTTTTTTCTCGAGTCTTCTGGGTCTTGACTGCCTTCAACTCAAAATAATCTACATGCCCAAGTGTCATATTTTGGGGTCATGTATTCTGCTGCCCTTCAATTGCAAAATTCAATTTACATTTTTACCTCCAACCTGTACCAATCAGCATTATGCAAGTTTTAACATAACTTAATGCAACATAAAATCACAATTATCTCTAATAAAATTTTAGGGAAAATACTTAAAAAGTTCATTTTTCAATAATAAAATGAAATTATTTCAAATTTTTTAAAAGAATAAGATTATTCCATTTTAACTTAATATAAAGCAAATATGTCCAAAGTAATCCCCAAAACATACATCTGTATACACTAAATGTCACTAATCACAATTATTATCATAAAATCCAAGAAATGGATAACTACACAGATTCTATTTCCTCAACAAGCAGCGTGAGTTCATGCGTCTGGATTTGTTTGTCAATAAACAACCAATTACATTTACGCAAGGTTCTTTTTAAAGTGACATCTTATAGTAATGAAAACTCTGATTATAAAAGAGAAACGGTAAGTTAGTATTTACTCTTGTGATTATGACATGCTATTAAAATAATTTATCCTCCTGCAATTTGTTTCATTTCTGTGTGCCTTAGTTAACTACGTAGCTAAACTTAAATGGATTCCACCCAAATATATGTAAATATCACTGGAGATCCAAATAAAAATATTTTCATAGCAAATTATATTCATTCCTCTGTATGTACCCTGCAGTAGCGAAGGATCTGTACTTACTCTTGCCTGTATATTATCATCAAGTTTCACATTATAAAAGAGACTTTATTTTGAATCCTGAAGTTACTGAAAAACTCCTGCCCTACATGTGACTTCTATGAAGCCTTCTCCTTTAATGACATTATCTCTGCATACAATTTCAGAGACTGTGATGGCATTTTTTCAGTAATGTATTTCAAAGATGTTGGCACGTTTCATATTCTCTTACTGCTCTTTGAGGCTTATTCAAAAGCTCAGTCGTAAATGCCCAGATAGTCTTCTGTATCTGTAATTACATTAAATAGAAAGCCCACTACTTTTTTTTTCACTAAAAAATACTTTCTTCAACATGTTAGCTACTTCCTGCTATTCAGTCAGAGCAGCAGCCTAACTGAATTCAAGTCTGAACTCCTTAGTTAACATCCATTCTCTACAATATACTTTATCATATTTCTCATCCCCATTGTGCGCTCATGAGAGGAAACAAAACTGATTTCTTCACCACCCACGATCAAGCTCTCCAGAATCCCCAACAGCTACCTGTGGCCATAGACAATGCAGTGCACTCTGAAGAGGCAGGCCAGGACCACGTGCTCCTGGGGTGAAAGGGAACATCATCTAATCCAACCACCAATTCAGTACAACACAATTTCTCCCAAGAAGAGGCCATGAAAACAATGCTTGAACAGCTCATGAAGAATCAGGAGAATTGTAGAAGTGGAGAGCACCAACAGAGAAGTACTCCTCCTACAAGGATAAAAATCTGCACGGCAAAATCTAAAGAAAAGAAAGGTCAAATCTAAATTTAGAGGACCATTTCACCCTGAAACTAATGTTACACCCTCCAGAGCCTACCAAAAATTACAGTTCAGAGTTAACCAGAATAGAACTGTAGCCATCTGATCACTATTAAACTAAACCAAAGCTTCCTTTATAGCATTCCTATCTCAAGATCAGTTTTTCTCTTTAGAGCAAAGAAATCTTGTACTCAAGGGTTAACCACAGCTTTAACAAGTTAGCCTTAAACAGAGGAAAGTTTAGGGAAAAAAGGAAAAGGGAATTTGACGCTTACAGCTTTAGAAGATATGCCATTCCACCTTTCTTCTGGAGAACAGAAAACCGCCAGAGACAGAAAACCATGACACCTTTAATTTTGGAGTAACTCAGCTGATTCAGTCACCCCTTAGAAACTTTACATGGGAACTTCCAATAAAAATATAATAAACCTTAAAAACCCTGGCATGTGCAAACTATCGGATCAACTGCCTAGATTTCAAGCTTGCAAAAAGACTGAATACACCTGAAATTACACATCTAGGATACTAATAGTTACAGCCCACAATGATTATTTGCATCATTCTACCACTAGTATGACAGTGTTGCCATTAAAAATGGAGAAGAATTACTTTTCAACTATCAATGAATTTTAGCCTGCTATCACTATGTGGGATTCTCACATTATGGGAAAGAAGAACAGCTCTTCATGAAATTAGTTCTTATCTTAAAAGCTTAAGTTAAGATCCTGAACAAAGATAAAAGAAATTAAAGTAATTTTCAAAGAAAAACCTGTCAATATATTCCAAGCGTCCTGAAGAACATTCAGATTTCAGTTTCACAATATAATGAGCTTTCACAATTGAAAGTTACAATTGCTCATGCACAATGACAATGTGAAGGGAATAAAACAAAAATATTATAATACACCCTATGACTTACTGGGCAAGTAGAACTTTAAAGCAAAAATCATAATAAAAAATTTTAAAAAAGAGGTCCAAAGAAGAAAAATGAGTTGGAACACAACACAGGCAATATTGACTCATCAAGAGGATTTAGGGCCCACATATGTACAAACCACCACTTCCAATGCTGTACTTCCCAGCTGAGGGTTGTTTCCTCCAGTGCCATCAAACCTGCTTCCACTGCCACTTCTGGAGTCCTGATCTCATCCTTCCTGCCAGAATTCCAGAAGCTAGGAACAATATCCCATTACCAGAAGTACTATAATTCTACTTCATTATGCATTAAATGGGCTCTTATGGGCTAGTCTAAGAACTTAACCAATATTGTAATTTCATTTCCATAAGAAAATATATCCTGAGTTTAAAAGTACAAAAAAAAAAATACTTTGGGTACAGCTGTCTATACAAAGTTATTGTTTATTAGAGCCAATCAACACAATAATATATTTCTTTTGCAAAGTTAAATCTGACACTCCTAGGATCTTTCACTATTAACTTTAGTTTTTTTAAATTAAACCAAGCCAAGTATCTTATTCTCAACTAGCACAAAAGGGCAAAAACTGATTAAAAATTCACAATAACTACATCCAATAACTTACAAAATGCTCAGGATCCACAGCCCTCACTCTTATGTAATTCTACGGCAGAATAAACCATTTAGCACAAAACTACCATGGAAGCCTGTATTGATTGTTTTGCAGTAATTAGTTTTGGATTAGGTTTCTATGTTTTCAAATACTAAGTTTTGTCAAAAATAGAGTCAACATATTGGAATAAGTCATTTATTAACAGAATTGTATATAAAAAGAAACCTGTCTATCCATAAAGACTCTGTGATGAGGCAGGGCTAAAGTAGAGCAGACGGTTGTTTAGACAAAGGGACGATTTATAGCATAAGAGACTTTGAGCACCTGTAATACGTATTTATCTTCAGTCCACTTCAAAAATCTATTTTGAGGACTCCTTTACTTCCCTTTATTTCCCAAACTCCTTTGAAGATCAAGAGCAGACTGGAAGGGCTTCCCTGGTGGCGCAGTGGTTAAGAATCCACATGCCAATGTTGGAGACACGGGTTCGAGCCCTGGTCCAGGAAGATACCACATGCCGCGGAGCAACTAAGCCTATGTGCCACAACTACTGAGCCTATGCTCTAGGGCCCGAGAGCCACAACTGCTGAAGCCCGTGCTCCTAGAACCCGTGCTCCGCAACAAGAAAAGCCACCGCAATGAGAAGCCCACGCACTGCATCGAAGAGTAGCCCCTGCTCGCCGCAACTAAAAAAAGCCTGCAAGCAACAATGAAGATCCAATGCAGCCAAAACTAAAATAATCTTTTTTTTTTTAATGAGCAGACTGGAAGGTGGTTTTAAAGAAAAAAGGGGGGATAGTTTAACAAAAAAAAAAAAATTCAAGGCTCAGAGCACAAAAAGAGGAAGGAGAAAAGGACAGAATAATCTGTAATAAGTCATTTTGTAAACCAGTGGGACCTAATCAAACTTATAAGCTTTTGCACAGCCAAGGAAACCATAAACAAAAAGATAATCTACAGACTGGGAGAAAATATTTACAAACATTGCGATTGACAAGGGCTTAATTTCTAAAACGTACAGACAACTCATACAACTCAATAATGACAACAACAAAAGCCCAATCACATGAAAGGATGCTCAACATCACTAATGATTAGAGAAATGCAAATCAAAACTACAGTGAGGTATTCCACTCACACCGGTCAGAACGGCTATCATCAAAAAATCTACAAACGATAAATGCTGGAGAGGGTACAGAGAAAAGGGAACCCTCTTGCACTGTTGCTGGGAATGTAAATTGATACAGCCACTATGGAGAACAGTATGGAGGTTCCTTAAAAATCTAAAAATAGAACTACCATATGACCCAGCAATCCCACTACTGGGCATATACCCTGAGAAAACCATAATTCAAAAAGAGTCATGTACCACAATGCTCATTGCAGCTCTATTTACCATAACCAGGAGATGGAAACAACCTAAGTGTCCATCGACAGATGAATGGGTAAAGAAGATGTGGCACGTATATACACTGGAATATTACTCAGCCATAAAAGGAAACGAAACTGAGTTATTTGTAGTAAGGTGGACCTAGAGTCTGTCATACAGAGTGAAGTAAGTCAAAAGAAAAACAAATACCGTATGCTAACACATATATATGGAATCTAAAAAAAAATAAAATAAAAGGTTTTGATGAACTTAGGGCCAGGACAGGAATAAAGACACAGATGTAGAGAATGGCACTGAGGACACGGGGAGGGGGTAGGGTACGCTGGGACGAAGTGAGAGAGTGGCATGGACATATATATACTACCAAGTGTAAAATAGACAGCTAGTGGGAAGCAGCCGCATAGCACAGGGAGATCAGCTCGGTGCTTTGTGACCACCTAGAGGGGTAGGATGGGAGGGTGGGAGGGAGACGCAAGAGGGAGGAGATATGGGGATATATGTATACGTATAGCTGATTCATTTTGTTGTACAGCAGAAACTAACACTACATTGTAAAGCAATTATACCCCAAAAAAGATGTTAAAAAAAAAAAGACCTTACATATTGGACTCTGAACTTGGTTAAGTGACTGACTGCTTGGTTAAGTGACTGATTGATGCAGACGCAAAGAGGTAAAAAGGAGTAAGTATAGTTGACGCAGCTCACACATGGCCCAAATGGTGTGGCACAAGCGAGCAGAAAATTCCTCACAGAACTCAACCATCCTTAAAGTGTCCTTGTCTCACCTGAGTAGTTCTTCTGTGTCTGTCAATAGCTGCCATCAGCAACTCCAGCTCTCATCAGAGCCCATAAAAATGATTAGATTTCTTAACAAGAAAACTGACTAAACATAAGCCATTTACACTTCAAACAGTTGAAGGGCAAAAGTGTAATGTCAGACTTTATCTCAAGTATTGTTCTTACCTGGGAAGTGGAAACAATAACTCAGCTCCTAACAGTCATAGAAAGGGTGAATTTATGATGGATTTCAAGTATACCATACCACAGTATGCTTAATCCTTTCAGTTCTCTAATATCACAGACCAATTCACACTTCAGCTGAACCATTAGTTTCTATGAATGGCATTAGCATGAAGTAGCACATGTGAAGGGGTCCCTTAACATTAGATCTTTTTCTTTTTGGTGGGGGGGGCTGCATTGGGTCTCTGCTGCTGCGCACAGGCTTTCTCTAGTTGCGGCGAGCAGGTGCTACTCTTCGTTGCAGTGCGCGGGCTTCTCAGTGCAGTGGCTTCTCGTTGTGGAGCATGGGCTGTAGGTGCACCGGCTTCAGTAGTTGCAGTGTGTGGGCTCAGCAGTTGTGGCTCGCGGGCTCTAGAGCGCAGGCTCAGTAGTTGTGGTGCACGGGCTTAGTTGCTCCGCGGCATGTGGGATCGTCCCAGACCAGGGCTTGAACCCATGTCCCCTGCATTGGCAGGCGGATTCTTAACCACTGCGCCACCAGAGAAGTCCCAAGATTTTTTTTTTTTTTTTTAATTAACAAGAATTACTGCAGGCACATGGCAACATATCCACTTAAATAGGCAACACTAATTCAGGTAGGTGAGTTGATAATAGGCAATAGAGAACTTTGAAAAACCAACTGTTCCTATGATAATAGTAATTTGAACCAAGAAAGAGCAGAAATTAAAGAGGTAAACTATTGTATAGTTTTGAACAAAAACTGTATAAAGTTTCCACCAGGCTTCAAAAGTTATCCGGTTTTGAAACCTATAAAAGCCATCGGCACTAGATGCCTATAAATTCCCATCATCATCTCATTTCTCCCCAGGCTTGCTCTATTCCTGATATTCCTATGTCAACGTTCCTAGCCTTTCAAGTCTATCACAAACATATCAGCTTCTTTTACCCACCATTCCTTGCATACCTCATCAATCCCAAATGCATCCTATCCTACTTGCAAATTTCAGAATTAAAATTTAAGTTTTATAAAATTTATAAATTAAAAAATTTTGAACTTGGGGGCAAAACATTTTCAGAATTGAGTGCAACACTGCTTCAGAAAAAAAGTCACTTCTATAGTTAAAAGGTAATATTTAGTGCATGGAGATCAAGCATAAAGAAATTAAAATGCATAAAATTATTTAATTGTTGCCTAAATGTAAAGTTTTTGACCATTATATCTATTTCATCTTATACAAATACAAATCTGGATGGCCCTGGAGGTTCATTCGCCTCCCTCCCTTCCCCCATTTCTGGATCTTTTCAAAGAGCAAGCTCAGCAGGTCAGACATAATCAAAGAACAGGCTCAGCTGAGCTGCCAAGGAACCAAGGCTCCCACGTGCACCAACCAGAAGTTCCTACTGTGAGAGAGTCACCTAGAGGTTCCAGCAAAGATGTGGGACATTATGGGGTGAAGTTCCTCTCCTGGAGCGACCTCCAAGACACGTCCCAGGCCAGAGGTGCCAGCCTAAGCACCCCTCTGCAGGATGGGAGCCTGGGGAATCACACGTCCTCTATTTCTCTGCTTGTACATTTGTCCCCAGTAAACACTAGGTAACCACTACACTGCACTGTGCGTTGTGTAGTCTGGGGCATGTGTGTCCCGCCCACTTTGTCCCTTTTCCTGCCAGGCTCTATGCTGTTTTCCAGATAAATTTTTACTTTTAAAGCTCACAGCCTGTGATACATCATTTACACATCAGGAAACTGAGTTCAAAGAAATTTAAAATTATCTACTTATTCACCTTTTAAATTAATGACGAGATAAGAACATAACTGGTGCTAGAGTGTAATTTTCCAAAGTTTAAAAATATGGCTTTCGGGGCTTCCATGGTGGCTCAGTGGTTGAGAATTCGCCTGCCGATGCGGGGGACACGGGTTCATGCCCCAGTCCGGGAAGATCCCACATGCCGTGGAGCGGCTGGGCCCGTGAGCCACGGCCCCCTGAGCCTGCGCGTCCGGAGCCTGTGCTCTGCGACGGGAGAGGCCACAGCAGTGAGAGGTCCGTGTACCGCAAAAAAAAAAAAAAAAAAAATGACTTTCATGCAAATATAAAATGAACAATGCCAAAGATATTATTCAACTCATTAACGACGGTAACAGTTCAATTTTGAATAGACACAACATTACTAAAATGAATTCGCTAATAGATGCAAAAATGGTGACTCCATTATAAGAAGGATTAGAGAAATAAGCACCAAAGCACTCAGGGTGCCTCAGTGAACAGGAACAGTGAACAAACATTACTTAGTTCTTTGGACTTAACTGCTTAACAAAAAGGAACCATTAGGCATTTCCTTTGGCCTAGTGGCACCTTGAAAAAATTACTGATACATTAAGAGTGCCATAAACAGAAAGAAAATTTAGAAATCTCTGCTACAGGGCAATAAAATATCAGGGGCTCTCTCTTTTTCAGAGTTTATATCAACTGTAACTACTGGATAAAAACTATGCATTATGATGGATAAGAATCATTCGCACAACTATCAGTCACAACTTCTACCCCGACGGAGTTGCCAAACAGCTCAGACAAAAGAAAATGAGTAAAAAGTATACACCCCAAATATAGTCACTGGAGGGTCCACAAAGACAAGCCCAGTATTCCACTGAAAAGACACCAGGTAATCTCTTTTGCTCTTTTTCAAGTCTTGAACAAGTTTTCCCAACTCAGATTACAGAAGGTAGTAACAGAAGTAAAGCAAAAATCACAGGAGATGAGAGGGGAGCAAGGGCAGCTACAATCCAGGAGTATTTTCATCAAGAATTGCAGAGTATGCATTGCCAGCAAAGACGTACTACACGGGACAGTCTGTTATGTGGCTATTGGACACATAATGGTACAACCTTTCTGGAAAGCCATTTGGTAACATGTACTAGAAACTGTAGGGATTCAGATCTTTGATTCCGTAATTCCACTCTCAGAAATTTTCCTTCAACATATAATGTGGACCACGATATAATCTATCTCACAGCATAAATTACAAAAGTAAAACATGTGGAATAACTTAAGTAGATTTCCCAGCTTAAATATTCTTTCCAGAAACCCTGTCTCAAATCCTTTCTTTGCAATCCACTTAATACACAGGATTTCCTCTATGATGTCTCTTATCACACTGCACTCTAACTTCCGATTTTCTCATCTATTTGCCCTATTAGGCTATAATCTCCATAAAGGCCTGGATCACGTATTTCAGTTGCATGGATTTAGCATGATGCCACATGTATAGTAGGCACTAAAAGGTTGGCTCAATGAAATTATTATACAGCCTGAAATACGTGTATGTTTCCTCTGTGGAGATGAAAAATAATTACAAGTATTAGCAACATCAAAACAAAATTATGTCAGAGAAAAGCCTCAAGTTATATCCCAACTACATTGACAGACCATCAGAATCATTTGCATATATTTTGAAAAGCACAAACTGCCAACAGAGGGGACATGCACCACAGTTACTGCTGACGCAGAGAAAGAGATCGCAGCGTCACACCAAGGGGAGCCAGTCTCTGCCACATCCTGAATGCATGATCACACGAGGTATTTCCACAGACAACAATAAAGCGCTGAAGAAAACCACCGTATGCTATTAGCTTAAAGCAAGTTTGAATAACGATAAATATTATCCTTAAATGTGATGGCGATTGTTTTAATTATGTTAAAAAGGAATCTGATATGTTTCTCAGGTCAGTGCTTCTCAAACTTTAAGGAGCATAAGACTCATGTAGGGGTCTTGTTAAAATCCAGATTCTTATTGTGTCAGTCCAAAGTGGGGCCTGCGATTTGGCATTTCTTACAAGTCCCAGGTAATACCAATAGTGCTAGGATAGGGACTTCAATCTAAGTAGCAAGGTCTCATACAAGGAAATTCATAAATGTAAAGAAGGGTGTGAAAAGCTCCATTCTCCTGGGGTTTTTTTTGGAATCCTAAAGCACTATTCTCTCCTCTGATGATTTATCAAAACCTTTCTGATCAGGATTCTCAATATTCTGCAAATGCTACAGTTTAAAATAATGGAAAATGCAGAAATGGAAGAGAGGTCATCCCTCCAGATCCCAGGGAAATTAAAAAGATATTAAAAGAAAGCACTAAAAATGAACTCTATGCCCACAAATTTTTGATAATCTAGATGAAATGGACGTATTCCTTGAAAGTCTGCCAACACTCACACAAGAAGAAATAAATGATCTGAAGAGGTCTACATCTATTAAAGAAATTGAATCAATAATAACCTTGCAAAACAGAAAACATGAGACCCAGATGGGTTCACTGGTGAATTCTACGAAATATTTAAGGAGAAAATCATACAAATTCTATACAGTCTCTTTCATAGGATAGAAGCAGAAGGAATACTTCCTAACTCATTCTATGAGGCCCCCATTACCCTAATGCTAAAACCAGACAAAGATATTACAATAAAACTACAGATCTCTTGTGATCATACACACAAAAATCCTCAAGAATATATTAGCAAATTGAATCCAAAAAATGTATGGAGAGAATTATACACCACAACCAAGTGGGATTTATTTCAGGTATGCAAGACTGATTCAAAAATCAATTAATGTAATCCATCACATCAGCAGACTAAAAATGAAAAATAACATGATCATTTCACTACATACAGAAAAAACATTTGGAAAATCCAACGCCCATTCATGATAAAACCTCTCAGTAAACTAGGGATAGAGGGGAATGTTCCCAACTTAAGAAAGACTATCTCCAAAAGACCTACAGCAAACATCACACTTAATGGTGAGAAACTCAAAGCTTTCCCAGTGTGGTATCAGAAATAACAGACAAATATATCAAAGGAAAATAATAAAGAGCCCAGAAATAGACCCTCATAAATACAACTGATCTTTATCAAAGGAATAAAGGCAATACAATGGAGCAAAGACAGTCTCTTCAACAAATGGTTCTGGAACAACTGGACATACACATACAAAAATATGAATGTAGACACAGACCTTACAGCCTTCACAGAAATCAAATGAAAATGGATCAAAGACCCAAATGTAAAATACAAAACTTCAAAATTACTAAGACATAAGAAGTAAACCTAGATGACTATGCATATGGTGATGCCTTCTTAGGTACAACAACTAAAAGCACAATCCATGAAAGAAAAAGTTAATAAACTGGTCTTCCTTAACATTAAAAACTTCTACTCTTGGGCTTCCCTGGTGGCGCAGTGGTTGAGAGTCCGCCTGCCGATGCAGGGGACACGGGTTCGTGCCCCAGTCCGGGAAGATCCCACATGCCGCGGAGCGGCTGGGCCCGTGAGCCATGGCCGCTGAGCCTGCGCGTCCGGAGCCTGTGCTCCGCAACGGGAGAGGCCACAACAGTGAGAGGCCCGCGGACCGCAAAGAAAAAGAAACTTCTGCTCTGCAAAGGACAATGTCAAGAGAATGAGAAGACAAGCCACAGCCTGGTAGTAAATATTTTCAAAAGATAGATCTGATAAAGGACTTTTCTTCAAAATATACAAAGAAACATTTAAAACTCAACAATAAGAAAACAACTCAATTAAAAAATGAGCCAAAGACCTTAACAAAGGCCTCACCAAAACAAGTTATACATGTGCCAAATAAGCAAGTGAAAACAAGCTCCACATCGATCGTCATCAGGGAAACACATGTTAAAACAATATCACAGACACAACTACACACCTATGAGAATGGCCAAAACCTAGAACACTGACAACACCAAATGCTGGTGAGAAAGTGGAGCAACAGGAACTCTCATTCATTGCTGGTGGGACAGTAAAACGTACAGCCCCTTTGGAAGATAGTTGGGTGGTTTCTTACAAAACTCAACTTTATCTTACCCTATGATTCAGCAATCACCTTCCTCGGTTTTTATCCAAAGGTGTTGAAAACTTATGTCCTCACAAAAACTGCACGTGGATGTTTACCACAACTTTATTCATAACTGTCAAAACTCAGAAGCAACCAAGAAGTCTTTCCGTAGGTGAATGGGTAAACTGTGGTACATCCAGATCATGGAATATTATTCAGCGCTAAGGAGAAATGAGCTGTCAAGCCATGAGAAGACATGGAGGAACCTTAAATGCATATTAATAGGTAAAAGAAGCCAACATGAAAACACTACATACTGTACGATTCTAACCACACGACAGTCTGGAAAAGGCAAAATTATGGAAAAAAATTTAAAAAATCAATGTGGGGGGGAATAAATATGCAGAGCACAAAGGATTTTAGGGCAGTGAAAATGCTGTTATGATTCTATAAGGATGGATATATTTCATTACACATTTGTCCAAACCCATCGAAGGTACAACACCAAGAGTGAACCCTACAGTAAACTACGGACTTTGGTGATTTTGATCTATCACTGTCGGTTCATCATCTGTAATAAATGTACCACTCTGGTGGAGGATGCTGACAATGGGGGAGGCTATCTATGCATGTGTAGGGGGTCTATGAGAACTCTATACACCTTCCTCTCAATTTTGTTGTAAACCTGAAACTACCCTAAAAAAATAAAGTCTTTTTTTAAAAAAAATGGAAAACAGGCTCTCAGTAAGTGTTCTTGAGAAGAACATCTCATTTTTCAGGAGTAGATTACTGATGCCTATACTGGGATAGTGGAACTGAGAAATAAGAAATGTAAGGAAAATTGCTCCTATGTCTTCCACTGCCTAGAATGGTTCCTGGTACACGGCAATCACTCCAATAACTATTGAATACATGACTACAATATTTAGCCTGGAAAAAGAGAAAAAAGGAAGAAAAATCTGGTTAAGGTCTGTCAGTATTTGAAGGCAATTAAGTAGAACGTAAGTCAAAGTCTTCTGTATGATTTCAGTTGAAAAATAAAAGAACTAAAGGTCAATTTCAGCTTAAGTACACATTTTAAACAATCAGTTGACCAACAACAGTATGTAATTTCTCAAAAAGTCAGAACTACCGGAACATGTTCAAGCAAAAAAGTCGGAGAGCCATCTCAGAGGGGCGATACCAAAGACACACTTGCCCCACAACACTAAGGATTTCTAAAGTCTTCTCTCCACACAGGATTCAGTACTCACAGCACTTTTACTCACATTAAGAATAAACTGCAAGAGTAGTTTTCCTACTTTGAAACAGAAACATAAAGTTGCCTCAACGTAAACAGCGGCAACTGGGCCAGAAGCCCAATTTATACAATTTACACATGGCCTAAGAGTAAATCAAAAGCTTCAATTCTGTGAAGTCATAAAAACAAAAGAAACTATTCCACAGTGATAAATGAACACCTTCAAAGGCAATGGTGTGATAAAGATACAGAAATACCCTCAGAATGAAATCCATTTGTTTGAGCATCTGTTTTCCACCTACAAAGAATAACTCTTTCTGATGGATTTAACCAAGAAAAAAAGAGAATACAATTCATTTGAATGAGAAGTTAATGCACAAACACACCTCATTTTCCTAGAGAACCTCCAAAGACATCTGGTGGTCATGTATCAAAAACCACAGAAGATTTTTTTCCTTTTTGGTGTGACCAAGCCATGACATTCCAGCACTGCGAATATTACAGCTGCCTCCACAGCTCCTCACTTGATATTTTCAATTGTTTTGTCTGAAAGAACAGTATTATTTCTGATAATGCTACAAAGGACCAATTTACAAGACTTTTTTTTTTAAATTAAGATTTTTAAACTCACTTTAGAAGCTTTTGTTTCGGAAAGCATGTAGCTATCACAACGCTGATATGGAAAAGGTGTGCTCGGAGGATGCTGCAGAGACTTAATACCACCAAAACAAAGGAAACTGATTCTCTAGATCACGTGGAAAGGATGGCTTATAAAGTTAATGAGATAGTACTTACGGCAAAAGAAACAATTTGGCCATTAAGAATGAGGATGAACTAAACATTTTTGTCATCAAATATAATGAAACAAATTAAAAGAACAAAAATTAAGGCAAGTACAAACACGCAAAGTGTAGTTATGACAGCAAAGTCTTAGTAAGTGAGAAATAAATTGAAGAGAATAAAAAGAAAGGAGTCCAACAATTATGAGTTATACACAAGGAAAAGCATTAAGAGCCAAAGCAGCCAATTTCCCCTTAACACGCAAGTGACTTGAAGACTACCTGGGCTAGATTTCTAATTGGGCAGATGAGTAAAGAGGATTAACCCTTGAAACTGGAAAATCCACTAGTTTGCCTCTTCGATTTCTTAGCTATCCCTGGAGAGCAAAGACATCACAATTCTTAAGCAGAAGCTTTAGCCTGAGGGCTATGTGCCATCCACAAAGGGATGAAAATTTCTTTAAAAACAAACAAACAAAAACACCTGCCAGTTTTCCAAGTTTCAAAGCAGGCACAGCACTTTAATTTAAACAACAAAAAAGCCATGTTGATACTAGGAAAAACAGTCAGAAAACCCAGGTTGTACTCCTAGCTCCAACACGTGTCTCCAAAGGCTTTCTGTGGAAAAGAAACATTTTATTCCCTGTGTATCAAGTTTATCCCAAAAGTATGAGTCTGTGAGCTCACCCTTGCTGATAGAATAAAAACAAAGTATTTGACAAATTATCAAACTAAAGTATCTCTAATGAAAATTTAGCATCTGATTTGAGATGTGCTAGAAGTGTAAACTAAACATGGAGTTTGAAGATTTAGTACAAAAAAAAGTCAACTACGGCATTAACAATCGTTTATTTCTCATTACATGTTGAAATTATATCATTTTAGACATTAAAGATAAAGGTCACCTGTTTTACCTTTTTAAAGAGGCCACTAGAAAATTTTAAAGTACATATGAAATTTAGATACTCAGGAAGTGTTGAATGAATAGAGAAAATTTTGTATAGAAGTACAAAACAGCAACTAAGTAAGAGACTGACATTGACTTTTTAATTCATCCACCAGCTATATTCAAATGGAGTGATATTAAAACCTCCCTTTACTTGGTAATCATGAGAATTCTGAAATGTGGACTGAGTCAATTTTTTTTAAAGTTGAAAAGTTTACAGCTGAAAAAGTAAACTGACGTACACTATTTCTTTTGGGCTGAATTGTGTCCCGCATAAATTCCTGTGCTGAAGTCCTAACCTCCTGCACCTCAGAAAGTGACTGTATTTGGAGATAGGGCCTTTAAAGGGGTAATTAAGGTAAAATGAAGTCCTATGAGTGGGACTAATCCAATAGGACTGGTACCCTTATAAAAATAGATTAGAACACAGATGACCCACAGACCAAGGGGCAACATGTGAGGACACAGAGAGAAGGCAGCCATCTGCAATCCAAGGAGAGGCCTCAGGAGAAACCAACACTGCCAACACCTTAGTCTTGGACTTCCAGCCCGAGAACTGTGAGAAGGTAAACTTGTTTAATCCAGCCAATCAATGGCACTTTGTTACGGCAGCCCCAGTAAACTAATACACTGTTCCAAACAGTTAAAATTTTTCTAATAACTGATGTGGTTTTGCTTTTCACACTTAAATTACAAACTCAGTGCTTCAGTCACACTAGCCATACTTCAAATGCTCAACAGCCACAGATATTAGATAGCCCAGATCTAAAGAAGGGAACAAACCAGAATGTCTAACAAGAACGCTTAATTAGTTGGGATATGTGACCAAGAGGCATCTTGCTACTATATATTGAAGAATTTTTCATCTGTAATTTAAAAATAAAGGCAAATGCAAATAACTCAGATCTACCCTTATGTCATTCTTATAAGGATTTGCTAAATAGAGATTACAGAAGGGAGTTAACAGTTTAGGACTATGTTTGGTACCAATGAATGTCGTCACCAAGGGCTCTTGAGAGATCTGTTGCTGCAAAATGCACAGAACTACTGATGCAGGTGGCCAGTACACATTTATATCACAAAGGAGCCAGAACTCTAGATACAGGTTACCCAGGGATTCCCAAATTAGCTTCTAGTAAAGTGGGGAACGCTAATATCCAACTTCAGGTTTTATACTCCTTTTACAAACTTAGGCATTTTCCATGGAAATTAAGTTCCAGAAATACAAGAGATGGCAGGAATACTATACTAGTATATGAATACTAGTATATGAATGAACCTGAGATATTCCCAGATTCATTTCCACTTAACCATGAGGCATCAAAAAACTATGACCACTATAAATAATTTCGTGCATCTAGAAATAATAAATTCAACAAGCGTGGAAGAAAAATACAGAATCCAGGAAAAAATAGTTTTGGTAGCCCTAAGGGAACACATTACTAAATAAATAGCTATCTCCTTTGAGAATTAGAAAAATGAATGGATTTCAAAATGTAATAATCAGTATAATAAAGTTGATCTAATACAAAATATTTTACATATCCATAGACTCTACTTAAACTTGCTTTTTATACTAGCTTAAATTCGACCAAGGAGTTCACGTTTGTATATATTCCTACATTCCATAAAGAAACTAAGGCTCTAAGAAATTGAGTGTCAAGCCCAAGGTCACATAACTAGCGAAGAGGATGCCTAAAACTCAAACCCGGACTTCTAGGTCCAGAACTTTTCTATAGGTTTTACCCTGTTGAATCATTAAAACTATGCCCAGCACACAGTGTCATGTAAATGTTAGTTGTTACAAAAATGTGTAACATAATTATGCTGACTTGATCAAGTGTGTGCTCATAATACTTAAAATGGTAATTTGATTCATAATAAACCTCAACAATGGTAATTCAGTTTGGAAGAAATAACTCCCAAGAGCATTATGGTCACAGGAATCCTTTCAAAATTTAAATGTATATAATCTTTTTGCAAAGAAATGGAGAGTGATAGATAAAAGGCTTTCTAGCACAAATTTATGATGAAATTACGTGGGGAAAATAAAATGGAACTTTTCAGTTACAGTTTATTATATATACTTCTAAGTGAATGATGATTCATACCAAACTGCTGTATTTTTTTATTCCATCATATCAGCTTAAGAGGGATATAAACACTTTATTTAAGATGCCAATACTTGGGGCTTCCCTGGTGGTGCAGTGGTTAAGAATCCGCCTGCCAATGCAGGGGACATGGGTTCGAGCCCTGGTCTGGGAAGATTCCACATGCCGCGGAGCAACTAAGCCCGTGGGCCAACTACTGAGCCTGTGCTCTTGAGCCCGCGAGCTACAACTACTGAAGCCCACGCGCCTAGAGCCCGTGCTCCACAACAAGAGGAGCCACCACAATGAGAAGCCTGCAAACTGTAACGAAGAGTAACCCCCGTGCGCAGCAACAAAGACCCAACGCAGCCAAAAATAAAAATAAATAGATGTCAATACTCAATGTTAAGGGGGATTTAAAAATGTGAGGGACAACTGTGCTGGATTTAAAAAGACTGAACCAAATGCACAGGTAGTCCTAGTTTGGAACAAGCACCTGGATAAGTTGTTTTGAAAATGAGAAAATTTAAATATGGTTGGGTATTAGACACTGACATTTGACATGGAAAAGTAGAGTTATGAACAGAATAAAGCAACTCACAGTATGTTCTCATTTTGCTTTAAAAATACCTAACTGTATTTATACACAGAAAGTATCTGGAGGGATATAAATATGAATATACACACACGAAATGTTCACAAACATGGAGATAACAGTGGTAATCTCTGAGAGGCTGAAATACAGCATTTTTATTTCATTTTTGTTTGTCCATATCTCCTAACTTTTTATAATGCATATGTACTATGTTGTGAAAGTTTACAAAAATGTTTAAATATCAGTATTTTTAGTAAGCCACAAATTAAAACCTCTGTAATTATTTGCTCTATGTCATAGGTTTGTGAAATAAGCACACGTAAAATAATGATTCTAAGGATGGTTTTACTCTTCACTTTTATTTAACTATGAAGTATTTAAAATACTTTACTTTCAAACATATGGAGTTCTAAATATAAAGCTTGATGATAAAAACTGAAATGATCACAGACACTAAAGCAAAAAAAAATCCAGATTTTTAAGAATATTTTGAAAATGCATCTATACTTAGAGTTTAAAATAGCAATAGTATGTGCTTACCAGTTAAACATTACTCTTCACCAATTTAAAAAAACCTTTAGATAAAACGTTAAGAAGTCAATGAGCAAAATAACTAAAATGGCTGCATTCTTACTATGTATCAGTGTTAAATGCTTTACAGATACTCTTTAATCTTCATAACTCTCCTTGGAAAGTGTCATTCTATTTTATTGATGAGAAAATCAAGACAAAGAACTATGTATCCAGAAAACATAAAGAAACTCCTACTTGGTAATCATTTTGCAATATATACATGTATCAAAGCAAAAGTAATACAACATTATATATCAATTATATCTCAATTAAGAAAAAGAAACTCCTACAAATTAAATTCTTTAAAAAAATCACAGACAACCCAATAGAAAAATGTCAAGAATAACCATCATCAAAAAGTCTATAAATAATAAACGCTGGAGAGGGTGTAGAGAAAAGGGAACCCTCCTACACTGTTAATGAGAATGTATACTGGTGCAGCCACAATGGAGTACAGTATGGAGGTTCCTTAAAAAACTAAAAATAGAGCTACCATATGATCCAGCAATCCCACTCCTGGGCACACATCTGGAAAAGATGAAAACTCTAATTCAAAAAGATACGTGCACCCCAATGTTCACAGCAGCACTATTTATAATAGCCAAGACATGTTAGAAACCTAATGTCCACTGATAGATGAATGGATAAAAAAGACAGGGCATATATAAACAACGGAATATTACTCAGCCATAAAAAAATGGAATAATGCCATTTGCAACAACATGGATGGACCTAGAGATTATCATACTAAGTGAAGTCAGACAAAGGCAAATATCATATGGTATCACTTATGCAGAATCTAAAAAAATGATACAAAGGAACTTACTTACGAAACAGAAACAGACCCACAGACACAGAAAACAAATTTATGGTTCCCAAAGGGGAAATAGAGGGAAGGGATAAATCAGGGATTTGGGATTAATAGATACACACTACTATACATAAAACAGATAAACACCAAGGACCTATTGTATAGCACAGGGAACTATATTCAATACCTTGTAATAACCTATACTGGAAAAGAATCTGAAAAAGAATAGATATATAGATATAGCTACAGATATATGTATAACTGAATCACTCTGTATGCCTGAAACATTAAAAATCAACTATACTTAAAAAAAAGAAAAAGAAAAGAAAAATGGCAAGAGACAAACATTTCCCAAAGATGTACAACCAATAAACAAGTGACAAGGTCAGCATTCTGCCATAAGGGAAATGCAAATTAAAACCACAGATTCCTCTACACACTCACCGGAATGGCTAACATTTTAGAATAACAATTCTAAGGATTGAAAATGAACATTCGAGGTGATAAACGTAGCATGAGCTAAGGCGAAAGTATTGAAGCTCCAATAAATGTTCACATAAGTAAACAGTGGGGAGTTCAGCTTGGCTTGGACACAGAGAGGTGATAAAGTATTCTGGAATAGTGGTTAAGAGTCAGATCACGGGCTTCCCTGGTGGCGCAGTGATTGAGAGTCCACCTGCCGATGCAGGGGACACGAGCTCGTGCCCTGGTCCGGGAAGATCCCACATGCCGTGGAGCGGCTGGGTCCGTGAGCCATGGCTGCTGAGCCTACGCTTCCGGAGCCTGTGCTCCGCAAGGGGAGAGGCCACAATGGTGAGAGGCCGGTGTACCGAAAAAAAAAGAGTCTGATCACGAAGGGCCTTTAAGGTCAGGATAAGGACTTTAACCTGTATATGATTAGCAATGCTGAACCATGACATGGATGACACAATTTAATTGAGTTTTAAGGTATACAAAAGGCTGCTTTGTATAAAATGTTCCAAAGGCAGAAGGACACAAACTTTCCAAAGTTTTCTATCTCCTACCTTGCAATAAATCTATCCTCCACACTGTGGTTATACCCTCACTGCTCAACCATTCTTCCAAAACCTCCACCTGTTCTCTCCAACCTTATTTCTTCCTCACTCGCCACCAGATGAACTGAATTAGTTCATGGCCACAGATGCAGCACTGAGCTCTCACTCAAGGAAGGCCTAGTGCCTGCAGTGCTCTGTGCTTCCCCCCAGGCCTCTCACAATTTAAATCCAGTGCTTTTCCGGATGTCCACTTGACACCTGTCCATCCCATCATTTCTCTGCCTACTCCAGACTGCCCTCATCTTCTCCCCAGTCCCCACGGTTCCTATGTGGGTCCTATCAGACATAATTTAACATCTAACTAGAATCTGTCTTGTTTTGTTCTTGATTCCAACAAGACCATAAGCTCCTGGATAGAAGGGATCACTTTTGTATCCTCCACAGCATCTAGTATCAAAGGACATACACTAGCTACTTGTCAGTTCCTCTAGACAACAGAAATGCAAACATATCCTTAGATCCAGTAATTCCATTTCTGGAAATTTATCCTACTGATAAACTCACATAAATATGCAAAAATAATATAATCAAAGATATGCATTATAGATTATAATAAGAAAAACTAGAAATAACCTAAATGTCTATTAAGAAAGCCTAGCTCCTTTGTGTCTATACTGCCCATTAAAAAAAAAAAAAGTTGGGATATCTACACGTGTGGACCATCATAAAGTAGTAAGTGAAAAAAGCTGCAGGAAAGGGCATAAAACAGGTCACACACACACACACACACAAATTTAGAAAAACACAATTTAGAGATTTAAAATGACAATCTCTGCTATGGAGATTTTTCCCTGCAGTGCTAAAAACAAGACAACGGGCCCAAAATGGAGTCATGTATGCCACATCCCCAAACCCAGACTTAATACTTAACCCAATTATGTACAGCTTCAGCTCTCCCCAAAATGGAATCTTAAACCAGCCAGTCAGGAATCACCCTATCAGCACTAGTGAAGTAATCTGCCTGATAGACCCTTACCATCCCCTAAAGGAAAGTGACCTTGCTAGAACCAATCTACCTTTTGCTAGTATAACTTCCTTGTTCCTGCCCCCTTCTGCCTATAAAGTCTTTCATTTTGTACAGCTCCTCCAAGCTCCTTTCTGTCTGCTACATTGGATACTGCCCAATACATGAATTGTTAAATAATCATTGAATAAGATTTGTAATATTTACTCACTTGCATTGTTTAACATATAGAAATACTTCTATTTTTGAAAAATGAACAAAGAGCACACAGAATCTATAATAATCTTTGTAATAGAAGAATATTGATATGTTTTCACCCACTGCTCCAAGAGTAATTTACAAAACAATTTATAATATAAATCCATTTTATTTAAAACACGAATAATAATATACTGGGTTATATGTACAAAAATAAATATTCATAACATTCCACCTTGGGACTTCCCTGGTGGTTCAGTCGTTAAGAACCTGCCTTCCAGTGCAAGGGACGCAGGTCTGATCCCTGGTGGGGGAACTGGGATCCATCCTACATGCCGCGGGGCAACTAAGCCCACACGCTCTACAGCCCCTGTGCCACAACTACTGAGCCCGTGTGCTCTGCAGCCCGCCCGCCACAACTAGAGAGAAGCCCCCCACGCCTCAACGAAAGATCCCGCATGCCGCAACAAAGACCCGATGCAGCCAAATAAATTTTAAAAATATATTTTAAAAAAATGCCACCTTAATAATGGTTATTTCCAGAAGAGGGATTACAGGAAACTTTCACATTCTAGGTTAGTCGTTTTTCTTTAAATAATAACCATTTACTTTAGTTACAAAAAACAAAGATTAAAAATATATATTTCCCTGAGCTAATGATCATTCCAGAGATGTGCATTTTGGCCCACCTAGCAATTAGTTCATCTGAAGAGAATCAGTTTGTCAGCATGCCTGCTATACTAAATCTGGGTACACATCACAGGTACATCATGCCTAAAAATTAAATCCACAGAAGTTATCAATACAAAAACTACCTCTCTGCTGTAAAGTATTAAGTGTCTGTTTGATGAAGGGAATCCCTCTAAATGTAAAGTTAACCTCGAATACTTACTGAATTACTATAAGAGGCCAGGCATTGCAAGGGCCCCTCATCATACGCTTTTCTGTTTTTAAACATCTCTCATTTATCTAGAGTCGAAGTAAACTTCTAGGGAGCCCGTGCTTCTAGTCCAGTGTTTGAGAAGAGATAGGAATCTGTATAAACTTTTACCCTTAGGAACAGGAGGAAACTAGGAGAACCACTAAATCCCAAAGATCTCCTCAAAGGAGCTCGGGATTCTGCCTGGTAGATCTGTGCTTCATAGAGGATATCACGGCTCTTGACAGTTCCCCTACATGCCCTGTCCCAGTGAGGAGCTTACACATGTCTAACTTGACGAGTCTAGGCCTCCTTCCTAAGCCTTTGATAAAACACAGAGGGAGCAGAACTGCCTGTGTTTCCTACTATTTCCTACTTTTCTATTGCTCCAGACCTTCTCTATCTCAGCACTGACCCAGAGATCCAACCATGTTAGCCTTACTGCTGAATCTAATAGCTTGAAGCCAAGCGCTTTACATGTTTTACAACTCATTTATACTCACAGTAACGCTGCGAAAGATTCCTATTTTATAGATGAAGAAACTGAAATACAACCAGCAAAGCTAAGATTTAAACCCAGAGACCCTGTTGCCTCACTCCAACCTTTACTATGCAGCACTATCTATATGACATATCTCATTAAACCTAGAAAACACTAGAAATCCTCCTTTCTAACTAAACCTAAAGCACTTAGATTTAGTAACAAATCTTAACGTCAACAGGCCACGTGAATCCAATGTTCTCTCTTGGAAATGCTATTAGTGCCGCTGCTGTTGGATAACAGAACTATGAAATTTCATTTGCAAAACATTTATGTTTGCCAGTGATTTTCTTAACTTAGGAGAAGCCGTTTAGTTATGATTAAACACCCAACCTCTTAACCAAGTCAATGTAAACCTATCTGGGTTCAGATTCTAGCTCCATTACTACCTGTTTCCTTTACCTGTAAAATAAAATATGAAGTATATATAAACAACTTAGCCCAGCAAATGACTGGAGAGGAAGGAGTCAGTGTTCCCTACTGTTATTATCCTTTGATTGTTTTACCATAAATACTCCCAGGATGTGGGAAAGCTGACAAGTTCAGATCAAATTCAATATCCCACCCCCTCCCAAAAATATTCGTGAATTCATGGGTTTAGAGAAAACTTTAAACATGAAAAAGCTATGCATTCTATTTAAATTGATGAACTGATAAACTAGAAGTTCTACACAACAGAAACACAATAAAAACTGGTAAATAAAAAATGTTTATCACGCAATTAGCACACAAGTCAGTTACTACACTCGATAATGAATGCGACAATTAGCTTCAAAGAACTCATTCTTCCATCTATTTCCAGGTGAATTACAATGCCTTTACACTTAGAAATAATAAAAATTCTTGAGTATTATATCTTTAAAGCATTTTTTATTGGGTAACCTCTGGCATTTTCCATGGATTACAAACCGGCAGGCAATAATAAAGGCAATAAAGACTGACCTTTACCCCTTTGGCGTCTAATGTTCTACTGTTAGAGATAAGTTCAGACTGTTAAGAGCCTAAGAGCTCACATTACAAGTAGGGCGTCGTCTTCTCCAGGTGAAGGGCATAAAATACATCATCTTTTAGCCCTCACAACTCTACACCGCAAGGACTAAAAACTATCCTCGTTTTTTTCAGATAAGGAAACTGAGGCACAAGAGAGGTTGAGTAATATGCCTAAATGGAGGACATCTGAGGCAGATTGGAAACCATTCTGGGTCTGGAGTCCAGCCCTCTTAACCTCATCAGGGATCTGGGGGTGCGCACATCAATGTCAGTGTAAAACGTGTTAAGAAATACAGTACCAGTGGGAAGCAGGGGTTCCAACGGGGTAATAGCATGCTCCATAACGGATTACTGGTCTCTGCATTAAAAACATAAAAACGCCACATTAGAACTTCTAGCTAATTAAACAGCGCGCGAAATCGTCAGTACATTTGGTCTCCGGGGCGGAGCACGGAGCGAGCCGCGCTCCAGGCGTGCGGGCCCGGGCACGGCAGGCAGGGCGCGCGGCGGCGGGGACGCGGGAGACTCGAGCCCCAAAGGGTTCCAGGGCGCGCAGGGCAAAGCATGCGGGCGCCACGCGTGCCTCGACAGGGCCGCCCCGTCCAGCGTCTCCCCGCGCCGCCGTCACCATCCGGGACCGGGGGAGCCAAGAAAGCCAGAGCGGCGAGGGGCGGCCACCTCCTCCCCGCCCCGGCTTGTAGCCCGCACGCCGGGAACGAAGGCGACGCGCTGGAGTGTTGTCGCACTTACATAATGGCGGGTGGAGCCACCAGCGAGCGGAGCGCAGACTGCGGGAGCGAGGGCGATCGACCGCTCGGCGCTCGGCTGAGGAACCTGGGAGACGCGCGATCCCCGCTCGCAGATTTAAGTGAACGGCGCTTGAGGCGGCCCCGCCTCCTTCCGGGAGCCGGAGGCGCGTGCAAGCCGCTTGCCCCGCCTGAACCGCGTGTCCACGCAGGTGAGGGCGCCGTACTATCCGCTCACCTGGCCGCTGCCTTCTTCCCGTGCCGCGCTCTCTTCTAGGCTAGCTCGTACCTGAAGCCATCGCTGGTGTTTCTGCCGAGCGCTCCTCACTGAACTTTGGCACGGAGGCCCCTATTTGCTCCAAACCAAGCGTTAATTTCCCCGTCACCCTTCGTCAGCTTGGCATCAGAGCCAAGCAAACGTCCCAAGTTATCCAGAGCCCGTTTTCTCGGTCCTCATTCTTTTTGATCTCTCGCTTGCAGCTTGTGTACTTAAGGAGCACGCCTTCGTTAAAGTCTTCACTTGGTTGCAACAATCGCGGAATGTTTTCGTTGGCAGGAACTTTAAGCTGCTTACTTGCAGCTCCGCTCGCTCCAACACTCCCAACTTCAAGAGTTCATTCTGTGGCCACGCAGCCTTTTCCAAGACTCTGCAAACCAGATCTCTAGACTTAGACTCCCTAGGCTTTACCTTTTCCAGGCTAAACTCTTGTTCTTTCGAAGTTCTTATAGGACCTGATTTTTAGACTCCACCATCGTGGTTCCCATCCTCTGTATTTAATGTTGCTCAGAAACTGTGATTCTGACAGCTGTTGAGAACCATGCAACTGTCAGCACGTGACAACTCGTGCAAACCCCTGCGCTAAGAGACGTGACCAACTCTATCACGGTTTCTATAAGGCGGATCCCTAGGACACACAACCATTAAAATGCCTAGCTGAGCAAGTTCTAGCCAACAGCTGATGGCAGGCCCCTGACCTCCCAAAGGGCTTGAAATTGTGAATATGTTTCTTAAGACTCAGAAGCATCTCTCTCAAAGACCCGAGAGCCATTCCCTGCAGAGGCAGTCTTCAGGAAGGGTAGAGCCTCTGTCTCCCAGTCTCTGTGGGAGGATAGACTCCTCACTTCCGCAGCTGCCAGTGAGCAAACGAAGCTGGTCTAGTCGCCTTTATACTGACCGACGCTTTGCAATTTTCACTTCTCTAACTCTATTGAGCTCCCACTCTTGCCCGTCTCTCATCCTCCCTTTAAAACGTTCCAGTCGCCTCTCCACAAATAAGAATAGAACTCAGCTCTTTCTCGACTGTCAGTAGTTACTAAACAAAACCTATTTTCAACGCTTCAACTAATACCCGTCTGTGTTTATCTTGGACACTGGACACAATGTTCCAGGAGTGATGCAACCATAGAAAAGTACAACATTGCCCATGCTCAATAACTTTTTCAGCTGCCAGATCAAATAGAACTTGCAGGTGTTTTTCACATTCACCACTGTCAAGCCAAGGGTACACCTATCTCACAGTCAATTTTAGACGAAACTGCTAGGGACTTTACAGTTATCATTGTAAAATTAAATATTATGACTTTGCCATCACAGTTACATGGGTGGGCCATTTCAACTATGTTACTTACTAGCTGTGAGACATTGGAACTCTACCTCAGTTTCCTCAGATATAAAATGGGAACAATGTTGCCTACTTTGGAACGGTTCTGTAAGGATCAAATGACTTGGTATGGATAAACACTTGGGCAGGTGCCTAGCACGTACAGGTTTGCAACAAACGTTTGTCCCTCTCCATCAATATGAGACGTATTCCACTTACACCTTATGACATCCTTGTTTATATTTGTAACACACATCCTTGCAAAGTTTTCATGTGTAATCTTGCTCAAGTTTCTCCCAAAGTCATTACCGAAGAAAACTGAAATATTAACCACAATAAATGTCAAAAGTCCACGTTTCAAGATGCCACTAGTGAAACTATAAGACAACAGACTGGAGGTGGAGGGAGACTGTGCCCATGTAATAGCCAAGTGGTTGCTATATCTATATCAGTAAAAAGCAAACAGGCCAGTAAATGGATGACCAAGGATGCTACAGAGTCCAAGCTCATACTGCTTGCCCCACTGACAGACCAATAAATTGAGAGACAATTTGTTGGGGCAAGGAATAGCTACTTAATTCAGAAAGTCAGCAGACAGAGAAGATGGTGGACTAGCGTCCCAAAGAACGACTTGTTTGGGTTTGGATGCTAGTTTCTTTTACAGGACAAAGAGGGGGAAGTGAGGAGGTGAAGTAAAAAAAAGTGATACATTATTGTAAATATTCCCTGGTTCCAGCCAGACTCTGGAGGGGATGTGTTAATTTCTTCTTTCCTGCAGCCATTCACAGGTGGGCCTAGTCATGATGTTTCATATGAGCCAAAGGAAAGTATTTTAGCTTAAGGCTCAGCATGGGAGGCAGGGTTCCAAGAGAAGGGCCATTATGTATACTTTAAGGCATAGGCAACATCCCTTTAGTGATTAACTTGTAGCAAAAGCAATAGAATACAAAGGTTAAAGTAAAAGAAACAGATCCAATATGGAGTCAGATTTGTTCTTCTTTATTACAAGGATATATACCGGCAAATTACAAAAGGTATTCAAATGGCAAACCATGTGAAAAACACAGCATCAGTAGCATTCGGAGAGCAAATTTGAACAATGAGATAAATTTACTTGCCAGATTGCAAATAGTATTTTAAATAATCAGACAAATTTACACTGGTTGAGTAATTATTATGTTCCAGTCACTATGTTGAGGTCTTTGTATTTTATTTAATTACCCTAAAATGTAGGCTTCAAGAGAACTAGGACCAAATTTTAATTGTTCACTTTTCAATCCTCACACTCGGGCACAGTTGCTGGCAAAGAGTAAGCAATCAGTGAGTATTTACTGAATGTTCGTAATGAAATTGTTTGCAATAGCAATAAATATTAGCAGTAGCCTAGACTGCTTCTTCTCCAGTTCTTCTCACAGCTGACTCATCCAACCAGCCTCAGCACAAAACTGACTTCCTTCCCCTGGTTACTCTTTATTTCATCTAGGCTTGTTTGTTTGTTTTCCTGCAGAGCTATACTCACAATCTGTAGTTATTTAACTTACGTGTTTATGGTTTTTCTCCCCCTGCTAGCATGAGAGCTTCCTAAGGGCAGGAACCATGTCTGTTTTGTTCATTGCTATTTCTCCAGGCAAACAAGATACCTCACCCGTAATAGAGATTCAATAAATGTTTGTTAAATGGATTAATACGTGGTGGGAAAAAATGAAAAATTACAGTGCATCATATCAGCAATTATTAAAAAGAATAAGCTAAATCAATATGCCCTCATGTGGAAAAATGTCTATGACAGAGTAAATTTTATAAATGCAAGTGGTAGGAAAAATCCTACCTATATTATTTAAATGTATTTGGATAACCATACAAAGAGAATTGTTAAAAATGACCTCTGAGATAAAGGGATGGACTACATAGGAGGCAGCAGACTTAGGGAAATATCACTTTCTATTTTATATATGTTTGTATTTTATTACTTAATATTTTTGCAATATGCATAGTAAAGAAATTTAAGGTTGTGAAAATGTATATTAAAAGGAAATTAATGGTCATTATTGTTAATCCCTGTCATATTTTGGGATTCCAGGGAAAGGAACATATATACATACATGGTATAATTTTCAGAGGAGAAATTCCATAGCTTCAACCAAATTTTCAATGGATCCTATGATCCCCAAAAGTTCCATGGGATAGGACGGAACCTCTAGTAATAGGTTATGCATTTTTCTCTACGATACGTAGATGGCTGTCCCATCTCCCTCCCCAACTGTCTTCCATTCTGCCTCCATTTTCTTGAACTGGTGGAGTTCAAAATATATGTTGTTTTAAAGATTTTATAATAAAAAATTTCTGGAGTGAAATAAGTTTTGAAAACACTGCACACTGTTACCAACCTCCTTTGAGATTTATAGCACATTATACATCTTTAAACATCTCATGTTTATCTCCAAACCCAGAATGTCTCAAAACTATTGGAGCATGGAACACTGTTTGCTTGGTATATCTTTTAAAATCTTGCAGAACAGTGTTCCTCCAAACAACTGTTGGGGGAAAGCTACGAGAGGCTATGAGCACAGGTGCTAACACCTCTTTCCTTCAACACCTGTTCTCCCTACTGCTGCCACTAAGTGGTCTTGGAATTTCTGGTCTTCAATCAGCTTCTATCACCTCATGTACTTCAGCATTTTTTGTTCAGAAAATCAAATCTTTCTCTCAACTTCAGAATGTGTGTTTATGCTGATCTCACTTTAACAGTTCAAACAGTATTAAGCTGCCTTTAGACTATTTCCACTTAAATATCTCACCATTATATCTGATTCAAGTGGCTACAACTGAAATCATTAATTTATTCCTCCTCCCAGAGTCTCCATTTCTTTCCTTAGCATCACTATTCTTCTGCACTCCTTGATAAATAACTCTAAGTTGCCTTTTCTTTCACTCCATAAACTCAGTAAGGTGCCAACTTTTGTTCTACTGATCGCTTATCCCAGCCTGTTGAGGTCAATATGAATCAAGATTCAATCATCCTTGTCATTTCCTCTCAACTATCAATCAAAATTTTCATTATTTTAAAGCCTATCTAAAGGATCATCTTCTCTGAAAAGTCTTCCCTGAGATTCACTCAAGCCTCTCACAATTAATCTTACTTTGCTCTGTAAGCTCATTACATTCTTTTGTGCTTCTTTTATAACCTTTTATTTTATAGCCACGTGGTCTGATAAAGTAGAGTTCATTTTATTTATTTATTTATTTTTGCAGTACGCGGGCCTTCCAGTGTTGCGGCCTCTCCCGCTGCGGAGCACAGGCTCCGGAGGCACAGGCTCAGCGGCCATGGCTCATGGGCCCAGCCGCTCCACAGCATGTGGGAACTTCCCGGACCGGGGCACGAACCCGTGTACCCTGCATCGGCAGGCGGACTCTCAACCACTGCGCCACCAGGGAAGCCCCAGAGTTCATTTTAAATGTATGCCACCTCATGCTCCCAGAAGGCTACTTGTGCTCCTTCACCTATACATTTCAAGCATTAGAAAGAAAGGAGGAAGAGTGAAGAAGATACACCACCTACCTTATAAAAAGGTGTGAAAGACAAAATGCATTTTATTCAGGCTGCTGCAACAGGGATCACACCCTAGATCCCCTAAGATCCAAGTGCCTCTACTGTGTGGTTTTGCTTTAGATGTCTATAGGGAGGTATAGACGAGTCTCAGGTGGGGTGATTTGCAGTTGGGGTCATTTTGCAATCAGGATCATTCCTCAATCAGCTGAGCAGGAAATTATGTGTGTGTTTAGCTACTTTCAAGCAGACAAACTTTTCTAATATCAGCTAATCATTCAGGAGATAAAGAATGCTGAGCTGGATACACCTGGAACTAATATAACGTCAGTTATATCTCATTTGAGAAAAAAAGAAAAAGAGAGGGTGGAGAATTTCTCAGCCAGCACTGTTTTCCCGGAGCAGAGGCTCAGATCAAGTTCCACATTTTAAAGGCTTCCCGAAAGTCTCACACAATGCTTTTGTCTAAAAGTAATTGTCTGGTGGCACTTAATCACGTGGCTCCACCTCACTTTAAGAGAGGCTGGGAAGTGTAATCACTTAGATGAGATGCAGTAGGACCAGATAAGAATGGGTGTTATTACTAAACAGGTAAGGGAAAACATGTTCAGAGCGAACTAGCCAACTAGCTTGTCCCTCACCAGGCTCTGTATTATCTGCTGACTGCTGCCCTTCTCCACCCTAGCATCTTTCTAATCTACTTCTCACAAGGTAGCCAAAGCTCCCTTTTTAAATTGTAAAATTGATTATGTCCCTGCTTGCTTAAAACTCATCAGCTGTTTTAAGAATAAAACCCAAACCGAAAAGGTCCTGAATAATCTGGACTTTTCTTATCTCCAGCTTTATCTTATTCTTCTCCTCACATGCTTGTTTCCGTTGTGTTTTTAAACAGAACAAGTCTTTCTACTTTCTTTTTCCCTCTCCTAGAACGTTCTTCCCTGGCCCCGCCAAGTTCTTTACATAATTGGCTCCTTCCCAACTCACATGTTACCTCTTCCAAGAAGCCTACCTTGATTTTCCTTTGTAAAATTACCTCCCCTAGTTACTCTCTCTCTTATACACTGTTTCTCTTCTTTAGAACACTTAATCTTGTTAACTTATTTACTGACCTTTTCCATTATGAGGCAGGGACTTGGCCTGATCTGTTCACTGCAGTATTCTGAGTGTCAAACACCCTGCATAGCACATAGCAAGCATTCATTGTGTATACATACACTATATATAAAAATTATGTTAAAAACTAGCCCTGTTTTAAGACTTATAAATAATAAGACATACATGTTTTTGATTGAGAAGACACATTATCACTAAAAATAAAATTAAAAAAATTAAGAATCCCCAAATAAATCAAATAAATTTAAAATTTCAAAGTATCAACAAGATTTTTATGGAATTTTACAAACTGATTTGTAAGTATGCCACGAGAAGAATAACATTTTTTGGGGAAAAAAAAAGGTCAATAAGAACAGACTTTCCTACTAGGTTTAGAAAAATATATATCACCATAATAATGTAAAAAAGGTATCACTAGCATAGAAACAATTTGATAGAACAAAATAGAGTTCAGAAACAAATTCATATGCGGGAATTGAGTTTATGTGTGATATTTTTAATTAGAGGGAAAAATACAGTGGTATATTTAATAAATATTCTGATGCAATTATCTATTCATGGAAATGATGAAAATCAATTTCTGCTTCATGCCATATAAAGATAAATGTCTAATGTATTAAAAAGCAAATTAATAAACAACAAGGACTTACTGTATACCGCAGGGAACTGTATTCAATATCTTGTAATAACATATAATGGGAAAGAATCTGAGAAAGAATATATATTCTTTATATAACATATTATATATGTGTACATATATGTGTGTATATGTATATATACACAATTTATGTAGTTCTGTCTATATTTATTTATTTTTTGTAACTACTGCCACCTGTGCTTTGTTGAAAACCACCTAATCCCCATCCCACTCCCACCTGGTAAATATGAGACTCATTGAGGACATCAATCCAATTCATAATTTTTGGTCACTTTTAGTATTAAAATATGCTTCTTTTAGTATTAGAATATGTTTATTTTAATATGAAAATTAAATATTACGGTAAAAACTAAATACTGAAATAGGCTCAGTTATTAAGATTCAGAGCTTTTCATTATAAAACTTAGGTCTCGGGCTTCCCTGGTGGCGCAGTGGTTGAGAGTCCACCTGCCGATGCAGGGGACACGGGTTTGTGCCCCCGTCCGGTGCCACGGAGCAGCTGGGCCCGTGAGCCATGGCCGCTGAGCCTGCGCGTCCAGAGCCTGTGCTCCACAACGGGAGAGGCCACAACAGTGAGAGGCCCGCGTACCACAAAAAAAAAACAACTTAGGTCTCATGTTTGATTCAAAACTTTCATCCTCTCCCACCTCTAGACTTGTGGGGCTAGCAATTCTGAGTGGAGGAGAAAGCATCCTGCTGTCTCACACCCCCTGATGCTTCTTTGGGATTAATGCTCAACTCTGGAGCGTGAAGAGGTAAAGGGTCAACAGTCTGACAAAATGACAGTACTGTCCCCTCTCCGTTGGTTATCTTTTGTTTGCTTGCAGTCATCAGTGTGAACTGAATGTGACGTCATCTCACCGCATTGGTGAAAGAATCACAATGCATCATGCGTGGAAGGATAAAGGAATCAATTCAAAACATCTCCTGTGTGCTTAGGCTGGTACCACACATTGCAGAGACCTGGGCAAGCCTGCAGTCCCTAATTTCAGCTACTTGCAATCTGGAGCCTGTCTGCAGGCAGAGGATCCGTTTTTTTTAACCTCCCAGCTACTAGTCACTCAAGAGTTTGGTCATTACCTCCTCAACTCTAGGCCATACCAAATTGTCATATACTTTGGTTTCGGTTTCTCAGAAGCAAAATCTAAATCAGGGATTTAAGTGCAAGTAGTTTATTTGGAGGTGCAGAACCCCTTGTAGAGAGTGGAGTTATTGGGTTGGCCAAAAAGTTCGTTCAGTTAGTGAATCCGTTGTTTGGTAAAGTTCTTTGTGAAAATGAAAAATGTGTCTTTTATTTGTACTTAAAACCAAACGATCTTTTTGGCCAACCCAAATATTAAAGAAGGCAACAAAGGAAGGGTGCATAAGCCAGGTACCACTATAGGAGACTGGAGCGGAATCCCATGGGAAATACGTGTGTGTGTGTGTGTGTGTGTGTGTGTGTGTGTGTGTGTGTGTGTGTGTGTGTGTGTGTGTGTGTGTGTTTCAGGATTTTCCTACTTGAGGGATATTTATACATCAACTGTTAAACATCAGTTGTTTGTTGTTAATATATAGGAATACAATTTATTTTTTACATTAGCCTTGTATCCTGTGATCTTTTTAAATTCACTTATTAGTCATTTAACATGTTTTTGTAGATTTAGAACCTACAGATCAAGTTGTCTGCAAATCGATTGATCATATTTTCGGCAATAAAGACAGATTTATTGCTTCCTTTCTAATCTGTATGCCTTTTATTTATTCATTTTTATTTTTGCCTTATTGCACTGGTTAGGAACTCCAGTATAAGTTTGAAAGGAAAAACTGAGATCAGGCCCTTTGGGAACTATGCCTTGTTCCCAAACCTAGGCATAGAGTACCTAATCTTTCACCATTAACTATGAGGTTAGCTGTAGGGTTTTTTGAAATGTGCTTTTATCAGATTGAGAAATTTCCCTCCTGTTCCTTAGTTTGCTAAGATTTTCTCTGTAAATGTGTGTAAATTTTGTGAAATGTCTTTTTTTACACCAATTAAAGATTATATGGTTTTCCTACTTAATTTGGTTACTATGGTAATCATATTGGTTGATTTTCAAATGTTAAACCAATCTTAACTTCTGGAATTAAATACCACTTTGTCATGATGGATTATCCACTTTATATATTGCTAGGTTTGACTTACATTTTATTAAATATTTTGCATCTATGTTCATGAGGAAATATTAGTATTAGCATGCCTTTCTTGTAAAGGAATTCCTTTCCCAGTTTTTGTTTCACTGTAATTCTAGCCTCATAAATTGAGTTGAGAAAAGTTCCTTCTTCTTGCATTTTCTAAAAGTTTATGTAAGAGTGGTTTTATTTCTTCCTTAACTATTTGATATAACTCACTAGTGAGGCCACTTGAGCATGGAGTTTTTTAGAGAGGAATATTTTAAATGGCATATTCAATTCCTTTAAGAAATACAGGATTATTCATGTTTTATATTTATTCTTGTACCAGTTTGGGTAATTTCTGTTTTTCTAGAAATGTTTCCATTTCATCCATACCATTTATTAATATAATAATATTAATATTCCTTTATTATCCTCTCAAAATCTGAAGCCTCCAAGGTGATAATCTTTGTCTTTTTCTGATATTGGCAATTTAGTTTTCTCTCTTTTCTTACTTATTGCTTAGCTAGAGTTTTATCCATTTTATTAATCTTTTGAAAAGATGTTTTGATTTTATCAATTCACGCCATTGTTTTCTTTTTATATTTTATAAATTTGCATTTTTATTTTTCTTCTTTCTTTCCTTCTACTTACTTTGGATTTAATTGCTCTTCCTTTTTACCTCCTTAAATAGGAGGCTTAGGTTAGTGGTTTTATATTCTTCTCCTCAACTATAAGCATTTAAATCCATACATTCCCCTTTAAGCGTTCTTTAAGTGCACCCCCAAATTCCCAGATGTTGGGTTTTATTATCATTCAGTTCAAAATATTTTCTAATTTTCTTTGATCCATGTGCTATTTAGAAGTGTGATGTTTAATGTCTAAATATTGGGGGATTTTCCAGATATATTTTTGTTACTGATTTTTTGTTTAGTTCTTCTAATGTCTGAGAATAGACATTGCAAATTTATACATTTGCTAAGACTTTTTGGGGGATTTAACATGTGATTTATCCTGGAGAATGTTCCATGTGTATTTGAGAAGAATGTGTGTTCTGCTGCTGTTAGATGGAATATTCCTTACATGTCTGTTAATCCATTTAGTCTAAATTATAGTTCAAGTCCAATGTTTCCTTAATGATTTTCTGTCTGGATGATCTATCCATTATTGAAAGTGAGGTATTGAAGTCCCCTATTATTATTGTATTGATGTCTATTTCTCCTTTCGGATCTGTTAGTATTTGCTTAATATATTTAGGTGCTCTGATGTTGGGAGCATATATATTTACAATGTTCCGTCTTCTTGATAAATTGTTCCTTTTGTCATTATATAATGATTTTCTTTGTCTCTTATTACCATGTTTGGCTTAAAGTCTGTTTTGTCTGATGTAAGTATAGCTACCCTGCTCTTTTTTGGCTTCCACATGTATCAAGTGTCTTTTTCTATCTCTTTACTTTGAGCCTATGCATGTCCTTAAAGTTAAAGTGAATCTCTTATAGGCAGCATGTAGTTGGTTCTTATTTATTTTTTTTAAAATCCATCCAGTCACTGTATATCTTTAATTGAAGTATTCAATTCATTTACATTATAGTAAGTGTTGATAGGGAAGGACTTACTAATACCATTATTTTCTGGCTCCTTTGTTCCTTTTCTTCCTCTCTTGCTGCCTTCCTTTTTTTTTTTTTTTTTTTTTTGCGGTATGCGAGCCTCTCACTGTTGTGGTCTCTCCCGTTGCGGAGCACAGGCTCCAGACGCACAGGCTCAGCGGCCATGGCTCACGGGTCCAGCCGCTCCGCGGCACATGGGATCTTCCCGGACCGGGGCACGAACCCACGTCCCCTGAATCGGCAGGCGGACTCCCAACCACTGTGCCACCAGGGAAGCCCTGCCTTCCTTTTTGAATTGATGATTTTCCATAGTGGTATGCCTTGATTCCCTTCTCTTTATTTTTTGTGTATATACTGTAGGTTTTTGTTTTGTGGGTACCATGAGGCTTACACACAACATCTCATGAATGGAATAGTCTATTTTACACAGATCACTTCAATCACTTACAAAACCTCTAAACTTTTACTCCTCACCACCTCATTTTATGTTTTTGATGTCACAATTTACCTCTTTTTATACTGTGTATTCATGAGCAAATTATTATAGCTCTAGTTATTTTTAATACTCTTGTCTTTTTAACCATGATTCGAGAGTTAAGTGGGTAATACTCCCCCATATTACAGTATTAGAGTATTCTGATGTTGAATATACACTTACCTGTACCAGTGTGTTTTATGTTTTCCTGTTACTGATTAGCATCTTTTCATTTCAGCTTGAAGAACTTCCTTCAACCTTTCTTATAAGGCAGACCTAGTGGTGATCTCAGCTTTTGTTGATTGTAAGAAGTCTTTATGTTGCCTTCATTTCTGAAGGACGTATTTTCTGAGCAAAGTATTCTTAGATGGTCGTTTTTGTCTTTTAGAAGTTTGAGCATATCACGTCACTCTCTCCTGGCCTGTAAGGTGTCTGCTGAGAAATCCCCTGATAGATGTGCGGCGGTTTCCTTGCAAGTTACCCTCTTTTAAGATTCTTAAAAGATCTTTTAAGATTCTCTCTTTGACTTTGTGCTTTGAGTTTTTTATAATGTGTCCTGGAGATGAATTCTTTAAGTTGATTTTGTTTGTTAACCTATGAGCTTTGTGAATTTGTATATGCAAATCTCTCTGCAGATTTGGAAAGGTTTCATTTCATTCTTTTTTTTTTAACTTTAAAAAAATTATTTATTTATTTTGGCTGCACTGGGTCTTCATTGCTGCACTCGGGCTTGCTCTAGTTGCGACGAGCTGGGGCTACTCTTTGTTGTGGTGTGCTGACTTCTCATTGCAGTGGCTTCTCTTGTTGCGGAGCACAGGCTCTAGGCGTGAGCTTCAGTAGTTGTGGCACGTGGGCTCAGTAGTTGTGGCTCACAGGCTCTAGAGCATAGGCTCAGTAATTGTGGCAGACGGGCTTAGTTACTCCGCGGCATGTGGGATCTTCCCGGACCAGGGCTCGAACCCGTGTCTCCTGCATTGGCAGGCAGATTCTTAACCACTGTACCACCAGGGGAGTCCCTCATTTCACTCTTTAAGTAAGCTTTCTGACCTCTTTTCTCTCTTCTCCTCCTGGAACTACAATTATTCACAAATTGGTTCTTTGTATAGTATCCCATAGATCATGTAACCTTTCATCACTCTTTTTCATTCTTTTTCTTTGTTTTCCTCTGACTGGATAATTTCAAAGTTCCTGTCTTCTATCTCCCAGATTCTTTCTTCTGCTTGTTTTATTCTGATGTTGGTGCTCTCTGTTGCAGTTTTCATTTCATTCATTGTATTCTTTAGATCCAGAATTTCTGTTTGGTGCATTTTTATGATTTCTATCTCTTTGTTTAATTTCTCATTTTTTTTCATATATTGCATTCTTCATTTCACTGAATTGCCTTTGTGTGTTTTCTTGTCACTCAGTGAGTTCCCTTAAAATAGCTATTTTGAATTCTTTATTGAATCAATTGCAGATTCCCATGTCTTTGGGTTTGTTTACTAGAAGATTATTGTGATCCTTTTGTGGTGTCATGTTACTTTGATACTTCATGTTCCTTGAAGTTGTCTATTGTTGTCTTCACATTTGAAATAGCAGTCACCTCCTCCAGTCTTTGCTAATGGCCTTCAGGAGAGAGATACCTTCCATCATCCCTACTAGAGACTCTGAGGTTATCTCAGACTTTCTATGGGTACCCCTGCTCCACACTTCTTGTGGTGGAATTTTAAAGCTGTATGACTTCTCTGGATCTCGCAAAAAACCAGGTGTGTGCTGACAGCCTCTTTCGTTTTCCAAAAATAATCACGCTAAAGCTCAAGTTTGTGGTCTCTCCCCAGCCTGCAGATTCAGATCTGTGCGTGCTCACTAGTCATCTACCAATATTTGCTGTCTCTGCCACTGTCTGGAGCACATACAGGGAGTTGGCCACAGGCTTGGCAGGTGTGTGGGTTAAATGCATGGAGTGCTGTGGACGCCTGCGGGCCAGTTGGGGGGAGCTCCATGTTAGGTGTTCCCAGTGGCTTGTGGGTAGGCTTGTGGATGGAGTCTATGGGCGTTAGTAGGATCTGCATCCTTTTAATGCCCTCTCAGTTCTATATTCAGCTCTCCCAGTCTCTTCCTGCCCCTCAGTCATATACCTCATGATTCTGTACTCTGGGTGGGGCAATCCTGCACAGTTGGGGAGGCCATGTGCTCACTCACTCACTTTTTCCCCTGTAGGATAAATCACAGCTGAGAAGATCTCTCTTGGCCTTAAGCTGTGCCACCTTGGGGAGGGATAATGTGGGTAAAATCAAGCTGTCCCTTTTACCTACTCCAGTGACTCCAAATTTATGTTTCTTTTGCTCCAGTGATGTGCTGGAACTTCTCCTCTGGATACCTGTACTGCTACAAAGGGTCTCTCATCCATAGGTGATTGTCTAAGACAGTGTTTTCCAGGGGCTCTCAGAGTGTGGCTGAGGAAGGCTAGCATTGGTACACAGGCAACCGCAGAATCCACAGCCAGGACTGAGGTCTGTTTGCCTATTATCCAGCACAGATGTGGGAAAGATTCCTCACGGGTCCCTTAGCATATGGTGCTAGGTCCCACAGCTCTCTCAAAGGCACTTTTGTCCATGGATAGACGCCATCTTTTTGTTGTTGGGGGGCCACAAATAGAAAAAGTGTCTTATGCCACCATGATGCTGATGTCACTGAATTTTTCATTTTAAATATTGTAATCTTAAATACTAGAAATTCCATTTATTATTTTTAAAAATGTCTATTTTCTTTTAAATCCATGAGCATAATTATAATACCTATTTTAGAATCCTTATCTGCTAATTCCATCATCCCTGTCATTTTGGGATCTCTTTATTGCCTTTTTCTTTCTTCCTAGTATGGAACAAGTCTTTCTGCTTCTTTGCATGTCTAGCAATTTTTGGTTGGATGCTAGACATTATTTTTTTATATGGTTGAATGTTTGAATTTTGTTTTATTTCTTTAAAAATCTTAAAGTTTTTTCAGCCAGTTAATTAAGGATCTGTTTTATACTTTTGAGGTTTGTCTTCAGCCTTTGTTAGGACAGGTCTACAGTAGCCTTTACTCTAGGGCTATTTAGTCATAGTTCTAAGGCATGACTCTTCTGAGGTCTCCAGTGAGGGTCCTGTGTATTTAGTGGTTTTCTCCTCTCTGGCTGAAAGGAACTCCAATATCTCCCAATCCTGTGTGAACTCTGGGAATTGTTAGCTTACTGTATTCTGGATGTTGTACTTTGGCTGGTCTTGTAGACACATGGCCAGAATTGAATTCAGTCAAAGACTTGAAGGGATTGCTATGCAGGTTTCTGGAGCTCTTTTTCCCCATGGTTCCCTGGTACTCTTCCCTGAAAATCCCAGTGTCGTTGGCCTCCTCAAATTTTTATCTGTCTTTTCATCTCAGTTAGATAGTTGGTTTTACTTATTTTTCCCTATCTATACCGTAATCTGGAAATTGCTTTCAGATAGAAAGCTGAGATGATCCTAGGGCTCATCTTTTTGTTTCTCTTCTCTTAGGCAACACAGTTCTGCTCTGTCTGCTTCATATTTTATGCTGTTTTTTAGTTGTTTATGCAAGAAGGCAGGTCCTGTACCAGATTCTTCTATATGGGTGTAAGATCTTTTCATTAAGTTGAAGATTGAATCTTTTTTTTTTTTTATTTTCAGCTGTATTGGATCTTCATTGCTGCATGTGGGCTTTCTCTAGTTGCAGTGAGTGGAGGCTACTCTTTGTTGTGGTGTGCGGGCTTCTCATTGCGGTGGTTTCTCTTGTTGCAGAGCACAGGCTGTAGGCGCACGGGTTTCAGTAGTTGTAGCTCACGGGCTCTAGAGTGCAGGCTCAGTAGCTGTGGCACACAGGCTTAGTTACTCCACGGCATGTGGGATCTTCTGGACCAGGGCTCAAACCCGTGTCCCCTGCATTGGCAGGCAGATTCTTAACCATTGTACCACCAGGGAAGTCCCTGAAGATTGCATCTAAAATCCCAAAAAGTTTGTTGGAAGCTCTGTGTTTGTGATGAGGAGTTTTGACTGCTGGACCACATAATAGAATGGATGATTGATTTCATTACCATTCCCCATAACAGTCATTATCTCTAAAACCTTTCTTTTGGGCATCTCACTCTGAAATTCAATTATTCCTGAGTTCAGATCTTTTTTCAGTTAAATAGCTCCAGAAGATAAACTTTTCATTTTCTGTTAGGGTGATCCAGCAACTCTCTATTTAATTTTATTTTTTCCTGTTACTTAACCTTATTCTGAAGGTATTTTTCACTTAATTTTTTGATATTTTCAGAATCAGTTTTTCCAGTTACTTAAAAATTTGCCTGATCTTTTAGTTGTACTGTTTTATATTACTATGACGTCTATTCTTACTTTTACTTCTTTAATCATTTAACATCTATTTTATAGTTCTTTTCAGATTGTTAAATCATCTGCAGTTTTTAGGTCTTAATCCTCCTGTTGGTTGTATCTATGGACACTTTCACATGGTTATTTGTTTCCTTATGTGGAAACAAAATTTTTGATTATATGTAAACAGCAGTTTTGTGTTTGCTTATGACAGCATCCTTTGGATTTCAAAATTTCTGAATTAGATTTTACTTTAAATTTCAGTTTACATTGTTGTACCAATGAGTAGCAGAAACCTAATTCTCATTAGTTCATTCACAGCAGATTTTTAAATTTCCTTTCCATCCAACACACTGAATACAGTACAAGGAAGCTTCCTTGTGGTTTTCCTGGCTGAGTTTATGAATAAAGTGGCATTATGCAAAATTTTGTTTCTGGCAGTCCCAGCACATGAACCCCAAACATTTTGTCTTTTGCCCCAAATATTCTTTGGTGTTCTAGTCTCCCACTGTAAGATCTATATGAGGCTCTGAATCCCTATTAGCAACAACTGAGTCAGTGCACATGCAGGTATGTATGTGTGTGTATACACACATATATACACATAAATGCATAATATGCATACATAATACATACAAAAAACAAAGACATATATATATTTAAATATACTCAGAATTTCAATATCTTTATAATGAGAGGATGTGTCTTCTACATCAGTTATCTGACATATAGCTGGAATGTGCCTGAAATTCCCTTGGAATGTTGGGATTTCCACGTGTATACATGTGTACTGTTGTATGAGCAGGGGAGAGGACTAAGGAAGGGACAGTTTTGTTTTGAATTACAGAGAAAACTTAACACACCTCATGATGAAACCACATGCCTTCTCTGCTTCAGAACTACTCTTCCCTTAGAGTCCAACTCCACAACCTCTTCCTCACGCCCTCTCATACACATCAAGTCCTTTCCATCATACCTTCTAAAAATTTCTCCAAGTTGTCCACTTCCTCCTCCTTATTTCAGGCTCCATCACATTTCACTTAGGCAACATCCCCTGAAAAAAAATCTGCATTCAGTCTTGTCCCCACTTTCTTCACACAGATGGCATAGTGATCTCTCTTAAACACAAGTCTGATCCTGTCATTCTTCTGCCTAAAATGACCAAATGGTTTCCAAATATTCTTGAGATAAAGGCCAAAATCCTTAACATGACCCAGAGCATTCTGCTCATGCCGCGTTCTCCAGCCTCACGTAGCACATATCTTTAGCACACTGACCTTCCAGGTCCTTGAGTGCACCAAGTTCCCCTCCAAATAGGATCCTTTACATATATTATTGATACTTGCTCTGCTTGTCATATTATTCTAGAAAATTATACTTAAGTACTTATTCCTGTAATTTTTAATTAAATGTTTGTATCTCCTTATAGACTATAAGTTCCGTGAAGACAGAAACCAGTCTCATTCCAGCTCTTAAGAAGGTACTTGGGACATAGAATATGCCCCAAAACTATTTGTTGAAGGAAGAAAGGAAAGAAGAACAGAAAGAAAGAAATACCATATTACGAACCTTAATTAGAATGAACATTTGATGAAGTGAAATTGATCCAACTATAAACAACTGCAAGTAATTGACCTTCAATTTCATTTCATTTTTGGTAAGAGAGGAAAATAAATGAACTTATTTTCTCAGTAGAGAAAGGAGAAATTTAGAAAGAGGAGATTGGAAGCAGAGGTCAAAATTTATGGACTTTACTACACTTCTTGTTTTAACTCATTTGCTTAATATGGAATGAACAAAAGAGTTCCAACCTAAGATTCTGAGATAATTTCCTCCTGCCACTACAGATACAGCCAACTCTGCTTAGTACAATTTATCATGTTTTTGGAAACTTGTTTTAATAATGGTGACTGAAAGTAGCAACTTTGGGCGTAATGTATAATATAATGAGAAATTACTGCCTGTTCTTTTTATGTTAACTTCGTGCTGTTTTTCTTTCCCAAGTAGAGCTTTTCCTTGGTTTTCTGCTTTTCGATTAATAAAAACACTGTAAATATCCTGGCCGACTTGTAGAAATTATTGATACTTACAGTAGAGGGCAGTAGAGGAGCACATCTCGGGATGAAAATACTGAGCTGCATCCAAAGTCCCTTAGTTAGGGCTCCCCTTGGAACGACGTGTGGCTAGGTCATTTAAAGGAAGACTCAAGCAATTTAGGTAGATACAAGTTGAGAAGATATATAGTAACTATGAAGTCACTGAATATATCAAAATGTGGAAAACCCACACAATTTTAAACATGTTGATTTTGAAAAGATAAATTTTATATTTTATTATCATAAACAGGCATTCATATACTATTATTGACAACAGTAGACCCTGGCTTTTCTTATTTTGTTTTGTTAATGATCCATCCTTATTTTTATTGAAAAAGCAAAAGTGATACGTTTTGGGGCTTCCCTGGTGGCGCAGTGGTTGGGAATCTGCCTGCCAATGCAGGGGACACGGGTTTGAGCCCTGGTCTGGGAAGATCCCACATGCCATGGAGCAACTAAGCCCGTGAGCCACAACTACTGAGCCTGCGCGTCTGGAGCCTGTGCTCCGCAGCAAGACAGGCCATGACAGTGAGTGGCCCCCGCTTGCCACAACTGGAGAAAGCCCTCGCACAGAAACGAAGACCCAACACAGCCAAAAATAAATAAATAAATTTATATAAAAAAAAAGTGATAAGTTTTAACAGGTTGGGTTTGTGTTCATTACATAGACAAAGGGAGTTTAAGTATGAGCTATAAACATTTTTTATCCTTGTAAAGATCACACCTAGGAATTTATTTTTACATTATGTGGTCTAATGTTATTCTTATTTGGTTGAATGAACTGGAAAGCTTACTGAACTTAGAGAAATAAATGCTGCAGTACTGTATACCTTGCATTATGAGCCACCAAAAGTGAATCACAGAGGGAAAGCCCATGCCAAACAATCCCAAAGATACTTCTATTGACTGTGAAGCAGTTCAGTGCAGTGTTCAGCTAGGATGAGGCCATCAAGTTAGAGTAAGTAGCTTCAGTGGAATTTATATAAAGCTCTAAAATCTGTAAACCTTGAAAGAATGGAGCCATCTTTTTTTTTTTTTTTTTAAGACTCGCTGTCACAGGAGGAGGTAGAAGTTGAAAGAAAGCAAGTAGGATGGCTTGGCTTATCCACTTAGGTGTTCATATAAGTCAATCTCACAGTTACTGTTAAAAGGTCCCTATTTAATTACAGGGAAGTTTAAGCAAGAGTGGTGCTGTCCATGGTACCTGGAAGACTTTGATAGTTCCCAGTACACAGGGAGAAAATGAAAGAATTACATACTGGGTTACTGATGCCATTAGGTCAGAGAAGCTCCCACAAAAAATTATGCTGGAAAAAGAGAATTTATTTTCTCTTCTATACACAAAAATTAACTTTCTTTTTTGTCTTCTTTTTTTACTCACACATAAGCTTTCTACATTTTCACCCTTATAGAAGCATAGCCAGGGCGAACAGGGAAGATTCCTTTAATAAAACACTTACACCTGAAACTAACACAACACTGTCAATAAAAATAATAAATAAATAGAACAGAAACCTCACCCCCAAACAAACAAACAAAAACACTTTGTCTTTAAGTATGTCCAAGGAATGACTGAATTTTTAAACTGGCTTTAGAAAGTCCACTAGACATTGTTTTTCATATGCTGCATATACATGCATTTGTCTCTGTTTTGCAAAGCTGTTTCCTTCTTTGGTCCGTGGCCTTTTATTATAAGCAAGTTATTTCAACTTGAGTTACAAGGACTTCTTTTAGAGTGGTATTATGTGAATTATATTTTTTCATTTTTGAATTTTATTTTATTAATTTTTTTATACAGCAGGTTCTTATTAGTCATCAGCTTTTTACACATCACTGTATACATGTCAATCTCAATCGCCCAATTCAGCACACCACCATCCCCACCCCCTGCGGCTTTCCCCCCTTTCTGTCCATACGTTTGTTCTCTACATCTGTGTCTCTGTTTCTGCGTGCAAACTGGTTCATCTGTACCATTTTTCTAGGTTCCACATACATGCGTTAATATACAATATTTGTTTTTCTCTTTCTGACTTACATCACTCTGTATGACAGTCTCTAGATCCATCCACATCTCAACAAATGACTCAGTTTAGTTCCTTTTTATGGCTGAGTAATATTCCATTGTATATATGTACCACATCATCTTTTTTTTTTTTGCAGTACGTGGGCCTCTCGCTGCTGTGGCCTATCCTGTTGCGGAGCACAGGCTCCGGACGCACAGGCTCAGCAGCCATGGCTCATGGGCCCAGCCACTCTGCAGCATGCAGGATCCTCCCGGATCGGGGCACGAACCCACGTCCCCTGCATCGGCAGGCGGACTCTCAACCACTGTGCCACGAGGGAAGCCCCCACATCTTCTTTATCCATTCGTCTGTTGATGGGCATTTAGGTTGCTCCCATATCCTGGCTATTGTAAATAGTGCTGCAATGAACATTGGGGTGCATGTGTCTTTTTGAATTATGGTTTTCTCTGGTGTATGCCCAGTAGTGGGATTGCTGGATCATATGGTAATTCTATTTTTAGTTTTTTAAGGAAACTCCATACTGTTTTCCATAGTGGCTGTATCAATTTACATTCCCACCAACAGTGCAAGAGGGTTCCCTTTTCTCCACACCCTCTCCAGCATTTATTGTTTGTAGATTTTCTGATGATGCCCATTCTAACTGGTGTGAGGTGATACCTCATTGTAGTTTTGATCTGCATTTCTCTAATAATTAGTGATGCTGAGCAGCTTTTCATGTGCCTCTTGGCCATCTGTATGTCTTCTTTGCAGAAATGTCTATTTAGGTCTTCTGCCCATTTTTGGATTGGGTTGTTTGTTTGTTTAATATTGAGCTGCATGAGGTGTTTATATATTTTGGAGATTAATCCTTTGTCCGTTGATTCGTTTGCAAATATTTTCTCCCATTCTGAGGGTTGTCTTTTCATCTTGTTTATGGTTTCCTTTGCTGTGCAAAAGCTTTGAAGTTTCATTAGGTCCCATTTGTTTATTTTTGTTCTTATTTCCATTACTCTAGGAGGTGGATCAAAAAAGATTTTGCTGTGATTTATGTTAAAGAGTGTTCTTCCTATGTTTTCCTCTAAGAGTTGTATAGTGTCTGGTCTTACATTTAGGCCTCTAATCCATTTTGAGTTTATTTTTGTTTTTGGTGTTAGGGAGTGTTCTAATTTCATTCTTTCACATGTAGCTGTCCAGTTTTCCCAGCACCACTTATTGAAGAGACTGTCTTTTCTCCATTGTATATCCTTGCCTCCTTTGTCATAGATTAGTTGACCATAGGTGTGTGGGTTTATCTCTGGGCTTTCTATCTTGTTCCATTGATCTATGTTCCTGTTCTTGTGCCAGTACCATATTGTCTTGATTACTGTAGCTTTGTAGTATAGTCTGAAGTCAGGGAGTCTGATTCCTCCAGCTCCGTTTTTTTCCCTCAAGACTGCTTTGGCTATTTGTATGTTCATTTTGGAACATAATCATCTAGTTTACAAATGGTTTTGACAATGGTAACAACCATAAAATAACAGTTATAATGACAATAATTATTTCTATTGATAATAACAGAATTACATACTTCGTAGAGTTTAAGACTTCACATATTGACCCTTCCAACCTTGGGAGCATCTAAAATTGATGGAGAGTTATAGTCTTTGTTAGCCAAATTCCATTGCCTGTGAATTCAGTTTGGTTATAGTCTTTGTTTGTTTGTTTTTTTTTTTTACTGTATTGATAATTATTGTGCACACAGAAAATCATAGAGACAAATGTGTGACAGATGCTTAAATATGTCTAAATAAAACTAAAAAAAGATTTTTGTTAAGTATAAAACAAGAATTCTAAGGGATAAGAAAGTATTATGTTATAGTTAAAGTAGTATTTTGTTTTCCTTAGTGGTACACAAAATAATGGTGTATGTTACAATCAGTGGTGTCTTAGGTTTGATAAAATATCACATTTTTATATCCATTTTCTGAGTGGAGAACCTGAGGCCAAGAGAGTGTAAGAAAATTCCCAGGAAATACAGTAGAATATAGTTGCTTATCTACCACAGTTCCCCACATATTCTGAATAGAAAGGCTAAAAGTCACTATTTTACTCCTTCATTCTTACCTTCTTCTCCAATGAAAACTTCATTAACAATTGTTCACATGCTTATAACTACTAGTAAAAAAAAAATGTTACGTTTTCAAAAATACATTTTAAATAAAGAACCCAGAATGCCTATTTCGAGCATAGGAAGCAACTAGTACTATGATGTTGTCACGTCACAGAAAATGAATTCTTAAAAACCACAAGAATTAAAAAGCTTAATTTGATTAATCATTAAACTAACACATAGAATAAATCTATTTGGATATAGAAAGTTCACAGAGTGAAATTGCTTTAAACCTGTAACAAAGTTTAAATGTTAAACCTGTCCAAAACTTGATTGCCTGAACAACATCCTTAAGTACCCTATATTTTTTTAAGAAAGCATAGATATAAAAGAGATAAATGGAATATTTTATTACCAACATTGTATCCTCTTGTGTCAACAATTTCATGTCTCTTGGCTCTCCAAATAGAGTCTCAGAGTGTGGGATGCAACTTGGAAGTCGATACACTTAGAAGGCCAATTGGCACAGTGAAACAAGCACGAGGCATGTTTGGTAGGATCATCTGACAGTTTTAATGTCCAAATAAGTGTCAGGCTTCGGATCCAGTTCAAATTCACACTTAGCCTTTACCTCTAGCAACCAAGTTCCAGATGCAGTTCTCATTTATCATATCCCCACAAAGAAGGAGCGTTCAGGTGCTGTGGGTAAGAATCATTATGTAAGCTGAGATTTTGTGTGATTCTGCACAGTGCAAACAGAGATGGAATTCAGTTTGCATACTGGCATTTGAAAGAGAGAGGTATATTACTCTGTGACCTTGAGGATAACTTCCTGTTGGAGAGGTAGAGGCTATTTCACGTTAGGTTCTGGAGTTAAAGGCATTATTTCTTTCAAGGTGCAGAGCTATTTGCAAATAATGCGTGACTGTGCATTACAAAGTAATGTGAATAGCTCTGTGTATTTTACCCCCCCCCCCCACCCCCCCCCCCCCCCGTGGCTTACTTGGGATAAATGGAGAGGGAAGTGGTTTCTCAGAGTGATTAAAAAGCACCAAAACATTCTTTTCTTTACATTACGCCAATTAGATATTCACTCATTTTAACAAACATCTCATTGGAATAACAATGTCATTTGCTTTAATCACAGAGGAACACAGCTGAAATCATTCCCAGTGGAAAGGGGTTTTAATTTAAAGGAAAATTGAAGAAAATAGAGGAAAGGTCACAAAAGTGGGAGGGAAAGTATTTGCAAATATACTTTTGATCTCTTGGATGGCAACAGTATAATGTTATTCATATTAGAGTTTCTCATGCTCATTGAAATTCTAGTAAAGTGCCTTGGAAATTTCTTGTACATAAAATGGGCTATTTAATCAAGAATTCAAGAAAACCAAGTTTGAAATGCATTTTTGTCATTTACAATATTATTTACTCCTTGAACTTAGACTGATTTATGTTTCTACAAGAGGTAGAATGAGTAGAAATTACAGAAAGCTGCTCCTAAGTAAGAACTTCTTAAAATCTTGAACCCTCCAATAATGAAGCATTCGGTTCTCTGTAACAATATTTTCCAGCAGAGGCCGAGCAGCTAGTTGTCAGAGATGGGGTAGAAAGGCTCGATGTTGAAATGGTTTAATCTCTAAGATTCCAGTATTTTCCTGTTATTTTATAAAACAAACAAAAAATAATAGGGCTTCCCTGGTGGCGCAGTGGTTGAGAGTCCGCCTGCCGATGCAGGGCACATGGGTTCGTGCCCCGGTCCGGGAGGATCCCACATGCCGTGGAGCGGCTGGGCCCGTGAGCCATGGCCGCTGAGCCTGCGCGTCTGGAGCCAGTGCTCCGCAACGGGAGAGGCCACGGCAGTGAGAGGCCCGTGTACTGCCAAAAAAAAATAATAAAATAATAATAATAATAAATCTTCTGAACACTATTTCATTTTATTCAGTAATAAAATGCATTTAAAACATGTGTTTAGGGACTTCCCTGGTGGTCCAGTGGGTAAGACTTAGCACTCCCAATGCAGGGGGCCTGGGTTTGATCCCTGGTCAGGTAACTACATCCTGCATGCATGCCGCAACTAAGGCAACTAAGGGTCCTGCGTGTCGCAACTAAGACCGGCACAGCCAAGATAAGTAAGTAAATAAATAAATAGAAATCCTAAAAAAAAAAAAAAAGTATTAAAAAACACATGCATTTATTCTTTCTGTATAAACAAATCTTTGGATGGGTTGGTCATACAAAATCACTTATCTAATATTGTCTTAGTTTCGTTAGAAACAGAGTTTTTTGTGACTTAAATTTTAATGTATACACTTCATGGATTTTAAAATTATTCTGTTTAGAATAACTTTCTGGGCTGAGGATTATATAGGTCAGCCTTAGAGAGAGATGTGCTTCACTAACCTAAAAGGATGAAGGAATATCAATGCTCAGAGGATATAGAAACCAATTGTTGCTTAAGTTTTCATTTTCAAACCAGATATAAATAGCCTCACTTAAGTGAAAGGGCACATACTAACTCAGTAGCAGATGAAGACTTTAGCACATTGCATCTGCTTTATTGGTCTCGTTATTTAGGTTTAGTTGTAGGCTGACATATGACAGAGTTCTCATTTAAATCTTAGAAATAAAGAGCTTCAGAAGCAACCTTATTAAGGTTAATAGAATGAACTTACAACATCTGTGGTTGGAGAAAAGGTAACGAGGTACTCAGTAATTTGCTCACTAAATATCTTGTCATCTCTGGGTCTGCTGTTGAAGCTCTACCAATGGATGATTCCATTGTCTGTAATGAGCATGATTTTAAAATTTTAAGGTACTCAAATATATCATTCTATCATTACTTAAGTAGCAGTTTGAAGGCCCCTTAAGTAAACATATTATTAAACATGTTTTATTAAACATATTACAAGGATGGATGAGGTTATGGAAGTTATGTTTAAGCTCAGTTATCAATCACCAAATTTATCTAAAACGCATACAAAAATTTGGAATTCATTTGGCATGTTTTCTCTCTTTTCAGGTGCAAATAGATTTGCAAGTTTCAATATGGTCTGTTTGCCATATTAGTTTGAGTCAAGTTAAGGCACATGGCTGTAAAGAAATCTTGACATAAAATGTAAACTTAATCACTGCTCTCCAGAAGGAAGAAATGGAGTATTTAATCGTATCATTATTTTAACAACAGTATGAGCAAATAAACATATCCAGGTCCAAGGTGAAGTTCTGTAGCTGGAAACATTTAAATAAATCACTTAAATATTTTGATTGTTACGCTCTATATTGCAAAGTGGCTAGCTGTTTGTTTTTGACATTTTACAAATTCAAACCTTAATACATTCAGACTGCTCATTCACCCAACTCACTAACTAGTGAGGTTTATTAGTTTCACTGCAAGCATTCTGTCCAGGCAAGTTAGCACTGTACTGCCAGTAATAGTACCCTGGGAAGATGAAGACTGGTGGATATTGCAGAACCAGGTTCAATCTCAAAACATTATTATTTCTTAATAATACAAGGTGAATCCATCACACTTGTGTTTCTGACCTTCAGAGGAATATTTGCTTTGTTTCTAACTAGTGGAGCAAAGAGAAAATAGGAGAGTACAAACACTAAGATTGTCATTAAATATTATAAAGAAGGTAGAAAGAAAAAAGGAAGTAAATGTAATGGTGACTAACTCAGAAAAGGCAGACTATATCTAGGAAAAGGCGTTAAAAGAGAAACTGTTACAAAAGTTAGTTGAAGAGAAACATTACTTTTCTTAATACCAAGAATCAAGTACTTATAGAGATGTGAATAGAGCATGTGTTACATTGTTATCTTCATTGTTAGGCTTTGAGCTACAAGTTCAGAAAATCTTTTATGTTATTAGGAATGAATTTGTAATCTAGTAGAATGTTCCACTGACATCAAAACAAAAATGTATTGCTTTAGAAGATTTAACATTTGTAACATTTTGTAACATTTGTTTTAACATCTTGTAACATTTGATTTAACATCTTGTAACATTTCAAGAGCACAGTTATTTTGCCATGAATTTCCATGTAGGGAGTATTGTTTACTCTGCCATTATGTAAAATTAACAGAAGAACAATACCAAGTTTGGTTATTCTCAATGGAAGTTAATCCTGTAGACTGTTTTCATCCATATGCATTTGTGAAAACATTGAAGAAAATGTTTCCTCCATATACTTCTACCCCTGTCTACGTGTTTTCCCTTGTTACGGTATTTGCATCCACTATCCTTAGTGAGCCAAGATTTTTCTGAGCAGTTTCCTCTAACCTTGCCAGTCGACAAATATTTGCTGGAATATCTATAATGTGGAAGGTCCTGGGTTTTTGGTGTTATAGGTGACATTTAAAAAAGTATAGCATATAGTTTTCTTTCATTGAGAACATTACTTTTATGCATATGAAACGATAATAGTATAAGTAGAGTATGCATGGAGAGATCAGGATAGGTTGGGTGCAGAACAGTCATGGGAAACACCTATGAAAGATACATAAGAAATTGGCAACTGGTTGCCTCTAGGGAGAGAAACTGGGAATTTGAAGTAGGAAAGAGATTTGTACTTTTCACTATATACCCTTTTATGTGGCATTATTTACTTGTGTTCATATAACTTTTTAAATTAAATATGTTTTCTGAAGCTAGATTGTGAGGAAACTTGAACCCTAAACTAAGTTTTTTTTTAAATTTAATTTATTTATTTTTTTAATTTTTGGCTGTGTTGGGTCTTCGTTTCTGTGCGAGGGCTTTCTCTAGTTGCGGCAAGTGGGGGCCACTCTTCATCGCGGTGCGCGGGCCTCTCACTAACGCGGCCTCTTTTGTTGCAGAGCACAGGCTCCAGACGCGCAGCCTCAGTAGTTGTGGCACACGGGCCCAGCTGCTCCGCGGCATGTGGGATCTTCCCGGAGCAGGGCCCGAACCCGCGTCCCCTGCATTGGCAGGCAGACTCTCAACCACTGCGCCACCAGGGAAGCCCTAAACTAAGGAGTTTTATTGTTCTCTGCAAGCCCTGGGACACAAAGATTTTTTTAAAATTAATTTTTATTTGAGTATAGTTGCTTTACAACACAGAGATGATTTTTCATGTGTTTAATACTATAAAAAATAATTGTTCTGCAATTTTGGAAAGACTGGAGCCATGAAGGATTAGATAAAAATGCATAACGTATAAGACATTTTATAGTATAATTTTCTTAACTTTTCAGATAACTGATATGGTACACAAAGTTTTAAAGAAACAGCATTATTGGGCTATAATTCACCCATTTATGGTGTACAGTTTCAATTATTTTTCATGTAGTCAGATATATACAGCTATCACTATAGTCAATTTTACAACATTGCAGCACCTCAAAAAGAAACCCTATACTCTTTTAACTATCACCCCTCTTTCCCACCATAACCCCCAACTCCAAGCAATCACTGAGCCCTAAGCAACTATTCTTTCTATCGCTATAGATTTCCCTATTCTGGAATTACATATGAACGGAATCGTATAGTATGCGAACTTTTGTGACTAACTTATTTCACTTACCATAATGTCTTCAAGGTTTGTTGGTGTTGTAGCATGTAACATTATGTCTTTCGTTTTTATGGTCAAATAATATTTTGTTAAATGGATAATACTATGTTTATCCATTTGTCAGTTGATGAATGTTTGTGTTGCTCCCACTTTTTGGCTATTAGGAATAGTGCTGCTATAATAAACCATGTACAGGTTTTTATGGACATATGTTTTCATTTCTCTTGGCTATATACCTAGGAGTGGAAATGCTGCATCATATTGTAAGTCTATGTGTGATTGTTTGAGGAATTGTCAAATTGTTTTCCAAAGCAGCTGCGCCATTTGCATTCCCACCAGCAGTATATGAGCGTTCTCATTTCTGCACATCCTCACCATCACTCGATATTGTCTGTCTTTTTAGTTCCCTGATGACTAAAGGTGCTGAGCATATTTTCATGTGCTCGTTTGCCACTTGTATGTTTTTCTTGGAGAAATGCCTATTCAGCATCTTTTCCCATTCTAAAAATTGGCTTGTCTTTTTGTTGTTGAGTTGTAAGGTCTTTTCACATTGATTCCCTTATGACACACAATTTTTTCTCCCATTCTGCATGATATTACTTTCTTCATGGTATCCTTTGAAACACAAAAGTCTTCAGTTTTGAAGACTTGCAAATTATCTGTTTTTACCTATTGTTGCTCATTTTTTTATGTCATATTTAAAAATCCTTTGCCAAATCTGAGATCATGAATATTTACCCCATGTTTTCTTCTTATACTTTTTATACCGTTAGCACTTACATTTAGGTCTTTGATCCATTTTTAATTAATTTTTTTGTGTATGGGTGAGATAAGGATACAATTTCTTTCTTTCCTTTCTTTCTTTCTTTCTTTTCTCTTTTTTTTCTTTTCACACGATTAGCCATTTGTCCCATCATCATTTGCTTAAACAACTATTCTTTTCTCATTATATAGTCTGTGCACCCTTGCTGAAAATTAGTTGACCATTGACACATGATTATATTTCTGGACATTAGTCCATATGTCTTTCCTTGGTCTGGTATCATACTGTCTTGATTACTGTTGTTTTGTAGTAAGTTTTGAAATTGGGAAATGTGAGTTTTCCTACTTTCCTATTCTTTATTAAGATTGTTTTGGTGACCTGTGTCCCTTGTAATTCTACGTGTGTATAGAATCAGTTTGTTAATTTCTAGAAAAAAGCCAGCAGAGTTTCTAATATGGATGACATTGAATCTGTAGATCAGTTTGGGGAATATTGGTATTTTCCATTTATTTATATCTTCTTTAATTTCAATAATATTTTATAGTTTTCAGAGTATAAGTTTAGCACTTCTTTTGTTAAATTTATTACTAAGTATTTTATTCTTTTTGATGGTATTGTAAGTAAAATTGCTTTCTTAATTTCATTTTTGGATTGTTCTTTGCAAGTGTATAGTAACACAATTAATTTTTTAATATTGATCTTGTATCCTGCAACCTTGCTGAACTCATTTATTAGTTCTAATAATTTACAGCATACTCTTAACATAAAAAAACAAAAGCAAGAAGTATTTATCTGATTGAAGATGCTGTGTATGGAGAAGAGAGGGTGACAGCCACCATAGCTATGCCAAACTATCCTTCTGGTTTGTATCTTCCTCTTACCTCTCTAGAGCTGGCATCCTCATCCTCAGTTCCCTAAGATGTAATCAACCTACCCAAACACTTACATGTTAATTCAGCTCATAGCAGTCACTTAATCCTTCTGTATCTGAGTTGAGGACATTTGGTTTCTAAATCAAAATATGAAAGGAAAGAAAGGGAAAGAAATTCTGAATATAAACGCTACATTTCAGACATTTATATACTCTTTGCTTTTCTGTCTCTTACAAGTGCTCTTACTGAAGCTTGTTTTGCTTTCTAACAGACACTTGCTTTCCAGAGAGAAAAATGCTGGCTAATTTTAGTTAGCTTACTACTTACTATTCACTTTGTAATATTTGATTGGTCATTATTCCTTAGTAAGAAGTTAGAGGATGAAAAATTAGATCATTTCTAAGGTTGTTTGTGCATTAGCTTCTCAGCATCATTTTTATTCTCTCAGCTTTCTTCATGAGCAAATATCTGTCAATGGGATGTGTAGGTAATCATGACTCTTCCAGGTATTTACTTTTATTTTATTTATTTATTTTTTTAATTTTTAATTTTTGGCTGCATTGGGTCTTTGTTGTTGCACATGGGCTTTCTCTAGTTGCGGAGAGCGAGGGCTACTCTTCGTTGTGGCGCATGGGCTTCCCATTGTGGTGGCTTCTCTTGCTGCGTCACATGGGCTCTAGGTGCGGGGGCTCCCGTAGTTGTGGTGCGTGGCCTCAGAAGTTGTGGCTCGTGGGCTCTAGAGCGCAGGCTCAGTAGTTGTGGCGCATGGGCTGCATTGCTCTGCGGCATGTGAGATCTTCCCAGACCAGGGATCGAACCCATGTCCCCTGCATTGGCAGGCAGATTCTTAACCACTGCGCCACCAGGGAAGTCCCACGTATTTATTTTTAGTTTCAAATTCTGCTTTTCTCATTTGATTCTCCGGAAGCACATTTTTTTTTCATACTGCAATACTGTGGTTTGCCAAAAATAGTTTTAGGTTCAATATCTTGTTTTTGTATTTGGTTGTAATTAATTTGAAAAGTGTTTATTGGTCCTCCCCTCTCCCCTAGTTAAATCTTAGGAATTAACTCTAATCCTTTAAAAATATCATCAAATTTGTAAGCAGATATATAATTCTATTTGCAGTATTTAGAGTCTTTATCCTTGATAGATAAGCCTGAATTGTCTTCCGGAACCTCAAAATTCACTAACTTGCTGATACATTCAAAAGAATTAAATTACTCTTCAGTATCCCAAACTACCAACTCTATTCTCATTTTTTAAAAAATGTCTAGGAGGAGCTGGGATAGAATGGAAAAAGTTCTGAGTTTGGAAACAGCCATCAGAAACTATAGAAAGAAAACACTTGAGGGACTTCCCTGGTGGTCCAGTGGGTAAGACTCCACGCTCCTAGTGCAGCGGCCCGGGTTCGATCCCTGGTCGGGGAACTAGATCCCACATGCATGCTGCAACTAAGAAGCCCGCATGCCGCAACTAAAGATCCCGCATGCCTCAACAAAGATCCTGTGTGCCGCAACTAAGACCCGGTGCAGCCAAAATAAATTAAAAAAAAAAAAAAGAAAATACTTGAAATAGAAATTGTGAAAAAAAAAGGTGTCTTTAAAAAAAAAAGGACAGAATCAAACTATGTAAAGCCTATTACAGGAGTAATGTCAGTTGTCATCATTTCCTCCCTCCTCTCTCCTCAGATATTTAGGAAATGAAAATTGGAGAGTGGTGGGTGTCTGACATAGAGAAGTTTTTGTTTATTTCACTGTTGAACTCTAATGAAAATGAAAAAATAGCCCATCCCGAGTTCTGCACGATCTGTGACTATGCAGAGTGAAATGGTAATCAGGTTTATTTAGTTGCTACATAAGCAGAGAGAGACTACTAATGAACAAACGTGAATCTCTGGAAACATAAAGTATTACAACAATCTGAAGATATTAGTGATTGGCATTCCCCCAGTATTCCAGCTTAAAGCTTTGGGGAAAAGTGAGTTTTCTGTGTGTTTAAGAGAAGGAAATAGGCAGGTGGGTCAGATCCTCTTCCTTCCTTCCTTCCTCCCTGCCTTCCCTCCTCCCTTCCTCCCTTCCTTCCTTCCTTCCTTCCTTCCTTCCTTCCTTCCTCCCTTCCCTCCTTCCTTCCTTCCCTCCTTCCCTCCTTCCTTCCTCCCTCCCTCCCTTCCTTCCTTCCTTCCTTCCTTCCTCTCTCCCTCCCTCCCTCCCTCCCTCGCTCCTTCCCTCTCTCTCTCTTTGTTTGTTTGTTCCTTTCTTTCTTTTCCTCTTGTGTCTCGACTAAAGCAAAATCCGAGACTGCCTGCTCTTTTTACCTGCAGTGTCAGCGCAATCGGCAGCAGCCTGAATAGCTTGGGGCAGGACGTGTAAGCACATGGCAGCCCCTTCTGTGCATCAGCTAATTCCATGCTCTAGCTATAGCCTTGGGAACCTGAGAAATCCCAAACAGATGTTTTTTCTAAAGGTAAGGGAGAACGTGAAAACTGATCCTCCTAAAAAAAGAGATAAAAATAAAAAGTACATCTGTGTATTTAAATCCAGTCTGAGGAATGTAATGCTGAGGATTTCATTAGCAAATTTAAACACCTCGGTGCAGGCTCTGGATAATTTGATTTTTCAACTACTTTATGCAAATTTACCCTCTAGTTATATTTTTTTAGTTTTCTTTCCTCCTGTCCAAAATCAAGTACCATAAACTAAAGTTAATACATATGTACATATATTATATATATGTATGATCAAATATTATTAATAAGACAAGTTAACATACTGTTCAATTTTCAGTTGAGCATTCAACCAAGCTTTATGACCGCTTCCTATGTGCCAACTTGGGAAAACTTGGAGGATGCTGCTGTATCAATAGAAAGGGTACAGGGCTTCCCTGGTGGCACAGTGGTTAAGAATCTGCCTGCCAATGCAGGGGACATGGGTTCGAGTCCTGGTCTGGGAAGATCCCACATGCCGTGGAGCAACTAAGCCCGAGAGCCACAACAACTGAGCCCGCATGCCACAACTACTGAAGCTCGTGTGCCTAGAGACCGTGTTCTGCAGCAAAGAGAAGCCACTGCAATGAGAAGCCCGCGCCCCACAACGAATAGTAGCCCCCGCTCGCCACAACTAGAGAAAGCCCACGTGCAGCAACAAAGACCCAATGCAGCCAAAAATAAAATTTAAAAATTTTAAAAAAATTAGAAAGGGTACAGGACATCCGAGTTGAGCATCTTTGGATTGAAATTGTGGCTTCACATCTGCTATTCATGTGACCCTAGAAAGAAAACTCTTTCATAGATAAAAAGAACCTGCCGTAAATATCTGCTCCCCAGTCAAGTCTTGCGAAGGACTCTGATGTTGGGGCGTCCTCCCGGGCCCTGAGTAGGACGAACGCTTGTGCGTGTACAGGCAATGGTGGAATTCACTGAGGATGCCTTTTAAGGATCAAACGATATGGTCCCCAAATCCCTGCTTCCACAGAGAGAAATTTTTGTGAGGAACGAAAGACTGCTCTTCTTCAGTGTATTAGTTTGCTATGGCTGCCATCATAAAATACCACAGACTGTGTAGCTTAAATGATAGAAATTAATTTTGTCGCCGATCTGGAAGCTGGAAGCTCAAAATCATGGTGCCAGCAGGCTTGGTTTCTAGTGAAGCCTCTCTTCTTGGCTTGCAGATAGCCTTGTACTCGTGAGACCTCACATGGCCTTTTTTCCTGTGAGCATGCGGCTCCTGGTGTCTCTTTGTCTTCTTATAAGGATACCAATCATATTGAATTAAAGCCTCACCCTTATGACCTCATTCAACTTTAATTATCTCCTTAAAGACCCTATCTCCACAGTCACACTGCGGGTGAGGGCTCCTACACAGGAATTTTTATGGGGACACAATTCAGTCTATAAAGCTGAGGACAGTCATTTATTCTTCTATAGCCTATGTGATGAACCGTAACCTGGCAATCACTATTTTTCCAAAGCGTTTCTTCACCAATCTCACTCTCACTCTCTGTCTCTCTCTCTCTCTTTCACACACACACACACACACACACACACACACACACATACACACTCATACCCACAGTCCACAGACACACAAACATCCCTGCATATCTCACAGGTGCACAGACCACTTTGACTTAGTACTTTGTCTCCATTTCTGAATTTGATACTAGAGTTTCTGACAGTCACAATGTGTGGCTAGTGATTCATTATTTTTCCAGGACAAAGTTTTTTCTCATTGTACAAATCTGGGTGGAGGATGACCACTTCATTATCTTGTTTAATCATAATATTCTTCTTTATTGAGTACCAAGGATTGTGCTTACTTTATGAATTTCCCCATCTTACAGATGAGGAGATAAGCTTTAAGAGATAGTGAGTTTCCTAAGGCCTCATAGCTGGTAAATTCCCTGCTGTCTGACTCAAAGCCAGAGCTCTTAACCTCTATACAGCAGAAATTTATCACATCAACAAGACTCAGAGAGCCCTGGAAAATCTCCTCTATCTTTATCTTGCAACTGGATTTTGTCTGTTCAATCCTAGTCAGAGCTAGAGTTTCAGTCTATCCCTGAGTGGGTGGGGCACTAGGTTGAATCTCATGCCTACATAGCGTTAAAATATTTTAGGCTGTTTATTTCTATCATGTTTACAGCTGCTCAATTGTAAGCTCTCTCCTCCCTATCTGTCACCGCTCTGCCCTGCAAGTACTATGAAGATGAATAAAACACAGTTCCTGGAAGAAACTCCCAATGTAATTGGGAAGTAGATATATCCAATTATTTAAAATACGTCATGATGAACAGAGTACTTTATACAGTCAGTTCACACGGTTGTGGCAGAATAGAAAAAAATAGATAGAAATATCTGGATTGGCCATGAAATAGTTTATTCTGGAAGAGCTTTGAGGCATAAATGGATGGTAAGTAAAAGTTTGCCACGCAAGGCAGAAGGTGTTCCAGGTTGGAGCACAGCATGTCTCTATGTTATGGTATTTGTTTAACCTTGGTTGTTGTTCTGTGACATTTTAAAAAAGAACTAATACACCTTGGCCCCGTCCCTTCTACATCCTCACTGCCCCAGCTGGTCCTGGTATTTTCTGTCCTGCAGATGTGTCCTCCAGGTGAAAAGAAAGTACCAGGCGTTTGATAACCCAACAGTCTGGCAAACTCAGGATTATGTAAATTGGACATACAGTGATAACAATCACTGAATACTTTTACTTTACTGCAAATAGATTTGAACCGATAAACATCAGAAATTAAAGCGTCAGTTGTATAATTGAATCAACAATGTGATTTTAAGTCAAATCAGAATGCCTCTTGCCACTCCCATTCCTTGGGGTGGGGGGAAGTGGAAAACAAAATATTCACCCATCCAGCATGAAAAGCCTCTCTCTCATTTATTCTCTACTCACATCCCATCAGTTTGAGATTTATCAGAACTGGGCTTAGTTTACAAATGAGGAATTTTATTCCTGCATCACTTCTAGCCCAGCAAATAATTCTATTTTTGAGGTCACAGGCTTCATCCTTCCTGACAGCCTGGGGTACAAGTCCCTTAGCTGCTCTTAACCCAGGTCAATAGATCTCTCTCTCCATTTCTTTTTCTCAGTCTTTTCTCTAGTCTTAAAGTACAAGGCATCAATCTTTTGATAACGATATCTTTCCTCTCTGTGCCCTGATCTCTTTCCCATTCCTGCTCTCATAAAAACTTCCCACGATTATCTTCAATTTGCTGGCTTCCTGTTGAAAAGCACAGCCACTGGGGCTGAGAAGAAAGCCGCAGGGAATTAGATAACTAGGTGACTTCTTAACTATCTTTCCTCGCTCTCGTCCTCCAGATAAACATGCCTCTCTGGCCGCTTCTGTGGCTGGTCCCTTCTGCAAGCATCTAGGACCGGCCGGCCAGGGAGCTGGACAACTTGGATCTGAGGGCGAATTGGGAAATGGGAGGAGCAGAGGGGCCGAGGGAAAGGCCTGGGTGAGGTGAACAGTGGAAAATGAGCATGCGGGGTATTTTCATGGAAATTCATAGGGAAAACTGGCAGAAGGAAAAAGATCGACTGAAAAATCCATCTATAGCTTACGGTTAATGAAATATCTGTCAAGAAATCAACTTGTGGTTTTAGTTCAGTAATAATCTAAATAGAGAATACATGGGTTAACCTTTGGACAGTCATTCTTAGGATCAAAGAAAGGAGCTGAAGAATAACATCAGCTGACTGCAGTGTTCCTATGAGAAGAAGGAGAAAAGCAGGGAAGAAAGCTATCATTTCCCCCGGTGATAACAGAGGGAGTGCTTGGAGCAGTGGTTCCCTAATCTGGCTGATAACAGAATCATCGAGAAGCTTTTAAAAAATATATTATGTGGCCTTCCGTGGACCTACTTAATCTGAATCTCTAGATGTGAGACCCAGGAATATATATATGTATATGTATGTATGTATAAAATTGTCATCTCAATCACTTGAGATACTTTTCAAGTGATTCAGACACCCAGTAATTTGGGGAAATCACGTTCTCCTGTAATATGTTCAATAAGCCAGAGACTTATTGGACTTGTGTACGAAGTCCAAAGACTTATTGGAGACTTGTGTGCGAAGCTGCAGCGCGGTGGAAAGTGCACTTTTTGCATAATGGGTCCGGTGGTTAAGGAAATAACAGAGGAGCAGGCTCATTAAAGCTCAGCCTTTGGGGCCACATCTGCTGGGTGGAATGTACCCTTCACTCTGTTCACGGCTGGCCTCGGGCTCTGCCTGGAGAATAGTTACGGCTGATCAGTGTTTTACCAGAATGTTCCATTAGGCTGACCATCCTTTACAGATAAATCCTGGGACATGGATGATGCATAAGAGAAGCCGTATGGTTTATTATGATGGTGAACAGTTTGTCAAGATGCATTTTCACACTCAGGGGAAGCGTACAGTTTGAATTGAGAGTCAGGGCTCGGAAGTCAGACTCGAGGGTGATTCCTGGTTCCACCCCTTGCTGCCCTGTGACCTCAGGCACATTCCTTAAAGTCCATAGACCTCAGGTTCTTCAGATGCAAAATGAGGATTACAATACTCTCTACTTCAAAAATTGGTGTGAGGATTCAATGAGAAAATGAATGTAGAGAGCTTAGAATAGTGCCCAAGGATAGGTTATGTGCTCAATAAGGAAATGCATATTTCCTGAAGAATTCTCTAATCCATTCCTTAATGGACAGTAGCAAATTGAAGGACCAGAGGGATTACATGGCATGAGATCACATACTTGGTGAGTGGTAGATTTGGGTTTTACATCTGAATCTGACTGCTTTTTTGTTTGTTTGTTTGTTTTTGTGGTACGCGGGCCTCTCACTGCTGTGGCCTCTCCCATTGCGGAGCACAGGCTCCGGACGCGCAGGCTCAGCGGCCATGGCTCACGGGCCCAGCCGCTCCGCGGCATGTGGGATCCTCCCGGACCGGGTCACGAACCCGCGTCCCCTGCATCGGCAGGCGGACTCTCAACCACTGCGCCACCAGGGAAGACCCAGCCTAACTGCTTTTAAGCCTGTGCTCTTCCTGCCGCTCAACAGTGAGCCTGAGCCACAGGAGATAAATTATACGAAGTCATAGGTGTTCAAAACATGGAAGTCTGAGGGCCCTGAAGAAGACAACAGTGGCACTTGATAGAACTGAAAAGGTTGGATTACAAAATAACGGCAATTACCTCTCCCTTCCTGAACAATCCAGAAATTGAAGGAGATGAAGACACGAGGGAACATTATAACTAAAATAGAAAATACTGAGAGAGCTACCAGTTCTTAGTAGAATATACGCTGTGACCAGGAACTTGGAAAATTTTCAGAATATTGAGAAGGACAAATAGTGGAAGAACAGAGGAAGAATCAATTTGAAATGCCAGGGGAATAACTGGTTATACAAGAGTGGAAAAATAATCACAAGATACTACTTTGCTCTGTAGAAAATAATGTGCAGCTTGCGGGATCTTAGTTCCCAGACCAGGGATCGAACCCACGTCTCCCTGCAGTGGAAGTGTGGAGTCCTAACCTTGGGCTGCCAGAGAATTCCCATAACCATGGTTTATTGATATAACCCAGAGAGTGATATTCCTATGTTAGGTGGATTGGAGGAGGGAGATGCACGTAATGTAAGTGAAGTACATCCTCACCTATCATAGCAGAAAGATCAATGGATAATGCATAAAATGGAAAAAATAAGAGATATTAACATAAGCATATTATGCGGAATAGGGAGGTAACTACAAGAAGAAAAAAACTAAAGGGTCAAAAATGCTTGCCTCTTGAGAAAGAAGTTAGAGGATTAGAAAGTTGGGGGCAAGGATTTGCTTTTCATTAAAAACCTTTGAGGAGTCTTTGTTCTCTAAATCACATCTTTGTATTTTAAAAATAATAATTAAAATATAGTTCCCATTAAAAATAGAGTTTCTGGTCTTCCCAGTGTTGACTGAAAGAAAAATGCACAACGTAAGAGTTCTAAATTTAAGTTGTTTTTTTTTTTTTTTTTTTTGCAGTACGCAGGCCTCTCACCGTTGCGGTCCCTCCCGCTGCGGAGCACAGGCTCCAGACGCGCAGGCTCAGCGGCCACGGCTCACGGGCCCAGCCGTTCTGCAGCATGTGGGATCTTCCCGGACCGGGGCACGAACCCGCGTCCCCTGCATCAGCAGGCGGACTCTCAACCACTGTGCCACCAGGGAAGCCCTGAATTTAAGTTTTTTTAAGGGACCTTAGTGAGGACTATAGTCCAGGAAAGAACCTCTCAGTAGCTCTGAGGGAACTGCTCCAAAGAGGTAGGGGGAGAAACCAGTACGTATATGTATATATATATGTGTGTGTGTATATAGATCTATATCCTCTATGATTTTTGGCTAGGGAATACGCACAGTCAGGCATACATTCGTGGTAAAAGATCTCTGCTAGTCACAAAAAAACAGATATCTCAAGTTAATGGTTTTAGTGCTTTTTTTAATGTATGGGAAGATGCAAGAATCTGGGTTCATTAAACTTCTTCCTAAGATATACATCTACCTATAGGGCCTGTTTTTCCAAAGCACAGAGCATTCTTTTATCTGTTATCTGATCCCCTCACCCCACTCCACTGCCAACTTGTTCCTTGGCTATAAATCGTCACTTGCCCATGCTATATTCGGAATAGAACCCATCTCTATACTGAGGTCTCTTTTCCCCTATTGCAATAGGTCCTGAATAAAATCTCTTTTTTATTGTTTTTACTACTGTCCAGCTCTGGTTTTCTTCAACAGTGATCAAACCACTGGCATCTATGGGTGACCATATTATTAGCAGATTGTTGCAGAAACTACTGAGTAATATCACCTTTGAGGACTATATGCTCATTTTGATTAGACAGCTCTGTCCACTCCCCCCGTCCCTGACACTCCTCTATCCTCAACCCCATTCTGCCACTCCCTTCCGTTCTCACATCTCTCCAGCTCACTGAAGCAGATATTTGGAAATCAGAATTCCAGATGAGCAACATAGCAGGATTCTTAAAGTAATGAAAGCCAGATTGGCTGAAGTTAATAAAACAGGAATATGATGATGGTGATATATATATATATATATATATATATATACACACACACACACACACACACACACACACATATGAAGAGTGAGACAGACTATGTTCTTATGGATAAGCTGCCACTTGACTGATTTTAAACATTTAAAATATTCTGTTTTCAATAAAATTTTTTTTTTTTTTTTTTGTGGTACGTGGGCCTCTCACTGCTGTGGCCTTTCCCATTGTGGAGCACAGGCTCTGGGCGCGCAGGCTCAGCGGCCATGGCTCACGGGCCCAGCCGCTCCGCAGCATGTGGGATCCTCCTGGACTGGGGCACGAACCCGTGTCCCCTGCATCGGCAGGCGGACTCTCAACCACTGTGCCACCAGGGAAGCCCTCAATAAAAATTTTTGATAACCCAGTTTGGAGCAAGTCCAGTCAAACATATACAGTGTGAATAGAAGAAATTCAAGAAGCTGCTTGGGCAAATCTCCCTCTAACAACTAAACTAGATTGATTCTATACAAGTTTCACTAGGAAGATTGACTTTTGAAAGTATATTCTCTCCTACTCCTATTTCTATTAATTCATCTTTTGGTTCTACTTTTTTTGGGGTTATTTCCTCTTTTCAACTCCCAGCTTTTCAGTGATTAAACTTTATTTTTCCTACTCTATTTATAATTTTCAAGATCTTTTCTTGATTTTTAAATGGTCTTCATTTATTTCTCTAGCAATTTGTTCTTGTTTAATGAATGCAATTATCTTCTATCTTTCTGAAATTACTAAATACAATTTTACTTAAGTTTTTCTAGTTTCTTTTTCTCTACACTTCAAATTATTTCTCTGTTTATTTTCATCACAGTCCTTTATGCTAAAGTCCTTAAAATGCCTGGTGATCCATGCATATTTTTTTAAACTTTTTTTAATTAAAAAAAAGGTTTTTTAGGCTGTGTTGCGTCTTTGTTGCTGCGCGTGGGCTTTCTCTAGTTTCGGTGAGTGGGGGCTACTCTTTGTTGTGGTGCGCGGGCTTCTCATTGCGGTGGCTTCTCTTGTTGTGGAGCATGGGCTCTAGGCATGTGAGCTTCAGTAGTTGCAGCACGTGGGCTCAGTAGTTGTGGCCCATGGGCTTAGTTGGTCTGCGGCATGTGGGATATTCCGGACCAGGGATCGAACCTGTGTGCCCTGCATTGGCAGGCGGATTCTTAACCACTGTGCCACCAGGGAAGTCCAGTCCATGCATATATTAGATACAGTTATTAAAAAGCCAGTCCACAGGCAGAAGGCCTCACTCTAGGACAATTGATTGGGGAAATTGTTCATTTGGTTAAGGGATATTCAAGGGTCACTATTTGTAGGTCATTTCTTTTGGTCTGGTCATTTTCAACAGAAAGAAATCCCCTTATTCCTAGCGTGGGGTTAGGAAGGGGGTCTCCCGCCTATTAAGCTTACTTTCACTCTGTCCCCTCATTTATGTGCAACTGTCAGCTATGCCTGGGGTCCCAAGTTCAGGGACATGCTGACTTAATCTCTCAGGGCCAGTTGTCTGGTTGTATACATTGGGGAGGGCACAGTGGGTCGAATTGCTCCTTATCCAGACTCTCAACTGATCCTACTGCTTTCACTTCCACTTTGAATCCTACCCCTCAATTCAGGTGTGCTGGGACCCTCCAATTTCTGCTTTTGGGTTTCCCATACCTGGTTTGCTGGTGCTTTAATTTTCATTCTCCTCCACTCTGCTAATTCAGTATCTGCTTATACCCTTATTATTATTTTTTTTCTCAGAATTTTATTGCTACCTTCCATCTACTGTTGTCTCCTTTTCTTTTTCTTTTTTTTTTTTTAAGGGTGGGGGAGGTCCAAACCTTTTTAAAAAAATAATCCTTCACAGTTATTTTAGTGGAATTTTCATGATAGGGCAGAAATAAACACATATTGTGCCTGCCATGTTTATTTCAGGTGCCATTATTCACTTTTATCTTTGGGCAGTAGGCTACTGGTGGTATCAAGTGAAATTATAAATTTCATCAGTGTTTTTTGAAGTTATTAATGTCATTACCAAAGAACAGGTCATACTGAATCTATTTTTTCAAGCAAGTTTCTAGATGACTCAGGGTAAAATTGGAGATCTATAAATTTATTTATCAGAGTCACTAAGTATTGAAAGCTAAATCCAATTCCATGTAGCATGGGAAAGAACATTAGATTAGAAGCTCTTAGTTCTCAATTCAAGATATATCTTTGCCTTCTTGGGCAAAATACTTCTTCCCTTGGCTTTAGTATCAATAAAATGTTGGCAATTAGATTACATAGCTTCTAAGATTCCTTCTGGACTAAACATCTGTTTTCCTATTAGGTAATTTAAAACCCCTACTTGGATTCACCACTCTCTCAAATACTGTTACCCAGTGTGAAATGCATATTACTGGTGGTCAAGGAAATAATTTTTAATGGTAGAAGAATTACCATTTTTTATTCATTACTATTTTTATGTAATTATGAACATATTTTCACAGTTGTATCTGAGAAAATTGTAATTAGTTAAACAAAACTGAACTTTTCTTTGTAGATAAATTTACTTAAACTTGAAACTATGAGTTGATTGAAAGAATATCATGAAGTAAATAATGGAACATAGCATGTAGACATGATAAATGCTTTGAAGACAGCATGCAAGTGAGTGCATTTTGTGAAACATGACCCTTTCCTGACATGTCCTTTCATGACTGTCTTTGCCCACACGTGTGTGCTCCACTTAGCAAAAGTTTTGCTTGTCCAGCTCCAAGGTTGCTTGCTTACTGAATGCATTCAAGGTAAAAGAGTTTCATGTTCTGAAACAGAATAATTAGTTGTAACTGGTCTGTTCACACAGACCAGGGACTGTGTCTTATTCCTCTTTGTATCTCCAGGACATTGAAGTGCTTGCCTTATGATAAATGCTCAATCGATATTTGTTGAAAGAATGAACCAAACCAATGTATTGCTAAATATATGGGCAAATGTTTCCTGTAAATTGATTTCTTTTCAGCATGTATCACTAACTTCATGTCAATGAACTCTGTCTTGACCTTTTCAGTTCCAGAATCCAATGCCCACAAGAACCCAGAGAAGGAAGAACAGGCTTAATAGGAGAGATTAAAAATAGACAAAAGCTGTTGGAAGCTTTTGAGACTAGTCATGGATTCCCGTAAGTGTGAGGAAGGAAACTTTTCAAACATCACTGAATTCTGAGATTCGAAGGCACTGGGACACTGGGATCAATGGCTCTTTAATAGAAATAGACATTATCTTCCATTAGAGCAATTTATATTTTGTGGACTTGCTATAAAATCTAAAGTCTAGAGTAGTTTGAATTTATGAAGCATTTCTACGCCCATCATTTAATTTTATTTTCACAACAATGCTTTGATGTTGATATAACAGAAGGGGTAAGTGAGGTGAGAAAAGTTAGCTAAATGATTTTCCAAACGTCCCCCAGCTAGGAGCTGGCTAGACCAGGTGTCAACAAACTATGATGGGGGTTAGGGGGACGGGAGGGCAACTCTGACCCATGGTTTGTTTTACAGTTTTACTGTAACACAGACTCACCCCTATGAAAGATTAACTCTATTTACACATGAAGAAGAAACTGAGGCAAAGAAATGATTATTACTTGACAAGGTCATACAGCTAGAAAGTGGTGATGTCAGAAGGATTCAATCCAGGCAAACTGACCCCACAACCTTTTTGCCTTTACAGCTGTGCTAGTACTATTTTTTGTGTCCAAATCCTGGCTCTAGCTCTGTGACCTTGGGGAATTTACTCCCTCAATCTCTTGTAAATTAATACTTGTCAAATGATTAAAACAGAGCTTGGCATGTTATAAACACTCAGTAAAATTGTTGTTTTTATTAACATTCATTCAAAGTCTTTCATTATCCTGTTTCTTTCCAATAGTAAAAATCACTCAGAACTATGGGCTAGATGTTCTATATATGTTGTCTTATTTAAATTTGGTAGAAACCAGTGACTAATTTCATTTTAGAAGAAAAGAATGGAGGTTCTGAAGGGTTAAGTGACTTGCTCTGGTATGATTCCTGGTCTCTGGTTTTTATGTCCACCTTTTCTGCACTATTCCTTCTAATCTCATCATTTCCCCTTCATGAACTCAGTGCTTGAAAAAAAACAATAAATGAATGGGTCATCTCTTGTCCCTTCTTCCAACCAAGCAACCAACCACCATCAACAAGAGGCAAGTGAATTCACTCTACTCAAATGCATCTAGTGGTCATCTGCCTTGTTTCCTTTAAGTAAGCTATCTCTGAAATCTGAAATATACTGTTCCTGCAATTCACTTTATTATTCTTTGAAGCCAGATTCAAATAGCACTGAATCCTTAAAGACTTCCCTCATCACTAAGGACAGAAATGGTTTGTTCTCTTCAGAATTCAATAGCATTTGTGTTTGTATCCATGCTCATGGAGTTTATACGATATATACTGACTTGGAGTATTATTTTCATACATGCCTTCAAGTATCCTCAGGAATTGGTTAACTTTAAACCCTTTTTTAGAGGAAGGTGAGATATACAGAAATAATAAATAAAAAAGGAAGCCTTCTAATGGAATATACGGAAAGGTTTCTTTTAGAAAATATCAGATTATTATTTTGAAGGCATTTATGAAAATACTCCCTCTGTACAGTGCCTTGTATCATTAAATGGTAGGCACTCAATAAATATTTACTCTCTAGATCTCAAGTTCTTTTTATAATGCTAATTTCATATTTCCATTAGCTCAGTACAATGAATTTAAAAGCACAAAGATAAATAACGTAGACAAAATAGATAATTTATTCTAACACCTTATCTCTATGTTCCTCATTTGAAAGTGTCTACTTCTAATTCATTTTACATCCTGTGTTAGTAGGTTCAATATATTTTAAGTTATTGTGAAAAATAAAAATGACTTTTGGAAGACCTCAGCCCACCTTTGCAATACCCATAAAATGAGTGATCTATCATTCAGAATGAGTCCTTTTAAAAAAACACAGTGCGGTATTCTATTCACATCCTATCAGCAATCGTTATACATCTCAACTTAGTTTTGCAACCTCTGCTTTATTTTTAATTTGATTTGCTTAATATCATTCTTAATTGGAACTGGAGAGTGTCATAGTAGTAAAATAGGACCTACTTAAGGTAATATTACAGAAGTAAGAGGGGCAGTTTGGCGGATAGGTTGAATTAGTAAAAAGCTGCATTACAGGAAATTTTTTTAAACAAAGAAAGCATTTTTTTTCAAGCACATTGGCAACTAACTGCTAACAGAGTATTTTTCAAGTAGAGGCTTCAATGACATTGTTTAATTAAATTTTTGTATTTGAATGATAATAATTTAATCTAAAAGTTATTTAAAAATTTAAGGTTATTCTTGGTAAACTTAAATTTGTCTAAAACATAAACTTGCCATATAGATTATTTCTCTTTGATAGATAAATGTGATCCGACTCATGGTAAATTACCATAGATTCTGAGTTTGTAGTTGGTTTATTAACGTATAGTCTGTTTCAAATGAATTTAATCAACACAGTAAGTCACATCATCTAATCTAATTAGTTGTATTATGGTTATAGAGGCTTAATCTTAAGACAGAATTTGATAACTCTTGTAAGAAACACAGAATTGTTCCCTACCTTCTCCGCACCCCCCTCATTCATCCTAGAGATTTCATAGTTATCTTAAAAGTAGAAAGATTTAAATGAGCAGATAATCTGCATGTCAGTTTCACTCACTCCTTCCTGTAGGAAATTTAGTTGGTCTCAGGCCTCACTGTGCCTAAGAACACAACATAGGATTGTATTTTTAAAAATGAGTACGATACTTTATGAGCCATATAAGTGACTTTCAAGGCAGTTTTAACTAAATGTAATTCTCACCTTATGTACCGTCTTTCGAACTTAACCTTCCTTATGTTCCCTCATCATTAGCCTTGCCCAATGCCTTTCAACCTACCTTTCAGTCCCATGGAAAGTTATTCTCCCTCTTACTGATGGAGTCTCAGATCTCCCTATGTGAACATGCCACACTTCAGAATTCTTTCATGCTTTTACACACAAGAATTGAAATGTCCTTGTCTGATTAATGAGCTTGTATTTTGAGACTCAGCTTAAACCTTACCTCCTCTGGGAATTCTTCTTGGGCCTGCCTGTTACCAATTATTTGTATATACTTAGAGAATAGTGTTTATCAAGTTGTATATTGATTGTATGCTTTTTCTATCTCCTACAATACATTATCGATTGGTAGCAACTTGCATATAATAAGCACATGTTTATTGATAAATTATAGAAATTAGGAAATTATATGCCTACAGTAATAACTGACTCTTTCGGTACCATACACAATCCTTTATATTTTACTTGTTTCAAGTGATCCCCAGAAGAATTGGGGAAAAAAAGTTTACATGTCCAAATAAATCTCTGATTGTTAAAGTATACAATTTTAAAAGGCTGTGAAATGTCTGAAAAAGCTAAATGGAAAATGATCAACATATCTTGGGTAGTTCATACTTAAACATCAAACCTCAATACATAAAGGACGGCTGCAGAATTTCATGATGTGGAAGCAATATTGTTCCTCCCTGATACCTAGGATAATCAAATGTCCCAGGTTGCTCAGGACAGTATCTGTTTACACCTGATAGCACTTCCTTTCTATTCAAAAGTGTCCGTGTTTGGGTGATAAATTATGTGGTTACTCTACATATAATCTATCACAACAGCTTTAAGACTATAGTGGGGAAAGCAAAAATCCTATAGAGAAAAATCACGGTAAGAAAACTAACAAACCCTTCGGAAGCAATCCCTGCAGATATCCATTACATTACAGACCTTAATATACTTTAACACAAAAGGAATCCACAAGTGATTAGGTCATAAATTCAATCTAAAAGGTCAATTTTAGGGGATTTAGAAATTCCTTGACATTATCTTATTTTTATGAATTGGACCTACTTCTGCTAAGAGATGAGGTTAGTGTGTTTCTTAGGGATTAAAATTCTAGCCTGATCTTCATCTTCCTAGTTTCTGGCATTTATACTACATTTGTATAGCACTTTACAGTATACAGAGCATGTTGTATACATTTTACATTTATATTAATATAAACTTTACATTTAAGTGCTGTTATTTTAATATTTATTGTGTTAGAAAAGAAGTATTTGTTTTGCAGACATATTCAATTTTTCTCTAGCTTCTAAAGTGAATAAAGTGGACATTTGCCATGACATTCATAGTCAAAAGGTTAACATGGCTAAATCTGTTAATATGGTGATTGTTTTTAGCTATTAGCTAGTTTGGGCTAAATGCAGAGTAAAATTTTAGAACTGTTCTAACACTATGTTGTCTTTCTCAACAGATAATAGTGTATCCCTCATTACTAAGTATTGCAATATCTATTTCTAACTTCTTTTGCTTCTATTCCCATCAGAGTGTGTTATAATAGACAGCATTTGCATAACTGAAGAAAAATTTCTATCTGTATATAAGGCAGTGAATTCTAGGCTGAAGAAAAGTACAAACAATAATAATGCTGAGTGAAGTAAGCCAGACAGAGAAAGACAAATATCATATGATATTGCTTATATGTGGAATCTAAAAAAATATATGATACAAATCAACTTATTTACAAAACAGAAATAGACTCACAGACATACAACAAAAATGTATGGTTACCAAAGGTTAAAGGGGGGAGGGAGGGATAAATTAGGAGTTTGGGGTTAGCCAATACACACTATAAATATAAAACAGATAACCAACAAGGACCTACTATATAGCACTGGGAACTATACTCAATATCTTGTAATAAGCTATAATGGAAGAGAATGTAAAAAAAGAATATGTATATCTGAATAACTTTGCTGTACACCTGAAACTAACACAACAATGTAAATCAACTATATTTCAATAAAAATTAAAATAAAAACAAAAAAAATAATGCTGAAATTACCTTAGATGAAAAGTCAGTGATATTAAGGTGTTTTATCACAGTATAACCTTACCCAAGGGACCACAAAGAAGAAAAGTGCTGGACAAAGTAAACCAAAAAAATCCAATTGTTTTTCATTTTAGCATTTAATTTGAATTTGTATTTTAAATGTGGCATAATATTATTGTTATCATTTTGAACATATTTAAATGTTTTTATTATAAAATTATCATTTCCCTTAATTATGGGATTGTATGGTTTTTAAAAGTTGGCTCAATTTAAAAGTATGATTTTACTATATCAGGGACAATTATTTTTAAACCCTAGGGGACTTTCCACCTGGTTTATCTATTTTGAAATTATGATAATATTGTACACGTTCAGAAGAATGGCCGTGACTGGATCACCGTCAGCCTATTGTTAACAATAGAAAGCTTTCAAAACAGAGAGCAAAGCTTTTCACTTTAATTTTTTTTAAAAAAGGTTTAAAATGATAACAACACATTCATTTATAGCAGCCTTAAGTAGTAAATTATTAATTTTAGATGCTTTCATTAAAGTACATTTTGGTAGGGAAGGGACTGAAGCAAAAATGCTAGAGTCCAGAGGGAAGATCCAGCCATTGAAACAAAGGAGCCAGAAAATGTCATCAAAGATGACACTTGTTATTGCAAAATTTGCCACAGCTGCCTTTGGCCACTTGAATACAGGATGGTGCTGAATCACAGCTATTGAGAGGAGAGGTGTGAGTTCTGGTGGGGTCTGATTCTTACATTCTGGCGTGAGCAACAGGGGTGATGGCCAGGGATGAGAGCGAGTTTCTCATGCTCTGCACAGCCCCCTTAGTGATCTTGCTCTGCTTACCTCCCCAAACTCTTCTCTTGTTACCTCTGGCTTCTGAAATGTTGGAAGTTTCCTGAACACATTATGCTTTTTCTCTTCTCTGTAATTTTTCCCACTTTCTCTCTGGAATGCCTCCTCTTTCCAATCATACTACCTATTTAATATTTTTTCCCCTCTTCTATTGATATTGGTGCTTTGTCTCCTGTGCCAGTATGAATTCACTGCTCCCTAGGTGGGTGGCATGGCTATGATCTCAGATCAGCCTTTAACTGCTGTCCTTGGGAGGTTTGTCCTCTCTCTCTTTGTTTTCTCCTTCATTTTGCTGGAGTACATCTTCAAGCATCTTTCAAAGAATGGCTGTGTGAGAAGTATTTTAAGTTCCTTGTATATTAAATTTATCTATATTCTGCCAGCATACTGATGGATACTTTAGCCAAAATACACTCTATTCTTGTTTGATAATATTTTTTCCCTTAGAATTTTAAAGATGTTTCCCATATTGCATTGTATAAAATCAGTTTTGTGTATTTGTAACAGGTTTGCATTACTTTAGAATACTTGAAATTAAAAGGATATATTTCTTCATTTTTCCTTCAATGGCTATATTTTTCACATGGAGAATGTTTGTTTCATTTTAAAGCAGTAGTCCTCACTCAGGTTTTACAATCCCTAAGTCACAGATTTGGTTATTCCCATGGACCATGGAACTCCAAATCCCTGCTATAGCTGTTCTTTTTGTTTATGTCACCTGGAGGTTATTTATTTTGTTTGTTTTTGAGATTGGCTCTAACAAACCACTTTAAATATTTTCACTTGCACTTATTCGTATTTGGAGTTGGGGTGGAAGGAAGTGTTGTCCATGAATTGGCTTCTTTTGTTGTTTTGATTAGAATCTTCTTCATTTTTCTAAATCAAATAGACATAATAATTAGAACTCTTCTCCCCAAGTTTGGGGACAAATTGCAGCAGACTCTCTCAGTGTCCTGCACGTATCCCTGGGCTCACCCCCAAATACAGCCACAGATAGTTTCAGCTTTCTGTACCTCTTTATCTGAGAGCATTCTCTGGCTACATGCAACCTGGATGCCCAGTGGAAGTTAATGCTCAGGAATGACCCTCAATTAAAGAGGGAGAACAGTTGACGGATAAACATCGAGATTCCTTGCCCTGTGTTGCAATCTGCACAGTCGCTCAGAGGGTTCTGGCAAGACGGGGCCCTGTTGCCCACAGCAGTAACGTGCTCTTTGCCATACTTTTCATTGCTTCTCCAACTTTACTGTCTCACTTTCCGCTTCTTCACTTTGCTTCCTGGAATCACTACCAAAATAAACCGCCTTTTACCGAAATCCTAATTTTGAATGTATGTAAAGACATAGGTCCAACAATATTAGTTTTGGGGACATGCAATCTCTTCTCAGCTTCTAGAGAAGCTGCAGGAATTTAGAGATATCCTCAAACAAGGTTTCTTAGTCCATGTTCACAGCTCTGCTGGACCTTCAGATGCCACTGTTTGGCGTTGGTCCTCCACTGTATGGAGCTTCATCTGAAATGAGCCTTTCTTGTTCTGTTTCCCGCTTAGGTAGTGTTACCGAGTCCCAGCTTGTTCTACTAGCAGCACAACAGGCCAATCCCTCGGGAGACGAGGTGTTGAGGCAAGGAAGAGCGACTTTATTCGGAAAGCCGGTGGGCCGAGAAGATGGCTGACTAGTGTCCCCCAAAACCATCTTATCGGGGTGTGGATGCCAGTTTCTTTTATAGAACAGAGAGAGGGAGGAGGTGAGGAAGTAAAGTAAAAAGGCCATAAGTCTTGCAAAACATCTCCTGGCTTGGCCAGCATAGGGGAGGGGATGTGTTAATTTCTTCTTTTCTGCAGCCATTCACAGGTGGGCAGGGTCAGATTGTCTCCCTGTGAGCTGAACAAAGGCACTTTAGTTTAACAGTCAGGCAGAGGGGCAGGGTTCCCTGAGGTAGGTCATTATGTATGGTTATAATCACAAAAGCAATGAAAAGCAAAGGTTAAAGTAAAAGCAGCAGATCCAACATGGAGTCAGATTTTGCTGTTCCCTACGACAGCAGTATAGCTTTATCATCGGCGTAAGAGGCTCAATCAGCAGCCTTACTTCTTCCATGTTAACCTCATCTGCAGGAGACCCTGCTTGGACTCCCAAGGCTCCAGCACTCAGTGCCCATCTCTGACCTCCCAGCATGAGGTTCACTCCTTGTACAGGGATCTGATGAGGCTGCTTGAGTCCAGTATCCATCTCTGTACAAGAGTCTGGAGAACGTTTTGGCCAGTCCTATTCACCCCTGTGGTAACTGGGGTTTATAATTCTTAGCATCATCAGATAGGGGAGAGGCAGTTAGAGAAAGGAAAAGAGAGGTTTTATACCAGAATAAAGAAGAAATGGAGAACAGGAAGGAACAATGGACGCCTGTTAGATTTCAGCTCTTGGATTCCTGCAATATTGTAATTTATAAGAAATATATATTTGGTCACTCAGATGTGACCAAAAGATATTTCTCAGATATATGTAGTCTTTATCCACTCTTCCTGGCTCACAGGTCCCCAAATCCTTGGAATTTCCTGAGTGATAAGAGTGATCAGAGCACCTTTTGTTATACTATTTGATCTCTTGCCCTCAGTTCCTGAAATCACTTCAGAGCCATAAAAGTGAAATGGGCATCTTGTTAGTCATAACAAGACCCTTTCTACCACAACTTTTATGTTAATGATGTGACTTTTGGATCCTACTCCATGGTGGGGGCTGGTTGCCAGGAGAACCAAGCATGAATAGAGGGTTGGAACTTTCAGTCCCACCCCTTGACTTCTGAGGAGGGGTGAGGGGTTGAGGTTGAATTGATCCCCAGTGGTCAATGATTTAATCGATCATGCCTATATAATGGAGTCTCCATGAAAACCCAAAGGACAGGGTTCAGAGAGCTTCCGGGTTGGTGAACGTGGGGATTTGCCAGAAGAGCTGCGCACCTAGAGAGGGCAGGGAAGCTCTGCACCCTTTCCCTAAACCTTGCCCTGTGCATCTCTTCCATCTGAATGTTCCTGAGTTATGTCCTTTTATAGTAAACCTGTAATCTATTAAGTAAAAATGTTTCACTGAGTTCTGTGAGCCACTCTAGAAAATTAATCTAACCTGAGGAGGGGGTCATTGGAACCTCCAATCTATAGCCGGTCAGTCTGAAGCATGGATGACAACCTGGACCTATGACTGGCATCTGAAGTCGGGGAGGGGGACAGTCTTGTGAGACTGAGACCTTAAGCTGTGGAATCTGATGCTCTCTCTGGGTAGATAGTGTCAGAAGTGAGTTGAATTGTAGGACACCCAACTGGTATCTGAGAATTACTTAATGGTGTGGGAACTACTCCCCCACATGCATGCACACACTGGAATTGGGTGCAGAATCCTTTCACTCCCAACATACACAATACATACACTTATATTCACAATTTCAAACATGCTCCATAAGCATGTATATATACTCCATATAAGGCAACTATCATATATATACTCAGAAATGCATTCACCCTCTCCTAAAAGTCTCGTCTTGTTCCAAGTCCTGGAGTTCTGGGTGATACATTCTTCTTGGGTACCTGCAGATATATTTCCTAATCGTGTAGCAACTTATGCCTAAATTATACACTTAGCCACCCTAACACAACCTGGAAACAGGATAGAGGGAAAAAAGAATGATTGCCAAATATATATATATACCTTTTGGAAATAAGAGAAGGGAAAACAGCATACATGGTCACTGTGCCCTGCATTTGTGGTCTCTGTTCCTTGGTTAGGCACCCTCACCTCTCCAAGCTCTGCTCCATGGGAGAGTCTCCGATGGCATCCTCTTGTGTGGCTCATCTGAGAGCAGCTTTGGGGAGCATTTCCCTGTCGGGTACCTGACAATATTTCTAAGGGATCCTAAGTGTTTGCCTAAATATTTGTTGAGTGAGTGCCTAAATAAAGAAATATAAATGCATGGTAGAACCTGTGAGATTTATCTGCCTGAATTACTGGGCTTGTTAAGTTATCACTCCCACTTCTGAGTCACAGAAGTACCGCCAGGGAGAACTACAACATTGCATTTTAAGTTTTTTTTTGATATAATAGATACTTTAAAAACCAAACTGAGCTCAAAGAACTATACTAGTTCTATGGATTGTCAAATATTCTTCTGTTTTTTTCAGTATACTGAGTGATTTCACAGTATGCTCACCAAGATGCTGGGGCTTGCCAGTTAAAGCCCACATTGAAATGTTATGAAAAAGAACAGTTTATTGTTATCATAGATACTGTACATAACACGCAATTTGCTTCTTGAAAGCTAATTACAAACGTTGTTTGAAATAAGCAAACCCTTATTCAGCAGCTCAGGGATGAGAACAGCTGTATAAATACCGCCCCAGCAATGGCAAGAGAGTAGGAAAAAAACAGGTTACTTAAAACTTCAAACAAAGAGTAAAAAAAAAAAAAGAAAATGAATTCCCTTAGCTCTTTATAGTGACTATAATGAACATTCAAGGACATAATGTTCCAGGTTTTTGGCATAATTTTGAAAGACACTTTTGACATGACAATGGATTGTATTAGAATTATAAAGTTCTGAGTATCTATTTTATTAATTGCATCTAAACTTCCTGAATCTCTTCCATTCTCACCGTACACTCATGTAGCATGTTGAATCATGTTAATTTTCTCTAGATAAAGGATGCAAAAGATATACCAACACAACAGATGGCATTTGAAGGCCAACAATCTCACTTAATGGAATAAATTGGCACCTATAATATCATCTTAGTAAACCTGTTCTTTTTTGTATGTATCAGGAAGTAATTTGTTTTAAAGTCAAATTACTTTACTCCAGGGACCTGACTGTGCATACCCTAGAAAAGCCAGTTTCTTAACTGAGTGATCAGCTCTATTCCCAGAATATAAGTTAGTCACTTTACCTTACCATGAGATAAGGCCCAGCGGCATTGCCCCGAAAAGGAAAAGTAAGAATTTCACAAGTTAATGGAGACCTGACAATCCAGAACATGTGCCTTTAAGGATTAAATATAGCAACAGCACGACCATTTCATCAGGGCAAGCTCTTTAATCCACCAGATTACTAGTCAGAGACTTCAAACATAGAGTAAGAATCACTTGATTTATAGCCTCTTTTGACCAACAATAAAGCCAGTTCCTACACTTAACAATAAGTGCTCCTATTGTTCAAGAAAATTTATTTTTTCCAAAAGAGAAAGTTATTTAGGCAACAGAAAAATAAGGTTATTTGTTGAGTTAAAAGAGCCCAGTGGAGTTATAAATATATATGCACACTGCATAGATAATCTCAACCGAGCTTCACTTGAAACTTCTCAACAGTCTCTCTACACTCATAATAAATCCTGGCCAAGCCTAATTAAATTGGAGTTCAGGATCACTAGTATTTTATCTTTTACAGAACTTTTAACAGCCTCTTCATTATTCACTGGAGTGGGTGGAACACACATATAAATAGCAGAGAATAATGCAATATTTATTATCATCTTTCTGGTAGACTATTTTACAGAGTTAGCAGCTTTTGAAATCTCAAAATTAGAGTTGTTTTCAGTATTTAGAACCATACTGAGCAAACAGGATATCATGAGTATTTATTGATGAATTAATTAAACAAATATTTTGAAGCATTTGAGCATACATGTTATTTTTTATTTTTTATTTTTTTTGCGGTACGCGGGCCTCTCACTGCTGTGGCCTCTCCCGTTGCGGAGCACAGGCTCCGGACACGCAGGCTCAGTGGCCATGGCTCACGGGCCCAGCCGCTCCGCGGCATGTGGGATCTTCCCGGACGGGGGCACGAACCCGTGTCCCCTGCATCGGCAGGCGGACTCTCAACCACTGCGCCACCAGGGAAGCCCCTCATCTATTTTTTTCAATGATTCTTTCTCATTCTGTTATAGCCTCCTGATCATGGATATTTCCAAAAAGTTTTGTCCCTTGGGAAGAGTCCATACTCAACAATTGAATCCCTACTTCAGTTATTACTAGCAGACTGATGCTATCAAATACACAATCTCAGTTTTGATGCACTGTGCTTAGATATGGGAAATACAAAAGATACATAAACATACAGTGTAGAATTTAAAATAACTTTGCTAGGGGAGAAAACCTCAGACAGAGGGTAAATATCTTAGAGAGATAAATTGATTGATATATAGACTAGGAAAGAAAGAGAGTTGGGGGAGAGACTGAAAAGGGCTGTAAATGACAGATAAAGGTAATGTTTAACCTGCTGGGGACAATATCATAAATCATGGGCACAATAATTTCTGCAGTGCAAGCACAGTGTGTTATTCTTAGTAGTCATTTAATATATTCCTGGACACTCATTCCATATTTACATAGAAAGAAACATATTACCTTGAGTCTGGTGACACGATTCCATTCTTGGGCTTGACACTAAAGGCTTTGGGCCTTGGAATCCTCCAATGTAGAAGGTGGCACTCAAATATTGCCATGGAATAATTTCCAAGTATCCTTCCAGAAGCAAAATTCAGTTGTTCTATGTGAACATAATGTTTTAAAGTCAAATTACAGAATGGGTTTTAAGGAATGTTAAAATTTATTTTCATATATTTTATTTTTCTCATTAGGACTATGATGAATTGAATTTCTTCCTCCGTTTCTGCTACAGAAACGATGTGTGGATCTTTGTATCAGTTGAGGCTTTTGATTGGAAGCCACAAACCCAACTTAACTCAGCGTAAGCAAAAAATGCAAAAAAAACCCCAACTCAAAACACCAAAAACAAACAAATACACTCAAAGAACCCCCAAAATGTTAGCTTTCGGAAATAAAAAAAAGAGTAGAAGCCAAATTTCCAAACAGGCAGGAGCAATTTTCCCAAAGGATCTCAGGAACTTTGAGAACAGAGACCTGAAGGCAAGCAGAATTCTATCATCTCTGCTTCTTTCTGCCTGTTGGCTTCATTCTCACTTTGCAGACAACCTTTCTCCAGTTGGTGAGACACATGGAAATCAATAGCTCCCAAGAGTCAACTTTCAAGTCTTCAGTTCCAAATGGAGACTTATTTTGACTCTCTGGATGTCAAAATCCAAAATCCCAGAGAAAAGACTCATTGGCCAAGCTTGAGTCAAGTGTACAATTAACTGTGATCAAGGATGTCTCACATAGAATAAGAACAAGTCAGCTCCTTCGTTACTAGTATAGTTGGGTGGGGTTAATGAACCGACAATACAAGAGGAGTATGCGAGGAAGCAATATCGTAGTGGTCCACTGTGATTTCTGAACCTTACTTATTCCAAAATCAATTAAGACATGTCTGTAAAAACATATTTTAAAGACAATGCAATTTTATTAAAGGCTATCATCAAACTGTGAGTTCCTGAAAGCCTGGAGAGAATGCCTAACATAGTGCTTTGCACAGAGTAGATGCTCAATAAATGCCTCGAATTAAGTTGCTTTAAGTAGCCACCTGAATAAGATGCTGTGTAAAACTGATTAGACAGACATGATTCTGAACTCTCGGACCTTATTACTATAAAAGGGACAAGATTAGTAAAAAAAAAAAAAAAAAAGGAAAGTGAATAAAACCAAGAGAAAAAAATTGCATAGTGGAAAAAATCTTAGATTCATAGAAAGAGGACTTGTTTTAATATGTGTACCATAGACTTTCTCTTTGGATATTCTTTGGCAAATGTCTCAATTGTTCTCAGCCTCACATTTATCATTTTTGAAATTAAAAAAATTATCTATGTCTCTAGGTTTGTGAAAACTCAAGGGAGAGCTCTTTGTAAGTGGGAAGCAGCTACACAGATCTGCAGGATATTCGTATTAGTGTGGCATAGGGAATGAATGGCAACACCTCGACGCAATCCTTCTCATCAGAAGGTTCCTCTTTAAGAGCTATTTTCAGAAGCTTAGAAAATAGCCATTAAAACTAATGTTTGTGTTCTTTTTAAATAATTCAAATAGGCTACTAGTTCAGAGCAGTTAAAAACAAATCTCAAACAAAAGGAAACTAGATAGTTCTTTTCCAGAATAAATAGGACCATTCAGCTCAAAGGATGCGGCAACCCCATACTAATTGAGAAAGTGTTTTCTTTCTTTTTATGGGATTAAACTATTGTCTTAGTCTGCTTGAACTATCACAACAAAATACCGCAGACCACGTGGCTTAAATAATAGAAATTTAATTTATTAAAGTGCTGGATGCTGGGAAGTCCAAGATCAAGGTACAGGTTGATTTGTTTCTGGTGAGAGCTCCCTTCCTGGCTGGCAGATGGCCACCTTTTTGCTGTATCCTCACACGGCACAGAGAGTGAACTCTGTGGTGTCTCTTCCTACAAGGACATTAATCCCTTGAGATTAGGGCTCCATTCTTAAGACTTTGTATAACCTTAACCTTTGTGTAAGTTCCTTACTTCAAATACAGTCATACTGGAGGTTAGCCTTCAACATATTAATTTTGGGGGGACATAATTCAGTTTACAGCGATGGGGGTCACTGTCCACCTGGCTGAAGCCTTCTCAGGAGCCCTCAAACCTGTTGATCTACACTTGGGCATGGTATTGGGTGAAGGGAAGAATGATTTGTAAGAAGAGATTTCTTTCTATAGGAAGAGGTAGTGGTTTCCCCAAGGGAAAAGCACTGGAAATTCAAGCATAAAGATTTAAGGGGCCACTTGGTAAATGAGACATAATCCTGAGGATGGCGGGAGGTGGGCATTTTGAACCAGAAGATTAGGGTTTACATTTTTATTTACTTTTACTTTAGAGCTACAAGGAGAAGTCCAGTTTAGCTAGAACTTTAACCTTTTTCCTCCTACTGTAATTCTCTTTTGAGAGTGTCTTGACTCTTTAGTAGAGCAATTCATATATATACTTAAAGTTGATATTCCATCACTACACAGTGTTATGGCCATACTAATTGTTAAAATATTTAAACTCTTCCTTACTTATCATGCTGCCCTGAGATCCCCTAAATGTTCCTTTGCCTACCATCCCAGCCATTCTAGACTCATCCCTAGGACCCCTGGCTTCCTCAGTATCCAACAAGTAAGTGGTTAACTGCTGACATATCATGGGAACCTCCAGGACACTAGGGTAACAATAAAGTCCCTCATGTCTTTCTTATAGATTCATGCTCCTGCAGTGCCAGTCATTAAATATTTTGAATATTTAATGTATCTTGCACATATAAATACCAATGTACTAATCTTGGGGATTCTGAAGGAACAGAAAGGCAAGAGGGAAGAAAGCTTATTTCACCCTCATCTCTTTTCAAGGTCCACTGGTGACAGACACCACCTTAACAAGTAGGCTGCTACCGAGAGGTCATGGCCACATCTACTTCAGAGGATCTGTTACAATAAAAGTGGGAGCTAAAAGAAAGATGGAGAAAGCTAAAAAACACTCGAGAGAGGACAGATGCAAGAAAGATAACTTTCTGTTTACCCCTTAAATTAGAGGGTACAGTGAAGTACACTCCTGGGTTATATTAGACAACGCTGGATGGAGACACAGAGTTTGCTCTTATGTTTCAACAATGCATTGAACGGTGGAATAAATGCATTTATGGTTCTGCTTCCCCAAGGCTCTATTTTCCAGTGTTCAAATTTTTAGCATAGTAGACCAAGGCTCGGGTTCAGGTAGCCTCCAGCCAAGGGAAATACGATGGAGAAGCTACTCAAGAGTTCTCAGGTGAAATTAGAGTGATTAGAACCACTTTCTTAAACATATATTAATCTAAGTAGTTAATTAAGACCTGATGGATATAAATAATCTGCCCAGAACACTGTGGTGACCACAAGCTACTGTACTGCTTTGAATCACTAAAAATTACTCACTGCTTTAATTACATTTTTTTTACTATTTTCTCCTTATCTGGATGAAGTGTATGTATCTAAAAATCAAATAATAGTATATCTGGAAGGAAACTAGAGCTCACTCATTCAAACTCCCTTATTTTAGAGATGGAGAAACCAAGGTCAAAGCGCTTTAAGAGCCACATTTTCCAAACCTAGATCCAGTGCTGTTTCTACAAGTGCACCTTTGTCAAGAGCACCATATTGTTATTTCTGTGATTGTTTGGGTTAAAAAGTAACAGACAAATAGACAGCTAGTGGGAAGCAGCTGCATAGCACAGGGAGATCAGCTCGGTGCTTTGTGACCACCTAGAGGGGTGGGATAGGGAGGGTGGGAGGGAGACGCAAGAGGAAGAGGATATGGGGATATATATGTATACGTATAGCTGATTCACTTTGTTATATAGCAGAAACTAACACACCATTGTAAAGGAATTATACTCCAATAAAGATGTTAAAAAAAAGTAATAGACTTATAGATGGCCAAAAAGCACATGAAAAGATGCTCAACATCACTAATTATTACAGAAATGCAAATCAAAACTACAATGAGGTATCACTTCACACTGGTCAGAATGGCCATCATCAAAAAATCTACAAATGATAGATGCTGGAGAGGGTGTGGAGAAAAGGGAATCCTCCTGCACTGTTGGTGGGAATGTAAATTGATACAGCCACTATGGAGAACAGTATGGAGGTTCCTTAAATAGCTAAAAATAGAACTACCATATGACCCAGCAATCCAACTCCTGGGCATAAACCCAGAGAAAACCATAATTCAAAAAATACATGCATCCCATGTTCACAGCAGCACTATTTACCATAGCCAGGAGAAGGAAGCAACCTAAATATCCATCAGTAGAGGAATGGATAAAGAAGATGTGGTACATAATACAATGGAATATTACTCAGCCATAAAGAAGAATAAAATAATGCTATTTACAGCAACATGGATGGACCTAGAGATTATCATACTGAGTGAAGTAAGTCAGACAGATACAGACAAATATCATATGATATCACTTATATATGGAATCTAAAAAAATGGTACAAATGAACTTAGTTACAAAACAGAAATAGAGTCGCAGATGTACAAAACAAACTTACGGTTACCAGGGGGTAAGGGGAAAAGAGATAAATTGGGAGATTGGGATTGACATATACACACTACTATATATAAAATAGATAACTAATAAAGACCTAATGTATAGCACAGGGAACTCTACTCAATACGCTGTAATGGCCTATACAGGAAAAGAATCCAGAAAGGAGTGGATATATTAGGTTGGTCAAAAAGTTCATTTGGTTAACGAATACGTTGTTCAATTAAGTTCTTGGTGAAAATGAAAAATGTCTTTTATTTGTACTTAAAACCGAACGAACTTTCTGGCCAACCGAATATGTATATGTATATCTGATTCACTTTGCTGTACACCTGAAACTAACACAACATTATAAATCAACTATACTCTAATAAAATTTTTTTAAAGTTATAGACTATATGAGTAGTGCCATTACATTGTACGAGGTCAATCCTTCACACTGGTACATGAAGGCTGATTTATAGTAGACTTATTTAAATATCTTTGGACATCCCTTATGTGCTGGGTACTGCGATATGTAGCATGTACGTGCACCTTGGTAAGTCATGTCAGTTATATACTTAGAGTATGAACCATGTGAAGAAGGTGGCAGGGTAAAGATGGTGTCTTATTGGGACGAAAAACTACATTCCTCAGTTTAATAGTGCATTCTCCCCCAACTGAGCGAGGTGGACCTGTACAACTCTTTGCCCTGCCTAACTCTGTCTGGTAGAGAGCATGAAACTCTTGCTCTCAGAATCGTGGTTATCCATTCTTGCCTTAGGATTCTCTTCTCCCAAGGGTTCTTTATCTATTTGCATGATTTCCCAAGAACTGGGAATGCATTGTTGAAGAAAACAGACGAGTTTCCTGACTTCCAGCGGTTTACATAAATGTTACAAAGGAAAAGTGTTACAAGGGAAAGAGGCATTAAACAGGTAATTAAATGAACTATTATCTAATTACTGCTGTAATTATGCTTTAAGTATAGAAAGAAATAAAGATTTTACTCTCCTCAAAGTTATACTAGGTCTAGAAGTTGAATAAGTCTTAATCGAACTTCCAAAGGAAGAGTAATAATACTGTTCATTTATCAATGTCAGATACTGCATGTAAATTATCTTGAATCCTCATAACAATTCTGAAAAATAAATATTTCCCATTTTACAGGTAAGTAAACAGAGGTTCAAAGAGTCTAACTAACTTGTTCTTAATGCTTTACAGTTAATTATGCTAGTGTTGGGATTTGAACATAGGCATCTCCAACAGCTACACGTGGGCTTTCCATGATCACACTGCTTCTGTCGACTATGACACGCAGTCGTAGGAAAGTTGGGAATTTACTCTCTTACTCTTAAACATAAGGATTCTTTTAGTTTTGAGTTTCAAGGTTAGGTTATCCTAAAACTCAGTAAATATCTACCAATTAATTGACTTCTAAGCTAGAAAAATGCTCCCTTCTTTCCACTTTTGATGCCCATACATCTTGCTAGGCTGAGTACCATACTGGTGGGAGTGATTATGGAAAAAACTGACAATTCCTTTTGTTCATTTACTAATATTAAAGCATTTTCATGCCTCATCAGAAGCCAGTATTTCACGTACTATATACATACATACATATATATATATATATATATATATATATATATATATATATATATATATTTTTTTTTTTTTTTTCCGGTACGCGGGCCTCTCACTGCTGTGGCCTCTTCCGTTGCGGAGCACAGGCTCCGGACGCACAGGCTCAGCGGCCATGGCTCAGGGGCCCAGCCGCTCCGCGGCATGTGGGATCCTCCCGGACCGGGGAACGAACCCGTGTCCCCTGCATCGGCAGGCGGACTCTCAACCACTGCGCCACCAGGGAAGCCCTCAAATCATGTTTTTATTGGACAGTGCTGATGCAGAATCAGTTCTTAGGAAAATTGCCCTCAGGTTTGCTTTACTGATTTATCCATTCTATTCAACTAACAGGAGATGAGCCTATCCAAAGGAATAACTCTCCAATTGTGAAACATCCAGCAAGGCAATGATGATTAATATTTTGGATGTTCTCTTCAAGTCTTACAGTAGAAGAGACTGCATCTGAATCCTCTTACCTTGAATCTCGAGGTTGTCATGATAATACTCCTTCTTTTAAAATGATAGGAATGATAGCAATTATAGGAAGTCATAAGCTTTCCTCACATTTTTCTCCTCTATTGGCGTTACCTCTCTTCATTAGGAACTTTATGTTCACAGGGACTCACTTTATTTGTAAGAAAATGTTTCCTAAGTTCCTATTAGGGATTTGTTTAAAAGGTCTCAAGGTAGAAAGCACATTGCATGTGCACTAACGGACTCTACTGTTTTCGTTGATTAGCCTCTCAGAAAAATACTACCCAGTCCTTAAAGGAGCAAAAGGAAACATTTGGCCCATCTAGTCGAATCAACACCACTGTAAGAGCCAGGAGTCCTGCAGTCTCTCCTCAGCCCACACAATGCTCTTTCTGCCTCTAGAACAGAAGTTCCAAGGGTAAACAAGGTCAGGCCTTGAAGCTAAAGCAGTAAAAGAAATTGTAAGTCATAATTATTTAGGTAGGTGGAATATTACATATACTTTTTCCTACTTCAGCTATTTTAATACATAATCTTATTAAACTTAGGTGTTATGGTTCTGCCTCACAAGACACTTTATCTGAATATGTGCCTCTTTTCAGCTTCTTAGGTTCAGCCCCAAAGAACCCTTTCTGTTACCAGAGACCACGTCATTTTCTTAACCTGAAAGGTAAACTATTTAAAAAAAGGTTTTGTAGATGTTTTAGCCACTTTTAATTTAAATATGATGTTTTCTTCTCAGACATATGCAGATTTCAGAATCATTGTCCAGAATATAAGATACTCAAGTGCTTACATTTGAAACTTCCCACTTACAATGGTCTGAGTGGTGAGATTTCCCTTGTGGACAAATGGAGGGAATATAGATCTAGATCACTGATTCTACTTAAGGAAAATTCTATTTTGAAAGTCAGTGCAAGGTGGGGAAATGAAGTGAGGTTAATGGCAGGGGTGGCAAGGAGGAATGTGAGTGGGAAACAGAAACGGAGGTGTAATAGGGAACAGGGAGGTGGGGAGTTGTGAAAGGTAAGGTAGGAGATAAGAGGGAAAGAGGAGAAGTTGAGGAAGAGCCAGAATTTGGAGAAAAGGAAAGAAAAAAGAAAGAGGAATTGAAAATTCAAAGGAGGGACAGAAGAAAGAATCAGAGAAAGATATAGGAAAAAGGAAAAGGGAGGGATTGGAGAAGAGATTACAGAAGAATCAGGCTTCTTATGGTTTATGCCTGTTTTCTGAAGCACAGGATTTTACTGAAAAAAAGACTCACAAAGGTGAAATAAAAACAATATCATATATTCATTTATTATATCAATGTTGTTGCCAAAATAATGTACAGGCTTTTCCACTTATCAAATGGTTAATGATTGTTGTTTTTTTCTTTCAGATATGTGCAATAGTTATAAATTGCTTCACATTACTTAGAGTGTAAATGATGTCATTTTGGGGCTTCTATTCTGGCATAGGAAGACCCTGAATTCATCTTCTCCCAGAGAGACACCAAATCTACGCCTACATATAGAGCAATTCCTCCTGAAGAAGAACTGAGGGCTAATGAAAGAGCTTCTGCACAACAAATGATAAAGGGACCACACAGAGGTGAGTAGGAGAGATGGAGACATGGTACTGACAATAACCCCATCCCCAGCACAGTGACCTGCAGTAGGGAGGGGTCCATGAATAGACTTGTATGCTCTGGGACCAGAGAAAATACAGCATTTTAAAGGACACCTAGACTACACATGAACAAAATCTATTTACTAACCCTACAGCATCTGCCAAATGGGCAAGGAATGGCTGGAACTTTGTTCAGGGATGGAGGTGCCAGACAGCACCTCTTTTGGTTTTCCACCTCCACCCTGATAGTGTGGGCAGGAACACAGTCCATGCACTCTAACCAGCCTGCCAAGGCTTCTCCAGAACCCAGGCTCCTGACCCACACCAGCTATAGCCATCCCCCCAAGGCAGCCTCAGTGCATCATGCACTGGACTCCCCAGCCCATGCCCACCCCAACTCCAGCAGGCCTGCCAAAGCTGCCCAGGATATGCGGTCTATGTGGGGGATGCTCCTACATAAGCTATGACATCAAGGCTCAGAGAGGTAGCTGTTGTACTTAATTCACAGAAACAAACACAGAAAGTCAGATAACATGATGAGACAGAGGAATATGTTCCACATAAAAGAACAAGATAAAACCCCACAAAAAACCCCAATAAAACACAGAAAAGTAATTTACCTGATAAAGGGTTCAAAGTAATAGTTATAAATATACTTAACAAATGTGGGAGAAAAATGGAGGAACACATGGGAACTTCAACAAAGAGTTATAAAATATAAGAAAGAACCAATTGGAGCTGAAGAATACATTAACTGAAATAAAAAATACACTAGAAGAAATCAACAGCAAATTAGCTAATACAGAAAAACAGACCAGCGATTTGGAAGACAGAAGAGTGGAAATCACTCAAGCAGAACAGCAAAAAAGTAAACAGAATTAAAGAAAATGAGGATAGTTTAAGGGACCTCTGGGAAACATTTAGCATACTAGCATTTGCATTACATTATGCTAGCATACTAGCATTTGCATCCCAGAAGGAGAAGAAAGACAGAAACAAGAACATTTTCAAATAAACAATACAACTTTACACCTAAAGCAATAGCAAAAAGAACCAACAAGGCCCAAAGTTAGTGGAAGGAAGGAAATAATAAAGATCAGAGCAGAAGTAAATGAAATAGAGACTAAAAAAACAACGGAAAAGATCAGTGAAACTAAGCTGGTTCTTTGAAAAGATAAAATTGCTAAACTTTACCCAGACTCATCAAAAAAAAAAGAGGGAAGGTATAAACAAAATCAGAAATGAAAGAGAAGGTACAATCAATATCACAGAAATACCAAGAATAAGAGACCACTATGAATAATTATATGCCAACCAATTGAATCACCTAAAAGTAATGGATGAATTCCTAGAAGCACACAATCTTCTAAGACTGAATCAGGAAGAAATAGAAAATCTGAACAGAATGCTTACTAGTAATAAAATTGAATCAGTAATTAAAAAAAACTTCCAACAAACTAAAGTCCAGGACCAGATGGTCTCACAGATGAATTCAACACATTTAAAGAAGAGTTAGTGCCTATCCTTCTCACACTATTCTCAAATTTGAGGAGGAAGGAAATCTTCCAAACACATTCTGAGGCCAGCACTACCTGATACCAAAACCAGACAAAGACACTATAAAAAAAAGAAAATTACCAGTCAATATCCCTGATGACCATAGTTGCAAAAACCCTCAGCAAAATATTAGCAAACTAAATTCAATAATATATTAAAAGGATCATACATCATGATTTAAGTGGGACATATTCCAGGTATGCAAAATTGTTCAATATCCAAAAATCAATCATTGTGATATATCACATTAAGAAAATGAGGAATAAAAATCATACAATCATCACAATAGATGCAGAAAAAGTGTTTAGTAAAATTTAACATCCAATTATGACAAGAAGTCTCATAGAGGGAACATACCTCAACGTAATAAAGACCATATATGACAAACCTGTAGCTAACATCATAATCAACAATGAAAAGCTAAATGCTTTTCCTCTATCAGAAACAAGATAAGAATGCCCACTTGCCACTTTTATACAACATCATTTTGGAAGTCCTAGCTATAGCAGTGAGTCAAGAAAAAGAAACAAAAAGAATCCAAAGTAGAAAGGAAAAAGTAAAACTGTCATTATTTGCAGATGATATGATACTATACTATATAGAGAAAATTCTCAAGACTCCACCAAAAAAATTATTAAAACTAATATATTAATTCAGTAAAGTTGCAGGACACAAAATTAATACACAGAAATCTCGACTTTCTACACACTAAAAAAAAATTACCAGAAAGAGAAATTAAGAAAATAATCCCGTTTATAATTGCATCAAAAAGAGTAAAATACTTAGGAATAAATTTAACCAAAAAGGTGAAAGACCTGTACTATGAACACTATAAGACACTGATGAAAGAAACTGAAGATAACACAAATAAATGTAAATATATATCATGCTCATGGATTGGAAGAATTAATATTGTTAAAATGATCACATTCCCCAAGGCAATCTACAGATCAGTGCAATCTCTATTTATATACCCTCACCATTTTCACAGAACTAGAACAAATAATCTTAAAATTTGCACAGAACCACAAAAGACCTCAAATAGCCAAAGCAATATTGAGAAAGAAGAACAAAGTTCTGATTTCAAACTATACCACAAACCTACAGTAGTCAAAACAGTATGGTACTTGAACAAAACCAGACATATAGATCAATGGAATAAAATAGACAGCTCAGAAACAACCCCACACCTATATGGTCAATTAATCTACGATAAAGGAGGCAAGAATATACAAAAAGGAAATGACAGCCTCTTCAGTAAATGGTGTGAAAACCAGAAGGCTACATGCAAAAGAAAGGAACTGACCATTGCCTTACACCATATACAAAATAAACTCAAAATGGATTAAAGACTTAAATGTGAGACGTGAAACCATAAAACTCCTGGAAGAAAACATAGGCAGAACACTCTTTTTTTTTTATATTTTTTTTTGCGGTACGTGGGTCTCTCACTGTTGTGGCCTCTCCCGTTGCGGAGCACAGGCTCCGGACGTGCAGGCTCAGTGGCCATGGCTCATGGGCCTAGCCACTCCGTGGCATGTGGGATCTTCCCAGACCGGGGCATGAACCTGTGTCCCCTGCATCGGCAGGTGGACTCTCAACCACTGTGCCACCAGGGAAGCCCCCAGAACACTCTTTGACACCAGGCTTAGAAATATATATATATTACTAAAGAAAAGAAACAGTGGGTCTATATCAAACTTAAAAGCTTTTGCAAGTAAAGGAATCTGTTAACAAAATGAAAAGGCAACCTACTGAATTGGAGAAGATATTTGAAAAAAATATATCTGATAAGGGAGTAATATCCAACATATACAAAAAACTCATACAACTCAGTATCAAAAAACCAAACAACCCAGTTAAAAAATGGGCAAAGGACCTGATCAGACATTTTTCCAAAGAAGATGTACAGATGGCCAACAGGTACCTGAAAAGATGCTCATCACTAATCATCAGGGAAATGCACATCAAAACCACAATGAGATATCCCCTCATATATTTAGAATGGCTATCATCAAAAAGACAAGAACTAACTAGTGTCGGTGGGGATATGGAGAAAAGGAAACTCTCATGCACTGTTGGTGAGAATGTAAACTGGTATAACCTCTATGCAAAACAGTATGGAGGTTCCTCAAAATATTAAAAATAGAACTACCATATGTTCCAGCAATTCCATCTCTGGGTATTTATCTGCAGAAAATGAAAACACTAATTTGAAAAGATATATGCACCCCAATGTTCATTATAATGTTTTTTAAGAATAGTCAAGATGTGGAAGCAACCTAAATCATTGATAAATGTGTGAATAGAGAAAATGTGCCATATATATATATGGACTTAGAGGATATCATGCTAAGTGAACTAAGTCAGGCAGAGTAAGGCAAATACCATATGATTTCACTTAGATGTGGGGTCTAAAAACCAAAACAAACGCACAAACATAAAACAGAAACAGACTCATTGCTACAGAAAACAAACTGGTGGTTGCCAGAGGGAAGAGGGGTGGTGGATGGGTGAAGTAGGTGAGGGAGATTTAGAGGTACAAACTTCCAGTCATGAAATAAACAAATCATGGAGATTTACAGCATAGGGAATATATTCAATAATATTGTAATAGCTTTGTATGGTGACACATGGCAACTAGACTTATCGTGGTGATCATTTCTCAACGTATAAAAGTACTGAATTACTATGTTGTAAACCTGAAACTAATATAATATTGTAAGTTAATTATACTTCAATTAAAATATGCCCCCCTTCTTTTTTCTTTTATTACAAAAAGTGCAAGATGCTCCCCTCTTGTCCTCGAAAAGAAAAAATATTTTGGCAAGAAGTCCAACATGAGTTACTGTTTTAGTTGTGATCTTTTACCTTCTCTGGAATTTTTCAAGGATTCACAGGTCTTTAAACAGCTCCATCACTTTTCTGACTTCCTAGGAGGGAAGAGCTTTGGTCTTCTGGGGGACACTGCTGAGGTTGCTTTCAGTCCTACTGTGAACTGGGAGTGAGCTGGTCACCCACCATCACTCTGTGACTGTTGCTTGGTGCCGTTGCCAAGCTCCATACCCAGAAGATAAGCAGATTTTGTCTTCTAAGTATAGGCCTAGGGGCCTGCCAGAAGGCTCCCTAAGCAGCTCCCATCAATAAGTAGCATCTCACCACCATCCTGAAATCCTCCCATCTCCATTTGAGGAGGCTCAAGGCTCTACCCACAAAGTTTCTATAATCTTTCTCCTTCAGATTCCAGGCATCCATCTAAGGACCAGCTGCCTCTATCTTTTCATCATTTTTTCTTTCAATAAAATAAAACAAACCTTAACTTTTTATCATACACATTTCCACCAATAGAACTTGATGACTAATCAGCTAGTGTTTGATTTCTTAAGAAGCCAGACTTCAGACACAAGTAACACAAAAGAGATTGCTTATCTTTCTCATTGATCAAGAGGGCTTTGTACTTAAAAACAAAAAGCCTTGTAAATCTCCTAGGAGGGATAAAATAACCTTTCCTACATTCCAGATGAATCTAAAGTGGTGAAAATACAAAACAAGATAATTATTTAACAGGTTACCTTTTAATAATATTTTTTGCTAAATGTATAAAATGTTTTATATAAGTCCTATTACTTAATGCTAAAAATCCTGCAAAAGTATTACATAAAATTTTTTTTTTGGACGAAAGAACTAAGGTTCAGAGCAATTAAATAACTCATTGAAGATCACACCAATAGTAAGTAATAGAGTCTGGATTCAAGCTCAGATCTGACCTCGGAGCCTATATCAGTTATACAGTGCCATACATTAAGAAGTAATTAAGCCAGGTAAAATCCAGGTAAACTCCACTCATTTAGAAACCTAGTCTTCCAAAGAACCATTTGTAAACAATAGGGAATTATAGGCATATAAATTAGAGGTCTAGTTAAACTTTGATATAAACTTAGAAAAGATCAAATCCATTTCTTTTTATACCAAATAGAAATGTCTGAGAAATTGTTTTATTAATAAGCTTTGACTCTCTTTGTAGGTAAAATAAGAGATAAAATCACAAATGGTCAAAAAAGGGGCCACAGGTTATGTGAAATGAACATCTAGAATAATAAAACAAATGGTGCAACAACAAACACCTGGAAAAAATAAGTAGAATTTGAAACCAACAAAAAGAAATAAGGAAAAAAATAGATTTCATATAATCAGGTCCATTGAAATATATTTGAATGTTTGATGTAGCTTAGTAGAGAGGCTAATAGACATGTCTATCAGAATATGATCTTTAATAATAGTAAAATTATTATTATTTAAAAAAATTTTTAGTAAAATTATTTCTGTTTACTGTAAGGAAAACTACATTATACTTTTGTTTCTTGGACTCCCAGAAGCTTCACTGGAAGCTCTTTACAGTGTGGCTTGACAAAAAAAATTGTGATAGAATGAAACTCTTAATGCACTGCCATAAATTCAACATCTCACTGTCACAAACATTCCCAGCAAATAAAGTTTCCCTGCCAACCCACTTCCCAACTTCCTGTACACTCACCATTTTTGAAAATCCCTGAATTAAGTACCTGTCCTGTGTGGCACTTAGAACAGGTGTAGATTTATGATTTATTTCTGTGATTATTTGATTGATAACTTCTTTATCACTTTATGGTAAGTCCCAAGGCAGCAGGGATTTTATCTGGTTTTGTTCACAATTGGAGCTCCAACACCTTCCATGGCTAGAGGCTGGCTATAGGAGATGCTCAGTAAAAGTGTTTGTATTGAATAACTAAGTTGTCTCATAATCCTGAAAGGCGAGTAGCATGGGACTTTAGAGAATTAACACAAGTAACTTTGGATGAAAGAGTAGAAAATGAAGATGGGATGGAGGTAAAGGGGCATATTTGATAACTACCATTTTGCAACTGAAACCAGTTAATGAAAGGAATTTCCAAAATTTTTATGTTGAAATATAAGGATGTGTAGACATGTGGATTACATAAATAGTCTTTAAATTTAAGCTTACGTGTCTCATAGAGATAAAATTTGTTTTTCATCTGCCTTGCCCTTGACTTTTTCTTTGGCTTTGTGCTTTTGCTATGATTGGTCAGATCTGCTTTATTCCCAAGAGGCAGTTGAGAGACAGTGACGTATAATCTAAATATAGTTCTGGTACCTCTAGGTGACTATAACACCCACTAGGATGGCCAAAACAAAAATGTTAAATAATAACAAGTACTGACGAAGATGTGGAGAAAACCTTCATTCAATGATGGCAGAAATGTAAAATGGCGCAGCTATTTTGAAAGTTTGGCAGTTCCTCAAATGATTATCTGATTGTCATTATCATATGACACAGCTATTCCATTCCTAGGTATAGAGCCAAGAGAAATAAAAACATATGCCCACACTAACATGTATATATAAATGTCTATCATAGCATTGCTCATAATAGGCAAAAGGTTGGAGCAGCCCAAATGACCATCAATGGATTAATGAATAAACAAAATATGATATATCCATACAATGTAATATTATTCAGCCGTGAAAAGGAAAGAAGTACTGACACATGTTACAGCTTGGATAAACCTTGAAGACATTATGCTAAGTGAAGGAAGTCAGACACAAAAGTCCTCATGTTCTACGATTCCATTCATATGAAAGTACAGACAGGAAAATCTACAGAGACAGAAAGTAGATTAGTTGTTGCTTAGGGTTGGGGAGAGAGAAGGTTGGAAGGGGTGACAGCTGAAGGGTATAGGTTTCTTTCTTTTTTTTTTTAAGATTTTTTTTTTTTGATGTGGACCAATTTTTTAAAGTCTTTATTGAATTTGTTACAACATTGCTTCTGTTTTGTGTTTTGGTTTTTTTGCCCCTGAGGCATGTGGGGTCTTAGTTCCCTGACCGGGGATCAAACCTGCACCCCCTGCATTGGAAAGCAAAATCTTAACCACTGAGGTTTCTTTTTGAGGTGATGAAAATGTTCTAAAATAAACTTTGTGAGGGTTGCACATAGCTGTGAATATACTAAAAGTCATTGAATTGTACACTTTAAATGAGTCCAGTATGTGGATTATATCTCAGTAAAGTTGTTTAAATAAAACAACTGGGTGTTGTATCCTCTCACTGCTGCTCAGTTTTGATGTGGTACCAATACATGATATGGTAAGACAGGCCAATGTCAAGATCATGGGCTTGAAGTCAATTAACTGGCAAGTGGTTCTGGCTTCCCTGAAGTTCTCTGAGCCTCAGTTCTCCCTTTGTAAATTTATCAAACAGAGTAATAGCATCTCCTCTGCAGAGTTTCTGGGAAGGTTCTGAATAGTGTATATTAAGTACTGGTCAATACTAGGTGTACAACACTATAAAGTATAAGTTCTTTTCCTATTCTAAATAGAAGAAAAATAAATATTTACCCAAAGAGTTCACAGCTCAATAAAAAAGTCTCCTATCCAAGGAAAACATTTAAACATCTCAAAGACAAGTTGATTCTGTCGCCAGCCCTATCTTGGCAAAGCAAATGTATGCTGTGTCAAAACAAAATTCAATATTTGCGTAATCTGTTTCACAAAACCTAAGCCTGAACCAGAGTTTTCACTTGGCATGAGGATCTTTGTCCCAGGCATGGTTTCCTGTGTAAAGACTGCTGTGCTTCTACTTGTACAAATTTGTTCTCTTCAGCACTGCTCATAGCAGTGAAAAATTAGAAATGTCCTAATTGTCCAAAAATAGGGGAAAGGCTAAGTTAATTATCCTCTGTATCATGATCATGCAGTTACATTGTATCTATTTTTCTAGGATTTTATAAAAAGATAGAAAAATGAACAAGATAAAGTTAAGGGAAAAATAGAACAATAATACACATAAACACACATTTAACAAATACTACTATACTACAGCCTTCTAAAATATATATATATATATTAATAGATAAAAAAGGAAGTTTGGGAAAGAACATAAACTCAAATAGCTCTGATTTTATTATGTTGATGAGACCATGGTTGCTTGTTATTTTAAATAATTTACATTGTTTTAAATTTGGTTTAATAACATACAGAAACTGTAGTAGGTTAAAAATACCTACTGCTGCTTGTCCTGTATTTTATGGACTCTATTAAGAGAGATAAAACAAAAGTTAATTACAAAGGAAGGTGGAGAGTATTGACGAAACTCCCAGCTCTTAGGAGAGGAGCTTTCTTAAGGGTAATAGGTTATACATGACAACATTCTGAAAGGACGTTTTTAAGGTTGATGAATGATGCCTGCAAGTCTGCTAATTAGCTGTGTTCCCATGAGCAAGCTATTTAACCTCTAAGGATCTCAATTCCCTCATCTGTAAAATAAGAGATTAAATAAAAGAGAGAGATATATGCATTTTTGACCTAGAGATGTGGAAGTTGGTGGCTTGAGGAGAAAGCTGCCATCTTAAATACACCAGGGAAATGCGTGTCTTATAGAACTACGTGATCTGCATTGCGTATTGAGGAAATGAAGCTCAGAGTTCTGTGACCAGGGCTACACCCAGAGATGAGGGGACAGTTACTGCTATTTTGTTCACTCCTTAAGGACTGCTGCTTCTTGTTCTCTATACTGGGGACAGCATTAAGAGAGATTAAAAGAAGTTAACTGTAAAGGAAAGTAAACAGTAAAACCCCCAAAAGACATCATGAAGAAATAACTTTGTGACATACTATTGCACATAATATTTCTTGAAATAAAAAGCACTTATTGGGCTTCCCTGGTGGCGCAGTGGTTGAGAGTCCATCTGCCGATGCAGGGGACACGGGTTCGTGCCCCGGTCCGGGAGGATCCCACATGCCGCGGAGCGGCTGGGCCCATTAGCCATGGCCGCTGAGCCTGCGCGTCCGGAGCCTGTGCTCCGCAACGGGAGAGGCCACAACAGTGAGAGGCCCACGTACTGCCAAAAAAACAAAACAAAACAAAACAAAACAAAAAAACAAAACAAAAAAACAAAATAAAACAAAAAAGCACTTATTAAGTACCTAAATATTTACCTAAATATGATGCTGTATTAAGGAGAATTAGGCAGATCCTCTTTCCTCTGGTAAACTGCAATTTAATGAATTTAAGGTATCACTGAGGCACATGGATTTAAAAGGCAGGCAGACAAATGAACCGACATCAAAAAGGCACATACATGTAAAATTAACATGCAGATATTTAAGCACAGGAGAAAACACAAAGGATTCTGGTAGGATGGGCCGGGAGCAGGGATCTTGTACATAACCAGGTAAGCAGCCATGGTTTCTGTGAGGGATATTGAAAGGCTATATTTTTGTAATCCCCTGATGATATTTTTTAAGATATTAAGAAGCTCTGTTAAAAAATATGTATATTATATAAGATATATACAATATATATTTTTTCATTTTTGCTCTATAAACCATATTAAGTTGTTATTGGTCACTAACATACTTAACTCCATATAATCTATCAAATTGGCTAGCATGTCAAAGCATAGAATTAAATTCTCTATTTATAGGATAGTGGAACTTAACAGTTAGAGATATTGATAAGTGATGACAGATATAGTCCTCTCTTAGGGCAAAATAAGGGAGAAATATTCCATGTGAGATACATAGGTTTTAGCCTTATCAAGACATCATGAAAGCACAGGAACAATTTCTTTGCACATCATCAGGGATGTTTTGACATCTCCTGAACCTAGGTGTGAAAGTGGCCACATAAAATTGGCATCACTTCTAAGATGAGATGCCAAGTACCTTCTGTTGTGGACTGGAAAGAAAATGTAGTCATCCAATCACTATTAACTCTGGGCTCAGACAAAACAACTGGGAATGAGAAAGAGTCACTCTGTATTCTGTCTCAGAGTTAACTGGGAGGAAGAAAGAGGACAGTGATTTTAATTTATATGTTTTCACTGCTGGTCTTCCATCAACAAGAATCTTCCTATGGACAGAACCACCTTGTGTAAATTCCAACGTCTCAGAACTAAGCTCGTAGGGGCTTATTGGCTCTCTGCATCAGCCTGTCAAAACTGTATGCATGCTTGCTGCAGATTCAGAAGAAGAGATGTGAAGTCTGTATTCCATTCTCCTCCCACGGGGCACAGAGAGGCTCCATCACAAGCCCCTCCCTTCCCAGTGTGCCTCACCGTGTTCTCCACTGTCCCCCTCAGCCATGTTCTCTTGTTCTTTACTTGTTCTCAACCCAGAGGCTGATGACCCTGTTAGCACTTAACTTTTGGGGTCTGAATGCCACCGTTAGCCTTCCTGCCCTTCCTTAGAAGGATTTCTTAGAATGCTTATCCTTACTCATCCTCAGGGGTTTATTTCATCTCTATTTTCCTATTTAAAGTGGCTTTACCAGTACCTACGGTATCTTATTCAATCCTGACACTAGGGGCAGTAAGGAAGCCTGGGTCCCTTCTAATGTTGGAGAATCCTCTACTGGGTTTCCTATAACAGATTCTCTATGTTTTAAAAACCCTTAACAAAGTACTGTAAAATTTTTGGTAATTCATGGGATAACCACATGCTTAGGTAATACTCCAGTCACAGAAACCGTGACTTTATAAAACACAGGCAAGACTTGGTATTTAAGAGAAACCCTGTGAATCTTGATGACAGATTCTAACATCTTTTCTCATGCTGAGGGAAAAGGCTATTCTTCACAGTTAATACATAATTGTAGTCAAAGAGTGATGAAAAAAACAGCCATTTTGATTGAATTTTTAATGTCATTGCTTAAAAACACCATCAGCAGGAGGGGAGACAGACAAGACAGAACGTTGGAAAAGAAGTGACAGCTCTTTAAATTAAATTTAAAGAAAACTATGAAAGAAAAAAGAATATGATTTAAATAAATGATGACTCATACTTGGCAATCAATGGTTTATAAAACCTTTAACATTTTAAAATGAAAAATCTTGCTTCTTTCTCCATCTCCTTATAACAATTTCACAATAATCTAGAAGTTTTCTGCTTTGTCAAAATATGCCATATAGAAGTACCTTAATGCAGAGGATGTGGGAACCATGGACATGAAAGAAGGAAGGGGACCAAGGTTCATTGCCAAACTGTCCTGCAGTTACCTCTAGGGTGTATGTATAAAGGACGCATGTTTGTCAATGCCTCTGACATGATTTGCCCAGGAAATTATTAACATTTGTCTCCTCAGACAGAGGGTTAAATTCCTTGAGATCAGAGACCATGCCATAGTCATCTTTATATCTTACACATTCCCAATATCTCATTCCAAATCTTCCCCAAGCCCAGCACCTAGCACAGGGCTGGCATATGCTAAGTACACAATAAGTGTTTGGTGTAACTGAAGTGACATGAAATAGAATATTTCTTGGATGTTTCTCCAGAACCTAGCCTTTTTTGCTCCTTTCCTAACAATACCCCTCATTTTTCAGCCGGGTGAGTTAAGTGAGATAGAACTCACTGTTCGCTCCTAAGTTAGAATCTAACTGGCTTGAACCAATCAACACATCCCATCTCCTTGGCCCCCATGATTGGTTAAGACATTTGTCTCAAGTCTGGCCAAAAAGGTCCAACAAGACTCAAAGCTAGAACTTTTGTTCAAACTCTCCAAGCAGCAGACTTTCTTGGAGTTGAAACCTGGAATTGTTTAGTTCTGTGAGATGTGGGAGCTACTTTGGGATCTCAAGAGGAAAGACTAACAAAAATGGAACCTGTATTGAGGAAGCAGAGCAAAACGACTGAGAGAAAGAAACTGGGTCCAGTTCACATTTTTTAAGCCACTGAGATTTACCTGAAGCCCAATGATCTAATTATCTTGGTCTTTTCAGAGAAATAAGGCAAAGAATTATCTTTGTGATTTAAGCCTGTGTGTGTGTGTGTGTGTGTGTGTGTGTGTGTGTGTGTGTGAATTTTCAATCAAAATCAGTCTGTCTGTGCTATAGATTCTCTAGAAAGAAAGAGGGGTTTCCTTAGAGGCCATCATCTCAGTGGCTGGCAGATGTCCTCACTCACAACTCTCCTGGTTCCTCATTGTGCCTGGGATGGGCAGGCCCAACAGAGGAAGCTCTGCGAAGACCTCCACCGTTCTCTAGATCCTGGGATTGGATTCTTCCCAGAGTGTCTTGTGTTGGACCACATTTCATCCATTCTCAGAAGGACTCCCTCCTCCATGATGGAATGATAACCTCTCCCCTCATCTCGCTGGATCCTTTCTAATATAGGGGTCCCAAGCAGTTTGCTTTTTCTGGCTAAATGCTTAAAAATCTATTTGTGCACGATGATTGAACATTCATCAGTTTCTCAGTTATTGACTTACCAGAAGTCCATCTGTTATAAACATATAAAATTGATCTCTTGAGCAATTGGAAAACTTAAGAAAATGCATTGAGTTTATTTTACATTAGCAAATGTCAGTAACTTAAAAACTCAGTTTTAGAGACAATTCTATGACTGCTTCCTACCACTCTCCAGGATAACACGTATCTGAGTAATGCTGTTTATGGAGGAAATAATTATGTTTTAGGTAAGCCTTGTTAAAGCTATCATAACCCTGCTTTGTACTTATATATCAGTTGATTACTAACAATGAAAAAACTGAATGGAAGATTCAGTCAATATTCTAAGAGTTACATGAACAAATCCAGTGATATATATCAAGCACTCAGTTGATCTCTTAACAAATAATGAAGTTCTTTTCCTACTCCTACTCCTATAAATAGTTTTACTCTATTTGCTTAGGTAGGCACATTTGTTTCAACCAGTTGAGACAGAAACATTAATTTATTTGAACAAATGTCTTAACCAAACTGGAAAGCACACCATGCCAGCCTGTAATGTTATTTCAGTTCACTGGTTACATATTAGGATTCCCTAATGATCTATTCCTTTTCAGGGGTGTGAGTGTGAGAGAGAGATGTCTCAACATACAGTGTTCGTTCTAATGGTGGTCCAAGCCCTCCAAGAGTTCAGTGTAAGCTGAAGAACTGGAAAAAAAAAAAGATTTCTCAGAAGGGACAGATAGTCAAGAAGCTTTAGGTGATCTCTTAGGTGAATGTGTTCCTTCCCTTCAAGAAAGTACGTGAATGAGAAGGGAGAATTAGACTTAGACATGAAGTTGGCAGTGTCTAAGCCGGTCCCTAACTTAGATATAAGCTTTAAAGATTAGCTTTACATCAGCTAGCCAGTTTCTATGCCTTTGTTCTCTGTCTGTCTGGAATCCAAGTCATCCACCCTCTGTGGAGGCGAGCTTTCCTTCTTGTGGTTTACACGCACCCAGCACTCTTTAAACTGCTTTCTTCTTCTTTTTTCTTTCTCATTTTCACCAGTTCTGATATATCTCTCTTCTCACATGTTGAGCACGTACACGCCAAGGAACAGAACACTGTTCAAGACAGACATACTGGCTCTCTCATGGACCTTGTGATGGAGAGGGTATATGTAACCAGATGAGGAAACAAGCACTGCAATTCGTGTGATAAGATTTGCGTGGGAGCCAGAGAGGATAGCGATCTAGCCTTCATTGTGAGGGTTGGGAATCACACTTCAGGGACAGAAATCTTTAAACCTGTGATCTGGAGAATGAGAAGGTCTTAACAAAGACAAAGTACAGGAGAAGAGTGTGTCACCTCAGTATTACTGGAGGTGTAACATGAGGGTCTAGGACAGCAGTAAAGATGGCTGGGGGTCGGTCAACAATGACCAGATAATCCAGCATCTTGTGAAAACAATATGTTGGACATTTCTAAGAACAATGGAAAAACTTTGAAAGGTTTAAATAGGGAAATTTCAAGACTAAATTTGTATTTTAGTGATATCGTTCAGTCCCGAGATCAGAGTAGACCAGTTAGGGGGCTGAGGCATCATTACACATGGCAAACAGCAAGAAAGGTGAAGTTCAGTTCAGGCTTGATAAGTACGAACCGGCTCTGGGCCCTTCAAATGTAGATTACTGGCAAACAGATAAATAGGTAACTCACTGGAGGCTGAAGATGCAAGTTTGATAGCCTTCCCATAGAAGTCATCAAGTGGGTGAAAGCTCTCTAACAAGGCATGCAGAGCAGGAAGTAGAGGATCTTGTATCGAACTCTGAAGAATACCAGCATTTGAGGGGCAGGCGGAGGAAGAGAAGCCAGCAAATGACAAAACCATGTTTCACGTGTCGTTTCCTCTCTCATTCTCCTGGTGAGCTTCCTGGGCCTCCGTAGGATGCTTCCTCCTCTGTGGAGCCTTGACTCCCTTAGACAGAATTAATCCTTCCTTATCCTATTCGCTCCTCATCTGCTATTGTGGTACTTACCACATTGCATTTTTTTTTTTTTTTTTTTTTTTGCGCTACGCGAGCCTCTCACTGCTGTGGCCTCTCCCGCTGCGGAGCACAGGCTCCGGACACGCAGGCTCAGCGGCCATGGCTCACGGGCCCAGCTGCTCCGCGGCATGTGGGATCTTCCCAGACCTGGGCATGAACCCATGTCCCCTGCATCGGCAGGCGGACTCTCAACCACTGCGCCACCAGGGAAGCCCACCACATTGCATTTTAATGTAGTTATTTGTTTACTTATCTTTCTTCCCTTTTAGATGATAAATTCCTCCAGGATAGGAATCTTCCCCTAATTTTCTTGGTATTCTCACCAGTCTGACAGTATCAAGTGAAGAGTTCTCTTTGTCTGCTGAGTGAATGAAACTGAATGCATCTATTCTTATTTATAAGATCATATTTATACTCTTTGCCGGTATAAATATGAAGAAAGATACTTGAAGTAAAAAACCACTTCTCTCTTAGCTCCAGTTTTCCAAGGATCTAACATAAGCTATACATATTGTGAATGCTGATAAAGTGTTTATTGATTAATTAACATTGATCAGAGATCCTAGGATCTCATTTAACATTCAGAAAGTGGACCTGGATGGGAGGCACGCCAGATACATATTCACTCAAGGGTAAGATACAGGGCAGCCAAAAGAAATGAGGTGGTGTTTGGTTCAATGTCCCCGAAAGGAAAATCACTAGTAGGTTGGTTCCTTGTGACCCTGAAATATTGTTCACTAACAAACTAAATCTTTTATTTCAAAAAATCCAAGGATGATTCTTTTAGACCAGGGTAAGAAACATTAAAAAAACCTTTTTCTTCTCTAAAGCAGTGACTCATTGAAACTAAATTAATTTTGTGTTGCAAACAAGTAAAAGTAGCAACTTAGTTGATGTTTAAGAGAGAAAGACAGGGCTTCCCTGGTGGCGCAGTGGTTGAGAGTCCGCCTGACGATGCAGGGGACGCGGGTTCGTGCCCCGGTCCGGGAAGATCCCACATGCCGCGGAGCGGCTGGGCCCGTAAGCCATGGCCGCTGAGCCTGCGCGTCCGGAGCCTGTGCTCTGCAACGGGAGAGGCCACAACAGTGAGAGGCCCGCGTACCACAAAAAAAAAAAAAAAAGAGAGAGAGAGAGAAAGACAAGTGTATATATACAATATGGTCAGTTGAAATACCATACTGTGGACAGTTAAAGAAGTGATAGAGAAGGTTGAAAGAAAAGAGGTAAAAATAAGGAAAGTAGGTGGAAAGGGAGGAAGGAAAAATGAAAAGGCAGAGGAGACAGAAGGAAAAGGACAAAGAGATAAAAGAGAAGAAGCCATAAGATTTTAACAATAATTACAAATATAACTTGTACGCTTCCTTTGGAAGAATTTCCACCTTGATCTTTTGTTTCTCATGATAGAGTATGAGTGCTTTTTCTTGTTTTACAGGGAAAAAAATTCATATAGTCGGTGGCAAAATTGGAGTTGGAATCCTTGTCTCTTTATTTCTAATCCTCTCCACTTATATGACGTTTAATGGATGTAAATTACACTTGTTCTGCTGTTCACTAGGTTTGAAAATCTCTGAGTAAGTTGTCACCTGTTATTTCTGCGCTTTGAAATTCTGATTACAGTACATCTGATTGTGCAGAGCCACTTTTTTTTATAAAAGAAAACAGCTTGTCTGTTTTTATTTCCAAACTTTCAAGTTTATTTTTGAAATAAATGTTTACTTCCCCCTGGGCTTCTGAATCTTTTGCAGGTGTGTGAAGGAATGATTCTGGCTTTAGAAAATTGCTTTGGAACATTAGAGATATTTCTCAACTTACTAGCTATCACCTGTAGTCCCTCTGGCATAGAAAACTGTCGGCTTGCTTTATTTTATCCTCTCCGTGATCAGAATTTTTGTATTACAGAAAATTTCAAGTTTAAATTTATAATTAGTGTCTATTTGCTTTGAAATGAAAGTTTTTTCCCTCTATTTATTTAAAAACTCTAAGCCAGAGGTCATATTCAAACTATTTAATAAGAGGGGTGCAATAGATAACACCTATCAGAATAAATGCCTTCCGTGCCTGTACATAGAGGGTAAAAATATCAGCTCTGTCCTAATTCCTATTGGGAATAATTCAAACAAGAGAACTTCAAATCCTATGTATTTTCCATTAATAAAATCCTTTAGGAATAAACAATATTAACCACTCTATTAACTACTCTCACTACTTCATCTGTCTTCTTCTGCCAAGCAGACTTAAGAGAAGGGAAAGAATGAGGTAGAGGAGTAGAGAAACACCGAGGAGAGGTAGGGAAAAATGAGCATTTGCGTTCTGTTGCTTTCTAATCTCTGTTTTAGCATTTCCAGAAGCCAGAATTTAGGCTGACCTTAAATTCTGTCAGAGTTGTGGGAGCCCTTATGAGAAATTTCCCCCTTTATGAAAACTAAATTTTTGAATATAAAATATATGCAGAAAAGTATACAGATCATAACCAGACAGCCCATGATTTCTTCACAAAATAAATGCACCTGTGTGACCCCTACCCAGATCAACGCAGACTATTACTCAGAACCCCATGAATTGCTTCCTTCCCCTTCACTGTCTCCATTTTCCTTGCCAAAGGTAGACGTTATCCCGACTTCTAACACCATAGATTAGTTTCACCTATTTAAAATTTTCATTGCAATGGAATCATAGAGTATGTATTCCTTTTTGTCTGGCTTCTTTTGCTTCAAGCTGTGTGTGGAATCATCTGTGTTGTTGCATATACCGGAGTTTTCTTCATTTTTATTGCTGTGTTGAATTCTATTGCATGGATATACCGTAATAGATAATTATCTATTCTGTTGGTAGGCATTCAGGTGGTTTTCAGGTTTGAACTCCTAATAATAATGCTAAATAAGTGATGTGAGAGGGGTGTTTGCTAACACTATGGTGGCAATCATTTGCAATGTTTAAGTGTATCAAGTGAACACATTGTGCACCTTAGACCCACACAGTGTTACATGTCAATTATATCTCCATAAAGCTGGGAGAAAATGAAATTATAACTATGTGAAACGATAGAAGGGTTAGCTAAGGCTACAATGATGATCATATTGTAATATATAAATTTATCAAATCAATACATTTTACCCCCTAAGCTTACTGAATGTTACGTATCAATTATGTCTCAATTAGTAAGAAAGAAAGAAAGAAAAAGAAAGAAAGAAAGAAAGAAAGAAAGAAAGAAAGAAAGAAAGAAAAGAAAGGAAGTAAGTTAGTTGAGGGGAAAAAGAATAATGCTGCCATGAACATTCTTCAACATGTCTTTGGTATACATGTGCACACATTTCTGTTGGGTGCATAATTGTGGGAAAATAAAACATTCCTGGATTTTTCAGTGTTCATGTAAAAAGTCCTAGCCATGAAAATAAACACGCTACAAAGTTAGAAAAAATTTTTGTTTTCACTTCTCTTAGAAACATATTCACATACCATAAAGATTAAAGCTATAGCCATTTGGTTCCCTAATGAAGGAGCAAATTGCTCTGATCCAAATGGGTAATGAAACTTCTCTTATCTCCCCCAAAGCCAAAGGGATAGGCACTTGGGTTAGTATCATACTCAGAGACTGGGGCCTTATCTATCTCGGTATTTACATTTCAAGGATCAATGAGGCCTCACAACACTAGGTCTCACAACAGTAAAGTTTATGTGGCTAATGGCCTCCTGGAGAGATTTTATTTATTTACCAAGTGTCAGGAAGACGCACTGTCAGAAGGGGAGGGAGAATCATTTCTTTCTCTTCCCTGGCCTATGGAGAATCCTGCCATTCACGTATGGAAAATTTCCATTGGCTCTCATTGCGTGGTCCCAGGAGTGAAAACCTGGGGCAAAAGGCGAATTATGGTGGGCAATATACTTTTTATTTACTAAGAAGTAATAAATAAGAAATCTGTTTCTGATCTGGATGACTTCAAGTGTGCGTTTAGGATAAAATTAGTAAAAATGAACATTGGAAACTCCCAGAATAACTAGGAGTAAAGTTGGTGGGTCTTGGAGTCTGTGTATATTCAACCTTAGCAGACATTCCCAAGCCATTTTCCAAAGTGACTGTGCCGACTGAGACTCCCACTGGCAGTGTTGGAAAGATCTATTTGCTCTAAAAAGGTGGGTGCTTTTAGTCATTTTAAATTCTAGCCATTCTGGTGGTTCTGCTGTCTTATTCTTTGTAGTTTTAATTTGATTTTTCCTGATGACCAATTAGGTTGCTCACATTTTTGTACTTTTATTGGCCATTTGGAGTTCCTGCTTACGAAAGAGCAGTGTAAATTTTTTGCTGACTTTTCTTTTCTTGGATTGAAGTACAATTTACTTAAAATATTATAGTATTTCAGGTATGTAGCACAGTAATATGATATTTTTATAGATTATCCTCCACATAAAGGTATAAACTATTGACTATATTCCCTCTGCTGAACATTACATTCTTATCATATCCTTGTAACATTTATTGTACACCTCAGTCCTCTTCATCTGTTTTGTCTCTACCTCCACCCCTCTCTCCTGTTGTAACTACTATATCTGTGTTTGTTTCTTTATGGTTGTATTTGTTCATTTGTTTTAATTTTTAGATTCCACATAAAAGTGAAAACACAGTATTTATCTTTCTCTGTCTGACTTATTTCAGTACACACAACACGCCCAGGTCCATTGATGCTGCCATAAATGGAAAAAAAAATTCATTCTTCATTTATGGCTGAATAATATTCCATTGCGTATGCATGTGTGTGTATACCACATATGTATACATATATATATATGCATATATATATTTATACCATAGCTTCTTTATTCATTCTTCTATTGGTGGACACTTAGGTTGCTTCCATATCTTGGCTATTGTAAATAATGTTGCTTAGGTTTGCTTCCATATCTTGGCTATTGTAAATAATGTTGCTGTCAATTGGTGTGCATATATCTGTTTGAATTAATGTTTTCATTTTCTTCAGATATACCCAGGAGTGGATTGGCTGAATATTATGGTAGTTCTATTTTTAATTTTTTGAGGAACCTCCATACTGTTATTTCCATAGTGTCTGTACCAATTTACATTACGACCAACAGTGTACTAGGAATCCCTTTTCTCCTCATCCAACAATTGTTATTTGTTGTCTTTTTGATGATAGCCACTCTGAAAGGTGTGAGATGATATCTCATTGGTTTGCATTTCCCTAATGTGTCGTGATGTTCAACATCTTTTCATGTGTCTGTTGGCTGCGTTGGGTCTTCATTGCTGCACGCAGGCTTTCTCTAGTTGTGGCGAGTGAGGGCTACTCTTCATTGTGTGTGCAGGCTTCTCATTGCAGTGGCTTCTCTTGTTGCAGAGCAAAGGCTCTAGGCATGCAGGCTCAGTAGTTGTGGCACGTGGGCCCTAGAGTGCATGGGCTTCAGTAGTTGTGGCGCGTGGACTCAGTAGTTGTGGCTCATGGGCTTAGTTGCTCCATGGCATGTGGGATCTTCCTAGACCAGGGATTGAACCTGTATCCCCTGCATTGGCAGGCAGATCCTTAACCACTCTGCCACCAGGGAAGTTCATCTGCTCTGTTTCTATGAACATGTTTTCTTTACAGAGTTTCTTCACTACAAGTGGCATGACCTTCCTTGCTTGGGAGTCCAAGGGATCTACACTGAGATATGGAATTAGGATTTCTGAGTTGATGCACCTGAAAACCTTAAATTCCCCGAACGCTCTTGTCTTGAAAAAGAGGTTCAGAGTCCTGTTTCAGCTCAACCATTTCAGGCAGCAGATTTGTGGAGTTTGAGAATTCATTCTCTTTAGAGCCTGCTGCTCTTATAACTAAGCCCTGAACCTATTCTTCAACTTTTTCTGCCCTCTAGCTGCAGAAGAGTTTTAAAATGTTGATAAGGATGTCCTCTACCTCTTACACCTTTCCTTAAACTGGCAATTAATCACCCCCAGCCCTTCACTGTCTTTCTCCAAAATATAAAAAAAAACCCTCAACAGCCATTCTAGCATCCTTAAAATTTCCCTGTATTTCTCAATGTTTGATACATTGTTACCACTAGTGGAATTTTTTTTCCCACTACTATCTCATTCCAGTTTATTATCAGTGAAAGTTTTAACAATTGCATCACCACCCCATACCTAGAGCTTTGAAGTAAACTGTGAGGTATAGATTTGCATAGAGCAAAGTAATTGGTGAGTTCTCTAAAGATCAAACCTAGTGGGGGAGTAAAGGAAATATGACTGAGCAGAGGGAGGAGTTGAAATACAATGCAGTTGCAATCAAGACCTCAGCCAAACTTACAAGGTGTTCTGCTGCGAGTAAGGCCTTTTAGAACTGAGTTGTATTGGGATAAGAATGCTGGGTCTCAGAGATAAACCCACGCACATATGGTCAACTTATCTTTGATAAAGGGGGCAAGAATATACAGTGGAGAAAAGACAGCCTCTTCAATAAGTGGTGCTGGGAATACTGGACAGCTACATGTAAAAGAATGAAATGAGAACACTCCCTAACACCAAAAACAAAAATAAACTCACAATGGATTAAAGACCTAAATGTAAGGCCAGACACTATCAAACTCTTAGAGGAAAACATAGGCAGAACACTCTATGACATAAATCACAGCAAGATCCTTTTTGACCCACCTCCTAGAGAAATGGAAATAAAAACAAACAAATGGGACCTAATGAAACTTAAAAGATTTTGCACAGCAAAGGAAACCATAAACAAGACCAAAAGACAACCCTCAAAATGGGAGAAAATATTTGCAAATGAAGCAACTGACAAAGGATTAATCTCCAAAATTTACAAGCAGCTCATGCAGCTCAATATCAAGAAAACAAACAACCCAATCCAAAAATGGGCAGAAGACCTAAATAGACATTTCTCCAAAGAAGATATACAGATTTCCAACAAACACATGAAAGAATGCTTAACATCATTAATCATTAGAGAAATGCAGATCAAAACTACAATGTGATATCATCTCACACCTGTCAGAATGGCCATCATTTAAAAATCTACAAACAATAAATGCTGGAGAGGGTGTAGAGAATAGGGAACCCTCTTGCACTGTTGGTGGGAACGTAAATTGATACAGCCATTATGGAGAACAGTACGGAGGTTCCTTAAAAAACTAAAAATAGAACTGCCATATGACCCAGCAATCCCACTACTGGGCATATACCCTGAGAAAACCATAATTCAAAAAGAGTCATGTACCACAATGTTCATTGCAGCACTATTTACAATAGCCAGGACATGGAAGCAACCTAAGTGTCCATCCACAGATGAATGGATAAAGAAGATGTGGCACATATATACAATGGAATATTACTCAGCCTTAAAAAGAAACGAAATTGAGTTATTTGTAGTGAGGTGGATGGACCTAGAGTCTGTTGTACAGAGTGAAGTAAGTCAGAAAGAGAAAAACAAATACCGTATGCTAACACATATATATGGAATCTTAAAAAAAAAAAAAAAAGGTCATGAAGAACCTAGGGGCAAGGTGGGAATAAAGATGCAGACTTACTAGAGAATGGACTTGAGGACGTGAGGAGGGGGAAGGGTAAGCTGGGACAAAGTGAGAGAGTGGTAGTGTATATATGGACATATAAACACTACCAAATGTAAAATCGATAGCTAGTGGGAAGCAGTCGCATAGCACAGGGAGATCAACTCGGTGCTTTGTGACCAGTTAAAGGGGTGGGATAGGGAGGGTGGGAGGGAGGGAGATGCAAGAGGGAAGAGATATAGGGATATATGTATATGTATAACTGATTCACTTTGTTATAAAGCAGAAACTAACAAAAAAAAATTAACTTTCCAAAAAAAAAGAATGCTGGGTCTTTTCACTCCCTCATCATGTTGATCATTGGATGGTGCACCCCGCCCCGCCCCCCAGCCCCAGGAAGGGACATGACCTGAGATGAGGTGGTTCTCTCTTTTGGTGACAAGTCCCTGAAAAGGACTCAGTTGAAAGCTGAATGCTGCCAAAACTCTAAGCAGCTTGGATAGTGAGTATTTCAGTGCCAGAGTGGGGCGTATAGGAAGTGTACCATGATATATCCACTATAGTAGTTTTCTGAAGCACTCAAACAGATTTTTAAAATATCTTTTCAATATTAGTTATTCTTAGTGGGATGGTTGGTCTGAAGTAAGCTAATCTGCCAATGCCTAATGTGAAACTCTACTTCCTACCACTTCATTTTGCTTCAACTATATAGTTTAAGTCCTTTTTTATTTCACTTGCAAGACATTAATGGATTTAATACAATAATAAAACCACCAATCCAAGATAAAAATTATTTTCATATTTTCTTCTCTTTCTGTGTGCTTTTCTACTGTTGACCTGCCAGAACCACCTTTGTTTGATCTCTGTCTCTAACTCTGAACCCTTTCATTTCTAGGGTACAATCTTGATTTTCTTTTCCCTTCATCTGCTACTTCCCATTTCAGTCATTCAAATTATTTCCCCACTTTCTTTGGGAATTCGAGTTATTTCTCCATCTTTTGTTTGCAGATTGTTGTGGAAATTTGTCTACTTACTCTTATTCCTTTTGGATTTCTTAAACAAGGTGACTGCTTATAAAAATTATAACAAAAGAGGCCAAAATACCTTTGTAAATTTCTTAACAAACATTCAGTAGCCTTCAATGTAGTGCTTGGACTTGAAAACTTACAGTGCCAGTAGGGATGGACAACTTGACACAGACTTATAGTTTAAGTTAGGATTTCTACCTACGCCCACTTATATCTAATAAGTTATAATTATTATGTTACCCTATGTTGCAGCCTTAAATTTCACTTATGTTATTGTTGGTTAATAAAGTAAATAATAGAGTCTGAATTATGAATAGAAATACCTTAACAACTTACTTTAAGAAATAAATGAAGTATGTGGGGCTCTCTACTTGGAGAGTGCCAGCATTTAATATATAAAAACCACATCAACCAGTTATTTGTGGTACAGGTGATGTTACAGTCATTGAGAAATCAGAATTTTCATCTCACTTCTCTTGGAAAGAACTAGCTAAGACATGGATAGATAAGCAGAAGTATGGAGAGGGGGATTAATGTTCATCCTTTCAAACCCCTAATATTTGCTTAGGTTTGTATCCTCATAGCTCCTCAGCTCACTATCCTCTCACTAGTTCCTTCCTTGAAACTGAGAAAAAGAAGCATTTATGGCCCTTGAGTTTGAGGGTTATATTGCTAAGACTATGAGACCAAAAAAAAAAGAGAGAGATAAAACAAAAAAACTCCAGAGACTAAACCCAGAGAACTTTGTGATAGTAACAAAGTTTAAAAAATATCTCACAAAGTTTATATATTTATCTTCCCTCATGCTAATATGTTAATTAAAATTCCCATTAGAATTCTTGCCTCTGTGTTTATGCCTAAGGCTGTAGAGTGTATATTTGTTGGGTACATCCCTAGCATCTATTTTCCTTTTTTTTCTTAATGATTCTGCATTTCCCCTCTGTGTAGTTTGAGCAGGACTGACCCCTAGCCCCAAACTCTCAAATACAGATGGATCCCTGATTGCCTTAATTTAATCAGCCCATCTTAATACCAGGCAGTAGTGATTGGCTTAGAGATGAAACTGGGACTCAATTAAGGCTAATGAGATTAGGAGAAGGAGACTTTTTTTTTTTTAAGCATCTTTTGGGAAGGAAACTTCCTCATCATTCCATGAGAGCAACCAAAAAAAAAAAAAAAAAAAGAGAAAAGACAAATACTCTTTCATGTGTTGGTCTTAAAATAGGAAACATAAAGCCCATTATTACTGGCAACCATCTTGCTGCCATTAGGAGAACCACAAGGGTACTTTTGTTAGGATGAAGCCAACATTGTATGCAGAAGGAAGTTGGATTTTTGTGATATTGCTGAGCTGTGGCATCAAGAGGTGTCAGAATTAGAGGTGGCCAAGATGGCAGAGTACATAGACCCTGAACTCACAGACACACAAAAATCAGAACTACTTACAAAGCAACTATCTATGAGAATGACCTGAAGACTAGCAGAAAAGATTTTCCACAACTAAAGACAAAAAGAAGGAACCACAGTGAGACAGGTTGGAGGGGTGGAGATATGGTAGAGTCAGGGCCCATAGTTCCAGGTCAGAGATCCACAAATGGAAGAAATATCACAATCATAGCGGTCCTCCCCAGGGAGTGAGGAGCCCAAGCCCCACTTTGAGCATGCCAGCCTGGAGTTTCTGCATTGGGAAGACAAGCCCTAAGAATGCCTAGCTTTGAAAACTAGCAGGGCTTGAGTATGAGAGAGCTGGAGAGATATAGGAAAGAAGGACTCCACTCCTAAAGGGCACTTGCAAAATCTCATATTCTCTGAGTCCTATGCAGAGGCAGTTGTTTGAAAGGAGCCGGTGTCAGACCCACATGCTGATCTTGGAGAGCCTTCTGGAAAGGTAGGAGGCAACTGGGACTCCCTCTGAGAATGGAGATGTTGGCAGCAGCCAGTTTAGGGAGCTTGTTCTACCACATGGACACCAGTGTTGGCAAGTGCCATTTTGGAATCCTCCTTCTAGCCTATTAGTGCTGGGGGCTTACCTGCCAAGCAATGGATTGGTGCCAGCCCTGAGATCCAGGTCCCTGGCCATGCAGACATCTCTCTAGGGGCCAGGACCTGCCCTCCAGTAGGCTGTCAACAGTCTCAAGACCCTACCCACTCCTGCCAGGCTTCATAGCCAGCCATGCCTGAACCATCAGTGGGCCAGCAGCCACTGCACAAGGCAGGGTCTGGCACCAACTAGGCTAGGACCAGCCCTGCCTTTCAGCACACACACACACAGTGGTCAGCCCCACTACAACAGAAGGACCTATGCAGCCAAAAGAGGGTCACCCCTAGAGCACATAGCTCTGGTGACCATAAGGGAGAGTGATGCTGGATCCCATAGGACATCTCCTACATAAGGTCACTTTTCTAAGATCAGGAAACATAACTGACAGATGCAATAGATAGAAATCTACACAGAGAACTAGGCAAAATGAGAAGACAGAGGAATACATTCCAAAGGAAGGAACAAGGCAAAAGTTCAAAAAAGCAACTAAAAAAAGTGGAAATAAGCAATCTAACCAATAATGTTTCAAGTTAATGATCATAAGATGCTCATTGAACTTGGGAGAAGACTGGATGAACACAGGGAGAATTTCAACAAAGAGTTAGAAATGTTAATAAAAGAGCCCAACAAAGTTGAAGAATACATTAACTGAAATTAAAAATACACTAGAAGGAATAAACAGTAGATTAGATCATACAAAGGAATAGATCAGCAATGTGGATACTGTATCACCCAAACTGAATAGCAAAGGAAAAAAGAATTAAAAAAAGAGGATAGTTTAAGCTCCAGGACACATCAAGCATACTAATCCCTGCATTTTGGGTGTCCCTGAAGGAGAAGAAAGGAAGGGGCAGAAAACTTAGGTGAAAAAATAATAGCTGAAAACAGACATCCAGGTCCAGAAAGTACATAGTGTCCCAAACAAGATCAACCCAAAGAGGTCCACACCACATTAAAATGGCAAAAATTAAAAATAAAGAGAGATTCTTAAAAGCAGTAAGAGAAAAGCAATTAGTTATGTATAAGGGAATGCCTATAAGACTATGAGCTGACTTTATAGCAGAAAGTTTGCAGGCCAGAAGGGTTTATACTCAAAGTAATAAAAGGAAAACACATCTAACCAAGAATACTCTGCACAGCAAGGAGAAATAAAGAGTTTTACAGACAGCTAAAGCTAAGAGTTCAACACCACTTTACAAGAAATGCTAAAGGAACTTCTTTAAATGGAAAAGAGAAGGCCACAACTAGAAATATGAAAATTATGTAAGAAAATAATCTCATTGGCAAAGGTAAATATATGGTGAAGTTAGTAGATCAACTAACTTAGAAATATAGTAGGAAGGTTTAAAAGACAAAAAGAGTTAAATCATCTATATCCACAATAAGTAGTTAAGGACTTGACAAAACAAAAAGATGCAAAATATGACATCAAAGACACTAAACATGGTGATGAGTAGTAAAAATATAGGGCTATTAGAATGTATTCTAACTTAAGAGATTATCAACTGAAACTAATCACACACACACACACACACACACACACACATACATCTATATCTATATATACATCTATATCTATATCTAAATATGTTGTTATATATGAACCTCATGGTAACCACAAGCCAAAAACCTATAATAGATACCCATGCAAAAAAGAGAAAGGAATCCAAAATTAACACTAAAGATAGTCATCAAACCAAAAGGTAAGAGAGTAAAAAAGTAAAAAGGAACAAAAAAGAACTAAAAAACAACTAGAAACATTAACAAAATGGCAATAATTATATACTTATCAATAATCATTTAAAATGTAAATGGACTAAATACTGCAATCAAAATACACAAAGTGGCTAAATGGATAAAAAAACAAGACCTATCTATATGCGTCCTATAAGAGACTCATTTTGGATCTAAAGACACACACAGACTGAGAGTGAGGGGATGAAAAAAGGTATCTTGTGAAAAAGGAAATGAAAAGAAAGCTGGGATAGCAATACTTATATCAGACAAAATAGACTTTAAAACAAATACTGTAACAAGAGACAAAGGACATTACGTAACGATAGAGAGATCAATCCAACAAGAAGATATAACAATTGTAAATATATAGGCACTCAATATAGGAGTACTTAAATACGTAAAGCAAATATTAACAAACAAAAAGGGAGAAATTGACAGTAATAAAATAATAGTAGGGAACTTTAACACCTCACTTACACCAATGGATAGATCATCCAGACAGAAAATCAGTAAAGAAACAGTGGTCTTAAAGGACACACTAAATCTGATGTACCTAATAGAGATATACAGAATATTCCATCCCAAAACTATAGATAGAACATTCTTCAGGATATATCACATGTTAGGCCACAAAACAAAACTCAATAAATTTAAGAAGATTTCAATCATATCAAACATCTTTTCCAATGACAATGATATAAGACTAGACATCAACTACATTAAAAAGAAAACTAAAAATAACAAAACATGTGGATTATAAACAACATGTTTCCAAACAATAAATGGGTCAATGAAGAAATCATAGAGGAAATAAAATACCTGGAGACAAGCAAAAATGGAAACACAAAAACCCCAAATCTATGGAACAGAGTACAAGCTATTCTCAGAGGGAAGTTTATAGCAATATAAGCCTACCTCAGGAAAAAAGAAAAATCTTAAATACACAACCTAACTTTACATGTTACTACCAACACCACAGAAATACAAAGACTCATAAGAGATTACTGGGAACAGTTATATGCCAATAAAATAGATAACCTTGAAGAAATGGATAAATTCCTAGAAGCATACAATTTCCCAAGAATGAATCAGAAATAAATAGAAAACATCCACAGACCAATTACCAGCAATGAAATTGAATCAGTAATCAAAAAACCCCAACAAACAAAAGTCCAGGACCAAATTGTAAGGAAGAGTTATCACTTATGCTTCTCAAACTATTCCAAACAACTGAAGAGGAGGGAATGATTTTGAACTCATCCTATAAGACCAGCATCACCCTGGTACAAAAATTAGACAAATACACCACAAAAAAGAAAATTATAGGCCAGTACCACTGATGAACATAGATGAAAATTTCTCAACAAAATATGAGCAAACGAATTTCAACAATACATTAAAAGGATCACTCACTTTGATCAAGTGGGATTTATCTCAGAGATGGAAGGATGGTTCAATATCCATAAATCCATCACCATGATACACCACATTAACAAAATGAAAGATAAAATGCATATGATCCTCTCAATAGATGCAGAAAAAGTATTTGACAGAAATTCAACATCCATTCATGATAAAAATTCAACAGAGTGGGTATAGAGGAAACACACCTTAACATAATGAAGGCTATATGGCAAACCTAGAGCCAATTATCATACTCAACAATAAAAAAATGAGAACATTTCATCTAAGAGCAGGACCCAGACAAGGATACCCACTCTCACCATTTATATTCAACATAGAATTGGAAGTCCTAACCACAGCAATCAGACAAGAAAAAGAAATAAAAGCCATCCAAATTAGAAAGAAGTAAAACTGTCACCATTTGCAGATGACATTTTACTATATAAGAAAACCCTAAAGTCTCCACCAAAAAACTGTTAAAAGTAATACACAAATTCAGTAAATTTGAAGGATACAAAATCAACATACAAAAGTAAATTGTGTTTCTATACACTAACAAAAAACTATCAGAAAGGGAAATTAAGAAAATAATCTCATTTACCATTGTATCAAAAAGAAGAAAATTCCTAGGAATAAATCTAACCAAAGACGTAAAAGAATTGCTCTCTGAAAACTATAATACACTGGTGAAAGAAATTGAAGATGATACAAACAGTTATACTGTGCTCATGTACTGGGAGAACTAATATTGTAAAAATTACCATACAACCTCAGGCAATTTACAGATTCAATGCAGTCACTCTCAAAACACCAATGAAATTTTTCACAGAACTAGAACAAATAGTTTTAAAATTTGTATGGAAACACAAAAGACTCTGAATAGCCAAAGCAATCTTGAGAAAGAAGAATAAAGCTGGAGGTATCATGCTTCTTGGTTTCAAATGATACCACAACACTACAGTAATTAAAACAGTATGGTGCTGGCAGAAAAACAGACACATAGATCAATGGTATAGAAAATAGGGCCCTGGAATAAACCTATGCTATATGATCAATTAATCTATGACAAAGTGGGCAAGAATATACAATGGGGAAAATATAATCTCTTCAATAAATGGTGTTGGGAAACTGAACAGTTACATGCAAAAGAATCAAACTGGTCCACTTTCTCACATCACATACAAAAATAAGTTCAGGGCTTCCCTGGTGGCGCAGTGGTTGAGAGTCCACCTGCCGATGCAAGGGACACGGGTTCGTACCCCGGTCCGGGAAGATCCCACATGCCGCGGAGCAGCTGGGCCCATGAGCCATGGCTGCTGAGCCTGCATGTCCAGAGCCTGTGCTCCACAACGGGAGAGGCCACAACAGTGAGAAGCCCGCATGCCGCAAAAAAAAAAAAAAAAAAAAGTTCAAAATGGATTAAAGATTTAAATGTATGACCTGAAACCATAAAACTCTTAAAAGAAGACATAGGCAGTACACTTTTTGACATAGGTCTTAGCAATACTTTTTGGATCTTTCTCCTCACGCAAGGACAATAAAAGGAAAAAACAAACAAATGGGATTACATCAAACAAGAAAGCTTTTACGCAGAGAAGGAAACTATCAACAGAATGAACGGTAACCTACTGAGTGGGAGAGGATACTTCCAAATGATATGGTTGATAAAGGGTAAATACCTAAAATATACAAAGAACTCACAGAACTGAACATCAGAAAAATAAGCAACTTGACTGTAAAATGGGCAGAGGATCTGAATAGACATTTTTCCGAAGAAGATATACAGATGGCCTAAAGACACATGAAAAGATGCTCAAAATCACTAATCATTAGGAAAATGCAAATCAAAACCACAATATCATCTCATACCTGTCATAATGGCTACCAGCAAAAAGACAACAAATAACAAATATTGGCAAGGATGTGTAGAAGACAGAACTTTCATGCACTGTTGGTGGGATTGTACATTGGTGCAGCCACTATGGAAAACAGTATGGAGTTTCCTCGAAAGATTAAAAGTAGAACCGCCATATGATCCAGCAATTTTACTTCTAGATACTTACCTGAATAAAACAGAAGCATTAATTTGAAAAGATGTATGCACACTAATGTTTATTGCAGCATTATTTATAAAAGCCAAGATATGGAAGCAACCTAAGGGCCTACTGGTAGATGAGTAAATAAAGGAAATGGAATATATATATATATATATATATATATATATATATATATATATAATGGAATATATATATACGCATAACAGAATATTACTCAGCCATTAAAAAAATGAAATCTTGTCATTTGTGACAACATGAATGGACCTAGAGGGTATTACGCTAAGTGAACTAAATTAGACAGTGAAAGAAAAGTACCATATCATCTCACTTACATGTGAAATCTAAAGACAAAACGAACAAAACAAAATGAAAAGAGACTCATAGATACAGAGAACAAATGGGTGGTTTCCAGAAGGGAGGGGGTGGTAAGGGGTGAGGCAAACTAGGTACAGGGGATTAAGAGTTAAAAACCTCCAGTCATAAAATAAATAATCCACAGGCATGTAAAATACAGTATAAGGAATATGATCAATAATATCGTAACAACTTTGTATGGGGACAGATGGCTACTAGATTTACCATGGTGATCATTTCATAATGCATGTAAATGTCAAATTACTATGTAGTACATCTGAAACTAACATAATATTGTACTTCAACTATATTTAAAAAAAAAAGAGGTACCTGGCATATCAGTGCACTTCTGAGTTTCATTAAGCAACGCATTTTGTATTTTTTAAAATAAATAAATTTATTTATTTATTTATTTATAGCTGTGTTGGGTCTTTGTTGCTGCGTGTGGGCTTTCTCTAGTTGTGGTGAGTGGGGGTTACTCTTTGTTGTGGTGCGTGTGCTTCTTATTGCGGTGGCTTATCTCACTGCAGAGCATGGGCTCTAGGCACGTGGGCTTCAGTAGTTGTGGTGTACAGGCTCACTAGTTGTGGCACATGGGCTTAGTTGCTCTGCAGCATGTGGGATCTTCCTGGACCAGGGCTTGAACCCGTGTCCCCTGCATTGGCAGGCAGATTCTTAACCATTGTGCCACCAGGGAAACCCAGCACATTCTGTTTTAATTAATATAGTGGTATTGAATTTTATGCTGCTTGCAACCAAAAGTAGTCTCACTAAAATTGGTGGAGCCCATCAAACAATCTCCCAGTAAAAGTTATCGGCGCCTTGCCTAAATCTTCTTCATCTACCTGCATCATTGTTGGATTCCTGTCTTAAGAATGTAATTCTTTGCGTAAGGGCCTTCTTTAATCACAGGATCACGTTTAATGACCTAGTAGTCTCATTTTAAAATGTACATAGACACAGGCATAAATAATTCAATAATATAGTTTAACTCAATACAGACAAATATTATAATTTGAATTTGTAATCAAAATAAGAATTACTCATCATATATTTTACATTCTTTTTTTATTCTAACTCTTTGAAATCCAGAGTATATTTTTAATTTATAGCATATCTCAGTTTGGAGTAGCCACCTTTCAAGTCTTCAATAGCTGCCTCTGGCTAGCGGTCACTGTATTGGATACTGTGGCCCTAGAGCGTAAAAGTAATTTCGTTTTGTCATTTTTGAAAAAAATGCAGAGAAAATTCACAGGTTATACTTTAACTGTTCTCCATAGGCAAGGCTCTAACCTCTTCTCAAATCTCTCTGTGAGACCAAGATTTTGTTTTTTTTTACTTACCGTTTAGACTATAGTGAACATAACATTTGCTACTGTGATCTTTTCATTTCGCATTATATACTAAGTAACCTTATATGAGACTATGCTTTTCACCATCATTATTTTAAATAATTGATATATAAATATTTTTATGAATCAATATCTGTTGTTCTATTCTTTCTAGGAAGCCTGTAACACTACAGGAGTATATTAGTTTTCAACAAAGTTAAATTTAAAATTAGAATTTTCCTTGCTAATTTAGTAATGTAAAGTGATATCTCTGTATATCTTTTATTATTATTTAGGATAAGATCATTTCATGTTTTTTTTAAAATTTTATTGAAGTATATTTGATTTACAATGTTGTGTTTACTTTCTGCTGTACAGCAAAGTGACTCAGTTATACGTATATATATATATATATTATTTTTCATGTTCTTTTCCATTATGGTTTATCATAGGTATTTCATGTTTTCTTAATAGCTTTTACAATCTACTTTTTTTTTTTTCCAGCGGATAGAGAAGGCATTCGGCTTTTAAAAAATCATTTGGAATTGTATTTAAACAACTGACAGGAATCTTGTTTATGTTTGAATATATACTTTTTGTATTTGTAAACATTCTTTAGAGAAAGAGGAAGCTGATTTATATATTTTTCATTAAATCACTAAGTATAAAAGGAACGGTTTTATAAACTTAGAAAACAATCCATGAAATTAGGCATGTTTTTCAGAGTGTGTCATTTATACCACAGAAATCAAAAAAATATATCAATATTATCTAGGCTTCCAAATAGCAATCTGGATCAAGACAGGGTTTATTAAATCGGTTCTCCATTCAAGAAAGTGAAAAACAATCCATTTGATGGCTTCATCTATACAAACAAAATTATATCAAAATAAGTGAAAATCAGATAACTTCCTTAAAATTTAATATGGTGTGGAAAAAAAGTTTCAGAATGCTCTACTTGCTGTGATCTCCAATAATATTAGACATAGTTAGTGACATAAATAAAAAAGGTAGGTGATGTAAGAACCAATTTTCACATGCGTGAATAAATCAAAACTTCTGAAATTCTTCTCCAATCCTTCCTCAAAGAAGTTAGCCAGAACATTATGATAACATTACAATTTAGCTTCATAGTATTACAGACTAACTATCAAAAATTTCATAGCTCTTTCCTTTCTCTTCTCTCTCTGCCATGTTTCTCTAGTTGTGTTAACTGTGAAATAGGCTGACCCAACAAGAAAACTAGAAAAGTGGGAGGTGCTCAGTCTTAAAAAAATCCCCACTTTTAATAACAACACAATCATTTTCAATACACAGTAAATATAAATGTCCCAATTTACATGTTATTATTTGATTTGATGATTCAATTTTTATTTTTCATGATATCTTTTTGTATTATTTTCATTAACTCACATGTATTAAAAATAACATTTTGGAATGCTAGTAGTATGTGATCTGGCTAGCCTAATTCTAAGAATAAAGTCCCAGAATGGCATTGTTTGGCATTTCCCCATGAAAATGACAGTTGCTAAAGATTGAAACTTAAACATTATGTAGGGATTTTGTCAATGTCATATTTTCTTAATATTCCATTTTTTGCAGAATAGAAAGGTAAGTATATTTGACTTGCTTAGGCAAAAACTTTGATAAGCATATTATGGGAAATGACCTATATTTTAGCTTTGTTGCTTGTCCAGCAAACTGACCAGTGACATACTTGCATTTTTTGTTTTTGTTGTCAGACCCTTTAATCAACCCACAGTTAAGCTCTTCGGGTTTTACTTCTGAAATGATTTCCTTGTTTTCAGTGGTTCTTGTCATCACTGTCACCATAAAACTTCAACATCTTGTCTCTTTCTTTAAATCATATATAGTGGCAGCTCCCAAGCTATATTCTTTGGTAAGATGCTTTAGAGTCACCATTAACTCCATTTTCTGCACTGCTGATAATTACAAAATTGACAAGATAAAAACCCAATAATCAGCACTAGTGAATATTCCTGGGAGGAGCATTGAGACACCATTGCCCACTCATGCATTTCAGGTCCAGTTTTGCTACCAAATGAGTTTTGGCACAAAATTTGCAAAAAGTCTTGGGTTTTAGTGGCTTTCAGAATGGTGGATAAGGAATTATGTATCTGTGTACGGAGACTGTTACATCTGATACTTATATTCTTATTCTGAAGAGAGACCCAAAAGTGAGTCATCTTTATTCAGAAGAAATAATAAAAATATTGGGTTTGGAAAACCTTTGTTCATCAATAATATTCCAATTTTTGTTCCCTTTAGCTTCATTCAATATACATTTCTCTGGGCTGTAGGTCTATCTCATAAGCAAATGTACAATCCCAGTCCTCAGTTAGCTCAGGCCCTAGTGTGGGAGGAGATAAAAAAAAGGAATTAAGAAGTATACGGATATGAAGGAAAGAGAATAGATATCCAGTTCTGACCATGAGGTAGTAATGAATATCAGATTTACTCTGCTACCGTAAACAATAACACTGCACAAAATACGCCAAGCAACTGTTTTCAAGAATTTGACCACAGATGTTCAGGGTGGTTCTTGAGAGAAAGCAAGCACAAAAAGTGAGCTTTCTCCTCTGGTCTACTTCCCAAACTGTGACATAGGGAAGTGAAACCCAAGCACAGTGCAGTGGCCTTGCTTGACTGATGAATCTGATGGAAGGCTGGGCTGGGGTTTGTGGGCAGCTACAGGAGGGGAGCTGAAGAGCATCTCGCTCTTCCTGTCGGTCGCAAGGAAGGCTGCAATATGAGTTGATAGACAACTTTTCTCCCCAGTTAGATCTTTAGACTATGTGCCACTCATAATACTTAGGACGTGTCCTTCACACAAGCCCTTGGTAAATATCTTAAGTTCTTTGGGATGTTTTAGCATGTTCCCATGGCTGGCCTCTACATAAATCTGGAATTCTCATGTTTAAGAACTGCCCAATTAAATTGCCTATGATCTCTGACTTCATCCCAAGTACATCTTGTCTGCATTTCTGGAGAAAAAGGGAGGTTTCAACTTAACATTACTGCTAGCATAATAATTTGAGAAATGAAAAAAAAAAATCTCATGACATCAAAACTAATTTTTGAAGGTTTCTATTGAAATATGCAATTCCAATAAAAGCTTTAAAAAAGTAAATTAAACTCAAAACTATACAATATCAAAATAATGAAAAATCATTTTTATCTCCATTATTACTTTTTGGCACTGCCATCTTTCTCACGATCTCATTCATCCATGCGCTATTTTATAGAAATTCAAAAGACTATCTCCCAGAGAGCGAATTATACCTCTCAGAAATCAATTACATTTCAGGAAAACACTAACACTACACATATTTTTATTAGGAAATAAAACCACAAGATATGGATAGTAATAAAACTGGAATTATTTTACCGGCAAAGTCCATAAAAGTAACCAATAATTTCAAAATCAAATGGAAAAACATATCCAAGGTCTGCTACTGAACAGCGTTAGCTGTAATATTTCCCCCAAGTTCATGTTAATTTCCTCTCTACACTGCTGATATATTGCACACATTTGAAAAACCATGTGTCATTTGCTTATTCCCCGGTTCAGGAACGCTGGGAAAATTTCTCACATTATGCTTGAGTTGGTGTCTTAATTCTACTCCCCCTTAATTGATTAACGAGGGAGGAGTGAAGGAAACAATGTTAGAGAGAATTTCATTAGGTGTAAATTGCAAGACAGTTGTTTGAATGAACATAATATCTCAGCTCTATTTTGATGGGCCTTGGAGGAATGCTTTAACTATTACTGTAAGTACCAGACCAAGCACTGATCAATTTAACGGTGACATTCGAGCATGGCCTTGTATGTGGTTTTTGTTTCAAAATGTTCTTGGGGAAAACTTCACTGCCTGATAATAGGGAGCAAAAGAATTATTTCCAGTTTATGTGTTACCAACAAATATTTCTGAAGGGAGTCATTTAAGGTAAAACAACAGTAAGTCTCTTTCTAAAGCATAAGCCATTCTAATTTACTTCTTCTATAAAAAGAAAACCTAGATGTTTCAAAGCTGTCTCTGACCAGCAAAGTGAACAGTGATCTGACCAGATCCACCAAGTGACTTGTGACTTGTGATAGTATTTGCAATGACCCAAGATTTCCTCAATTATTTTTCAGCACCACAAACTTATGTCACTTGTTAAACAAACATTGATTTTTTTAAGCTTTAAGATATCAGAAAGAACAGTAGAGGATAAAGAATAATATACAATTACGTACTTTTTTTCCATGCAACATTGACAAATGTCAACATTTTACCTCAAATCTCTTTTCGTATTTTGTTTTCTTAAATGAAACATTATAGATTTAGCTACACTACCCACACTTCTGACCTTGCATTCCCTACCAAACAAACAAAACACATACACACACGTTCTGTATATTTTGTACGTGTGTATTATACACGTTTCATATTTGCTTTTTATAATCTGCCCTTATGTTAAGCTCAAACCATGTACATATATATACTATATAAATAGACAGATCTAGTTTATTCTTTTTAATTAGTACAAATATTTCATCATAAGGGTACTGTAATTTGTTCATTCTTGCTTTTATGTCCAATTAGATTAGTTTCCCCTCTTTATGTTTGCTATTAAAAATATGTCGCAGCAAACTCCCTTGAATATGTCTCCTTGTGCACATATGTATTTTTGTGGAGGTTGGGGAGGAAGAAGTTAAATATCCAGAAATTAAATAGCAGGGGTTCCAGGTTATGAGTATTTTCAATGTCTACATTCTGCTTAACTCTCATCTGAAGGGGCTGTACTTATTTTTATTCCCACCTGCAGTGTATGAGAATTTCTTTCCCTCATAGCTTCCCCAGCACTTTACACTGCAAGACCTATTTATATTTGACTTGATGGAGGGAAAATGGAGTTCCTTAATTATTGTTGAGGTTGAACAAACGCTTTGTATATTTACTTTCTATTAGTATTTCCTCTTCTGCCAATTGTCTTTTTAAATTTTTTCTCAGTTTTACTATTAGATTAATGTTTTTTTGTTTTTGTTTTTTTTTGCGGTACGCTTGCCTCTCACTGCTGTGGCCTCTCCCGCCGCGGAGCACCGGCTCCGGACGCGCAGGCTCAGCGGCCATGGCTCATGGGCCCAGCCGCTCCACGGCATGTGGGATCTTCCTGGACCGGGGCACAAACCCGTGTCCCCTGCCTCGGCAGGCGGACTCTCAACCACTGCGCCACCAGGGAAACCCAGATTAATGTATTTTTTGTTATTGATATCCAAGAGTTCCTATATATTCTAGATAATTTTTTTCAGGTATTTCCTTGATCTTAAATATTGTTTACAGTTTCTTTAGCCCCAAAGAAGGTTTGAGTTGTGATGTAGTCAAACTCATCTATCTTTGCTTTATGTCTTTTGATTATTGTGTCTTAATAATGTCTTCTCTACTCTGAGGTGTGATCGCCCTCTCTTCGTTTTCATTTCTAAAGAGTATCTTGAGTTTGCATGCATTTTAATTTTCTCCCATGTGAGTTTTAGAAGAAACTTTTGATTGGAATTAAGTTGAATTTATAGGTTAATTGGAAGAGAATAAATTTAATACCTTCTGGTAAACATGGTATATATCTTCATGTATTCATAATTAATTTACATAGTTTAGTAAATTTATATAATTTTCTCCACCAAGGTATTATTCATAGAAGCTCTGCTTAGCTCAGAGCTTCCTGCTCATCCCCAGTAGCAGCTCACAGCCAGGCCACAGGGAGACTTGTGTGTATGCACAGCACATAGGATTTGGCTAAGAACAAAATGGAGTCCTCCTAGAGATGTCCAGGACTCATCCTCTCCTGCTCCCTGCCGACAAAGTCCAGTTCCCTCAAAGCCCAACCTCCAATCAGTTTCCTCAGCCCAACACCACTGCATTCTCTTTGGGTTTCATTTCTCTATGTCATAGTTTGGAAAGCAGAGCTCACTCTGTTTTTTCTTTCTCTCAAGAACCACACCCTGCACATCTGTTGTTCAATTCTTGGAAACAGTTGCTCTGTCCAGTGTTTGTTGACTGTCATGGTTTCTCAGGAATGATAGGGCCAGACCCACATGCATTACCACTTCACTGTTCATCAATATTTGTATATTGCTTATTTCCTTTCTTCTTATCTTTTTGTATTGACTACTATTTCCTGAAGGAAAGAAACTAGATGCCAGAATGACCTCGTGGAAAAGAGTCCAACCCCCTCCCCAACCCTAGACCAGCTGGAATGATATATGAAAGATAAATAAGCTTCTATCTTATTTAGGTCATTATATTTGGAGCCTCTTATTTTAGAAGCTTAACCTTCTCCTTAAATTTGTGTCCCAAATCACAGAGCAGTAACTTAGGCTAGGATGTAAGTTTATTCATTTTAATGGAGAAACAGAAGTGCCAGGCAGACCAAAATCCTCATGTTAAAGATCAGCACATTACCAAAGAGAAACTCACATTTTGCACTGTAGTAATGAACTTTTGGTTCACTTAATTATAAACATGACAGCACAAATAATTAAAGAATTAAAGAATATTGAAGCTTGAAAGGATATGAAAGATGGAGAGAGAAAGTGGAGGTCCAGATAATTTAAGTAATCTCTCTAGAGTCACATTATTAATGAGAAAAAGATCTGTGGCTAGAATTGAGTAGTGCTATTTCTTTAATTAAAGAAAATCTTTTCTATTAATTTCCATTGTAATAATTACAGGATGTTAAATTTGCTATATCTTTAGTGAAAGATTTCTTTCTTTAAGATGCAAACTGCTTCATTCTTCAAGTGTATTATGGTTTGAAACTTTGCCAAGACAGGACATCAGGATTTTTGCTGAATGACGGTGATATATTTAGTTAGGTCAATTTAATTAATAGAATGCTATAGAAGACAGAGTCTAAGATCTCCAAATGGCAATTTGAAAATTAATTCCTAATAAGAAACACTTGTTTTGAAGAGAATGATAATGTTATATTGTACCATATGTCATTTATAAATACAGATAGTGATGAATTGAAGTTCAATATTTTGAGTGATGGCAATTTCATTGGAAAAATAGAAAATTCTTTCTTTCATAGCAGGAATGGGAATGGCTCATGCTTAGTGAAAATTATGTGAACATACAAAAGTTATCACTAAAATATAATTACAATTAGTATACTTTCAAAATTGAAGTGGATATAGTCATGTAAATTATTAAAATTTTTCTCTATTTTTTTCTTTAATTTAGTTATTTGGGCCTTATTACTACAAAAATGTATTTTAAACTTTTTCTATCAAAGTATAGTTAATTTCCAATGTGTTAGTTTCAGGTGTACAGCAAAGTGATTCAGTTATATATATATATATATACATTTTCAGATTCTTTTCCATTATAGGTTATTACAAAGTATTGAATATAGCTCCCTGTGCTATACACTAAGTTGTTGTTTATCTGTTTTATATATAGTAGTGTGTATATGTTAATCCCAAACTCCTTATTTATTTATTTGTTTATTAATTCTCATTATCACTAATGAGAATTTTATTGGCATGAAATACTATAATTATGGACATGTAAAATCTTTAAATATTGGATTGGCTCAAGATGGCAGAGTAGAAGGATGTGTGCTCACTCCCTCTTGCGAGAGCATTGGAATCACAACTAACTGCTGAACAGTCATTGACAGGGAGACACTAAAACTCACCAAAAAAGATACCCCACATCCAAAGGCAAAGGAGAAGCTGCAATGAGATGGTAGGAGGGGTGCAATCACAATAAAATCAAATCCCATAACTGCTGGGTGGGTGACTCACAAACTGGAGAACAATTATACCACAGAAGTCCACCCACTGCAGTGAAGGTTCTGAGTCCCACGTCATCCTTCTCAACCTGGGGGTCTGGCAACAAGAGAAGGAATTCCCAGAGAATCAGACTTTGAAGGATAGCAAGATTTGATTGCAGGACTTCAACAGGACTGGAGGAAACAGACTCCACTCTTGGAGGGCACACACAAAGTAGTGTGTGCATCAGGACCCAGGGGGAAGGAGCAGTGACCCTATAGGAGACTGAACCAGACCTACCAGCTTGTGTTGGAGGGTCTCCTGCAGAGGTGGGGGTGGCTGTGGCTCACTGCGGGGACAAAGACACTGGCAGCAGAAACTCTGGGAAGTACTCCTTGGCATGAACACTCCTGGAGTCCACCGTTAGCCCCACCAAAGAGCCTGTAGCCTCCAATGCTGAGCCACCTCTGGCCAAACAACCAACAGAGGGACCTCAGCTCCACTCATCAGCAGACAAGCAGATTAAAGTTTTACTGACCTCTGCCCACCAAAGCAACATCTAGCTCAACCCACTACCACTGCATCCTATCAGGAAGATTGCACAGGCCTCTTACATAGCCTCATCCACCAGAGGGCAGATAGCAGAAGCAAGAAGAACTACAATCCTGCAGCCTGTGGAATGAAAACCACATTCACAGAAAGATAGACAAAATGAAAAGGCAGAGGACTATGTACCAGATGAAAGAATAAGATAAAACCCCAGAAAATCAACTAAATGAAGTGGAGATAGGCAACCTTCCAGAAAAAGAATTCAGAATAATGATAGTGAAGATGATCCAGGACCTCGGAAAAAGAATGGAGGAAAAATCGAGAAGATGCAAGAAAGGTTTAACGAAGACCTAGAAGAATTAAACAACAAACAACTAGAAGAATTAAAGAACAAACAAACAGGGATGAACAATACAATAACTGAAATAAAAATACACTAGAAGGAATCAATAGCAGAATAACTGAGGCAGAAGAACAGATAAGTGACCTGGAAGACAGAATGGTGGAATTCACTGCTGTGGAACAGAATAAAGAAAAAAGAATGAAAAGAAATTAAGACAGCCTAAGAGACCTCTGGGACAACATTAAACAAGCAAGATTCTCATTATAGGGGTCCCAGAAGGAGAAGAGAGAGAGAAAGGACCCAAGAAAATATTTGGAGATTATAATCGAAAACCTCCCTAACATAGGAAAGGAAATAGCCACCCAAGTCCAAGAAGCACAGAGAGTTCCAGGCAGGATAAACCCAAGGAGAAACACGCTGTGACACATAGTAATCAAATTGACAAAAATTAAAGGCAAAGAAAAATTATTAAAAGTGACAAGGGAAAAACGACAAATAACATACAAAGGAACTCCCGTAAAGTTAACAGCTGATTTCTCAACAGAAACTCTACAAGCCAGAAGGGAGTTACATGATATATATAAAATGATGAAAGGGAAGAACTTACAACCAAGATTACTCTACCCAGCAAGGAACTCATTCAGATTTGATGGAAAAATCAAAACCTTTACAGATAATCAAAAGCTAAGAGAATTCAGCACCACCAAACCAGCTATACAACAAATGCTAAAGGAACTTCTCTAAGTAGAAAACACAAGAGAAGAAAAGGACCTACAAAAACAAACCCAAAACAATTAAAAAAATGGTCATAGGAACATATATATCGATAATTACCTTAAACGTGAATGGATTAAATGCTCCAACCAAAAGACATAGGCTTGCTGAATGGATACAAAAACAAGATGCATATCTATGCTGTCTACAGGAGACCCACTTCAGACCTAGAAACACATACAGACTGAAAGTGAGGGGATGGAAAATGATATTCCATGCAAATGGAAATCAAAAGAAAGCTGGAGTAGCAATACTCATATTAGATAAACTAGACTTTAAAATAAAGAATGTTACAAGAGACAAGGAAGGACACTACACAATGATCAAGGGATCATTCCAAGAAGAAGATATAACAATTATAAACATATAGGCACCCGACATAGGAGCACCTCAATACATAAGCAGATGCTGACAGCAATAAAAGAGGAAATTGACAGTAACACAGTAATAGTGGTGACTTTAACAGCTCACTTACATCAATGGACAGATCATCCAAACAGAAAATTAATAAGGAAACACAAGCTTTAAATGACAATAGACCAGATAGATTTAATTGATATTTATAGTACATTCCATCCAAAAACAGCAGGTTACACTCTCTTCTCAACTGCACACGGAATATTCTCCAGGATAGATCACATCTTGGGTCACAAATCAAGCCTCGGAAAATGTAAGAAAATTGAAATCATATCAAGCATCTTTTCTGACCACAATGCTATGAGATTAGAAATCAATTACAGGGGAAAAAAGTAAAAAACACAAGCACATGTAGGCTAAACAATACATTACTAAATAACCAAGAGATCACTGAAGAAATCAAAGAGGAAATCAAAAAATACCAGAGGCAAATGACAACAAGACCTATGGGATGCAGCAAAAGCAGTTCTAAGAGGGAAGTTTATAGCAATACAATCCTACCTCAAGAAACAAGAAAAATCTCAAACAAGCAATCTAATCTTACACCTAAAGCAACAAGAGAAAAAAGAACAAACAAAACCCAAAGTTAGTAGAAGGAAAGAAATCATAAAGATCAGAGGAGAAATAAATGAAATAGAAACCAAGAAAGCAATAGTGAACATCAATAAAACTAAAATCTGGTTCTTAGAGAAGATAAACAAAATTGATAAACCTTTGGCCAGACTCATCAAGAAAAAGAGGGAGTTCTATTTTTAGGTATTAAGGAACCTCCATACTGTTTTCCATAGTGGCTGTATCAATTTACATTCCCACCAACAGTGTAGGAAGGTTCCCTTTACTCCACACCCTCTCCAGCATTTATGGTTTGTAGTTTTTTTGATGATGGCCATTCTGACTGGTGTGAGGTGATATCTCACTGTAGTTTTGATTTGCATTTTTCTAGTGAATAATGATGTTGAGCATTCTTTCATGTGTTTGTTGACAATCTGTACATCTTCTTTGGAGAAATGTCTATTTAGGTCTTCTGCCCATTTTTGGATTGGGTTGTTTGTTTTTTTGATATTGAGCTGCATAAGCTGCTTGTAAATTTTGGAGATTAATCCTTTGTCAGTTGCTTCATTTGCAAACATTTTCTCCCATTCAGAGGGTTGTCTTTTTATGGTGGGATAGGGAGGGTGGGAGGGAGAGAGACACAAGAGGGATGGGATATGGGGATATATGTATAAGTGTACCTGATACACTTTCTTAAAAAGCAGAAACTAACACACGATTGTAAAGCAATTATACTCCAATAAAGATGTTAAACAAAAAAAAAAGAGGGAAAGCACTCAAATCCATAAAAGAAAAATGAGAAAGAAGTTACAATGGACACTGCAGAAATACTAAGCATCATAAGAGACTACTACAAGCAACTCTATGCCAATAAAATGGACAACCTGGAAGAAATGGACAAATTCTTAGAAAGGTATAACCTTCCAAGACTAAACCAGGAAGAAACAGAAAAGATGAACAGACCAATCACAGGTAATGAAATTGAAACTGTGATTCAAAATCTTCCAACAAACAGAAGTCCAGGACCAGATGGCTTCACAGGTGAATTCTATCAAACATTTAGAGAAGAGCTAACACCCATCCTTCTCAAAGTCTTCCAAAAACCTGCAGAGGAAGGAACACTCCCAAACTCATTCTACAAGGCTACCATCACCCTGATGCCAAAACCAGACCAAGATACTACCAAAAAAGAAAATTACAGACCAATATCACTGATGAATATAGATGCAAAAATCCTCAACAAAATACCAGCAAACAGAATCCAACAACACATTAAAAGTATCATAAACCATTATCAAGTGGGATTAACCCAGAGACGCAAGAATTCTTCAATATACAGAAATCAATCAGTGTGATACACCATATTAACAAATGGAAGAATAAAAACCATATGATCATCTCAATAGACACAGGAAAAGCTTTTGACAAAATTCAACACCCATTTATGATAAAAATTCTCCAGGAAATGGGCACAGAGGGAACCTACCTGAACATAATAAAGGTCATATATGACAAACCCACAGCCAACATCATTCTCAATGGTGAAAAACGAAAGAATTTCCTCTAAGCTCAGGAAGAAGACAAGCATGTCCACTCTTGCTGTTATTATTCAACATAGTCTGGAAGTCCTAGCCACAGCAATCAGAGAAGAAAAAGAAATAAAAGGAATACAAATCGGAAAAGAAGAAGTAAAACTGTCATTGTCTGCAGATGACATGATACTATACATAGACAGTCCTAAAGATGCCACCAGAAAACTACTAGAGCTAATCAATGAATTTTGTAAAGTTGCAGGATACAAAATTAATGCACAGAAATCTCTTACATTCGTATGCACTAACAATGAAAGATCAGAAAGAGAAATTAAGGAAACAATCCCATTCACCATTGCAACAAAAAAATAAAATACCTAGGGATAAACCTACCTAAGGAGGTAAAAGACCTGTACTCAGAAAACTATAAGACACTGATGAAAGAAATCAAGGGTGACACAAACAGATGGAGAGATATACCATGTTCTTGGACTGGAAGAATTAATATTGTGAAAATGGCTATAATACCCAAAGCAATCTAGAAGTTCATTGAAATCCCTATCAAATCACCAATGGCATTTTTTACAGAACTAGAACAAAAGAAGTCTTAAAATTTGTATGGAGACACAAAAGACCCTGAATAGATAAAACAATCTTGAGGGAAAAAAACGGAGCTGGAGGAATCAGACTCCCTGACTTCAGACTATACTACAAAGCTACAGTAATCAAGACAATATGGTACTGGCACAAAAACAGAAATATAGATCAATGGAACAGGATAGAAAGACCAGTGATAACCCATGCACCTATGGTCAACTAATTTATGACAAAGGAGGCAAGGATATACAATAGAGAAAAGACAGTCTCTTCAATAAGTGGTGATGGGAAAACTGTACAGCTACATGTAAGAGTAGGAAATTAGAACACTCCCTAACACCATACACAAAAATAAACTCAAAATGGATTAAAGACCTAAATGTAATGCCAGATACTATAAAACTCTTAGAGGAAAACATAGGAAGAACACTCTTTGACATAAATCACAGCAAGATCTTTTTTTGACCCACCTCCTAGAGTAATGGAAATAAAAACAAAAATAAACAAGTGGGACCTAATGAAACTTAAAAGCTTTTGCACAGTGATGGAAACTATAAAGAAGAAGAAAAGACAGCCCTCAGAATGGGAGAAAATATTTGCAAATGAATCAAAGAACAAAGGATTAAACTCCAAAATATATAAAAAGCTCATGCAGCTCAATATTAAAAAAACAAACAACCCAGTCAAAAAATTGGCAGAAGACCTAAATAGACATTTCTCCAAAGAAGACATACAGATGGCTAAGAGGCACATGAAAAGCTGCTCTGCATCACTAATTATTAGAGAAATGCAAATCAAAACTACAATGAGGTATCACCTCATACCAGTTAGAAGGGGCATCATCAGAAAATCTACAAACAACAAATGCTGGAGTGGGTGTGGACAAAAGGGAACCCTCTTGCACTGTTAGTGGGAATGTAAATTGATACAGCCAATATGGAGAACAGTATGGCAGTTCCTTAAAAAACTAAAAATAGAATTACTATATGATCCAGCAATCCCACTACTGGGCATATACCCTGAGAAAACCATAATTCAAAACGACACATGCACCCCAATGTTCATTGCAGCACTATTTACAATAACCAGGTCATGGAAGCAACCTAAATGCCCATCGACAGATGAATGGATAAAGAAGACGTGGTACGTATATACAATGGAATATTACTCAGCCATAAAAAGGAACTAAACTGAGTCATTTGTAGAGACGTGGATGGACCTAGAGACCGTCATACAGAGTGAGGTAAGTCAGAAAGAGAAAAACAAATATCGCATATTAACGCATATATGTGGAATCTAGGAAAATGGTACAGATGAACCAGTTTGCAAGGCAGAAAGAGACACAGATGTAGAGAGCAAACATATGGATACCAAGGGTGGAAAGTGGGGGTGTAGTGGTGGTGGTGGTATGAATTAGGGGATTGGGACTGACATGTATACACTAATATGTATAAAATAGATAACCAATAAGAACCTGCTGTATAAAAAAAATTAATTAAATTAAAAAAGAATCTTTAAATCTTAAAGCCTGTTAACATAATCATGTATGTCTATGTACAAAACATACATATTTCATTTTATTTAAAACATGAAAGAGGGTATTTCAAATCACACTAAACATAGTAAATGTAGAACTTGCTTTGTTAAAAATCTATAGTATACATCAAGTAAAGGCTAAACTTCCAATGCCAACTATATATGAAATGAAATTTAACATTTACAATAATCAGTTTCCTTATAGTGCTATTTTAAAGAATATTTTTAAGAATAATAAAATCTTCTAAATGTAAAATGTCCTTATCAAACTGAGAAAAAAAAGCCTAAATTTTATACTGAGAATAAAAAATGTTAAAGCTTTTTTTCCTATGTTACTCCATGTCCTGTTATCAGATCGCATACTAGTGACCCAACATAGATAAAAAAACCATCCAGTATGGCTCACTGATATTAATCTTGCCATCATCTATCATTTGGTCCTGATTTCTGCCTTTAGGTCTGAGCTAGATGACAACAGATTCCAAGCTCCAAATTTGGACATTTATCAGCATATTTGAAATGGAAATTATCTAAGAATACACAGAACAGGTTTTGGGGGAAAGCACTGCTTTCCTGAAGGATTTTTTCACTATATGAAATGTATTATGAATTTACCTATAAATTAGTCCAGGTCTATAAATTTCAGCTATTAATTGGAGGAGGGAACCAATTAGATTTGAGCTTCTAAAATTTAAATTATGTCTGGACCTTGAAATTTGAAAGCTCTCAAGCTGTCTGAGAAGCTTAGCTTTCCAGCACATCTCCTCCCCTAAGTGAGCCAGACATTCTGATTTATTGTATCTGGGTGGGGCTTTGGGATTGGCAGTTTTTAAAAACTCCTCAGTGATTCCATCATGAAGTCAATATTGAGAATCACTTAATTAGATGAAGGCAAATCTTAGCAGGTGAGTTTCCCAAGTCAGCCAGGTTCTTAAGGTAGGTTTCCCTTTATTTTTTGGTCAATATTTTCTGTAGGTTTAACATTATTATTATATTTCCCTGTTTACTGAGCTCTTTTTATGTCATCTTTGTTAACATTATCATGTTTAATCTTCACAAAAATATTACTTCATAAATGTAGAAACTAAGGTTTAGGAGATTAAATAATTTGGTCAAGGTAACTTCGTCAGTGGTAGTCATAATAGTGAAACATTTAGTCTTCTGATTTCAATGTCTATATTACCGATCACTACTTTTAATTCTGCCATGATTAGTATTAAAAGCAGACTGAAAAGAGAAGAAGAGAATTAGATTGTTTTCCCCCTCATCTGTGCGGCAGAATGATGTCGAACCAAAAATAGGATGTATCACAGGTAGCTCAGCTACATATACTTAAAGGCATTTGTAAGCAAGGCGTTAGAAAAGTCTGCGTTTTAAGTTGAATATAGAAAGAACTACTTTTGCTTTATGTACTTATAATTTTTGTCCTGTCCATTGATCTCTTAATACCTGTTGTTAAGAACTTTTTGCATTGCTCTGAAGAAAGCGGTTCTGAAAATGCTGGTGTAGCTTATTAAAGGAATGTCTTAGAGACATAAACAGCCAAAACTTGAAGGCAACTTAGAGGTGAGCTAAGGTCAAGTTCTTCACCTTGCAGAGAAAGATCACGAAGCCCCTGGGCTAAGGCCGTTGCCCAGGTTAAAGTGGGATAGGGAGGGTGGGAGGGAGGGAGACACAAGAGGGAAGAGATATGGGAACATATGTATATGTATAACTGATGCACTTTGTTATACAGCAGAAACTAACACACCATTGTAAAGCAATTATACTCCAATAAAGATGTAAAAAAAAAAAAAAAGACTCCGGAGTGGCTGAACTGAGAAGCGAACGCTGTCCTCTCTCCAGGCTTCTTTTCACTACAACCACAGCTGTCTTGGTGCAACAGAAGAGAGGAAGAGCCTTGAGCCTGATGTGACAGCCACGGACAAAAGTCCCAAGTCCTGCGATCATAGCGCTGAAGGCATAGGAGCTGCTGTGCAGGAGCAGAGTCAGAAAGTTGGGCTGGATTCTAAGCCATAAATTTATTCTGTTTGTTGGGAGAGGGTAACGATTCTCCGAATGAGTGCCTTACAAGGACTCTCTTTTTCCAGGGTGATATTTTATAAGGATGTACAGTAAGTGCAAAACGAGGTGCCTAGAATAGCCAAATTCAGAGTTAGAAAGTACATTGGTAGATGCCAGGGACTGGGGGGTAGGGGGTGGGGAGAGGGGATGGGGAGTCAGTGTTTGAGGGGGACAGAGTTTCAGTTGGGAAGGTGAAAACTTAGGGAGATGGGTGATGGTGAGAGTTGTACAACAATGTGTATGTACTAGCGCCGCTGAACTGTACAGTTAAACATGGTTAAAATAGTATGTTTTATATTATGTGACTTTTACCACAATAAAAAACATTTAAAAAATTACACCATTGGTTCCTGCCTTTTAATGCAGCACTCCTAATACTTTTTCCTAAATCTTCCAGGATTTTGAAGGTTTCTTTTAATTTTCATCAAGTTTTTGATTAACAAACAAACAAAAACCTGGGATAGTTTAATGGTTTACCTAATAATCTAACCGCACGGCCTGGTTTTCAAGATTTTCCAAAGTTTGGGTCAAGCTCAACTTTCCAGCTATATGTTCCACTATTTCTCTACATAAACCCTATGGTCAAGCCAAAAACGTCACCTTTTGATTTTTTTGATCATTCTGTCCTTATGTATTCCCTGTTATATTAATTTTCTCAGATTGTACCCACTAGCTAGAATGGCTACTCCCCTGACCCATGGTCCCTACCCATTAAAATCTTAATTCATTTTTTAAGGCCCAGATCAAGAAACATTTCCTGCACAGAGTCTCTGCTCCCCTTAGCCAGCAGGTACTGCTCTGAAATAAAAAGTTAATTGGATTTTTGGATGGGCTTCTCTGCCCTACCTCACCTCCAAATGGCTGTGGTGTAGGATGTCAGCCTAATGTTTGCAAAGAGGGCATGAGAACCTGATGTATACCCTAATTGCGACCCTAAGCAGAGTTCATTTCCTGTTACGACAGATACGTTAAATCAGTATTACACCAGCATGGGTGGATTTTCACTGAGAAAGAATTTCCTAGGGCTAACTATAATTAAATCACGTAATCACTTTTCTACATAGCAGGGATAAGCCATTTAAAAAAATTTCCATTTTATTTTTATTTTAATGAAACCATTTAAGTTGAAAACAATTTCTGCATAAATGTTACAACAAAGATTAAATTCATCCATTAGTCTGATATTAGAGATTAAACTTTCCACTACTGTCAGTTTTCTTTTGTGTCTACAATTTTCTTTGTACAAATGGTAACCAATCTTCTTGGGCAAAATTTTGCAGATCTATTTTTTAAAGACATTTAAAATATTTCCAGTACTTTAGAGTCATTAGTAAATATTAAATGCATAATATGACTCATCAGTTTTACTTTGCTGTGCTTATTCCTATCAGAAAGATTCAGTATAAACTGGATACAAGATAAAAAGCTATTATTTAATCCTTGACATAAAGAACAAAGAGAATTAGTAGGTCAAAGGTGTAGAATATGGGGCACTATGGTGACTAAATTTTGGTGTTGAAGTATTCTGCTTTGCCTTCATTTGAAACCATAAAACTCCTAGGAGAAAACTTAGGGGAGAAGCTCCTTGACACTGATTTTGGCAATGATGTTCTGAATTTGACACCAAAATCAAAGGCAACAAAAGTAAAAATAAACAAGTGGGACTACATCAAACTAAAATATCTTCTGCACAGCATAGGACACCATTAATGAAAAGAAAAGGCAACCAATGGGATGGGAGAAAATATTTGCAAATCACATATCTGATAAGAAATTAATATCCAAAATATATAAAGGACCTGTACAATTCAATAGCAAAAAACCCAATCTGATGAAAAAATGGGCAGAGGAACTAAGTGGACATTTTTCCAAAGAAGACATGTAAATGGCTAATAGGTACAAGAAAAGGTGCTCAACATCACTAACGATCAGGGAAATGCAAATCAAAACCACAATGAGATATTACCTCACATCTATTAGAATGGCTATTATCAAAACGACAAGAAATAACAAGCATTGGCAAAGGATGTGGAGAAAAGGGAACCCTTATGCACTATTGGTAACGATGTAAATTAGTACAGGCACTATGGAAAACAGTATGCAGGTTTCTCAAAAAATTAAAACTAGAACTACCACATGATCCAGCAATTCCACTTATGGGTATTTATCAGAAGGAAACAAAATCACTATCTCAAAAAGATATCTGCACCCCCATGTTCATAGCAGCATTATTTACAATAGCCAAGATATGGAAAGAATACTGTCCGTCCATAGAGAACAGACTTGTGCTTGCTAAGGGGGATGGGGGTGGGAGAGGGTTGGATTCGGAGTTTGGACTACCAGAATGCAAACTACTATGTATAGAATGGATAAACAACAAGGTCCTATTGTATAGCACAGGGAGCTATATTCAATATCCTGTAATAAACCATAGTGGAAAAGAATAAAAAATTTAAATGTCTATCAATGGGTGAATGGATAAAGAAAATGTGATATACATATATATATAATATTATATATATATGTGATTATATACATATAGTGGAATATCATTCAGCTGTAAAACGGATGGAAATCCTGCCATTTGCATTAACATGGATGAAATAAGTCAAACAGAGAAAGACAAATACTGTATGATCTCACTTATATGTGAACTCTAAAAAAACTGAACTCATGGGATTCTCTGGTGGTGCAGTGGTTGAGAATCCACCTGCCAATGCAGGGGACATGGGCTCGAGCCCTGGTCAGGGAAGATCCCACATGCCGCGGAGCAACTAAGCCTGTTAAGTCACAACTACTGAGCCTGTGCTCTAGAGCCCGTGCGCCACAACTACTGAGCCCGCGTGCCACAACTACTGAAGCCCATGTGCCTAGAGCCTGTGTTCTGCAACAAGAGAAGCCACTGCAATGAGGACCCTGAGCATCGCAACAAAGAGTAGCCCCCACTGACTGCAACTAGAGAAAGCCTGCGCGCAGCAACCGAGACCCAACACAGCCAAAAATAAATAAATAAAAATTAAAAAAAACCCTGAACTCATAGATAAGGAGAACAGATTGGTGGTTGCCAGAGGCAGCGGGTGGGGAAGTGGGGGGGGAGGTGGGCAAAATGGGTGAAGGGAGTCAAAAGGTACAAACTTTAGTTATAAAATAAACAAGTCGTGGGATGTTACATACAGCATGGCGACTATAGTTAATAATAATGTACTGTATATTTGAAAGTTGCTAAAAGAGTAGATTTTAAAAGTTCGCATCACAATGTAAGAAACCTGTAGCTGTTTGTCGTGATAGATATTAAATAAAATTTTTTGGTCATCATTTAACAATATATACACATATATCAAATCATTGTATACCTAAAACAATATCATATGTTAATTGTTTCCTATATCTATGTTCATCACCATATATACACAATAAATCCAGAATCACAATAAATCCGGACTACAATGAAGATGTGACACAGTGCAGGGGAGGGTTGAAGATTTTAGTCTGAGTGGATCACAAACCAAAGGTCTTGTTGGCATAAAGTAAATTATTTCTCTCCACTAAGCCTAGGTTCCTCCACCTGTATAAATCTCTAAACTTCCTCAAGTAAACCTTTAAATTAATTCATCTTATTCTGTACAGAAAAAAGATTATTTATGCTTCTTCAGTTACTATGACCTACTCATCAGAACTGGTCCTAGTAATTAAAAATTTGGTGAGAAAGTTCACAAAGGAAAATAAGTTGAATTTCCCCCCATCCTCTCTGCAGACACAGATTGAGGGCATGAAGTGAATTCAAGGGGGGAAAATTTGTGAGTAGATAGAGTTCAGCCTTTTGTGAAAGGGATTTTTAGTGTTATCACTCATCAAACTTTATTAGGCTTCTGATCAATTTCTAATTAAAGAAAGCATGAATCCTCATAAGACAAGGGGAAAAGGTGATTCATAAGTAAGGTACGGAATGTCTTGTCTCTGGAGTTCCCAATCTGTCAAAACAAATCAAGACACTCTCTGGTAATTTTAATCTAGTTTTTCACAATTTATTCTTTTTTAGGTATGAGAAATCTCAAAAGTTCTTCTTGAGTTTTTATTCTATTGTTTCAGATCCTTTTGGGAAAAGAAATATGCTTCAGATCATTTAGTGAAGAGATGACTAGTGTTAATTTCATTTCAGTCCCTGTAAATAAAATTTTATATTTTTCACTAGAGAGATTTATTACTTTCAGATTTTTGCTCTTGTATAGCATAATAAATGATCCCATATTTCTCAGATAAAACAGTAAGGAATATATCACTTTGATACAGTGTAATTCTATAGGAAAAGAAATTACTTCTTTATCAAATACTAAACATAAATTTGTTTAATCAAATACAGTTGGAAGGCATGTGAGGAGGAATTTAAAGGAAGTTAAGGGATGATTGATGATGAAAGAATAAGACCAAGTTCGTGTCAATGACCAATTAATGGAAATGCTAGTTCATCAGGTGACAGGTGTCTCCATTTTACATAATTAAGTCTATTTCTCAAACCAGAGATTCATAAATAAACTCTGGGTTTGTTTTGTGTTTTCCCTCTATCATATAAATTATATTTATGGTTAATCTATTCATAGAACTACCAATCTTGAGGTGATCTTACAAATAAGATCACAGTGTCCTTGGTTATTCTTCCACTTTCTTTAAATTTGCCTAATTCAAATGATACCATATTTTCTCACATAAATTTGCTTACACCTCTCCCTGCTTTTAAGAAAATGTTTATACCATATGAAGCAGGTGGAGACCAGGAAGAAATACCTGACTGTAAACCACTGCATTTTTCCATGAAGGTTTTGTGAAGCTGGTAATATAGCCTTTGAGGCAGGATGAGAATGATACTATTCTCACTATTGGTTGGATCCTTTCTCCTTGAATAAGATCGTAAAAACCTAAGTGTCCATTGACAGATGAATGGATAAAGAAGACGTAGCACATATATACAATGGAATATTACTCAGCCATAAAAAGAAATGAAATTGAGTTATTTGTAGTGAGGTGGATGGAACTAGAGTCTGTCATACGGGGTGAAGTAAGTCAGAAAGAGAAAAACAAATACCATATGCTAACACATATATATGGAATCTAAAAAAAAAGAAAAGGTGCTGAAGAACCTAGGGGCAGGACAGGAATAAAGACGCAGATGTAGAGAATGGACTTGAGGACACGGGGAGGGGGAAGGGTAAGCTGGGACAAAGTGAGAGAGTGGCCTGGACATATATATACTACCAAATGTAAAATAGATAGCTAGTGGGAAGCAGTCGCATAGCACAGGGAGATCAGCTCGGTGCTTTGTGACCACCTAGAGGGGTGAGTTAGGGAGGGTGGGTGGGAGACACCAGAGGGAGGGGATATGGGGATATATGTACATGTATAACTGATTCACTTCGTTATACAGCAGAAACTAACACACCATTGTAAAGCAATTATACTACAACAAAGATGTTAAAAAAAAACAAACTAGAAGGTGGTCAGGTGATTCCCATTCCAGTCTTTTTTTTATTTCCCAGTCTTTTGCAACACATATTTGAAATGATACTTTACATTTATTGTTCAACCAAAGAAGCAACAGAGAGTGTTGTCATATAGACCAACAATGTGGCATCAAACGCGGCACATCATTGAAGGATGCGTTTCATTTTACAAAGTTCTTTGAAAGGAGATCTAGCAGGTAGAGACAATAGTTAAAATGGGGGCTGTCCACTCAGCCAGGGGGTGGCAGTGCCGCTCAGTGGAAAGAGGCCTGGTCTAGAAGTCCAGCCTGAGATCCCATTCTAAATTTGTCACTAGCTCTGTGATGCTGGGTTAGCCCGTTAAACTTCCTGAGACTAATTTTCTTAATCGGATAAATGAGAAAGTGCATGTGATTCATAGTTAGTTGACTAGTTTAAAAGACTTCCAGGCCCATGGATTTAAGTTGTGAGTATGAAATGGCAAGGTCTAAGACAATGGGGTGTTATACGGCCTGAGGAAGATGCGTGCAGAACCTAGGTATATTCGAATTCGAATTTATTGAAAACACTTTACCAAGTATTGGTGAGGATGTGGAACATCTGGAATTCATATATTGCTGGTGAATAGATAAATTAATTCAATCATTGTGGAAAACTGTTTAGTAGTTGTAAGAATATTTTTAAACTATTTATAACTTGTGACTTAGCAATTTAATTCCTGGGTAGACACACATTAGAATGAGGGCTTATGTCCACCCGAAGACATGTACAAGACTATTGATAGCAGCTGTATTCATACATATAAAAGATGATATACTGTATGATTCCAGCTATGAAAAATGTAAAAGCAATCAAAACTAATCTGTGGGGATAGAGATGAGAACAGTGATCATGTTGGGTTCTTTCGGTTGTTGAAAAGGGCTATAAGAAAACGGGAAATTTTCAGTATCTTGACTGGGATGTGGTTTACAGAGGTATATACATATACAACCATTCACTTAAGATTTGAGCACCTTACTGTATTGTATCTAGGTTATACTATGATTTGAAAAACAGAAAAAAAGAAATAAACAGTAACAAAAAAAGAAAAAAAAAGAAAGAAGGAAAGGAGGAAGAAACATTTTGTTGGAAGAATATAAAACCATCTACAGGTGGACTTCTGTCCAGAGATTGCCACTTTGCTGTTTCTGGGTTGTGTGAGCTTTAGAATCCTCTTCAGCTATAATTGTCAATGATTGTTTGAATAAGAGAAAAAATTCAGGTGAAAATTTGGGAACGACAAAGTAAAGTTAACACCAACTTTTATGGCCCCGTATTATGATTGTCAACGGACTCATTAACAAGAAGATGATACTAACTATAAAAATTCTAAATTGCTGTGTCAAGTCCCCACTTTCCTCACCTGAAAGCTATGGTTGCCTTGTGCATCATAACATTGACTGTAAATTAGAAACCTCATTTTTACTTCCTACGTCTGCAGAGACCAGCGCTTAAAGAGGGTATGCTTGAAATGGATTTTACAATTCAAATTCGGTTGCACAAAATCTTACCACTCTGAGCAAAAATAAAAAGCTTCCCCCTGCTATTAGAATCAGCACAATACCCTGAGTTCACAGATTAGCTCTGTGTGGCCAATGTAACCAGAGTGATTCGGGTTAAACTCCGATTCAAACATCGAAGAAATTTCAGAGCAGGTGAAGTCAGCAGCTGCTTCACTGGTATATTCTGTGGGAGGGAAGGAGTTGTCACCCACATTCAGTAGAACATCATCTTCTTCCCATAGATTCAGAGACAGAAATCCACAAAGTCATGCTTTATACTTTATAAGAAATTATAGGATTGAGTCATTAGACCTTGGTATGATTATACTTTCTTTTAGATAAATATGGCCTCTAAATTAAGATTAAAATCACTGAATAAAGGAAGTAACATTTATTGAGCTTATGACATATATCCAGGATTTTAACTTCTACCCCTCATTTAATTAAAAAACACCATTCCCATTTTATACATGATTAAAGTGAGCCTTGGCGACTATAAACACCCAGCTGTTGGTGGAATGCAGGATTCACCCTGGGGTGTCTGTCTTCCTTCCACTGCATCTCTCCACAGGCTCCTTTAAGGGAAGGGACACTGTAGTTTTCTGTTTTTAGGGTTTCTGACAACTGTAGGTAAATGCTAAAGCACTGACATAAATACTAGGCCACAAATTCAGTTATGCAAGAGACATATTTTTCTTTCAATTCCTATAAATAGAAGTTACTTTCTTTTTGACCTCATTCTTCTATTTGGTAGAAATTTGTCCTCAGCCAATTTAAGATGTCCTCACTTCCAGGTTACACCCTCCCCATCCCCCCGTTCCCATCCCCCCATGCCTGAGGCTGCCTGTAAGTCTTGGGAGGTTGATGAGTGTGATAATTGGTTATCACCTGCTCAGTCTGGCTTCTGCCCCATCTCATTGGACCACGTAGGTTGTAGCTATGTTGTAGCTATGTCATCCAGGACATTCTCAGGTCTGGCTCAATGTCTGATAATTTCTTGATCCTCTCTAGGATTTGGGAAAATTTGCTCGGTTTTCTACTGTAGATAGATCAAGGGAGATCAAGCCTGGAGGCCGTCTCTGGTCATGCTGCCATTTTCCCTCTAATAATCTTTAACATTATAGGGTGCATATGTGTGTTTGCCCGATGGCTGCTGTTCAGAATAGGAAGATGACTTTGGATTTTGCTTTCTCCAAGCCCTCTTCTCTTGAATATTTAAATGCATCTGGGTGTTCTGCCACTTTTCCCTCCTTACCTTCAGTACAGAAAATTTATAACCCGAAGAAAGGTGGGTGGATAAAGGTAAAGGGAAGGGGAATATTTCTGTCAAAAAGCACATTCTTTCAAATCATTTTCATGTTCTATGGAGAGTTCCATGGGCTCTCTTAAACTGGTTTACCCATAAAAACTCTCCTAGAGGCAATGAATGCTCAGTTACAGAAGACACTAGGGGTGCAGGGGTCCGGGGGTGGGAGGCGGTTTCGAATACACTGTGAAATGTTAGGTATATTATCCCTCTATGCTAAGCATATAATCAACACTCAGTAAATACGTATTTAATTGAGATAAATGAAATACAAAAGAGATCACATATTTGCCAGGCTAGAGTTTTTCAAAGATGGATGAGCAACAAAATCACCTGGAAAACTTTAAAAAATTCAGATTTCTAGGCCTCACACCTGGAGTTTTAAACTTAAACTTTGAGGAGGGATTGAGAAAGTCTTTAAAAAAATACTCTTCTTCGGGTGGTTGGACAAGTATGAGACCTACCGGTTTAGCAATCTGATTACTCAATTTTATCTGGTATTACCCTGTAAAGTACAGAGCAGGGTCCTAAGAGAATGGGACATGAATAGACACATTTTGGTAGTAGAAGAAAGAATCTGAACTTAGTAGAACATCCATGGAAATATATAATATAAAACTTCTTCTACGAACATATTTCATTTGAGCAAAGGAACGGATTCAGACTACAAGTAGCCCTATTACTTCACAGACTCATTGCTTCCTGGTTTTTAATCCTTTCCTCACATCAAAATTGGATATATTCACTTTAGTAATAAGACTAATTTATATAAATTTGTTAATTCCCAAGTCATTTGAATTTTAGCATTTTTGGGGTCTAATATTGAAGTGAAAGGTTTGTGTCTTAGTAAGAGATTTTCATGAGCTGGAGAGGTAGTCTGAGAGATATTTTTAGGGCTGGAATGGCCTTCTCAGTTAAAAAATATACTGTACCTGAAACTTGCTTTAAAATTCAATGTACTTCAGTAATTTTGGTTTATAGATGGTGGGTGGTGGAGGAGGATGATAGAGGAGATGGGATAGAAAAAGCCTAGGATAATCCCACTTGCTTCTTTCCCTTCATGCTAGTTAATTTTAATTTCTATCATTCATTTCTTTAACAAACTACTATTGCTAGATATTGTTGCTAGTATTTAGAATCAAGAAGGTCAGTATGCTATTGTCTTGACATGGGAGAACTCATAGTCTAGTGAAGGAGAAAGATACATAATCATTAATTTCAATAAAACCTCGTGGTATGATATAGATCTGAATGAAGTGTTGTACCATCACGTAAGACATAGAGGCCTGTTTAGGAAAAATAAGGAAGGTTTTCTAGAGATGATGCATCTGAATGCGGTCTTGAAGAATAAATGAGTTTCTGGGGCAGAGAAGAGATAAAAAGAAGGAAGGGCATTCCATGAAGAAGAAACAGTGTGTGCAAAGGCAAGGGTTACGAAAGTAAATGGTGTGTGTTTAGGAAAGTGTTGTTAATTCAATGTGGCTGGACCATGGGGCGCATGGGAGGATATGAGGCCAAAAATGTAGGTTGGTACAAATTTAGGAAGGGCCTAATATTCCACTTCAATGACGTTAGCTTCAATCACGGACATGAAGGGAGACAAATGTTTTTAAGCAAAGGAATGACATAAGAAGGTTTATATTTTAGAAAAAAATGGACTCAAAGTATATAAGGGATGGTTTAGAGGGAGAAGGTGGTGGGGCAATAAGACAAGTTAGTACAGGAGCCAGAATTTGATGCTTAAAATAATTACAGAGTGGGTGGGAGGAAAGAGAATACTTGGAAAGAAAGTAAAGAATTGGAATTGACAGAACTTGGTTTGAAAATGTTTCTTCTTAAACTGGGTTCTCCCAGAAGTGGACCCTGAGATGAACACTTGGGTGGATAATATTTAGATAATGTAGGTCGGGCAGCAGGAAGTGACAGGTGGAGGCGATGCAGCCAGTGAGCTGTGCACAGCCACCATGGGTGACCACAGCCTAACCTGGGGAAAATCTGGGAATCTGAGGAAAATGCTTTCCTCAGACTGACTGCACTTGTGGAGTGAAAGCCTGGGGTATTTTTCTTCAAGTGGAAAATGGAGAGGTAAGGGCCGTACCGGTATTGGTTTGAAGAGTGAATAGGATGCATGGAAGAGATAAAATCTGTTAAAGCTATTGTTGAGGACAGAGTGAACGCAGTAGCTTGAGCAAGATGTAAGACCAAAAAATTAAAACAAAAATTAGCGTGGAGATTTCTGGCCAAAGAGAATAATCAGTTGAGAAGGAAATACTGAAGATGAGAGAAAGGTTTGCCATACGTGATAGAAGAAGTTCCCAGAAATGTTGGGAGTACATGGGATCAGAACAAGTTTTGGCAGTTGGCAGTAGATGCAAGAGGAGAGGATGGCTCTTTCTTCCTCTGAGGTGAAATGGAGAGAAGTGAAGATGGAAGGGGTGTAAATACCCCTTGAGGAGGGAAGAAGGTCATTTTAGGGAGCTCATGTCTGACACTTTCATTTTCTGTGCAGCAAAGAAAAGAATATGGATGAATCTAAGAGACTTGTCTTCCTCACAGACATTAAGATCTGAGAGGCCTGAAAACTTATCTGTTCATCACTGTGTCTCTAGCATCCAGCGGTGTGTTGGAATATAGGAGATTATCAAAACATAGGTTTTAAGTTGAATGAATGAATGAAAAATGGAACATGCCGTAACAGCGGGAAAAGAGTCAGAAGTACCTGGGTTCACATCCCACCTCGCTGTATCACATTGCATTGATAAGTGTTCATTCGCAGGAGTCTTATGAAGATTACACGAATGAGTGAATGAATGAATGAATAATATTCGATGCACATGAAAATAAAATCAAAAGCAATTATACACATTCTTTTTATCCTGCTTATTATCATAAATCTCAAATAGTACAAATATCTTGATCTTAGGATATAAACTTATCTCTTTATTGTGTCCCATTGCAAAGAAAGGGGAATATTAAACCTTGGCTTTTTAGTAGATTATTCTTAAATGTTATAATTTTCTCCAATGAAGCAAGAGAACATTATTGGAACACAAAGAATTTTCCATCCTAAGGTAAAATATGCGTGCACATGTTTTCTCATCTGACTCAAATTAAATACAACATACACAATTTGAAAGGTAGGTTATTCAATGTTGTTGGATTTTAAAACTTTCCTAAATGTTACCCAGTGCCAAGAGGGACGGCTAATATCACAGAAAACAGAATTTAATATACAGCAGGTCTCTGAGAAGTTAGAGAGGGGACAGAAATTGATAGAGTGAGGTTTAATCAAGATAAATGGAAAGCATTTCACTAGGGAAAGTTCAAATGTGAAGGGAAAAAAAAGAGTGAAAGCCAGAAAATTGTAGGTTTAGAGTCATTAATGTGAAAAAAAGTGCTAAAGTGATAGTTGTCAATAAATTTTATGTGAGTTTACAATAAGATGATATTGCAAAAAAGGGTATCATATGAGAAATTATTAACTGATATATATATATATGAATGACCTGGGGAATAAAAATCCTCCTTTTTTTTGTTGTGTGGATGAACACATATGTAAAATACAATACTGTTCAGTTATCCTATGGCCCTTCATTTTTGTTCCTTGTAATGGCTCTAAGGTTAAAAAAAAAAATAACCCACATAACTGGAGGATTATAAGGCTTGTCACATCACACTAGATTATTGCTCTTTCTCAGACTTCATCTTTCTGTACCTTTGCTGCTTTGATTCCCTCTGCCTGGACCTACCTTCCTCCATTCTGTGGTCATACAAATTCAATCCATTCATCTAGGCCAAACTCAAATGTAATCTCACATCGGTGAAGACTTGAGTTCTGCTGCTGAACCCAATATGCCATGCTGCCCTGTCTGATTTTCCTTCCCTGAGAATCAGGACACAGGGGTGGGAAAGTACTAGACTGGGAGAGAAAGTAGAGGGGGCTACGGGTTTGACCTGCATGAGACTGGGTCTAGAAATGGAGATTTCATATGAGTATGGATATGATTACGAAGTAGTGAGCACGCTCTCTGAGAGATGTTTTGGAGGATGCATAGATCGTTCCGGGAGCGAATGACCTCAACAGACCTCCTTGAAAGCGTCTTACCAAATCTTTCTGCCAGTTATCAATGTATTTATTGTCTGTCAGCTCAAATGCTTGAGAAAGGGGACCAGAAAGTAAGACTAGATAAGCAGAATTCATTTGCTTAGTGGCTCCTTCTTGGAGCACGAATTTAATACTTCGTCAGTGACCTCAGGTGATGGGGTGTACTCTCGCCAGGGGACACAAGAATACCAGGAATATTGCTCCTTCTCATATATTGCATGATATGGAAAGCTGCCAGCACTGGGTGGCACATGTAACAGGAAAGGGCTCCATAGAAGGTTAGGCTTCCCTGGCACTTGGTCACATGATCCAACAGACCCTGTGATACTATGGGTGTTAGCGGTGGGAAAAGGTTCAGTGTGGATTTCATGGCAAGCCCCAGTGAGAAAATTATAACACAGGCCCCTGGGATTTGAAGCAAGACCATGCCAACTGCAGCAAAGAATTCTAAGTCATGTTAGAAACAGTTCTGGTGAGTCACTGGGCCCTGGGAGAGACTGAACCTTTGATCTTGAGGCAAAGTGACTCTGTATCTGAAATGAATTGCCTATTGTGAGCTGGGTTATATGGGATCAGCAGAGTCAAAAAGTCAGACAAGCCCAGCAACATTCACAAAAAGGCACAGGTACATCTGGAATAGAGTCCATGAAAGACCAGAGGACGTGGCATCCCAGACAGCCGCCGCAGAAACACCAGCAGCTGTCTCCTGGCTCACTCCTGTGGTTCGTCATGTGGCAGGTCTAGTACGACTGGATGAAGAAAGAGGAAAAAGCCCAAGTTTGGTTTATGAGTGAGTCAGCATGGTATGTGTGTGAAAGCAGAAAACAGATGGCAGCTACATTGTAGCCATACTCAAAGGTGGCTTTGAAAATAGCAGAGAGGGAAAGTCTTCCCTAGCGGCAGAGCTGGGAGCAGTTCCCTCCGCTTTTTATGGAATGAGAAGTGGACCAAGCTGAGAATATATACAAATTGCTAAGAAGTGCCCAATTCCCTGGCCAGCTTGTCATGGACCTAGAAAGGAAAGGAACAGAAGATCAGAGACAAGGAGTCCTGGTGTAGGAGCATGAGGGTGGACATGGGAGTGGGCACAAAGTGTAAAGAGTTTTCTGTCACACTTTGATGTTACCAGAAAGCACTCAGTGTGAAAGAGTCACAGAAAACCAAGCAGACAAAATGACGTGGCCAGGCGATGTTATCCAGCCTTTGCCATCAGCCGTCCTGGATCTGGACCAGTTGGCGCATTACTGGCAAGGTCTCTGTGGCAAAGATGGACGCTGTGCTTAGACCCAACAGAAGGGACTCCATTTGTTTTGGTCTATCTAGATACTGATGCTTCTGAATGTCCAAACTGCTATCAACAAAAACCAACCCTGAGCACTATTCTTTGACGAATCTATTTTGGTAGCAAGGAAATTACGTCCTGGAAGGAATAGGAGTTTATCCATAGAGATAGATACCTACTCTTCGTATGAATTTATCCATTTAAGCTCCACTGTTATCCAGGAGCATATTGAATGCTTGATCCACAGGTTTGGAATCCTACTCAACAGCTGTCTAACCAGGGGATCCACTTGGAGCAAAGGAGTTGTGAGAGTGGGCCCATGACCACTGGATTTACTGTCTGTATCATATACGAAAATGTCCAGAATTAACTGGCCTACTGCTCTGACAGACCTTCTGGGAATGGCCTTCAAAAGGCATATCTAAATCACCAGCTTGGAGAAAATTCTCTGAAAGAATAGTGTCCTCCTCAAGATGCATCCATTATATGCATTAGATCAGAGACCAATATATATAGTGCTCTGTCGACACGGGAAGGATACATGGCCCTGGTAGCAGGAGAGACTCCTCTTGTCACTTCCAGTGATATACTGGGGGCCTTGTACTTCTCATTTCTGTAATTCTGGGCTCTGCATGGTTAGCATTCCTGGTCCAAAGTAGATGTACTCTTGCCAGGAGACACAGAAAGAGTCCCATTTAACTGGAACACTTTGGACTTCCCACGTTCAGGGTCTGGTAGGTAAGAAGAGAGTCACAATCTTGGCAGGGAAAATTGATCCTGATGAGCAGAAGGAGAGAGGGATGCTTTTAGACAGACAATGGTGGCAGGAAGGAATGTATAGCACTCAGGTGATCTTGGGGCATGTCTTGGTACCTCTTGCCTTGGTATAACTCTGAACGGATACATCAGCAACTCTGAACAGAGAAGCATATGAAAACCAAGGGTTCAAACCCCTAAGAAATGAAAGTTTGGCTCACACCAACAGGTAGGTCACCAAGACCTGCCAATATGATAGCCGAGGTAAGGGACATGTGGGGATTCTCAAATTTGTCCTCCATACTGCCATCCTCAGTTTCGTTTTTGCTCTTTATTAATCACATTGCTATAATTTAATTTTGCTGTTAGATTTTAAATACCTTACATTTCTTTTTTTTGATGGTTTCTAATAGTTGTTTTGATTTTTTTTAATAGATCTTTATTGGAGTATAATTGCTTCACAATACTGTGTTAGTTTCTGTTGCACAACAAAGCGAATCAGCCATACGTATAAACATGTCCCCATATCGCCTCCCTCTTGCGTCTCCCTCCCATCCTCCCTATCCCACCCCTCTAGGTGGTCACAAAGCACCGAGCTGATCTCCCTGTGCTATGATGCTGCTTCCCACCAGCCAACTATTTTACATTCGGTAGTGTATATATGTCGATGCTACTCTTACTTCGCTCCAGCTTCCCCCTCCCACCACATGTCCTCAAGTCCATTCTCTATGTCTACCTCTTTATTCCTACTCTGCAATTAGGTTCATAAGTACGATTTTTTTTTTTTAGATTCCATATATATGCATTAGCATACAGTATTTGTTCTTCTCTTTCTGACTTACTTCACTCTGTATTGCAGACTCTAGGTCCATCCACCTCACTACAAACAACTCAATTTCATTCCTTGTAATGGCTGAGTAATATTCCATTGTATATATGTACCACATCTTCTTTATCCATTCATCTGTCGATGGACATTTAGGTTGGTTCCATGTCCTGGCTATTGTAAACAGTGCTGCAGTGAACACTGTGGTACATGTCTCTTTTTGAATTATGGTTTTCTCAGCGTATATGCCCAGTAGCAGGATTGCTGGGTCATATGGTAGCTCTATTTTTAGTTCTTTTTCTTTCTTTTTTTTTTTTTTTTTTTGCAGTACGCAGGCCTCTCACCATTGTGGCCTCTCCCGTCACTGAGCACAGGCTCCAGACGCGCAGGCCCAGCAGCCATGGCTCACGGGCCCAGCTGCTCCACGGCATGTGGGATCCTCCCGGACCGGGGCACAAACCTGCGTCCCCTGCATTGGCAGGCGGACTCCCAACCACTGTGCCACCAGGGAAGCCCTATTTTTAGTTTTTTAAGGAACCTCCATACTGTTCTCCATAGTGGTTTTATCAATTTACATTTCCACCAACAGTGCAGGAGGGTTCCCTTTTCACCACACACTTTCCAGAATTTATTGTTTATAGATTTTTTTGATAATGGCCATTCTGACTGGTGTGAGGTGATACCTCATTGTAGTTTTGATTTGCGTTTCTCTAATAATTAGTGATGTTGACCAGCTTTCCATGTGCCTCTTGGCCATCTGTATGTCTTCCTTGGTGAAATGTCTATTTAGGTCTTCTGCCCATTTTTAAACTGGATTGTTTGTTTTTTTGATATTGAGCTCCATGAGTTGTTTGTAATCCTTTGTCAGTTGCTTCCTTTGCAAATATTTTCTCCCATTCTGAGGGCTGTTTTTTTGCCTTGTTTATGGTTTCCTTTGTTGTGCAAAAGCTTTTAAGTTTAATTAATCCCATTTATTTATTTTTGTTTTTATTTCCATTACTCTAGGAGGTGGGTCAAAAAAGATCTTGCTGTGGTTTATGTCAAAGAGTGTTTTTTCTATGCTTTCCTCTAAGAGTTTTATATTGTCTGGTCTTACATTTAAGTCTTTAATCCATTTGGAGTTTATTTTTGTGTATGGTGTTAAGGAGTGTTCTAATTTCATTCTTTTACATGTAGCTGTCAGTTTTCCCAGCACTACTTATTGAAGAAGCTGTCTTTTCTCCATTGTATGTTCTTGCCTCATTTCTCAAAAATTAGGTGCCCATATGTGTATGGGTTTATCTCTGGGCATTCTATCCTGTACCATTGATCTATATTTCTGTTTTTGTGCCAGTACCATACTGCCTTGATTACTGTAGGTTTGTGATATAGTTTGAAGTTGGAGAGCCTGATTCCTCCAACTCTGTTTTTCTTTCTCAAGATTGCTTTGGCTATTAAGGGTCTTTTGTGAAAAATGCCATTGGTAGCTTGATAGGGATTGCATTGAATCTGTAAGCTGCTTTGGGTAGTGTAGTCATTTTCACAATATTGATTCTTCCAATCCAAGAACATGGTATATTTCTCCATCTGTTTATGCCACCTTTGATTACTTTCATCAGTGCCTTATAGTTTTCTGAGAACAAATCTTTTGCCTCCTTAGGCAGGTTTATTCCTATGTATTTTATTCTTTTTGTTACAATGGTAAATGGAATGTTGCCTTCATTTCTCTTACTGATTTTTCATTGTTGGTGTATAGGAATGTCAGAGATTTCTGTGCATTAATTTTGTATCCTGCAACCATACCAAATTCATTGATTAGTTCTAGTAGTTTTCTGGTGGCATCTTTAGGATTTCCTATGTATAGTATCATGTCATTGACAAATAGGGACAGTTTTACTTCTTTTCCAATTTGGATTCCTTTAATTTCTATTTCTTCTCTGATTGCTGTGGCTAGGACTCCCAAAACTATGTTGAATAAGAATGGTGAGAATGGACATCCTTGTCTTTTTCCTGATCTTAGTGGAAATGCTTTCAGTTTTTCACCATTGAGAATGATGCTTGCTGTGGGTTTGTCATATATGGCCTTTATTATGTTGAGGTACGTTCCTTCCATGCCCATTTTATGGAGAGTTTTCATCAAAGATGGGTGTTGAATTTTGTCAAAAGCTTTTTCTGCATCTATTGAGATGACCATATGGTTTTTATTCCTTAATTTGTTAATGTGGTGTATCACATTGATTGATTTGCATATACTGAAGAATCCTTGCATCCCTGGGATAAATCCCACTTGATCATGGTGTATGATCCTTTTAATGTGCTGTTGGATTCTGTTTGCTAGTATTTTGTTCCAGATTTTTGCATCTATATTCATCAGTGATATTGGTATATAATTTTATTTTTTTGTGATATCATTTCTGGTTTTGGCATCAGGGTGATAGTGGCTTCGTAGAATGAATTTGGGAGTGTTTCTCCCTCTGCTATATTTTGGAAGAGTTTGAGAAGGGTCAGTGTTAACTCTTCTCTAAATGTTTGATAGAATTTGCCTGTGAGGCCGTCTGGTCCTGGACTTTTGTTTGTTGGAAGATTTTTAATTATGGTTTCAATTTCATTACTTGTGATAGGTCTGTTTATATTTTCTAATTCTTCCTGGTTCAGTCTTGGAAAATTGTACCTTTCCAAGAATTTGTCCATTTCTTTGTGCCTGTACATTTTATTGGAATATATTTGTTTGTAGTAGTCTGTTATAATCCTTTGTGTATCTGCAGTGTCAGTTGTGATTTCTCCTTTTTTCATTTCTAATTTAATTGATTTGTGTCCTCTCCCTTTTTTTCTTCATGAGTCTGGCTAAGGGTTTATCAATTTTATCTTCTCAAAGAATCAGCTTTTAGTTTTATTGACCTTTTCTATTGTTTTCTTTACCTCTATTTCATTTATTTCTGCTCTGATATTTATGATTTCTTTCCTTCTACTGACTCTGGGTTTTCTTTGTTCTTTCTCTACTTGTTTTAAGTGTAGGTTTAGATTGTTTATTTGAGATTTTTCTTGTTTCTTGAGGTGAGATTGAATTGCTATAAACTTCCCTCTTAGAACTGCTTTTGCTGTGTCCCATAAGTTTTGGGTCATCATGTTTTGTTGTCATTTGTTTCTGTGTTTTTTTTTAATTTCTTCATTGATTTCTTCAGTGATCTCTTGGTTACTTAGTAGTGCACTGTTTTGCCTCCATATATTTGTATTTTTTACAGTTTTTTTTTCCTGTAATTGATTTCTAATCTCATAGCGTTGTGGTCAGAAAAGATGCTTGATATGATTTCAATTTTCTTACATTTTCTGAGGCTTGATTTGTGACCCAAGATGTGATCTATCCTGGAGCATGTTCCATGTGCACTTGAGAAGAAAGTATATTCTGCCACTTTTGGGTGGAATATCCTATAAATATCAATTAAGTCTATCTGGTCTATTGTGTCATTTAAATCTTGTGTTTCCTTATTTATTTTCTGTTTGGATGATTTGTCCATTGGTGTATGTGGGGTGTTAAAGTCCCGTACTGTGATTTTGTTACTGTCGATTTCTCCTTTCACGGTTGTTAACATTTGCCTTATGTATTGAGGTGCTCCTATGTTGGTGCATAAACATTTATAATTGTTATATCTTCTTCTTGGATTGATCTTTTGATCATTATGTAATGTCCCTCCTTATCTCTTGCAACAGTCTTTATTTTAAAGCCTATTATTATTATTATTATTATTGGTATGCGGGCCTCTCACTGTTGTGGACTCTCCCATTGCGGAGCACAGGCTCCAGATGTGCAGGCTCAGTGGCCATGGCTCACGGGCCCAGCCACTCCGCGACATGTGGGATCTTCCCGGACCAGGGCACGAACCCGTGTCCCCTGCATCGGCAGGCAAACTCTCAACCACTGCGCCAGCAGGGGAGCCCTTAAAGCCTATTTTATCTGATACAAGTATTGCTACTCCAGCCGTCTTTTGACTTCCATTTGCATGGAATATCTTTTTCCATTCCTTCACTTTCAGTCTGTATGTGTCCTTAAGTCTGAAGTGGGTCTCTTGTAGACAGCATATATATAGGTCTTGTTTTTGTATACAATCAGCCAGTCTGTGTCTTTTGGTTGGGGCATTTAATCCATTTACATTCAAGTTTATTATTGATATGTATGTTCCTATTACCATTTTCTTAATTGTTTTGGGTTTGTTTTTGTAGGTCTTTTTCTTCTCTTGTTTTTCCCGCCTAGAGAAATTTCTTTAGCATTTGTTGTAAAGCTGGTTTGATGGTGCTGAATTCTCTTAGCTTTTGCTTGTCTGAAAAGCTTTTGACTTCTCCATATAACCTGAATGAAATCTTTGCTGGGTAGAGTAATCTTGGTTGTAGCTTTTTCTTTTTCATCACTTTAGCTATATCCTGCCACTCCTTTCTGGCCTGCAGAATTTCTGCTGAAAAATCAACTGATAACCTTATGGGGATTCCTTTGTATGTTATTTTTTCTTTCTCCCTTGCTGCTTTTAATATTTTTCCTTGAATTTAGTTTTTGTTAGTTTGATTAATATATGCCTTGGTCTCTTTTTCCGAGGGTTTATCCTGTATGGGACTCTCTGTGCTTCCTGCACTTGGGTGACTATTTCCTTTCCCATGTTATGGAAGTTTTTGACTATAATCTCTTCAAATAATTTTTCAGACCCCTTCTTATTCTCTTCTTCTTCTGGGACCACTATAATTCGAATGTTGGTGCATTTACTGTTATTTCTTTCATAAAATCCCACCTTATTATCTACTTTATAAAAATTCAGTCTGCATGACATTCTACAGAAGTTTCATAGAACCTGCTTATATCTTTCTGGGGATGCCCAACAATTTTCTTTTACTCCATAGCTCAGAAGTCTGCTCTTCTTCTAAGCCTTTGGGGAGATATTTCTTTTTCCTTTTCCTGCAGCATTCTCATTCCTCTTTACTTTTAACAAGTTTCACATATTTCCTATAATTATATTGGCTTTAAGTAGCCAATATATTCATTTAGGTAGCTTAAGTTAAAGCAAAACAAAGTTTAATATGAAGATGCTGAAGTGTGTCTTGGAAACCAGTAAGCATTGAGAACCATTGATCCAGGGATAAAATGTCAATGGGACTTCCTCTAGATCTCCTCTTTGCTTTTGTGATCACTTTCCATCTCTCCTCCTTCTCCCCTTTCTTCCCTCCCTCCTCCTCTTCTCTTTCTGACCAGTGTCCTTTGATTCACTCTGTTCTGAAACTGCAGATGGTACAATCTAAAACAAAGTTGTCATTAGCTCTCAAATAACATTGCTTCTGTGGTGAAACTAACCTGACTGATCTGAAATTTTGTCCACGTCCAAATTAACAGGGGAACAAGTTTATTGGCCCAGCTTTTTTCATGCATGGTCCAGTCATCTGTGGCCCGTGGACTGGAGTCACATAGTATTTGGTTGGCCAAAAAGTGCCTTCGGGTTTTAAGTAAAAATAAAAGACACATTTTTCATTTTCACCAAGAACTTTATTGAACAATGTATTCACCCTTTTGTTCCACCACCTTCTGCCACTTTTCAGGCAACTTCATAATTCCATCTTCCCCAAACTTTTTATCTTTCTGAGCAAAGAACTCTTCCAGATGCCTTTTACAGTCTTCCAGGGAATGGAAATTTTTCCTAGTAAGAGAATTTTGTAAAGACCGAAATAAATGGAAATCTGAAGGTGTGATGTCTGGTGAATACAGTGGATGAATCAGAACTTTCCAGCCAAGCTGTAACAGTTTTTGCCTGGTCATCAAAGAAACATGCTGTATTGTGTTATCCTGATGGAAGATTATGCGTTTTCTGCTGACTAATTCTGGACACTTTTTGTTGAGTGTCACTTTCAGTTGGTGTAATTGGGAGCAGTACTTGTTGGAATTTGTCACTTCATTTTCTGGAAGGAGCTCATAATATAGGACTCCCTTCCAATCCCACCATATATACAGCAACATCTTCTTTGGATGAAGACCAGCCTTTGGTGTGGTTGGTGGTGGTTCATTTCACTTGTGTCAGGATCTCTTCTGTTCCACATTGTTGCACAGTATCCACTTTTCATCGCCTGTCACAATTTGTTTTAAAAATGGAACATTTTCATTACGTTTAAGTAGAGAATCGCATGCGGAAATATGGTCAGGAAGGTTCTTTTCACTTAACTTATGTGGAACCCAAACACCAAAGCGATTCACATAACCAAGCCGGTGCAAATGATTTTCAATGCTTGATTTGGATATTTTGAGTATGTCGGCTATCTCCCATGTGGTATACTGTTGATTGTTCTCAATTATTGTTTCAATTTGATCGTTATCAACTTCAACATGTCTACCCGACCGTTGAGCATCATCCATCGAGAAATCTCCAACACGAAATTTCACAAACCACTTTTGACACGTTCAATCAGTCACAGCACCTTCTCCATACACTGCAGAAATCCTTTTCTGCATTTTGGTTGCATTTTGACCTTTCTTGAAATAATAAAGCATAATATGCCGAAAATGTTGCTTTTTTTTCTTCCATCTGGAATATTTAAATGGCTAAACAAAAATTCACCAATTTTGATGTCATTTTTTAAATGCACACTGATATAACAGCTGTCACATACAATCTAACAAAATTGTTTCGAAGGAAGTTAAAGACAACTAAGTGCTACTAGAGCCATCTTATGGAAAAAACTGAATGAACTTTTTGGCCAATATCAAAGTTATGGCTACCACACAGATTAGAGGAGAAAAATGGTTCTCAGAGAAGTGTACACTGTATTGTGCAGAATGGGACAGGGGGTGAGTGGTAGGGAGGAGATGGCTGGATAGGCATTCCAGTTGTTAGATGTCTACTCACTTTCATCTGGTGTGGATACTTCTACTTGTAATTCCTGGCTCTTTAAAAATATAAACAAATCATAAGGGTGCATGTATCTTTTCTAATTATGTTTTTTTTTTTTCTGGATATATGCCCTGGAGTGGGATTCCTGGGTCATATGGTAGTTCTATTTTTATTTTTTTAAGTTCATTGAAGCGCTATTTATAATGGCCAAGACATGGAGGCATCAACAGATGAATGGATAAAGAAGATGTGGTATATATACACAATGGAATATTACTCAGCCACAGAAAAGAACAAAATAATGCCACTTGCAGCAACATGGATGGGCCTAGGGATTATCACACTAAGTGAAGTAAGTCAGACAGAGAAAGACAAATATCATATTATATCATTCATTTGTGGAATCTAATTTTAAAAAATGATACAAATGAACTTATTAACAAAACAGACAGACTTAACAAATATCAAAACCAAACTTATTGTTACTAAATGGAAAAATGTGGCAGGGAGGGATAAATCAGGATTAACATACACACACTACTATATTTAAGACAGATAACTAACAAGGACCTACTGCATAGCACAGGAACACTACTCAATATTCTGTGATAACCTATATGGGAAAAGAATGTAAAGAAGAATGAATATACATATATGTATAACTGAATCTCTTAGCTGTACACCAGAAACTAACACAACTATAATCCAATAAAATTTTAAAAAATATATAAACAAATCAGAAAATAGGAAGTTCAATCTTCAATAAAAGGCTCTTCCTGTTTCTATCATTGCCCAGTCCTCATCTCCCCACACTGTAGAAATTATAGCTTCTCGTTTTCATCCTGCCATTACCATTTCCCACCACTCTCTGCACAGGTATTGATTGGAATTTTGAGTTTCTAACTGAATATAGGGAATGAGTTACTGGTGGGTAAAATATATTTTAGGTCACCTCAGATATTTGCAGGACTTGGAGCAAATTTTTGGTTGCTTCACGGCATAAACAAAGGCGATAACGAGGAGGAGTATTTCTACTTGTTTCCAGGTGGGTGGTGAATAGCACATATGGGTGTTCTTCTATCCAGTTCTACTGGTCTTGTTATTGATGAAGATTTATTACCAATTTAGTTAACTTTCACCCCCTGTTTACAACATTGTATGTTTTCACATTTTTATTTTCTTAATATTGTGAAAGTGGAAATGAGGCTGGTGTGTACCAAAAAAGACAGTGAGATAATGATCACAGTAGAAATCTATGATTACACCTTTGGACTATGGAGTTTCTTTTCTCTCTAATTTACATCTGTAAGAAATGCTTAGGTAACTGGGAAAGACTGCTTATTTTTCTCTTAACTTGATTTGGTTTTCCCTCAAATTTAATTTCTAAATAGCAGAGCACTTTTAAACATATACTTAAACATAGAATAGGTTAAATAATTCAAAAATCTATGTATTACTAAAAATAACCAGAATATCCATTTGTGCTGGTTAAATGCGTAATTTGTTTTAAAATGTGAATATGAAAAATATAGTAATTCAGAAAACCAGCATGGGAAATAACTAAAGAAAAAGAAACTTTAAACAGGTTTTCCCACCTGACTACTATTTTTGGAGCCCTAGAAGGATAGAAAAGGAAATTAGTATTTAATAAAGAATTGGAAAGAATGGGTAGAGATTTAGTTAAGTAAAACAACGAAAGGATTTTGAAATATGAATGAAATAGCATCAATAGTATTTTGTAGAAGAATATTAATAAAGTCTACTAAGCGAGTTCCGAAACATTTTGTACATTTTACGTGCTGTTGATTCTTCCAGGTAATGATACCCCATTATATGAAGAGTCAATATTTGAATGATACAAGATTAAACAATAGATTGTCTGAATTAGCCTTGCTCATTTGATTTGCAAGATAACATCCCCTGAATTGAGAAACTATATTAACATTCATTTTGAGTTTTGAAGTGCTAAATTAGGCTACAAATCCAGTAATGAAAATTTGGAAGCACAAAAAACATTCAGAGGGTCAGGAAACAAATGGAAAAATCCATGATAGCCAGCAAGTTTAAGCTTCAACTGCTCTAGTGGAGCAAAACTTGATAACAGGAATGAGAAATCCATTATCGAGAAAAGTGATAAGTGATACCTAACAAAAGGAGAAATCAGAGAAAGCTTTGACAGGTATATTCAAAATATGTAATGAAAATTGTGAAGCATAGTAAAAAACAAACATATCTGGAGCCAATCCTAGCAATCTTAGCAAAAGACTTAGCAAAAGACAGCAATCTTAGTAAAAGACTTTTATCAATGCCAGTGAAGCTCTAAACATCTCTCCCAATAAGTGCCTTCTTTGTTCTCTCCCAGAGGACTGAACTGAATTTTGTTCAGTTTTTCCTTATAATTTTACCACATGCATACGTATTCCTATAGCAATATATTATTAGGTTTTACAGTTTCTGAATTTTTAAAATTGAATTCATAATGAGACTTTGAAATTTGCCTCTTTCACTCAACACTTTAAAGATTCACTCATGTTGATACATGATATATACACTACTTTCACTGTAGTATAGGATTCTACTTTGTGGTTATGTCATAATTTATTTATCCATTCCTCTGTTGATAGACATTGTTTGGTTTTGTCTTTATAATTAAAAAAAATCAGAAACAATGCCCCTGTGAAGATACTTGTCTATATTTACTGGTGCACACTTGGAAGAGTTTCTCCAAAGCAGCACAATCTAACCAAACTTGTTGCACTGATGGAAATGTTCTGTCTATGCTTTGCAACATCACAGCCAATACCTACGTCAGGATCTTGAGCCCTTGCAATGTGGTTAGTACCACTGAGGAACTGAATTTTTAATCTAACTTAATTAAAAACATGGATCTTATGCACTTAATTTCCAAGAAAAATCAATCCATGGAGTGTTGAAATAAATGTGTTATTTTGAGGCAAAGATTAATGGGAAAAGGGGATAGTACATGTCATTTAGGATTTCCACATACTTTTTTTTTTTTACATCTTTATTGGAGTATAATTGCTTTACAATGGTGTGTTAGTTTCTGCTTTATAACAAAGTGAATCAGTTATACATATACATATGTTCCCATATCTCTTCCCTCTTGCGCCTCTTTGTTTCTCTGATTATATCTTTTCTTAAAAAAAACCCTTCACTTTATAAAACGGTTTTAGATTTACTGAAGAATTGTAAAGGTAGCACAGAGAGTTCCCATATATCTCTCACCCATTGTCTCTTATTTTCAACATCTTACATTAGTATTGCACATTTGTTAACAATGAATGAACCAATATTGATATATCAAGTCCATAGCTTCCTAATATTCACTGATGTTAAATCAAAATTTACTTATAGTATTTTTATCAGATGTCCTTTTCCTGCCCTAGGATACCATCTAGGATACCATATCAACTTTGGTCATCAAGTTTTCTTAGGTGCTCGATGACAGCTACTGAGATTTTCCTTGTTTTTGATGACCTCGGCAATTTTGAGGAGCACTGGTCATGTGTTTTGTATAGTGTCGTTCTAGTGGGACTCGCTGCCGTCTTCCTTATGATTAGGCTGGAGTTACGGGTTTTGGGGAGGAAGACAACAGAGGTAGTGTGATATTTTAATCATACTGTATCAAAGGTATATACTATGAAACTCATCCACATGACTTATCACTGTTTATGTTGACATTGATGATTCTACCCCCTCCACCTCACTTTTTGTAATGTAGTCACTATGTGCAGCCCACACTTAAGGAACTGGAATTCTTTGGGATTCTTCTGCAAATAAGATTTGTCTTTTATCACTCCGGACGCACAGGCTCCGGACGCGCAGGCTCAGCGGCCATGGCTCATGGGCCCAGCCGCTCCGCGGCATGTGGGATCTTCCCGGATTGGGGCACAAACCCGTCTCCCCTGCATCAGCAGGCGGACTCTCAACCACTGCGCCACCAGGGAAGCCCCCTCATTTACTTTTTAATTCAATAATTAATTCAATAACTTATATCAGTATGGACTCTTGGATATTTATTTTATATCTTGGGTTATAATTCAATTCAGTTTCTTGCTCAAATTATTCTAGTTTTGGCCACTGCGGGCTTTTTCAGTTGCTTCCTGTGCCTATTTGACATACTCCCATCAATGGTCTCACCTGTGTGTGTTTAGCACTTCCTTTCTGGCACTAAAAGATGATCTGAGATCATCTTGTATATTTCCTGCCCCAATTCTAGAATCAGCCATTTCTCCAAGGAGCCTGGCTCCTTTTATTAGTAAATGGTATTAGAGATGAGAATTTGGGCACTAGGTATGCTTATTACTACTGGGTACTTTAATTCTAATTAACAAAATTAAAAAAAAACTACTACTAACATGTAGTTAGTGGCTTCTGTATTAGACAGGACAGCTCTAGGCTACCTTTTTAGGAATGGACTTATTAAGTCATAGGCTATGTGTAAACGCTCAACTTTACAAGATAACTCTTAACTGTTTCTGAAGTGTACGTACCCATTTACACTTCCAACAGCAATGTTTGAGTTTGTGGTTCTATTTTCCACCAATACTTTGTATTTTCAGATTATCAAATTTTTGCCAGTATGGTGACATCTTTATCTTTGGCCCTACTTTTTTCCTTACAGAAAGCAATTGAGGAGGAAAGTCTTTCTGGATTTTTTTTTTTTTTTTTTTTTTACTTTTATGCATGTTTGTACATTAGTATTATAAACAGAGATAGATTGTTGCGGAGCACAGGCTCCGGACGCGCAGGCTCAGCGGCCCTGGCTCACGGGCCCAGCCGCTCCGCAGCATGTGGGATCTTCCCGGACTGGGGCACGAACCCATGTCCCCTGCATCGGCAGGCGGACTCTCAACCACTGCGCCACTAGGGAAGCCCCAGAGATAGATTTTTAACTGCATATTCATATACTTGCTTTATTTTGAAAAGGCATGAAAGCAATTACAAGACAGTATGAAATAGAGAAGTATTTATTTTAGCCTAATCTGCCTCCAGAGAGCGCACCCTTTTATCCAGAGAAGTAATTGTTTACTATAATAATTGCCTTATATCAGTGGTATTTTGAAGAAATGGAAAAAATCAGAGCAGTGCCCTCAATTAAGTATTGCTGTACAGAAAATGCCAGCACTACAGGAAAGCAAGGTAAGCTATAGACTGAATTAGCTGGCCCAAAACAGAAACTGAGAAGCATTCTTGCCTTAAAGAGATGTAAGTTCTTATAGACATCTCCATTTCTTTTTATCTAATATCTGGAAAGAATAAAAAGGATTGTTTCCTGTAGCAGGCTGGGTTGGATTCTGAGGTAATAGCATTTGAAAGTCACATGATAGAATGATGTCAACAGTCATCAGCTTAAAACGTGCATGATGACAAGATAAAACAACATTGCAAATAAATTGTTGATGAAATAGGGAGAGTGAAAATTGGAGTGGAAAAAGTAAAATGAAACAAACGTGGGTATAAATTAATGAAATGTTTGTCCTCCTTCTACCCATAAAGCCACTTAGGAATTGGGAGGGGGGGGTCTCTCCTTATCTTTCTCAAAATTATCCTCCAAATTATTGTGATCGTTGACACAATCCCTTACTTATTTGAAATTCTGAACCTACCATATGAAACATTGTTCTAAGGGAAAATGATTTAGCCCTGTTCAATTGATACAAACGAAGGGGATGATATATGTAAAAGTTTTGAAAATAAGTATTCAACAGATAAAAATTCAAATTCATTCTGAATTTCTGCTCTGCTGAAGGCATTACTATATGAAAAGATATTGCACTGGAAAAAGAAATCAATATCAGTCTGTGAAAAACCCAAGAGAAAACATCTTGAATGAAGTCTGTCATTCTATAGAAAGTTCACAGTATGGACTACAGTGAAAAGAAATACTGATTCTTGACCTTCTTTACCTCATAGACCATTTGAAGAGTTTTATGACTGTGAACAAGAAAGGAAGGATCAAAATAAGAAGTCTGTGTTGCTTAAAAAGCTATTTGAAGTTAGTAAATAAAAAAATGTTCAAATAAAACTTCAAACATACCAAAATATTAAGTTCTAATATATATATATTTAAAATAGCAAGTGCAAGAATAAATTACTTTTACCATTTTTAGTTAATCTGTGTCATATAATGTCATAAGAGACTTGTAGTTGTCATGGAAGTGTGTACAATGTACAAAACACACCCATGCATTAAGGGACTCCATCTTGGAGAGTCCCTTTGGTTTGAATTTGCAAAGGGAATTTATAATTCTTCTTATGTCAAAGTCCTTAAAATGGATGTTTAATATTTACTCATTTTTTATATTTAGAAGTCTTTCAAAGTTTTATTATTATTTTGTGCTTTATCCCAGTTATGTCCACTTTCCTTTTTCATCTCTTGTAACCTGATGTTATCTGCAAAATATACTGGAAAAAACAAAAGAAATTTCATTGACATAATACATGCTTAAAGAAAAAGCTATTTTAAAGTGATCAAGTTGGACCCTACCAGGTACTGGTGAAGATGTCAGAACAACAGAAAATCTTATGTGTGTGGTGGGAATATAAATATGTAAATGAGTTTGAAAAACAATTTGGCAATATCTAGCAAGGCTGAAAATGACCCTCTGATCAGCAATTACATAATTCATGCCCATGAGCTGAAGGAGATATATATACAAGAATACTCATTACTTTGTTGTTTGCAATTAAACTGAAAACAACAAAAATACCCATCAATAGGAGAATGGATAAATTATATATTCTTATAAGTGATTAATACTAATAGCAGTTAAAGAGAATGAGCCAGAAATACGTGTATCAATATGTATAAATATCAAAAAGTACTTTAAACAAATAACACTAGTTGTATAAGGCCATATAAAGAATGATAAAATTTATATGTAGTTTGGATACTTGCAAAGGATGCTATATAGTTTAAGGATACATGCTTTATAGTCAAAGTATAAAAACATGAAAGGAAAGAATAATGCCAAATTCAGGATAGTGATTATCAATGGAAAGGAGAGGGGTGCAACATTTATATCTGTAATATTTTGTTTGTTTATTTTTTCAGTACACCTAGGTCATTATGTTATTTTCTATATATGTTTTGTATGACTGAAAATATTTCATAATAGGATAAAATCTTTTTTAGGCTATTATTTCTATAGTGTTTGTTTCCCAAAGTAAAACTATTCACGTCACAGGGAGTTAATCCTCTGGCTTTTAAATATGAAAAACCTACGTTGTTAAGATATTCACCCCAATTGTCATTTTTATTTGCAGTGAAATACACAAAACTTGAAAATGTACTAATGTAACACTGAAATGTCACTACTGAAAAATATTTCATAGTATTCCAATGATCCTTCATCGATGTGGGTACTAGGAATGCAAAGAGGGTATGCCTTTTTTATCTCTGTATCCCTCCCTACTTTATTGCTTGGGACAGCATAGCAGTCTAACATACATATGTACCAAAGCAGATGCAAGAAATTATTTTTAAGTGACATGATGCAAGTTCATTTAAAGAAGAGCCAAATAGGTGAAGTTTGTCTCTTGTACGAATCTTCTTATCTGCCCCTCCCTCATCCCCATCAACCTCCGCCTTCTCAGAGTTTGTTTAAGCAGTGATAGTTCTCAGATGTCCATACTCCCAAATATTCTATACTCTAACACTGTCCCCCCTTAGCAGGAAATGAAGCTCAATGGCATGAGTGTAGTGGGAAGATTTCCCAGGAGGACAGACCCCAGCATCATATAGTTGCTGTATACACTTATGTGAGACAGGATACCTGGGGATACATGCAATAAATCAGAAGAATTTAATGAACTAATTCTGACTAGCAGTTGTTCTCTTTGTAGTAAATTTGGAAATGGAACTAGGTAAACTCTAGGATATTTTCCAGCTCTAAAATGTGCATAATTCTACTTTATTTACCCGGCATGCAATATTCTAAGGTATTACCAGGTAGTGTTAAGCAAATATGGCAGAGGAGATAGAGATTTGAGTATGAGTCACAAGTTTTAAAGGACTTGCATCTAGGAAGAGATAAATGAAACAAGAGCTACAGAAGAGCACACAATAAAATATGTGATATACCGTTAATTCTTCAAAGACATTTGCTATTGTTAATATTAAATAACATATGTTGGGTACTTTTATACACATCACCTCTAAGCCTAGGAATACTGAAAGACAAGTATTAATTATCCCTATTTTATGTTGATAAAATAAAGGCTCATATAAATTTAGGAAAATATTAAAGTTACCCAGATAAAAGGATGCAGCACTATAGTTTAATTTAGGTTGTCTGGGTACAGATGATGTTTAGGTTACTACAGTATACTGCCTGCATTACATACCCTTTCCACTTGATTTCTTAAAACCATTTTTAAATAAGAAAGTAATCTGGGATTACATACCTATTGCTACTAAATATAAACAACAACAAATATGGGAGTGAAAGCAAGGTGCCCCTTCACAACCTCTTTCACCTCAGTATTCCCGCCTCCTTCCTTCACAATTTGGGATCATGCTACACATATTATTTTTCAATGGGAGAAAAAAAAATCTTGTTTTTATTTTATTTTTATTTTTTCAATGGGAGAGAATAAAATCTTGTAGTTATTTCCTATCTGTTCATACAAACCTATCTCAATATTCCATACCATGATTTATTTAAACATTTCCTTATTTTTGGACATAAGTTGTTTCCAAATTTTTTTCTTATGAGCAATGCTATATTGAACATTTCTGTAGATGTCACTTTGACCTCCCTGTGCAAATATCTCTGTAGGACAGTTTCTTGGAAGTGAGGTGCTGTGTCCTTTGATCTCATGAACTCCAAATCTTATTTTCCCCATCTCACTCATCCTAAATTTAATTATTTAAGTTTCCTGTTCTTTTCCCTCCTTCCCTCTCTCCCTCCTTCCCTCCCTTCTTTCCTTCCTTCCTTTTTTTGCGGAGGTTTTTCATTGATGACCTGCTCTGAGGTATGCTTTCTTGCTAAATTCTGCCTCAATATCTCCAATTCTTTAAAAATTACTTGGGATAAATTGCAACTTCAGAACTTTTGTCTTAAAATTTAACATAAAAAAATGACACTAGAGCAAAATGGTGTTGTGTGCTAATGGCTTATATTTCATTATTATATAAACAACACCCAAAAGTGAAAATTATTTTAAACTATTTATCTTATGGGCATATGGATAACTGATAAATGAGAATTTTCCCTTGGTATACAATATCCACTGGTAGAGATGTTTCTTTGTTTAAAGTAACAGAATTTTAGAAATGATTTGGAAATTAAAGAGAAAGAACATAGTGGAAGTAATGGAAACAAAATGGATTTCTGTTTCGAATTTCAGCTCTGCCGCTCATTGGGTGTATGGCTTTGGGCAAAACATCTTTTTTTTTTTTTTTTTTTTTTGTACTGCCTTAGAGCTCTATATTTAAAGTAAGAGTATAATAACAATAGTAATAATAATGTGTTTTTCAAATTTGATCAAAGGCAGCATTTTCCAAAGTGATGTCACTTAAACCTAAAAAAAAAAAAATTCTATGGTGAAGTTAACATAAGAAACTCTAGGATACATAGTTTTGTAGCTTTTTATTTTCACTATAGATTTCATCAGCTGATTTAATATGTGAAAGTGTTTTGAGAATCCTAAAGTCAGAAATCAGTTTGAAGCAGTTCCTAAACCATCTAATCCCCAAATCCTATTTTTTGAAAAGAATCTTTTAGAAGACTTGAGCTCCAAAGAATATATATATATATATATATATATATATGAAATATATATATTGGAAATATATATATATTTGGAAATATATATATATATATTGGAATATATATATTGGAATATATATATTGGAATATATATATTGGAAATATATATATTGGAAATATATATATATTGGAAAATACATATATATTTAAACATATGTATTTTATCTTAAACATATGTTTAAGATTTAAAAATAATGCATACAAAATTTTTGGAACATTTTATATACTCAATAATGGTTTCTATTACTATTATAAATCAACTTAAATATATAAAACAAAGGGCTCCATAGGAGAGCTAAAGGGCACCAGAGAAGAGGGAATGCAAAGAATAATAATTAATAAAGAAACCCTTTCCCAAAAGGTTTTAGCAAAAGCCTTACCCAGTAAATGGGCTTTAAATTGTAGCAAAGATTTAGAGAGTCTTAAAAGTGCATGTCAGAGGTATTAGTTTTTAACACAGACATATTGAATTCCTCCTGTCTTTTCCATCATGGTCCCATGTGTGAGCATATTAGCCTGAGAGTAAAGAGCTCTAAATAGTCTGCAAGCACAAAGAACAAAGTAATAGAACGACGGCCTCAATGGCAAGGAACAGGGCAGGCAGTATGAAATAGCACCTACCAATTTCTTTTTTCAGTATCCCATGTTGAGAATGGGATACTGAAAAAAGAAATTGGTAGGTGCTATTTATCCCTAGGATTTGATATATTTAGTTGTTTTTCCCCCACACATTGGCAAATTCTGGTGAAATAATGATCTCTGTTGATAATTTATTAATTCAGGGCATTCACTTTAAATATAGTAGGAGTCTATGGATTACTTCTGGTATCTTCTAATTGTCTGGTGCTCTGATATTATTCTATTGATTGCACTTTTCCATTGTGTATCCAAAGGTAGAGAAGAGCAAACAGCAATCATGAAATATGAATGAGATGCCTCATTAACCTTTGGACTTTTGAGTATCTAATCTATGTCATTGGCAAGAGAAGCCTGGAAGCACTGCAGGGGGTTGAAAGGAGAGGAAGGACAGTTTACTTCCTGGCTGGCAAACTCTGCCATGCCAAGTGCTGGCATGGTGCCTGCTCTGACACAACGGGATCCTGCATTACACTAGAGATGCTGACATTTTTGTGAGCATGAGTGTACTATAGGAAGCTTGCTGAAGTTCAGAATATCAGGTTCATCTCCAAAGATTCTGATTCAGCAGCCTAAGGTAGATTTTAGGCATCTGCATTTAACAAGCTCCCAGGTGATTCGGATACAGGTGATCTGCGGACCACACTTGGTGGAACATTACCTTAGACCCCCTTCAACAAGGAGGGCTTAAGCTGACAAAATTTAGATTTCTTGTGGTTTTTACCAGAACATGTAGAACTGTTTTTATTTTCATCTGGAATAAGTTTCCAACAAAATTATATGATATTTGGATTATGGCTATTATTTCCATATCATCAGAAGCTACTCTGTCAACAAAGAAGTTGTCATTTAGACCATTTAGGGCTCTTTTTCTCCAGAAGTTACAGTAGACTTGAAGTGGTATAGCCATAATTATATGAGATAATTCAAGAAGTTAAAATTTTCAGATGTTAACAAAAATGCAGGTGCCAAACTAGAAGTCCAGCACAGCTAATGTTCAAAAAGCCCGAACTCCTCAATGGGTTTCGGAGTTGCAAGTTGACTATATATCATATCAAAGTAAATAGTAGATAGGGCTATTATGATTCCATAAGGTGATAAATAGACCATAATAACAGCACAAGAAGATAGGAAGCCCAGATTTGTAGGAATCCTGTGGAAATGCTTAAAGAACAAGAAAGGGAGCATTGTTTCCAATCACCTGTCCTGAAATAGATCTATGTCCCCTTCTGGTTCCCTCAGAAACCACCCATGCTATCTTGAACTAATAGTGACTGGGATTTGACTCAACGTCTTCCTACTGTAACTGAGCAGGACCCGATGGGCTTTTACGGGACAGACCCCTCCCCCATGTCCTCTGTTGTAGCTCCTCTCTGAACTACCCAGATAACAGTATCTGATGCACATTTCCTGAGTTGTTTTATAGATGCTAAAACCCCCACCAAATGAAAGAATTAACTACTTGATGAACCTGAACACATAGCCCCCAGAACTACTGGTGCCTAAGGATTGACAATGTTAACCCCTGTGACACCACCCTGTTATCTCACCATCAACCAATTAGAGAACTGTGCGTGAGCTGATCTCATACCCTGAGATGCCCCTCCCTCACCTTGCCTTTAAAAATGCTTTGCTGAAACCCATTGTGGAGTTCGGGCTTTTTGAACGTTAGCTGCCCTGGACTCCCTGTTTGGCACCTGCAATAAACACTGCACTTTCCTTCCTCAGTAGATAGGCTTTGCTGTGCATGGGTGAGCGGACCCAAGTTTGGTTCAGTAACACTACCTTCTCTTTTCTTTGTCCTCAGTAATCCCTCTGATTCCGTTGCTTTCCCCCTTATAGACAAAAGCTGAGTTAATTCCTTGTTTAACAGTTACTTTCTTGCTGTTTCTTACACATGCTGTTACTGTCATCTTTAATTCCCATCTTCCTTGCCTGCTTTGCACTCCTGCCTCACACCTTGGGAAAATCTATAATCACCTTCATCTTTCTCTCTTCAGTTGAGAAGGTCAAAGAATAACAACATAATTGTTAAGCATAAAATTTGTGACAGAGAGGTACATTATAACAAGAAAAAGAAAAGTCATACATTTTGAAATATTAGATATAATAATAAGAAGAAAAACTGTCATCAGGATGTAAAAGGCCTTAAAAAGCTCAGAAAATTTTCAGAATTCCTAAAATAGTTTTCATCTACCAACTCATTCTCCACTAATTAAAATTACTTTGCCTCAAGGAGCTGCTTTCAAGATAAACTGCATTAGATTAGATAAGGTATGTTCAATTCTATTGCTTTCAGTTTTTTTCAATTCTAGAGTTGTACTGCTTGGTTTTTCACACACACACACACACACACACACACATTTTGGTTTGTTTTAACACTTTAGATTCAGGATAAACAGGTTTTCTTTGTGGGTAGTTGAGAGATTTTGCTTCATTTGAAAACATTAACTCAGCAGGGAAAAACCTTTCTAGTTCTGAATGCTGTCTTATAATGAATTTCTGCACACGACATAGGAAAAATAATCTGAGAGGTTAGGAAAGGACATGAGAAGTCATCTAACTCAGCTCCTTCATTCTACAGAAACTGAGGATCAGAAAGTTTAAAGTCACATCACTAATTAGTGGCAGAGCTGGCATTAGAAGCCATCTCTTCTAACATGATTTCTTTATATTATGCTTTACATTTGTACATTGGGTTTGTCTATAGAGAGATTGTGTTAATTATTTAATGCATAGATCAAACATTTATTGTGCTACTACTATGTGCATGGGTCTGTGCTAAACATCTGAAATACCAAGATAGGGAAAACGAAATCGTTTCTGCTCATGTTTCTCACAATGAGATTTATATTATTATTATTTTTTCAGATAAAAAGTAATCTGTATCTGAATGTATTTGTTCTCAAGCAACCACTCCCAGAGTCCAATAATGAATGAACCCACGTTCAGACAAAATTATAACAGAACCATGTGCCTTAAGACTACTGTAGAGATTCTTGATCTTGCTCAATAGCCTCTTTTAAAAATGATTTGATCAATTAATTAATAATCCACCTTATTCCAGAAATGCTATAGTTACAATACAAGCTAATTCTTTTTCTTCTCTTTTTGTAAAAGTCTAGTGTTGCCTAAGAGACATTTGGAGGAACTGGCTCAGAAGGTTTAACATAATAGTTTTCAAATTCAGTCATTCATTTAACAAATACTTATCAAGTACCTATTATATTACAGGGATTTTCTATTTGTGAAAAAGACAAATAACTTCTTCCTCCCTGGGGCTTGTATTCTAGAGGTAGAGACAATGAACAAATAAGGAAAAATGTAACTAAATAAACAAATGAATAACATACTTTCAGATTCTAATTGTGTGGTTTAACTAAGCAAGGTAATGTAGTAGAGGGAAGGAGAAATAAGTGAAAAATCTGCTTTAGATTGGATGTTGAGGGAGGATCTCTGAGAACTGACATTAAAGTTGAGAGGTGGAGGATAAGAAGGAACCAACCAAATAAAGACCTGTGAAAAAGGGTGTACCAGGAATTTGATGGCAAGTGCGATAGCAAGAAATGGGGAAGAATGCAGTTTGCTAAGAAATGTGTGGCTACAGCTTAGTGAACAATGAGATGAGGTTGGAGACAGAGGCAGAAGAAATATTATGCAAAGCCTGATAGAACATGGAGATGAATTTAAATTTTATTTGAAGTGTTGTAGAGGCAATTGGAAAGTATCAAAAAAATTTAGATACTGTAAAACATACTCTTTGTGGTGTACAGTCCTATGGATTTTGGCAAATGCATGAAGTCGAGTGTTGACCTCCACAGTCATGAAACAGAACACTTCATTATACCCGAAATCCCTTACACTGCCCATTTGTAGACAAATTCTTCCTTCTCTTTCAACCTCTGACAACCATTGATATGTGTCCCTACCTATAGTTTTGCCATTTACCATATAAACGGTGTCACAAAATATGTAGCCTATAGATGTGGCTTCTTTTATCTGGCATAATGCATTTGAAATTCATCAAGATTGTGTGAATCAAGTCCATTCTTTTTGATCGCGGAGTAATATAGCATTGAATGGATGTGCTGGAGTTTGTTAATTTACTATTTGAAGAATACCTGACTTATCCCCAGTTTTGGGGGTTTAAAAAAAACAATGAATATTCATTTAAAGGTAGTCGTATGAACAGAGTTTTCACCTTCCTTTAGTAAATACCTAGATATGCGATTGCTGGGTCATGTGGTAAGTATATGTTTAACTTTTAAGAAAGTATCGAACTATTTTCCAAAGTAGCTGTAACATTTTGCATTCCCACCAGCCACGTATGAGTGTTCCAATTCTTCTTCATCCTTCTAGGTACACGGTTTTCCCAATTAAAAAAAAAATTAGCCATTCTAAAGTGTGCTTGGTGATATCCTCATTGTTGTTTTAATTTACATTAAAAATATCAAGTATCTTTTTATATGCTTATTTTCCATGTGTATCTTCTTCAGCAAAATGTCCAAATATTTGCCACATTTTTATTGGGTTGTTTGCTTTCTTATTGCTGAGTTTTGGGAGCTTTTAAAAATTTTAGACTTTCACTGACATCTTCCAATATACTGATTTCATTCTCAGTTGTGTCATGTCTACAAAGGCATTCCTTTATTGCTGTTACTGTTTTTCACTTCTAGCACTTTCTTTCTTTCTCTCTCTCACTCCTTCCCTCACTCCTCCCTTTTTTCTTCCCTCCTTCTCCTTCCTTTCTCCTTTCCTTCCTCCCTCCCTTTTTCCCTTCCTTCCTTCCTTCCTTCCTCCCTCTCTCTGGTGACATTTCCCATCTGATCTTGAATTAATAAGAATATTTTGGAGCCATTAACATATTAGTCATAGTTATTTTAAGGTCCCTGTCAAGTACTACCAACATCTGTGTCATAGCTGGGTATGGTTGTATCAATTGCTTTGTCTTTTGGCAATATGTTGTACCCTGTGGCCATTTTATATGTCTCATAATTTTTGCTGAAAGCTGGATATTTTGTGTAGGACAGTAGAGACTGAGATAAATAGGCTTTATGCATAGTAATGAATAGGCCTTTCCTTCTGCACCTGATGGGTTCAAAGCCATGAAATTGAAATTTGCTTAGTTTTTTTTGTAATATATGGATGAGAATGATGCTCTTTCTAGGTCGTCACATCCTAGGAAGAAACTCAGAAGTCTCCATATTAGAAACTGTAAGCTGGAAAATTATGTGATTTGATTGACTGATATTCTAAAAATTATACAGACTCCTGGGTGTTGACTGGATTGGAGGAGGGCAAAAGTGAAAATGGAAATACCAACTCATTTAAGAGGCTACTGTAATAGTTTGGACTCAGCAACATGTCGTTTGCAAAATGTTGGCCTAAGTATCCAATTGAGTCAATATACTGCATGGGACTATTAAATACAAGCCCGTTGAATGTTGAAGGATGTCTGCCAAAAATCTGTGATTCCATTTTTGGGATAGTTGCTCTGTAGCCCTTATTCATGAAAAATATATTATAAAAGTCTGTTAAAAATCGCTCCTAATTAATGGAAATTAAGCCAGGTCACTTGTTCAAAATCAGATTAGACCAGTCCTTCCTCTGCATCCCTCCAGGGGTTGCCTACAGCAGCTCAGATGGTATCCAAACCCTTCGTCCAGGATTTTAGTCTCTGTCTACCTCTCTGTGCTCATCTTCTGTCACTCTTCCTTTTGTTCACTAAGCTTCAGTCACACTAGCCTTCATTCCAGGTTTCAAGACCACAGGCTGACAATTGCTTTAGAGTCCTTCCTGTATCTGATGGTTGTGCCTGGGCCATTTACACCTCTGACTAAAGATGCTGAGATTTATAATAGGTCAGGAAGGAAATGGATAAAATTTCAATGAAATATCTCATTAGCTGATAAAGCTATAATCAGGAAGGAGTTACGCATTGCCATTTATCCAGCCATAGATGACCATAAACATATTGTTGATGAAAGTGAACAGTTTGGCAAGAATTGATTACCTGCATCAGTGACAGTGATTCCTGGACCATTTTGGATCTTTTCCAACTGCTTTACCTAGCTGAGCTTTTTGAAAATATAAACTGTACAATATGAGGGATTGTTACTGGGGCTTAGTCAGAATGTTCTCTGTAGATTAATTTTAGGCAGTTGACCTGGGCTTGGAAATTTGGGAAATAATAGTCCCTGTTGTCTACTATGATCTCACTCATTTTTCGTATCTCTATTTTGTTTCGGGATCTGTTCTTTCCTGACCCTCATGGATAAAACCAGGACTTCCTAGAGGATGCATTATGACATTAAATGAAACATTTTTACATTTGGGAAAAAGCCAAGGTTGCTTCTTCCAATGAGTATTTCATCTGACCCCACCCCCCAACTCTACTTTTCATACTGGAGCATGACTGCTTAATATGAACGGTTAATGATTAGAATGGATAGAGGGTCCTAAATTGAACAAGTTGGGCTGTCAGATAAAATCCAGAACACTCAGTGCAATTTGAATTTGAGACAAATGATAAATACTTTTGTAGTAAAATCATGTCCCAAATATTTAAAGGGAAATATTTATACTAAAAAAGTAGAGAACAGAATTCAATTCTTTTAAAGGTGAAATATTTTCCAGTACAGTTATAAAAATCAACCAAAATAGAAAATTTTCTACAGTTTCTACAATAAAACAAAATGTATTGTTTGTTTAACTGAAACTCAAATTTAACTGGGAGTCCTGTATTTTTAAAAAAACTATTTATTTATGTATTTATTTATTTGGCTGCCCTGGGTCTTCATTGTGGCATGTGGGATCTTTCAGTTGTGGAATGCGAGCTCTTAGTTGCGGGCATGTGGGATCTAGTTCCCTGACCAGGAATCGAACGTGGGGAGTCCTGTATTTTTATTTGCTAAATATGGCAACTATAGCTGTATACACTGTCTAGCCTGGCTTCAAGAAATTTACCAAGTGAGGAGGAGAGACCTTCAAGATGGTGGAAGAGTAAGACGTGGAGATCACCTCCCTCCCCACAAATACATCAAAAATACATCTACACGTGGAACAACTCCTACAGAACACCTACTGAATGCCGGCAGAAGACCTCAGACCTCCAAAAAGGCAAAAAACTCCCCACGTACCTGGGTAGGGCAAAAGAAAAAAGGAAAAACAGAGACAAAAGAATAGGGACTGGACCTGCACCAGTGGGAGGGAGCTCTGAAGGAGGAAAAGCTTCTACACACTTAAGAGCCCCTTCGCGGGCGGAGATGGTGAATGGCCGAGGGGGGAAGCTTTGGAGCCATGAAGGAGAGCGCAGCGAAAGGGGTGTGGAGGGCAAAGCGGAGAGATTCCCGCACAGAGGATCGGTGCCAAAAGGCACTCACCAGCCCGAGAGGCTTGTCTGCTCACCTGACGAGGTAGGCGGGGCTGGGAGCTGAGGCTCGGGCTTCGGTTGGAGCACAGGGAGAGGACTGGGCTTGGCGGCATGAACACAGCCTGCAGGGGGTTAGTGCGCCACGGCTAGCCGGTAGGGAGTCCAGGAAAAAGTCTGGACCTGCCGAAGAGGCAAGAGACTTTTTCTTGCCTCTTTGTTTCCTGGTGCGCGAGGAGAGGGGATTAAGAACTCTGCTTAAAGGAGCTCCAGAGACGGGCGCAAGCTGTGGCTAACAGCGCGGACCCCAGAGATGGGCATGAGACGCTAAGGCCGCTGCTGCCACCACCAAGAAGTCTGTGTGCGAGCACAGGTCACTCTCCACACCGCCCCTCCTGGGAGCCTGTGCAGCCCACCACTGCCAGGGTCCCATGATCCAGGGACAACTTCCCTGGGAGAACGCACGGTGCGCCTCAGGCTGATACAACGTCATGCCGGCCTCTGCCGCCGCAGGCTCGCCCCGCATCCGTACCCCTCCTTCCCCCCGGCCTGAGTGAGCCGGAGCCCCCGAATCAGCGGCTCCTTTACCCCGTCCTGTCTGAGTGAAGAACAGACGCCCTCAGGTGACCTACACACAGAGGCGGGGCCAAATCCAAAGCTGAACCCCCGGAGCTGTGCGAACAAAGAAGAGAAAGGGAAATTTCTCCCAGCAGCCTCAGAAGCAGCGGATTAAAGCTCCACAATCAACTTGATGTACCCTGCATCTGTGGAATACCTGTATAGACAATGAATCATTCGAAAATTGAGGCAGTGGATTAGAAAGCAACGATACATATATATTTTTCCTTTTTCTGTGAGTGCATATGTGTATGCCTCTATGTGTGATTCTGTCTGTATAGCCTTTTTTTACCATTTATCCTAGGGTTCTGTCTGTTTTTGGTTTTTTTCTTCTAATTTTAGTATAGTTTTTAGCGCTTGTTATCATTGGTGGATTTGTTATTCGGTTTGGTTGCTCTCTTCTTTCTTTCTTTTTTTTATTACTTTTAATTTTTTTACTTTTAATAATTTTTATTTTAATAACTTTATTTTATTTATTTATTTTTCCTTTCTTTCTTTTTTTTCTCCCTTTTATTCTGAGCCATGTGGATGAAAGGCTAGAAGGAATCAATAGCAGAATAACTGAGGCAGAAGAACAGATAAGTGACCTGGAAGATAAAATAGTGGAAATAACTACTGCAGAGCAAAATAAAGAAAAAAGAATGAAAAGAATTGAGGACAGTCTCAGAGACCTCTGGGACAACATTAAACACACCAATATTCGAATTACAGGAGTCCCAGAAGAAGAAGAGAAAAAAAAAGGGACTGAGCAAATATTTGAAGAAATTATAGCTGAAAACATCCTGAATATGGGAAAGGGAATAGTTAATCAAGTCCAGGAAGCACAGAGAGTCCCATAGAGGATAAACCCAAGGAGAAACACACCAACACACATATTAATCAAACTATCAAAAATTAAATACAAGGAAAAAATATTAAAAGCAGCAAGGGAAAAGCAACAAATAACATACAACGGAATCCCCATAACGTTAGCAGCTGATCTTTCAGCAGGAACTCTGCAAGTCAGAAGGGAGTGGCAGGACATATTTAAAGCGGTGAAGGGTAAAACCTACAATCAAGTTTACTCTACCAAGCAAGGATCAAATTCAGATTCGATGGAGAAATCAAAACCTTTACAGACTAGCAAAAGCTAACAGAATTCAGCACGACCAAACCAGTTTTACAAGAAATGCTAAAGGAACGTCTCTAGGCAGAAAACACAAGAGAAGGAAAAGACCTACAATAACAAACCCAAAACAATTAAGAAAATAGTAACTGGAACATACATATCAATAATTACCTTAAATGTAAATGGATTAAATGCTCCAACAAAATGACACAGACTGGCTGAATGGATCCAAAAACAAGACCGGTATATATGCTGTCTACAAGACACCCACATCAGATCTAGGGAGAAGTACAGACTGAAAGTGAGGGAATGGAAAAAGATATTCCATGCAAATGGAAATCAAAAGAAAGCTGGAGTAGCAATTCTGATATCAGACAAAATAGACTTTAAAACAAAGACTATTAAAAGAGACAAAGAAGGACACTACATAATGATCAAGGGATCAATCCAAGAAGAAAATATAACAATTGTAAATATTTATGCCCCAACATAGGAGCACCTCAATGCATAAGGCAAATGCTAACAGACATAAAAGGGGAAATTGACAGTAACACAATCATAGTAGTGGACATTAACACCCCAATTTCACCAATGAACAGCTCCAAAATGAAAATAAATAAGGAAACACAAACTTTAAATGATACATTAAACAAGAGGACTTAATTGATATTTATAGGACATTCCATCCAAAAACAACAGAATACATTTTATTCTCAGATGCTCATGGAACATTCTCCAGGATAGATCATATCTTGGGTCACAAACCAAGCCTTGGTAAATTTAAGAAAGTTGAAATCATATAAGTAACTTTTCCAACCATAACACTATGAGACTAGATATCAATTACAGGAAAAAAATCTGTAAAAAATACAAACACATGGAGAATAGATAATACACTACTAAATAACCAGGAGATCACTGAAGAAATCAGAGAGGAAATCAAAACATACCTAGAAACACATGACAATGAAAACACGACAACCCAAGAGCTATGGGATGCAGCAAAAGCAGTTCTAAGAGGGAATGTTATAGCAATACAACCCTACTTCAAGAAACAAGAAACTTCTCAAATAAACAGCCTAACCTTAACTTACAGCAATTAGAGAAAGAAGAACAAAAAAACACCAAAGTTAGAAGAAGGAAAGAAATCATAAAGACCAGATCAGAAATAAATGAAAAAGAAATGAAGTAAACAATAGCAAAGATCAATAAGACTAAAAGCTGGTTCTTTGAGAAGATAAACAAAATTGATAAACCATTAGCCAGACTTATCAAGAAAAAAAGGCAGAAGACTCAAATCAATAGAATTAGAAATGAAAAAGTAGAAGTAACAACTGGCACTGCAGAAATACAAAGGATCATGAGAGATTACTAGAAGCAACTATATGCCAATAAAATGGACAACCTGGTAGAAATTGAAATTATTAGAAAGCACAACCTTCTGAGACTGAACCAGGAAGAAATAGAAAATATGAACAAACCAACCACAAGCACTGAAATTGAGACTGATTAAAAACCTTCCAACAAACAAAAGCCCAGGATAGATGGCTTCACAGGTGAATTCTATCAAACATTTAGAGAAGAGCTAACAACTATCCTTCTCAAACTCTTCCAAAATATAGCAGAGGGAGGAACACTCCCAAACTCATTCTACGAAGCCACCATCACCCTGATACCAAAACCAGACAAGGATGTCACAAAGAAAGAAAACTACAGACCAATATCATTGATGAACATAGATGCAAAGATCCTCAACAAAATACTAGCAAACAGAATCCAACAGCACATCAAAAGATTCATACACCATAATCAAGTGGGATTTATCCCAAGAATGTAAGGATTCTTCAATATACACAAATCAGTCAATTTGATACATCACATTAACCAATTAAAGAATAAAAACCATATGATCATCTCAATAGATGCAGAAAAAGCTTTTGACAAAATTCAATACCCATTTAAGATAAAATCCCTCCAGAAAGTAGGCATAGAGGGAACTTACCTTAATGTAATAATGGCCATATATGACAAACCCACAGTCAACATCGTCCTCAATGGTGAAAAACTGAAACCATTTCCACTAAGATCAGGAACACGACAAGGTTGCTCACTCTCACCACTATTATTCAACATAGTTTTGGAATTTTTAGCCACAGCAATCAGAGAAGAAAAAGAAATAAAAGGAATCCAAATCAGAAAAGAAGAAGTAAAACTGTTACTGTTTGCAGATGACATGATACTATACATACAGAATCCTAAAGATGCTACCAGAAAACTACTAGAGGTAATCAATGACTTTGGTAAAGTAGCAGGATACAAAATTAATGTACAGAAATCTCCTGCATTCCTATACATTAATGATGAAAAATCTGAAAGAGAAATTAAGGAAACACTCCCATTTATCAATGCAACAAAAAGAATAAAATACCTAGGAATAAACCTACCTAAGGAAACAAAAGACCTGTATGCAGAAAACTATAAGACACTGATGAAAGAAATTAAAGATAATACAAACACATGGAGAGATATACCATGTTCCTGGATTGGAAGAATCAACATTGTGAAAATGAGTATACTACTGAAAGCAATCTACAGATTCAATGCAATCCCTATCAAACTACCACTGGCATTTTTCACAGAACAAAAAAATTCACAATTTGTATGGAAACACAAAAGACCCCGAATAGCCAAAGCAATTCTGGAAAGGAAAACAGAGCTGGAGGAGGCAGGCTCCCTGACTTCAGACTATACTACAAAGCTACAGTAATCAAGACAGTATGGTACTGGCAGAAAAACAGAAATATAGATCAATGGAACAGGATGGTGAGCCCAGAGGTAAACCCACACACATATGGTACCTTATTGTTGATAAAGGAGGCAAGAATACACAATGGAGAAAAGTCAGCCTCTTCAATAAGTGGTTCTGGGAAAACTGGACAGCTACATTTAAAAGAATGAAATTAGAACACTCCCTAACACCATACACAAAAATAAACTCAAAGTGGATTAAAGACCTAAATGTTAAGACTGGACACTATAAAACTCTTAGAGGAAAACATAGGCAGAACACTCTCTGACATAAATCACCGCAACATCCTTTTTGACCCACCTCCAAGAGAAATGGAAATAAAAACAAAAATAAACTAATGGGACTTAATGAGACTTAAAAGCTTTTGCATGGCAAAGGCAACCATAAATGAGATGAAAAGAAAACCCTCAGAATGGGAGAAAATATTTATTAATCAAGCAACTGACAAAGGATTAATCTCCAAAATTTACAAGCAGCTCAAGCTGCTCAATTTCAAAAAAAACAAACAACCCAATCCAAAAATGGGCAGAACACCTAAAAAGAGAGTTCTCCAAAAAAGATATACAGATTGTCATCAAACACTTGAAACAATACTCAACATCATTAATCATTAGAGAAACACAAATCAAAACTACAATGAGGTATCACCTCACACCAGTCAGAATGGCCATCAATAAAAAATCTACAAACAAGAAATGCTGGAGAGGGTGTGGAGAAAAGGGAAACCCTCTTGCACTGTTGGTGGGAATGTAAATTGATACAGTCACTATGGAGAACAGTATGGAGGTTCCTTAAAAAACTAAAAATAGAACTACCATACGACCCAGCAATTCTACTACTGGGCATATACCCTGAGAAAACCATAATTCAAAAAGAGTCATGTACCACATGTTCATTGCAGCTCTATTTACAGTAGCCAGGACAAGGAAGCAACCTAAGTGTCCATGGACAGATGAATGGATAAAGAAGATGTGGCACATATATACAATGGAATACTACTCAGGCATAAAAGGAAAAGAAATTGAGTTATTTGTAATGAGGTGGATGGACCTAGAGTCTGTCATACAGAGTGAATTAAGTCAAAAAGTGAAAACCAAATACCATATATTAACACATATATATGGAATGTAAAAAAAAAAAATGGTCATGAAGAACCTAGGGGCAAGATGGGAATAAAGACACAGATCTACTAGAGAATGAACTTGAGGACATGGAGAGTGGCAAGGGTAAGCTGGGACGAAGTGAGAGAGTGGCATGGACACATATACACTACCAAATGTAAAATTGAGAGCTAGTGGGAAGCAGTCGCATAGCATAGGGAGATCAGCTCGGTGCTTTGTGACCACCTAATGGGGTGAGTTAGGGAGAGTGGGAGGGAGGAAGACGCAAGAGGGAAGAGATGTGGGGATATATGTATATGTATAGCTGATTCACTTTGTTATAAAGCAGAAAGTAACACACCATCTTAAAGCAATTATACTCCAGTAAAGATGTTAAAAAAAAAAAAGAAATTTACCAAGTGTGAATTCTTTAAGTTTAGCTTTCTGTTATTTAAAAAAAATCACATAAATTATATTGTATAAACAAGAAACTAAATCAATATAGCAATTAAAAAATTAACTTATGATTATGTTGTTCCAATAAATCAAAAGTTTAGATTTACCACCATCTTGACCATCTTGTCCATGGTTACATGTAATTTTACCATAGACCTAATCATACTGTAGAACTTGTCATATCCTACTTTTTCAATTAACATTATATCTTAAACATTTTCCTCTTTGCTAAAGAGTTTTTATATTTTAACTTTAACTCTATGGTTTATGACTTACATTATTTAATGAAAAATCCATTGTTCAATATTCTGGTTCTTTATAGTATATACTATTACACATAATAGTATACAATAATATTTGCATACTACTGTAATATTATTCAATGATTCTATTCATGTATTTTTTAACTTTTGGATAATGTATTTAGAATATCAAGAAATGTAAATATTTTATCAAAGGTAATAGTAATCATTCTAATAACTATTTCTAGATTGCCTCATAAAGTGTTAACACTAATTTTCACTTCTAACTGCATTATATGCATTTTGGTTCATATGTCCCTCTTTCCCTTTTCCCACTGGTAACCACTAATTTGTTCTCTATATCTGTGAGTAATGTGTCTTTTGACAAATAAAAGCATTATTTTATTTATATGTAGACTCAATGTTGTTATGTGTGTTTTGTAATTATGCTTTTACATTTCTATTAAATCAACTTTTGGGATTTAAACACATTTATTTACATTTTGATTATGTATTAAATATCTGATGTGTTATAATTTTAAGAAATTGTTTATTTTTCATCTAAATGTTAAACATTTTAATAGTATTTCAATAATTTACCTTCAAATCTAAGAAAGTTATCTTTAAATATGTTAAATATTAAATTTATCTTCTAGTGATTTAAGATTTTAATTTTCATGTTTAACCATTCAATTTTTTTCTGATTTTAGTATAAATTCCTCTATCTCAATGCCATTTTGTAAAAATTTTTAAATTTAATTTAATTTTTATACAGCAGGTTCTTATTAGTCATTAATTTTATACACATCAGTGTATACATGTCAATCCCAATCGCCCAATTCATCACACCACCATCCCCAAGCCCCTGCAGCTTTCCCCCCTTGGTGTCCATATGTTTGTTTTCTACATCTGTGTCTCAACCTCTGCCCTGCAAACCGGTTCATCTGTACCATTTTTCTAGGTTCCACATACATGCATTAATATACGATATTTGTTTTTCTCTTTCTGACTTACTTCACTCTGCATGACATTTTAAATGCCAAAATATTTCTGTGGAATTCAGAAAAATAATCTTTTCAAAGTAAGAAGAGGTTCTTTTTTTTTGACATAAAGGACATGTGGCTTGAATGAGCAACAGTAATTTAGAAATGGCAATCTATTATACATGTTGACAGATTTATTAAGAGGAGGTGAGTAAAAACAAAAAAATCTGAGGGAAATTTTTGTTTGCAGTTGAATTACCAAAAAAAATCCATGCATAAAAATTATATCAGCAGTCCTCAGGAAATCTTTCCAGAAGCGACCCATTCTAAGCTGAGATTTAAGGATACTTTATTGATTTATATGCTTCTCTAAATGTCAGCAAGAATTAGTCAGCCTAAATTAAATTCATTGTTAGGAAAGCTGATAATTTTTAGAGCTATGTAAAGGTCAAAAGAAGGGAAATAATTATGATGGAATCTAGAAAAAGTGCAGCTGTTGAGTATGAATATTTTTTTGGCATTATTGTACAGTTTCTTTTCTTCTACCTTTCCTTCCTCCTTCTCCCTCCCTCCCTCCCTCCCTCCCCCCCCTTCCTTCCTTCCTTCCTCCCTCCATCCCTCCCTCTCTTTATTTAATATTTATTGAGAGCCAACTACATGCCAGTATTACAACTATGTAAGTGATAGTGTCTTTACCTTCAGAGATCTCATAGCCTAGCTAGGGAAAGACAAATGAATGGAGAATAGTAAAATAAAACATGAATAAATGAAAATAAATACTCAGAGATGGGTAAGAAGAATATTGGCTAGGGAGGGTTTTGGGAGGTTATATTCCAATGCAGCTTTGAAAGACACGTAGGAACTATGCAGCAAAGAAAGGTAAGTCTGATTCCTGTTATTTCATCTTGCCCAGAAGCCATGTAGCACTTTCATGATATGAAAACTGAATTAAAATAATTTTTCTTATTTCCCTGTGTTTTTATTCACTGGTTACTGTTATTTTTTAATATTTTCTTTCTCTTCAGGGCAAAGAGATAGAATTGAGTGATGACTGATCTGAGATTAGGGGACAGAGACTTTTCTCATCCTGAATAAATATGTTCACATTTTCATTTATAGATTTTCTTTTGTTTTGTTGTTGAGTTGATGAGTCCTTGAGGTCTAAATTTCATGTGGATTAAAATATGATTCACTTTATTATACAGCAGAAACTAACACAACATTGTAAAGTAATTATACTCCAATAAAGATGTTAAAAAAATATGGTTTCTACATGAGCAAAACTTTAGGTGAAATTTTGGGTACAGATTCAACACTTGATGGTCAAATGATTCTTCTTTCTATCCCACAATATCACCTACTTCACAGGCTCTAGCATAACTGCAGAAACCCCTGAGGCAAACATGCCTTCTGCACAGAAGAATAGAACATTTGATCAGCTTGGGTTAAGGTACTCTACTATTCTATCCATAACAGATGAAAAGAAAATATCATCTTTGCCTAAGAAAGAGAACTGAGAGTTATAGGTGGAAAAAAGTCTTGAGGGAGGAAAAAATCTTGTAAATTAAAAATAATTCTATTTTAAATCTTATGTTGAACAAGTGAACAAATGTGGAAAAGGGAAGAGTGTTGAACAGGGAGTCTATGAGAATGAATACTTTAACTCAAAGAGTGAACACTGTGGCTTTTGTGAACCAGGTCCTCTGCTGGACCCCTGCCTGACTTTCCATCTCATCATTTATTGAGTTGTTTCCATATGAGAAGGAATCATGGCAACCCTTCAACAGCCAGCAATATTCTAGCTCTTGGAATGTCCAAGCCATTGCCCTTCCAGTGATTTCTAGATTTTCCTTGGTCAATACTTGGCTCAATTACTAAAAGAAGAATATGACTACTCTTTCCAGGGCCACAGGATTTTTTTTTTTGAAGAGCAGGAGCTGAAATACAAGAAAATAACCAGAGAAGGGTCATCAGATTCTGGTCTCTAACATCATATTTTATTTTATTTCATAGAGTATGATGTGGCAAGATAAGGTTTACTTTCACTTCTCCTTTCCTGATCCATGTTCATTCCTGAGTGAGGAGCATCTTTGGAATAAATATGAAAAAAATTTGCATAGAATAGTGTAGCTAACTTATGCTGTGAAAGCCTGTCAATAAAGATTTTATGTCTTATAGATGTTCTACTATTAAGAATCTCAATATTTCATCCTTTCCAGTAATTCAGTGAATGGATCCATCAGGAGAACCCCTTATGTAACTCATGCAAGATGGAGCCTTGAGTCCTAGGGTCAAGGAGAAATAGTAGAGAAGACTCAAGGAACGTGAAACAAAGAAAGAAGATGGAAAATGATCTGAGTGAAGTAAACACCATTTAAGCATCAGAGGTGCATTTCTACAGACCAAAGAAGATAACTGCACATTCTTATTACTCCATGTTTCCATGACTATCTAATAGCAAAGGTGTTCTTTCTTCTGGTAGTGACTTTCACTGCAGGTTCCTCCAGAATTTTTAGAACTAAAAGGGGAACACAACTCTCTTCTTCTATTATAGATCTCATTCCTGTCTATGCCTTGTCTATGTCTTCAATCTTACATTTTACCCCCACCTTATAGGAATGGTCATGCTCTGATCAAGCTGATTGGCAACCAAATAGGTAGTATAAATTGACACTAAGTTTAATTTAAATTGATTTTACCATTAAGAGTGCCCATGAGAATATCTCGGTTTTATTGCCATTTTTAAAGCTATGTAATTGCAAACTGTTTAGCAATCTGATCCTAATTCATTTTAATTTGCATTTCTTTAAAGTCAAGAGTTTTCACATCTTTTCAAATGTTTATAGGCCATTTCTGTTTTTCTTTGTGTTTGCCTTTTGTGGTTACCTTTTCATATTCTTTATAATGTTTCCTATTGCTTTTTTGGTTTTTTTCGTATTAGTTTGTAAGAGCCTTTTATATGTTAAGAAATATATCGATACCTGTCATTTTTGTTATAAATTATTTTTTCTCCTAAGTTGTTTTGTCTTTTGACTTATTATGGATATACACTCTGGTATAAAGCTATGAAGATTCATATGAGAAGATGGTAAACAAACTGGATAAAAAAATAACCTTACAAGATTCATTAGGCTTTATCTACATTGGAAATTAATTTGTTTGTATTGAAAATGAAAAAAAAACAATGACAAAACTATAAAATACTGTGGGATAAACTTAAAAAGACAGTTCAGTGTTACTATACAGAAATCTATACATTATACTAAGGGATGTAAAGAGATCTGAACAAAGTTCAAGTCATACCAATTTGCAGGATGTGAAAAATTAATTTTTGATTACCAAATATATACATTTAACAAAGTGTCACTTCACATGTTTTTGTTTTTTGATTTTTTTTGTTTGTTCTTGAAATTGGATACCAAATCTAAAATTCAAATGGACAAATACATATTGGAGAATAGCACCCAGAATTATGAAATGGTCCAATAGTGAAAGGGTTCTTGACCTATCAGATGTTAAAGTTGTCCAAAAAGTCTCTAAAGTAAGTATAATAGCAGCAAAGCAGTAGATAAATAGACCAGTAGATAAGAACGATATCCAGAAATATTTCCGGTGTATACAGAAAAGTAACACGTGAGAAAACAGAGTATTTTAATTCTGTTGTGGAAGAGGGTGATTCATTGAATGTGTTGCTGGCAAAAAATGGCTCTCCATTTGGAGAAAAGAAGCATAGACTTTTCTTCACATTATGGAGAAAGAGAAATTAGCATAGATAATAACTTAAACGTTAAAACAAAATAAAAAGCTTGGAAGAAAACACAAACATTTAAAAGTCATAGAACAAAGAATACCTTTTCAAGCAAGCAAGAAAAGCCAAAAACTACAAGAGGCAGATTTGACTACATAATGATTAAAATGTGTGTAAATCCAAAAAAAGTACAAGCAAAGTTAAGTTAAAAACAATAGTATGGGGGAAACATGTACAGTATTTATGTCAGATAAAGATTAATATACAGAATTTACAAAGAGCTCCTATGTACTGATAAGAATAAGAGAAGTCAGTCAATAAAAAAGAGGCAAAGTGTATTAATAGGCAGCCAAGCTAAGAGGAAACCCAAATGCCAGTAAATTAGTGAAAAGATGCTTAACTTCCATTGTAGCAGGAAAGTGTAAAATAAAAAATACAGATTCTACTTTCTGCCCATTAGATTGTCAAAAAATAGAGATAAAAGTTAGCGCTGTCAAAAAGGCGGGCGAAGGGCATTCATACAAGCACTGGTAGTCGTAGGTTGTCATGTAATACACAATTAAGATTAGTAAGAAATACACACACACACACACACACACACACACACACACATCCTTTGATATAGCAATCCCATATCTGGTAGTCATTTCCTATATAAATGAAAGCACTAGTATGTAAATATGGTACCCTATAATATTTATTGCATTATTTTTGTGGTGACAGAAAACTGGAATCATTAATATCCATTCATATGGGAATAGCTAGAAAACTGCTCAGCATATCTGAGAGTCAATTGGAATAAACCAGTTTGTTTTCGTTTTTGCTTGCTTGTGCAGAAAACCATTCTAACTGATCAATGTCTAGGCCACAGCAATTGCTTTTTTCCCCCCAGCTTTACTGAGATACAATTGACACGTAACCATTTTTAAGTATTTAAAATGTCGTCAGTAATTCCATAGGATATTACATAGCTATCATAAGATGAGTTTGATCTATATTTATTGATCTGAAAGGATGCCCATAACAAGTTTTCAAATGGGAAAAGTAAGTAACAGAGAAATGAGTATCATATCATCTTGTTAATGATAAAAACAAAAGATAAAAAGAAAACTAGACATAGTTGGAGATGGGGGCCAGGAAAACACAGGAGAAGGTGAAGAAAGGAAAAATACTTTAGCCAAATGGAAAAAAATGGTACAATATTAAGAAGTGGAAATTCTACCTATGGTTACTCCCTCATGTGCCTTTGGACAGACGAGAAGGTATAAAATGAGGAAACGGAGAAAGAACATTTGCACGTTTAAAGCTCTGAGTTTTTTTGCACACGGAAAACAAGTCCATTTGACTTAATCCAACATTTCTCAACTTATTTCACTATAGCATCTTTTCTAAAAAAGTCAAATAACATCTGATATCCAGTTGAAGAACGTGCTGCTGAAAATGGTGCTCTGGGGCTTCCCTGGTAGTGCAGTGGTTGAGAGTCCGCCTGCCTATGCAGGGGACACGGGTTCGTGCCCAGGTCCAGGAAGATCCCACATGCCGCGGAGCGGCTGGGCCTGTGAGCCATGGCCATTAAGCCTGCGCGTCCGCAGCCTGTGCTCTGCAACGGGAGAGGCCACAACAGTGAGAGGCCCGCGTACCAAAAAAAAAAAAAAAAAAAAAAAAAAAATGGTGCTCTGGAGAGTGGCGATTATGTGATGCTCTTCCACATGCCCACATTTCAAGGAGAAATCCTCATACTAGCAGGCATTCATGAACATTTCTTAGTTACAAGCTTGTGTATAGGTTTCAGCTTCAAAGTGACTCCCAGCTCTAACACAAGCCACACAACAGCAATAGCAGTGCAGCTTGGGGGTCAAGAGTACAGCTTTAGTTATTTAATCTCTTTGAATTTTAGCTTATCTGTAAAATTGGGTTGACAGTATCTCAGTTTTGTTGTAGAGATTCAATAGAGTAATGTATGTAATTCACCTGACACATAGGAAATAGTCAGAAAATAATAGCGATTATTATTGAGACATATGTTTATTCTGCCTCCTTGGTTGTATTTTCAACAATTTCTTAGATGAGAATTCAGAGAAAGTTCCCATCAGTATCCCCAACTCCCCTCCACGGCACCAGTCTTCATGGCCAGCTATTACATGAAAGAGAATGAACTGAATAGCTGGGCTGGGAATCTTGCTGTGATGGGATGATCAACAGTATTTTATTGATAACGACCTGAGGCAGAGACTGCTATTTGCTTCCTAATATCTGTTATCCCTGTATCCTTATTAAATAATTCCAATCTTATTCTGCGTGGTAATGCGCCCGGCTAAATGACCAGACTGCCCAACTTCCTTTCAGCATCATGGCCTTGGAACTCTGTAGAACTGTTATGAATGACTTCCTTAAGGATACCTAAAGAGAACTGGCTCATCTGGAAGAAACATTTCTCTTGCTTTCTCCCCTATCTTTTCAGATAACAGAAATGCTTATGAAAATGCTGGAATTCCAATGATCTCATGAGATAATTTTATAAGTAAAAGTCACCGGCTGGAATGGTGTGACAAAGTTTCAAGGCCCCTGTGCTCTCTATTACAATGAAACCGCCATACCAACTCTGTGATGTTTATCTCTGAATGTCTTTCACACGAGGAAGAAATAATCTGTAATACTTAGGCTGTTCTTTTCTTGGGGTTCTTGTTATAGGCAACCATACCTATTGTAACTGATATATTTCCACTTCCTTAAATTCTACAGTTTAAAGGCTTGTTGGGAATGAGTAAGAGGTTTAAAGAAATGGTATCTACATTTGATAGGTATTTTCTAAGAAGAGTAAAATGAATTTAAAAAATTATGATATCATCCCCAATAACATGGCACAATTTTGATAAAAGTGTTGGATATAACAAGGTTGTCAGTAGAGCAGGGTCTTGATCAATTTTGTCACAAAATTCCCTGGGAATGTTGAATTTCAGGTCCAGGCTTTCAAGCCAATTGCAAAGTAAAGCCACAAAGATTACTGCATAGGCAACTGTCTAGGCTTCAGGGACCAATGCCTTAATGTTACGCAAAGCTTCCAAGTCCTTAGGGGTCAGAAAGGGAAAAGAATGCAAGAAAGTGAAAGCTGCGGCGGTGAATTGGCCTAACCAGACAATCAGACTGATTTACTTCTAATGGCAACTGAGAACAGTTACAATGAATAAATGGAAACTTGGAACCTAGAAAGCAATAGAAGAAATTTTTTTAAGCTAATTGGTTAATACATCAGAACCTCTAAAAGTTTAAGAATGCAGATTCCTGGACTTTGAGCTAGATCCATTTAATCATTATCTCTGAGAATAAAGTCTATGAATTTTAAAGCTTTCCAGAAGATTCTGACGCACAGCCAGGTAGAGAATCATTTAATGTAGTTTGTGACTGATATTTTCTCTTATTTAAGTCTTACAAAAACCACTATGGCTGATTCAGAGATTTTAGAGATAAGAAAAATAGGGCTCAAAGAGATTAATTGATGCAATCTAATAATCCAGAAAAATTGGCATCGCTGAGATTTTTTACCATGTGTTGTTTTTCTCTAGAACTTTTTGCAAGGAGAGCAGGTTATCCAGAGGTAATTTACCAAGGGTTATATCAACGTATTAGATTTTTAGGGGAGAGGAAATGCTGGGTTTGTTGTGAAAAGTCAAGGGTGAAAACGCAGTTTTACCAACTTTAGCATTTTTTTCAATGAGATTTATCTCTTGTGTCATCTTTTGGTAGGTTTTCAGATTCTGATGAAGGCTATGATAAAAGAGGACAAGGAAACGGTATAATTTATGGAAGATTGCTTTGTTGTTGTATCCTATTTGTTAATGGAAATTATAAAGCAAAGAAATCTCAGTTTAATAGAGAAATTGCACTTTGTCTTATGGTTTGCAATCTGGTAAAGACAGTAAAGATGTGCACAAGAAAATAAGGCCAATAAGGCCTTATTTATATAAGGCCTTATTGGCCTTATTTATATAAGGCCAATATAAGGCCAATATCATTAAACATCCATTAAACATCCAATATCATTAAACATTAAACATGAGGCTAATGAGAAGAATTACACTTATAAATATATAATGGATACTTGTAACTAAGAATGGACAGTAATGAGAAAGAGTTCAACCAGTAGGTTCAGTTCTCATAAACCCCAATGAGGAAATTACAAAATAGCTTTCCATTTCTTTTAAGGGGTTTAATGCCCAAGGGTGTCAGTTATTTTCATCAGAGATATCTGCTTCTACACATAAGTCTATAATAAAACCTCTCTCCATCTGAGGATGAATATTTCAATGGTTCAAAAGTCTCAACTCATATTGAGTTATATTTTAACTACTTTCATACAGTCTCTTTAGTAATCTATTGATACATAAGGACTTTGATTTTCATGGAGAAAAGGCTACAAGGGAAGTTGTAGTTTTGTCTTTGCTGTTCTGGAGGGCCTGGAATGACCTTCACCGTTCAAGGATAGCAAAAGCACGAAAACCCACTCTTCTTAAAGGTAAGTCATTTAATTGGCAAAATCAAACATTAGGTCAAAGGTAAACTCACCCTTGGTATTTTTTAAAACATACATTGACCATTAAGCCATCCGAAGGCTTTATGGAATAGAGGAAAACTAATCTATTGAGATTAAGTTTCTGTAAAGAGAAATCCGTATAAATTGTCCTGTGTATTATACACAATAAGAGCAGATAGCAGAAGGGTACGAAATTATAAATTAATATAAATTCAAGAAAAAAACCAGTCATATAAACATACCTCTAGGTCAAACTAGAAGCCACTAAAATGAGAAATAAATAACATTTCAGAAATAAAAATTTTCATGATATAATTAATTCCTTATCTTCTTTTATTTCCAGACATAGGCATTTCTTTTTACTCTTACAGTTTTAGAGAAATTTGCCTCCATCATGTTAATCAAATAGAGGTCTTTTTTCTTATTATGGCTCTTGAATTATTACTTTCCATTCATAGTGTCAATTTCTTAACTTTCTCTATCTCATGCAACGTTCTTCAAATCAGGATCTTCAAAGAAATCTTCACATGAATCAAGTAAAATATATTTTCTAATTTCTTTGGCTAGATCAAAACATAGCATTATTTTTGTTTAATATTAGATGAGATTATTTTACATAGCTTTCAGAGGGGCTTGTATGGTATTTAGTATGTATCAGAAGTCACTGAAAGTTTTAGTGCAGTGAAAGTCAGTTAAGTTAGCCCTTTGTTTTTCCAGCTTTGTTGAGATATAATTGACATATAGTATTGTGTAACTTTAAGTTGTACAATGTGATGATTTGATAAATGTATATACCATGAAATGATTACGACAATAAAGTTAGTTAACATATCCATCATCTGATGAAAGTACCCTTTTTTGGTGGTGAGAATATTTAAGATCTACTCTCTTAGTAACTTCAAGTATAAAATACATTACTGTTAACTGTACTCATCATTTTATACATTAGATCCCCAGGACTTACTCATCTTAAACTTGAAAGTTTGTACCTTTTTCCTAGCATCTCCCCATTTTCCTCACCCAGAGCCTCTGGCAACCACCAAGCTACTCTTTATTTTTGAGTTTGGCTTTTTTAGATTCTACTTGTAAGGGAGCTCATACACTATTTGTCTTTCTTTGACTTATTTCATTTAGCATGATGCTGTCAAGGTTCATCTGTGTTTTTGCAAATGGCAGGGTTTCCTTCCTATTTATGGCTTAATACTATTCCATTATGTATAAGTCACATTTTCTTAATTTCTTTATTCATCTGCCAATGTACACTTAGATTTCCACATCCTGGCTGCTGAGAATAATGTTGCAGTAAACATGTGTGCAGACATCTCTTACAGATAGTGATTTCAATTCCTTTGGATATATACCCAGAAGAAGGACTGTTGGATCATATGGAAATTCTATTTTTAATTTTTGAAGAACCTCCATACTGTTTTCCATAGTGGTTGAACCAATTTACATTCCCAGTAACAGTGCATGATGGTTCCCTTTCCTTCCCATCCTTGCTAACCCTTGTTATTTCTTGTCTTTTCGATAAAACTATCGTCATAGGTGTGAGGGGATATACCTCACAGTGGTTTTGATTTGCATTTCCCAGGTCATTAGAGATGTTGAGCACCTTCTCATGTACCTGTTGGCGATTTGTGTGTCTTCTTTGGAAAAATGTCTAGTTCCTCTGCCCATTTTTTAATAAGATTTTATTTTTTTGCTATTGAATTTGAGTTCTTATATATTTTGGATATTAACCCCTTATCAGATATATGGTTTATAAATATTTTCTCCCATCCTGTAGGTTGCCTTTTCGTTTTGTTGTTTATTTTGCTGCGCAGAAGCTTTGTAGTTTGATGTAGTCCTACTTGTTGATTTTTCCTTTTGCTGTTTATGCTTTTGGTTTCATATCTAAAATATCATTACCAAGACCCATGTCAAGGAGATTTTCCCTATGTTTTCTTCTAGAAGTTTTATAGTTTCAGGTCTTACATTTACATTATTTATTGACAAGAACATCCTTTTCTCATTGAGTATCCTTGGCTTCCTTATCAAATATTAGTTGATTGTATATGTATAGGTTTATAACTGGGCTCTTGATTTTGTCCCATTAGTTTATTTTTGCCAAAGTCTGTTTTTGTCTATGTCTGTTTTTGATGCCAATACCTTGTTGTTTTAATTACTGTAGTTTCATAAAACAGTTTGAAATCAGGCAATATGATGCAATATGATGCCTCTACCTTTTTTCTTTCTCAAGATTGCTTTGGCTATTTGGGACTTTTGTGGTTACATATGGATTTCAGGATTGTTTTTCTATTTCTGTGAAAAATGCCATTAAATTTTTCATAGAGATTGCACTGAATCTATAGATAGTTTTGGGAAGTATAGATATTTGAAAATTTTACTTTTTCTGATCCTGGGACATGGAATATCTTTCTATTTATTTGTATTTTAAATTTCTTTCACCAACGTCTTACAGTTTTCAGTATACAGACTTTTTACTGCCTTGGTTAAGTTTATTCCTAAGTATTTTATTATTTGCTATGCTATTGTAAATGGGATTGTTTTTTCTATTTTTCAGATAGTTCACTGGTAGTATATAAAAATGCAACTTATTTTTGTATATTGATTTTGTATCCTTCAACTTTACTGAATTTGTTTATTAGTTTTAACAGTTATTTTTGGAGTCTTTAGGATTTTTTACATATAATATCACATTATCTGCAAATAGAGACAATTTTCCTTCTTCCTTTCTAATTTAGTTGTTTTTATGTGATTTGCCTGTGTACGTCAATATTAAAAGGGAAGTAAGTAGGAGAGTACCACGTTGATCTTGAGAACAGCATGATTTACTATGGCTTGCAAATGCAAACTCAAGAATGCTCTTCACATGGACATAGTTTATGTTCACCTGGATGATATAACTTTAAGGCCTCGGTCATACCCCTCTCATAGAAATAGGCCTCCAAGAGCTTATCACTGATGCCTAACATTCCACTGTCATCAGATAATCCCTGTAGTTACTAAAATAACTGTTTCTTCTTGAAATACATATGCTCTTGAGAAATCATTTCCATAACTGCAAGGCATTTTAAATGAGAGGCATAAAGATAATAGGTATGGAGAATACAGGAAAGAGTAAAGAAAGGTCATTTGTACTTGAGAATGAAGAATCAATAGCAATGCTGTATGCCAGAAGATTTGGTAGCTTTGAGACCATGGCTTTCTTGAATTACTTGACTAAATGTGACTCTTGATGTTTACCGTATTAGTAAATATTCACATCTTTTAAAACATTTGGATTGCAAAAGAGATGTACATGCTGGTCACTCACAAGTGCATAGCCCCAGGTCCAACCTTTCTCCTAAATTCTGTGCCTGCGTTTCCACAGGTTTTCAGGATACCTCTACCAGGATGATATATAGATATGTCAAACTCAAATTTCCTTTACCAAACTTTGTATTTCAAATGTCTATTACAATGTTTTTTGTTTTTGTTTTTGTTTTTTGTTTTTTTTTTTTGCAGTGCGCGGGCCTCTCACTGCTGTGGCCTCTCCCGTTGCGGAGCACAGGCTCCGGACGCGGGATCAGCAGCCATGGCTCACGGGCCCAGCTGCTCCGCGGCATGTGGGATCTTCCCAGACTGGGGCACGAACCCGTGTCCCCTGCATCAGCAGGTGGACTCTCAACCACTGCACCACCAGGGAAGCCCTATTACAATGTTTTTAACATAATACTTGATTTACATTTCTTGAATGAATGAGTGTAAAACTTTTGTTTAAATTAATCTGCTTGTATCATAGGTTATTATTTAATGACATGTGGACCTGGTTAATCACAGATGGTCAAATCTAGAGAAGATCTTCTTCATCATCTAATTCAACCCACACCCTTTATTTGAGAAGAAATGGCACACTTGGAGGTGAAGTAAATTTCACCAGGTGGCAGAGGTAGGAATAGAACTCAGGTCTTTTTGACTCTTAGTAACATGTACTTTCAAGTCTAAATTCTACATAGTAATTTGGATCATTCATTGCCTAATTACTTTCTGGTTCAATCCTTCTTTCATACCCAAAGGCATTCTTAAGCTTAAGAATAGCTAATTTATATCAACAGCTAATTTATATCAACATCAACTTAAGTTATTAATCTCTTTGCTGATTTTAGATTCAATTAATGGCATGGAGTTTTATTTTTTACACCATTTCCCTTTTCAGAAAGAGCACAACTGAAACTATTCAAAATGCCCCTCATTTAACATGACACAATTTTCGAATGCCATGTAGTCAACCAACTCCCTAGGAAATACGCTCAATTTAAATGGTGCTGATTTCATTTCAATGCACAGAAGTCCTTGTCACTTTGTAAAATATCTTGTGCAGTGGGAATCACTTTTTAAAAAGGTCAAAAATCTTTAGGGTTTATTGAATCAATACCATCTATTCAAGAATGAACTAGTGCTCACCTATTCATGACAGAAGATGTACACATTTACAAAAGCAATAGAAGATGATGGTAGGAGAGGGGTGACACATTTCCATTTCATGTAGAATTGAATACAAACTTGCCACACTTGAACAGATGAAGAGAGAGAATGTCATTGCCTAAGACTTTTGAAGAACGGGAAGCTCGAGGGCAATAGCAAAAGAGGGATAGACGTTACAAAAGAAAATGGATTACAGCTCACCTCTGAATTTATGATCACATCTTCTCTTGCAGCAATCTAAATTTCTAAGCATACGCTTGTGGTGTGCTTCGTAAACTGTAAAGTGGGTCATTGGTGAACTCTGAAAAATATATTGATGAAATAGACAATAAAGTTAAGATGCAAATGATTTATGACTGGCCCCTCTAATTTTTTTTTAACATCTTTATTGGAGTATAATTGCTTTACAATGGTGTTAGTTTCTGCTTTATAATAAAGTGAATCAGCTCTACATATACATATATCCTCATATCTCCTCCCTCTTGCATCTCCCTCCCACCCTCCCTATCCCACCCCTCTAGGTGGACACAAAGCACCGAGCTGATCTCCCTAATATAAGAAGGTTTAACTTATAGCAGTTTGTCTCAAAAGGAGGTGTTGAAATTATTTATTAAAAAATAAAGTATTGAACTTAATGGTATGTTGGAGGTAAAATATTTCCTTTAACTTTTGTAGTCTATTGTACACATTGACTGTTATTTTAAAACTCTTTAAAAAACTTGCTTTTAATTCTTCAAATGGTTATAAGCAACAATTTTCTCCGACCTTAATTCATGTTTCCATATCTCATCCTAAACCTTCATCCCATTAGACAGGTACAAAATAGAATAATATTCAGAGGTCAGTGTCAAAATTTAAGGGTAGGTATTCCTCTGTGTTTTAAAATTTGTGGTGCATTGCCTTCTCAGATCACCCAATGTTTTCTGAATGTCTACTCTGGGTACATGAATTGTATTTTGATCGAAGGACTTTAAGCTGACTCCTAGGAAAAAACGAAACTACATCTGTGCTACATGAACAGTAAATTGGAATTATAGGCTAAAATATAACTCAATGAATGACATTTTGATCTTTTTAATGTCTAAATTCCCCCCACCTTTTAGAATCATGGACTATGTGGGCTGACAAGACCTTTGTGGTTTGCATCCTTTCTATAATTTTCCAGATTCGTTGTTGTCCATCTTCTGTGTGGACACATTGGTGGGAAACTGAGGAGTTCTTAAACAGGGCCTTTACCTCTTCACAAAATTTGCATTTTAGAAATTTCTACTTTTAAAAAAATCATTGACCAATAGTGGTTTAATTGGGATTTTGTTTAATCTCTGAAACACATGAGGTCCTTTTTCTTCTTTGGGACTGAAATGATGTACAACAAAAAGAAAATTTTGGACTTCCCTAGAGATTGGATAGACAGCAACATTATACTGTATAAATAATACTAAAGGAGGCCAACAGATTTGACGAAACACAGCTTCCTTCCCCCAAATACACATGTAGTCTAGACATCCATAATTTGCAAGTAAATGTTGCTCTAGTCAGTTCAAGGACATCCCCAGAAGACCAGGGAGCCATCAATGCTCCCTGGAAGGCTTTCCATCTTCCCTCCTAAACATGATAACCACCACTTCTTCGCTGCCTGCTGGACAAGATATCTGGATGCCAACTGGGCAGCCCAGTGGAGCTCTCTCATCTCAGCCCATGCAATCTCCCTGTTTGAATCTTCTTTTCTTAGATAAAGCAATATCTTTGTTCTTGAGCAGAAAGAATGGAATAACTGATGTACATATAGGTCAGCATCACCCTAATTTTAGGATTAACCTCTTCTTCAGGTTTACAGCCTTCTCCGTTTTGCCCATCCTATTTGTCCCCTTCTCCATTCTGGGATGGCAGAGAGATTCACAGCTTTGGCCCAGCAGGAGCTGGTCTGCAGGAGCTGGCTTAGAAGCTAGCCACCTCTGGAGCACAGGCAGGGAGCAGGTGATTAGCAAGTTGTGGTGGCCTGGACTGCAGAGTGGTGGGATTCCAGAGGCTCAGTAGGAACCCTTGGGTACAAGAAGGGCATGGGGTAGAGGTGCTCCAGAGGGAACTGGAGTGTGAGGCTTCTGAAGCACTGTTTCTGGTGGGAAGCTTTTGAGGGGTGCAGGTTTCCACCAAAAGCTCATGCTAGGTGAAAGCTGCAATGTGGCCTAGGCTCTGGATAGGTGCAGCTCTCTGGCATAACTCTGTCCCATGTCTTCACACCTACACCACAGGCCCCAAGCTGCAGCCAGAGATTGCAGAAGGGCCCCTGCCTTCTGCAATGTCCCTCCCAGGTCCTTGGAACACTGCTCACTCTAAAGGAGAAATGTCCGAAGGGATTCCATCCTTTATTACAGAGCAGCTGTTGAAGGGTGCATTTCGAGCTGAGCCAATGATTTGATAACTGGCAAGAAAGATGAGACAAAACTGGGTGCAAGCCAACCTCTAGCCTTGCCTTGTGATCTTGCACAGATTCAGGGGCTGGCTGGAAGCCTCACCTTCCGTTGAAGTTAGAGGTCAGCGTAAGGCCAGAATCGGACAAATTGTGAGCAAGATTGGAAGAAATATGAAAGTTAGAGAACAGAATATGAGAAAATATGACAGACAGTTTGGTTTCTTTGAATACATCTTAGTGAAAGAACTGTACATTTCTTTGATTTTTGAAACATCAACAAAAGACCATTATGATAACGGATATGTCCATGACAGTTCTGGTTATAATATATCTACTTATGTGTTTAAATCCAACTCTGTGGATTAATCTGTGAGTCAACTTACAGTATAAGTAACAGTGTTACTATGAGAAAATAAGTTGCATGTTTAAAAATCAATTTATATACAGAATATAATCAGTTTTTAGGCTGGGGAATGCTTTTGGTTACCAATTAGATATATGATTGATGTGGTTCAAGTTTAAATAAAAACTACCAGAATGACAGTGCAATAAATATCAAGCTGTTACTCATTAAAATTTGATCTGGGAGAATATCATGCATTGTTTTCCAGTGGCGCAGGTTCAAACATTAACATAATTATAATGATTGATTGGGACATCGTTAAAACTTCAGAATGACTTTTCTTCATGTAAAGGTTCCGAACTTCTCCGTAAAAGGTTGTTATTCTGAACGACTGCTTGCTGCCATCTTTTAACAGGCTTTAGCCCAAAACAATAAGAGAAAGAAAACAATCTTTCAAGACATAAAAAAAAATGACAATTAAAAAATGCAAAATTCTAAGATGCCATATTATTGAGTACAAGCATTCAAGTTTAAAGCATTGAAAAACCTCACCATTTCAGCAGAAAGCAAATAAACCAAAGAGGCACAAATGTAGAAATTAGGACTCATGAAACCAAATTTTAATATAGATATTATGGCACATAGATTCTCAAATTGTATAAATGAATTGCACTGTGGTAATGGGGAACATGAGGTAGTGAAATAAAAAAATATTTGTTCCTACTTGGAATCTTGGAGTTTTATTGCCTCCCTTCATTTCTAGATACAATAGAATGCAATTTGCCCACAACTGAGGGTACATTTCAAAAGAATTTCTAATGTCTACATTTCAGGTATTTAAGTTTTAATTACTAAAAATTTGATTTCTTTATTGTTTTAAAAATATTTTGAAATTATTATAAATTCATAGGAAATTACAAAGATAGTACATAGTGTTTCTTGTACTTTCACCCAGTTTTCCCCAATGGTTCCATCTTACATAGTTTTAATACAGTATCAGAACCAGGAAATTGAAATTGGTACACTGTGTGTATATAGTTTTTTTGTGTGTATATAGTGTTATATGATTTTATCATACATGTAGATTCATGTAAGCACCACTGCAATCGAGATATAAAACTATTCCACCTCTACAAAAGACCTACCTCTTAGTCGCACCCGTCTCTGCTCACCAACCCTAACCCCACCCCTGACAATTATGAATCATTTCTCATCTCTATAATTTTGTTAGTTTGGGAATGTCATAGAAACGAAATCATACAGGATATGACCTTTTGGGTGCAGCTTTTTGCATTCAACATAATGTCCATCTAAATTGTGTGCGTCGATAGTTTGCTCATTTTTATTGCTGAATAGAAATTCACTTATTCTCAGAATGGCTTTTGACTGATCTAGATTTTGGTTCCTGGCACGGTCTCTCTTGTTCTAATGAGGTATAGGAAAATTTACCTAGATATCACTGACGCATCAGAGGAGTATAGTAGCCAGCAGAAACAAAATACCAGGGGAGGTGGAGATAATTTTAAAAATCTTTCAGACTTGTGAGGCAAAAGTACTTGCAGGATAAAAAATCATATGTAAATATTTAAAACCAATCTTGCTTTGAAACTTAGAATTCAAAAAGTGTTAGAAAAAGTATTCTATATAATGTAAGTATAAAGAAGAGGGTTAGATTAAGCTGTTTTTGATAACAAAGATTAATAAGAAGGATGTCATGTTTCCCTTAGAAATTCCTTTTCAAAGAAAAATGCTCACTTAAATGGGAATTATATTCCTTATTATGGCATATTGAAATATTTAGACTCTTCAATAAAAACATTTCATTTCATAAATAATATGAATAGAAACATTAATGGATAAACCTTGCACCTCCTTCACAACATGCAATTTGTAGCTGAGACATCAGGAATGATACCAAGACCTACCACCTGATGGCGATGGCAGTATTTCCTAACCACATACTTCAACAGGGTGGGCATTGAGAGTGAGGTAGGAGAGAGAGGCAGCTTTGTGAGATCTAAACCTGCTAAACTTAAAGTTCAGAGGTAGTACAGACTTCACACTAGCTAGTGTGGTTGGATAGGTTATTTCTATCTGATTAGACAAAGGATCCTGGAGACATAGTCTACTTTCATGCAGAAATATTTTTGAAAACAGTTCTGGTCCCTATTAGTTTTCTAAATTCCAAACTTTTACACAGTGGTGGAAAGCTAACAACACTGTTGGAACGAACAACATTGCTCTGTTATAAGCATTTCTCAATATGTGTTTATGGCACCGTGTCAAAGTATAATACAGTAAATGAACTTCTAAAGAGTGAAAAAATAACACAGCTTCCCCTACTCCAGCAGAATACTAAAGATTTATTTTCTTTAGTGCGTAAAATAGAGGGTTTTTGAAATGGGGAACACCAGTTGGAATTAAAAATGGAGATCCTATACTGAACACAGTTTGACTAAGTGAACATAGGCACATATGATGCTGACAATCTCTAGTCTTATTTGCTTACTTGGCTCCTAGAATTTAATAGCCAGTCTTTTATTTTTAGAACAGGAGAAGAGAAGAATCTTCTCTGGAGAGTCTGAGCAATTCAAGTGGAAAGCTCTAAAGGTATTGACATTACTAATTCTCCAATGAAATGGTTCTGTCTGCTCTCCTTACAATAAAGTTAATGCTTGGGGAACTTAACCCATGTACTCAATGATACAACTCTATTTCTTACACTCTTAAACAAGAACAGACAACTGAGAGTTGCTGGATAAATGAGGTAAGCCTCTTACATAAACAAAAATAGAGATTAAGCAAATGAAGAAGGGAAAAAAGAAATCTGGAGGAAACAGACTACACAAAAAGGAGATGATTTAAAAAATACCATTGTGAACATCCTTAGAAAGCTAAAGAAGGTACTATCATCATGAGACAAGAACAGATGCAGTTGAAAATGGCTGTGCGGGAAACAAAGAGCTTCTCATAAGTAAACATATGATAGCAGAAAAGAATAGGAATGCAACAGGAATTGTTGAAAAATAAAATTAGTTTCCCTAAAGAAGAACTAAGAAAAAGAAATGGAAAACAGGAAAAATAAGTTAGAGGATCAGCACAGCAAATACATTATCTAAATAAGTTTCAGAAAGAGACAATGCATGAAATGGAAGGATAGAAGTATTATGAAGGCGATAATTTTCTTTAAAAATTTTTTGAATTTATTTTTTTATACAGCAGGTTATTAGTCATCAATTTTATACACATCAGTGTATACATGTCAATCCCAATCACCCAGTTCATCACACCACCACCCCAACCCCCCGGCTGCTTTCCCCCTTTGGTGTCCATACATTTGTTCTCTACATCTGAGTCTCAATTTCTGCCCTGCAAACCGGTTCATCTGTACCACTTTTCTAGGTTCTACATATATGCGTTAATCTACGATATTTGTTTTTCTTTTTCTGACTTACTTCACTCTGTATGACAGTCTCTAGATCCATCCACGTCTCAACAAATGACCCAATTTCATTCTTTTTTATGGTGGAGTAATATTCCATTGTATATATGTACCATGTCTTCTTTATGCATTCATCTGTCGATGGACATTTAGGTTGTTTCCATGACCTGGCTATTGTAAATAGTGCTGCAATGAACATTGGGGTGCATGTGTCTTTTTGAATTATGGTTTTCTCTGGGTATATGCCCAGTAGTGGGATTGCTGGATTATATGGTAAGTTTATTTTTAGTTTTTTAAGGAACCGCCATACTGTTCTCCATAGTGGCTGTATCAATTTACATTCCCATCAACAGTGCAAGAGGGTTCCCTTTTCTCCACACCCTCTCTAGCATTTGTTGTTTGTAGATTTTCTGATGATGCCCATTCTAACTGGTGTGAAGTGGTACCTCACTGTAGTTTTGATTTGCATTTCTCTAATAATTAGTGATGTTGAGCAGCTTTTCATGTGCTTCTTGGCCATCTGTATGTCTTCTTTGGAGAAATATCTCTTTAGGTCTTCTGCCCATTTTTGGATTGGGTTTTTTTTTTAATATTGAGCTGCATGAACTGTTTATATTATGGAGATTAATCCTTTGTCTGTTGATTCATTTGCAAATATTTTCTCCCATTCTGAGGGCTGTCTTTTTGTCTTTTTTATGGTTTCCTTTGCTGTGCAAAAGCTTTGAAGTTTCATTAGGTCCCATTTGTTTATATTTCCATTACTCTAGGTGGTGGATCAAAAAAGATTTTGCTGTGATTTACGTCAAAGAGTGTTCTTCCTATGTTTTCCTCTAAGAGTTTTATAGTGTCTGGTCTTAACATTTAGGTTTCTAATCCATTTTGAGTTTATTTTTGTGTATGGTGTTAGGGAGTGTTCTAATTTCATTCTTTCACTTTTAGCTGTCCAGTTTTCCCAGCACCACTTATTGAAGAGACTGTCTTTTCTCCACTGTATATCCTTGCCTCCCTTTGTCATAGATGAGTTGACCATAGGTGCATGGGTTTATCTCTGGGCTTTCTATCTTGTTCTATTGATCTATGTTTCTGTGTTTGTGCCAGTACCATATTTTCTTGATTACTGTAGCTTTGTAGTATAGTCTGAAGTCAGGGAGTCTGATTCCTCCAGCTCCGTTTTTTTCCCTCAAGACTGCTTTGGCTATTTGGGGTCTTTTGTGTCTCCATACAAATTTTAAGATTTTTTGTTCTAGTTCTGTAAAAACTGCCATTGGTAATTTGATATGGATTGGATTGCATTGAATCTGTAGATTGCTTTGGGTATTCTAGTCATTTTCACAATACTGATTCTTCCATCCAAGAACATGGTATATCTCTCCATCTGTTGGTATCATCTTTAATTTCTTTCATCAGTGTCTTACAGTTTTCTGCATACGGTGTTTTGTCTCCCTAGGTAAGTTTATTCCTAGGTATTTTATTCTTTTTTTTGCAACAGTAAATGGGAGTGTTTCCTTAATTTCTCTTTCAGATTTTTCATCATTAGTGTATAGGAATGCAAGAGATTTCTGTGCATTAATTTTGTATCCTGCAACTTTACCAAATTCATCGATTAGCTTTAGTAGTTTTCTAGTGGCATCTTTAGGATTCTCTATGTATAGTATCAAGTCAACTGCAAAGAGTGACAGTTTTATTTCTTCTTTTACAATTTGTATTCCTTCTACTTCTTTTTCTTCTCTGATTGCCATGGCTAGGACTTCCAAAACTATGTTGAATAATAGTGGTGAGAGTGGACATCCTTGTCTTTTTCCTGATCTTAGAGGAAATGCTTTCACTCTTTCACCATTGAGAATGATGTTGGCTGTGGCTTTGTTGTATATGGCATTTATTATGTTGAGATAGGTTCCCTCTATGCCCACTTTCTGGAGAGTTTTTATCATAAATGGGTGTTGAATTTTGTCAAAAGCTTTTTCTGTATCTATTGAGATGACCATATGGTTTTTATCCTTCAGTTTGTTAATATGGTGTAGCACACTGATTTATTTGCATATATTAAAGAATCCTTGCATCCCTGGCATAAATCCCACTTGATCATGGTTTATGATCCTTTTAATGTGTTGTTGGATTCTGTTTGCTAGTATTTTGTTGAGGATTTTTGCATCTATATTCAACAGTGATATTGGTCTGTAATTTTCTTTTTTGGTAGTATCTTGGTCTGGTTTTGGTATCAGGGTGATGGTGGCCTCATAGAATGAGTTTGGGAGGGTTCCTTCCTCTGCAATTTCTTGGAAGAGTTGAGAAAGATGGGTGTTAGCTCTTCTCTAAATGTTTGATAGAATTCACCTGTGAAGCCATCTGGTCCTGGACTTCTGTTTGTTGGAAGATTTTTAATCACAGTTTCAATTTCATTACTCGTGATTTGTCTGTTCATCTTTTCTGTTTCTTCCTGGTTCAGTCTTGGAAGGTTATACCTTTCTAAGAATTTGTCCATTTCTTCCAGGTTGTCTATTTTATTGGCATAATGTTGCTTGTAGTAGTCTCTTAGGACGCTTTGTATTTCTGCAGTGTCTGTTGTAACTTCTTTTTCACTTCTAACTTTATTGATTTGAGTCCTGTCCCTCTTTTTCTTGATGAGTCTCACTAATGTTTTATCAATTTTGTTTATCTTCTCAAAGCAGCTTTTAGTTTTATTGATCTTTGCTATTGTTTTCTTTGTTTCTATTTCATTTATTTCTGCTCTGATCTTTATGATTTCTTTCCTTCTGCTAACTTTGGGTTTTGTTTGTTCTTCTTTCTCTAGTTCCTTCTGGTGTAAGGTTAGATTATTTATTTGAGAGGTTTCTTGTTTCTTGAGGTAGGCTTGTATAGCTATAACCTTCCCTCTTAGTACTGCTTTTGCTGCATCCCATAGGCTTTGGATTGTCGTGTTTTCCTTGTCATTTGTCTCTAGGCATTTTTTGATTTCCTCTTTGATTTCTTCAGTGATCTCTTGGTTATTTAGTAATGTATTTTTTAGCCTCCATGTGTTTGTGTTTTTTAAGTTTTTTTCCCTTTAATTCATTTCTAATCTCATAGCGTTGTGGTCAGAAAAGATGCTTGATATGATTTCAATTTTCTTAAATTTACTGAGGCTTGATTTGTGACCCAAGATGTGATCTATCTTGGATAATGTTCTGTGCGCAGTTGAGAATAAAGTGTAATCTGCTGTTTTTGGATGGAATGTCCTATAAATATCAATTAAATCTATCTGGTCTATTATGTCATTTAAAGCTTCTGTTTCCTTATTTATTTTTATTTTGGATGATCTGTCCATTGGTGTAAGTGAGGTGTTAAAGTCCTCCACTATTATTGTGTTACTGCTGATTTCCTGTTTTATAGCTGTTAGCAGTTGCCTTATGTATTGAGGTGCTCCTATGTTGGGTGAATATATATAATTTTTATATCTTCTTTTTGGATTGATCCCTTGATCATTATGTAGGGTCCTTCCTTGTCTCTTGTAACATTCTTTATTTTAACGTCTATTTTATCTGATATGAGCATTGCTACTCCAGCTTTCTTTTGATTACCATTTGCGTGGAATATCTTTTTCCATCCCCTCACTTTCAGTCTGTATGTGTCCCTAGGTCTGAAGTGGGTCTCTTGTAGACAACATATATATGGATCTTGTTTTTGTATCCATTCAAAAATCCTGTGCCTTTTGGTTGGAGCATTTAATCCATTCATGTTTAAGGTAATTATCGATATGTATGTTCCTATGACTATTTTCTTAATTGTTTTGGGTTTGTTTTTGTAGCTCCTTTTCTTCTCTTGTGTTTCCCACTTAGAGAAGTTCCTTTAGCATTTGTTGTATAGCTTGTTTGGTGGTGCTGAATTCTCTTAGCTTTTGTTTATCTGTAAAGCTTTTGATTTTTCCATCGAATCTGAATGAGATCCTTGCCAGGTAGAGTAATCCTGGTTGTAGGTTCTTCCCTTTCATCACTTTAAGTATATCATACCACTCCCTTCTGGCCTGTAGAGCTTCTCCTGAGAAATCAGCTGTTAACCTTATGGGAGTTCCCTTGTATGTTATTTGTCATTTTTCCCTTGCTGCTTTCAATAATTTTTCTTTGTCTTTAATTTTTGCCAATTGGATTACTATGTGTCTCGGCATCTTCTCCTTGGGTTTATCCTGTATGGGACTCGTTGCGCGTCCTGGACTTGGGTGGCTATTTTTTCTTCCCATGTTAGGGAAGTTTTCGACTATAATCTCTTCAAATATTTTCTCAGGTCCTTTCTCTCTCTCTTCTCCTTTCTGGTACCCCTATAATGCGAATGTTATTGCCTTTAATGTTGTCCCAGAGGTCTCTTAGGCTGTCTTCATCTTTTTTCATTCTTTTTTCTTTATTCTGTTCTGCAGCAGTGAATTCCACCATTCTGTCTTCCAGGTCAGTTTTCTGTTCTTCTGCCTCAGTTATTCTGCTATCGATTCCTTCCAGTGTAGTTTTCATTTCAGTTACTCTATTGTTCATCTCTGTTTGTTTGTTTTTTAATTCTTCTAGGTCTTTGTTAAACATTTCTTGCATCTTCTCAATCTTTGCCTCCATTCTTTTTTCGAGGTCCTGGATCATCTTCACTATCATTATTCTGAATTCTTTTTCTGGACGGTTGCCTATCTCCACGTCATTTAGTTGTTTTTCTGGGGTTTTATCTTGTTCCTTCATCTGGTACATAGCCCTCTGCCTTTTCATCTTGTCTATCTTTCTATGAATGTGGATTTTGTTCCACAGACTGCAGGCTTGTAGTTCTTCTTGCTTATGCTGTCTGCCCTCTGGTGGATGTGGCTATCTAAGAGGCTTGTGCAAGTTTCCTGATGGGAGGGACTGGTGGTGGGTAGAGCTGACTCTTGCTCTGGTGGGCAGAGCTCAGTGAAACTTTAATTCCCTTGACTGCTCATGGGTGGGGCTGGTTTCCCTTCCTTTTGGTTGTTTGGCCCAAGGCAACACAACACTGGAGCCTACCTGGGCTCTTTGGTGGGGCTAATGGTGGACTCTGGGAGGGCTCATGCCAAGGAGTACTTCCCAGAACTTCTGCTGCCAGTGTCCTTGTCCCTACAGTGAGCCACAGCCACCCCCAACCTCTGCAGGAGACCCTCCAACACTAGCAGGTAGGTCTGGTTCAGTCTCCCCTGGGGTCACTGCTCCTTCCCCTGGGTCCCGATGCACACACTACTTTGTGTTTGCCCTCCAAGAGTGGAGTCTCTGTTTCTCCCAGTCCTGTCGAAGTCTTGCAATCAAATCCCAGTAGCCTTCAAAGTCTGATTCTCTAGGAATTCCTCCTCCCATTGCTGGACCCCCAGGTTGGGAAGCCTGACGTGGGGCTCAGAACCTTCGTTCCAGTGGGTAGACATCTGTGGTAATAAGTGTTCTCCAGTCTGTGAGTCAGCCACCCAGCAGTTATGGGATTTGATTTTACTGTGATTGTGCCCCTCCTACCATCTCATTGTGGCTTCTCCTTTGTCTTTGGATGTGGGGTAACTTTTTTGGTGAGTTCCAGTGTCCTCCTCTCGATGATTGTCCAGCAGCTAGTTGTGATTCTGGTGTTCTCGCAAGAGGGAGTGAGAGCATGTCCTTCTACTCTGCCATCTTGGTTCAGGCTGAAGGCAATAATTTAAAGAATTTTCCCAGAATTGATACATATGAGTTGTCTAGCAAACAGGCCCAGTGAGTGCTTAGAAAAATGGGCACAATTTGGTCCTCACCAAGGTTAATCAGTAAGACATATTGGAACACCAGAAGCAAAGAAAATATCCTAAATCCTTGAATTGCATTGTCCCATAAGTAGCCACTACCCACATGTGTCAACTGAGCACTTGACATGCTAGTCCAAACTGAGACGGTTACCAATGTAGGTTTTGCAGATTTAGATTAAACAAAAAGATTGTAAAATACATTATGTTTTACATTATTATTTGTTAAGATGCTAATATTCTGGATATATTTGATTGAATAAAATATTATATTTCACCTTTCAAAAAAATGTTTTAAATGGTGTTAGTGAAACATTAAAAATTACATGTGTGGCTAAAATTTATGTGTCACAGAAATTCCTATTGGATGATAATGTTGTCCTAGAAAAATTAAAATGAAAATCACAAACAAAGGATCAGGAATCTTATGGGTTTTCTATGACACTGGAAGCTAGAGAACAAAATTCTGAAAGAAATGATTTCTAACATATACTCAGGCAAATAACCATACTCAGGCAAATTATCAATTGAGTATGAAAAAATAAAGATATTCTTAGGTATTTAAGTTTTCAAAAATTTTCTTTCAATGCATCCTCTCTTGGAAGACACTGGAAAATATCCTCTACCAAATTAAGGAAGTAACCCACGAGCGAAGGAAGGTATAGGATAAAAGAAATAGGAAAACCAACACAGAGGAGAGAAAAAGGAAATCTCTAGGAGGGGATGAAGGCTTAGCAAGCATCCCTATGAAAACACCTCAGATAACTCCAGGAGATATTTCTTAAAGAAGGTGAAATTGACAGACTACCTTATTCATTTGATATTTACAAAGTAGAGATACAGGTTTGGGAGAAAGTTAAGGGGTAAATTTGTGATAATTACCTAGAAAATTAAACAGTTGTACAATTAACTCCAGGAAAAACAAAGAGTTGTCAGTTGAGACTAGTGTTCACACAGTCCTGTAAATGGAAAAGTTGAATAATGATCTATTTTAAATTATAGCTATACTAGGAATATGGGAAGATAAGGAAGAGGCAAGCACAGAGGGTTGCGGAGGAGGTGAAGATTCGTCTTCATCCTTTGTAATGGGTATTCTTTTGGAAAAAAAAACCTTGTTATACAGCAGAAACTAACACACCATTGTAAAGCAATTATACTCCAATAAAGATGTTAAAAAAAAACCCAAAACTTTATTTGGCTAAAAAACCTAAAATTGAATAATCAAGAAGTTGTAAGCATGTTATTTAATGATGTTAAAATAATTTTAAAAAATGTCCTGTGGGAAATAATTGAATGTGAGGGGCTTCATATCAAGATGGCGGACTAAGAGGACATGGAGCTCACCTCACCAACACATCAGAAATACGTCTATAGGGCTTCCCTCGTGGCGCAGGGGTTGAGAGTCCGCCTGCTGATGCAGGGAACACAGGTGCGTGCCCCAGTCTGGGAGGATCCCACATGCTGCTGAGCGGCTGGGCCCGTGAGCCATGGCTGCTGAGCCTGAACGTCCGGAGCCTGTGCTCCGCAACGGGAGAGGCCACAACAGTGAGAGGCCTGCGTACCGCAAAACAAACAAACAAACGAAAAAACGTCTATAAGTGGAACAAGTCTCACTGATTACTAACTGGAAACTGGCAGAAGTACCCCAGTACAACCAAGGCTGTAAGAAAGATACACAATCAGGGAGTGGGGAAGAACAGTGATCGGGCTGAGGCCTGTGCCCCTGGGAGGGGACTCAGAGGAAAGGGGAGGTTGCACGCGCAGACACCTGCCCTGGGGAGTGCGCAGTGCGAGCCACAGATTGGGCACCCCAGTCCTGGGAACCTGGGCGGGGGAGAAAAGCCACCTTGACTGGTTGGAGGACCGCTGAGACTCACTGAAGGATGCCGCTCACGAGCCCAAGGCAGGGCAGAGGGAGGTCTGCTCTAGGGCCTGCTGGACTCCCTGTGACCACCGTGCTGTGCGCCTGAGCCAAGCAAATGTCCCAGCCCCGCTCGCTCCGCCTCACAGCACAGCAGTGGGTCTGGGCAGCCACCGTCAGGGAAAGGATGCAGCTGGGGGACTCAGAGGCCACCTGGTCCTGGGGCAGAGCCTGGGTGGGGCAGCATCATCTACTGGTGGCGTTTGCTCAAGCAGCATCTCAGAAGTAGCCCAGATCTCAGACAGTGGCCAATCCACCACAGCTCACCCTGCGACACACGCTGAGAGCCACAGGGGCCTCACCTGCCCTGAGGAACAATTTCACAATGGCGGCGGGGGCGGGGCTGGGGTGTGGCGGAAGCTGGGGGCAGGGATTGGCTGTGAGGAACAAAGGTGACTTGCACCTGGGGCTGCATAGCTGCCGGTGCCCACACAGGCAGTGCATCAGGCCTCTGTCTATGGCCTACACAAGCTGAGAGCCCACAGGGGCCCCACTTGCTTCAGTACTCCTGCCCTCTGGTGCGGGGAGAGGGAGAAACACAGCCTTAAAGGGAATAGAACCGGCTCAGACCCGACCCTCAGGGCTTCTGCTCCAGTAGCATGGGGTCATATGCCACCTCCAGTACAGCAGTGACAACCACTGAGCGGAAGGGAAGTCTGGCCTCACACCTGGCGCCAGCTGTAGGCGCTCCAGCATCAGCTCTGTCCCCTACCAAGGTGAGAGCTGCCAGCAAACCCTGAGGAAAGATGTTACTTGTGTCCACATCAAATACAGCTCTGCCGCTGAAGGCACTGGGCACACACACAGTCTGTAGAGAGACGACCCCTCAGAATATTGCCACTTCAAGACCGCATAAGTAACCATTTCACCTAAATTCACAGAGGCAGCGAAAGTTAAAAACAAGCTACATACCCAATACCAAGATTAAAAGATAAAACACTGCAAACACACACACACACAATGAGGAAATAATTGAATGTGGCTGCTTATGCAGAGAAGGAAACGGAATTGATGAGGGAAATTACAGTTCTATATAACAACATTATGAAACTACTTAACACATCGGCATATACAATTTTGATAAAAATGAAAACTTACAATTAAACAAAAAAGTAGAATTGGGGTCATTTGAGGAATAGCCATGTCCAAATTCTGCATGTAGTTCTAATGACCTATTAGCTTGAGAAGACCCAGTGGGCCATTTATCAAGAATAGTGGCATGCACTTTAGACAGACTGTATAATAAATTAACAAGTCTACAATTTTGGGAGAAGGAAGTAATGAGTTGCCCTTTAAAACTTTGCAATGAGCTATCCTTTGCGGCTAGGCAGCTGGAACCATGCCAATAGTGCCGATGGAAAGAAATGACCAGCCAGGCATCAAAGCCCACAGTTCACGGAACTCCTTGAACAGTTCTTGGGTTAGGAAATCTACCCCAGGTGATTTTTTTTAAGGTTTTAAGAGAAAACTTTATAAAATTAGAGAGCATTGCAGGAACTTAGAAAGCAACTTGGATCTATAAAATTGAAAGAATATGCATTTGTCTCACTTGGAAAATTATGTATGTATTATAAAATCTTCTCTTTGTAATGTGACAACTTCTTGGTAAATAATAAGTTCCAACGTCCCTTAAAATTAATTATTAAGAAAGTATCATTCCTCCCAGTGATTTTGGTACTGTCTTAAATAAATTAGTTACTGTGAATGTAAGTAGTTCTTTTAGATCATTAGGAAACATTCTAACAAATTTTGTTTTTAGAGGAAAAAAAATCCAGTAAATTGGTTAGAAGCATTAGGCCAAAGGTATAGACTGAATCCAAGTATAGGTCACTTTGTATCCCCTTTGACACCCTGCCAGTTAATTCAGGGGAAATGAAGTGGAAGAATATAAATGGGTCAGCACAAATATATCAACATTCTTCGTGGATTGGGGATGTTCTATTAGACGTATATTCTTGTGGAAATGAGAATAACTTCGAGGTCACTGTTATGGTCTTGAATGAGTAGTTCTGTTAATTCAGCAAAATTCTGGGCTTATATATAAATTACTATTCATAGACACTAGCCACTGAAAGTTTTGTAAAGCTATTTTTTGCATCCTATTAAAGCTTAAATTTGTTTACATATAGAGTCAATGTTTTAGGACATTGAGGGCTTTTTTTAAAAAAAGAGAGAAAGATTTATTCATTACATTATAAACTATTTAAAAAACAAAGAGATTACTATTAATACTTGAGGCTGGTAGTCTTCTCACATGGGAAATCGCCAAGGGGTTTCTTCTTAAGAAGCAACATGGTGATTACAGATTCCTGTCCCCCTACTATAAGCTCCTTATCTGTGGTATGTTTCCTAAATATTCAGTGAAGTTTCTGCGGAGGAAACTCTGTCTGTATTACTGCTTATTGGAAATAATGGTGAAATTAGAATCAGGCTGGGTTGTTGTGTGATCATGACCAAAATACATAGCCCCTCTGGAGTTTTTTTTTTTTTTTTTTTTTTTTTTGCGGTACGCGGGCCTCTCACTGTTGCAGCCTCTCCCGTTGCGGAGCACAGGTTCTGGACGCGCAGGCTCAGCGGCCATGGCTCAGGGGCCTAGCCACTCTGCGGCATCTTCCCGGACCGGGTCACGAACCCGTGTCTCCTGCATCGGCAGGTGGACTCTCAACCACTGCGCCACCAGGGAAGCCTGTCTCTCTGGATTTTTAAGAAACTGAAAAGCCACAGATTGGAAAACATATTTTCAAAATATCTATCTAGCAAATCGCTTGTGTTAAGAATGTATTAAAAACTCTTACAACTCAATAACAAGATAAAAAACTCAAAAATGTGCAAAATATTTGAATAGAAACTTATTAAAGAAGATACATAAATGGTCAAGACGCACATGAAAAGAAGTTCCATGCCATTGGTCATTATGGAAATTCAGGTCAACTCCATGGTAAAGCATGACTACAGAGTAGATTCAGCAGGAGAGACAAAGAGCAGAAAATCAGAAATAATTTGATTATTGTCTAGACTCTGGTGCATTAACTGTCTTTCAGAAATTCTATTCTCCCCAGAATAACATTCAGGGGTCCTTTAGGATGAACATGTCCAGCCAGCTTTGATCTCAGAATTTTCCTAAAGAGAGCCAAAAAGCAAGGCCTAAAGTGAAATGTTTCTCTCTTCTCTTTGGGTTCTGACATATTTTCCATCCTGGGATTCTCCAATATAGTTCCCAATAAAAATAAGACACCGGTCTCCCAGAATTTGGATGAAGTTCTCATTGGATGCTTCACCTTAACTCTCCTAATTAGTGAAAAAGAGTCAATGGATTCCAACACAGGGAAGACTCTGGGGTGACTCTTCTGAGAAGGAAATTGACACAACCCAGAAAGCGTATTGAGCCTACAAGTGCAACAAGAATTTGTCTGTGGTTCCTCTACTACATAACTAATTGTAAGTAACCACCAGGTTTATTAACACTTGGTTTCTTCAGATTTCAGGCCAGGGGGAACAAATTGAGGGCCTTGCCTGAGGTTTGAATTGGCAGAACCTTCCAGGCTCATAGTACACGTGTATAATATGTGCAGAGATGTAAATGTTAAGATGTACCTCCTTCTGCATAAGGCTAGGATGGTCAGAGAGTTTTTGAAGGAAAGCCTACCTGGAAGGAAATAAATCTTTTAAGGGTTAACATATAGGTTAAACTGGGTGTCTTAAGTTTGTTTTTTAACATTTATTATCATGAGGTGTAGAGTCTAGGAAATCTGTTTGGAAAAGCCAAAGAAGTAAGAATAAACACAACTCTCAAAGTAAAATTTTCACCTTCCCCTATTTTTGGACTCTATGCAATTTATGCACAAGTGGACCAAGGTTCTCACCAAATATCGTGAAAAGATATAGAAAAAGAATGAAAGGAGAACAGCAATTGGGAAAATAAGTTTTAAAAAGTTGTAAGAACATAAAATGTTAACTGAAGAAAAGTTAAACAAATGAATATGTTATTAACTCATATTCTCATAAACACAGCAGAGTTGAGAATAAGAAAGTTCAACATTAAAGCTAAACTCTTGAATTTCAGATAATGTAGATTCAATTTAAAATAAAGGCTAAAACCAAATCCTAAAAACGTTAGTATAGGAGCAGTAAAAATTTAAGCAAAATGATAAAAAGCAATGAGATCTAAACATTAAACTGTTATTCAAGATGGCATTAAGGATAAGGGAGACTTAAGAGCTAAAAATATGAAAGTGGAAAAACAGAACGTAAAGGGAGAGAAAATGATTGTGAGAATATTTAAAATGAAGTAGAAAATAAATCACTTAGACATATCGCCACCAGAATTATTCTTCAAAGTGGAGTAATTCTACAAGGATTTGTAAAATGATCATCCTTTAAAAAAATTTCAGAGTGCAGTAAGGATGATTTGCTCACAGATGCTCTGAGCCATTGGGCTGTGAATGTCAGATCACAGATGTCAAGGCCCCCAACCCAGTCTGTGCAGATAGGGCGGTAGGATCTGGGTGGTGTCACACAGAGGAGAGAGGGGACCTCCTGGATTCTGGCCAGAAAGGCTGAATTTGTCATAACTATTGATGGATTTTGTATTTTGTGGGACATTAAATACCGATTTTAATGCAAATACATAATCTGTTTTTTAGTAGTTTTTAGTATTCTCTATATGTATTCCATTTCTTAGTTCATACCATGGGAAAAACAATAAAAATAACGTAAAGAACATTCCTAGAAAGTGTTTGGGCTCACTCATGTCTCTTTCTCTATTATTGTGCCCCTGGAGTTGATCTCAAAACTCCAGAGGTATCGTTAAGACACAAGTCAATTCCAGACATTGTGGGTTAAGAGTTTCCAGCTGAACAAGCTGAGAGTTTGAAGTTGAGAGACAGATTGAGAACCACAGGAGACAGACAGAGACACAGGCCATCTGAGACATGGAAAGAGAGAAAAGCAAGGAGAGAGATGAAGAGAGAAGGGAGAACAATAAGATCCCTGGAAACAGAGTTGGAGCAAGATTTTATAACCAAGTTCCCTGGATGCAACTCCATCTACACGCTGAGATGTTTGTTGAAGCAGAGAGAGCAGAGGCCCTACAGCAGTTTTATGTCTTTGCTTTCTTATTCTGTGTTTCGTTCTTGAAGGCTCCTGGCCCTTAGCAGCAGTTATTTATAAAGATAGGGACTGAGATTTGATGGGAAGATGGACCGAGGGAGGGAAAGAGAGAAGCCGCCCTGGTTTCTCAGTGCAAACAAACAAACGGATACATTTTCTGGCAGCACTACCAGGGAATTAAGATTTTTCATTTCATTTGCAGAATGTGTTACAGAGGAGTGACCAAAATCTAAATATTTATTGTGCACACGGAAATCAAAGTATCAGTCACTAAACTATTTTTTTGTCTGAAAACAGTGGACAAAGGAAAAAAACAATATAACTGTGGCATGAGTAGAAGGCAAACACACTTCAGGAAAATTATTTAAATAAGACTGCATTATATAGTGCTGTCTATTTCCGAGAACTTAACATTTTCTCAATTAGCCCAATATAAACGGGCAGCTGCCGTTCAGAAGCTCTGATCTCTCTTTTCCTTAAACTCCTTTGTCCCCTTGGGGACATTCCATCCTCCTCCATGCTGTGCTATGGCAGTCAGTGCCCTCAAGACCCCAGTGATTTGCGGTTTTGCTCTCCCCGACACAGGGCATTCATTTTCAGCACTCATTTTTCTTTTGTACAAAGGAGTTAAAAACTACAGCCTCAACTCTATATTTTAAGACATGTACATTTGTAAATAAAACATTTGCTTCTGTTAAAGAACTTTTTTAAGAAAGTTGAGGGCACGTCCATTGTACCTAAAACTACACTTCAAAGTGAGTTTCTTTTGTCAGTGTTGAAGGCTGGCAATGGGACTTTTACTTTCTGAAAATAAAACAAACAAGAAAATATCAGAGGCTTTTATATAAATATCTATGAAATATAATATATACAGTATATATATGTATGCATGTATATGTGTATGCATGTGTGCAGATGTGTATATGTATACATGCATGTGTATACCTATGTGTATGCAGGTATATGTACACATATACATACATACAATGAAAGTTTGGTGTTCTTCTAGGTGGTCTGTACAGAGGATTACAGTGAACAGGTTATTTAGTTTCTTGGAGCCATAGAAATGTGTCTTGGTGGTCTGCAGAGGCAAGAGGCTTAGTTGAAGAACTGTCTGAGTTTCATTTGGCACTAGGATTTGAGCTGTGTGTGTACGCCAGCATACACTCCTCTGAATTAAACTACTGAATGTATTCTCAAGTTCGAAATGTGTCTTAAATGTCCCAGTAGTAAAATGGTGCTTTGAGGGAGACACTCCTGAAGCACTTAATGCCTAGGAAACAGATTTCCAGTCCTTGCTGTATCTGTAACATGAAAAGCACTAGACACTGTCATCAGGTTCTTCACCGCAGCCCTTCCACCAGCTTCCAAACTCCCTGCCCTTGCCTGCGTGCCTAACAGGTGCTGCCAGCCCCCTCCTGCCTGCACTGCTCTGGGACATCAGTTAGTTGTAAGGCTCAGAGTGAGGCTGAGCTAGAGCACTGTTTACAGAACAGGACAAACAGTATGGAGTGGCAGTGAAAATACGTTAAAAAATATTCAATTTGCAAGCAAAAAAATTAAGGAAATGGCACTAAGAGAATTTTATCATTAGTGCCTATCTTTGTTACGTGAGTTCAAAGGGAGTTCACGTGAAATGTCTCTTCCTGGGGCATCTTTGCTCAGTTACGCTCCCCTCTATCACCCATGCACACATTAACTCGGCTTCTTATTATATCGATAAATCAGTGAATCAGGTTTTTATTTAAGGCTGATTACAGGGCCAACACTGTGCTAGGGACTATGGAGGCATTTTAGAAAGTCAAATGATCCATTTCCTTGCCAAGGAAAGTACAAGCCTGTTGGGGGAAGAAAGAGTCATTACTAGACTCGTGTGAGAGCTTATTTTGCGTATCAACCTTAGGGAACTCTGTGACAGTTGAGTTGTCTTGACTGTCTATTTACATAATGGTTCCTTGCCCTAAGAGGGATAGGAGAGGGCTGGGGAAATGTCATACAGTCACCCTCTGTATCTGCAGGTTCCACACCTTCGATTCAACAAACTGCAGATCAAAAGTATTCCCCCCCAAAATTCCAGAAAATTCCAAAAAGCAAAATTTGAATTTGCTGTGCACCAGAGATGATTTACATAGCACTTGCATCGTATTTACAACCATTTATATAGCATTTACATTGTATCAGGTATTATAAATAATGTAGAGATTATTTAAAGTATTCAGGAGGATGTGCCAAGTTATATGCGAATACCACGCCATTTTACTGAAGGGAATTGAGCATTTGAGAAGTTTGGTATCCACGGGCATTATGGAATCAATCCTCAGCAGATACGGAGGAAGGACTGTATGTTAATTTCCCAGGGGCTCTGATTATCTGAGTTGAAGATTAGTTAGAGGAAGAGCTGTGACTGGCTTCCTCTCAAAGGCAACTTTACCCTCTTTGCCTACTAGGACCTGGGGCTCTTTCTATCACGGCTGAAATGCTGGGGACTAAATTTCCTTTGCTTGCATACTTGGGATCCTTGACTAGTGTTGTTGCAATTTCTCATCTTTACTCTGTGTGTTTCCTTCATAAAGATCACATTTTGGCTCGCCTTAACTCTCTATTTCTACCTGGTGCCTCAGCTTTCATTGGCTTTAAGACAGTACTTCTCCAAGTGTGGTTTGTAGATTCCTAGTTGTCTCTGGGACTCTTCTAGTGGGTCCCCAGGTCCAAACTATTTTCCTAATAATATAAAGTGTCATTTTCCCTTTTCACTCTGTTGATATTTGCACCAGTGATGCAGAAATCAACGGTTGGCAATGCTGCTGGTGCTTTAGCAAAGATCAAAGCAAAGGCCCCATCCTGTATTTACTGTCTATGTTATATTCTTCCCCAGTGCCACACACTCAGAATTTTAAAAAGTTAAGGATGTCTTGATGAACCAACTTAAGGACTTAAGAATGTCCTGATGAAATAACAAACGTGTTCATTTTTGTTCTTGTAAAACAGTGTCGCTCGTTTCACTATGTTTTGAAAATAGTTATTTTCCATAAGATGTTACTTGTGTTAATATTTAATGAGTGTTCTCCATATTCTGTGTGGTGAAAGGTGAAGTATGCATGAAGTTCTGCTTCTGCATATCAAAGTATGAAGACTGTGTCTGGGAAAATTACTGTGAGATTGAGCTATCTAGTCAGTTTTTCATAGAATATCACTTTTGCTTGAAAGAACAACTGATAGACACACTGTGGTTATTCAGACATGGGGATTAGGCAGGTATTTTCTTGAAAAAGAATGAAGCGAGACTGTCACCTTAAGGAAAACAACTGACAGAATTTGTTGCCAATGACAAAATTCAAGCCTTTATGCAACAATTAGAGTTCTGGAAAACGTTTAACTGCACTATGACAGCTTCTCAATAAAGACCTTTCTGAGGAGATGGGAGGTGAGAGTAATAAATGTGATTTTTTTAATATTGTATAATGAAGTGTGTCAGTACTTGGAAGATGTTATAAAATCAAGGATGGGTTAGAAAGTTCCTTTGGAAGTGCCATAGAGACAAATGGACTTTTAAGTGTCTACGTATGAAAAGTTCGTTGAGATGATCTCAGATTCCGCATTATGATTAATGTTTAAAAGACCACTACTTGTTGAATTTTGGTGCAGTAGCAAAGGACAGACACCACAATGACCTGAAAAGGATATAAAAATAATTCTGCCTTTTCCAATTATATATCTGTATGAAGCAGGATTTTCTTTAGCTACTTCCACAAAAAATAACACATGGTAACCGATTGAATATTGAAGACATGGTATATGACACGGATTTCTGGTTGGTCCTTTCTCCCTTAATGGTTCTTATTATACAGGTCTGGATTTGGCCAGATCCTAAGTATATCCGTTCCAATTACACAATAGAAGACTGGGGACCCATTGACCCACTGTGATATCTTCTTGAGCAAGGCTTTAACTTATCTTCGGGCCTCCATAAGCCCTAACCCTAATGGGCAACATGATGGCCGTTGGGACTCCAAGGTACCAGTGTCAGATCAGACATTGTACCCAGTAACTCTCAAAATGTTTGGGTATTCCCCTTCTCAGATATTCTGGAGACATCTGAAGGCCACTTTGGGGGAAAGATTAGGGCAAGATTGATGTTATGTATTTTATATACTTGTAAGAACATTACAAGTTCCTTCCTTAAAGGAACATTGCCTCCTTGTTCATTAATGGGTTCTGGGTCTTGAACTCACTCAGATTTAATAACAGAATGAGAGATCACAACTTTCCAGTGTTGTAGCTTACATGAACAGTTCTCATTTTTTTCTCAAATAAGACAAATAATTGGTTTCCCGTATTTTTAATCCCTAGGAACACCATGGTCTATTATCCTTGGTCATAGATCTTTGTGTGTCAAGATACCCTGGTTGCCACATAAGTCTTGCTGCCCATTACAGTAGCCATATGCATCCCTTAAGGACTGCCACCTAGTATCTGTCATTCCAGAACCTATTATTCCCCCAGATTCTAGAGATCTTAGTTCTAGGACAGCCATCATCAAACCATCAAAATGGACAAGCCACCTGTACCTGTGCACCCTTCATCTTGTTGGTGAAGGGTTGGTTCTCTGGGTCCTCCTGGGAAGTGTGGTCAGATGGCAGGTTCTCCAATCTTGTATAATAAATCCGTTCTAACATTCTTACACTCATTCCTGAGTTTTCCACTGATAATTCTCCTAAGGCAATTATGGCATCTCCACATTTGTTGTGGGTCAGTGTTGTGTCCTAACTTTAAGGAGCCATATCAGAAACATATTCAGGCTGGCACTAAGTGTCCTTGACAAGGCATTAAACTCTGAATCATGAGGGAGCCTTGCTATGTCAATATGTTATTACCTATCCAAATTTTAGTCCCTCCTGGTCTGATATCCTCAAGAGCTACTGCCACCCTCTTCCTCTGTGTGCTACCAGGGTGTATTAAGCCACGTCTTGTAACTGGCTATTATGTAATATGGCTATTAAGGATGTCTGCTATTTTCTCTTAGAGCAAGCACTCTATTTCCCTGTGAAGACCATGCTATGATCCAACCACAATTACTGCTCTGGAGGCAATGAGGTTCCCACATGGGTAGCCCTAGGAAAGGACAAGCATCACGTAGCAAGATGTCTGCCATGGGTATTTTCAGGGTGTCCGGACAAGGCGCACACCCTCTTCTAGCAATAAGGAGACAGTTAATTATGCTGGCCTGAAGGGTTCCAGAGGATTTTAGGGGTTCACAAACCTTAAGTTCATCTACCCAAAGGCCTCACCTCAGGGACTTCCTATTTTCCTGTCAGCTGTTGAGCTTATACATGGAGTCTCCTCTGTAGCTCTGTGTCTTTATTATTACACCCTGGCCATGATTTTCAGCATAGTCTGCCTCATGATTCCACAAGACAAAGGTTTCTTTTTACACTACCGTGGAAGTTTTCTGACTTTCACAGCCTGCCTTGAGTTGTAAGGAGACTAACTTTGAGCCCATCAATTTTTTTCCACAAGACTTCTGAAGCAGTTAACAAAAGTAGCCAACTCCACACTCTTAGAATAACCTTTGCCCCATATTGTTCATTGTCACAGATGCTGCTTTCACCTTCTACCCAACCCTCCTCCCAATTAACCACCCGTAGGAATCTTAGTGCTTAGTACTGGCTACTGCCACCTGAGTTACTACTGTCTGACCAGGTCAAGAATTCCCTCTCACGAGTCTGCTTTCTAGGGCCAATTTTGATACGAGTTTTCTTCGTCAGTGTTTCTGTCAGAAAGCTTAAACTATGACAAGAGTTTGAAGGCAGGTAGTCTATGTGGGGGGGAAGTCTTTGCAGGGAACGGGAGTTGGGGACTGAGAAGAGTAGTCGGAGAAGATGGGAAGCCAGTATAGGGTATATTTTGCCTGTATTCCTACTGTGGGCAACTGAGGCTAGACTGTCCTGAGATCTTCCAAGGAACTTGTATAATGAGCCTCAAGGTTATTCACTTGAGGACCAGCACACAGAATCGTTATGCACAGCACCTCCGCCCCCGCCCATGGATTTGAACTTGCTCCACTCATGTAGTCATTCATGCAGGCTCCCCAGGCAGCAGGTTCCAGACTCTGGAGCAGAGCAAGAGTACAGTGCAGTTGAGACAAAGTGCTGTCCGATTACCCATCCTAAGAATGAAGGCACCATTTTTGGCTGGAGCACACGGTGGAATGAGAGGTTGGGAGATGGGGGTACAATGGGTGTTCAACACATGACTTTAGTGATCTTTAGGTTCTTTTTCTTTCCCATTTCTGTTTCTCATGACCATGGGCATGACCTAGACATTGCCTTCATCTGTAACTGCCTTACTCTGAAAAAATTAGCTCCCATTTTGAATTATTGCAAAGTATCTTTAACCAATATTGCACAGTATGATGCCTCTTGATAACAAAGAGAAGTAACAAAACAATAAATAAAACTTTGGAAACAAATTTAGGGTTACCAAAGAGGAAAGGTCAGGGAGATGGATAAATTAGGAGTTTGGGATTAACATATACACACTACTATATATAAAATAATCAACAAGGACCTACTGTATAGCACAGGGAACTCTACTCAATACTTTGTAATAACCTGTATGGGAAAAGAATCTGAAAAAGAATGGGTATATGTGTATGATACCTGAATCACTTTGCTGTACACCTGAAACTAACACAACATTGTAAAATTGACTGTATTCCAATATAAAATAAAAATTAAAAAAACACATTAATATATATACATTGGCATCAGGAGCTCTTTAGGAAACACATTCAGAGCTCCTTTATGTTATCTCCAAAGCTATAATTTAGGGAGCTTGACTTTATTCATTCATCGCATTTTTATTTTGAATCTAATACAGGCCAGGCACTATGTCAGACACATGAGTCCAAGGACAAATGTAAAAAACAAAAAGCTTGCAGTGCTGAAACTGTAGGAAAGCATGCATGTAGCCATGCAAATACACCATTTCAGAAGAGTGTGAGAATTCCTAGTAGATAAATACGCACAATGTTCTGGGATTAGAGAGGAAGGAGGAACCAATGTTTGTTAAAAAGGTAGAAAGAAGGTTTCATAAAGGAGTTAAACTTTGGGGCGGATTTTGAAGGATGAGTTGAGCCTGGGTAGATGGAGAAGTAACAAGGACATTTGCAAAAGCACAGAAGCATGAAGTGTGTCATGCTCACAACGTGGGGATTGAAGCAATATTTTGGGAGTGGTGGTGGGTGAGGGTAGAAATAAGAGATTTAAAATAAAAATTGCATGAGACTTTAGAAATGGATTGTGACATCTTGTATAATGTATTAGTGAGTCTTTTACTGTCGAGAAATCACAGATTTAAATTTTCGCTTCATGATAGAGAGGAAGATAAATTGGAGAAGAAGGTTGGAGCTAGGAGACTGGTTAGAAAATTATTATAATAGGAGAAGATGTATGAATTGGGACAGGGACAGTAGGAATACAAAATGATGGATGGAATTCTGAGATACAACTGAAATAGAATCAACAGAATTTGCTTAATTGATTCTCCTGGCCCCCTTTTATAAGGACTCTTGTCCTTATCTTACCCTAATCTCAATAATTTTATATTAAAGTATGGAAAAAAGAAGAGTAAAGTTTCTATTTGGATGACTGATAGGTAGTACCATTAACTAAGATTAAGATATCAAGGGGAAATCTATATCTGGAGGTGCGGGAAAAAAATGAGTCACTTTTGAGAAGTGTTAAGGTACAAAAGGGGACAGCCCATAGGATGATGCCCAGTAAGGGACCACACTCACTTTCTAGAAGAGCTCCTCTATTTCTTTGATCTCAGTTACCAACTGTATGATTAAGACCATCATGTTTAGATGTCCAGGACAAATTGCCCTTTGGAATTCAAAACAGTGTCTCACAAGCATCTCAGACTCATCATATCCTAAACTAAACCTATTTTCCTCCAAATCGTCTTTATCCAGTGTCATTTATATTAGAAAATGACATTTATTTACATTAGAAAATAGCATTACCATTTAACAGTTTATTAATGTTATGTTTGGTCAAGAAATATGTACTAGCCTGTGCCAGGCACTGTTTTAGGATGCTGAAAGAAAAGCAGTGGTGATCAAAAGCAAGTCTGCTCTCATTTGCAAAGAAAAAAAAAGAACATAAATGAATAACAGGTTAATTGATGATAGCTATCATGAAAAATAAAGCCAACTTAGGGGATAGAGAATGAGAGGAGTATTTTAGATAAGATGGTAAAGGAGTTTCTCTGATGAGGTAAGATTTGAGCAGAGCTCTGGAGAAAGTGAAGAGGTTTGCTCATAGGATACATGCAGTATTACTTTCCTATGGCTGCTGTAACAAACTACGAACAACTTAGTAGCTCAAAACAACACAGATGTATTAGCTTACAGTCTGGAGGTCAGAAGTCCAAAGTGGCTCTTAGTTGGGCTAATATCAAGGTGCAGGTAGAACTGTATTCCCTCTGGAGGTCGAGGGAAACTTTGTTACTTGCCTTTTCCACTTTTAGACGTTAGCTGCTTTCCTTGGCTTGTACTTTCTTCTCTCTTCCAGCATAATGCCTCCTGCTTCTCATAGGACTCGTGACTATATTGGGTCCACCTGAATAATCAACAGTAATCTCCCCCATCTGAAGATACTTAACTTAATCATATCTGCAGGCTACTTTTTGCCATGTCAGGTATTCACAGGCTTGGGGCATTAGGATGTAGATTTTTTTTCTTTTTTGGGGGTGGTGGTGATTATTCTGTCTACTGTACACACTAATACACTAATATTCATTCCTCCCAGGCAGTGGGAGGATACATGTCAAAGCTATGAGGTAAGAGCATGCTTGGGGCTTTTGCTAGGAACCTGGGTGTCATAACTAATCAATCCTTGAATCTTTTCAATGAAAACTTCTAATCATTTCTTGATTATGTATATTTCTATCTTAACCTCTGATCAAAACACAACAATCTTTTATGTGGACTAATATAACCGTCTTTGAAACCACCTCTTGAATCCATTCTTGACTCTTATAAATCTATTCCCTTCAGAGAAATAAGGATCTTTTCAAAATGCAAATTGAATCATGTCAACTCCCTACTTAAAGTTCTTATGTGAATTTCTGCTTGTTCCTAAGTTAATTGGCCATCTATATCCAAATTTTTTGCACATTCTCCTGTATGGTCAGGCCACTCAAGATGGTTGCTCTCTTGCTCTCTGTACATCCCCTGCCCAGCCAGAGCCTGCTTCACCTACACCTACTCACGTGACTGACCTTCCTGCACACTTGTTCCAGGCCCCAGCTTGTGACTGTTCTTATCAAAGGGGCAGTGAGGGGCGTGCCCTTCTACTGGTTTCCCTGGTAACTAATGAGCTCACCTGACGTCAATTCCCCCATAACTGATAATCTCCCTTCCCCCTCCCCGGGAGTGAAGACTGCCACGATGTCCTCCTGCCTGCTGTGAGCGGTGGGGTGTCGCTCTAGACCTTGCTTCAGAGGTGTAAGCTCCCCTATCCATTAAACCATTGATGTCTCTGTTGCTGACTCCACGTTCTTTCTTCGGTCTTGAAGCTGGGCGAGCACAGGGCTTGTAGGCCTGTGGGGTGCAGCCCAACATCTCCCAAAAACCATTCAGTAACTTGAAGGTGCAGACAAAAAAATTCACTGCATAAATAACAACAGAAGTATCACTGGAGCCATTGATGCCTCGGCCAGCCTGCAGGCATGGGGAGCACAAGAGGATGAGGTGAATGACTGCAAATAGAAGACTGAGAAGCTGAGGACACAGACCAAAATCACCCCGAAAAGCCTAACACTAAGTGTTTAAATACTAGGCACAGCTGTGACTACAGGGAAGGGTTTGATAAGTGTGTGCACCTGAGTGTCTGCTTCAGAAAAGCAATACTTCTGAGAGGAGAAGGTAAATAGAAAGGGGAGGAAATTCCGTGGCGGTCCAGTGGTTAAGAATCCATACTTTCATTTCAGGGAGCACGGGTTCCATTCCTGGTCGGGGAACTAAGATCCTGCATGACCTGTGGTGGAGCCGAAAAAAAAAAAAAAAAAAGGAAGGGGAGGGGAGGCATCCTTTATAAACATGTAGTGAAAGGAAAGAGAAGTTCAAGGAGGATATCAGGAACGCTAGATAACTACCTGAAACACTAGATAACTACCTGAAAACCAACTTGCTTCTGCTACTCACCATGTTGTCCAAGGGTGAAGCTGCCCTTCACTCTAGTAGAAAAGGGCACTGTTTAAAAAAATTTTTTTGCGGTACGCGGGCCTCCCACCGCTGCGGCCCCTCCCGCCGCGAAGCACAGGCTCTGGACGCGCAGGCCCAGCGGCCATGGCTCACGGGCTCAGCCGCTCCGCGGCATGTGGGATCCTCCCGGACCAGAGCACGAACCCGTGTCCCCTGCATCGGCAGGCGGACCCTCAACCACTGCGCCACCAGGGAAGCCCGAAGAGGGCACTTTTGAACAACATTCTGAAGTGTTGTCCAGAAAAATGAACTGGAACAGGAAAAACACATTCCATCCATACAGAGTTACGGTAGGAAGAGAAAATGAAAACAAAACACTAAAGCTATTGAAATTTCCCCCATAGACCTCAAGCACAAAGCAGAAGAAAACGGTAATACTCTAAACTGAATGAAAGAGCCTCAAACGAGCATTTCATGATTTCTGCTGTAACTGAATATAACTAAGAACCTAACTAACTAATTAGGAAGGAACAGCTCTTCCTTTTAGTAGAATGCCAAATAACAATGATGAAGCTAGAAAATTGCAGTTTTGCAACCATCAGTTATAATTCGGGCAAGAATTTTCAACAGGTGTTAAAACTCGTGGGTGGAAATTTTGTTGAGGAGCAAGGTATTTGCCTAGAATCAAGATATTTATTACATAAAAGAAAAATAGTAACATGGTGGAGGAAACTAGTGGGTAGTACTTCAACCTAGTGATCAAAGTTAACTTCTCTAATAAAGGTAACATTGACATCATCTGTAGCCTGATGTGATGCAATGAGAAGACACATCAGTTATTCAGCCCTGCAGCCAGAAATGCATAACTGGACTCTAATCATGGGGAAACATTAGATAAACTCAAATGGAAGAAATATCCTCCCAAAATGTCAATGTTGTGGGGAAAGGAAAAAAGGTGAAGGAGTTATTCCAGATTAAATGAGATTAAGGAGACGTGATAAATAAATACATTGCATGATCCTGGATTGCACCCTAGGTAGGAGAAAACAATACTACCTAGGACATTTTTGGATGTCAAGTGGCCAAGCAGACCCTACGCAGCAGCACAGTGGCTGCTGAGGCCAAAAGGATCATTCATTCCTGCAGCTGTTGAGTTGACCTGCCACACTTTCCCGGATTTGGCCAGTAAGGAGACAGGAAGCCCAAATGGATTCAGGCAGTTTATTATTGACACAGTGTACAGGAGGTCATCACGGTATCAGCTCCCCATGTCCCCCATCTCGCAACATGATGCCGAGTGGAGAGGCCAGGTAACAGGTGGCATGAGTGGTGGGATTTGCTAAGGGGCCAATTGTAAGGTGGAGCCAAATAGTTATGTAGATCACTCAGAGGGCTGCAGCTGTGTCGTGGGGGGTTGGGGAGAAGAAAGTCCTGGGCTCAAATGAAACTAAGGAGAGGGATGAGACACAGCTCCGTGGCAGCTCCTCTCAAGGCTGGGTATCTCTCCTCGATCCAGGAGGATTCTAGGGTGTCTGCCAGGACGCAGGGGAGACTGGTCAAGCCTTGCCTATGTGGACTACGTGGAGACATGCAAGGTGTTAGGGTGCCGGGTGGCAGAACTACTGCCCTATGTTGCAGGCAGAATAATGCTCCCCTCTCACCCTCGCGATGGCTACTCCCTAATCCCAGACCTGCAAATATGTTACTTTACGTGGCTAAGTGACTTTTCAGCTGCGATTAAGGTTACAGATCTTGATGAGAGATTATACTGGATTATCTGGGTGGGCTCAACTTCATCACACGAGTCCTTAGACGTGAAGAACCTCCCTGTGGTTAGAGAGGGAGATACAACAATTCCTGACCCACCACTGCTGGCCTTGAAGATGGAGGAACGAGGCCACAGGCCAAAACAATGGCAGCGGTCTCTGGAATCTGGGAATGGCTGTCATCCTGTAGCCAGCCAGGAAACAGGGACCTCAGTCCTACAACATCAAGGAACTGAATTCTTCAACAACCCAAATGAGCAAGGTAAGATTTCCCTCCTAGAGCCTCCAAAAAGGAGCTCAGCCTGCAGTGCCTTGACTGTGGTCCAGTGAGAACTGTACAAGATTTGTGACCTACAGAATTATGAGAAATACATGTATATTTTTTTAAGTCACTAAATTTGCTGTGATTTGTTACAGCAGTGATAGAAAATGAATATAGCCCGCAATGTTTTAACTGGCTAAGTTGGAATATGGGCTGTGGTATTATAATCCTTACTATTCCTAGAATTTGATACTGTACTATGGTTGCACAAGAGTTCTTTTGTTCTTAGGAAATACTCTGAGGTATTTAGGGGAATGGGAATATATATTGCAGTTTACACTCAAATGGTGTCACAAATGTGACAAAATGTTAATGATTGGTGAAATCTGGGTAAAGAGGTCTCAGTAAAGGGTACCATTCTTATATCATTCTTGCGATTTTTAAGTTTGAAATTATTTCCAGATAAAAAGGTTTTTTTTTTTTTCTTTTTTAAGTACTAAGTAACATCCCCTGTGCTCCTTCTACTTAAGCCTTAATTAACACGACCTACCAGCTCCATGGCTCCGGCTTAGGTTTTTAGCCTCGTAGTATCTGCTTCACTCTCCCCCTCTCTCTCCGTGGCCCAGCCTCTCTGCTCTTCCTCAGAGCCTTCACACACGTGGGTCTGCCTGCCTGGTACACTCTTTGCCCGTTCTTGTTTGACAGTAGCAATACCAAAGAAAGATAAGGCAGGAAAGAATACAAAAAAACCCTTTCAACCATTCATGCACTCTACAAGACAAAAATTCATAATACATTAAAAGGCTAAATAACATTTCAGTGCATTTTAAAAAGTTTAAATTCCTGACTCGGGAATAAATAACTAATATAAGGAACAGAGGTTTTCCCAGTTAAAGACTTGCATTTTTCTATATTAAATGTTTGTTGTAAAAGCTTACTTTAATAATAAGAAGAAAGGGGTGATTTTAGGAGAATATTGTGAGTATTTTCTGCAGAACCATACTTTGGATAATGCCAAGTCCATATTCGGGCAGAAGGGAGCGGGCTTTCTCTGGAAGTGCCTCCTCAGGGCTCTTCTAGCCACACATATACTCGGAAAAACAGGGTCATATGATGTTATATTGCATTACATACAACATTGCACAGCATACATTACACAGAACATGGCAACTTCATGTTCATTCACTACATTACTTCTATACGTTACACAGATTATATTACATGCAGCATAACATTATCTAGGGTCATACAACGTTATGCCCACTTACAAAGTTCAAGGTCCAGTCTCAACGCTCTTTGGAGTGTCATCTGCCACATCCAACTTGGATAACAGTGGCTCATTTCCTCTTATCCTTATTCACTGAACAAATAATTACCTATGACAAGCATTTGCTTTCCTATATGTCCAATGCACTGTGTAAAGTGATGAGGAAACAAATATATGTCCATATATAATTATCAGATCAGAAGGGATGTGAATCCAGAAAATGAAATAGTTGTTTTAATATGCTCAAGATTTGTCTCTATTAATTTTATGCTGAATGTGTATACGGTCGGAGACAGATTCCTTATTTATTACCCCATAGTAAATACTAAGTGCCCCTGACCCCTGCTCCGTGCCCTGCCCCTTGACCATGCGTGGGGGGGGCCAGTGGAAATGCGTGAGGAACAGAGAACAAAGGATTAACAATGGACTGTTAGATAGCCATCCCACTTTCCTCCTGAAAGGCAGAAAACACCCTTTGTTCTTTTTTTTTTTTTTTTTTTGCGGTACGCGGGCCTCTCACTGTTGTGGCCTCTCCCCTTGCGGAGCACAGGCTCCGGACGCGCAGGTTCAGCAGCCATGGCTCACGGGCCCAGCTGCTCCGCAGCATGTGGGATCTTCCCGGACCTGGGCATGAACCGGTGTCCCCTGCATTGGCAGGCAGACTCTTAACCACTGCGCCACCAGGGAAGCCCATCCTAACCCCTTTTAAGGTAAATATATCTTTCCAAGATAAACCCTGAGTATCTCAGATTTTATGACCTATAGATGTCTCCAAGGTCTGGGTTTCAGACTTTTTGAAATATAAATGCCTACCGACATAGTTCCTGAGATTTCCCAACACCTTGGGAGCTTAATTTAGGGACCTACTCCAGGCTGTAAGAGAAGTTTTATTCTCCTTTCTGATCTCTGAACAATTAACTAAACAAATGGATACAGACCTAATTCTCATGGCATGTGAAGAGTCTAGGGAAGGTATGACTTTTACAGGAACACAGAAATCCAAGGAAGTTTTAATTCCCCCCAGAAGTTGATAAAGAAGTTCAAAGGCAAGAGACATAATGAAGGATTATGATGATATGATACGCAGGTGATACGCAAAATCTTCATAGAAGATTTTCTTCTGGCTGAAGTTTGAATGGTGGATATAATTTCCATAGTGCATTTAAGATAGTAGTGATTTCTTATAATTTATGAATAATAAAGTTTATTGTGTATAAATTATAAGAATTGCTGCTAATAATTTATAAGGTTTAAAAAATACAGAATTTACAGTTGGTCCATTTTTTGTTCTTGTATACCTAAATAAACTTTGCAAAATAAGAATCTTAGCAATAACACATCATCAACCTTGTTTATAGAAGAAACAAAAATAAAATGATCACGAAAATAAAATGAATTTGAGTTATTTGATAAAAAACTTAGCTGAAAAAAAATTTAAACTTTATTCTCCTGTGATATCTTTTCTTTGTTATCTCATCAAATTGAACTCTTTTATTCATTTTTCTATTTGGGATCGTATTGAAGCAAGGTAGATAAATTTTTATATACCTTAATTAAGTAACTGGAGTAAACAGTCTTCTAGCTAATTATGTGTTTCTCCTCTCCCTTCCTCATTCTTTTGGATTACATAGGGAATGACAATATTGCTCTGAATTTACTGCAGCAAAATGCTTGGATTTCAAAGCATACACAATGAGAAAAGACATATGAGAGGATGGCCAGTACAAAATAAAGATCAGTTTTTCCCCAGAAATTGATGAAAATATATCATCACATAATATTTAAGAACTTTCTTATGGCTAAGTAATTACTCAGTGCAAAAGACAGTTATTATAATTTTAATCAGGTCCAAAGAACAAATTACATTGCTACTTGTCAAAATGGAGGTTAAACACAATTTGAAATTGAGCATATCATGGAAAATGAAATCTATGTTCTTAAAGGTGACCAAATGTACATGGACTACAGAGACATTTTTAGTACAGTATCATCAGTATTCAGTTAGAAATTAAAAATCAGAAATACTAGTTGTAGCTGAATTTCCATTCATGTCATTTGCTTTTTCATTCCTTAAATATTATATATATATTATATTGTTTAATTCAGCAAAGTAGTAACAGATGCAAAAACAGTTGCATTTGAGAAAATACTTCTAAATTTAGTTTCTTAAAATTAAAATTTTATGTTTGAATATTTAAAAACCATTTTAAAATAAAATTAATACTGTTGATTAAACAATCTGATTTCTTTGGACTATTAAAATTCAACTATTTTGTCCAAAATGTTATTTAATATTCTTGTAAAATGGAATTTACATTGTACATATATTGTAATAACGTTGCTGTATTTTTAAAAACAAGACATCATTTACCTATGAGCTGAAAAACAAATTTGAATATGAACTTAAATTTCCCTATTATTTCAAGGTGCTTTCTGTAAATGGAAAGCTTAATGTGCAAAAGTTACAAGGAACATCCACAATTCATGGAGAAAGGAACAGTAAACACAGCAAGTCGTACACAATTTTAAATAGCTGTCTTCTCAATTGTAAACGTTTGTTGACCTTATATGAATTACTCATCTCACAATCCATTGATAAAATATCAGTCCTCCTCAGCAGGTTGTTTTAAAATCCTGAATGATACACAGTGCAATGATTACATTTCCTCTCTGCCATGTGCATTTTAGAAAACCCCACTAACAGGGAGATCGAAACTGCCTGCTAAACGCTTTCTCAAAGATTGTTTGGTTTTAAACTGTATTTAATGCCGAAGTGAAACATATTCCACATCCAGGAAAATCATACTGGTGATGAAACCCTTCAAAGCTTAATAAAAGAGTGTAGAAAAAAACCTACCTGTCTTCTAGAATTAGACTGTATGAAGGTAATTGAGCCAAATGGCAGTTTTAAACCCAAGTGAAATTACTTCCACTGCATAGAATATGAGACATCTGAAGATTTATCTGACATTCTTGATACCTCAGCAGTGACACTGATATTGAATGACACATTTGGCATAAGGGAAGGATCATTTCTCTTTAGAATCCTCTGTATTTGTTAATTAAATGATCATTGCTGGATGCATCCTCTTCATGAATATAAATTACTAGCCCAGGAAAGGGCTTATATTTGTACGGCATCTCTTATTATGAAACATTTTCCAGGGTGCAATGAACCCATTTTACATTGCCACTTGACATATTTAGAGATTACTTCATCCAGCACTGCAACATCATCCTTAAATAACTGTGTTATATTCAGGATGTATTTTAGTAAATATAACAGTCTTATCCTGACTTGCGGAAGTTATTTTTTTCCCCTTTAACTAGGCACATATTGCCAGCAGAATTCTGTGCACTCAGACTCTTTGGTAACGGGCTATAATAATCTTATTTCTTTCAGCACCCTATTGACAATTGCTGACATGTCATTAAATTTGACTATCATTGATTTTTATTTCCTTTTGGCACTATTATTTAAACTCAGTGTGATTTCTGAGTAACAGACTGTGCTCCCATGGCTATGTTTCTTACCAGAATATAAGCTTTATGAGGGCAGAGATTTTTGTCTATTTTATTTCCTTTGTATCTCAATGCCCCAAACAGTGCCTGGCACATAGTAAATGCTCAATAGTTTTGATTGACTGAATCAGTGATATAAATAAACAAGAGAGAAGAAACATATATATTTATTATATTATCTTTATTAAAATAATATACAATAATGGATTAATTCCAGACTATAAATTAGAAGTAATTTGTCACCTAATATGGAATAAATATTACAAAACTACAAATAACTGAAAAAACCTAAGAACTTCTGCATTTCAATGGACATTTGTCCTGTTGTTTGCCATCCAATTTCTTTTTAACATCCCTCTTTCTATTGAGAACATTCTCATGAGAATGTCCAAGAGTCTCATTTCTGAGTTTCTACAACTCGAATCCAATATCCCCTGCATTTTAGCCTCTTTTTCAGATATATCATCATAGTCACGTTTTATAGTATAGAATACAGATTATTCATTATACCATTCATCTCATATATAATATTTTGAAAATTTTATATTTTTATTATAGCTGACAGGTTTTGGTATTAAGTTTATGTTCCATCCTCCTTTAATGTTTTTCTTCTGCAAAACTTTGCATACAACTTTTCCTTGAATGTTTGATAGAATTAACCAGTATAACTATCCAGTCCTGAAGTTTTATTTTGGAGAGTTTTCTTTTTGGTCTCTTTTGGTGAATTTACTATATGCCCTTGAAATGAATGGGTGTTCTTCATTTCTCTCAATTACTGAAAGAGTGGTGTAGCAGTCATCTGCTATGGTTGTGGAATTGTCTGTTTCTCCCTTTAATTTTAAAATTTTGATTCTTCATGTAATTTGGGGCTCTTTTGGTAGGTGTGCACATAATTTATGGTATTTTCTCATAAATTATACCTTTTATGATTACTAAATGTTGCTCTTTATTTCTGGTATTACCCTTTGTATTTATGTCAATTTCATTTGATATAACTACTCTAGCCTTCTTATGTTTATAGTTTGCATGGTACACTCTTTCACTATTGTTTACTCTCAACTTATTTTCATTTTATATTAAAATGTGACCCTCATAGGCAGCTTGTGAATGGGTTTTGCTTTTTAAAAAATTCTGCCAATCTCTGGCTTTTAATGGAAGTATTTAGACCAATAATATTTAATGTAATTTTTGATATGGTTGGGTTTAGGTCTACCATTTTTAATGTTCCATTTGTATCCTCTATTTCCCCCCTTATTTTCATTTTTATGCTTTCTTTTGAATTATTGGAATATTTTTGATATTCTATTTTAACCTATTGGGTATTTTTGCTAAATATATTTGTTTTGTATTATATTGCAGTCTACATAACTAAACATGTACCATCTACTTGGCATTAATATTGTATCACTCATTTAAAATGTAAAAAGTTTGCAACCAGATAGGTTCTTTTACCCCCATGCTCAACTGACTTTATTATAGTTTTCATATGTATGGCATCTACAAATATTACCCACCTGTTAATGAACTTTTAATTTTTTAATTAATTTTTATTGGTGCATAGTTGCTTTACAATGTTATGTTAGTTTCTACTGTACAGCAAAATGCATCAGCTATACATATACATATATCTGCTAGTTTTTGGATTTCCTTCCCATTTAGGTCACCACAGTGCATTAAGTAGAGTTCCCTGTGCTATACAGTAAGTTCTCATTTGTTGTGTATTTTATACAATAGTATCAATAGTGTATATGTGTCAATCCCAATCTCCCAATTCCTCCCACTACCCCCTTCCCCCTTGGTATCCATAGATTTGTTCTCTATGTCTGTGTTTCTATTTCTACTTTGCAAATAAGATCATCTATATCATTTTTCTAGATCCCACATATATGTGTTAATACACGATATTTGTTTTTCTCGTTCTTATTTCGCTCTGTATGACAGTCTCTAGGTCCATCCATGTCTCTACAAATAACCCAGTCTCGTTCCTTTTTATGGCTGAGTAATATTCCATTGTATATATGTACCACATCTTCTTTATCCATTCTTCTGTTGATGGACATTTAGGTTGCTTCCATGACGTGACTTTTGTAAATAGTGCTGCTATGAACATTGCGGTGCATGTATATTTTTGAATTATGGTTTTCTCAGGGTATATGCCCAGCAGTGGGATTGCTGGGTTATACGTAGTTCTATTTTTATTTTTTTAAGGAAGCTCCATACTGTTTTTCATAGTGGCTGTATCAATTTACATTTCCACCAACAGTGCAGGAGGGTTCTCTTTTCTCCACACCCTTTCCAACATTTACTGTTCGTAGATTTTTTTAATGATGGCCATTCTGACTGGTGTGAGGTGATAACTCATTATAGTTGTGATTTGCGTTTCTCTAGTAATTAGTGATGTTGAACATCTTTTCACGTGTTTGTTGGCAATCTGTCTTCTTTGAAGAAATGACTCTTTAGGTCTTCTGCCCATTTCTTTTTTAAAATTAATTAATTTATTTATTTTTGGCCTTATTGGGTCTTCGTTGTTGCATGCAGGCTTTCTCTAGTTGTCGTGAGCAGGGACTACTCTTCACTGCGGTGCGCAGTCTTTTCACTGTGGTGGCTTCTTTTGTTGTGGAGCACGGGCTCTAGGTGTGTGGGCTTCAGTAGTTGTGGCATGCAGGCTCAGTAGTTGTGGCTCACGGGCTCTAGAGCACAGGCTTAGTAGTTGTGGCACACGGGCTTATTTGCTCCGCAGCATGTGGGATCTTCCTGGACCAGGGCTCGAACCCGTGTCCCCTGCATTGGCAGGCAGATTCTTAACCACTGCACCACCAGGGAAGCCCTAGGTCTTCCGCCCATTTTTGGATTGGGTTGTTTGTTTTTTTGTTATTGAGCTGCATGAGCTGCTTGTATATTTTGGAGATTAATCCTTTGCCAGGATTAATATAATTATTATAATTATTATAATATTATAATTATATAATATATATATTATATAATAATTATATAATATATATAATATATATATAATATATATAATATATATATTATATAATATATAATATTATAATATATTATAATTATTATATTAATATAATTGCCAGGATCATATAACTGGAATCATGTAGTATTTGTCCTATAAAGTTCTCTTTAAATACCATTTTCACTGTACCCTATGAACTATAAAGTGGAGTATTTAAAATATAGCTGTACGTTTAAACTAAATTTATATTATTTTTTGTTCAGTGGGTTATTCTGAAGTGTGTTTTGAAATTTCCAAATGTAAGTTTTGTAAACTCTGTCTTTCCATTACTATTTCTAGTTTAATTGTCTCGGGGCAAGGAAACTTTCTTCTTTGAAACTTGTCTTTTTAAAAAACATTTATTTATTTATTTATCTTTTTATTTATTTTTGGATGCGTTGGGTCTTCATCGCTGCATGCAGGCTATCTCTATTTGCGGCGAGCGGGGGCGACTTTTCACTGCTGAGCTGGGGCTTCTCATTTGCGGTGGCTTCTTGTTGCAGAGCATGAGCTCTTAGGCACGCGGGCTTCAGTAGTTGCAGCACTGGGGTTCAGTAGTTCCAGAATGCAGGCTCTAGGGCATGCGGGCTTCAGCAGTTGTGGCTCATGGGCTTAGTTGCTCCACTGTATGTGGGATCTTCCTGGACCAGGGATTGAACTAGTGTCCCCTGCATTGGCAGGTGGATTCTTAACCACTGTGCTACCAGGGAAGTCCCAAAGCTTGCCTTATGACTTAATGTTATGGTCAACTATTACAAATGTGGGATATATCTTACTAAGATAAGGTAGAGTATCCAGGCAGTGGGATATTTAATTAATCTTGATAGCTTTGACTTTAAAGTGAAAAAGGAAATCCAGTTGTTTTATTTCTCAATAGATTTTTTGATTTTTATTTAGAAGTCCAGAGAAAGAGGTAATTATATATATAATTTATTTTTAAAACAAATAAATAAAAGAGAGAGAAATATAAACAAAATCTGAGAGCATTTGCAAAGGGTAAGAATATGTTGATGGACTGTTGGAGCGTGGAATCTAAGTTATATTAGGAGGAAAGGGATATCATGGTGGTAGGCAGGGAGAATGGCTTCTAGATATACAAGAGTGGGAACAATGAACTGGAAATATAGGAAGTATTGATTAAAGAACTTCATGTTTAAGGTTTCAGAGTGGATGGATTTACTGTGATTTCAATATACACTGGGAACAAATGGGTTGAAGAAAAGCAATATTGGAGGTGAGATGGGCAGTTACTGAGGGAAGGGATGGTGGATGGGTCACATGGGTGCATAAGACATCAAGAATAATTGTAAGAATTGAGGATGAGAGAAAGACAAGAAACAAGGAGATAAAATCATCTTTAAATGACAGGAACTGACTAAAATGCAGTATATACTGTTATGGACCGAATTGTATACCTCCCAAAATTCATATGTTGAAACACTCACCCCTACTATAGCTGTATTTGAAGGTAGGGCCTTTGAAGAGGCAATAAAGGTTAAATGAGGTCATAAGGATGCAGCTCTAATCTGGTATGACTAGTGTCTTTATAAGTAGAGGAAGAAACACCAAGGATGCATACACATAGAGAAAAGGCCAGGTGAGGACACAGCAAGAAGGTGGCCATGTGCAAGCCAAGGAAAGATAGCTCAGGAAATACTGAATCTGCAGACACCATGATCTTGAACTTCCAGCCTCCAGAACTGTGAGAGATAAATGTTTGTTATTAAGCCATCCAGTCTGTGGTATTTTGTTATGGCAGTCTTAGTAGACTAATACAATGGCAAAAACTAAGAGGCACGTCAGGGGATATAGCTAGGTGGCATGAGATTTAGGAGATTTTAGATCTTTAAAAAGGAAGGAAGGAAAAGGGGACATAAGAAGTAAATAGTAAACAATGAAAGAGTCAGTGTCACTTCTTTTTTGTGAGTGACTTGGAATGTAAGGGAAACCATCTTGACTTGAGAGAACTGCAGTTGAAGCTATGCCCATGAGGGAAGTGAGGTTTCATCTCACAGAATAGGAGGAGAAACCATGTAGAGAAGACAAGTATTCAGTGGAGTGCGTTAATTACAAATGTGCTCCAGAGAGTACAATGAAAGAGGACCATGCCTCTATTGACACATCTTCCTTTGTGTCTTATATCTGCAGTTCTCACACCCATCTCTGAACATCTGTAGTAATTTCCTCTCTTAACCTTTAGTGAGTTTTACTTACACAGTTCTTCACATACTGTACGATCCATGTTTTCTACATTTTTCCAAGTAATAGTGATAGAATTCTATTGATCTCTACAGCTTTTTTCTTTTCCTCTCATTTTAATCTTTCATTATTTAGTTAATATTGATCTGTCATTGAATATGTGCAAACTTATGTCACCAGTTAAGATCTAAGAACACTGATTTATGATTTCAAAACATATTAAAAATTACAGTAATCAAAATAGTGTAGTGCTGTCATAAAGACAGACATATAGACCAATGGAACAGAACAGAGAGCTGAGAAATACACCCACACATACATGGTCAAATGATCTTTGATAAGTGTATCAAGACTACATAATGGGGAAAGGATAATCTCTTCAACAAATGGTGTTGGGAAAACTGGATATCCACATGTAAAAAATGAAATTTGACCTTTATCTTACACCATCCACAAAAATAAATTCAAAATATATTAAAGACTTAAATATAAGAACTGAAACAATAAAATTCCTAGAAGAAAACACAGGGGAAAACTTCATACTATTGATCTTGGCAATGATTTCTTGGATATGACACCAAAAGCTCGATAACAAAAGCAAAAATAGACAAGTGGGACTACATGAAACCCAAAACCTTCTGCTTAGCAAAGGAAACAAATGACAGAGTGAAAAGGCAACCAGTGGAATGGAAGAAAATATTTTCAAACCATATATCTAATGAGGAGTTAATACCCCAAATACATAAGGAACTCCTAAACTTAATAGCAAAAAAAGGGGAAAAAAACTGATTAATAACGTGGGCAGGGCTTCCCTGGTGGCGCAGTGGTTGAGAGTCCGCCTGCCGATGCAGGGGACACGGGTTCGTGCCCCGGTCCGGGAAGATCCCACATGCTGCGGAGCGGCTGGGCCCGTGAGCCATGGCCGCTGGGCCTGCACGTCTGGAGCCTGTGCTCTGCAACGGGAGAGGCCACAACAGTGAGAGGCCCACATACCGCAAAAAATAATAATAATAATAATATGGACAAAGGACCTGAATAAACATTTTTCCAAAGAAGACATATAAATGGCCAACAATATGAAAAGATATTCAACACACTCAACAGCAGGTAACTACAAATAAAAACCACAGAGAGATATCACCTCACAGCCATTAGAATGGCCATTATCAAAAAAAAACAAAACAGAAAAACAAGTGTTGGGGAAGATGTGGAGAAATTGGAGCCTTTGACACTCTTGGTGGTTAAGTGAAACGGTGCAGCTACTATGGAAAAATTTATGGAGGTTACTAAAAGAAATTAAAAGTAGAATTACCATTTGATTAAGTGATCTCTCTTTGAATATCCAAAAGGATTGAAATCAGGATCTTTGAGAGATATTTGTACTCCCATGTACATTGTACCATTATTCATAAAAGCCAAGAGGTAAAGGCCTAAATGTCTATTCATGTATGAATGAATACAGAAAATGTGGTATATATTGTACATACAATGGAATATTACTTAGCCTTACAAAGAAGGGAATCCTGTCATATGCTACAAAAATATGGATAACTTAACTGAGTGGAATATGCCAGTCACAGAAGGCCCAAAACTGCATGATTCCACCTATGTGAGTTATCAAAGTAGTGAAACTCATAGAAGCGGAAAGTAGAATAGTGGTTGCCAGGGGTTGGGTGTGGGGTGGGAATGGGGAGTTGCTGTTTAATGGATATAGAGTTTCAGTAATGCAATATGAAAAAGTTCTAGAGATGTAACAATCTGCATCTAAAACAATACTGTACAGTATACTTAAAAAATTGTCAAGAGGCTAGATTTCATGTTATGCATTTTTTTATTACACAGAGAATAACATCGAAGATTACTGAAAGAAAATAACATTATTATATTTTGCTGTTATTTTCATAGTACGTTGGATATTTTTAGGCATATACTAGGTACTACCTGGATACTACAGAGTTCTTAGTTTGTAAAACACTTATCAATGCTACCATATTTTACTAAAGTAGACATAGATCCAGAGAAGTGGAGAGATCTACTCTAAGACCACAGTTAACTCTAAAATTCTAGGGTCTACCTCTAAGCTTTATACTTTTTCTGCTGTACCATCAGGTTCTGATTTTCTGAATTGCTTTAAATAAGGCAATCTAATCCTCCAACTGGTAAAAACGAAAGCATTCTGGTACCACTTTCAGCATCAATTACTATCTTGAGGAATTGCAAAGAAAAATAGAAACTGTGATTATAGTCTTATGTAATAGTCTCAATGAGAAAAAGAACTACTTAAATTCAGAGAGAGTGATTTTATGAGTGTATTTGTAGGGGTTGGTAGAAGGAATATGAATATAGAAAATTAAAACATGTAAATGAATTATAAAGATATCTTTCTTTGGTTTCCTTAGGATAGGGAAGCATAGAAAGCATTCAAGTGAAACATTATGAAAAATTTCTCATTTTACAGTTGCAGATCACTAAAACTCACTTATTCAGATGGGAGATTGTGTTAGATAACAAAGATGACTTCTGTTTTCAAGAAAGATGATCAACAGAGGGAAAAACCACCTTTTGATGTTGATTATATTCAGTACTGATTGGCAGTAGTGAGGGTATCATTTGATATGTCATTGATTTTCCTTTATGTCTTAGAAGAAAGACTCAGTGGTTTCAAATCTTTCTCTCATATTTTCACAAAAACATCCACAAATTCGGCTAAGGAGTGGGAAATGTTTCAGGAAGGAAGAAAACCTTCAGGCAAAACTTTTATTTCTTTTTTTAATTTTTAACATTTTTCACTTTATTGGAGTATAATTGCTTTACAGTGTTGTGTTAGTTTCTGCTGTACAACAAAGTGAATCAGCTATATGTATACATATATCTCCATATCCACTCCCTCTATATTTTTTTTTTTTTTTTTTTTTTTTTGCGTTATGCGGGCCTCTCACCATTGTGGCCCCTCCCATTGCGAAGCACAGGCTCCGGACGCGACGGCTCAGCGGCCCTGGCTCACAGACCCAGCCACTCCGCGGCATATGGGATCCTCCCGTAACGGGGCACGAAACCGTGTTCCCTGCATCGGCAGGCGGACTCTCAACCACTGCGCCACCAGGGAAGCCCTCCCCTCCCTCTTAAGCTTCCTTCCCAACCTCCCTATCCCACTGCTCTAGGTCATAACAAATCATCGAGCTGATCTCCCTGTGTTATGCAGCAGCTTCCCACTAGCTATCTATTTTACATTTCGTAGTGTATATATGTCAGTGCTACTCTCTCACTTCGCCCCAGCCTCCCCTTCCCCCCTGTGTCAAGCCCGTTCTCTACATCTGCATCTTTATTCCTGCCCTGCCACTAGGTTCATCAGTACCCTTTTATTAGATTCGATATATGTGCATTAGCATCCGGTATTTGTTTTTCTATTTCTGCCTTACTTTACTCTGTATGACAGTCCCTAGGTCAATCCACCTCACTACAGATAACTCAGTTTCATTTCTTTTTATGGCTGAGTAATATTCCATTGTATATATGTGCCACATCTTCTTAATCCATTCATCTGTCGATGGACACTTAGGTTGATTCCATGTCCTGGCTATAGTAAATAGTGCTGCAATGAACATCGTGGTACATGACTCTTTTCGAATTATGGTTTTCTCAGGGTATATGCCCAGTAGTGGGATTGCTGGGTCATATGGTAGTTCTATTTTTAGTATTTTAAGGAATCTCCATACTGTTCTCCATAGTGGCTGTATCAATTTACATTCCCACCAATAGTACATGAGGGTTCCCTTTTCTCCATATCCTCTCCAGCATTTATTGTTTGTAGATTTTTTGATGATGGCCATTCTGACTGGTGTGAGGTGATACCTCACTGTAGTTGTGATTTGCATTTCTCTAATGATTAGTGATATTGAGCATCCTTTCAAGTGTTTGTTGGCAACCTGTATATCTTCTTTGGAGAAATGTCTAATTAGGTCTACTGCCCATTTTTGGATTGGGTTTTTTGTTTTTTTGATATTGAGCTGCCTGAGCTGCTTGTAAATTATGGGGATTAATCCTTTGTCAGTTGCTTTGTTTGCAAATATTTTCTCCCATTCTGAGGGTTGTCTTTTTGTCTTGTTTATGGTTTTCTTTGCTGTGCAAAGGCATTTAAGTTTCATTAGGTCCCATTTATTTATTTTTATTTCCATTTCTCTAGGAGATGGGTCAAAAAGGATCTTGTTGTGTATGTCATAGAGTGTTCTGCCTATGTTTTCCTCTAAGAGTTTTATAGTGTCTGGCCTTACATTTAGATTTTTAATCCATTTTGAGTTTATTTTTCTGTATGATGTTAGGGAGTGTTCTAATTTCATTCTTTTACATGTAGCTGTCCAGTTTTCCCAGCACCACTTATTGAAGAGGCTATCATTTCTCCATTGGATATTCTTGCCTCCTTTATCAAAGATAAGGTGACCATACATGCATGGGTTTATCTCTTGGCTTTCTATCCTGTTCCTTTGATCTATATTACTGTTTTTGTGCTTGTACCATACTGCCTTGATTACTGTAGCTTTGTAGTATATTCTGAAGTCTGGAAGCCTGATTCCTCCAGAACCATTATTCTTTCTCAAGATTGTTTAGGCTATTTGGGGTCTTTTGTGTTTTCATAAAAATTGTGAATTTTTTTGTTCTAGTTCTGTGAAAACATGCCATTGGTAGTTTGATAGGGATTGCATTGAATCTGTAGATTTCTTTGGATAGTGTATTCATTTTCACAATGTTGATTCTTCATATCCAAAAACATAGTATATTGCTCCATCTGTTTGTATCATCTTTAATTTCTTTCATCAGTGTCTTATAGTTTTCTGCATACAGGTCTTTTGTCTCCTTAGGTAGGTTTATTCTTAAGCATTTTATTCGTTTTGTTGCATTGGTAAATGGGACTGTTTCCTTAATTTCTCTTTCAGACTTTTCTTCATTAGTGTATAGGAATGCAGGAGATTTCTGTACATTAATTTTGTATCCTGCTCCTCTACCAAATTCAGTGATTAGCTCTAGTAGTTTTCTGGTAGCATCTTTAGGGTTCTTTATGTATAGTATCATGTCATCTGCAAACAGTGACAGTTTTACTTCTTCTGTTCTGATTTGGATTCTTTTTTTTCTTTTTCATCTTTGATTGCTGTGGCTAAAACTTCCAAAACTATGTTGAATAATAGTGGTGAGATTGGTCAGCCTTCTCTTGTTCCTGATTTTAGAGGAAATGTTTTCAGTTTGTCACCATTGAGAACAATGTTGGCTGTGGGTTTGTCATATATGGCTTTTATTATATTGAGGTAGGTTCCCTCTATGCCTACTTTCTGGAGAATTTTTATCATAAATGGGTTTTGCATTCTGTCAAAAGCATTTTCGGCATCTATTGAGATGATCATATGGTTTTTATCCTTCAATTTGTTAATATGGTGTATCATACTGATTGATTTGCATATATTAAAGAATCCTTGCATTCCTGGGATAAACCCCACTTGATCATGGTGTATGATCCTTTTGATGTGCTGTTGGATTGTGTTTGCTAGTATTTTGTTGAGGATTTTTGCATCTATGTTCATCAGTGATATTGGCCTGTAGTTTTCTTTTCTTGTGACATCTTTTTCTGGTTTTGGTATCAAGGTGATGGTGGCCTCGTAGAATGAGTTTGGGAGTGTTCGTCCCTCTGCTATATTTTGGAAGACTTTGAGAAGGATGGGTGTTAGCTCTTCTCTAAATGTTTGATAGAATTTGCCTGTGAAGCCGTCTGGCTCTGGGCTTTTGTTTGTTGGAAGATTTTAAATCAGAGTGTGAATTTCAGTGCTTGCGATTGGTCTGTTTATATATTAAATTTCTTCCTGGTTCAGTCTCGGAAGGTTGTGCTTTTCTAAGAATTTGTCCATTTCTTCCAGTTTGTCCATTTTATTGGTATATAGTTGCTTGTAGTAATCACACGTGATCCTTTGTATTTCTGCAGTGTCAGTTGTTACTTCTCCTTTTTACTTCTAATTCTGTTGATTTGAGTCTTTTCCCTTTTTTTCTTGATGAGTCTGGCTAATGGTTTATCAATTTTGTTTATTTTCTCAAAGAACCAGATTTTAGTTTTATTGATCTTTGCTATCATTTCCTTCATTTCTTTTTTCATTTATTTCTGATCTTATCTTTATGTTTTCTTTCCTTCTGCTAACTTTGGGTGTTATCTGTTCTTCTTTCTCTAATTGCTTTAGGTGTAAGCTTAGGTTGTTTATTTGAGATTTTTCTTGTTTCTTGAGGTAGGATTGTATTGCTATAAACTTCCGTCTTAGAACTGCTTTTGCTGCATCCCATAGGTTTTGGGTCATCGTGTTTTCATTGTCATTTGTTTCTAGGTATGTTTTGATTTCCTCTTTGAGTTCTTCAGTGATCTCTTGGCGATTTAGTATCATATTGTTTAGCCTCCATGTGTTTGTATTTTGTACAGATTTTTTCCTGTAAATGATATCTAGTCTCATAGCATTGTGGTCGGAAAAGATACTTGATATGATTTCAATTTTACATTTAGCAAGGCTTGATATGTGATCCAAGATATGATCTATCCTGGAGAATGTTCCATGAGCACTTGAGAAGCAAGTGTATTCTGTTGTTTTTGGATGGAGTGTCCTATAAATATCAATTAAGTCCATCTTGTTTAATGTGTCATTTAAAGCTTGTGTTTCCTTATTTATTTCCATTTTGGATGAGCTGTCCATTGGTGAAAGTGGGGTGTTAAAGTCCCCTACTCTGATTGTGTTGCTGTCAGTTTCCCCTTTTACAGCTGTTAGTATTTGCCTTATGTATTGAGGTGCTCCTATGTTGGGTGCATAAATATTTACAATTGTTATATCTTCTTCTTGGATTGATCCCTGATCATTATGTAGTGTCCTTCTTTGCCTCTTGTAATAGTCTTTATTTTAAAGTCATTTTGTGTGATATGGGAATTGTTACTCCAGCTTTCTTTTGATTTCCATTTGCATGGAATATCTTTTTCTAATCCCTCACTTTCAGTCTGTTTGTGTCCCTAGGTCTGAAGTGGGTCTCTTGTAGACAGCATTTGTATGGTTCTTGTTTTTGTGTTCATTCACCCAGTCTATGGTTGGAGCATTTAATCCATTTGTATTTAAGGTAATTATTGATATGAATGTTCCTATTACCATTTTGTTAATTGTTTTGGGTTTGTTTTTGTAGGTCTTTTCCTTCTCTTGTGTGTCCTGCCTAGATAAGTTTCTTTAGCATTTGTTGTAAAGCTGGTTTGGTGGTGCTGAGTTCTCTTAGCTTTTGCTTATCTGTAAAGATTTTAATTTCTCCATCGAATCTGAATGAGATCCTTGCTGGATAGAGTAATCTTCTTTGTAGGTTTTTCCATTTCATCACTTTAAATATGTCCTCCCCCTCCCTTCTGGTTTGCAAAGTTTGCTGAAAAGTCAGCTGTTAACCTTATGGGGATTCCCTTAAATGTTATTTGTTGCTTTTCTCTTGCTGCTTGTAATATTTTTTTTATATTCAATTTTTTTTTTTTTTTTTTTTTTTTTTTTTTTTTTTTTTTTTTTTTGCGGTACGCGGGCCTCTCACTGTTGTGGCCTCTCCCGCCATGGAGCACAGGCTCCGGACACGCAGGCCCAGTGGCCATGGCTCACGGGCCCAGCCGCTCCGCGGCATGTGGGATCTTCCAGGACCGGGGCACGAACCAGTGTCCCCTGCATCGGCAGGCGGACTCTCAACCACTGCGCCACCAGGGAAGCCCTGTATTCAATTTTTGATAGTTTGATTAATATGTGTCTCAGCGTGTTTCTTTTTGGGTTTATCCTGTATGGTACTTTCTGTGTTTCCTGGACTTGATTGACTATTTCCCTTCCCATGTTAGGGATGTTTCCACCTATAATCTCTTCAAGTATTTTCTCAGACCCTTTCTTTTTCTCTTCTTCTTCTGGGACCTCTATAATTTGAATGTTAGTGCATTTAATATTGTCCCAGAAGTCTCTGAGACTGTCCTCAATTCTTTTCATTCTTTTCTCTTTATTCTGCTCCCTGGCAGTTATTTCTACCATTTGATCTTCCAGCTCACTTATCTGATCATCTGCCTCAGTTATTCTCTTATTGATTCCTTCTAGAGTATTTTTTTTTTGCGGTACGCAGGCCTCTCACTGTTGTGGCCTCTCCCATTGTGGAGCACAGGCTCCGGATGCGCAGGCTCAGCGGCCATGGCTCACGGGCCTAGCTGCTCTGCGTCACGTGGGATCCTCCCGGACCGGGGCACGAACCCATGTCCCCTGCATCGGCAGGCAGACTCTCAACCTCTGCACCATCAGGGAAGCCCTAGAATATTTTTAATTTCAGTAATTGTGTTGTTCATCACTGTTTGTTTGCTCTTTAGTCCTTCTAGATCCTTGTTAAATGTTTCTTGTATTTTCTACATTCTGTTTTCGAGATTTTGGATTCTCTTTACTATCATTTCTCTGAATTCTTTCTCAGGTAGATTGCTTGTTTCGTCTTCATTTATTCGGTGTTGTAGGTTTTAACCTTGCTCCTCCATCTTTAATGTATTTTTTGTCATTTCATATTTTTTTTTTTGATGGGTGGTTCTGTATTCCTGTCTTTCTGGTTGTTTTGCCTGAGACCTCCAGCACTGGAATTTGCAGGTAGTTGGATAGAGCTGGGTCTTGGTGCTGTGATGAGGACCTCCAGGTGGCCTCACTCTGATTGATATTCCCTGGGGTCTGAGGTTCTCTGTTAGTCTAGTGGTTTGGAGTTGGAGCTCCCACCACAGGAGCTTGGGCCCGACTTCCAGCCTGGGAACCAAGATCCTGCGAGCTTTGTGGTGCAGTTAAAAAATAAAAAAATGAAGAAAGAAAGAAAAAAAGTAGCTGTACAATATCAAAGAATAGAAAATAAAATAAAATTAGAAAGATAAAAAGTATATTAGGAAAAATAAAACTATAATTGAAACAACTGCAACAAGGTAAAATAAAACCACAACAGAGAAAAGAAAAGAAAACAAAAAATGGCTGGGGGGAACAAGTCAAAAGGAGAGATCACTAACAAAGTATAAAGAATAAAATAAAATTAGAGAAATAAAAGATTAGGAAAAATAAAAATGTAAAAGAATCAACAACAATGAGTCAACAAGGTAAAACAGAACTGCAATCTAAAAGAGGAAAAAAGAAAAGAAAAAGAAAAGCCTTGGCTATGGGGGTGGAATTTCGGCAGGGTAGGAGCAGGGTTTAGGGTGGGGTGGGACCTAGGCCGGTGGGGGATTGATGTTTGAGTGTGGGGTGGGGCCTGGGCGGGGCCTAGGCAGGGGGGACGTTTAAATGTGGACGGGGCCTCTGCTTAGGACCTGCCCAGATGGGGAGAGGCAGCACGTGGAAAGGAGGGCCTTTGGAGTGTGGGCTTCCAGAGTTTGGAGGTAGGGCCCTGAGTGAGGGTGTATGGGTGGGGTTTAGGCCCAGCTCATTGGACAGGGTCTCCGAGTGTAGATGTAGGGCCCTGGGTTGGGGTGTAGGGGTGGGGCTTGGGCTCTGTGTGCCAGAAGGGTGGCTCCAAGTGCAGAGGATTAGTCCCAGGAGCCCAACAGGCTTCCTGGTGCTTAAGTGGAGAGGGCCCCATTCCCTTCCATTCCCTCATGCCCCTCCCCCACTGTCTCCCCCAGGGTCTTCCCTAGGGTCTTCCCCATCGCCCCTGGACCCCTAACCGTGGATGGGTCCTGCTGGGTGTAGGAACTCCTCCCCTCCCCCAGCCACCCCTCAGGGGCGTCAGTCCCTTCCCGCCTCCACTTCTCCTCCCCCTTCACTCCCCCCATGCGCCACATCTTACCTGGTCATTGGGGGTTCCTCCCGTCCCCTTAGGTGTCTGTGGCTCACACCAGTGCCTGGTAGGTGCCCTAGTTGTGAGGAGATGCGAATTTTGCATCCTCCTAGTACGCCATCTTGACTCCGCCCCTCCCATAATTTTGGGGTCATTGTGGTTTCATTGTCATTTGTTTCTAGGTATTTTCTGATTTCTTCTTTGATTTCTTCCGTGATCTCTTGGTTGTTTAGTAGCATATTGTTTAGCATCCATGTGTTTGTATTTTTTACAGTTTTTTTCCTGAAATTCATATCTAGTTTCATAGTGTTGTGGTCGGAAAAGATGCTTGATATGATTTCAGTTTTCTTAAATTTACTGAGGCTCGATTTGTGACCCAAGATGTGATCTATCCTGGAGAATATTCCATGTGCACTTGAGAAGAATGTGTATTCTGTTGTTTTTGGATGGAATGTCCTATAAATATTGACTAAGTTCATCTGGTCAAATGTGTCATTTAAAGCTTGTGTTTCCTTATTTATTTTCTGTTTGGGTGATCTGTCCATTGGGTAAGCGGGGTGTTAAAGTCCCCTACTATTATTGTGTTACTGTCAATTTCCCCTTTTATGGCTGTTAGTATTTGCCTTATGTATTGAGGTGCTCCTAGGTTGGGTACATAGATATTTACAATTGTTATATCTTCTTCTTGGATTGATCCCTTGATCCTTATGTACTGTTCTTCCTTGTCTCTTGTAATAGTCTTTATTTTAAAGTCTATTTTGTCTGATATGAGAATTGCTACTCCAGCTTTCTTTTGATATCCATTTGCATGGATTATCTTTTTCCATCCCCTCACTTTCAGTCTGTATGTATCCCTAAGTCTGATGTGGGTCTCTTGTAAACAACATATATATGGGTCTTGTTTTTGTATCCGTTCAGCCAGTCTGTGTCTTTTGGTTGTAGCATTTAATCCATTTACATTTAGGGTAATTATTGATATGTATGTTTCTATGACCATTTTCTTCATTGTTTTGGGTTTGTTTTCATAGGTCTTTTCCTTCTCTTGTGTTTCCTGCCTAGAGAAATTCCTTTAGCATTTGTTGTATAGCTGGTTTGGTGGTGCTGAATTCTCTTAACTTTTGCTTATCTGTGAAACTTTTGATTTCTCTATTGAATCTGAATGAGATCCTTGCTGGGTAAGGCAAACCTTTTAGATTGATTTATTTCTCATATACAAGAACAGTAAATCTTGTGAGACTTACATCTACAGTCCTTTTTGTATTAAAACATTTCCTTTTTTAAGGCTGAATGATATTCCACTGTATACACCACGATTTGTGACAACATGGATGACCCTGGGGGACATTATGCTCAGTGAAGTAAGCCAGAAACAGAAAGAAAAATACTGAATGACCTTACTTGTAGGTGGAATCTAAAAAAGTCAAATTCATAGAAACAGAGAGTAAAATGATGGTCACCAGAGGTGGGGAGGTGGAGGAAACAGGTAGCTTTTGGTAAAAGTGTACAAAGTGGCAGTTATGTAGGGTGAATAAAGTTTTAGAGAGCTAATCTGCAGAATGATAACTCTAGTTCATAATACTGTATTGTATATTAAAAATTCGAGAAGAGAGTAGATTTCAGATGCTCTCCTCACCACACACGGTAGTGACTATATAAGGAGATGGATATGTTATTTAGCTTGACTGTAGTAATCATTTCACTATGTATGGGTATATCAAAATATCATACTGTACACCTTAAAAGTTGTATTAAAAATAAATGAATAATGGGGGAAAAGTCTCCTTCTTGCATTCATATTGAGGGAGAGCCCATGGTGTTCTGAATATCATAGGCCACGACTAAGCCTTGACTACCTATGGAGGGACAGAACTGAGGAGAGCGGCAATGTTCTTCTGATACTACTTCTCTGTTCACTTCTGTTCATAGAGCAGAGTGAAACCAAGTGTCTGGGAGAACAGAATTTCTAGACTCTGTGCCAGCTGCCTGAAATGTTATGCTCAATAATACTCTGATAAGAGTCTCTTTGGCATCGTGTAGCTGCTGTGCTCCCAGTAATCTGGGCTTCCTGCAGCATTAGCTTCGCTTAAATAAAAAGGTTAGCATTGGCCTCTGAGGCACAGAATATCCCTGAACATAAGAGCAGTCAGCAAGTCATGTTACTTAGTAAATAAGTAGCATGTAATGATGGAAATTTATGGTTACTGCCACAGAATTAAACAAAGAAGTAGAGAATAAAAATATCAGGATTCGCTGAAATATATAGATGTGTATTTATATGTACATCTATATTAATCTATATCAGTATCTTCATATATTTAGGAGATAAGAAAGAAGAAAAATAGTTTTTTTCTTTTCCTCTTAATGACAAGGAAGTGGCCCAGATGTGTGCATTCATCTCTGATTTGAATGAAAGATGTGAATGTATTTTCAGGGATAGAGCATATTTTATCTCAAAGAGCATTGCCTTATTATTCATACATTTATACTAGAGAAGATAAATCAAACTTCTACTTAAAATTCAGCATATGTGGTAGAAATTATAGAATTGATGATCATCAGAATTTTTGGCAGATTGTAAATTTTTCACTTGAATTGGTACATGCTATTTCTTGTCATTATAGCCACCTCCTCTTCTCCTCCATTTTTTTTTAAACAGGAAAAAGATCTATGGGGATATAGCTGGGAGAGTAATTCAGAAAGCATGTCGACTGAGCAGACTTTCTCTGTTATGAGCACATCTTCTATAAGGTCACATCACAGAACAGAGGCCAAAGTCCCAAGGCAAGAGTTTCTGTGACCAAGAATATGAATATCTTTGGAAGGCCTGTTTGTCTAAAAATATTATTTTTCATTTATTGACAGTTCACATGTCATCACTGACAATTTTAGCAGTGGTCCAAGTGATGAAAAAAGTGCATTGCTTTTGCTATTGACACAGAGCTAAGCACATGACAGATATTCAATATAAAGTTGAATGAGAAATATTCTTATGAGAAAATACTTTTAGTGTGATAATTATATAAAAGTTAAACCACATAAATTGTGTTTAAAACAAACAAACAAAAGCAAAACCAACTACAGTTCGTAACCTTCCTGCATCTAGGAGTACCAATGGTATACTTCTCTCCAACAAGATGTAAGTGGAAGATGTTTGAGTGGAGTTTGCAGGAAAATTGTGCTTTCTAGTGAAAGGTGCAAATATGACCAGTACTGTGTCTTTAGCCCTTCCTCCCAGCTTGAAGACCTGTGGTGCCGGAGCTAGGCCATCATCTTGTGACTATGAAGAAAAAGCTGAATAATTGCAGAGTAGTCAGTCCTGCCATTCTTGAGCTGCTGAACCAAAGAGAGAGGTCCCCTAACTTCAGACAGTCTGAAATGTGAGAAAAATAAACCTTATATTTTAATGCCACTATTAGGTTTTACCTTGCTTATAGTTTAATGCATTTCTGATTGATACAGTGACATATGGAGTGAACAAAAGTTGCCAGTTCAATGGAACACACTGAAAATGTAATAAGAGGGAAGAGAGTTTTGATAAAGCAGTGTCTTGGAAAGACCAGAAAGGATAGAACTAAATAACAGGTTTTTTTTTTTTAAGAAAAGAATGAACTAAAAGGATAATGGAATAGACATCTCTGGCTTTCAGGTTTTTTGCCTTCAGGTTCATCAATGGTGAAATGAAAAGGATGCAGACCAAATGACCTTTAAAATTCCCTTTATTTCTATAACTTTGTGATTATAATAATAGCTCTATTCTTTCTCTGAGTCTGGAAGTTGTATAAATGTAGGGGCATTGATTCTTGGATGTGAAGAAGAAAGTGTATGTGGCCTCAGTTTTCTCCATAAAATCAATGAAGGTTGAATAGAGGAACTGCTGAGGGCCGGTGAAGGTCAGGTTGAAGTTGTACATGAATTATTCATGTGCTAAGACTGTAGTGTTCCAGTCTTCCTCCAAAAGTGCTCTTCAAGGAAGATCAGAAGTAGAGAGGTAAACTGCATAGGGGATTCTTTGACAGATGTGGGTGTAAAAAAATCAACGTGCAGGATAGAAGGATATGTGTACAACAAAAATGAATGAAAATATCAGAATTATCTATGAGTAATGTCCCGGTTTAAAAAAAGAAAATTATTTGACACGAGAACATCAGAAGTCAGAAAAGTTTATTATTATATATTTTACAGTTCTTTTTAAGCATTAAGATGAATGAGGAAAGGGAGGTAACATAGTGTTTACAGATTTCTTTTATTTACTTAACACAAGTATATACAGTGCTTAACAAAAGCCCATTGATGTTCACAAGAAGAATGTAAATGTAATCAGTTCTGGTTTTACTTCTCTTTTCTCCACTAAAGAAAGTGATTTTCAAAAAAAGAGTTTAAATGCTACATCACCAAAAATTCATCAAATATCAGGATGACACAAAATATACTGACTGTGTTTAATCACTTTTAATTACTCCCTTGTCTAACTTCAGGTCCATTGTATAGGAGGAGTCCGAGATTTTAAAGATGTGTTCTCAGACACTTGAAATCTGAGAGATTATGGTAAATGGAAGTGTTTTTTTAATACTGAAAGTAATTGAATGTTCTAATTTGTAAAATGACAAACTCAAGTTGGAAATCTTATCAAAATTATCAAACTCGATTTGGAAAATGCAAATTAGGAAAGCTTGAGATCAATACCCACCAAAACTACACAGTAGATTATCCTATAAATGAAGTGAAAGCAGATGGAAAATGAAGAAGTGAAGACGAGGAACCATCATGTGCTCACTAAGAACAAGTAATGTCCAACTAACCTGCTATCTTTTACTGATACAAATTCTACTGGATCGACGAACTGCTGGGGAAGTGGTATCATGCAAGATGCCCCAATTCTACTGGATTGGTAAATTAGCCTTAATCCAAAAAGGTGTATTGAGGGTATACTCTGTGAGAACATAGTGCTAGTTTTGGGTAATAACTAATATCACCAATTCTGCCTTTAACATTGTACTATACTCTAATGATAACTACATGCAGAAAGCACTGAATAGTGTGAGTTACTGCTGATGAAGTAATATGGTACTATAAGTAATAGAAGATTAACTTTGTGCTTATGGAGCAATTATGGAAGGCTGTAATGTGGTCAGTAGTATACAGAACTGAGTTCTGGAGTAAAGGACCTACTACCATCTATTACTACTACTATTACTACCACCATCTACTGCTGTTCTTTGAATTATGGGCACTGAGCTCTTGTCCCCAGCCCATAAATGCCATGTCTGAAGGCCTCACCTTTGCTCTTCAGGTGATGAATCCACCTTTGCTCTTCAGGTGCTGTGAGATGAATGTCAGTCCTGGTACCTGCTGTGGCCTCTGGAAGAGGCTAAGGAAAGCCCACTTGGGTAAGTGGTTAGTCATCTTCGAAGATTAGGATGCCTACAATGACCTGAGGAACAAGAGACTTTGGGGGGAGATCCCACCCAGAATAGAATTCCTTGCTTTTTATTAATATTATGGCTTTGAAGGGAGTTTTCAGTATAGGGCAAGGTCTACTACAGAGAAAGCTGAACTCCTGATGAAGTTATAATTTGAAAACTCTGACAGGTGATTCTGAAAAAATAAGCTCCTTATTTAAAGGGTATCATATATAACTTTATTCAAATGGGCCAAAGAGATGGGCCAATTCCCCTCTGACTGGAAAGGTCAACTCAAGACAGCCTAGGTTGCTAGAATGCTCCATGTCTTGGTTCAGTTGAAGCCACAGTGGTATCTAAAGGACATGGCCCATGGAACTGTACCCCTTGGCCTATCTCAGTAGGAAGATAGTTTCAAGAAAGTTGACAGCGCCACCGGTGAGTCTCCCTAGGAAGGGCCCCTTTTGGAAGGCTACTTGGTTAAGGGGTCAAGTTTGATTTTTATGTGGAGAAAGCAAGCGTGGTTATCTTGACTGTATCATCAAACCTTGCTATATTGAAAAAATACTGGGACCCTAGGACTCTGTCTGAAATCACCTAGGGATGGGTACAATCAGACTGACAACTTAGCACAAGATAATATTGGGAATAGTGCAGATGATTCAGAGGATAGGAAGAAAAGGATCAAGGGGTGGGAGAAGACAGTGGCAATTGGGTGACTCCAGAGTCCTTGTTGAACTGATCTCCCTAAGTATGGATTGGCTTACATGGTTAGTTTCAAAAAGACCTTCCTCATCTGTGAGTAGGCCACCGTTTAAACCAATGGAGATGGAATGTGGGGTTATAGACTAACCCATTCTTTGGTGTGTTTCTCACAGGTTGTAGCTTGCTTAGCTCAGCACTATACTGTACTCATAAATTCAGACTCCAAAACTTTTTGAAGGTGTCATGTCATATCATGTCATATCATGTCATATCTTTAGGAGAAAATTTGATCTTTTTTTTCTATGTAGAGTAGGTGAAGCCTGATAAAGTTCCTTGTTGTCTTCCTTTGTGAACACACACACACACACACACACTCACTCACACACACACATATACACACATACACACATATATATTCCTAGTCCATCCTTTCCCTGAGAGGGTAGCCTTCAGAAAATCCCTGCTTTCTGCAGAAGTGTTAGGTCAAATGCCTTGCTTATGTAGGGGTAGTCAAGCCATTTCATTGATGAAATTATCAAACATCCCAAGGTTGCAAAAGCTGTCATTGCCTCACTTACCATTCTCATTTTCATTTTCCTCTTTTCTAGCTTGGGAGGATGTCTCTTATTTTCTTGTAATGCATTTATTAGATTTGTAATATTTATTTTTAGCAGTTTTGTATTGAAAGGACTTTTTTTTCAGACTAACTATTCTGACATACTGCTGAAAATGGCAACCTCAAGTATATTACATAAAATAGTTTTATTGCAGTGTAATAAACATGTTATATACGTGCAGAGAAGTGCGCATGTCTGCATGTCGAGAAAGTACTAGTGAATGAAGAGGCAGGAAATGAACTTAACCATGTGACATCACCCAGGTCAGTAAACGGAAGGTTACCAGCCTCCCTCTACCCAAGATCACTAGAAAACTGATTTCTAATGCTGTAGATGACTTTTGCATGATTTTGAATATAACTGTATTGTATGAATTATACTGTGCTTGGATTTTTTGTCCAGTACTAAGTTTATAAGAATGATTCATTCTGCTCCATGTGGCTCTATTCACTAATTTACATTGATGTTGTTTCTGTTGAATGAATATATTTATTCACAATACTTTTATCTATTTTACTGCTAATGGGCATTTGAGTTGATTAGAGTTTTCAGTCATTTTAAATAATGCTGCTATGAACATTGTTGACATGACATTTGGGTGCATATGTGAGCTTATTTCTGTTAGGAATTGCCTAAAAAGAAATGTAAAAATACTGGGTCGTAATGTATGCACTTTTCGGTGTTAGTAGGTAATGCCAAACATTTTTCCTAAATGTTTATATAAATTCACAGCGTGATCCACAATAAAAGAGTTCCTTTGATTTCCTGTTTGCCAGCACTTAGTGATTCAATTAAAATATTTTTTAGCTAACTTGTTGGGTGTGTGTTGGTATTATACTATATTTATAATTTGCACTTCCCTGATGACAAGAACTTGAACAATTTTCATTAGTTTATTGGACGTTTAAACATTATTTTCTGTGAATTTCTAATTTAAGTGTTTTGCCCAATTTTTATTAAGTTGTTTTTCTTTTACTTGTTGATTTGTATATACGTGGGTAGGAGCTTTTGTTCTAATCAGTGGTTATTTTTTACTTATATTTGATGACTTTTTATAAGCATACATTATTATTAATACAGTCTGCTTTATCAAACTTTATAGTTAGTGCTTTTTGGTTTAAGGACTTGCCCTATTCCTCTGGCATGATAATATCTTATCATCTAGATTCTAGAAGTTTTATTTTACCTTTTGTGATCATATATAAAATTGATCTGATATTAATTTCTACATATGTAAGTTTCCTTCTTTAGTAGTTTGCTAAAATCTTTTTGTTTTTGACACAAATTGATGTTGATATTTATCAAATGCTTTTTCTGCTCCTACTGGGATGGTTGTATTTCTTCTCCTTTATTCTTATAATGTAGCAAATTACACTGAGTTTTTAAAATATTAAAACACCATTGTATTCTTGGAGTAAATCCAACCTTGGTTATAATGTACATTCTTATATTGGTGGATTTGATCTGCCAGTATTTTGTTTAACATTTTTGTCTATGTTCATATCAATTTTTGTATACAGATTCTGCTGAATTTTTAAATAAATTGAGAAGTAGTCTCTCCTTTTTTTTCTTGGAAGAGTTTGTGCAGGAGTTGAACTACTTCTTCCTAAATGTTAGTAGAATTCATTGACTAAATCATTTTGGACTAGAGTTTTCTTTGTAGAAATTTTATAGTTATGAAATCAATGTGTTAAATAGATATTGGACTGTTCCAATTTTTCATTTATTTTCAGACTAGTGTTTGTAAATTTTGTTTTCTTGGAATTTTCTCATTTTATTTAAAATTTCAAAATTTCTGGAATATATTTGATACTGTAACAGCCTCTAATTATTTTCTAATATCTGTAGACGCTGGGGTGATATTTATATCCCTAATTTTTGTTGCTTTCTTTTCTCTTTCAAGTCTTGCCAGAAGTTTATCAATTTTTAAATTCTTTTTAAAATACCAAATTTGTTTTTATTGATAGACTCTATTGTAACTTTAGGTTTCCTTTAATTTTTTAAAAAATTTAAAAACAATTTTTATTGGAGTATAGTTGATTTACAATGTTGTGTTTGTTTCAGGTATACAGCTAAGTGATTCAGTTATACATATACATATATCCACTCTGTTTTAGATTCTTTTCCCATATAGGTCATTACAGAGTACTGAGTAGAGTTCCCTGTGCTAAACAGTAGGTCCTTATTAGTTATCTATTTCTATTGTAACATTTTTAATGATCTCACTGATGCTTTCTCTTTATTATTTTCTTCTTTCTTTGGAGGGAGTTTAACTTGCTGTACATTTTCTAATTTCTTGAGATAGATGATTGATGTTTTTGCTCATCTATTGCCATATAACAGATTACTCCAAAATTTGGTGGTTTGAAAAAAAGTCTATTGTTATTTCTTATTGGTCTGTCAGTTCACAGGGCTTAGCTGGGGTCTTTTGTGCCACTACAGATAGCATCTGGGGCGGGAGTCATCTGAAGGCTTGTCTGGGAAGGTCACTTAAGATATCTTCTTGAGTCACATGGCTGATGACTCATTTTTGGATGATCGGGGCAGCTGGGGCTGGTTGAACATCACCCTCTCTCCGCACTGTCTCTTCATTGTAGATAGCCTGGGCTTGCTCACAGCATTGTGGTCTCAAGAGAGTTGAACTTTCTACATAGTGGCTGGCTTGCCTCAGAGTGAGCAAGCTAAAAGAGATAGATGGTAGAGTCCTAAGAGAGCATGTAGAAGCAGTCTGAGAGAGCAAAGTATAAGCTATAAGACTTTCCATGACCTGAGCTCAGAAATTAGGCAAATTCAATTCTGCTGCAATCTGCTGGTGAAAAGTGAGTCAAAGGGTGGGTCTAACTTCAGAGGAGAGGATCATACAAGGATGTGAATATGAGGTGGCATTTGTTTCTTTGTGGGGCCATCTCTGGATTAAGGCTAACACACTTTGTTTAGTATGTTTTCTAATATGTTTATTAAAAGACATAATTTCTTTATAAGCACAGCCTTTTCTGCATTCTTCAAGTTTGATATATTGAATTTGCATAAGCATTCAGTTAAAAATACTTTCTAATTTCCATTGTGGTTTCTGCTATAATTCGCAAGTTATTTAGAAATGTGCTTGTTAGCTTCTAAATATGGGGAGATTCTACAGTCACTTACGTTTTGTTGATTTCTCTGTGATCAGAGGACACAGTCTATATAAATTCTCTGTTTAATATCCCAGAATTTGTTGATTGTGATCAATACTCATGGGTATTTGAAAAGAATGTGTTTTTGGCAACTTATAAATGGATTGCTATATATAATTTAGTTGAATTTCGTCAATCATGCTATTCAAATCTTTATATCCCTAAGGAAATTTTGTTTCATTAAAAGGTATCCCAATATGACGGTTGATTTAATCATTTTCCTCTTACTTATATTAATTTTTGGTTTATATTTTCTGATCTTATTAAGTAATACAAATTTAGGACTAGTTTCACTTCCTGTTAATTAAAACATTTATCTTTAGGAAGTGTCTTCTTTATCTCCAGCAGTGCCTTTTGCTTTACCCCCAGAGACCAGTCTGAGGCTTTACCCCCAGAGACCAGTCTGAGGCTGGCTTATCCAGGGATGGACAGAGACTAAATCCATTTTTCAATCATCTCACTCTCACCACTGTGCATGTTTTCCCCATGTATTCCTGCCTTATCTTACCTACAGTTGCTGATCAAACTCTTTTGACCAGCGAATGTAGTCAGCTCTCTTTCTGACTTTTGAAGATATTTTGAAAAATAAACCTTTCCTATATACTTCAAAAGTCAGATCATGTAGTTTCTTTATTTAAAATTTTATTTTTTTGAAATATAGTTGATTTACAATATTGTGTTAATTTCTACTGTAAAGTGAAGGGATTCAGTTATACATACATATATATACATTCTTTTTCCATTACAGTTTATCCCAGGATATTGAATATAGTTCCCTATACAGTAAGACATTGTTGTTTATCCATTCTATATATAATAGTTTGCATCTGCTAATCCCAAACTCCCAATCCATCTCTCTCCCACCCCCTAACCCCTTGGCAACCACAAGTCAGTTGTCTACACATCATATATTTTAAGTGATTGAAAACATTTTTATTTGCCTCTTAACTGATTAAATATTCACATGCTAATTCTGTTTAAATGAGTTTTTCCTTCATATGTGGAAAAGGTAATTTTCTACCTACTCTTGTGTCAATAACCCTGTACTTTAAATTAAGCATATGCCTTCCCAAAGGAATTAACTCAAACTGAAACTATGGATCTACAATCCACAATCTGAAACTGCAACGAACCACGTGTACTTGGTGAATTTAGTATTAAGCCCAAGTATTGCTTTTCCACAACTAAATTATGAACAGAATCATTATCTAAAAGTAAAAACAAAACTAAATAAAACTCAAAAAGCCAAGTCCTAAGAAATTGTCTAATACTCCTGTTGAACCTGAAATGAATTTGTGAAGTTATAATAAGGCAGCTGTTTCACTCCTGGCCAATGTGTTTCAGAGCTTATCTGATCTTGTATATTATGGCCATAGTCTATTTTTTAAAATATTTCCTAATTGTGTGATAGGAGATGCTGCTGTCACTTGAAATATGTTTCTATAGCATCTTGGAAAACTCTGTATATTTTGAGGATTTTTGAGCTCACATATTTTTAAGAGGCAATTGTACACCTTTAACTTTATTTTCTTCTCCTCACCATAAATATTAGATGCTATAATTGAAGAAAGGCATAAAACTGGAGTGCAAAATAGATGGTGTGTCACCCCACAGTACAACTTTGAAAGAAAAAAAAAATTCCTTGTAAAGCAACAGAAACATACTCTGTGATTATGTGCTCTGGGCCAGTTACACAGCAAGCATGATGGGGATTACAAATTTGCTCACTCTGGCAGGAAGGATATGCCTATTAACAGAAACCAGCTGTTCGGAAAAAATGCTATGCCCAGAGTAGTGAAAGGATGTCTTAATTTAGTTCTGGGCCACATTTATTACTGCTGAAAAAAATCACAGCAACTATCTACTCTATTCAATTAATGACATTCTTGTGAATTTATGCAACACAAAGGAAATATTAAGAATAGTTCATCTAAAGTAAATCAATCGCTATGGTTTAACAACTTCTTTGTTTCACCACACGATGTCTCTAGGCTTTCTAACTTGTTATTTTTCATCCAGGCCTATGCAAGGAGGGAATTTAATCAACTCAGTAGAAAATGTTTGTGCTTTCCTTTTTGGAGTGACCAGCAGACCGGATAGGTCACTTAGAACCCTTCCTGAGCATTGAGGTGACAAGAGAATGGCATTTAGGATTCACTGAGCATTGAATCTGTTTTCTCACTCAATGACTTCTGTGCAAATATCTGGTCTCTTCTAAATTTGAGTGAAATTATGTTGTGACTATGATTATGTTTAAAGCTATGGTTTATGGAAATATTTAACTCAAAGAAGTAAAATGCACATAGATAGAAAAGGTCTAATTGGAATATGTAGAATACAGATGTCAAGCTCTTATTTGAAGCTCTGAGACATCTGCATATCCAGAATGATCTCTTTTTATTTTGGCATCTATTATAATGTGAAGATTTTTACTGAGAACTTATTAATGGCCAGATGATGTAGTAAGGGCTATTTATACAACTTCAATATGATAGATTTCTTCCTGCAACTCAGTTAAGGCAAAATAATCAATGATTACAAACCTAACTGATAAACTGATAAACACTATGAAGATAGAGGGTTATAAGGATACTGTAAAGAAAAAGAGCACTAAAAAAAGGCAATGGACTTAGGCTTGGCTGTGGTGTATGTGCGCGTGTGTGTGTGCACGCACACATGTGTACTATCCCACAGGAAGTAGACACTGAATCAAGTTTGAAATTTTGATTGGATTTATTCAATTTAATCTGGTGGATAATACAGGGAAAGGCATTGCAGACAAAGGAACCAGCATGGGCAGAGACTTCTGAAGAATTCAGTGAGTTGCGCAGCTCTTTCAAAGAGTTTGAAAGGACTAGGGAAGAATGAGGCCAGGAGATGTGCAGAGGGTGAGTCCAGAGGGCTTTGTGAGCAATGCCGAGAGGTTTGAACTTTATCCTAAAAATTGGGAAAACCCTGAAGGATTTTAAGCAAAGACATAAGATTTTTTTTTAAATTTTATTTTTATTCTTTAACATCTTTATTGGAGTATAATTGCTTTACAATGGTGTGTTAGTTTCTGCTTTATAACAAAATGAATCAGCTATACATATATCCCCATATCTCTTCCCTCTTGCGTCTCCCTCCCATCCTCCCTATCCCACCCCTCTAGGTGGTCACAAAGACACAAGATTTAGGATTAGACATTTCAACTGTCCTGCTCTCTCCGGCTACCCCTCAGCTTAGGTGGTCAGGGCTTAGGTGAAGCTTGGACCTCCTAAGATCCTTGAGGTCAAGGACTTATCTGTTAAGCACTAAGTATCCAGAACTGGGGATATTTTCTGGAACTCTGGATGAGTTTGGTAAATATTTTTTGAATGGCTGAATAGATAAATGAATACAATACCTGCGATTAATCACCTCTCTTCTTCAGACTTAACAAAGAAGTTGAGATATTTCCTGACCCCAACCTCTACTATTTAATTTGCCCCATGCCTCAGTACTGTCCATGAATAGGCTCTCAAATATCTCAAAGTTTGGTTTTTATCAATTGCACATTCAGTTTCTTACAACGAACGATTACTGAAATTCCACCATGCATGTCAGTGTGCCAGGTGCAAGAGTCATATAAAGACAACAATGCTAGGTCTTTATCACCAAGCAGCTTGTAATCTCACCTCTCTTCTCCTATAAACATAGTTTTCCTAAATCTTGTATCTTCCTTTTTATAATTGAATGGAATTTTCATTGCATCAGGGCAATTAGGAGTTACATCTTTATTCAGTATTTCATTGTACCAATTTTCTAACCACTTGAGGGACTTGATATTATTTTATTCTCATAAGTGTTTGCCAAATCTCTATTTTAATTACAGAAATATTTCCCTTAAGTTAACCTTATAAATCAATCAATCATTTAAAATTTGCTCATATCCATAGCATATCACTGTGCACTCAGTATTACTTTCATTATTTGTATCATATTAAAATTTGATTTTCAACAGATGGCAACTGGTAACTCTGAAATTGCAGGAAGAAAAGCATATTTGTTTTTGACCTTTTATTATACACAGACTTGGTTTGCTTTATACATGAATGAGCTGATATTCTTCTACTACTTTAGCTTCTGTTCTGGTCATTTTGGATTTCTTTTCCACAATACAATTTTCTTAACTGCTCTATAGACTCATAAGTTTGAAAGTAACTGCAATCCTTATAGTCTTGAATAGATACTTTGATACATTTTTTGGGGGCACTGCTCATGCAGGTTAATTGTATTGGTTAAGAGAAAAAATAGTGTTAAATGCATAGATACGGAAATTGTGCAAAAACAATGAAATATTAGAACAATGGAATGTTTATAATCAATTGTTTTGACTTTCATTTAGGATGTATGAGGTCAAATAGCATGTAAATCTGTAGTTTTAAATTTACCTTAAAAGCTAATACTTTTAAGGCACCATACTTGGAAAACGCATAGATTGATACAAAATTATCTTTATTTTGGAAATTATATTTAATGTACTAGACTGTACGTGTAAGATGACTGCCCCATTACCGTAAACTTTTGAAGATAACTGCCCCATTACCGTAAACTTTTGAAGATGACTGCCCCATTACCGTAAATTTTTGAATGTTGCAGGCTTACGTTTTGCCCATTTCAGTAAGTTTTTTTTTTTTTTTTTTGCATTCATTTTCTTTTCAAGTAAGAGAAGAGAAAAGAAACATTTAAATCTGTGAGAAAATTACATGGTGCATTCATAGTTCTGAGTTTCTGGGACAAACTGAAGTGTTTTTCGGCTATGCCATTAAATAAGCATTAAACGCATTTTATGAATTGAAAAAGAGTCCAAAGCTTTGTGTGCTTGGACGGTATCTAGAAGGTTATGTTCTGGGTGGTGAATCCTGATGGGCTTCACATGTGGATACAAAGTTGCCCAGAGCATTTAAGAGTCTGAGGTTGGCCATCCTTCTTGCTCTGAGCTAGAGCACAGGCATTTGCTTACTAAGGGTTGGTCTTCTGATGACCCTGGAGAGGACAGTGAAGGCCTTCAGGGATATTGAGGAACCTCCCCTTTGCTAGACCTACATCCTGCATCTCTGTTGAGTACTTCATTTTTTCCCTACCAGTACCAATGATGAAGGTAATTAATGTGAATTATTGGATAATCAGGTGCCATCCTCTGTGCTAACTGCTTAATAAGCATCACCTCCTTCAGTCAGCCAAGTGAAGTAGGTTTAATGTCCACATTGTAGAGATGAAGGAACTGGAGTTTACAGAAGGGATGCAATTTACCAAAAGTCAGAAAAGGAGTTAGTAGAGGGTACGGTAGATTTCACCCCACAGCCCATGCCCTCAGCCATGGCATTCACAATTTCTCTCTCGATCCCACCTGTTTTAAAGCAGGCACGGGCTTTCCATTCCTCCTTGGTGTCTGTCTCCTCGCGAGTTTTTGCATTTCTGCCCATAATAATCTGCTTTCAGGTGATTCCATGATGTAGTCCTGAATTACCTGTGTTAAAGGCTTCTCTCAGAGGGAATCTGCACTTCAATTCTTGGACACCTTCAGCACAGTTACCTGAAGCCTCTGAGTTGATTTTATGGGACTACCGATAGAGGGTGGCAGATTACCCCTACTTCACTGTTTTTTTAAGGTTTGGGGTGCTTTTCAAAGCTCTATCTGCATCTCCTCTCTCCTAAATTCCTAAAGCAATTCTCCACCTAAGGGAGACATCCCACCATGCAGAACCACTATGTGGTCTGTCACTGTGGCTGTGTGCATCCCTCAGGTATACTAGAGCAGAATAAAGAAAAGAAAACTGTTAAAAACACTTTTTCAATGGGTGAATACCAGATAAGTAGTCTGAATTCAGTTGCACTAGAAAGATCAGTCAACAGATAGACATGCCATACTCTTCTCAAGCAACAGCTAGGTAGCTTGCTTATGTAATATAATTCCTGGGCAGCTTCAGCTCTTAAATGATTGAGCCTCTCATTCACAGCCATTGCTCAATTCCTCCCAGGGACTGGGATGTTAAACCATCTCTGTGTTTATTTCCCTGCTTATGCTCCCTCTCTGCAAGCCAAATATTCTAAGTCCCTTCTTTTTTTTTTTTTTTTTTTTTTTTTTTTTGCAGTACGCGGGCCTCTCACTGCTGTGGTCTCTCCCGTTGCGGAGCACAGACTCCGGACGCGCAGGCTCAGCGGCCACGGCTCACGGGCCCAGCCGCTCCGCGGCATGTGGGATCTTCCTGGACCGGGGCACGAACCACGCGTCCCCTGCATCGGCAGGCGGACTCTCAACCACTGCGCCACCAGGGAAGCCCTGTAAGTCCCTTCTTTGATGCAGGAAAATGTAAAATCAGAAATATGATCCTTCCTTTAAAAAAAAGAATCAGCTAGGCGATTTCCTGGGTGTGGAGGGGAATACTTGCCTGTTCGGTGTCTATCTTGTAAATCCGTTTTGAGGGCTTATAAGAAAGCTGAAATCTCGACCTAGTAAACTAGACAAACAAGCATTAGTTGGGTAACATTAGTTGGGTAACAATATTTGAAGTAAATTTCTCAAGTTTAAGCTTGACGGTACTCTGCCTTTGGGATGGTGATGATTTCTCTGCGGTGTTTACCTGCCAGTCATTGTAAAGAGGTAAGGACACACCTGTTGTCACTTCCCTCAGCTGAAATGTAATGTCTTCCATGTAAAACTTGGTATTTCAAACTCGTTGCAAGTTTGTGAACTACATTTCACATGAACTGAGGCAAGTTTTAGAGCATGACAGTGGGGGAGGAAGTGGTAGTTTATAATCTGCCCTTATGGTTAAGAAACACGGATAGAATCAACTTAAATGCACTCACTTTTTTAATCATTACCCCACTCCCAAGACAAAGTCTTTATTGTGAATGCATAGGAAAACCTTAGTAAAATCTCTGATGTTTGGAAGCAGCCTGATTTCCTGTCTCTAAGCTGCAGACATTTAGAATAAACTTGAAATGCTTGTGACAGTTTCAAATCCAAATCATAGCTTTCAACTTTATTCATATTTTAACACATACCTCCAAGCTCCCACAGTATTTCACTTCGTAAAATGTATTAATTTAATTTTTTTCCAACACCTAAGCTAAGTACATCTTCCCTCATGGGGGTAGCTCACTTTTTCCCCAGAACAAGATGTCGCTCATAACCCATATGTAGTTTTTTTTTAATTAATTAATTAATTTTTGGCCGCGTTGGGTCTTTGTTGCTGCACGTGGGCTTTCTCTAGCTGCGGCGAGTGGGCTTCTCATTGTGGTGGCTTCTCTTGTTGTGGAGCACGGGCTCTAGCCGCGTGGGCTTCAGTAGCTGCGGCACGCAGGCTCAGTAGTCATGGCTTGCGGTCTAGAGCGCAGCCTCAGTAGTTGTGGCGCACGGGCTTAGTTGCTCGGCGGCATGCGGGATCTTCCCAGACCAGGGCTCGAACCCATGTCCCATTGACAGGCGGATTCTTAACCACTGCGCCACTAGGGAAGTCCAACCCACATGTAATTTTGGATTTGAACATTTTGTTAGAGTCTCACATCATCCAGTGCATACGAATATTTTATTTGAAATGGGCCTCCTTGATACTTCTGAAATCATGTTACACAAATAGCTGTTTTTAACAATGTGAAGGAAATAATGATAATTGGCGTTCACAGCCAAACAGCGTTAAAATAGCATGCTTTTGAGCAATTATTATCTAACAGGCCTTCTGTCTATTGTGTCATTTGAGAGTTACAAAACCTTTTGAAGAAATGTAATCTGATGGTATAATTGGCCAAATTAGAAGGTCCTAAGAGTAGGAGGCATATCTGTTTTGTTGACTGTTCCTTCCCCAGTGTCTGGCACAGATCTGTGTTCTATCATTATTTATTTGATTGTTGAGTGACTGCTGTCACCCCTGCTTTACAAATGTGGAGACAAAGCATCTGAGAGGTTATGTAATTTCGCCAGAGGGACATAGTTTGTGAGCATCAGAGCCAGGATCTCTGATTTCACAGCCCAGGCTTAGATCGTTATGATCTGTTACATGCATGTGTAAATATAATTCTAGTTCTATGTTAATAGCATATAAAATCAGAATAGTAACATAAAAAGCAAACTTCTGGTTACCAAAGGGAAAAGGGGGTGGGGGAGGGCTAAATTAGGAATTTGGGATCAGAAGATACAAACTACTATATATAAAACTGATACGCAGCAAGGTAGTACTGTACAGCACAGGGAACTATATTCACTATCCTGTAGTAAACCATAACGGAAAAGAATATGAAAAATAATATGTATATATAAGTATAACTGAATCACTTTGCTGTACACCAGAAACTAACACAACATTGTAAATCAACTCTACTTCAAGAAAAAAAAACGCACAGAGACACTCAGAAAATAAAATCAGAAGAGTGGAGACTCTGAGAGGTTTATAATACAGGGGAACAAAAAGTTGATCTCAAACATACAGCTGTTTGTTCTCATAAAAGGTAGTCTTCACTCATTCTTACAGGACGTAAAGCACCACAGCTTGACAGTATTTAGCTAATAATAATGGCCTGAATTCAGTGGGAAATGGACTTATTCAGCCTGTGTCAAGGGGATCTGTGCTGTTGCTGAAATTCTCTACATCAAAGAGGTGGCTATTCTTTGTTAATCATTCAAGATGTCTGCTATGGAAAGCTTAAAACCATCTGCGGACCAAACAGATTTTCTCAACTGCAAATTTCACGGTGCCCTCTCCTGTGCCTCCTCCGGACCTGAAGTGTATCAGCCGAGCATCAAATTTTATTCCAGTGATTTACTTTGTTAGTTTCACATTCACTTTCCACTTCCTGAGAGTGCATTCTTCTCCGTGAGAATTCAAACTCCTAGCAGCCCAGAGTTTCTCTCTGACATCCCCCGGAACCATCCATCTTACATCACAGAGAGACAGTAACTCTCTTTCAAGTCTTTTGCCTTCTCCCTATTCTAGTGAATACAAAACCATTCTGGGAAAAATGTCTTTTAAAAGTGTGTTTTCGACTGACATTCAGATCAATTCTGAACCCCCAAACTTTTGAAACGTGCTTCTCCGTTTAGAATTCAGAATCAGTGTGAGATTCTTAAGAGTGAACATTAGGAATCTTGCCATGGTTATAGTCTGGCTAAAATATGCTTTGTAACTTCGAGGGAGAATGAAAAAATGATGCGTGTTTGCTTGTTTTAAATCCCACTGTTTGTAAAGGAGAACTGCCCCCTCACTTGTTAGAAGGTTAAAATATAGAAATGTGTGCTATGAATTAACCAGCTCTCCAAAGGCATTTAAAAAAGAGATTAAATGCCTTTGGAAGCATTCTGTAAAATTAGTAAGTCCAACTATTTGTCGAATCTTGGGGCTGATGTTATCGAACCAAATGGGTTCCTTGGGTATTGAAAAGACATGACTGGCACCAGATCTTCTGTTTCCAGCAGTGCTGCAAGGGAGCCCTCTCTAAATGCATGATGGGAGAACCAAAGAATCTCTCTGGCGTAGGCACTGTCCATAAGACTGAATGCTCTTGGAGTATCTTTTAAATTGTTTTCTTCCGTAGGCTAACAGACCTACCTATATATAGATCTTCCTGGCATTTGAAATATTCATGTAATTCATCAAATTGATTGGTGGGTAGTGGACCCCAAATCAACCTTGAATATATTTTGCTGTCTTGATTCACTCATTTTGTCCAGGACCTGGTGTTGAAGCTAATGGTTAGGGTACCATGCCTACAGAATTTGGCAAATGAATAGCATGTAGTGGTGTATAGAAAGCTACCAGAAGCTTACGAATTCCTAGACGTTAATCTTTTAAAAAAAATCACAACATCTGATTAAGATGTAGAAAATTCACCCTGAGGCATTTACTTTCTATTTTAAATGAATATTTTGCAAAATTTTAGACAAATCCCAAAGCAGCTTAGTGTTAGACTGAGGTAAGGAATAAGCTTAGATTAATTGAAAATCTTTTGAGTATGCTAATTATTTATTATAATCCTGAGAGGTTTTTTTTTCTTTGTTTTTAAAACTGATTCCTCTTCCCAGTGTCTAAAATCAGGTGTTTCTGGCAAAAGATAAAATAAAGTATGTAGGGGATATGAGACATTTAAATTAAGTTCCTTAGTGTTTGTGGCTGAAACTCTTTTTTTAAAATTAATTAATTAATGTATTCATTTATTTATTTTTGGCTGTGTTGGGTCTTCGTTGCTGCACACGGACTCTCTCTAGTTGTGGCGTGAGCGGGAGCTACTCCTCATTGCGGTGTGAGGACCTCTCAGTGCGGTGGCTTCTTTTGTTACAGGGCAGGGCTCTAGGTGCAGAGGCTTCAGTAGTTGTAGTGCAAGGGCTTAGTTGCTCCGCGGTGTGTGGGATCCTCCCGGACCAGGGATCAAACCCGTGTCCCCTGCATTGGCAGGCAGATTCTTAACCACTGTGCCACCAGGAAAGTCCCATGGCTGAAACTCTTCACTGGCCTCCAGCATCAATTTCTCCATCTTCCTTTTAATAATAGAAACCCTAAAGTTTTAGCTGGACGCCTGACTGGCTACAGACACCACCCGAGCAGATGGCAGCCACAAAATGGAAGGGGTCTAGTCCTTGAACGATTCTAAATGACCTCGTGGAACACTAATTTTTATTCCCTTTGTTGTAGTATCTTATCCTGTACTCTGATATAGTGTTGGAGGACCATTTATGTAGGAAATTATTTTATCTGTCTTTAATTCTTAGACTTTAATTCATTTCAATTCAATTTTTGGTAAGAAGATAACAGACTTCCACTTTCTAGATTTACCCTCCCTCCTTAAACAGCCAAGACAACCAGACACAATGTGTAAAACAATGGTTTCTGAGACAGTAGGCATCAGGCAATGAGCAACAATGATCCCTGAGAGCTGGGAAACAATTGAAGTGAGCCCTAGATGGTCCCAGCTTACTGGCTGAAGGAATTTCCAGATCCCCATGCTAGGAGGGGAACCCAGGCAGAGTTGGGTGGGGTCCCTGTGTTGAGGAGACCTAGCTAAGAATCCAGGGAGATTAAGGTGGCTAGAGTTTGCAGGGCAGAGCACCAAAGAGGAGACAGAGATAGAGAGACCCTCAAATTTGTAGAAAGTCCCCCTTGTATATTTAGATGAATTACTATCAGCATATCATATGAGGAAACTACCCAGGGCTAGAAAAAGAACCACGCCCCCACCCCCAAAAAAGGATTAGAAGCAGTGCCCTGCACACAGAGCTGATAATAATACCTGTTTCCACCAGCCAAAATAGAAAACTTTATGAGTCATAAGGTGCTGCACAGAGTACAGTAGTTCCCCCTCATCCAGGGTATACATTCCGAGACCTCCGGTGGATGTCTGAAACCACAAATAGTACTGATCCCTATATATCCTATGTTTTTCCCTATACATACATACCTATGATAAAGTTTAATTTACAGATTAGGCACAGTAAGAGATTACAACAATACCTAATAATAAAACAGGACAATTATAATAATATACTGTAATAAAAGTGATGTGAATGTGGTCTCTCTCTCTTTTTCTCACAAAATATCTCATTGTATTGAACTGACCCTTCTTCTTGTGCTGATGTGAGATGATAAAATGCCTTTGTGATGAGATGAAGTGAGGTGAATGACATAGGCATTGTGACATAGCGTTAGGCTGTTGATCTTCTGACTATATTCAGAAGGAGGCTCGTCTGCTTCGGGTGATCGTGGATTATCCAGACATGATGATGTTGATAGTTGGACCTCACGAGCAGATGATGTTTATGGACGTTGATGGTTGGGAACATCCTGGGTGGGATAAAATGGACAGTGTGAGATTTCATCACACTACTCAGAATGGCACACAATTTAAAACTTATGAATTGTTATTTCTGGAATTTTCCATTTAATATTTTTGGACTGTGGTTGACTTTGGGTAACTGAAACCATGAAAGGTAAAGCTGCCGATAAAGGGGGGACTACTGTACTCAGAAGTGTCTTGATTCAGTAGTAGGCTATTTTGACGCTTCAGAATTAACGCTGCACTTGTCCCACCTAACAAATCTTAAAAGCAATACCTGAAAGGATCCAACAGTTTCCAACTAATGTAACCGTGTCCCAGAACAAAGCTCAAGGGTATTAATAGGAATAAAAAAGTATCTGGCACCCAGCAAGCAAACATCTATCCTGGCATCCAATCAAAGATTACTAGCCATGGAAACAGGCAGGGAAATGTGAATTAGGAGAAGGATCAACTGAAATTGACCCAAATGTTAGAATTAGCAGAGAAGGGCATTTAAACACTTATAAATGTATTCCATATGTTGAAAAAGTTGAGTAAAGACATAGAGAATATTAAAGAGACCCAATATTCAGTCAGTTGCTGAATAAACTAATACCTGGACTGGATAGAAGGCTAGAGGTGGGAGGAATAAACCAGCCTGGATATATACAGGGCAACCAGAGGCAGAGTGTGAGGAGCAGAAACTAGGATTTTAATGGCAGGGAAACCACGATCTTAAACTGGTACAGAGATTCTCAACTGGATGTCGAGGGACTCCTGGTAGACTGTTCCCATATTCTCAGACTCTCAAGTTCTCTACCTTATTTCTTTATATGTTTACCTCTTTATATACTTAGTTATATGATTTTTGTTTAGATGACAATGAAAGGTTTAAAGCATACTCTTAATAATCTTGACCACCAAGGTATAATCAGGTAGTACCATAACTCTTTGTTGTCGTTGGTGCACGTGTCTGTGACCACTTTGTCCTCAAGTAATCCTTTATCCGTGGGTGCTTTCAAATTCATTTTGGCTACTTTCAAGTTCTCTGGTTCTTAATTAGTGGTCTAGAATGTATCATTGAGCAACAGTCTTTGTTGAATGAATGAGTGTATGAATTATGGGGAAAATACCGCTTACATGCTAGGAAGTTAACATTTTAAAAGATAATAAATGTTATTATGTTTGTGATGTTAACAGAATATTGTTAGTTTTGTACAGCTTCTTGAAAATGTTCGGGGAAGAAACAATTTTTAGTTTCACAACTGGAACGGAAAAGTTCAGAAGGAGACCACAAGAACATACTGAGAATCCAGGTCTTGTAGGGTACAAAAGGATTGTTCTAATTAGATTGTTAGAATTGCAAAATGATACATTTCAGCTGCAGATTTAAAGCAGTTTTTTGATGCTCAAAGCATAAGTGGGACAAAGCAAAGGATGTATCCTTAAGACAAAAAGGAAAGAAACCAAATTTAACTTAGTTCAAGGAGGAAGATAAATAACATATATCTTCTGTCTTATTTTACATAATTTCTATCTGTACTGGACAAGTAAAGTGAGTTGGAAAATTTCTTGCCAGTATTTTAATGATCTTTCTTTTATAATAGTAACTATTATATTGTCTGGATCATATATTATAGTTGGGATCTTGGTTCACTGTGTCCAGAGATACTTTCTATTGATCTGACTTGGCTGTTAGCGGTCATTACTACCTCTTGATAGTTGATGAAATGGCATGAACAGGGCTAGCAAGAATGAATCAGCATTTCTAGGCCTTATCTAGAAAACAAATTTACGAAGTCACAGTTAATGACGTGGCGCTCCAAACTAAGAAGCCCCATGAACATAGTAGTTCTATGATCAAAACAGAGGAAATGTTGAGTTTCAGCGGATTTTCTTTTGTTTTACAAAATAGATCTACAAGATTTAAATTATTCCTATTTGGAGAAATTCTCCAGGATTATTACAGTGTTCATTTATTAAAACCATGAAGAAATGAGACATTACAAATATTTGTTTCTAGTATCCAATTTTAATTTCTGCATTCAAATTAAGCTCCGTTCTTAGGTTATAGGGTTTTAGGGATTTCAGGCTCTGTTTTTCTTTTTTTAAAAAAATCTAAATTTAATTTTCATTTTGCTTAGTGCCTAGTAACTTTACATAAGAACAGAATTGAACATTTTTACAGCTTTGTGACATTCACTACCTCTTACAATTTTGTCAATTCAAAACTTTAAAGCCTCTAAATTTACATTTCACATCTGCACATCAAAGTGCTCATTTCATCATCCTGTCTTAGAAAGGATTAGAATAACCACAGAAAATCATCACGGAGTACTAGCTTTAGAACAGATTCCTATAGGATGAATAAGTATATCTGTCACGAACACTGCTGCAAGACGAGAACTCCACTGAAGAGATGGCTTCAGACACTAGGAGTCATTAAGCAGGTTGTTTTTTTCTTCTGTAAATTACCCCATGACTGTAATCTGGAAAGTATTTTGGGACAGATGATGATTGGTTCCAGCTTATCTGTATACCTTGTGATTTGTAGACTATGCTGTACTGACATAACATACACTTGCACTTAGGTGGTGAGTATTACCCTTGCTATGTCAATGAGTGACCTTTTTCATATAACCACCCTGAGGCATATACACAAATACACGCATCATTGGCTCACTGCAGTGAGCGAACAAGAGCTGCCTTCTTCCCTAGGGGAGGTCAAATGACTCTGGATGGAGAAACCTATTTATCCAAGATAAACCCAGAAATGTCGGTTGGAAGTATGAAGTCCCTTGGAGAGACGAAAAAATGTTCTGTTCTCAAACAACCGGAGACCAAAAAAGAAAGCTTGTGGAATAGTCAGGGGAGGTAGGTCAGTTCAGATGGGACTGAGCAAAAGAACAAACACGAACAAGGACTGACCCTGGGATGGTAGCAACCAAGCACTTCAATACTAACATTTTTCTGACCTGTGATTTCCTTCAATTCATCTCTGCCTCCTTTGCTTCAGTTGGGCAGATATCGGACACTGTTCTTTCTTCCACAGTTCCCTGTAGTCCTATAGTCTTGTGTTTGTATCCTACAGACATTTTTTTTCTCCTAGATTACGACAAGGTAACTACTGTTTAAAAGAGGAGTGATAATAATAAAATCTTACAGTTTTAATGAGCTTTTAACTTTTCCAAACAGTTTCATATCTATTAGTTATTAGCACATTTAAATCTCACAACAGCCCAGGGGCTATGTTGGGCAGTTATTAGGATTTCCATTAGATCCATAAGAAAAAAAAAAAAAAGTTAAAAACTAGAGTAGAAGGACTTCCCTGGAGGTCCACTTTTATGTACTTCCTGTGGTTATTTTTTAATCTTATATTCTCAAAAATTACTCCAAGATTCCTGGTGGCACTATTGGCTTTTGGGATACCTTGAGGTAGGGTGCCAGAGGTGGTTAAAATGGTAGAAGGTATCTCACAAATAAATGAATAACTTTAGTCTCATTTAGCCAATCAGAAAATAATAGAAATATGATAGGACAATATATTGAGTTATGTTGCCCTGCAGTTATTCATCTCTAATTGTAAATTTTGGGGGGAGATTGATTCTTATTGAATTACCTTATCTGTAAAATGATGTTTGGGACTATATGATCACCAATACTTTCTTCTAGGCCTAATGGTCTCCAGTGTTTTCTAAAATTGTTGTTGGAATTGTGGTGGATTATATTTGTAGAAAAAGCAAGCAAAGTGAAATGATATAATTTGAGTATCCTTTTTAAAATTGAAATACAGTTATGATATACATTGTTAAATAAGCTCTTGATACTCAATTTTTAACAGAAATAACTAGACACTTTTAGTCAAACTCAAGTGATGAACTTGTATATTATAAATGTGTATAAATTCTAAAATTAAGTTAAACAAGGCAAAGAATAACCAGTTTCCCAAATTTAATTTAAATTATGTAAATACTTTCTACAAGAGTGTTTCTCTGTGTTGTAGAGCAATGTGATGGGGCCAAAAGTGAATTCTAGGATCCAGAGATTCCTGGGTATAGATGGGTGTTTGAGATGCTAGTTGGCTTTGAATAGTCAAAAAACATGGTATTAGCTGACACAGGGATTTGATTTATTTAAAAAAAAATTAGTTCCCTCTCCTAGCAATGCAGATTTGCTACCAGTACATGGAGAAGAGCTGATGTCTCAAGTAAAAGCCAAGAAATTGAGGTTTGCTATGAAAACATATTTCTCTTTAATACTATCATAAAAAATGTATTTTATTCATTTGACAAGTATCACTGAGGGATTAGTATATGATTAGCACTGTGTTTGCTAAAGGGAACGCGAAAGAAACCCCAGGTGTGGTTACTACCCTTCTCAAGCATTTGGAAAATAATTTGGAAGAAACAACTTATTTGCTCCAAATCATTATTTAGCAAGGTACAATACTATTTTGTCCAAATGTCTGATATAAGCAATAATTTACCTAGAGCTGCATTATTGTTGGGAAACAAAAGAATGCTGTTTTGGAGAAAATGAAATGAGCTTCAATTGATTTGAAAGAAATGGATAGATTGGGGCTAAGAATTAAGAAAATGGCAATTTAAGTGTAGTAGGTATCCTAAGCAAAGGTTTATAGACTATAAAGAGTGTGGCATGTGCAGGAGATTATGATACTAGAATGAGGGGTGTGGGGATTTGCGTTGAGATGTCGTGGGAAATAACAGTAGGTAAAGTAAGGGCAGATCATTGAGAACCTTGAATGGCAGTGATTTTGGATTGCATTTTCAAAGGAGAAACACTGACAGCTTTCAAGGAGTTGAAATTATTGTTTGAAGAAGGTAAATCTGAAAGCAGAATAATATATAGTTGGGTTGGATAGAAAAGTATTGCATTGTCAGAGAGATTTCTTTGGTTATAATTTTCATTTTAGAACTCGCCAGCTATATAATGTTCAATAGTTCACTTAACTTTTCTGAGCTTCAACAGAATCATCTGTAAGATCTGTAGGAAAGTGGGTGGGAGGGTCTTTATTAGATAATATTTTCGGGTTTGCTTCTAGCTGGGCCTGGCTAGGAAGACCAAATATAAATTTATACTATTCGTCCAAGTGTGAGTTGATAATGAGCTGGGGAAGTAAAAGGATATACAGGAAAAAGGAGATGTAAGGGTCAGAGAGGGCCTCATTTTGAACTGATTGATTCTTAAGAACCATCAGTAGAAGTAAGTTATACAGTTAGAGGGATATGGTGTGAAAATGATTAGAAGAAATCCCTAACTCATATATTGACTGTGACGTGACCTTAGGACGTCCAATTCTATCTATCTGACCTAATGTGAATGAGTAAATTGTACGCGGGCCTCTCCCGTTGCGGAGCACAGGCTCCGGACGTGCAGACTCAGCAATCATGGCTCATGGGCCCAGCCGCTCTGCGACATGTGGGATCTTCCCAGACCGGGGCACGAACCCATGTCCCCTGCATTGGCAGGCGGACCCTCAACCACTGCGCCACCAGGGAAGCCCAGTAAATAGTTTTTGTTAAGCCCTTAAACAACAGTATTCCTTTCGGTTATATTCTTTTCTAGTCACTCTACTTTCCCTCACCCTAATATCTAATCTATTACCTAATCCTGTTATCGCTCCAAGATAAATACTTGTAGTCATCTAGTTCTCTCCACCCCACTTTGCCTCTAGTTATTTGGAATACTACTGCAGACTTTGTGATCAATTGGCAAAGAAACTAGTTATATTAAGGGTTGTAGCAGCAATCTAAGAAAATAAAGCTAGTTTAAGTCAAGCTGTTTTCATAATATTTCAAGCAATTTAATAATCTTAAATGATTTAGGGGAACCAAGAAAATGTTAAGAGAATAGAGCCACGCAATAGGAACATATTTAATGAATAAAAGAATGGATAACATGTGCTGGGTACTATCCTAGTTGTTTTACGTATAAAATTTCATGGATATTAATATACAATTTTTGATGTATATGTAATGCTCCCATTTCCAGGTAAAGAAACTTAGATTTAGAGAAAAATGAACTCGCCCAGAGTTGCACAGTTGACATTGCAGACCTGGGATTTGAATTGTGTTATTTTAAGTTCCAACATCCATCCACTTGTCAATACATGAAACTACTACAGAAAGCAGTTGAAGATGGGAGACTGAATCTCAAATGAATGTTTGGGGTTGTAGTTATATATTAAGGACTCTTTAGTTTAAGGTTGGTAAGTGAAGATTTAAAACAGAATTACTTCATTATGGAAAGGGGAATGGAAAGATTGCAAGAGACAGCTGAGAAGTGTACCCCAACATTTTCCACTGAATCATGAAGCTCTGAATTCTTAAAGTCTGTTACACATAGCTGACAATTCCTTGTAGCACTATGCCTTTCATTTCCTATAAGACTCTCCAGAATGGCAGTCACTTTGTCACAAGATCCTGTCACTTTTACATCATGAACCAATTCTTCTTTATGATCAAGATTAACTCCAAATGAGCATCTTCTCTGCTATTGCTGGTACTTCTGAGTGCCATTTTGTTTTCTAGCAACAGCAAGTCAAAATAGCCACAATTTCTATGTTTAGAAGAATATATTTCTAATCTCTTTATATTCTAGGTTCTTCTGTAAACTGACTTCATCCCCTGTCATGGAGATAGCATATTTGCGTCATTGGAGCGGTGGTTTTAAAAACTATGGGTGGATCCTCAATTTTCTGTCTGTCTTTCATAAACTCTTGTTTTAAATTATTATGCATTGATATCCATAAACCACTTCTCATCATACTCTGAATTTAGACTTCCTGCATTATCTGAAAAACAAGAATGTTGAACAATATTAGCACTGTTTGACAGCCAACAGTTCTGTTTTTCAGTGTTGCTAATTTACACAGTAGTGTTTCTTCATTATTTGAATATTTTATTGCATTTGCCCTTATTCATTTACCAAAAAATGAAGTGATAAATAGAAAAAGTGATAAGCTTAAGTCTTATAAACTTCATAAAATTGAGATGAAGATTGAAATAATTGTCTATTAAAAAATGATGAATTTTTAGCTCCAGTTGAGTACTCAGTTAATTTTGTGCTCAATTATAAGGGAAAAGAATAAAATTACAGCATACAAAATGCTGGGAATAGATTGCCAAGATTGAGTCCTGGAATTCTATTATAATTCTTAAGTTATAGGAAGATAGATCTCTACCAACAAGATCTCTGCCTAAAAGTTTCACTCTTGCCATCGGAATTTTTTAGGAAGAAATCATAATTGAAGGTAGAAGTCTGTCTTTATTGAGTTACCCCTTTACCCTGTTAACCTGTCAAGCTTGTTCAGGGTTTTTGTAATAAGGAAGGAATTAATATTCCTTCTAGACCACACAAACACTGCACTCAGTAGAAATGTTCTGTTTCTACACATTAGAAATCCAGAAATCCAGAATTGTGTAATATTCTGCTTTTTTGTTTGTATCCATACCTGTTTAACCTGCTTGGGTAGGGAGTTGTTCTAAGTTAGCTAAATCCCAATAACAGAGTTCAACAAATATGTTCTATTACTGTGTTTAGTTACTTATTCGATTTTTGTTATAAGTGTGTCCCATTGACCCTCACCTGATTTTCTTGAGTATAGTCTCAGCTGGTTCCATTTGATCCAGTGTAGTTCAACTATTCTTCCCTCCCTGACAAATTTTTTTAATAATTCACTCATTTATGGGAAAATGAAATGAGTGTTTCTAGTCTCTTCTTGGTCTAGGTCACTCTGTATACACTTGTCAGGAAAATATTCCTCAAATATTGTTTTCATCATGGCGTTAGTTTACTCAACATATTCCAACCCCTTCCAACTCTCCAGATCTGGGTTTTAACACAGGCTATCCATACCTCTGTCCTCATTCCCTTCCTCACAAGCCTCATGTTTGATTATGCTTTTTCTTTCGTTCATTAATGAAGTCAAATTCATCTTCTTGGCATATCTACAGAACGTTCTTTTTAGCATTCAGAGGGCAAATAGGGAAGGAAAGGGCGTTGAGAAAGGAGACAGCCGAGGGGGAGGTGGAAGCGAAGGAAGGAAAGACAGAAGGAAGAAAAGGAGAGGGGAAGGGGGCTGGAAGGAGGAGAGCACAAGGCATGCCTCCTGAGAGGGTGTCCCAGGATGAATCTGAAGACACCGTCTCCTTCAGATGAAGGCAGTCCCAAGCTGGGTACACAGCTTCATGAGCAGAGCACGGACTGGACACCCCCAAACACACACACACACACACACACACACACACACACACACACACACTCCTCTAGCTGTTCAGGGAGCTCTTCTGCAGGTACCATTCTGTGCAGTTGCCCACGTCGTGCATCCTGATGCTCTTAGTAAGCAGGTTGGTCTTCCTGCTGCTAAGTCCCCTTCTCCCAGATAGTGAGTCAATATTGCCTTCCTATGAACCTACCATTTCTGGAATTCCTACTTCTCCCTCCCTCTCCGCGTGTCTAGACCTTACCGTCTTGGTCCCCATGGCATGCGTTCCTCCCTGTCTAAGCACTGGCAGCTCACCATCAAATGCTAAGGCAAAGTGTCCCTTCTCTCTGAACTTTGTCAAAACAAAGTTTCAGGCGGGCAAATTGAGTGTTTCACTTAATACCGGTGGCAGTGAGGAAGTAAGGTAGGGCATACAGAATATTTCATTTTATAATACTGCTATGGATCAGTTAAAATTAAATTGGTGGCTTTTTCTCCTTATTTTAAACTCATGTGGCCTCCCAAATTTGTATAATTGGGTTATAATTAAGTAAAAACACTAAAGAAACTTCCTTATGTAGGGATAAATTGGAAATCACTACTACTTTTCAAAGTCTGTATCATGGAGCTACAATTGCGTGATTGTTTATAAGATTCTAAAAGTACCAAAAGAAATTTAAAAAGGAAGAATGAGTTCACTTATTGTAGGGAAAATACAGTGGTGCATATACAGTTCTTCACACTTCCCTCCTGAATCTTAAGGATTGACTTCTCAGAGAGGACAGACAGGATCTGTTAGGGGAGGAATCCAGTTCTGTGATGTCCAACTTACACTGAGTTTCCTAAGTCTCAGGGGAACATCTTGTACTATCAGAATATAAACAACTAATAACCCAAAAGATTTTCCTATGACAGTCCCTGGAGCTTAAAAATCTTGTCAGAGATACATTTCTGGTACATCAGGAAGTCTGCTCTTATGGTGTGAGCCGTTCTCATACAGGCATTTTCCAGGAAAAATTGTTTTGTAGATGCCTCGACTATACCAGAATACATTAGCATTTGTATCTTTATCTATACGTTTAATTGCCTCCAACTGCAGAAGTTGGAAAAGGACTATGAAATTATTCAGTCGATATGTCTTCACTTCTACTTGAGTTTCTTAAGGGAATGCATTAAAAATACAATCAAGTTGTAGTAACAGAAAGTCAACCAATAGACTTTATCTTACTACAGACCACATTTACCAAATGTTATTTTCCTTTTTCTTTTATTTGGGTGCACAGTAAATGTGGATGGGTTTTCTGGAGGATAATTTTAAATATTGTAGCATCCACAGCGAGGAAGACAATACATCTTCCATTTTCAGAGACAAGAAAGAGTCACCTCCTGGTCATACAGAAGAATTTTGACATTGATGCAAAGAAAAAGAAACAAAGATCAAAGGGGAGAATAATTAAGACAAGAATCAAGCAGCAGGCTTTTGGAAGGTAGAATAGGTAGAATATAAATCTTAATGACAGGATTTGAATAAGAATTCAGGGAATCTGAGAAGTTATGATCATTTATATAATAGGGAACCTGACAGAGGGAACAAAGATGGTGTGGGACTCAACAGAAGGAAAACTTTAGACCAGAAGAGGTGGCTTTAGAAAAGGCTATTGAGGAAGAATCTCAGGACGAAAATATCTAACTCTAGCTGCATGTGATTATCAAAGGGATTACCTGTCCCTAGGGGGACGTTATCATGACTTTAAAACTGAACTCACTTCTGTGTATACCCGTCACTCAGTTAACCGTGCAAAGAATATTTGTGTACAGCTTAGCCAGAATGATGTTCGCTTTACTCAATGTCATTTTCTCCAAAGTCTTACCTAAGAGCTCGATTTCTCTATTATCCCATCACAAATACTAGACCTGGGGAGATTGAATGATGAACTTTATTCCTCACTTGAGTCTAGCATTTTATGCTTGCTTAAAACAGAAAAGTGACTCCGGCTCCAGCCATGGTGGTATAACCAGTATCACATTTACCCTCCTGCTTCAAACAACTATAAAAATGAACAAAATATATGCGGCAACTGTTTTTGGTCATTGAACTTAAAGCATCCCAGAACTGTGACCCCCGTAAAAGGAAACACCTCAGGTGAGTTTTCTGTTGCTGCAAAACAAATGACCATAAACCAAGGGACTTAAAACAATACCCAGAGATCACAGTTCTGTAGGTCAGAAGTCTGGCATGTCTCAGAATATCACAAGGCTGAAGTCATGGTCAGTGAGGCTAAGTTCTTGTCTAGAGGCTCTGGGGGAAAATCTGCTTTTAGGGTCATTCTTACTGTTGGCACAATTCTGTCCTTGCTGTTGTAAGAAAGGTTCCAGTTACCTCGCTGGCTGTCAATTAGGGACTGGTCTCAGCTCCTAGAAACCATCTGTAGTCTTTGCCACGTGTTCCCCTCCATCTCCAAGTCAGCAAACACCCATCACGTCCTTCTTGTGCTTTAAACCTCTGATTTCCCCTTCTGCTACCACAGAGACAGTCGTCTGCTTTTCTAGGGCTCCTGTGATGTGGCAGGTCACCTGGAATAACCTCCTCATCTTGCAGTCAACTGCGCCATGTAACACAACCTAATCACGTGAGTAAAATCCATCATATCCACAGTACTGGGGATTTTGCAGGGTGTATACACGCAGTGAGGGATGGGAAATTGTGGGTGGTAACTTAGAATTCTGCCTCCCATCCACCTTCTACTGCCGTGCTCCATTTGCCACTGACCCTGAATACACACACACACACACACACACACACACACACACACACACACAGAGCTTGGACCACTTCTCTTTCTACACCGAGTGAATGAGCAGGTGCCTGACGCTCTGCCATTTGGGAGTGTTTCCACCACCGCCGTCTTTCAAGGCTCCCCTGGAGAAGGTGTGTATTCATGTACCTAGATGATGTGTCTGCGACCAAACTCAGGTGTCTTATCTGATTTTAAATCCCTTATTTTATAAATGAAAAGACTGAGGTCACAGTTCAAGGTCACACCAGAGGGGCACTAACAGAGCTGAGAAGAGAACTAGAATCTCAAGTTCATCAGTCAGGTGACCTTTGCCTTCTACTGGCTGTGTTTGCTTGATAATGCTAAAGAGGAGAGAAGAAACTCTCCCCCCGCCAGCTTACATTCTGGTTGACCACCAGTTATTGGCCTTTTGACCAGGAGGGATGGTGGGGACAGATTCTGAGGAGAGGCCATGTCACCTTGAGAGGGAGCCTCTGTCCCCTTCTTTAAGCAAGGGCTAGTGCTTGCTTCTCCTTTAAATGGGAGGAGCGAGGGGAGAGTGGACCACTTTTGCAATTCAGAGGGTTTAGGAACATTTGAAGATTCCAGACTTTGGGGCCATCAACCCCGTGAAAGCCCATTCTTTCCCAACCAGGGCTCTGTCCTTGCCACAAAATGTAACTCAAAGTAGGGTCCGGCTGCTCGCCGCTCAAAAGCCAATAAAGAGGCAAGGTTGGTGGAAAGGAAAGTTTGCTTTATTTCGGATGCCTGGATGCCGGCAACCAGGGGGCCAGAGGGGAGGGCGGGGCAGACTCCTGTCCAAAGGCCGACTCCCCCCCACTGACAATCAGCGGGCAAGAGCTTTTATAGACGGCGGGAGGGGGCTACATGCAGAAACAGCACCATCAGCACCGACTGTCATCTTGAAATGGGTCGCGCAGTGGTCTGATCAGCGTCATGTTAATTAAGTACAGTTCCAGGGTCGGTTCGTTCCCATTTCCTTGAGGCCAATTCTCAGAATTGTGCCATTTATGTCATGGCTATAGTCTGCTCATCATGTAGCTAACTTCTTCCACCTGATGGGGGTTTCAGTGTTTACAAGACAGCTCACAGGATAGGGCTCAGGATATTATCTACAGCCTCGGAGGAGGAACTAAAGGTCCTTGATTTTGCTTAATGACTAAACTACTATTATTTAGTCTTGCTGGACTGTTTTCCTTCGTTTCTGCATTTTCTCACTTCTCTGATTAAACTTATTCTTTGGCTAAAGTTTTTGTCGTAGACAAAAGGCAGGTGGAGGACATGGGGGGCGAGGACCACGGGAGGGCCCTGCTCCGTTTCGAAAAGACCCGCCTTTGTTGGGAATTTAACCTTCTTTAGAGCTTGGCCACTCTTACAATTAAGTCCTTCGTCTGGTTCTCAGGTTTTTTTGTCCTTTTGCTGTGGACAAGAGCTCCTTTATATGCAACCAAAGAGGCATTCTGGTCTTCACACAACTTTAAATTACTGATCAATACATTCAGCATTGTGTTCACCTTTTTGAAAATGTCAATTATACTTAGCAATAGCCACTTGGGTCCATCGTCCTTAGAGTTACTATTGCCCCCATATTTCTCAAACGCTGATATACTGTATCAGCTAATACCTTTCCTTCCAGCAGTATGCCACCAGCAAAAGTTTTAACAATCACAGGGACACCTTTTGCCCAGAGCTATCTGTGCCCCAGCTACCACTGGTGGGGTCCTTCTTGCCATCCAGGGGTGGGTGATCCAGTTCCCACATCTCTTAGCATTTGCTGTTATGTTATGGACCTTGCCTGGCATAAACTGTCACAGGTTGGGTTCCCTGGGAAGCAGACTCTGAATGAGGTTACTGTGCAGGGCATTTATGTGTGTGTGGTGGGGGGACTCATGAGGTCCATACCTAAGGAAGGGAGGAAAGAAAGAAGTTTAGGGAGGAGAGGCTATTTGAGTAGCGATGCGATTTCAGCAGTCTCAGCTGATTTCAGGGGAGGTTTGCCGTTGGGATGGCCCTTTAGAGCCGTCCAGAGTTGGGACTAGGGGAATGGGCCTTTCTAGGGAATCTCCATTTCTACCCTCTGACCAATCTTTGAGTGCGGGCATACTCCGAAAGGGGGCTTATTCTTGGGACAGGCAGCTTTAGTCAGCTGAGGCTGACAGCGTGGGCTGTCATCAGGCAGCGGCAATTCCAGCAGCTTAGAGAATGGGCCCTTTATACCTGGAGGAGGATCTGGGCAGCATGTCAGGACATCTAATAAGTTCCTATTTTAATGAAGATAATTCAGTGGAAAAATTACGTCCCCGTCGACTCTAGTTTTTATGCAGCTGTCACCAAGATACCACTGTATACTTGGAGACAATAACTGCTAATTTCAGATTCAGCATAACAGAGGAAATTAACAAATTCAATACTGCTTGTCTTTTATAAGCAAATCTATTCTAAACGGCCAATATTATGATTACGTGGAGGAAAGACAATCCAGCAACACAGAAGCATTTATTTAGAAATAGTTCAGAAATCATCATATTGAGGCTCCTTGGTGGGGCTAATGGCGGACTCCGGGAGGGCTCACGCCAATGAGTACTTCCCAGAACCTCTGCTGCCAGTGTCCTTGGCCCCTCTGTGAGCCGTAGGCGCCGCCTCCTGCCTCTGCAGGAGACCCGCCAACACTAGCAGGTATGTGAGCTGAGGTTCTAAGATGTTAAGGAACTTGATCATAGTCACATATAGAAACCTGAAGAGCTGAATAGAATTGTAGAGTTTACCAACTGACCAAGAAACCCATCCTCAAATTCAAAGATTTCTGTACACTTAATAGAAGAAGGGATATTTTCTCAAGAATGCAATTGTTGGGACATATGAGCCCCAGGATGCAGAAGACATTGTGCAAAGTAGCGCAGAAATATAAAGACAATAATGAAAGCATCTTTGTCTTCAGGAAGTGTATTATCATGCAGAGAATGAATGTCCGCTCAACATGATGTCATCAGTATAGTGACATAGCGTGAGTTTCTTCAGAATTTCCAGACAATGAATATTCCTTCATGCTACATTATGACAGAAGGCAGAAGATAATACAGTCCTGGCAAAACTGTGTATATACTGCTATCCATTTAAGTGCCTGAGGAGTGCTTCCGATGCTCATCTCTGGTGGCGCAGTGGTTGAGAGTCCGCCTGCCGATGCAGGGGACGCGGGTTCATGCCCTGGTCCGCGATGATCCCACATGCTGCGAAGCGGCTGGGCCCATGAGCCATGGCCGCTGAGCCTGTGCGTCTGGAGCCTGTGCTCCGCAACGGGAGAGGCCACAACAGTGAGAGGCCCACATACCGAAAAAAAAAAAATAATAATATCACAGTAAAAGTCAGTGGCTAAGAACTGGCTCATGTTTGGAAACTAAGTGAATTCTTATTTTCCCTTGTAGAAACGTACATCAGTCTTGAGTGCCGGCTTCTGATCTTTTTAAGTTATAGAAGTCAAGAAATGTTCTTATTGTCTGAATATTTATTTTGTCCCTTGGCACACCATGGTATATTAACCGTCACTACGGATCTTTCTTGATTACTCTTCTAGTCTTGCTGCCTATTATGATAATTATTTCTACCTGCATCTAAGAGTTCAGTGCCACCCTGTGACTATTATTCTAGAGCCCTGCCATTCCATTGCCAAAAGGAATCCAGCTCCATGATTGCACTCCCAGTTCCATCAACCTTGAACTGTAAGAGACAGCTACCTTTGAATTCTTTATCACTTAGGTAAAAGGAGGTCCTCTGGACTAATAAAGACTCTCCGGGACCAAACTTTAAAAAAGAAAAAAAAAAGAAATCAGCGTATTTATTTATGACGCCAATAAGACAAAAGCAACTGCTAATAACAGCCAACATAGGAAGATAAATGTCTATAAAGACAAATTACTAAGTTGTTTTTTTTTTTAAACCCTTGCACAGATCGCCCAGTAGAAATTTCTCAACCTCAGTGACTTTCCTTCACAGATTTACGAGTCTTCGCTGCCACTTCCTTGGAGGTTTAAGTGGCCCTCACCCAACCGCATGTGCAACCTGGTTCCGTTTTTGTGCAACTGCAGAGGTCACACTGTTTCACTTCCATTCCTTGTGAATTCTCCGTAGATGAGCTTTCTCCTGCAGCCAGCTTTTGTCGGCTGATTCCAGCAGCTGCTGCTAGGAAGCCACCGACGATGAATCTGAGGTGTTCAACGACCGTCAATTGCTGTTCATCCCTGTGGCTACCCGTGATGGAGATGTCGGGATTGCTAGCTCAGATCTGTTTACAAGAAGTCTAAGTGTCTCAGATGAGCACAATTATTTTAATGCACCTGTAGGTGACATTGGCTTCTCTTTTCTTTTTCCTCCTGCTGATCCATTGTTAGAGCACTGAGTCTGTTTTAACCAGAGCTAAAAAAAAAATTGTTTTTTCTTTGTTGTTTGAATCAGAAGTGTTTATTGCAGAAATCTGGCTAAGGCACCAGTTGAGTGGCTCCAGCTGAGGTTGGCTTGAGGCCCTCTGCCTGGGTCAGGCAGGTGAAAAAGGGAAGGGGAGAAGAAATACCTCTGGGCAGAGGCCAAAGAGCTACAGATGAGGTTCCCAGCCAGGCTGCAGGTGAAGCCTGGGCCATGGGCTCCCATTCATGGACTTCACCTTCCTCTGTTACAAGCAGTACCTCTTAAGCCATCAGTTCCCAAAGAGAAACACCAAGGAATCATCTAGTAACAAATGTGTCTCCTGCCCGAAGACCACAGTGGGGTCAGCCGGGAGCCCACCCTTGCCTTTCGTGTTGTGGGCTCGTCCCTGCCCTTCAGTCACGAAGACATCATTCACCCTCAGACCTGCCACCACCTGGACCCCCTCAGCCTTCAGAGCCCCAGCCTGCTCCACAAACCGTGGCAGCTGGGTCTAGGAAGAGCTGAGGGTAAAGGCCTCAAGGATTCCAGACAGCACCCCCTCCTTGGCCTCAGATTCTGCTAGATTCGCCTTGTTTCAGGCTCACTTTCAAACACCACCACCGATGGGATGGCATCTCCCGCCTTGATGGGGCCAAGGAATGTGGATGTGGGCATGCTTCTGAAACCACTGGTCTCCAAGTGTCCACTCTCTTCGCATCCAGGCACCTCCTCCTTTGCCCAGGACATGCAGACCTGCCAGCCATACAACCACCCGCCCGGTTTCCTCTTCTGCTGTTTTGTTTGTTTTTTAATCAAGAAAAGATTGTGGTGAAAGAGGTAAGGCAGTTGGGGGTTTGTGGATGTAGGAAACGGGTGTTTCAGTTCTCTGACAGATAAAATTGTATCTGCATGTAGAACCAGTACCGACAGTCACATAAGGACCCTCAGCCCCAAACAAACATACCACCTTGTACTTATTTTATTTTGTTTCTTATGCAGGTGCATGCTTTTGCCAGTTCTCTAATGCTTGATTAGTTAGTAGTCAGGATCTCCATTAGGCATTTTCCAAAAGTAAGGAGTACTTCCTTCTGTTAAATCAAGCCTAACTTTTAGACCTTTTAAATAAAAAAAAAAAAGAGGCAGAGCGTTCATAAAATCATGAGAATTACAAACGTCTCTTCCCCTTTGTTTTCTGCGCGAAACAGTAATACACAACATTCAGATACTACTCGGCTGGTTTCAGTTCTCTCTGTTTTCAGTGGACTGTCTTTCCCATATGACTATGCAGACTGGACCCCTCATGTTTAGGGATGAACACAGCGGATTTTGCCCATCACCAGGCATCTGCCTCCAGGAGGAGAGGTTAATGGCCCCTCTTATTACAGGAACCACTAGATGGGTGGTGAGAAGCAAACATGCCTCTGTTAGTTCATCAGAGGTGGGTTTGAGAGAATCTCTCTGTTCTTCAGTAGCAAAAATAAACAGCATCATAGAAACTCTGCAAGCATCAAATTCTCTTGCAATAACACACAGTCACTGTAAGTTAAATATGCATGGTTTTATCATGGTAAAAATATAAATTTCTGAGAAAGGTGTGCACAGATCTTAGTGTCACTTAATTGAAAACAATAGTTAATTGTCCCAAATTTCTCTGTTCATTTTTTAGCTCAGGTGAGAGCAAACTATTCCTGTATTTGTGGTAGGTGTTATGAGAATGTTAGGCCTATGCTATGACGTTTTATTAAGTATATACTGAAACAGAAACTATCAAAATCAAGTGAGAAATATTGTGATTTATTTGACAAAAGTCACATTCAGCTTCAGAGGTCTTGATTATATATGTCTAAATCTAAAATCTCAGTAGGGGTTTGCTCAAACAAAATTGCATATTTTCTGTAAAGAATCCGTGTTTATTTATGTATTGGCATGGTGAAACCAAGAAAATAATTATCTTAAGAAAAGAAGGATTTAAGCTTTATACTTAAGGACCACTTAGTTTGAAATGGGTTTTTTTTGGCAGTCTCAAATAGTGGTATTATTGAATGTTGCAAAGCAGTAATTAGAACGTTCTTCCGCTCCTGAATTGGGCAAGGATTACAGCTGAAATAGCACACTGTTGGAAGGAAAGACACGGAATTCATTATGGCAGAGTTATAAGAAGGTCTCATGATAGGAGTGCAACTCTCTGGCGTCTCCCAGGAGGGAGAGAAGTTTCAGTAGCCTTCACCATGAGAGAGATAGGAGGTGGGGTATGAGGCAGCTTGCAGGAACCACCTTTTTTTTTTCTTTGGAGACTTCTGTGACCATAAAGAGAGAGACTGTCCCAAGATGGATGCTGATATCTACCAAAAAGAACCTGATATTTATGAAGGTGCAAATACGCTAAGATTAGTTGTCCTAGAATCTTGCAGTACCAGACGTGGCTTCATTATAAGTTATACCTGATGATGATGTTGTGGTGAAGGAGGCCCCCAGCCTTCCCCTTTCTCTCCTCCATGCACTATACTTGCTGGGAATCAGGAGCTGAAGATGACCATTGATTGGGGTTGTTTGGCAGAAGGAGAGACTGACTCCTGTTTTCAGTGGGTTGGTTCTTGAGGGAGTTGATTTGCACTGGGGAGAGATAACAAGAGTCAGCTGAACTTGTGCTTGGATCGTGTGATGGAATGCCCATGGACATGTACTGAACTGAAGCTCTGAGCCCAGAGCACCCCCTGATGTGAACAGGCTGCTGTCCTCACCAGATTTTATATTCTTAAACATGGAAGGACAGAAGTGCATGCTCACTGTCTGAAACCAACCTACTTTTCTTTTTCTTTTTAAAAATTCTGTTGAAGTATAGTTGATTTACAATGTTGCGTTAATTTCTTCTGTACAGCAAAGTGAAAAATATATATATATATATATTCTTTTTCATTACGGTTTGTCACAGGATGTTGACTATAGCTCCCTGTGCTATACAGTAGGACCTTGTTGTTTATCCATTCTATATATAATAGTTTGCCTCTGCTAATTCCAAACTCAACCACAAGTATGTTCTCTATGTCTGTGAGTCTGTTTTTGTTTCATAGGTGTGTTGATTTGTATCATATTTTAGATCCCACATATAAGTCACATATGATATTATATCATATGGTATTTGTCTTTGTCTGACTTACTTTGCTTAGTATGAGAATCTCTAGGTTCATCCATGTTGCTGCAAATGGCATTATTTCATTCTTTTTGATGGCTGAGTAATATTCCATTGTGTATATATATCAAAACTTCTTTATCCATTCATCTGTCTGTGGACATTTAGGTTGTTTCCATGTCTTGGCTATTGTAAATAGTGCTGCTATGAACATAGGGGTGCATGTATCTTTTCGAATTATAGTGTTGTCTGGTTATATGCCCAGGAGTGGGATTGCTGGATCATATGACAACTCTATTTTTAGGTTTTTGAGGAAACGCCATACTTTTTTCCATAGTGGCTGCACCAACTTACATTCCCACCAACAGTGTAGGAGGGTTCTCTTTTCTCCCAACCTACTTTTCTTACAGCACTTCTACCAAATGCTAGTTATGGGATCCACTAGCGCTACTGGGTTCCATCCCTGGTCAGGGAACTTGATCCCACATGCTGCAACTAAGACCTGGTGCAGCCCAAAACGAAAGAACAAAAAAACAAAAACAAAACCTGACACACCCACACATAGAGCACACTGTTTAAGTTAAAGTGTCTGAAAACATTTACAGACACTGATACAAGACAAGAAAAGTTCCATGATCAGTTATATAAAAGGAGGTGTCTGCTTTCCTTCTTTCTCCTCCCAACCCCAACTCCAGAGGGAATGGCTTGAAGAAAGTTTTGCAGACCTGAAAGTCACTCTTTTTTTTTCAATAAAACAAAAATTTAAACTCATTTATTCCTAAATAATATTTCTTTAATAGGGACATCTAAAGGAATATATTTTGGAAACAAAGGGTTTTTTTTCACATACACACTTCAAACCTATCAAAAACTCAGCACATTCTAAGGGCTGAGCACTGTCCAGATTTTTAAAATATATGCTCAGCACTCCCTAATTTCCAGATCACCAAAGTTCATCTGACAGATCATTCTAAGCACAAAAGTGTTTCCTTTCTCCCCAGTTTGTCTCTTTGTTTTCTTCCAAATATGCCCAGTTGTTTGAAGGAGAGGACTTTCCCAAATGTAGAGTAGTTCTTTGGTCAAAGCTATATGCTGTCTGCTGAAAATTCCCATAGAAGTTCCTCAAGTCCATTTATAAGAAATCAAACTAGTGGCCTCATGGCAGCCTGGATCCTGGAACCAGCTATGACAGCTATGACATCTTCCAGCTATGACATCTTCCCAGAATAATTGTTTGGCAATTACAGAATATATGGCAACTAAAAATTGGACCTATAAATTGGCTAATCAGTTTCTCATTTATCTTTCTTTTGCAAGTCACTCTTAATTGAGTGACATTGGCATTTGGCACTCCCTTCAATTTTCAACTGAAGTGAGTGTCTCACTTGGTTTTACCCTAGTCCAGGCTCTGCCCATACAACCAAAATAACCCTCTAGCTTTCGCACCTAAGTTTCAACTGGCTTTTTGCTCATCTCAGCTTGTCATTATCTTTCAGTGGCACATCAGCACATCAATGGCTCTTAGCAAAAGCCCTCCAGTACTACATCCCCCATATGTTTCAAATGCTTGGCACACTATACCTGCTAATGGATTCTCTCCCATTAGTACGTTGTCCCAGTTCAGCACCACTGAAAGTGTTAACAATTGGACCACTACCCTGTACTGCAGGATTCCTGGCTCTGTTTATCTCAGTACCAGCTTGGCAGTGAGGATTCCTCTCCCAAACTCCGTGGGACTTTCTCAGATTATTTCCAATGCCAGCTGTCACAGGTAGGGTTTGCTGGGATAGGATTGGGGAAAAAAGAAGGTATTTATTAGGGATTAGCAGTAATGAAAGGAAAGGGGGAGGAGCAGAGTTGGGCAGTGTGGGAAGCTGAACTGTGATGGGGGCTTCCCAAAACCTCGGAGGCCCATGGGGAATCAAGAGTGAGCCTTACTCCCAAGAATTGTCTCCTGTCTGGCTCAAGGTGCTGGGACCTTTTATTCCCATCTTGCTCAGCGTCCTGATGCGGGTTGTCCCAGGAAGGGTACCGCCTTGAGGGAGGTGGCTCTCTGCAGCGAGGTGGACGCTGAAAGAGCTGAGAGTTGAAGGCTGTCTATTTGGGGACAGTTAAAAGTTGTAAGCGTTTAAGATGCACAGCTTGATATTTTGAGACGCATACGTATTGTGAAACAATCACTACGATCAAATTAATTAACAAGTCTATCACCTCACACAGTTACTGTTGGGAAAGGCAATCTGGTGCCTGCAGGCTTTCCGCTTTTATTTCTCTGTATAAAAATGGGTCTTGGGCTTGGAACGCTCCCTCTCCGAGAGTTAAAGAGCCCACACAACCTGTGCCGGGCTTACCACCTGGTGGGGGAACATCTTTCCCTGTTTTAGGCTCAAAGAGTACTCCTGCATCTTTGCTTGAATCGTGTGCATCATAGAGCCCCTGGCCAACCCCGCTGTTACGTCTGTCCTCCATGGAGAGGGGACCAATGACCACTACTGAGGCTCATGTTGCTGTCTCTTCTCTACATGAGTGAAATGCTTTTCCATCGGTATGTGGTGTTCTCCTTGGTGATTCCAATATCAAGATACAGCGGCCAGAGGTGTTTAGGGTCCTCCCTTAGGGTTGATAACCAGTGCTTGGTAATCTGCTTGACGGTTACCGTTTTCTTCCCTTCCCTTTTTTCTCTTCTTTTCTTTCCTTTCCTTTTCTGTTCTCTTTTCTTTTCTTCCTTCCTTCCTCTCTCTCCCCTCCCTTCCTTTCTCTCTCCCCCTCTCCCTCCCTCCCTCCCTTCCTGCCCCCCTTTTTTTCTTTCTATACTTTTAGAGCTAAGATCTACCTTCTTAGCAAGTTTCAAATATACAATAAAGTATTGTTGATGACAATCGTATTCCTGTACATGAGAGCTCCAGAGTCTATTCATCTAATAGCTGGAACTTTGTGCACTTTCACCAACATCTCATTTCTCCCTCCCACCAGCTCCTGGTAACTACCCTTCTATTCTTTGCTTCTATGAGTTTAATTATTTCAGATTAAATATGTAAGTGAGATAGATCATGCAGTATTTGTCTTTCTGTGTCTGGTTTATTTCGCTTAGCATAATGTCTTCCCGGTTCATCCATGTTGTCACAAATGCAGGATTTCCTTTTTTAAATGGTTGAATATTATTTCATTGTGTGTGTGTGTGTGTGTGTGTGTGTGTGTATATATATACACACACACACACACACACACACACACACACACACACTGCATTTTCTTTTTCCAGTCATTCTTTACGGACATTTAGGTTGTTTCCACATCTTGGCTCTTGTGAATAATTTTGCACTGAACATGGGGGTGCAGATATCTCTTTGAGATACTGATTTCATTTCCTTTGGATATAAACATATACAGAAATGGGATGGCTGGACTGTATTTTGAGGAACATGCATACAGTTTTCCATAATGCTGTACCAATTTATATTCCCACCAACAGTGTACAAGGGACCCCTTTTCTCTACATCCTTGCCAACAATTGTTATCTGCTGTCTTTTGAAGATTGTCTATTGACCTCATTCTCCACAGTTAGCAAGAAAGTCCTTCCTTAAAGGGAGTTCTGAGAGGGCAATCTCCTGTTCATTACATTACTATGTGTTCCTTTTCTATACCTGCAAAACATGAGACCAGATCAGCAGAACCAGAAGGTCTACTCTCTCTGAATCTACTCTGTCTTTTCAGAATCTATGATGGCAATCTTAATCCTGAAAGGAGGATTGGATTGGAATAAAGGATGACTGTGGCCACACAACCACATCTTACTGGATTCTCTTAGCAGGTACATTCTTACCTGTGGAAAATTAGCCTAATTCTTACTTTCCTTTCACCTATGTACTTGCCTTTGGAATCCTTTTTTTTTTTAACCGTTAGTTCTCTGGCTTGTGAATCATGTTTGACTAACTGACTGTCATGCTCATAAGTCACCTTCAGGTTTATTTTATCTCTAACATGTCATCAGTTTGTGGCCACTTTTCTTGTTCCCTTTGTCTCAGTTCAGTCATCTACTTGTACCCACCGTCTCCCTGCTCATGCTGACTTAGTGGAGTACTGGCTGCATTGATGGTTCTATTCTGGTCCACAGACTTGGCTTAGACACACCATGGCTCAGTTTCTCCCCTGGGATGTGACATTTCCTTATACCGCCCCCCCCCCACCACCCGCCACTTGTATTCTCAAAATAAGTTTGGAAAATAGAAAGATTAGATGAGCCTGTCTTATACATAAGCTTTTCTATGTATCCTCTCCCGTCAGTAACTTCCTCATCTGGTATTCAGGAAATGATAGGCTATACCAGTCCTTTTAAAGGATTATTCTTAGCCCATGGAAAAGACTTTGATTTATGGAAATTTAGGTAGTATACAGGTTGGTGTGAGAGGGTCTTCCTGACTTTTCCATATCATTTCAGTAATAACTTACTATGTAGACTTACAAAGTAGACTCTGAGCATATTATCTAAATGAAAAATGGGAATACAATCAGGTGAGGGAATAGAATTCTTACAAATTAGTTTAGGGCTTCTCTCAGATTATTTTGTATTATCCCTTAAGAGGAGAATTTCTTTTTATGTTTTAGCTCAGATTTTATTTTTTGGACAATCCCGGGCTAGCAGAAAAGTAGCCAGGAGGCTACAAAGGACACTTCTTTTTTTCTTAAACCATTTGAGAGTAAGTTGCTGGCTTGATGACCTGTCACTTCCAAAATTTTTCGAGTATTTTCCTCCAAAGCAGGAAGTTCTGCATAAGTTCTGAAGTTCTGAACACAGCCTAAAGGGGTTAGTGCGCCACAGCTAGCTGGGAGGGAGTCCAGGAAAAGGTCTGGAGCTGCCGAAGAGGCAAGAGACTTTTTCTTGCCTCTTTGTTTCCTGGTGCGCAAGGAGAGGGGATTAAGAGAGCTGCTTAAAGGAGCTCCAGAGACAGGCGCGAGCCGCGGCTAAAAGCGCGGACCCCAGAGACGGGCATGAGACGCTAAGGCTGCTGCTGCCGCCACCAAGAAGCCTGTGTGCGAGCACAGGTCACTCTCCACACACCCCTTCCGGGGAGCCTGTGCAGCCCGCCACTGCCAGGGTCCCGGGATCCAGGGACAACTTCCCCGGGAGAACGCACGGCGCGCCTCAGGCTGCTGCAACGTCATGCCGGCCTCTGCCGCCGCAGGCCCGCCCCGCATCCGTGCGCCTCCCTCCCCGCGGCATGAGTGAGCCACAGCCCCTGAATCAGCCGCTCCTTTAACCTCGTCCTGTTTGACCGAATACAGATGCCCTCAGGCGATCTACACGCAGAGGCGGGTCCATATCCAAAGCTGAACCCCAGGAGCTGTGCGAACAAAGAAGAGAAAGGGAAATCTCTCCCAGCAGCCTCAGCAGCAGCGGATTAAATCTCCACAGTCAACTTGATGTACCTGCATCTGTGGAATACATGAATAGACAACGAATCATCCCAAATTGAGGCTGTGGACTTTGGGAGCAACGATATATATATATATTTTTCCTTTTCCTCTTTTTGTGAGTGTGTATGTGTATGGGATTTTGTTTGTATAACGTTGTTTTTATCATTTGTCCTAGGGTTCTGTCTGTCCATTCTTTTTTTTTTGTATAGTTTTTAGCACTTGTCATTGGTGGATTTGTGTTTTGGTTTGATTGCTCTCTTCTTTCTTTTCTTTTTTATTACTTTTAATTTTTTTATTTTTAATAATTATTTTTTATTTTAATAACTTTATTTTTTTTCTTTCTTTCTGTCTTTTTTCTCCTATTTCTTCTGAGCCGTGTGGCTGACAGGGTCTTGGTGCTCTGGCCGGGTGTCAGGCCTGTGCCTCTGACATGAGAGAGCCGAGTTCAGGACATTGGTCCATCAGAGACCTCCCGGCTCCACATAATATCAAATGGCAAAAGCTTTCCCAGAGATCTCCATCTCAATGCTAAGACCCAGCTCCACTCAACAACCAGCAAGCTACAGTGCTGGACACCCTATGCCAAACAACTAGCAAGACAGGAACACAACTGCACCCATTAGCAGAGAGGCTGCCTAAAATCATAATACATTCACAGACACCCCAAAACACACCACCAGACGTGGACCTGTCCACCAGAAAGACAAGATCCAGCCTCATCCACCAGAACACAGGCACTACTCCCCTCCACCAGGAAGCCGACACAACCCACTGAACCAACCTTAGCCACTGAGGGCAGACACCAAAAACAACAGGAACTACGAACCTGCAGCCTGTGAAAAGGAGACCCCAAATACAGTAAGTTAAGCAAAATGAGAAGACAGAGAAATCCACAGCAGATGAAGGAGCAAGGTAAAAACCCACCAGACCAAACAAATGAAGAGGAAATAGGTAGTCTACCTGAAAAAGAATTCAGAGCAATGATAGTAAACATGATCCAAAATCTTGGAAATAGAATGGAGAAAATAAAAGAAACATTTAATAAGGACCTAGAAGAACTAAAGAGCAAACAAACAATGATGAACAACATAATAAATGAAATTAAAAATTCTCTAGAAGGAATCAATAGCAGAATAACTGAGGCAGAAGAACAGATAAGTGACCTGGAAGATAAAATAGTGGAAATAACTACTGCAGAGCAAAATAAAGAAAAAAGAATGAAAAGAATCGAGGACTGTCTCGGAGACCTCTGTGACAACATCAAATGCAACAACATTCAACTTACAGGGGTCCCAGAAGATGAAGAGAAAAAGAAAGGGACTGAGAAAATATTTGAGGAGATTATAGTTGAAAACTTCCTTAATATGGGAAAGGAAACAGTCAATCAAGTCCAGGAAGCGCAGAGAGTCCCATACAGGATAAATCCAAGGAGAAACATGCCAAGACACATATTAATCAAACTATCAAAAATTAAATACAAAGAAAGAAATATTAAAAGCAGCAAGGGAAAAGAAACAAATAACATATAAGGGAATCCCCATAAGGTTAATAGCTGATCTTTCAGCAGAAACTCTGTAAGTCAGAAGGGAGTGGCAGGACATATTTAAAGTGATGAAAGGGAACAACCTACAACCAAGATTACTCTAGCCAGCAAGGATCACATTCAGATTCGATGGAGAAATTAAAACCTTTACAGACAAGCAAGAGCTAAGAGAATTTAGCACCACCAAACCTGCTTTACAACAAACGCTAAAGGAACTTCTCTAGGCAGGAAACACAAGAGAAGGAAAAGAACTATAAAAACAAACCCAAAACAATTAACAAAATGGTAATAGGAACATACATATTGATAATTACCTTAAATGTAAATGGATTAAATCCTCCAACCAAAAGACATAGACTGCCTGAACGGTTACAAAAGCAAGACTCATATAAATGCTGTCTACAAGAGACCTACTTCAGACCTAGGGACACATACAGACTGAAAGTGAGGGGATGGAAAAAGATATTCCATGCAAATGGAAATCAAAAGAAAGCTGGTGTAGCAATTCCCATATCAGACAAAATAGAATTTAAAATAAAGGCTATTACAAGAGCCAAAGAAGGGCACTACATAATGATCAAAGGATCAATCCAAGAAGAAGATATAACAATTTAAATATTTATGCACCCAACATAGGAGCACCTCAATACATAAGGCAAATGCTAACAGCCATAAAAGGGGAAATCGACAGTAACACAATCCTAGTAGGGGACTTTAACACCCCACTTTCACCAATGGACAGCTCATCCAACATAAAAATAAATAAGGAAACACAAACTGTAAATGATGCATTAAACAAGATGGACTTAATTGATATCTATAGGACATTCCATCCAAAAACAACAGAATACACTTGCTTCTCAAGTGCTCATGGAACATTCTCCAGGATAGATCATATCTTGGATCACATATCAAGCCTTGCTAAATTTAAAATTGAAATCATATCAAGTATCTTTTCCGACCACAATGCTATGAGACTAGATATCATTTACAGGAAAAAATCTGTACAAAATACAAACACATGGAGGCTAAACAATATACTACTTAATAACCAAGAGATCACTGAAGAAATCAGAGAGGAAATCAAAAAATACCTAGAAACAAATGACAGTGAAAGCATGACAACCCAAAACCTATGGGATGCAGCAAAAGCAGTTCTAAGAGGGAATTTTGTAGCAATACAATCCTACCTCAAGAAATAAGAAACATCTTATTTATAAATAAGAATAGTTAATTGTTTTCTTGTCACAATAATGACTTACAGCACAAATAAATACTACTGTATTAGAGTGTGCTAAATTTGAAAATATTTTTATTAAGCATAAATCAATTTTTTCAAAACGTTATTTTGTCCTAAAATATTTAAAATTACTAAAAATTATCTCTTATAATAGATGGATAACTAAAACTTTATAATTAATAAAAACAAAAAACTTGCATCAACATTTAAATAAAGCCAAAATTTAATTTATTTTTTAAAAATTTAAATGGTATCAAATATTTTAAATTCTAGTATACAGTTGTATCTAGTTGTTCAGGTAAAGAAATTGTATCATATTTTGTGCATTCTATACCTATGAAGATAGAATTTTTATAAATAAATGAATTTACGAAAATATGAACTTTTTAACTTTTCAAAAAGCTTCTAGTCCCTCTTGCTAATTGTTGCAAACGTCATGCTAAATTACAGATACTTCCACGACTACAAATTAGGTTAGTAATTGAAGCAAGAAAAGGGACTTGGCAGTTCTTGAAAATGCTACTTGGTTATGCAGGACTCCATTGAGAGCATATGCAAACTGAGAGTAAGGGCTTGACAAGTGAATTTGTCTTGCCTTTTACCAAAGCACGTCTTGCCCCTGTGCTCTAAGCAGTGTTCGTATCACACATTGGCAGCGCCCAAACCCAAATCCCTTATGGTACTCACCAATGGTCAAAAGCAAGATGGGAAAAATTGGGTAAAGAATATCTTTAGGGCCTGATCAGCGTAGTCATAAAAATAGATGTTTAGGTTAGGGGTTTTTCTCTGCCAGTACTGACCCCTGGACTCTGAATGACAGAGGTATCCATGTGTTCTTTAGTGAATGGAGTGTGTGTGTGTGTGTGTGTGTGTGTACACTAGCTGAAGCTTAAGGTCCTAGGCAAGGAGTTTTCTTGCCCATGTCTTAAGTAGTCTAGCAAGTTGGGAAGTGGAAGCATCAATTAAATTGAGATAGAACTTTGTAGAGAGGATGGGAAGTGAACCTAGCCTTAGCGACTATATAGGGTTTAGACAGCAGAAGTGAAGAGGAAAAGAGCATTCTGGGCAGAGGTAACAACATAAATGCTCGAACAAATTTATTGTGACAAATAATAGGACCTGCCAGGCTAGATGGGAGAATTTCCTCTGTAGGAAAGAAATGGCATGAGCTCATGAAAACAGAGACTACATGAAAAAAGAAAGGAATTTGATTTTATCTATTAAGTCATTGGTTCATGTCCTAGTGATGACATGCTAATAGTGGTGTTTGGGGGAAAGTAATAACTGGAAGTACAAAAGATACTGACAAAAGAAGCAGCTTGAAAAAGAGAGAACAGTTAGTAGAAACTTGAAAAATAGAGAACAGTTAGAAATCTCCTACAATAAATCAAATTAGGATTGATAAAATGCTAGGGTAGAATGCTCGCTAGCAATGCGGCTGTAGAACAGAGGATAAATCTTAGGACTGTCATAGGAAAAGGATAAACAGAGTTTGGTGTGTTCTTATTTTCTTTCAAATCCTAATATTAAAATTAAAAAGTTTAGTGAAGTCCCTTTAATGGAAGACCTAGTAAGTTCATGAAAATTTCCAATTCTCATGTTTAAATTGAGTACAGAGGAGACGTGTGCATAGGTGGAGAGGGGAGGGTTGATTAAAGCCAGGGAAGATGGGAGAAATTTCTTTTTCATCTCTCAATGGATTTCACGTCATACTTAAGTAATTCCACTGCCTCAGTTTTTTGCCAGCTTTCCTAAATCTTCTGTTTGTGCTGTCATGTTTTTCATGTTATTTGGCCTTCAGGACAAAGCTAAAAGGTACAGAAAGCAAATTTGAAGAGGGTAATTTAATAGGGTTGGGAATTAAAGCTATTGTAAACCAGTTTTTTGGCCAAAAGATAGGAGGAAAAATTTTATCATTAAGGTAAAATGATCAGCAATTTGAAATCATAAACTTTTGCTATCTTTCTAATTTTTTTTTTTTTTTTTTTTTTGGTACGCAGGCCTCTCACTGTTGTGGCCTCTCCTGTTGTGGAGCACGGCTCCAGACGTGCAGGCTCAGTGGCCATGGCTCACGGGCCCAGCCGCTCTGCGGCATGTGGGATCCTCCCGGACCGGGCACGAACGCGTGTCCCCTGCATCGGCAGGCGGACTCTCAACCACGGCGCTACCAGGGAAGCCCTGTTTGTAGATTTTTTGATGATGGCCATTCTGACTGGTGTGAGGTGATACCTCATTGTAGTTATGATTTTGCATTTCTCTAATGATTAGTGATGTTGAGCATTCTTTCATGTGTTTGTTGGCAATCTGTGTAGCCTCTTTGGAGAAGTGTCTATTTAGGTCTTCTGCCCATTTTTGGATTGGGTCGTTTGTCTTTTTGATATTGAGTTGAATGAGCTGCTTGTGTATTTTGGAGGTTAATCCTTTGTCAGTTGCTGGATTTGCAAATATTTTCTCCCATTCTGAGGATTGTCTTTTGGCCTTGTTTGTGGTTTCCTTTGCTGTGCGAAAGCTTTTAAGTTTCATTAGGTCCCATTTGTTTGTTTTTATTTCCATTTCTCTAGGAGGTGGGTCAAAAAGGATCTTGCTGTGATTCATGTCATAGAGTGTTCTGCCTATGTTTTCCTCTAAGAGGTTGATAGTGTCTGGCCTTACATTTAGGTCTTTAATCCATTTTGAGTTTATTTTTGTGAATGGTGTTAGGGAGTGTCCTAATTTCATTCTTCTACATGTAGCTGTCCAGTTTTGCCAGCACCACTTATTGAAGAGACTGTCTTTCATTTTATATTCTTGCCTCCTTTATCAAAAATAAGGTGACCATATGTGTGTGGGTTTATATCTGGGCATTCTATCCTGTTCCATTGATTTATATTTCTGTTTTTGTGCCAGTACCATACTGTCTTGATTACTGCAGCTTTGTAATATAGTCTGAAGTCCAGGAGCCTGATTCCTTCAGCTCCATTTTTCTTTCTCAAGATTGCTTTGGTATTTGGGATCTTTTGTGTTTCCATACAAATTGTAAAATTTTTTGTTCTAATTCTGTGAAAATGCCATTGGTAGTTTGATAGGGATTGCACTGTATCTGTAGATTTCTTTGGGTAGTATAGTCATTTTCACAATGTTGATTCTTGCAATCCAAGAACGTGGTATATCTCTCCATCTGTTGGTATCATCTTTAAGTTCTTTCATCAGTGTCTTATAGTTTTCTGCATACAGGTCTTTTGTCTCCTTAGATAGGTTTATTCCTAGGTATTTTACTATTTTTTCTTGCAGTGATAAATGGGACTGTTTCCTTAATTGCCCTTCCAGATTTTTCATCATTAATGTATAGGAATGCCAGAGATTTCTGTGCATTAATTTTGTATCCTGCTACTTTACCAAATTCATTGATTAGCTCTAGTAGTTTTCTGATAGCATCTTTAGGATTCTCTATGTATAGTATCATGTCATATGCAAACAGTGACAGTTTTACTACTTCTTTTCTGAATTGGATTCCTTTTATTTCTTTTTCTTCTCTGATTGCTGGGGCTAAAACTTCCAAAACTATGTTAAATAATAGTGGTGAGAATGGGCAACCTTGTCTTGTTCCTGATCTTAGTGGAAATGGTTTCAGTTTTTCACCATTGAGAACGATGTTGGCTGTGGGTTTGTCGTATATTGCCTTTATTATGTTGAGGTAAGTTCCCTCTATGCCTACTTTCTGGAGGGCATTTTATCATAAATGCATGCTGAATTTTGTCAAAAGCTTTTACTGCATCTGTTGAGATGATCATGTGGTTTTTATCCTTCAATTTGTTAATATGGTGTATCAGATTGATTGATTTGTGTGTACTGAAGAATCCTTGCATTCCTGGGATAAACCCCACTTGATCATGGTGTATGATCCTTTTAATGTACTGTTGGATTCTGTTTGCTAATATTTTGTTGAGTATTTTTGCATCTATGTTCATCAGTGATATTGGCCTGTAGTTTTCTTTCGTTGTGACATCTTTGTCTGGTTTTGGTATCAGGGTGATGGTGGCCTCAGAATGAGTTTGGGAGTGTTCGTCCCTCTGCTATATTTTGGAAGAGTTTGAGAAGGATAGGTGTTAGCTCTTCTCTAAATGTTTGATAGAATTCACCTGTGAAGTCATCTGGTCCTGGACTTCTGTTTGTTGGAAGTTTTTTAATCCCAGTCTCAATTTCAGTACTTGTGATTGGTCTGTTCATATTTTCTATTGCTTCCTGGTTCAGTCTTGGAAGGTTGTGCTTTTGTAAGAATTTGTTCATTTCTTCCATGTTGTCCATTTAATTGGCATATAGTTGCTTGTAATAATCTCTCATGCTCCTTTGTATTTCTCCAGTGTCAGTTGTTACTTCTTTTTCCTTTCTAATTCTATTGACTTGAGTCTTCTCCCTCTTTTTCTTGATGAGTTTGGCTAATGGTTTATCAATTTTGTTTATCTTCTCAAAGAACCAGCTTTTAGTTTTATTGATCTTTGTTATAGTTTCCTTCATTTCTTTTTCATTTATTTCTGATCTGATATTTATGATTTCTTTCTTTCTGCTAACTTTGGAGTATTTTTGTTCTTTCTCTAATTGCTTTAGTTGTAAGGTTAGGTTGTTTATTTGAGATGTTTCTTGTTTCTTGAGGTAAGATTGTATTGCTATAAACTTCCCTCTTAAAACTGCTTTTTGCTGCATCCTATAGGTTTTGGGTCATCATGTTTTCACTGTCATTTGTTTCTAGGTAGCTTTTGATTTCCTCAGTGATCTCTTGCTTATTAAGTTGTGTATTGTTTAGCCTCCATATGTTTGTATTTTTTACAGATTTTTTTTCCTGTAATTGATATCCAATCTCATAGCATTGTGGTTAGAAAAGATACTTGATACAATTTCAATTTTCTTACATTTACCAAGGCCTGATTTGTGACCCAAGATATGATCTATCTTGGAGAATGTTCCATGAGCAGTTGAGAAGTAAGTGTATTCTGTTTTTTTTTGGATGGAATGTCCTATAAATATCAATTAAATCCATCTTGTTTAATGTATCATTTAAAGCTTGTGTTTCCTTACTTATTTTCATTTTGGATGAGCTGTCTATTGGAGAAAGTGGAGTGTTAAAGTCCCCTACTATGATTTTGTTACTGTTGATTTCCCTTTTTATGGCTGTTAGCATTTGCCTTCTGTGTTGAGATGCTCCTATTTTGGGTGCATGAATATTTAAATTGTTATATCTTCTTTTTGGATTGATCCTTTGATCATTATATAGTGTCCTTCTTTGTCTCTTGTAATAATCCTTATTTTAAAGTCTATTTTGTCTGATATGAGACATGCTAGTTCAGCTTTCTTTTGATTTGCATTTGCATGGAATATCTTTTTCCATCCCCTCACTTTCAGTCTGTATGTGTCCCTAGGTCTGAAGTGGGTCTCTTTTAGACAGCATATATACAGGTATTATTTTGTATCCATTCAGCCAGTCTATGTCTTTTGGTTGGAGCATTTAATCCATTTACATTTAAGGTAGTTATCGATATGTATGTTCCTATTACCATTTTCTTAATTGTTTTGGGTTTGTTATTATAGGTCTTTTTTTTGCTCTTGTGTTTCCTGCCTAGAGACATTCCTTTAGCATTTGTTGTAAAGCTGGTTTGGTCGTACTCAATTTTCTTAGCTTTTGCTTGTCTGTAAAAGTTTTGATTTCCCCGTCAAATCTGAATGAGATCTTTGCTGGGTAGAGTAATCTTGGTTGTAGGTTTTTCCCTTTCATCACTTTAAATATGCCCTGCCACTCTCTCCTGGATTGCAGAGTTTCTGCTGAAAGATCAGCTGTTAACCTTATGGGGATTCCCTTGTGTGTTATTTGTTGTTTTTCCCTTGCTGCTTTTAATATTTTTCTTTATATGTAATTTTTTATAGTTTGATTAATATGTGTCTTGGCATGTTTCTCCTTGGATTTATCCTGTGTGGGACTCTCTGTGCTTTTTGGACTTGATTGATTATTTCCTTTTCCATATTAGGGAATTTTTCAACTATAATCTCTTCAAATATTTTCTCAGTCCCTTTCTTTTTCTATTCTTATGGAACCCCTATAATTCAAATGTTGGTGCATTTAATGTTGCCCCGGAGGTCTCTGAGACAGTCCTCGATTCTTTTCATTCCTTTTTCTTTATTCTGCTCTGCAGTAGTTATTTCCACTATTTTATCTTCCAGGTCACTTATCTGTTCTTCTGCCTCAGTTATTCTGCTATTGATTCCTTCCAGAGAATTTTAAATTTCTTTTGTGCTGTTCATCATTGTCTGTTTGCTTCTTAGTTCTCCTAGGTCCTTGTTAAACATTTCTTGTATTTACTCCACCCTATTTCCAAGATTTTTGATCATCTTTACTATCATTACTCTGAATTCTTTTTCAGGTAGACTGCCTATTTCCTCTTCATTTGTTTGGTCTGCTCTGTTTTTACCTTGCTCTTTCATCTGTTGTGAGTTTCTCTGTCTTCTCATTTTGCTTGTCTTACTGTTTTGGGGATCTCCTTTTCGCAGGCTGCAGGTTAGTAGTTCCTGTTGTTTTTGTTGTCTGCCCCCTGTGGCTAAGTACGGTTTATGGGTTGTGTAGGCTTCCTGGTGGAGGAGACTGGTGCCTGTGTTCTTGTGGATGAGGCTGTATATTGTCTTTATGGTGGGCAGGGCCACGTCTGGTGTTGTGTTTTGGGGTGTCTGTGTCATTATTATGATTTTAGGCAGCCTCTCTGCTAACGGGTGGGGCTGTGTTCCTGTCTTCCTAATTGTTTGGCCTAGGGTTTCTTGCACTGTAGCTTGCTGGTCATTGAGTGGAGCTGGGTCTTAGCATTGAGATGGAGATCTCTGGGAGAGCTTTTGCCGTTTGATAGTACATGGAGCCAGGAGGGCTCTGGTGGACCATTGTCCTGAACTCAGGTCTCCCACCTCAGAGACACAGGCCTGACACCTGGCCAGAGCACCAAGACCCTGTCAGCCACAGTGCTCAGTGGGAGAAAACAAGAAAGAAAGAAAGAATAAAATAAAATAAAGTTATTGAAATAAAAAATTAAAAGTAATAAAAAAAGAAAGAAGGAAAGAAGAGAACAACCAAACCAAAAAACAAATCCACCAATAACAAGCACTAAAAAGCTATACTAAAAAAAATCCCCCAAACGGACAGATAGCACCCTAGGACAAATGGTAAAAGCAAAGCTATACAGACAAAATCACAGAAAGTCCACCGCCTCAATTTTGGGATGATTGGTTGTCTATTCACGTATTCCACAGATGCAGCGTACATCAAGTTGATTGTGGAGATTTAATCCGCTGCTCCTGAGGCTGCTGGGAGAGATTTCCCTTTCTCTTCTTTGTTCTCACAGCTCCTGGGGCTCAGCTTTGGATTTGGCCCCGCCTCTGCGTGTAGGTCCCTAGAGGGCTCTGTTCTTCGCTCAGACAGGACGGGGTTAAAGGAGCAGCTGATTCGGGGGCTCTGTCTCACTCAGGCTGGGGGGAGGGAGGGGTGCGGATGTGGGGTGAGCCTGCGGCGGCAGAGGCCAGCATGATGTTGCACCAGCCTGAGGCGCACCGTGCGTTCTCCCGGGGAAGCTGTCCCTGGATCCCGGGATCCTGGCAGTGGCGGGCTGCACAGGCTCCCGGAAGGGGGGTGTGGAGAGTGACCTGTGCTCGCACACAGGCTTCTTGGTGGCGGCAGCAGCACCCTTAGCGTCTCAGGCCCGTGTCTGGGGTCTGTGCTGTTAGCCGCGGCTCGCGCCCATCTCTGGAGCTCCTTTAAGCAGCGCTCTTAATCTCCTCTCCTCGCGCACCAGGAAACAAAGAGGGAAGAAAAAGTCTCTTGCCTCTCCGGCAGGTCCAGACTTTTCCCCGGACTCCCTCCCGGCTAGCCGTGGTGCACTAAACCCCTGCAGGCTGTGTTCACGCCGCCAACCCCAGTCCTCTCCCTGCTCTCCGACAGAAGCCCGAGCCTCAGCTCCCAGCCCCGCCCGCCCCGGTGGGTGAGCAGACAAGCCTCTCTGGCTGGTGTGTGCCGGTCGGCACCGATCCTCTGTGCGGGAATCTCTCCGCTTTGCCCTCCACACCCCTGTTGCTGTGCTCTCTTCCGCGGCTCTGAAGCTTCCCCCCTCCGCCACCTGCAGTCTCCGCCCGCGAAGGGGCTCCTAGTGTGTGGAAACCTTTCCTCCTTCACAGCTCCCTCCCACTGGTGCAGGTTCCGTCCCTATTCTTTTGTCTCTGTTTTTCCTTTTTTCTTTTGCCCTACCCAGGTACGTGGGGAGCTTTTTGCCCTTTGGGAGGTCTGGGGTCTTCTGACAGCTTTCAGTAGCTGTTCTGTAGGAGTTGTTCAACGTGTAGATATATTTCTGATGTATTTGTGGGGAGGAAGGTGATCTCCACGTCTTACTCCTCTGCCATATTGAAGGTCTTCCGTAAAATATTTTTTTAATAGATCTTTACTGGAGTATAATTGCTTCGCAATACTGTGTTAGTTTCTGTTGCACAACAAAGCGAATCAGCCATATGCATACACGTGTCCCCATATCCCCTCCCTCTTGAGCCTCCCTCGCATCATCCCTATCCCACCCCTTCAGGTCATTGCAAAGCACCGAGCCAATCTCATGTACTATGCTGCTGCTTCCCACCAGCTAGCTATTTTACATTCGATAGTGTATATATGTCACTGCTACTCTCACTTCACCCCAGCTTCGCCCTCCCACCCCACTGATGAATGGATAAAGATGTGGCACGTATATACAATGGAATATTACTCAGCCATTAAAGGAAATGAAATTGAGTTATTTGTAGTGAGGTGGATGGACCTAGAGTCTGTCATACAGAGTGAAGTAAGTCAGAAAGAGAAAAAATACCATATGCTAATGCATATATATAGAATCTAAAAAAAAATGGTACTGTAAACTATTTTTAATCAAACTCTGTAGTGCTTTTTGATATCGTTGCCTTTGCTATCACTAAACCAACATTTTGAACCATCTAACAGTTTTTTTTCTTGCCACTTTATCTTGCTGTCTAGTGTGAGATATTTCAATTTCTGTATCTGTGTATGGTGCTGTCACTGGAAATTTTATTTCGAGTCCCAGCTTTAGAACATTTGGTTTTTTATTCATCCTGAGTGTGCATATATGTGAACTCTGTTGCTTTTTCAATAGCTCTTTTAAAAGGCTTGTTTAAAATGACAACTGCAGCAGAAACAGCTGGGTGTTCACCAAAGATGTGTGCTTTACTTTGCACTGTTTAGAACCATGTCTAGAAAGTAGCTACCTAGCCCAAATTACATTTTCCAAGCTTCTCCCAACTAGATGGTACCATGTGACTAGTTCTTGACCGTGAAATATTAGCAGGAGCAATGGTGTGTCACTTCTGGTATGGGAAGAGCCTTTACCACAGTCTCTTTCCTCAGTTGTGGACTTGTCAGCAAACTTTTATGTAAGGGGCCATTTAGTAATATTTTAGGCTTCTTTAGCTATATGGTCTCTGTTGCAACTACTCAATCCTGCTGTTGTATTATGAAAGCAAACATGGACAGCACATTAATGTAAGGGCATGGCTGTGTTCTGTGGGCTCAACTCTGCTGACCCCTGTTCTAGAGGTCTGTGGAAACATCAAATAGAAGGAATATGGAAGCCTGAATCACTGTTGGAGGAAAACCTCTCTGGCCATCTGGGAATAACTTCAGTTTGTTATTAATCTAGCAAAAACTAAACTCTCATTGTGTTAAACGATGAAAATTTGGGGATTTGTGAATTTATTGGGTGGGCCAAAAAGTGTTTTCAGTTTTTTTTTTTTTCCCCGGTACGCGGGCCCCTCACTGCTATGGCCTCTCCCGTCGCGGAGCACTGGCTCCGGACGCGCAGGCTCAGCGGCCATGGCTCACGGGCCCAGCCGCTCCGCGGCACGTGGGATCCTCCCGGACCAGGGCACGAACCCGCGTCCCCTGCATCGGCAGGCGGACTCTCAACCACTGCGCCACCAGGGAAGCCCCTCAGTTTTTTAAATAAAAATAAAGGATAAAATTTTCATTTTCACCAAGAACTTTATTGAAAAACCCAATATTTGTTATAGAATCAAGCAATGACCTAATAACAAAATCTGACACAGACTTGGAGATATCCTTGTAGAATTGATTACTAGTTGTGCATCATATTTATTGCAAGCTTTAAAAAATTTTATTGAAGTATAGTTGATTTACAATATTACTTAGTGGGCCAAAATGTTCGTTCATTTTTTTCCATAAGCTGGCTCTAGTAGCACTTAATTGTCTTTAACTTCATTCAGAACAATTTTGTTAGATTGTATGTGACAACTGTCATATCAGCCTGCATTTTAAAAAAGACTTGTCAAAATTGGTGAATTTTTGTGTAGTCATTTTAATATTGAAGATGAAAAAAAGCAACATTTTCGGCATATTATGCTTTATTATTTCAAGAAAGGTAAAGACGCAACTGAAATGCACGAAAAGATTTGTGCAGTGTATGGAGAAGGTACTGTGACTGATCGAACATGTCAAAAGTGGTTTGCAGAGTTTCATGTTGGAGATTTCTCGCTGGACGATGCTCCATGGTTGGGTAGACCTGTTGAAGTTGATAGCGATCAAATTGAAACAATAATTGAGAACAGTCATTGTTATACCACCTGAGAGATAGCCGACATATTCAAGATATCCAAATCAAGGGCTGAAAATCATTTGCACCAGCTTGGTTATGTGAATCACTTTGATGTTTGGGTTCCACATAAATTAAGCAAAAAAAAACCTTCTTGACCATATTTCTGCATGTGATTCTCTACTGAAATGTAATGATAAACGTTCCGTTTTTAAAACAAATTGTGACAGGCGATGCAAAGTAGATACTGTACAAAAATGTGGAACAGAAGAGATCGTGGGGCAAGTGAAGTGAACCACCAACAAGCACACCAAAGGCCAGCCTTCATCCAAAAAGGTGATGTTGTATATACGGTGGGATTGGAAGGGAGTCCTCTATTATGAGCTCCTTCCGGAAAACCAAATGATGAATTCCAACAAGTACTGCTCCCAATTAGACCAACTGAAAGTGGCACCCAACGAAAAGCTTTCAGAAATAGTCAACACAAAACGCATAATCTTCCATCAGGATGATGCAAGACCTCATGTTTCTTTGATGACCAGGCAAAAACTGTTACAGCTTGGCTGGAAAGTTCTGATTCATCTGCCATATTCACCAGACATTGCACCTTTGGATTTCCATTTATTTTGGTCTTTACAAAATTCTCTCAATAGAAAAAATTTCCATTCCCTGGAAGACTGTAAAAGGCACCTGGAACTGTTCTTTGCTCAGAAAGATAAAAAGTTTTGGGAAGATGGAATTATGCAGTTGCCTGAAAAATGGCAGAAGGTAGTGGAAAAGGGTGAATACATTGTTCAATAAAGTTCCTGGTGAAAATGAAAAGTGTGTCTTTTATTTTTACTTAGAAAACTGAAGACAATTTTGGCCCACCCAGTATATAAGTTCGGATGTACAACATAGTGATTCACAATTTTTAAAGGTTATACTCTATTTATAGTTATTAGAAAATATTGGCTATATTCCCTGTGCTGTACAAAATATCCTTGTAGCTTATTTATTTTACACATAGTAGTTTGTACCTCTTAATTTCCTACCCCACTTTCCCCTTCCCCTTCCCTCTCCTGACTGATAACCACTCATTTGTTTTCTATATCTGTGAGTCTGTTTCTTTTTTGTTATATTTGCTAGTTTGTTTTATTTTTTAGATTCCACATACAAGTGACAGCTTACAGTATTTGTCTTTCTCTGTCTGATTTATTTTACTAAGCATAATACCCTCCAAGTTCATTCATGTTGTTGTAAATGGCAAAATTTTATTCTTTTTATATTTTATTCTATATATACACCACATCTTCTTTATTCACTCATCTATTGATAGACACTTAGGTTACTTCCATATCTTGGCAATTGTAAATAATGCTGCTATGAACATTGGGGTACATGTATCTTTTTCAATTAGTGTTTTTGTTTTCTTCAGATATATATACCCAGGAGCGGAATCGCTGGATCATATGATAGTTCTATTTTTAGTTTTTTGAGAAACCTCCATACAGTTTTCCACAGTGGCTGCACCAATTTACATTCCCACCAGCTGTGTCTGAGAGTTTTCTTTTCTCCACATCCTTGCAAAAAATTGTAATCTATAGTCTTTTTGATGATGGTCATTCTGACAGGTGTGAAGTGACATCTCGTTGTGGTTTTGATTTGCATTTGTCTGATGACTAGCAATGTTGAGCATCTTTTCATGTGCCTGTTGGCCATCTGTATGCCTTCTTTGAAAAATGTATATTCAGTTCTTCTGTCCACTTTTTAATTGGGTTTTTTTTTTGATATTGAATTGAATGAGCTGTTTATATATTTTGGTTACTACCTCCTTATCAATCATTTCATTTGCAAATATTTTCTCCTGCACAATAGGTTGTATTTTCGTTTTGTTGATGGTTTCCTTTGTTGTGCAAATGCTTTTAGGTTTAATTAGGTCCCATTTGGTTATATTTGCTTTTATTTCCTTTGCCTAAGGAGACAGATTTTTTAAAAATAAAACTGCGATTTATGTCAAAGAGTGTTTTGCCTATGTTTTCTTTTAAGAGTTTTATAGTTTCCGGTCTTACATTTAGGACTCTAATCAATTTTGAGTTTATTTTTGTATATGGTGTGAGAAAATGTTATAATTTCATTGTTTCACATGTAGCTGTCCAATGCTTTTTTTTGAGGTACGCGGGCCTCTCACTCTTGTGGCCTCTCCCGTTGTGGAGCACAGGCTCCGGACGCGCAGGCTCAGCGGCCGTGGCTCACGGGCCCAGCCACTCCACTGTATGTGGGAACTTCCCGGACTGGGGCACGAACCCATGTCCCCTGCATCGGCAGGCGGACTCTCAACCACTGCGCCACCAGGGAAGCCCCCAATGCTTTTTTTTTTTTTTTAAACACAGATTCTACCAGATGGCCATTATAAGCGCTCAAGAATAGAAGGTTGTTTCAGGCTAGTATGCTTTCTCCAAATAATACTTTCACTGTTCAAAATAATGTAAATGTCAGTGTATTCTGTAATGTAATAGATTTTGTTAAAACTCAACTATAAGATGACTCCTTTTCTGGGGAATAATTTTAGGGAAAAAAATTCACTCTATATTTCAGTGGATATGGCTGGTTACTTTCACAGATTTTTTTGGTACCAAGCTCTGGGAACTAAAAATGCAATGTCAGGGAGAATTGTATCAAAGTCTGGGTGAAATCAAATCATTTCTCTTTCTTGATGAAATTCTGTGCTTTGTAGTGAAAGAACCTAAACTTTGAATTTGGGTAGACTGTGGTTGAATATTGGGTCCATCTTTAGAAAACTTATCCAGCTTCTCTTAGCCTGAGTTTTTACCTAAAAGTGGATGACCTAACCTCAGGGAAATGCTTTGAATATTAAAGGAGGTACTGTGCACATAGCGCTTAGCTGACCTTCAATTTCACAAAACAGACAGAATAGACGCATTCTCTTATTCTCCACCTGAACTAGGTAGCTTACCTTGCTATAGATGATGCTGTAGTTAAGCAGATATAATCAAAAAAAAAATTTTAATCTGCCCATCAAAAGACCACATTAATGAAATTCTACGATGAGCTACAAAATAAAAGAAAATATTTTCAATAAAGAAAGGACCCACAGACTGAGAGAAAATATTCACAATTCATATATCTGACAAAAATATTTTGTATCCAGAATACAAAAATAACTCCTACAATGAATGATAATAGGAAAAAGAAAACAATGAGAAATAGGCAAAGACTTGAATAGACGCTTCACAAAATAAATTATACAAATGGTCAATAAACACACGGAAACGTTCTCAGTGAGATGTCACTAAACACCCACAAGAGGGAGTAAAATTAAAAAGACTGAAATCACCAAGTGTTGTTGAGACTATGGTACAAATGAAAGTCATCCCTGGCTGGTGAGAATGTAGAATGGTATGTGTTTTGAAAAACTTAGCAGTAAAAAGGAGTAGACTAAGGATACATGCAATGGCATAAAGAAATCCCACAAACATTCCGTCGTGCCCAAAAAATCATACACCAGGAAGTTCAAATGTGTGATTTAATTTATATGAAGCTCTTGAGCAGACAAAACTCATTTATTGGAACAGAAGTCACAACAGTGCTTTCCTCTGGTGGGAGGGAGGGAGTGGAAAAGGGCCAAGGAAACAGTTTTAGGTAAATGTTCCATTCATTGATGGGTGTGTTGGTTATATGAGAACAAAAAATTCCTCAGAACTCACCAAACTGCAATCTTTTACCTGTGTTTTTTAGTATCTGTAAATATTCCTCAAAAAGTGTATTGAGGGGGCTTCCCTGGTGGCGCAGTGGTTGAGAGTCCGCCTGCCGATGCAGGGGACACGGGTTCGTGCCCCGGTCCGGGAAGATCCCACATGCCGCGGAGGGGCTGGGCCCGTGAGCCGTGGCCGCTGAGCCTGTGCGTCCGGAGCCTGTGCTCCGCAACGGGAGAGGCCACAGCGGTGAGAGGCCCGCGTACTGCAAAAAAAAAAAAAAAAAAAAAAGTGTATTGATAAAAGAAAAATAAATTAGTTGAGTTCTGTCTGCTCTCCATCAGCATTAATTTAACAAATAGTTGAGATACTTACAATCTTGTACAGAATATCATTTCAAGTTTGATTCACTTATGGCATTCTAAATTTGTTCTTTTCCTCCTAAATGCATTTTACTGCCATTCTTTCACTGCATTGCTACCTTCATTTATGATTAGATTAATTGATTCCCAATAAAATCTACAAATGCTTCTTTTTGCTTTAAACCACATTAATTTTCATGATTTAAAATACCATAATATTATAATACAATACATAATAAATATATATTTAATGTTTTCATTATCTTTTAAAATTTCTCTTTTTTGAAATGAAGTATTTCCTAAATTGTATGAAAATATGCAAGACATTTTACAGTTGTCTCCAAATCATTATCCAATATGCAATCATATGTAGTTTACAGATCTGATGTCAAAAGAAGGAAAGTAGCAGAAATGAGTAGATTAGTTAAGAACAATAACCTTCAAATCTGAATTCCCCAGAGATGATGAAGATGACTGGGAAAGGATCCCTACTTTTAACCACTTTGAGTAATTTTATGCTGTTTATTTCATATGCCTAAGAGAAGACCTAAATTTCATATTTTGAAACCCAGATTTCTGGTTTATTTGATGGCTATTGCAAACATATTAAAAATTAAGAGCTAGGTATACCCTCATACAAGATTTTACCTCATGGACTTTTGAATGGTATCTTGGTACCTCTAAGCACAGGCTTGTCTGTCAACCATGCATCATGCATAGAAGACACCCAGTCAACATGTAGTGAATGAAGAAAAGAGTAAATATTTTTTCCAGTTCCTTGTAACCCTAACCCTCTTAGTACCCATACTCTTCTTGGGCCAGCATTACTCATGGTGAAGTGATACACTTTCTTAAACCATCATTTAGAAATGACACAATGTAGGGGAAACATAGCTCCGTTATTCTGTCTCTGTCTTAGCTGGTCTTCTGCACTGCTCACTTGCTGAGAATGAGAGAAAATAATAATTTTTAGTCTAAATAGGTTTAAAATGACCTGGTGCAACAATTTAGAAAGTATCTTTAGGAAAGAGATTCAAAACACCTAATGATTAGCATAGCACAGACAGCAGCTAATCAGAGGGGCCCCTTGAAGCAATGGAAGAGATGCTAGTAGTCTTCAAGAGTCAGTGCAACCAAAAGAAGGGAGGGGCCAGCTGGGCACCTGACCTCTCTTTAGATGGTTTGCAGTGTCTTCAGGTAAGAGTATTTAGGCTGTCAGATTTCTATCACCATCCTTCTGCTCTCCAGGAGGGCATTTTATGCAAGGATTTTGTGGAGAGGGCTGTGGAAGTGAATGGATAACACTGACTACATGCTTCACCTTGAGGATAAAAGTCCATTCCCTGGGTTTTCTGCTGGTGTCTTTGAGTTGGGCTGATTTTTCTTGGATTCTTCAGTAACTAACAGTCTTCTGCTGGCTCAGCACCACCTCGGCTTTCATGGTGTGGGAATCTTCTCAGAGGTCCTGGCCCAGGTCCAGGTGATAGAGCAAACACCTACAACAGCTCACTCCGGCAGGGTCTTCAGTCACACTTGCACACATTTTTGGTTTTATCCACATTTTATGGCAACAAAGGACAACTTGGTTTCCCTTTGCATAAATAAAAGTTGTCGGCAGGGTCCTCTGATGGATGGTACACATTAGGTTGGGGAGCAACAGTTTTCAACATATGTATGCTGGGAGCAAACAACATGGGTCAAAGCAAAAGCCTGCTGCCTTTGAAGTTCCTCCAATTTATCTGAATGGTTCTAAAGCCACCCTTAACCCTCAAGGCGGGGAAAGTGGAATAAAGAGAAAATGCCAACCTGTGTGCCTTCCTCTCTCTGCCTTCCAACTTCTGTTTCCCTTCCTTTATCCTCACTTTCCTAGAAGAAATATGACTTGTTTATCTTTTGCTTCCATTTTGTAACATCCCTCTTATTTCTAATTTCAACTTCAGGGTTAATCAATCATAAAAGAAACTCAACTGTTGCGCCTGCCCAGCCTTTATATATTAAATGGCAACCCATGGAACTCATAAAATACTTCTTTAACAAAATCCATCCCCTAATCCTATTATCTTATTTACTCTACCATACTGTGTCTTACAATAGATCAGTACTTCTCACTTTTTTTTTTTCATTATTCTTCCCTAAAGACTCATTTTAGACATTCTTTCCCCCTAATCTGGGTTTCTCTCTAGGGTTAATCACTTCATTTCTATTCTAAATTCCATCCTTCTTGCCACTCATGGACACGACACTTTCTTTTCTCTTCTCTCTTCTTTACATCATTCATTTTCCGTTTACCGGAACATTCAAACCAACACATAAAAATGAGGTGAATTTCCTATCTTTAGAAATCCTTTTTTTTTTTAACCCCAATTTCCCCCTGCAAATGTCCCATTCCTTAGTTTGCTACAATTTGCAGGAAAAATTCTCGAAAGAGTTCTTTATTCGGTTTCCAATGCCTCTCTCCTCCATTCTCGCCTAAATCAAATTAGGCTTTTGCTAATTTTCAGTGAAAATTCTTTTCTTTCACTGAACAGTCTCTTTCCAAGGTCTCCAGTTATTTTCTCATCGCTAAATTCAATTGTCAGTGATCTCATCCTGACTTACCTGACTTATCAACAGCATTCGGCATAATCAATCACTCCTCTTCCTTGATTTTTTTTTTTTCTTTTCATTTGGTTTCCATGATACCGCATTCTCTTGGTTTTCCTTCCACATCACTGGTTGCTCTTTCACAGATCTTTTTGTTGTATGTTCCCTTTCTTCCTGACCTCTTAATACTGAAGTGCCTCAGGGCTCAATCTTTGATTCTTTTCTTTTTGTACTCATCCCTTTGGAAGTCTCATCCCACCTCATTGCTTAAATGCTGTCTATATGATGGTAACTTCTAAATTACATTTTAAGCCTAGACTTCTGTAATTAACTCAATAACTGTATAACCAAACTTAATGTCTAAGAGTAGTGTTTCCATTAGGTGAAATCTAGAACCTCTTCAGCATCTGACGTGAGGGCAACTGTGTCCTGCCAGTTGCTCAAGCCAAAAATTTGGCATCAGCCCATGACTCCTCTTTTCTCTTATATACAAGGTCCTACCCGCTTGAAATTTCTCTTGGCATTATCTCCAGCATATATACAGAATCCAGCCACTTCTTAGCATTCTCGTTGCTACAACCTTCATTGGAGCCACCATTATTTTATCTCGAATTATTGCAATAATCTCCCTTTTCCTAAGCTTTCTTGGACAATACAGCCTATTCTCAATACACAAGACAGAATGGCTATTTAAAATGTAAGTCATGCTACATCTTTGTTCAATATCCTACAGAAGGTCCACTTTTCAGAGCAAAAACTAAATTCTTAGAGTGAACTACAAGCCCCTCAGCAACCTGGCGTCTCTCCTCACTCAGTCTGTTCTAGACACAGTGGCCTCCTTGGACACCCCTTCAGCAAGCCAAACACACTCTTGCCTTATTACTTTGCCTTTGGCTAATTCCTCTGCCTACAATTCTCTTCTCCCAAATGTCTACATGAATCATTCCCTCTCTTTCAAATCCTTGTTTCCAAAGTCACCTGCTGAATGAGGCTGTCCCTCACCACCCAACTGAAATCACAACCTGCTCACCACTCGCTGCTCTACTCATAATGCCTCCTTTCCCTATTCTTTATTTTCCGTTGCAGTTTTAAACTTCTAATGTGCTATGGTCTCTAATGTGCTAACAGTCTAATGTGCTATGGTCTCTAATGTGCTAACAGTCTCTGGACTGTTCATCAAATATCTATGAGCTACTCTAGAATTCCCAGCTTCCATTGCAGTTAGCCTGGGAACATATGATTGATTTTGGCCAATCCAATATAAGCAGAAGTAATATATGCCATTTCTTAGTCAAGGCAGTTGTGCTCTCTTTATTTTTCTCTTCTTTTGCCTCTTGGTACAGGTTTTAGATGTCATGTTTCCAGATGGGATACTCATAGGGTGGATGACGGCCCCAGCCCATAATAGACTGCAATATGAGAGAAAATGAATCTTTTTGGTTAAACCATTGAGATTTGGGGGTATTTGTTTTGCAAATGCTAATATGAATTACTCATACTAATACAATTCTATAACATTTATCATTTATTTTTCACGGTCTTTCCTTCTCTTTTGTTTACTGATTTATCCCAAGTACCTAGCACAGTGCCTGACAAATAGTACACACTCAATATGTATTTGTAGAATGAATGGAAGAGCTAGAAAAATGTGATTTTTGCATTTTTCTTCCTAGTTCTGAATAAGCTGTGTCATTTTTCCTCCTGGCTGATAGTTTTATTTCAGGTAGGCATTTGATTAAGTGGGGTCTTCTGGAGGTGATTAGGATATTTGAAATGGGAGGTAGGGGATGAGGGGATGCACAGGTAATTTTACCTCTCTTCATCTCATCTCACCGTGAAATGTAAGAAAGTATCATCTCACTATAGCCAGAGTGGTTTAGAATGGGCCACAGACCTTGCATTTGTGAACTAACCACAGGTAAACATCCAAGAGAATTTTGTGCTCCAAATTAGCTGATCTCTTGCAGCAAACCCCAATTCCCGAGATGCAGCATTGTACACATAGGTGAAATCCAAGTATATGTATGAAATTCTATTAAAACAGCAGTACCAGGTTTTATTAGAAGGTTTGCCTTACAGTCACTGGCAGTGTTGGCTCCTTGCGGGGGGCACTACCTGCTGCATCAGTTTCATTTCCAGCCAAGGCTCAGCTGCACCTTCCACACTTTGGAGTCTGTCAGCCTTCAGTGGGGGGAGGTTGACTTGAATTTGAGACTGTTCCTGAATGTAGGCTCTAGGGAACTTTTTAACTCTAGTGACTGAGGTCTTTGTAATGCCATTATACAGCAAAACATCCCAATCCTTCTGTTTCCTTAACAGTATGGACTTAACAGCAAAAGCACATGCACTCTCCTGGATATTATTAGAGTGTTAACGTCACCAGATGAGGCCCAAGATGGAGTCACTCATGCTAAGCCCCAGGTCAGCAAAGCAAAACTTAACCGAGTTTCTGTGCTCAGCTCACCCAGAGAAGGCAGGCCCAGGCCACCCAGTCAGCTCTTGCCTGCTCAGCTCAGGGTATCTGACGCTCCAAGCCTTCCCTCTGCTCATGTAAGGGGAGCAGCCCTGCTTCAACCACCAGCACACGCCCGGTGTAACTTCCTTGTCCCTGCTCCCTTTGGTCTGTAAACATCTCTCCTTGTACAGCTCTTCGGAGCTCCTTTCTCTTTGCTAGATTGGAAGCTGCCTGATTCATGAATCACTGAATAAAGGCAGTAAGATCTTTAACTTTTACTCAGTTAAATTTTGTTCCCTAACAGTAGTAGTTACCTTTTTTCTACATTTATAAAATACATTACAAAACACTTTCACTTAATTACTTTTTAGCCTTGAACCAGGACCTAGCACAGTCCCTGCAACAGAGTGAGCACATAATAATGTTTGTTGAAGAAATGAATAAATAAACAAAAACCTTTTCAAGATAGACCTTAAACGTAAACTACAGGGGAAAAAAGCCAATTTTTGCGTTCAGATCTTCCGTCTCATCATCTAGAATCATTCTTGGCATTTTCTTAACAGAATATCATATGCACCCCACCCCACCCCTACAATCTTATTTATTTATTTTTACTAATAAATAGGACATGTTTAATATCTTTAATACGCGCGACCCCTAAACAAACTATTAGGATGGATTATGGGCATGCAAAGTGGGTCAGACAGAACTTAAATTCATTTTTGCTAATATTATTGCTGCTGTTTTCTCTATTAGAAGATATAAGTCATTTTGGAGTAGAGTTTCTTTGTTCTGGGAAAAATCCCTTGAATTGCCCCTCTTAGTTATGTAGATGTTAGAAAAGAACAGCTAATTGTTCTAAGGGAGCAAGAGCTATTACCTCTTCTTTGTTTTGACTTGAAATGTACCGCCCTTCCAATAGTTTTGTGTATTTAAAGCTTCTCCTTTGGGACAAAGTGAGCCAATTTGCTTTAAAGGGAAGAGAACCTCCAGTCTTCCTTTTTTGAGATTGGCTGCATTTAACTATTGACGAAGGGCTATTTTGGCCTGAGGCTGATTCAGAGGAAAGTATACCAGGACCCTCCTGAGGATCCTCACTGTGAAGGCACAGCCGCCTTCTGCCCTGGTTACCTTGGCTCAGCACGGGGGCCCCATAGTCAGGAAGGAGGGCAGGAAGCCCCTGCAGACCCAGCCTCCTGGCATGGAGGGAGGACTTTGGAAACTAAGTGAATTTAAACTAAACTGGTATAACCTTGGGAATGATGGAGGTGTAATATACCAACAGGCCCAGCAGTCTAACACCTAGGCATTTGAAACTCTGGTCCTTCTTACTCCAGGAGGCTAACATCAGATCTGGCTAGAGCCTCGGCTGAGTCTGCAGAGAAAATATTACACATTTGAGCGGAGGGAACTGATGGAATACAATTCATATTTTATGGCAAGACAAGAAAATTCGAAGGTAAAATTTTTCGTTGTCCCTTTGGGCCTCCTCCCTCCCCTTTAGTGTGCGTTGTACATCTGCTCTTGAAACTGTACAACTCAGACTGGGTCGTGAATCCACTGTCTTTAATTGAGATCACACACCTGGTCTCAGGACTTAATGAAGCTCAGTTTCTTTATGTCTCATCACAGAAAGAATTCAGTGAGAGACAAAGTGTTAGGTTAGAAGTGGATTTATTTAGAGAGAGACACACTCCATAGACAGAATGTAGTCTGTCCCAAAAGGCAAGAATGGCCTTGGGAGAAACACGCTCTACAGAGTGTGGGACATCTCAGAAGGCAAGAGATCCTGAAATATGGGGTGGTTAGTTTTTTGGGGCTGGGTCATTTCATGGGCTAATGGGTGGGAGGATTATTCGAACTATTTAGGGGAAGGGGTGGAGATTTCCAGGATGTGGGCCACTGTCCACTTTTTGACCTTTTATGGTTGGCCTTGGAACTATCGTGGCACCTGTAGGTGTGTCATTTAGTTGCTAATGTTTTACATTAAGCCTATAATGAGGCTCAAGGTCCCCTGGAAGTTGAATCTTCTGCCATCTTGGACCTAGTTGGTTCCTTTATGTCATATCCACTTTATGTCATATCCTCAAGGGCTATATCATTCTTTTAGAGGTTGTGTCCTGCCCCCTTCCCTCTTGTTTCGCTTTAATCAGACCTCCTTGGGAGATAACCTTCCTTCTTAATCTTGTAAGGGGCCACGATGACCCATGACCCACTACTTGCCTTGTACATGTAGATCTGGATTGTGTAAACTGTCAATAATATGTCATAACTTATATAACTGTGCTTTGACCTCTCATGGGCAGAACAGTCCTCAGAGCTTTCTGAAAGACTGCCGCCTGGGTTATAATCCTCAGGTTGGCTCAAATAAAATTTTCCTTTTCTTTCTTTGATTGACTATTGATTATCTTTTTTGTCAAGAGAACCTACCTAGCAAACTGCTTTTCAGTGTCCAAGTTAGGAAAGTGGGATTTCACTCATAGGCCCTGCCTCTGGGGAAGTCTCTGTGCCTCCTGGCTAATAAATGTTCTGCGTAGAAGAATTTATTGGAGACTGGTTCTGTCTTAGATCACCCAGCGTGAGGAGATGTGCAGGTGTCTCCTCTCTCCCTCTAGTTGGTGGCAGTGACCCTATTTAACAAAGTAATCTGTCAGTTGTTGGAGGAGCAGACTGGCTCAGGTCAGTTTGCAAGAAAGATATTTTAAAAATTGATGATCACAATTTTACTAAATAGTAAAGGAAGGCAAATAAGAGTTTTTGTGCAATCTAACTTGGTGTGTGAATCGGGAGAGTTTTCCTGAGGAAGTGAGATTATGGAATTAGTTTGGTAAAGAGATCTGGAAATAGCACTCCATGCTGAACATCCTGAGGGTTTCAGGAAAGTCACAGATTTCTGGAGTAGGGCAAGAAAGGCTGTGAGGTAGGGCTGGAAAGCCATGGTAAGGATTTCTGGCTTTATTCAAAGAGAAATGGAAAACCAAGGAAGAAGTGACCCTGGTTAATTTAAATTTTAAAGAAATATTATTTTTCATTAAAAATATAATTTAGGGGCTTCCCTGGTGGCGCAGTGGTTGAGAGTCCGCCTGCTGATGCAGGGGACACGGGTTCGTGCCCCGGTCCGGCAAGATCCCACATGCTGCGGAGCGGCTGGGCCCGTGAGCCATGGCCGCTGAGCCTGCGCGTCTGGAGCCTGTGCTCCGCAACGGGAGAGGCCACAACAGCGAGAGGCCCGCGTACCGCAAAAAAAAAAAAAAAAAAAAAAAAAAAAAAAAAAAAATATATATATATATATATATATATATATATATATAATTTAGGGGATAGTGGGGCAAAGACGTGTGTGGGGGGAGCAACTAGGCAAAGAGTGGGTGAATGAGTCAAATCCAAGGTTACTACTAAAATCCAGGCAGTGATCCACGGTAGCTTGAACCAAAAAGGAGGCTATAGGTAGCGAGAAATGAATGGCTTAGAGTAAAATTCTAGAAAGAAAAATGCCTGGAGATTAGTGATTTGATGGAGGTTAGGGAGGGATTGTTTTTTAAAGAATGGCCCCAAAGTATATTTCTTTGGTCCTACCTACATGGAGATTGAATATTAAAACTGAAAAAGACATCAGGAAATATCTGTTGCAAATTTCTCTCTAACTATATGTAGAGAAGTTGATACAGCCCAGGGTGGTAAAGGGAACTGTCCCTCTCTGTGTAGCTGGTTAGTTAATGACAGAATTTAGACCTGAACCATAGTCACCTGCTTTTTGCATTGTTTCCTTAACTCAATGGAGTAGCCCTTTCCCTTTCTTATACACTAATATTCACTTGTGGATACTCAATAATTTTCTAAACATACATGCAAAAGCTCACTGAGGTGTATTTTCAGCAATATAATCCTAACATGTTTTTCCTTCTTTGTTTCTTCTAAAAAGGTTAGATATTTACCTAAATGACGATTCAGATGGCCACGAAGCCATAGTTTACAGTTATCCATACTAATGACGTATGTGCATGAAATGCACACTTAAAAGGCAGCCCTCAACTTATTGGGCATAGCTTAGATCTAGTATCTGAAATCTAAAAAAGTCATACTGTTTGATCATGTAATTTGACAAAGATATCACATAAATTTTTAGTTGGATGTGATCTTGCTTAACCAGAGTATAGTCTGATGGATCCTGTTTTCCACCTTTTGGAAATAAGCTACAGTGTTGCAGAAACTCAGATGTCATTACCGCTAAGACTTTAGTATTTTTATCCTGCTATACCGAGTAAATGCCAAGAACATTAGAATTCTTTTTTTGGACAATTCAGTCTCAATGCAATCTACTACAAGTTTAATCAAGGGAAACCAAGGGAAAAATGAAATAGATGTTGCTATTCAAATGGCAGCATTTAGATAAAGGACTGCATAATCATGGACATTCAATTTGACTGAAATTTTAATGACTTTACTACTCATTGGATGTAAGGTCTGTTAATTAAGGCATGAGTGCCTTGTAAATCCTGGATGAGTGCATGTTTGCCACATCCAGTTTTGGCCGACAGCAGTCCTTTGCACAAATAGAAGAATAAATCTAAACCAATTAAGATGCTGTACGTGTAATTATGAATATTGTAAAGGAAATGAGGTGAGTATGGATTGCGCATTTTAACATGTGTTAGAAAGGAACTATGTTGCATTAATTTTTGATAACTCTTTGCGGATTATCACACTCCACTGGATGATGTGCTACTAACTAATCATCTTTTGGACAGGTTAGGATAGTCCCCAGTAAAGAGGTATTATATAAAATCTATGTAAATCTGGTCTCTGTTCACAATCCATGATGATGATTTTGGGGAGTATATTCTTCAGTGTGGTATGTAAGAGGGGCTTTTGGGATACTAAAATTATCAAGATGCAATCTTTGTATCAGAGAACTCGTAATCTTGTGCGAGATAGACACAGAAACGAATTATCATAACTTCTGTTATAATCAAAAAGTACAGATAACACAAAGGGAGTAGCAGTTCATGCTAATACTGGTGGGAGGGGTTATTGGGATTCTTGAGCTGAGTCTTCAGAGATAGAAGGCATCTCTTAGATGGCGAAGAACACCTAAATCACTACAACTTTCTTGAATTACCTTTTAAGAAAAGCAAAAGAGTATTTCTTGAGAGGAAATCCAAGTTATCTAGATAACTTAGATGCTGCTAAGAAAAATGACCTAGAATTTGGAAATCAGGCAAAAGAATAACTGCTTGTTTTCTTCATGTTATAACAGAACACTGTCTTATTTAATTCTTTTGCGGATGTACCTTTGTCTTGACTTACTATTTATTATAGTCAAGTTTGTATGAAATTACATGTTGTTAACATGTAGACTTTATCCTATAGAGATGCAAAAAAATTTCTGTTCCATGGAAAGATGACCCTGAGATGTATGGCTTTATTCCTCAGCAGGACATTAAACAGTTTTGCCTGTAACCTAGCAAATGTATTCGAGCATTCTTTCTCTTTTGCCTGTGTATACTCAGTCTTTCAAATTCTGCTCTGAACCAGCTTTACCATCCTGCTGGTTTTCTGATTAATGAGTTAAACATATCCTTGTCATATCTTTATTCTATATTTGAGGGATAGTCATATTTTAACTTATTAGAAATTATAGCTTGATAAAGCATCCACTGAAGTTCTTAAGTTTTAAGCCATTTCCCCATTCCATATAGGAGCTGGTCCCATCCCACCAAATAGAAAGGAGGATGGTACTTCTGCTCTTTGCTTCCTGTTCACTCTCTTTACTCCCTTAGATCTCTGGAGAAGGCTCAAAAAATGATCTGCCCTTTGTTAGACTTTAAAAGACCCTTCCATTTATAGAACGGTCCCAGAAAAAGAGGAGCTGCAGGTCTTGGCACTGTATTAGTCACTGATGGAGGTGAGAAGGGAACAAGTATGTTTTAGAACTTCCCTTCTTCTGTTGGAGTGTCCTCGGTAACACATGCCCCATTTGTTAGCTCTGGAAATCAGAATGGAGAACTACTTCAAAGATTCATCTTTGTTGCTTAATCGCTATCTTCCAATGAAATAGCTGAATCTGAGGCAAAAATAAGCACTTTTTCACTGGCTTTGAAATTACCTTTTTGGAATAAAATTACAATCCATTTTTTAGGAGAAAATAGATGGTACGAGAAAGCTTTTTATCAACTGATATAAAGAAAAATGGCATTCCATCCCTCTTTTCTGAGACATGGAAAATTCCCAGCACTTCTGTTTGTTGCTGCTTTTCGTTCCCTATAAAACAAACAAAAGATGCATTGATTGAGTGTTTACCCTGGGCCTGCATCGTATTAAGCATCACATTATATATACGTATATATGTGCATTATATATATATGTGCATTGTATATATCTACAGTACATACACACCACAGAGTTCATTGTATCCTCAAACATAGTTTACCTGGGCTCTACCATTTTTTGAAATTGATATACTACCTGTCTTGAAATTTAGGGTGATGTATTTCTTCTTGAATTAGGTTTTTTTTTATTTTTTTTATTTTTGCAGTACGCGGGCCTCTCACTGTTGTGGCCTCTCTCATTGCGGAGCACAGGCTCCGGTTGCGCAGGCTCGGTGGCCATGGCTCACGGGCCCAGCCGCTCCGCGGCATATGGGATCTTCCCGGACCGGGGCACGAACCCGTGTCCCCTGCATCGGCAGGTGGACTCTCAACCACTGCGCCACCAGGGAAGCCCTTGAATTAGTTTTTTAGGAAAGACTCCTTAGTGATCTTATCCAAGGCTGAGCCATGTTCACAGTCAAGACATTTTATACCTTCTGCTGTGGCCTCAGGTGTGAGAGAGCCTATCTGAGGTCTAGATATAAGCATGGTTCTTCCTCATTTGTAAAAAATCCTGAACAAGGAAAATTTAATACTTTAATGGGGAAACATGCAAAAATATTTATTACATGATGAGTGTACATTTAAATTCTCCCCACTACTGCTTTCTCTTTTTATTCCACAGATCTCATTTTCCATTCAAAGCAACAATTTGCTCAGGGCACATTTTATTAGCATTTGGGTTGATAACGTACAGTATGCAAATTGGATATGAGAGCCTCTGCTGTAAAAAAAAAAAAAAGAAAGTCAATCTAATTTGGGAATCTGGTGTCTTTTTGCAGTTACTTACCCATGTCACTGCTGCCCAACATGCATCCTTGGGCCAGATGCACGATGCCCTGCAGAGTACCGTAATGCTCAGTTGTTAATTTTATAGTCCAGTGTAGCACCAAGGAATGGCTGAAGCTGCCCACAGCAGAAGACAGCCAGCTGTGAAGCAGTTAAATGTTTGACTTCCTCTGTGACTGGTAAGAGAAGTTTTTCTAAGCAAACTACATTGACTTTAGAACTTGAATATTTATGCTACTGAGGAAATCAGACATAAATTTGCATTTTTAACAGCCAGACTATAGTAGGGATGGAAAGAAAGAATAATAATTTTTAAAAAGGCATTGGGCAATAAAATCAATCCAGATTTTATAGTCTGGCCCAACTTTAATAGATAATTATTGAAAATAGAAGTCCCTTTGCTCCTAATTAAACCAAGAGTTGTTCTTTTTTGTTTTTTTTTTTTTTGCGGTACGCGGGCCTCTCACTGTTGTGGCCTCTCGCGTTGCAGAGCACAGGCTCCGGACGCGCAGGCTCAGCGGCCATGGCTCACGGGCCCAGCCGCTCTGCAGCATGTGGGATCTTCCCGGACTGGGGCACGAACCCGTGTCCCCTGCATTGGCAGGAGGACTCTCAACCACTGCGCCACCAGGGAAGCCCCCCAAGAGTTGTTCTTAATACAAGTTTTTCTTAAACCCATCTTTAATCAAATTTGTTCGGGGATTAACACTCTATTATTATAACAATATTTATCTGTCAGGGAATGCGCTATTCCACATAAGTGAATTTCACAGATAACCAAAGCATACACCTTAAAGTACAAAACTTAAAAAAGAAAACATTTTGGTGAAAACACTCCTAAAACGTGTTACGTAACACCTGCTATCTTAAATAGCATATATCAAATAATTAACACTTTTTCTTAATGAAGTCAATATTTCCCTAGAACTACCAGATGGGATCTGGAGTTGGGCAGGGAATAAAAATAAAGTTCCAGTAATGACAATAAATATCTTTCTTTGACTCTAACCCCCGTTTGTTACTGCAGGATTTTTCTTCCCTAATGATTTGTACAAGTACTAAAGGGAGAAAGGGCAATTCTTCTCAAATACACCATGAGGTCTTTTTCTGCTCCTGAGCTCTTGGCAGATGAAGGCTCCTCCACTCTGCCACCTGCTGGTCCTGCTGTCACAGGTGTCTTTATCTGTCACCCAGGCCTTGTCATCTGTACTCTCAGACTGTCCTGCTGCAGTGAGTTAAGACGTCACTAAAGTGACTGTTGCCTGTTGATGCTTCGTGGCCGGCCACTGCTTCTGCCACTGACGATGAAATGAAGCCCTTGATACCTGTGGCCCCCAGATGACCGGCCGACTCTGGTACCACTTCCTGTGATGCCTGCACGCTCCTTCTGTGGCAGGGTCACATCTCTGAAGCTGCTCTTTAGAAGTGGGAAGGACATTTTCCCTCACTTTTGAATTATTTTACTCCTAAGAACTCACAGAAGTTTTATGTGGAAACAGGTCTCTCATTTCTTACTTGCAGCCTCATGGTTCCCTAAGAATAGACAAGTTCATGGGAACTCAGCTAAAGGATAAAATGAGTAACAGACACTGTGGGGTCCCAAACAATCTTTTCTCTAGGGTGCTCCAATGTTGTTCTCTAAAATAGATAATCTGTGGGTACCTCACTGGTTCTCCTGAAATGCCCACACTTGACTGAGTCTCGGTGGGAACAGCACTTAAAGACTCAAGGCACTTCAGAAACACCCGAGAGTTGCTATTATTATGACAAATTAGCTCTTTACTGGGTAGCTAATTAGTGGTTAGACGTCTACTTCCTTCTTACCAGGCTGTCAACTCTAAGTGTAGTCATTCCTTTCAGCTCTCCCACCTCTAATTGCCTGTTTTCTATTTATTATGATTTGACAACACAGCTAACCAAGGTTGGTGGTGCTTTATATGAAATGCAGATCTGTAAAATGTGGTGAAAGATCTTACTGCAATAGTTTTCAACATTTTTGAAATCATACAATTTTTAGCAGGATGTGCAAAATGATCAAACGTCTTCCCAAACAGTTTTAAAGATTAGGTTTAATGATGATACAAATAGTACTTCAGTCTGACGTCTTACAAAGTACCAACAGTTCTCTCTGTTTTCTTGGACCCATTTAAACACATTGTCACTCTATTATTTTCTTTAGAACCATTCATTTCCCTTACCCCGCTCTCCTAAACTTTTTCATACTCTGGTAAACATAAGACCTTTCTTTGAAATGTGTAGTTGTATATAGCTCAGCTACATGGCATGGGACCCACTCAGCTCAACCTTCAGAATGAAAGGCATCTCTGAAGCTGTACGATTACAACCCAGGAGAACCAAGATGTGGTTGCCTACCTTGAAGAGAGCCATGCCCGTGTGTCATGGTGTGCTCAACGAGGACGGCGCTGCTGCTTACCAGGCTGTCTCCCAGCTCACTGGTCATGGACATCAGGGTTGTACATCTGTCTCCATGGTCCCTATTCCTCAGTAGAAACATCTACATGTGTTCACAATCTAAGCATGCTGAAATGTTGCCTTACGTCATGCTTCTGAACAAATACTATGTCTCTACACTACATGATATCTAATAGCTCTTTCAAACCAAATAGTTTATGTTACAGAGTCAGAGACTGGCATCTCCTGTTAGGATTTTGGGACAGTTATTGATCCACTAATGTCATTTCTAGGCCATGCATGTGTGATACACTTACTCCCTCACCTTCCTTCCTATCTCTCTTTGACCTTTCCTCTCTCTACTTTCTTTCTTTATTCCCTTAGTAATAATTAATAATAGTGATCATATCTGGGTGAAGAGAAGGAAAACCCGATATCTTTCTTTTCAACCCATCTTTATATAGATCAGTCTTTCATACACCAAGCTTCATATAGATCTTGGAAAAACTGAGAAAATATGAGGAAAGTCTGAAACTTATACAAAACCATATCCCCTCTGAATTCCCAAACATTCCAAAAAGAAACAGAAGATATATAATTTCTATGTGTCTCTCAATATTTTCCACCACAATGGGGAGGGTTGGATGAATGACTTGATGGATATAGATGCCGTTAGTGTCCTTGGGTTCTCTAACAAATGGCTACAAAATATTGCATTAAAACAACAGAAATTTATTCTCTCATAGTTCTGGGGACTAGACTGAAATTAAGATGTCAGCAGGGCCTTGCTCCCACTGAAGGCTCTGGTGAAGAATCCTTCCTTGCCTCTTCCTGGCTTCTGGTGGCTCCAACCATCCTTGGTTTCCCTTGGCTTTTAACTGCATCACTACAATTTCTGACTCTGGTTGTCATGTCATCTTCTCCTTGGTGTGTCTTCTGTGTCTCAGTCCCAGGCTGGCAGTGTTTCTGCTGATACAAAATTCTCAAAACTGTTGTCGGTTTTCTGTGCGGTTAACAGGAGTGTAAACCATCAGACAACAGTAATCTCCACGATTTCTCCGAGATAAACCTGTGTTTTATTCCTGGCTTCTGTTGAGACGGTTGAGTGGCTGCATTAGTCACAAGCTGATTCTTTCCAGAAAAAGGTTATCCAGCTACACCCTGTGAGACTGGGAAATGGATTTGTGTTGTCGTTTAGCCACTTGTAGAATGAAGGATGAGTCTCTGGGTTTGTTTTTCACACATCTTAGCTCCTCAACTACAGGAGGTACGAATTTTTTTTCGGGGCACACACAGAATCTTTCAGGTCATTTATGCTGCAGTTGAGCTGGGAATTGGAAGCCCTAAATTCATCCTTTTCTTTCCCCACTTCGTCCAGCCATGAGTCACTTTCATTATTATATTCCCTAGTTTGACAAAAATGTTCTAAGATATCAAATAGGTGGTCACCCAGAACCTCACCTTTTCTAAGTATGATTAGTGATACCAGTGGTAATATTTTGTCTATCCCTATTCCCACATCATGCCAGGGACAATCAGTGCCGTCTTTAACAGTGGAGATAGAGTCATTAGTGCCTTTAAATCTAACTTTAATCTAACTTTAGAGAACTAACTCTGGAATCCCCAGAACCAATTCAGAAGCTCATCCTTAAGAATCTGTTCCTCTAGAACCACTCCCAGTACCAAAATCTGCACCCGTCAGAGTTCTCCAGAGAAATAGTAGGATATATATATTAAGAGGTTTATTGCCAAGAATTGGCTCACACAATTGTAAGGGACAGCAAGTCTGAACATCGCAGGGCAGGCCAGCAGGCTGGAAAGTCTTAGGCAGGAATTGGCATTGCAGACTTGAAGCAGAATTTTTTCTTTCTCACAGAAACCTCAGTTTTTTGCTTTTATGTCCCTCCAACGGCTCCGTTAGACCCATCCACATTGTCGAGCATAATCTCCTTTACTTAAAGTCAACTGATTTCTGTGGGTTACCCACATCTACAAAATACCTGCCTAGTAGTACCCAGATTAGTGTTTGAGTGAGTCCCTGGGTACTGTAGCCTGGCCAAGATGACACATAAGACCAAGTGTAGTTGCCCAGAGTGGAGGGGTCAAGAGGAGAAAGGTCCCCATCACTGCTGGGCCTCCCGCTGTAGGGTGTCATTCCTGTTCCACGTAGGGCAGAACGTGAAAAGGTACTTCGACAAAGAGTACAGAGTTTCTCAAATTCTACTGGGAGAAAGGGAGGCTGTGAACATACATTGACTTATTTCTTATAACGATTTTCTGAAAATTTACAAAAAGAACAAGAAAAACACCTCCCCCGCATGTGTATTTTCTCTAGCAAGTTTGCACACGATTCCAGTTAAAAAAAACACCTGCCTTCTTTCCGCTAACACACCTCTCTGCAGAAATTTTCGGTTTAACAAGCCCTGCATATGCTCTGTTTTAAAGCTCTGTCCCGCTAACACTATTTCGATAATGGCCCACATTCTGTTGATTTCTTCTGAAGGACTCTAGATGATCATTAGAAGATTTTTAATGCGTTGGTTCCAGACTCCCAAGGAAATTTTTCCGTGTTCCTGTCACACTCCCCAGCGTTTGTACAGCACATTTACCGTTCAAAGAGATTTCACATACACCTTCCACTCTATTACCCCTCTTCCTCTCCTGTTACTCTGCTTCCCTGCGTTTCTTTCCATCTCGGCTTCTAATTCCTCTTTTTTCACAGCTCAGCTTTCTTACTCTGCCTCCTTATCTCTCTCGCTTTCCTTTCTGTCACTTTTTAAACTGACCACAAGGAAATTTTTTTTTCTTTTTTTGGCTTTTTAGCACAAAGAGTCTGAGTCAATAGTTTATGTTTTAGCTTTATTTAACAGCTAAATTAATAACAGTTTATTGATTTTTCTTGCCTGTGTCTGCCACCTTCTCTTGCTTATCCTCGTGGAAGAGGTTTCTACTTTATCCGGACGAAAATCTGTTCTCTGCTGATAAGACCAGGGCTGCCTTATGCCTTGGGTAGAGTAGACACGGGGCCGAGAGTCCATGATAATACTAGGGGCCAGTGAAAATGTTTTATAATATCAGAGAAAAATGTGTATATATATATTATGTATATATCATATACATATATAGTATATATTTTAAAATAAAGTATATTTATTATATATACTATATATATGTATACACAGACACAGATATAGTCCAGCCTGGGTTGTATTCATCTTTATGCCAACACAGTGATATATATACACACACACACACACACATACAGTTGGCCCTTGAGTTGGCCCTTGAGCAACACAGTTTTGAGCTGCACAGATCCTCTTAATGTGGGTTTTTTTCCACCAAATATGTATTATACAATCCAAGGCTGGTTGAATCTGGGATGCAGAACGAGGTTGGTGGAAGCCGAGTTTGCAGAATCTGAGAATGTGGACGGCTGACTGTGAAGTTATACAGGACTTTCCACTTTGGAAGGTGGGTCAGTGCCCCTAATGCCTGCACTGTTCAAGGGTCAACTCCAAATATAAAATGGAACAAGGGGCTCGTAAAGGCACAGGTGCTTCCAGCCCGTGGAAAGCATACACAGCCCTGAATAAAACAAAGTAAGCTTAAAACGCTCAGTCAGTTTGTTTTCTACATCTGTGACTCTATTTCTATTTTGTAAATAAGTTCACTTGTACCATTTTTTTAGATTCCACATATAAGCCAAGGGGGAAAGTTGGGGGGAAGAATAAACTGGGAGATTGGGACGGACATATATACACTACTATATATAAAATAGACAACTAATAAGAACCTATTGTATAGTACAGGGAACTCTACTCAATACTCTGTAATGACCTATAAGGAAAAAGAATCTAAAAAGAGTGGATATATGTATAACTGATTCACTTTGCTGTACACCTGAAACTAACACAGCATTGTAAATCAACTATACTACAATAAAAATTAATTAAACACACACACACACACACACACACACACACACACACAAACACACACACAGGCTGGACTAGGTTCCTCTGCTGTGAAAACTCTCTTATGACTTACTGTTGTATTTAGGATAGAGACCCCAATCCTTCCATGTAATAGAAGCTTTACACTCTTCAACTCTATTTTATATCCTTCTCCCTCAAAATCACTATTCTATTAAATCTGTGCTTTTAGTTTCTGAATAAACCTAATCCTTTTCTCCTCAGGGCCCCTCTGCCTGCGAGAGACTCCCTCTATCGTCTTCAGTCTTCTGTGTATTCATTTGGCTTCAGTATAAATGCTAATGGCTTAGGTAACGCTTCCTTATCGCTTAATCTAAATTAGAGCCATTTTCATAATCTCAGAATCATATTTTGAAGTGTGTCATATTGATCACCTAGTTATTTGATGATTGTTCATATGCACTCTCCCTTCCCGCTGTCTAGTTTATGAAGAGAGGGATAATTGTTCACTTCAGCGTAATCTCAGTGCCTAGGACACTGCCAGGTGTGAGCGCTCAGACAATATTTGTAGAACAAATGAATAGTCTTGAATTGGTTAAATACACTAACACATTTGAGAATTTCTAAGGAAAAATAATGTAAAACATTTCATCATGTTCAAATTTTTGTACAATGACCTCTAATTTCCTTCTGTTTTTACTCACTCATTAGAAAAGGTATTAAGCTATACAACTGTGAACTAAAAGTTTAACAGCAGACTTGAGAACTCAAGGATTTGGAAACACAAAATACAGGAAAGCAAGTTGTAAAATCTTATTAATTTTAGTTGAAATTCTGGTATAGCTCAATTACATTTTTTTTCTTTTCTTTTCAGAGAAAACGAAGTCGTTAGGGGCCAGTAGGGTTATTCCTTTGAAATATATTCTCCAAAGGCATCCGCAACTCAGTTAAACATTTTCCAAATAAAATGTCTTATGTAAGAGTTTTCCTTGGAATTTATGTTTTGCAGAAAGTGACCATAACTTCAGATAGAGGCTGATTTGACCAATGAAAGAACTGTGACTCAGTCTCCTGGTTGATCCATGTCCGGTAAAGAAACCCAGGTCATTCCAGGTAAGCCAAATGCTTTTTATTTGGGTTGGTTCAATTACCTAAGGAAATGTCTTTCTTTAGCAAAAGGGTATAGTTTTCTTTTTGTCTTTCTTATGGAATCCTGTGACAGTGTGGTCTTACTTGATGAAAGGTGGACTGGTCTTGGCAGACGTAAGTAAAGCACACCTGATAGAACCTTGCTTTTAGCCAGGTGTTAATTGTGCTCCAGGAGGAGAACGTCTCAGCTGCCTGTAAGGCATCTAGGACTTTCTTCCCCGCTCTTGAGACAAAGATTTTCTAAGCGTAGAAGCTGGAGGAAAAGCTAGGAAGTAACTCAGTTTGCAATTCACCAGAGACAGCCGTGGTAAGAGAGTAAGTGGGGAAGGAGAGAAGGGAAAATAGTCAAGGGTCTGCCTTTGGTGTAAGCTGTTAACTTGTTGGAATGATTACAAACGATGCTTCTTTTTAGCCTATTTTTTTTTTAATTTACTTTATTGCTGTAAGAACCATAACGTGAGGTCTACCCTCTTAACAGATTTTTAATTATACATTATTGTTGACTATGGGTACAATGTACAGGAGGCCTCTGATCTCTAGAGTTTATTCATTGTGCTTTTGATCATTACTTCTTTTAATTTATTTCTCTGTCCTTTGAAAAGGAAGTTTTATTTCTGAAACAAAAGGCTAGGATTAATCTCAACCCTGTTTATTATAATTATATAAATATTATTAATTGCATGGTGTATTAGTTATATATCATTATCTATTATTTATATATAAATTATAATTTATATTTAAGTTAAATATATTTATATAAATACATATAATTTCATATTTAATATGATAAATATAACATATTTACTAAGTTAAATATAGATTATAATTTATATATAAATACTATAATGATATATAATTAATATATTTAAATACTTTAAGTATATAAATTATAATTTATATATGATTAATATTATATATAATTTTATAATATAATGTGTAGTTGTATTATATAATTACAGTTTATATATTTATATTATCATATTATATATATTACAAATGATGTAATAATTAATTACATATTATTAATACAAGGTGGTCAAATCTGCTATATCTAAAGGAAAACACACATCAAATCATACTAAATGATGAAGTCTTGGGGATCTGAAATTTTCAGGAGCATGGCTAAATAATAAATGCCGTGGTGGTTCTCAAGGGCCATTCTTAGGGGCAGTAAAGCCTGAAGTTCCAGAAAGAAGAAGTTTGTTCAAGACTGGCACAGATGTAACATTTCTTTTGCAAGGAGTGTGCTGGGAATTAGGGTATTTCTCTGCTCAAAGAGGTAGATCATGGCAAGCCCTTTGTTCTGGCTTTGCTTTGCCTCTGGGACTTTGGTTGTGAGGGCTTCTGTGTGTTTCTGCCTATGTGGGGTTTGGTTAAGAATATGATTCCATCTCAAGTGTCAATGATTTATTAAAAATCTATTCAACAACACAAGAATCCAACCAATTCAATTAATAATAAGTTTAAAACTACTGATCTCATTTCTACTATGAATACCCATGAAAAACTCAGTAACGTAAATACTTTCATTTATTATCTATTTTATACAAAGAATGTTACGCTTATAATACCTTACCAAATAGTATTTATTAAATATTGGACATATGCTAATTTTTACAAATTTTGATAGAGTTTGAAAACAAACTATGCTTTTGCAGCAACTAATCTAAGACAATATATTACTGGCTTCCTTAAAAAAATGAAGTAAATTCTCCCCCCCAACTGATTAGGTCTATGGAATTAAGCAATTCATTAGGACTCAAGTTTCCTCATCTGTGGAACAACCAAATGAGGAGTCAATGAACATTTGATTGTACTTTCTTTAAACTGCCTTCCAGCTCAATCATTTTATGATTCTTAGTAATACATCTTCATTTCAACTTAAATTTTTCTCATCAATAAAACACTTAACTGCTCATTTTATAACTTAAGCTTTTTAAGTCAGTGCTGCTAAAAAAAGCAATGAGAACTCAATTTGGTGAAAGTGAAAAGTGTTCACATTTGACATATTGCCTTTAAAAGTAGTAATAAAGAATCCAATATTATACCATTCCCCACTCTTCAATGATTACAGAGTAAGAAAGCCCTTTTACTGGTTCTCAGGCATGCTACTTTTCTCTTTTCCATTATTGTATGAATCAGTGGCAAAAAATATTCCCTTTGAAAGAATAGGTTAACAACTTCCCTGTTTTATTCAAACAGCCATAGCTATTCATTTTAAAGGGAAGACCTGAAATAAATATCACTTATAAAACTTTAGCATTAGTGCTAAAATTGGGATTTTTCAAGTTAGATAATTTCTAAAAAATCCATTAGAGCAAAAAACTGTATTTAGGACAGCATAGATTATAATTGAGAAAATATGTATATGGCCCTTTAAATGAGCCCAATATCGTGAAATGCCAGATCATTCTGTGAGCTGCAGGAGTCTCAGTCTTTGTGGGTGGAGAAAACAACAACAACAAAAAAAAAAACAGTGACAGTCTGACTGCAGTGATCTGGAAGAAATGACAATTACAGGTAAAGAGGAACTATTTCTGTGCTAAATAGGTTAATTTTTGGCAGGGAGACTCTCTCTGATCTAGTTGAGTTAATGAGGCTTTTCCTGAATTAAACCAAGTTGGTGCGCTTTGCTAAAGCTTTGGAGGCTGTCAGAATTCTGCCAACAATAAGCACTTGAAGTATTTCAAAAAGGGAGAATAAGTGTCTCTTGACTAATCAGACGCTGCCTTGAGAAATATTAAATGTCTAAATGAACAGAAAGAAGAACTTGAATATATATTTTGATGGCTAGACAAATTTTTAGAGTTTGATAAGATACTTTTCTTAAGTCTTTACTATGATATTGATTAAAGAAAAATATGAAGGAGAAGAGAAAAAACAAAAACACCTGGCAATCGAAGCCACAGTTTTATAAAACCTAAGAGGTAAGAAGGAAGTAGAAGACGTGTTTAGTGACCTGTGTCTCTGCTGTCTAAGCTTCGCCTTTTGGAAATTTGTCTCTTGCTGAGGAAACGTGCCTACAAACCTCTGCTCACAGATCACTGTGCAATAAAAGGCCAGGTACAGGGCTGTTTCTAAGCAAACCTGTGAATCAGTTTTAGCCTTGGGCTCCCGTGACGGCTTCTCTTTCCAAATCCAAGTAATGCACGCCCCCTTCTCATGAATCAACTCCCCCACCAGCCACTCTATTCCCCAAACTGGCATCTCACCGGGATCTGTTGGCCAACAGTCCATATGTCATAATTAACAGATTGTACTCATATCGGCAAGAGACCAAAAGGGAATAAGGTTCCAAAATAGCTCATTCCTTTCACACTCCGTTATTTTCATCAGCTATGTCAATGGTTCCTAGACTTGTGGATTTTATAGTCCTGTAAAATTTCAACAACAAAAACGGGAATGTGGGTAAGGGGGGCGGTAAAGTAGAGCTATCAGTTTGGTGTTGGATTGATAGGAAGCGAATATGGAGACACACGCACACACACACACACACACATCACACACATGCTAGAAGATCCAATTTATTTGTCCAGTGGTACAGAAATTAGTGGTTGTGGTGCAGCTGCACAGACTGGGAATAGATGCAGTGTGTTTCAGTGCAGATTTTCCCTTGCCCTTGTTTCGCTGTAGAGCATTTATATCTGTCTCTGTAGAGTGTCTGGTGATACTTTCTAAGCTGTTGGAAGCCTGCCAGAATTGAGTTGGACCCCCAATTCTTCCTTCGCCATAAGCTTTTTGTGGCATTTTTATCACCATTCAAGAAGCAGTTACACTAACTATCTGTGTCCCTCCGTCAAGACGATGTCTGCATCAGATGCACAGATGTCCAGATTTTGAACCAGCTCAGCCCGAGTGAGGTCCTGTCCTCATAATGGGGAGTGAAGAAAACAAGAGATGGTGCTCAGGTACCTCTGAACACGTCTTAGCCTTCTCAAGAAAGGAGGACCAGCTGTCCCAAGTTTTTTTCCAAGTAAGGTAATCAAAATATAATAATAAAATGAAACACAACCCCCTCTTTGCATCAATCATCAATATTCATTAAAATACATTTTAACGTTATTATAAAAAAGTCATAATCTCAAAACAAAAGGGAGCCCTTTTAACAGTCTCCGAAGGCCAGAGAAAGCCATATTAGTGAACGGAGAGGCTCCCACACGATATTTGGAACCCATAGAGCTACATCAAGATATTTGTTCAGAAATTGATTAGCCACCAGCTTTGGTCTTAACATTGATAAATTGGTGTGTGTGTGTTGCCTTTTTCTTGCAGTATATTAATCTACACTAGGTGGCAGTAAGGAAGTATATAAAACCTAGTAGCTTTCTTCTGAGATGAGAATTCGTGAATTTTAAAAAACCCTCTTAAGTCTCAAAATTCAATTAATTTGATTAGTGAGAAAAATCAATCACTATAATAAAATCAAATTTATAGAGCAAAGCCCCAAAGCACCATAACCGTTTAAAGCAAAGATTTGTTGCTTTTTTTCATTTAAATTTAACATTTTGGTATATTTTCCCCTGATCTCCGTATTCTCAAAACAGATTTTTAGAAATACGGAATTCACCCAAAAGTTAGGCTTGTTGTATTAAAACCACATCACAGCTTCTAACTCCCTTGACTCTCTTGAGTCTGTCGCTGTTTTGGGCTGCTTGTTTGTGTTCCGAAATCCCTATGTCGTTTTCAGTCCACCTTTCACTCTACCTGCCTGTGCGGTGGGAGATGGTTGTTACTTCTACTCCTCCCCCACCTTCAGCTATCAGTTCTTCAAAACGACATATCTACAAGCTGCTTACAACTCTTCCCCGCGGAGTGAGTTATGTAACTGACAGAAAATTGTTTACAGTTACCCTTCTCATAGGACATTTGCACTCAGGAACTGTAAGTCACTTCAGCAGTGCCAATGGAGGACAAGAGAATCATCAGTATTTTTAAGCTCTGCAGGTGAGTGCTGAGAACAGTGAGACCAGTTGAGATAAAATGAAAGTCACCATCCTCTGAGTATCCAGCTTAGCCCAATGACAGAAAACAGCCAGGGCAATGACAACCACTGTTGATTTAACGTTCCCTTTTAATCTCTTGTGCCTGTGTTCCTCCCTGTTACGGACTGAATGCCTGCCCCTGCCCCCTGAAAAGTTCATATTTTGAAGCCCTGATCTCCAATGTGATGGTATTTGGAGGTCTTTGGGAGGTAATTAGGTTTACATGAGGTCATGAAACCTCACGGAGCCCCCATGATGGGATTACTGCCCTTATAAGACAAAGAGACCTGAGCCTGAGAAGGTGGTCCTCTGCAAGCCAGGAAGAGAGCTCTCACCAGAACCCCACCATGCTGGCGCCCTGTCAGGCTACCAGCCTCCAGAGCTATGAGTATTAAATTTGTTTCTTAAGCCATCCAGCCTCTGGTAAACTTAAACTTCACACTAGCTCATCTTCCCATCCTTCATCATCTTCATAATCCATAATTGAGAACCGCTTTCTGCTGTGATTTAAACAACAATGTTTAAAAATCCCTCCATTGGCACTGTTGAAGTGACTTACGGTGCCTGAGCGCAAATGTCCTATGAGTATTCTCGTTTTTGGATTTTCTTTTGGGAAATATCAGGTCATGTAAAACAGAGGACTTCGGGAAATACGGGGAGGTACGTGAGTGGAGGACTTGAGGCACACCTGTGAGAGGTGGCAGTGTTGGTATTTTATTATATAAGGAGAAGTAAATAGATAGGATTCTTTTGTAGGTCATATTGAGTAAAAGACTTGAAGTTTGAGGAGGTTAAGATACAGGAAAAGTAGAATTCAAATCTGTAATTCTGGTATCAGCATAGTAAATTCTGCTGCTTTTTGTGATCATTTGACCATTTTCCACATTGTTTTTGTTTTCTTTCATTCTGTTCTACTCTTCTATCAGAGTGTGTTCCATTTATTAAACAGAAATCATTGTCTGGGGAAGATAATATTGGATTAAACTGCAGGATGGATTGAGACATGGAGGGACAGGAACCAGAAAAAGCAGATCTATGGCTGTTGGCATCCAGTCGATAGGTGATGGAATCTAAATTAAGTCAGCAACAGTGATAATGGAGACAGAGAGAATCTATGAGACCGTTTTGAGTTGCATTAAACGGTTTGGGGAAGATACTGACTAGAGCGCAGCAATTCTCCAAGTGAATTCCCTCATTTGCATCTTCATCACTTAGGATCTTTGTTAAAATTCGTATTCTTTTCTGTTGTAATTTTTAACTGTGGTAAAATACACAGCATAAGATTTGCCATTTTATCCATTTTTCAGTGTACAGTTCAGTAGTGTTATGTTTACTCACAATGTGGCACAAACAATCTACAAAACTTCTTCAATTTGTAAAACTGAAACTACACCCATTCAATAATAACTCCCAATTTCCTCCTCTCCCCAGCCCATGGCAACCACCATTCTTTCTTTCTCTATGAATTTGACTACTTTAGGTATCTCAAATAGGTAGATTCATACAGTGTCTGTCACTTTGTGTCTGGTTTATTTCACTTGGCGTGATGTTCTCAAGGTTCATCCATGTTGTAGTTTGTGTCAGAATTTTCTTTCTTTTAAGGTTGAATAATATCTTGTTGTATGTATACACAGCACTTTGTTTATTCATTCATCGATTGATGGACATTTGAATTTCTTCCACCTTTTGGTTATTGTGAATAATACTGCTGTGAACATATGTTACAAATATCTCTTCGAGATCCTGCTTTCAGTTCTTTTGGATATATACCCAGAAGAATAATTGCTGGATCATACTGAAATTCATATTATTGGGTTCTACTCTGGTTGTGCTGAAATGAACTAGACCCAGGAGTTTGCATTTTAACATATGTTGCCCAGGTTTTTAATATATGTTGCCTAGGATTCTTATGTTCCACAGAGTTTGAGATGAACTGGATTACGATGTGAAAAACTTCAGGTATTAATAATAACCAAAGTATTTCTAACCCAATCGTGTTAACATAGCTGTTAGTGAGGCACAGTTGCAAAAGATTATGGGAGGTGGGGGTAGTACTGTGTTGAAAAAGTGGTTGTGATTGGTTTGGGAAATAGATTTCCTTACTACTTAAGAGAAGCCCAGAATTGCCTCCTGTCTCTTAAATTGCCTTTGTTCATTTAATCACTTGACATTGAATGTTTCTTATATGCATGGCCCTCTGTTAAGCTCTGGGAAGGCAAAGGTGAATGGAGGATTATATTAGACACATAAGTCAATTTGCTGTCATACCCAGCTTCGAGCGTGGCAGTCTCTTCCTGAGTCCTTGGAAACCACAGACACTGTGACACACTCTCATTCCCCAAGTCACTACTGAATGGATCAGGACGGGACACCTGCCCTAAAGACAGTCAATTAACTGACCAAATGTTTTCTCTCTGGAATTTAAAGAAGGAGACATAATGGCTGTAGTCAGTGAATTGTTGTGTATGAGTGTATGAATTATGACTTTATCATATGATGATCATAGCGTCTTTCTAGCCAGGTCCTTCAGACCTTACTTTACATGTCACTTCCTAAAGAAGCCTTTGCTGACCTCCTAGGCTGTATCAGATCTTACAGATTTTTTTTTTTCTGGTGCTATACATTTCCCAAGTTAAACTATCTTTTGACGGGCCTTAGATTTCAAACATTTACTAAGAATTCTCTTCCATTTTTCTACCTGAAGATACAGGAGTTGTTTTTAATTCTATATTGCCCGTATTTCCCATCTCTATTAGCAAATCCTGCCAACTCTACCACCAAAACCTAAATATATTTGCCCAATCATCTCTGTCTTTATGACTACCACCCTAGTTTTGGTCATCATCCTCTCTCACCTGGACCAATGCAATAGCCTGCTAACTGGTTTCCCTCCTTCCACTCTCCCTCCCCGCTACCCCAAGTAACAGCCAAAGTAACGTTTTGCAAACAGGAGTAAGATTTTGTCACACCACCACTTTAAGCTCTCCAGTAGTTTCCTAAGGCACTTAGAATAAACTCCAAAGTCCTTTCCTTGATGTACACATTCTGGGCCTCCCTATTTTTTCTAATCTTAAATTATTCCACTCTCCTAGTTGTCCATTAACCCCCAGACACATTGAATTGCTCTCAGGTCCCTGGACATGCCTAGTTCATTTCTACTTTAAGCCTTTTCCTTTAGCTTTTATTTCTTCCCAGAATGTTCCTTGGTTTCCTCTTTCCATAGCTAGTTCCTTCTTGTCATCACCTCTCAATGCCGTCTTCTCAGAGATGCCTTCCCTGACTACCCCATCTAAAAATGACTTGGGGGCTTCCCTGGTGGTGCAGTGGTTGAGAGTCCGCCTGCCGATGTGGAGGACACGGGTTCGTGCCCCGGTCCGGGAGGATCCCACATGCCACGGAGCGGCTGGGCCCGTGAGCCATGGCCACTGACCCTGCGCGTCCAGAGCCTGTGCTCCGCAACGGGAGAGGCCACAACAGTGAGAGGCCTGCATACCACACACAAAAAAAAATAATACTAAAATAAAATAAAAATCACTTGGGCACAATTACAACATCATCCTATGTTAATTCTCTCCCTGTTCTTTTCACTACGTGTTATTATTCTTGTTTCTTTCATGTTTTTATTGTAGTCCCACCTCATTAGAAACTAAGCTCCGTGAAAACAGAACCTTGGCTCTCAAATTCACCTTGAGATCCTTGGAGCCTAGAGCATCTTTCTGGGGATGACGGGATTTCAATAAATACTTGTTGCATGAAGATACAAAGATATAACCTATATAGCCTATATATATATATATATATATGCTATATAACCTGTAACCCCTCCATTGGCTGTTAATTGGAAAGTTTACCTAAATGTACTTATTCTAATCGAACAAAGAATCTCACCAGGATAGCATTTCATTCCTTACCAATTAGTGTGTCCACCTCCAGACTTTTTGGACATCAGTTATGCTGGGGAAGAAAAAGCATTTTCACAGTTACATACATCAGCCAGGATAGGAACAGCTTCAGACAGAAGAACTCTAGAGGTGAGGTCTTGTCCTCCACTCATCTCCTTGGAGGAAAGGATGAACCATTTAACCTCAAGGCACTCTGGCTCTGCCTTCAGGTTAATCTCACTGACCTTTCTGGCCGGGATCGTGCAGTTAACTAATCAATGTCTATACAGCATTTGGATAATGAAGAAGGCTACAGACATAATGATGATAATAATCTCTTTTGCTGACACATGGTGTGAGCAAGGAATAAAAGCAAAAAAAAAAAAAACAAAAACAAAAACATTTTTATGCTATGGAGACTTTTATGTTTATGTGCAATTATTTTACAAATTTTATGTTGTAAAACCTTGTATTCTTTAGGACTTAGACCTTTAAATTTTGCCTCTTTTAAGGCAGCTATCCTAATAATATTTTCAAAAAACTCGTTCTGCGAGGTTGGAGTAATTTTCTACTTTTCACTTGCCTGCAAGTGGCAAATTGTCACCTTTTTATTACAGTGTTCTTTTGTGTTAGAGAAGACATAAAACGGCCATTTAAAATTACTGTAGACTGAAACCATCCAGGTGGGTGTTCTGTTCAGATTTAATTTGAGGAAAATGGCTGGGCATGTTGAACCTGTGTATGTATTTCTCAAGGAGGAGCCCGTTTACCAGGTGTCCGATTGCCTTCTCCTATCCTCTGTGGTCCTGCTAAGGTTGTAGAGTGGCAAGAATTTTAACCATTTGCTGTCGCGTGTAGGGCTGCCTCTAGGACACATATTAAAGAAATGGGTTTAGTGTGGTTTAGCCATCATTCTCCTGCACTTTGTTGGGATTTTTTTGAATTTTATTTTCTTTTTTATACAGCAGGTTCTCATTAGTTACCTATTTTATACGTATTAGTGTATATATGTCATCCCAATCTCCCAATTCATCCCACCACCACCACCCTAACCCCTGCCGCTTTCCCTCCTTGGTGTCCATACGTTTGTTCTCTACATCTGGGTCTCTATTTCTGCCCTGCAAACTGGATCATCTGTACCATTTTTCTAGGTTCCACATATATGCATTAACATATATTTGTTTTTCTCTTTCTGACTTACTTCACTCTGTATGACAGTCTCTAGATCCATCCACGTCACTACGAATGACCCAATTTTGTTCCTTTTTTGACTGAGTAATGTTCCATTGTATATATGTACCATGTCTTCTTTATCCATTCGTCTGTCGACGGGCATTTAGGTTGCTTCCATGACCTGGCTATTGTAAACAGTGCTGCAATGAACATTGGGGTGCAAGTGTCTTTTTGAATTATGGTTTTCTCAGGGTATATGGCCAGTAGTGGGATAGCTGGGTCATATGGTAATTCTATTTTTAGTTTTTAAGGGAACCTCCATGCTGTTCTCCATAGTGGCTGAATCAATTTACATTCCCACCAACAGTACAAGAGGGTTCCCTTTTCTCACACCCTCTCCAGCATTTGTTGTTTGTAGATTTTCTGATGAAGCCCATTCTAACTGGTGTGAGATGATACCTCATTGTAGTTTTGATTTGCATTTCTCTAATGATTAATGATGTTGAGCATTCTTTCATGTGTTTGTTGGCAATCTGTATATCTTCTTTGGAGAAATGTCTATTTAGGTCTTCTGCCCATTTTTTGATTGGGTTGTTTGTTTTTTTAACATTGAGCTGCTTGAGCTGTTTATATATTTTGGAGATTAATCCTTTGTCCGTTGATTCGTTTCCTGCACTTTAAGTCCTTTCCTACCATTTCCTTTATTTTCCCGTGTCCTCGTTACTGGAGTATCCAAGAGAAAAGTGCTGCAGAAACTCAAGTGAAAATAACCCATGTTTCACATGTGTACCCTTCCAGAAATGGTGCTTAAGGAAAATTGTGGGGATACAGTAACATTTAACCCAAAGCAAGAGGTCACACTAATGGAGCATCTGTGAAAAAGTTAGTATTTTAACCACAGAAGTTCCTGGTGTCTTATGGTTCATGTCATATAATACTGCCTGATCTTACCAACATTGTCATGGCTTAAAGCTGGCCCTGTTTCAAGTTCAATATTTGGGTCAAGGTTGAATTCCAGATTGTATTTTTCCCCTTCAATAGTGCCATTTTTATATGCTCCAAAAAATTACTTCATTAAAGGCAGAAAAGAATGTTCTACCTGACAGTACTTGCTGCTAGATTTCCTTTGCCCTTAGTTTTTAGGAGAGTTGTAAATTATGAAGTGTTACTGTTGGACTGAAGTTAGATTGAATAGAAAGTAAAGAGAGTAAGACCTACAATGACATGATGAGAAAAAAAATCAAATTTCTAATATTCCCGATTTGGAAAAACTGATGAAGTGAAAGCTCTTGCTGGCTTCACAGAGGCTCTCACTAAGAAACGATTTTCTCTGAGGTGTTTTATGTCCTTTCAAACAGCCAGAAAGTCATGTAACTTTGGGCTTCTATTCCAAATGTTGAGAAAATAAAGTTTTGTACATAGGAAACTATCGAGCTGGTCAGAAGATCATTGTGTTACAGATATTTTAAAAAGCTATTACCCAGAAAGGAGCAAAATATGCTTTTTAATGAATCAAATTATCCGAGAAGTGTTCATCACAGCTGTTTGATAACTTCGATCATGCTGTGTCCAGGTTTCCTTTCACAATTAGAAGTGCAAGAAGAAAACACAGCTCTCCCACATTGCAGGGAATGTTTCAGAGGACAATAAAGGGCTGCTCCCCTATATCCTCAGTCGACAGACAAGAGAAAATTGGTCTACTAGAAAATGATAGTAGGCCTTAGGAGACAAGAATGGTGGTGGTAGATGTGTTAAACAGTGATTTTTGGCTCTGATGTTTCTAGAGGACAAAGAGGATGGAGAGGAATTTTTTTCCTTTATCTTGTTCCCAAAGACCCCACGTTGTGAAAACTCTTATCTATAAAAACAAGACAAAACACAGAAACCATCCTGTTAATAATGTAGACGTTCATGTAAGGAAAGCAGCTAGGCAGTCAGAATTAGGGAAACAAGGGTTTGGTGTCCTTCTTTCTGTTCTTGGGACCTTTGTACTTTCATTCTTCCTGCTCTCTCCCCAGACATCCACATAGCTCATTCCCTTACTGCTTTGGGTCTGCTTCAAATGTCCCCTTTCCAGAGACACCATCTGTATAAAATACTACCATATTCACCAGGACACCTCTCCCTCCATCAGCATCTTGTTTCCTCCTTATTCTACTTTACATTTCTTTATAGCATTTATCACCACCAGATGTATGAGTTTGTTGGTTTATTTTCTGCCTCCCTCAATTAGAATTTAAGCTCCATGAGGACTTGACAAGGCAAGTCCTTGTCACTTTTCTTGACTGTTAAATCCCTAGAGCCCACAGCAGGGTGTGGTGTATTGTAGGGGCATCACATGACATGTCTGTGGAATGGAGTGGGTGAGTTGTTCAAAAATCATCAATGCTGTATGATACCAATCTCTCCACTGTTCACTACATTCAGTTTTAACTCTTTTCCTTGAGACTCAAGGCATAAAGTAATCTTCCAAACCATTTTCCTAGCATTATTTCAAATTCATTTTCTGTCTTTATTCTACAGTTAGCTAAACTGGACCATTGTATTTATTTTTTCCAAATATACCCTATGTTATAGTGGAAAGATACTAGTTTAGACTGTAGACATATTTATAACCTCATTCTGCCTAGCTGAGCCTTGTTTCTTTGACAGAAAACATATCAAAGCAGAGTTATATAAAGCTACCTAAAGAACAGTGGTCTTTGTGAATTAATGATCGTTCTTTAGTTGTTTCTGTTGACAATACTTAGTCTGGAGGTACAGTACGCTTCCTATAACACAGCAGGAAGGTCTCTAGCCTCCAAAGAAAGTGCTGCAACAGATAACCTATAATTTCATCTACATGTATAAGAGGATGGGAAATAAAAAGGAAGTCTCCTTTCTCTGCTATTATGCTCAGCTATGGTGGTTCCATGTCACAGTCTACTTGTTTCCTCCACTGCCCAGATCTGTCATTTCCTGTGGGTCACCTGGAAGACCAGTCAAAAAATCTGCTGGAGTCAACAATTCCCTTTAAAATGTGAGGAGGGTGCTCTGTTATTCTCATACCCACAGAGCTGTCTATCATTCCTCTACCCATTTGCCTGTGGGCCCAGGATGTAAATGCATGATTTTGAGGCTGGAGTTTCTACCACCACTGCTGTTTCCGGCTTGATGCCACTGCTAGAGTTTTAGCTCGTTTCTATAGGTCCAGGGGCAGCTCACCCTCAACAGAAGAGTCACACCCAGAATCTGCTCCAGTCCAGGGTTCTCAAGGACTGCTTGAATTCTGCCTTGGCGTGACTGACAATGAGAATGGTAACTGGCTTCCCCAAGACACCTCCCTGTCCTGCCGTGACTCATCACAGGTAGGACAAAGCAACAGTCTCCAGCATCTTTACCTTTTCCCATGGTACTGTGGTTGACATTTGCCCACAGTGCCATTATGATAAGTAAAATGACAGAATCTGGAGCTAGAGCTGGTCTTGTTAGAAAGATGACGAATTTGGTCTGGAAACCTTGAACCTTAAGACCTCCTGTCATTCGGTCCACTCTTCCAGGGAGACGGCACCCAACATATGATTCCATCTACCACCTCTGTCTGTCTACCTGTGCCCTTATTGTGGGCTGTATATTGGACTCATCAGGATAGGGCCAAGGCAAGGACATTTTCTAACGCTTCTGGATAATTCTAACACATAGTTGCAGTTGAGAAACATTGTCCAATGAGATAATGATTCCCAGATTTCTTTCTCTGGCCCATATTCCTCTACTGAAATTTTGAACACATTGAAAACTGCTTGGGTGCCTCCAGTTGGATAAAAATAATGACAATGAATAATATTATTAGTTCACTTTTACATATCAGGCCCTGTTTTATGAACTTTTATATATTAACTCAGTTAGCATGGATAATATCTCTATGGCTCAAGCACTATTATAATCATGCCCTTTCCTTTTATAGGAAATCTGCTCTCTTAACCACTATTCTGTGCTGTCCCTCCTTTGCAAATGAGCCAAAGCGGCAGATAAACTCAGCATATGTAGATCGCGTCAACTTTTTTTTCCTCTCCTAATCTACTAAATTTACTCCTCCTGTCCTAAGAGAAGGTATGATTTGATCACAGAAGCGCTTGCTACCAGAGAGATCACAGTCTGTGTGATCAGTTCTATAAAAGACCTATGGATAAATAACTAGCAAAGTTACTGAGTATAGGCTGGTTTATGATGGTACAAATAACCCTTGGTGGTCAGAAGATTTCATTGAAATTAAGTGTATCATTTAAAATTCTCTCTAGAGAGGCAGTTGAGCTAAATTCATGTCTGAGTTTAGTCAGATCTTCTTTTGTGATTGTGAGCTTGTTTCATTCTTCTGAAGCCCTTATACGTAGGGAAAAATAAATTGTCTAGCCTTTTTTCTGTAACTCAAGGAATCACCAATCACATTCAGCCGGTTTAGCAGGATGGGTTACATCAGTCACAGGGCGTTTTGCAAGATGTACTCAGTAAGGAACTGAAGGAGCTTCATTTGACTTTTGAATATTTATGTGATAGAGAAGAAATACATATGAAGTCTCTGGTTTAGTTAACTTTATTTAGCAAAAACTTTGGCTACATGGAATGTTAAAGTAAATAAAATTCCACATAATTCTACCTCTTCAGTTTGTATAAACCTAAAGAGACATCCCAGTATTTTTTGTGAATATTTTATAATTACTTTTGTCTATTTTATATAGGTATGTGTAATTATATTCCACCTATTTGCTTCTCTCAGCCTATTATTCATCACATTACTTAAGTGGTGACCTTGCTTACATTTTACAAAGTGATCCTGACTCCTGTACAGTGGCATAGAGAAATCCAAAATAACTGTTTAGGAACCAGAGATATGTCCCAAACTGGAACACTGTCCCTGAGATTCATTTGATTTTGGATATAGATTAGCATTGAAAACGTGTGTTAGAATAATTGCCTTCATGTCAATGCTCTTTCATAGGCCAAACACACCTGATGTTTATAAAAATATTCTCCAAATTCACTTAAGGCCACCTGGACAGGTTCTGGCTATGAACATTTTATGTGGTGCAACAGACTTCTTTGTGATTTGTTAATGCACGTGTTCTGTATTTCCAAGCATTTCTGTTTTCCGTGAGTCTTTTCAGAAACCTCAACCACATTTCATTTCTAGTGCTAGTATGTCCTGAACCACTTCTAAATAATCTTCTCATCTTTAAATATCACCTTGATCTTGTTGAAGTTAAATTTAATACAGAAGTATATCGTGTAGGAACTAATTTCTGATAGATACTTGGATAGCGGGGAAACCATTTCTCCTGTGCCTGTTGGAGGGGAAGAGATTGTGCAGGAGGAATTTGCATACAGGTTGTGAAGATTTTTATAGTGCTTCACTATACATCTGAAAATTCGTATAAAATAAATGGACTCTCCTGAAAATTTCCCAAGAAATTTAACAGGTGCTGTTTGAGTTTGGAGTCCGATTGAATTCAGGATAAAAAAATGTGACATTATGATGAAGCACATGCATTCTGCAGCCCCATGGCCTGGATTTGGACCCCAGCTGGACTACTTATTACCTATATGATCTTAGGTCATTTATCTCTCTGAGCATCAGTTTCTTCATCTGTAAAATGGGCACTATTCCATTTTACAGATTTTATAGACATCTATTTTATAGACTTACTCTTTGGCTGGAAGAAGTGGATATTTATAAAGTACTTACCTTTGTAAAATTTAGAAAGAAAAAACTTTAAAATTCTCTTCATTGTGGCTGCAATCTGTGTGCTTAAAAATTCATGCATGTTTCTATGTCAGTATATTTCTGATGAGACCCCTTTGCTTACGGCAGAAGGAAACCAAAACTTCAAACAAGAGAAAGGGAGACTATAGAAAAAAATCCAAGACTTTGTTTGTATTTGTGTTTTTAAACTTTTGCAGTCACTTGACATGGAATAGATCAGTGTGGGTAACAAATCACTGGTTTTATAGGTATGAAGGAAATTGAGTGTTCTAAGTTAACAAATCAGAATTTTTTCATAATTCTCTTATTTAGCACAAAACTAAATTTCACAGGACCTCTGTGAGATTGTTTCTTTCAAACAACCAGGGTTAAATCAAAATGTATATTGTTTATTGAATAAAACTAAAAGAATATTTTTGGTTGGATTGGAGTGTATCCATATAAAACTCACTAAAGAAAATGCAGCCAATTAACAGGATAAGAGTGCACTTAGATCATCTCATTAATTTTAGTGTGGAAGTAAGTTTCAAATTTAGAGAAGAATATTCTCTTTAAATATTAACTCTACTTTTGCAAAATGAATTCATGAACTGGTTCTCATATGGACCAAATGTTGTATTCAATTTGGGGCGGGGTTTTGTCCACAGGGGTCTGTTATACTATACAAAAAGCAAAGCTATTTATGTTTTAACTTCTCAAAGTCACAACTAATGTCAATTAATGTCTTCAAAGACATTAATTGAATGTAGGAATTGAGAATGAGAAGACCTAAAGATGGTTTCCAGTTTGTGGCTTGGGCAATTGGGTGAATGATGGTGACATTTCACAAGAATAGGAAACGGAATATTGGGGAAACATGATGAGTTCAGCATCAGATACACAGCATTTGAGGTTCTTGTACCACATCTGATTAGAGATACCGAGTAAGCAGCTGAACAGAAGGGGTGTAGCTCTGGAGATATATGAGCTAGGGATGTTGATTAGCCATTATCCATGTATAAATGGTACCTGAAACCACGTGTGTGGATAGGACTGTCTGGGAGGATTGTACTGGGTGACTAGAAGATCAAGTCTTGGGCACAGTCCTGAGGAACTTGGGGAAAGGCTAACTGAGGAGCTAGCAAAGCAAACTTAAAAGGGAGTGGTTAGAGATGTCGTATAACATTGTGAAAATCAAAGAAGTAAGCAAGGATGAAGTTGTCACAGTGTCAAAAACATCCATTTATTATTAAAAAAAAAAGAAAAAAATACAATGCAGGGCCTAAATGAAATATCTTCACGATAATACATTCAAAATAATACAAGATAATAACATCAGATGATAATTAAATTAATCACAACTTTAAACCCCTCTCATTTTCTAGACACATGTTAAACTTTGCAGGAAAGAAGAAGTGGTTCAATAAGACGGAAAAGAATTCATGAATTTAGGGAGTGTTGTAATTGAACATTTATAACCATCTTTTCCTTTTATAGATGGAAAGCTAAGGCCCAGAAGGGGAAGTGATTTGCCTAAAGTCAGACAAAATGGAAAAGCAGGCCAAGAGTTAAGGATTTCTGACTCTCAATATTTGTTTGGAGAAAAAACTCATTAAAGCCAAAATCGTTTATAATACTGAAGGTGCATTAACATTACTCAGACAGTAATGATGACATGGAGTGCATAAGAAAAAGCAATGGCCTATAAAAGAGAAGTAATAAGCAACTGATGATATCCCAGCAGAAATGGAGAAAGGAATTTGTTACCTGTCTGGGAATGAGTGAAGTATTATAAGGTCTGTCTAGAGGTAGAATGATGACCTTCTGTTCCCCTTTTGTCATGCTCTGCTCATAATCTTTCTGAGCATTAATTCTAAGTATTGGTTGTACTCAACGTAAGATAAACAGAGGTGAGCTTCAGGTATGATCTATACCTATAATTGAAGATGGGCTACACTGATAAACAAGGTAATGAAAGAAATCCAGTCAAATAAATACACTTTGCAAGGTGATTATTTAATATTATATCTGAGGAAAAATTTTGTTGAAGGGTAACGAGTGCCAAGGAGGATCATAGAAATTGCATGTTTAGATTTATGAAATTGAAGAGGAATCATTACTGCTTTTGCAAAGCAACAAAAAGTTTCATTGTGTCATCTCAGGAAGCAAAATTCATCAAAAAATCCACCTAGCTCTGGAGCAGGAAGCACTGAAAGTTTGAGGAAATGTCTTAAAGGGTATTCCCTGGCATTTAACAGAAGAGGGTGTGTGTACACAAGCCTCCACTCTATATGAACATTATGCATCAAAAATTTTGACTTAGTACTTCATACTCGTAGATATTAGCTATTAAAATGTGGTCTCTAAATTTTTTGATAGTGTACCTCATTAATAAGACATTTAGGGGAGTCCAGGGAGGTTGACCTCCAAGCACTGTATCACCTAGCCTGCCATTCAGTTGGCTTCTCTTTCTCCCAGTGGGAGTGGCTAGTTAATTTAAACCTAGATTCTATGGTCAGTAAGTGCGGGAGGCTGGAACTTCCTGGTACATTAAGTCCCCGACATACACACCTTCAAGTTGGGAACTTTCAAAGATGCAAACCTGCATCTTTGAATGTTCAGGGACCAGAACCTGTGCCATCAGCGTCAGGCGTGAGTGAAATGGCAGCTGGCCCTCCATCTCCTATCGCTGACAATCCTTCAGCTCTACCATCTCCCACCTCCTCTCCCTCCTCCAGTCAGTAACTCTTCTTGCCTGTTCGCTCGATGCCAGTCCCTGGATGCCAGCTGTTGTACTGTACTACTGTACTTTTCACGGTACTGTACTGTAAGATTTAAAATGTTTTATTTTTTGTGTTTGTTTTTTATGTATTATTTGTGTGAAAAGTATTATAAACCTATTACAGTACAGTACTATACAGCCGATTGTATTAGTTGGGTACCTAGGCTAACTTTGTTGAACTTACGAACAAATTGGACTTACAAACATGCTCTTGGAATGGAACTTGTTCGTATGTAGGGGACTTACCGTATACTATAAAACAAAAGGATGCAAATGAACTTATTTACAAAATAGAAGTAGAGTCACAGATGTAGAAAACAAACTTATGGTTACCAGGGGTTGAGGGGAGGGATACATTGGGAGACTGGGACTGAAATATATATACTACAATATATAAAACAGATAACTAATAAGAACCTACTGTATAGCACAGGGAACTCTACTTAATATTCTGTAATGGCCTATATGGGAAAAGAATCTAAAAAAGACTGTATATATGTATATGTATAACTGATTCACTTTGCTGTACACCTGAAACGGACACAACATTGTAAATGAACTATACTCTGATAAAAATTTAAAAACAAACCAGAACCCCCTCCCGAAAAACTAACAACAACCTGTAGCCCTGAGGCTGAATATGGCACGTTACCTACCAACAGAATTTCATAGCAATGCGGCCACATCCACTCAGTACTTGCTGTCTATGGCTGCTTCATTCTTCAATGGCAGAGTTGAGTAGTTGCCAAAGAGAATATGGTGCACGAGATGAAATATTTACTATCTGACCTTTTAAAGAAAAAGTTTGCTGACCTCTGCAATAAAGCAAGATATTCAAAAGTTTAGCAAGATGGGAATTTTGAGGTGAATTTATGTGCAGCCCACTTGGCCACACTAAAAAACTATCACGACTTGTCCCTCACTTTACAGGGGATATTTTGACATGTTCTAGAACCCTGACCCCTAGCAATTTTATTGATATGGCAGGCCCCTGATTTTCATGGGATTTGTCCATCACCTGCTGACATATGTGTGTCTTCCTAAGTCTTACTAAGAGAATATGACTTAACCTGGTCTAATTAGCCTAATGTCGTCATGTTAAATACTAGCATGATGTTCTCTGGGGTACAAGAAGGTCTCTGCAGATGCTATGAGGACAGAGATGAGAAGAATATAAACACCCTTGAAGTAAGACAGAGAGGGTAGCTTCTGTACCTTCCAGGTAAAGGTCACGTCCTTCTGATTGTTTTCATATTAAGTAGGATGGAGAAAAAAACATTTACTCAATAGGTACCTAAATGCATACCAGGTGCAAGGAGCTCCAACGATTTGTACCAGTAAAGATACCATATTTACAGTGGGAGCTGTGATTGATGTCACCCTCTGATTAAGTTTATGATGATCTACTGTCCAAAATCTGTTAGGTCCCCATGTTAGCCAAAGAGTTGAGTTATCCAGGGATATAATAGGAATTAACACCCCTGTATCTTTCAGGTCTTTTCTTTTGCTATTAATCTTTGGACTTCCTTCAGAAATGCATATTATTTTTGTTTTATTTATTATGGAAGAAGCAGTTATTTTTGGTCTTTTCTACTGTAATAGCCCTCAAAAGCACACACACACATGTTGACAGTGGTGAAGTGGGTTTTCCAAAGTAAAAGAAACTCAGAATGGACTCTCAGGGCTACAGGACTCATCGCAAGACTCCAAATATATCTGATTTCCCCAATTCCCCACTCTGACTGATGGACTAAAGTAGGCATGGTGAATCCCTGGAGACTAGTGTCAACTCAGAGTCAGAAAACAGCAGATAACGCCTCCTGGAGACCCCACCTTACGCATTTGGGTGTCCAGTTGTGACCCATTTGCCGGTATTAACCCATTGTCACCAATTTTTGAATGAGGTCTGGAGAAATAGAAGGCTCTGAGGCACCAGGTCCAGGCTGCTCCTCTCTTTCCTCATCCAGTTTTTATACTCACATTCTTTCCACTGTGTTAAAACATATTGTCTTATTGGTCTGTATAGGTACTTGGAGGATCTGGGCAGGAATTCCAATTTGTGAACCTGCTGTTTTCCCTGAGCTTCTGGAAATCCTCCAACATACTCTTAAAACCCACTCTTTCTGAAAGACGATACTTCCTTGTTTAAAAAAATATCTGTTATTCCTAAAGCATAGAATAATGTCCAAGGTCCTTGTCCTGGCCTTCTGTGTTCTCCATGGCTTTTTTTTTTTTTTTTTTTTTTTTTTTTTTTTTTTTTTGCGGTACGCGGGCCTCTCACTGTTGTGGCCTCTCCCGTTGCGGAGCAGAGGCTCCGGACGCGCAGGCTCAGCGGCCATGGCTCACAGGCCCAGCCGCTCCACGGCATGTGGGATCTTCCCAGACCGGGGCACGAACCCGTGTCCCCTGCATCGGCAGGCGGACTCTCAACCACTGCGCCACCAGGGAAGCCCCTGCATGGCTTTTTAAAGAAATTTTGACTTCATCCAAAGGTGTCTACCAGAAAAAAAACATGGATATTCCAGCTTTGTTCTGGAATAACTTAGCTATTGCTATTGCTCAGCCTAACCCATTTGTGGTCAATTTCCACTTCACATATTTAGTCCCTAGACTTTTGTATAGTCCAGTTTAGTTTCCACTTTGTCCATGAGATTTTCCCTTAGTATCTGTGTACAGAATTGTCTACGTTTTTTTTGTGTGTAATCTAGCTATCGTCCACACAGTACGATATGTTTCTCTTTAACTCTCCATAGACACACACACACACACACACACACACACACACACACACACACAAATATGTATCTAGTATCTAATTATTAGCAAATGCTAGTTTATTTCTTTATTCTTTACCCAGGCTGTTTGACTCCAGAGCCTGTGCTTGAAACCATTACTCACCCTGCTATTCATGTGATCTCACTACTCTCTCCCACGCCAAGGGCAAGCTTCAATAAATAAAAATGGTGCCCTTTCCTGTAAAGCTTTGGTGCTGTGTCCGTTTCCTTTACTATATAGCACTCCAGGAAGCCCTTTAAAATTAATCACAGCACTCATGGTAAAGCCTATCTCCTATCCCTGATTGCTAAACTTTAAGCTCAGTAAGGACAGGACACATTTCTTAAATCTCTTTTTATCCTTGTGCATCGTATAACGCGTGCACACAATAAGTCCTTCATTTACATTTGTTATCAGTATGTTGATAATGGTTTAAATTCCCTCAAAGCTAAAAGTTACTTTACAGTTCCATTAAAATTCTTCTGGCAAATTATCCTCCAATTTTTTGTCCTGAATAAAATTTAGCTCTTATAAAATCCACAGAGATGTGCTATAAACTGACTGCTTTGTTTCTTCATATCTATCTTTTCTATCACAGTATCCCCAAGTGGAAATCACAAGTTTCTGTTCGTTAATTAGCTCTTTGTCCTAGAATCATAACACATTGTTTGATTTCTGTTAAAAGACCAATGTTTTCAGAGTTGATTGTTGCATAAAATGAATCATTAGCTTCTTTGAAGATTGAGAAATGTATTTTACAGCTAATAACTATTGTTAGAAAAATGTGTGCTGCTTGACCTTACTAGTCACTGTGTGAGAGTTTTGTGTTTTTTTAGGAGGTTAACTTTATAAAAATCAAGTCATTTAATTAAAAAAAAAAGATTTTGGGATAAGGTTTAGTGTTCTACAACTGGTTAAGTACTCTGCCTTTTTCAATGAATGGTACACGAGTGGTTTCCACCATTTTGAGAGAAATAAGAGCTTCTTTTTTGGATCTTAGCAAACAGAAAACATGTTGACTCTTTAGGAAGCAGACAACGCAAAATATTTACCTAGTTTCAATAACACACCGGATGTTCATAACAGTTGTCAACTATCTGGTTGGAAAACATTTAACATTTTGGTTAGCACTTTCTTTGTCTTACATTATTTATCTTTTGGCCAAAAAAGAAAAAAAAGTGCAAACCATATTTATGAAATACATATAAAAATGTATTGTTTTGTTCCAACTTATTAAATTGAAACCAAAAGTAGTCATGCAGTGTATTCATTCCCTTAATTCAGGGTATATAAATATTGCTTCAAATTTGAAATGACACTAAATTATAGGGCACAGGGAGGTCAAGAGACAAGTGACTAAAATATATTGCAGGGAATAATCTTTATGACATTGTTAATAATCTGAGTTTATCAAATACATAGAATAGTGTATAAGCTCCATTTGTTGGAATTTATTCCTCAAACGTTGTAGCAGTTTGAATTTGGTTTTCCTCAGTAAGTTTTTCTTGATATACTCTAGGGAGGAAATGTATCATTGTAGGAAATAAAATATGTGCATTATTTTTCAGGCTCTATGAACTCCGTGAAAAACCACAATGACATTCCATCTATTAAATGGTCTATCCTAAAGCAAAAAGGTCTCTGTTCTATAGAAGTGGGAGAAACTTCAGAAGTTATTGAACTCAACAGATATTATGCAGCTACTTATAAACATATGCTTCATGAAGGAGAAAACTCACCATATCCTGAGAGAGAACACTCCTTTTTTATTTTTTAATATTTATTTATTTATTTACCTGGCTGCATCGGGTCTTTGTTACAGCGTGTGGGCTTCTCTCTAGTTGTGGCGCGCGGGCTCCAGAGTGGGCGGGCTCAGTAGTTGTGGTGCATGGGCTTGGTAGCCCCACGGCATGTGGGATCTTAGTTCCCTGGCCAGGGATCAAACCTGTGTCCCCTTCATTTGAAGACAGATTCTTAACCACTGGACCACCAGGGAAGTCCTGAGAACACTCCTCTTTTGAAATTGGTGTCCTTGTTAGAAAGTTCTTTCATGGGTAAAACCAAAATGTGCTTCCTTCTAATTTTCTTTCACCTTCCTTTCTGAAGCATCAGAGAACAAGCTTACTCTGTTTGACATAATAACCCTTGGTGAATGTGGTCTCTTTTATTAGCCTTCATTTCTTAAGATTAAATAATTCTAGCCCCTTCATTTATTTTTCCTAGAGTACAGGTACTAGAGTATTCTAGTTGCTTTAATCTGGGATATTGCTAGCGTCTTAGTTATTTTTTAATGTTTCATTGGCTTTGGTGTTTTTCATGTGGTGCTCAGATGGAATAGTATTGTAGATGTGGTCTGACCAATCAGAATAAAGCCAGGTATTCTGCCTTTTATTTGTTTGGACACCGTGTTTCTACTAACCTAGCATAAATTTGACTCAGATAATCTTAATAACAATATTGTACTGTTAGCGTCCCATAATTGTATAATCAACCCAATGCCAACCCAATGTCTTGACTAGTTACCCTGAATTATGCAATTCCTTTTGAAAATAAATCTAGCGCTTCTCATAAAACCTATTAAATGTCATCTTGCACCAGGCAATTGAAAATATCTTAATCATTTTTGTGATTTCAGTGTATAGTAGAGTGAGTATCTGCTCTAGTACACAGTGTCTGCTCAATGATGTTTTTGAGTAAATATTGCTGAATTCAATATCTTTGAATTTTGTTTTAATATGTAATTTATTAAAATTAAAAAATAATAAAAAATTATTAAACACTATTTTAATGTAACATTTATAGGAGATTTTATAAGTATGATCGTGGGCTCCATTCAATTCACTGACATAAATATTATATAAGACAAGGTCAAGGATAGGGCTTGATAACAATGCATCAGGGACTCCGGATGGCTTAAATTAAATTCCACAAGTATTTATCGGGGCTGAATTATGTGGCAGCCCCGTGTAGGCTGGAACAATATGTTGCCCACAAAAAATGCACAGGCTAGTTTGACAGAGCCCTACTAATCAACACTCATTGGGTACATTGATTCAACTAGCTGTTAATTCATCTATCTATACCATCATTTATATCTCATTTCCCCTTATAAAGCCATTATTTGAGATACTTTGATGTATCAAGATAAACTATGCCTTCAGCGTTCATATAATCTGCCAACATGAAAATGTAAAAAAAAATATTAAGTTTGATTTTAATAATTCATTCATGGTAAAACCACCTCCAGGAGGCTGTATAGTTTGGCATTAAAAAGTTCCATGTTTAATCAGCTCCTCCAACTACTGTCCTAGTGATCTTAGATGAGTTACTTGAAATTTCTAACCTCAACTCTTTCCTCACGTGTGAAGCCAAGATACTAATAGAACATACCTTAGAGAATTGTTTGGCAGATTAAATAAGAAAATCAACTATTTCAGATCGGTTTCCTTGGGAAATAGATTCTGAGGCTCTGATATTTGCATTACAAGAGGTTAATGGAGAAACTCCCCAGGAGATTGAAGCAAGCGTAGGAGACAGAAGGATTGGGCAGAGGAAAGTGCATTGCTCTGCAGTTGCAACAAAAGTGTCAGATGATTTCACCGGGAACTCTAGAGCTGGAATGTCTGCAGATGTCTCAGTCAGAGCAAGGGGGCAGGTCTTTGCAGCGCTGCCCGGACCAATCACTGGATGCAACTAACCCCTCAGAAAGGAGGCACAGCCTTGGGTGAGCAACCTCCTTTGGCCGAGGGCCATGCCAGAGAGGGATGCAACTGTGCTGTCAACAGCCAGCACTGCTGTCACCACAGCCGACACTACATGAGCCAAGGTAATTATTATAATGCCTCTTACACATTAACTGAATAATGCATATTAGCTGTTATTAGTGTCATAATTACTCCTTTATTTCTTAACTCACTTACCTATCATTTACTTAGATCTTTCATTTCTTTGATATTCCACTCAGAATTTTTTTCTTAGGTATTTTATTAAATTCATCCGTTCTTACTTCTCCTCTCTGAGAAAAATCAACTTATCTTTTTTTAAAAAAATGACTGGTTTATAATTAACCTACAATAACCCACACATGTTTAAATTACACAAAGTGACATTTTCACAGACAAACACAGACACACACACACACACATATGAAATGATCACTACAATCGAGACAGTGAACATTTCCATCATTTCCAAGAAATTCCTTGCGCCAGCGAGTAAACTATCCTCCACTTAGCCCCCAAGTAGCAACTGATGTGTTCTCTGTCACTATAGATTAGTTTCCTCATTCTAAAATTTTATATAAATGAAATCATCCAGTGTGTACTTTTGTTTGTATAGGACTTCTTTCATTCAGCATGATTATTTTGAGATTCGTCCATGTTACAGTGTATCTCAATAGTTCATTTCTTTTTATTGTTTAAATCTGTTCCACTGTATGGATATAACAGAATTTGTTTATCCATTTACCTGTTCACAGACATCTAGGTTGATTGAAGTTTTTGATTATTACAAATAAAGCTGCTATGAACATTCAGGTTTAAGCTTTGTATGTATATATGCTTTTATTTCTCTTAGGAAAATATCTAGGAGTGAAATGGTTTGGTTAGATATGTGATTTGCAAATATTTTCTCCAAGTCTGTGTTTCATCTTTTCATTCTATTAACAATGGCTGTTGAAGATCAGAATTCTTTTTTTTTTTTTTTTTTTTTGCGGTACGTGGGCCTCTCACTGTTGTGGCCTCTCCAGTTGCGGAGCACAGGCTCCTGACGCACAGGCTCAGCGACCATGGCTCACGGGCCCAGCCGCTCCGTGGCATGTGGGATCTTCCCGGACTGGGGCACGAACCCGTGTCCCCTGCATCGGCAGGCGGACTCTCAACCACTGCGCCACCAGGGAAGCCCCAAGATCAGAATTCTTAAAATCTTGTTGATGAAGTCTTGTTTATCAATGTTTTTAAATGGATCATGCTTTTGGTGTTGCATCTAAGAAATTTTTGTCTAACCCAGTGTCGAAAAGATTTTCTACTGTGTTTTTGACTAGATGTTTTAAAGTTGTAGATTTTGTATTTAGGTCTATGATTCATTTTGAATTAATTTTTTCATATGGTAGAAAGTCTCGATCAAAGTTCATTTTTTGGCATATAGATATCCAATTATTCCAGTACCATTTGTTAAAAAGACCTCCCTTTTTTGACAGAATTTGCCACTGCACTTTTTATCAAAAAAGTTATTTATCATATATGTGCAGCCCTGTTTATAGACTGTTTAGTTGTATGAATTTAATTTTTCTACAAAATAATTTTAAAAATAACCATGGCTTTATTCTGGTTAAATATTTTTTCTTGAGTGAGCTTTTGTTAGTGTATATATTTCAAGGAATTATTCATTTCATCTAAGGTCTCAATTATTAGCATAAAATTATTCAAAATTGTCATTTTAATTCCTTTCCTATATGTAGAATCTGTGATGTCACCTTTCTCATTTTTGATATTGATAATTTGTAACTTCTTCCTTTTTTTCCTGATCATGGTGGCTATGAGTTTATCTTCTCTATTGACATTCTCAAAGTAATGGCTTTTAGTTTCATTGATTTCCTTTATCATTTTGCTGTTTTCTATTTCCTTGTTTTCTACTATGATCTTTATTTCTTAAATTTTCTTTGGGATAAATTGCTCATCTTCTAGTTTCTTCAGGTTTAAGTTGAAATCACCGATTTGAGGCCTTTTTTTCTCTTCTAATATAGGCATTTGGTAGTTTAGATTTCTTTTTAAATATTGCTTTAGTTGTATCCCATGAATTTGGATAAGTTATCTTTTAATTTTCATTGAGTTCAAAGTATGTTCTAATTTCTTTTTTGATTTCTTCCTAAATTTGTACATTTAGAACATTTTTCAAATATTCTGGATTGTTCAGATATCTTTCTATTATTAATTTCTAATTAAATTCCATTGGGGTCAGAGAACACACAAATTAAGTTTTTTAAAAAAAATCAGTTTTCTTGCTTATGGCCCAGAAAACGGTCTATCTAGTTACGTGTTCCATGTGCAATTGAAAAAGTTGCATATTCTGCTGCTATTGAATTGAGTGTTCTATAAACATCAATTAGGTCAAGTTGGTCAACAGTATTGTCTGTGTCTCCTATACCCTTACTGATTTTCTATCCCTTTGTTTTATCAACTTTTGAGAACGTTAGTATTGAAATCTTGTTTTTTTTTTTAAATTATATATTGGACTATAGTTGAGTTACAATGTCGTGTTAGTTTCAGGTGTACAGCAAAGTGATTCAGTTATACAAAGTGATTCAGTTAGACATCTTTAACTATAATTGTGTATTTTTGTATTTCTCCTTGTAGTTCTATCAGGTTTTGCTTAATGTATTTTGCAGTTTTAACATCAGGTGCATAAATATTTGTAATTATTATGTTCTCTTGGTGTATTGATTGATTTCTAATTATAAAATGATGCTCTTTATCCCTGTTGATGTTCTTTTTTCTTAAATATACAATACTTGTTTGATATTCATATAACCACTCAAGCTTTCTTTATTATTGTTAGCATGATCTATCCTTTTCCATTCTATTTCTTTTACCTTATTTATGTCTTTATATTTAATATGTAATTATTTTAGGCAACATATAGTTTATTCTAATTTTTTCATCCAATCTGATGATATCTGCTTTTTAAAAATGTATTTAGACTATTTACATTTAATGTAAATATTGATATGGTTGGTTTTCATTGTAACATTTTGCTATTTGTTTCCCATTTCTCCCATCTGTTTTTTTATTCCCTTTCCTCTCTTTTCCTGCCTCCTTTGGCATTAATTATTATTATTTTATGATTCCATTTTATTGTCTTTATGTTGATGCCTTTATTTTATGTTGATGTCTGCTTTAAAATTCATGGTATACATCTTCAAATTGTTACAGTCTACTTTCAAGTGATAATTATACCACTTCACATACAGTATGTGAAATTTATCATAGTGTACTTCAATTGTCCCCTTTTGTCCTTTGTCATAATGTTGTCATACACTTTAATTCTACGTGTTATAAACTGAAAAGATCATTGTTACTGTTTTTACTTAAAGCAGTCATATGTCTCTTAATGATATTTAAGCAGTAAGAAAAACAGTTTAAAAATTTTACATGTTGTTACTCTTTCCAGTTCCCTTTATTCCTTTGGGTAGATGCATATTTACACCTGGTATTATTTTTCCATTTTCTAAAGGAATTACTCCACTGTTTATTATAGTGCAGGGCTGCTGCTGGTTAATCCTTTTGACATTTTAATGTCTGAATAAATTTTTATTTTGCCTTCATTTTTGAAAGCTATTTTTTTCTGGCTGTAGAATTATAGGTTGAAAGGTTTTGTTTTGTTTTGTTTTTTCCTTTTCCTTCTTGGTATTCAGTGTCTTTCTGCCTTGGATGGCTTATAATAAGAAGTCTTTCATTCTTATTTTTGTTCCTCTCCACACACAGTATCTTTTTTATTTGAATGTTGGCAGTGTTTTCTCTTTATTACTGATTTTAAGCACTTTATTATGATGGGTCTTGATGTGTATTTTTCTCCTCCTCCTCCCCTTTCCCCTTCCCCCTGCTTTCCTCCTCCTTATCTTCCTCCTTTTCCCCTTCTTTTCCTTCTCCTTCTCCTTCTTCAGGTTTATTGTACTTCTTGAGTCTGTAGGTTAGAGGATTCATAACATTTCAAAAATTTGGGGCATTATTCCCTCAACTATTTTTATATTCTGTCCTCTCTTTTGGGGATACCATTTGTATGCATATTAGGCTCCTTGACTTTTCACCAGTTATCACTGAAAGTATCACTGCAAGTAATCATTTTTCTTCTATTTTATTTTGAATAGTTCTATTGCTACGTGTTCAAGTTTACTGATAAATTGTTCTTCAATGACTCATCTGTTATCTATACCATGCACTGTATTTTTCATCTCAGACATTGCATTTTTAATCTCTAAATGCTTGATTTTGGTCTTTTTAATATCTTCTATGTCTCTACTTATAAGGCTTACTGTTTCTTCTAGCTTCTTGAATATATAGATTATAGCTTCAACTCTCATTAGCTTATCTACCTATTCTGTCATCTCCTCCAGGGTTGTTTTTGATTGATTGATTTTTTTTTCTGCTTTTTTGCATTCCTGGTAAATTTTTATTGAATGCCAAACATTGTGGCTTTTGCAGTTTTTTTTAAATTTTGTTTTTGTTTTTTTTCATTCCTTTAAATATTGTTCCATTTTAGTCTGGGATGTAGTTAAGTTACTTACAAACAGGCTGTTACTTTCTGGCTTGTTTTTAAACTTTATTAGACAGTGTCAGAGCAGTGTTTGTCTAGGACTAAGTTTCTACTCTACTGATGTGGAACCTTCTGAGCCTTGTGAATGATGGGATTTTTTCATTTAGGCTCTTGTGAAGAGAACTATTCTTGATCTGTGCAAACTTTGGGAATTGGGTTCCCTTCAACTTTCTGGTTGGTACTTTCCAGACTTTGTGTGGTTTCCTCACACTCATTAACTGATGCAGTCTTAGCTGAAGGCTTACTCTGGACTTTGCACTTCCCTGGTATCTTCTCTATGGAGAACTTTAGCTGCCTGTTCCTCCCCAGAAACTGGTTTCCTCTCCTCAGCTCAGGAAAACTACCGACCTCCATCTGCATTCCCTTTCTTTGCACCATGGCCTAGGAGCTCTCTCCAGGCAACAAGCTAACAAGCTTTCACTGTCCTAGAGTTCATCTTCTTCTTTTCACCTTCTCTCATAGATCACGCTCCTTCATTGCCTGATGTCCAATGTCTTGAATTGCCATTTTATGTTTTTCTAGTTTTTCAGTTCTTTCAGGTGAGAAGATAAATCTGGTTCCTATTACTGTACTTTGGCCTGAAGTTGAATCAACAATGTCTTTGTTCTTCTTTTTTTCATAATTAATAGACCTTTTTTAGAGCAGTTTTAGGTTTAAAGAAAAATTGAGCAGAAAGTACACAGTTCCCATGTACTACTTCTCACCACAACTACTTCCATACAATTTCCCTTCTTCTCCTTCTTCGTCCCCTCCTCCTCCCCTGTCCTCCCCCTCCCCCCTCCTTCTTCTTCTTCTTCTTCTCATTCTTCTTTGCTTTAGTAGAGCTATTTTGGTAATGTTTATGCAATTTTGGTTCTGTTTAGGGAGTAAATTCAAGATTTCCATCACTTGATTTGGGCTTTGCTAATTTCATGTAATTAATACAACTGTCTTAATTTATCTAAATAAAACATTTCTTCCCCCCATCCCCCCCCAAAATGGCTGAAGCCTTCCCCTTAAATACCATTGTCAGCTAAAGGCAAAAGAGGATGTTGGGGGCCATGGTTTGGGACTTCATAGGGGAGGAGGGCAATGGACATGGAGATGGAAAAGCAAATATGTGGTAAACAAATGTTTGCTGGGCCAGGCAGACACAGTGGGACAGAGAGAGGAATTGAATTAAACAGGCCTTGCTAGGTTCCTCCTTGTCTAACACCTAGTTCCTACTGTAGTTATCTATGGTGATGCTCCCTTCCTGGAACAGGTCCTCTATCTACATTCTTTAGGCAGTGAATGGGAAGGTCAAAGGTTCTTCCTGAGTCTTTTGGGCCTTGATTGTTTTCAGTTCTAAGTAATCTGCATACCAAAGAGATATTTTGGAGTGGCGACTCTTGCTCCCCTACACCAGATAATAGGCAGAATCTTCTAGTCTCTCTTTGATCCAAAACATAACAAATTTGAGAACCTATCCTGTAGCTGAAAGCATTCCAAAGACCTCCTCTATATTTCTGAGGATCAGGAAATTAGGTGTATTTGGCAGATCAACTCTGGCTCCAGTATCTTGCCTCTCCATATCCACTTTCTTTTTTCCATATGATGATAATAGAGATAAGCAATTCAAATGGTCCCTCAGTTTACACACACACTCACATGTGTACACACACACAATCAATCCCATGCAACATGTATTAGTATTGTACTTTGTGGCACATTGACAAATTACACATTAATCATTCTTCTTAAAAATGGCTTTTGGGCAAATTTGACAATAGGGAGAATTTTCTTTGGTCTCTTACTCCAAGAGTATTCTAGCTGTTAATTATATTATTCAAATCTCTTTTTCTTTTTCTTTCTTTCTTTCTTTTCTTTTCTTTTCTTTTCTTTTTTTTTTTTTACTATCCCTTATTGTCTTTCTTCTGGGATTGCTCCTCATTTGAAATCTCTTTCTCTCTAACATACAGAGCAATGGAATTCTGTCCTGCTCCCAGGCTTGAGCACCCTGAGGTGTCCTTGCCTTTGTTCCCAGGCTGGATAGTCATCTCAGGTTCATGTTATAGAACATCGAATCTAACAAGCTTAAGTAGGAAGGGGGTATATTTTCTCATGTAACCAGCTCTGGGAAGGACAGGGATATATCCCAGGAATAACTAGAAGCAGAGACTTGAACCCTCAGAGTATTCCCCAATTCCCCTCTCTGCTGCACTTCAGTGATGGTTTAATTTTTCTCACACTGATTTCTTCTAAGATGCTGGACCCATGAGCATGGCAATTCCCAGGCACACCTTCCAGCTCACCACAGTGACAAGGCAATTCCTTTCTTAGGGCCAATTTGTTCTATCCCACAGAAGGGCTCTTGTTGGCTTAAAATTTGCTTACACCTATGCTGGACAAGAAAGCATAAGAAGATTGGTAGCTCCCTACTCCTGCATGGCCAGAATAGGGATAGAATTTCCCAAAAGAAAGGGACATATTTTTCCCAGAAAAAGTAGGAGAAGTGCTAGACAAATAGAATATTAGGTGTGCACTCCCGTCTCAAGGACTATTTTTAAAACACATTTTCCCTAGTAATTAATATCAACTTCATTTGTTGAGTGTTTTCTATGTGCTTTACATAAATAATCTCCTTTAATCCTCACATCAGTCAGTTGATTTAGATATGTCCCTGTTTTGAAGATGAGAAATCTGAAGTTTAGTTAGGTTAAGTAAGTCATCCAAGGATACATGCCAACTAAGTAGCTGAGATTTAAGGCCCAAGTTTCCCTGTCTCCAAGTCTCTCTAGACCCATGATCTTAATAATCATACCACACTGCTTCTAAAAGATTGTAGAATCGACATTCTGTGTTCTATTTTAATCATTCCTCCCATCAATATTTTTTTTCATAAAGGGGGAGCATAGCACTACTATGTAAAATTCACGTCTTTCCAAGTTGTGAAACAAACATTGCCTGTGCATCTGTGCTTTAATCAGGAAGTGGTATTAACTTTCTGAATTCTTTTGCTTTGTTACTCCATAACTGTACCCCTCACATGGACATGAGTCTTAAATACAGAAGAGAAAAGGGGAAGAGAAAAAAATGTTATCAAGGATTTACTATTTCCAGATGTTGTATGCATAATATTTCTTAATATTCAAATCAACTTTGTGATAGACAAGTGCATATTAAAACAGAGAATACTGACTCTCTCGAGCTTAATGTCAAGGATTCATTCATTCATCCATTCAATCAATCATGAAACATCAAATATTTATGGAGGGTGAATCACACCCAGCACTGTTGTTGCAAAGACAAATAGTACAGGGGTCCCTTCTGGAACACCTCAGTGCAGTCATTGTAGGGAGAAGGGAGTGTGCCAGGTACCTGGACAGGGTGCTCGAGATGCATGTGGAGGAGACTTGCATCCAGTCCGGGTCAGGCTCCCCTGGGAGAGGCAGTTACTGAGGTTAATCCTGAAGGTCACTGAGAAGATAGACAGGAAGAGAAGTCAGATGGTGGTGGGCAGAGTGGGTCTGGACGGGATGTTTTAAGTAGAGTGAGGGCACTTGAAAAAAGAAAAAGAGGACAAAAATGAATGAGGGAGATTTAATACCTGCAAATATTTAAGCCCCTATTGCAACTGGGTGAACCTAGGTGAACCCAAAGGGCTTCTACATCTACCTGTTTTTTTCTCTTGTGTCCTGACTAGAATTGTGAAGGATGAAGAACTTCCGCAATGACAAGTAGCCCTAGAATTTCACTTTGTTCTCCTGGTTAGGAGCTTTTATGATGAGAAATAACTCTCCACATCCTTCCTACATTATTTTTCTTATTTACCTTGAAGGGATTTGTCTAAATTCCTGATTGTTTTGTTAATTTAGGAGAGAGGACACCACTTTTATCAACGGTATAGTATTTATACAACTAAGGATTTGTGATGTAAGATGCCAGAATATGGGGGTAAGTACACACATGGACCTAAAGTGGCTGGCATATGGCACCTGGATGTCAGGGGTGGTTGGGCTTTAGGTCATAAAATGTAAAGAACTTCCCAAAGTGACACAAGGACTTGAAAGGTGCCCGTTTATAGAAATCCAAAAGCTTTCCATTGTGACTTTCTTGATAGTGACAGTTCACTGTGGATTGTTCTGGTGCTGAATGGATGAGAAGGAAAGGATATTACAACTTTTATGCTCAACTATAAAATCTTTGCAAAAATTTCCTTCCCGGAAGTGGGCTTGTTACCAGTTGGCTTCCAGATGATAAAGAGAATCTCCTCAATCATTATGATCTAAATTAATGTTTGCCTTCATTATTTTATTTAAGGGCCATAGGGAAACAGTCACCAAGAGGTAGGTGATGTGTGGTTGATGTTAAGAACTAAGGTAGAAGGAGGGGAATGAGAGGTGAGGCCAGGGTGATGACAAATAGTCTGATTTGAAAGACCTTAGATGTTGTGTTGGAGAATTCGGACTGTTTTATTAAGATTAGGTATATGGCATTTTAAGCAGAAGAATGACAGTCATATAGGAATTTGAGAACAATCAGTCTAGCCCAGTGGTTCCCAATCTTTGCTGCATATTAGAATCACCTCAGGAGTGTTAAAAAATCCAAATACCAGGTCACATCTCATACCAATTAAATCAGGATGTCTAGGGATGGGAGTCCGGCATCACTGTTTTACCGAGAAAAAAAATGAGAGCATCGGCCCTCTGTAATACTTCCAATACATTTGTGCATGAAGTTTTAACCTTCATTCAAATCCAATTTGGAGAAACATTTACTGCCTGCGCTGAAATTAGAGGCCCCATGAGCATGTCTACAAGAACACCTATCATGTGGATTTCCTTATCCATCAGCAGTGTTCGTGTTTTATACAAAGAACTTGGAGTACCGAGTCTTTAAAAATATTTCTGTTTTTTTATTGGAGTATAATTGTTTTACAATGTTGTGCTAGTTTCTGCTGTACAATGAAGTGAATCAGCTCTATGTATACATATATCCCCATATCCCCTCCCTCTTGGACCTCCCTCCCACCCCCCATCCCACCCATTTAGGTCATCACAGAGCACTGAGCTGAGCTCCCTGTGCTATACAGCAGGTTCCACTAGTTATTTATTTTACACATGGTAGTCTATTTATGTCAAACCTAACCTCCCAATTTGTCCCACCCTCCCCTTCGACCCCGTGTCCATACGTCCGTTCTCTACGTCTGCATCTCTATTCCTGCTCTACAAATAGGTTCATCTGTACCATTTTCCTAGATTCCACATATATGCGTTAATATATGATATTTGTTTTTCTCTTTCTGGCTCACTTCACTCTGTATGACAGACTCTAGGTCCATCCACGTCTCTACAAATGACCCAACTTTGTTTCTTTTTATGGCTGAGTAATATTCCATTGTACATATGTACCAAATCTTCTTTATCCATTCATCTGTCGATGGGCATTTAGGTTGCTTCCATGACCTGGCTATTGTAAATAGTGCTGCAATGAATGTTGGGGTACATGTGTCCTTTTGAATTATGGTTTTCTCAGGGTATATGCCCAGTAGTGGGACTGCTGGGTCATATGGTAGTTCTATTTTTAGTTTTTTAAAGGCCTGTAAAAAACTTGTATTATTTTTTTAACCTAGATTTTGAAAACATTTCAATCTTTTCCATGGGCCCAGGAAAGCTATAGAAATGAGCAGAAAAGTGGATGTTTATGGTTCATACACAGAATCTTGCAATCCACATATAATCTTCCTACAAGCTTCCAGCAGTCTTTATATGAGGTGCTTATGGTTTTTCTTAGTGGTTTTCTATCTCTGGAATGTTTTGAAACTTCTGCAACAAAATGGGAATTTATCTGATGTATATGAGCTTCCTACACTTCTGAGACCAAGTTTGAAAAATGTACATTCATGCAGGGAACCATTGGCTTATTGAGGGTGCGTTCTTTCTTCTCAAGCCTTATAAATTGCATTGTCCAGAAGACATACATAGTGCCTACAAGGGGTAAAGCATTTTCTTGGGTTTACTACTATTTTGCAATCTTAGTGGCAGGTATTGTAGTATTTACTAAGGATCTATTTTAAAATGGCTTCCTGCTTCCCAAGTTGGCACCATCCAACCCAAGGTAATTTTCTTCTGTCCTTATTTCTCTTTACCAAGATCTTCTTTACTCTGTAAAACAGCAGAAACTTCTAACGGTGGCATTGACACTGCCTTGACCCAATGAAATATGTCTCCAGACTTGTTCCATTTATTGTGCTTTTTTGTTTGTTGAATTAACCCTCATGGAAAAGAGTCATGTTAGTTTGGAAGAGGAGTTTTTGGCAATAAGATTTGCTTTTATGAAATGCCAGCAGTTTTATGAAAAGCCCCATTGCACCCATGTCCATGTCGAGTCAATGAACACTGAAATCACTTCATCTGTTTATCCAACCATCAGATATTTTTAACTGTAATACACTTACTGAACTGCCTGGCTACTTTACTTGTCAGGACACAGAAAGATTTACTGGGACCTTAGTGGGCCTAGGACAGGTCTATGGGGGTGTCATCAAGCATTGATGTAGCTTCTGATAATTTTCAAGCCTGAAAATGATGGAAGAATTTGTTTGGAATTTCCTCTATCCAGTTGTTCTTTCACATCTCCCTCCCCTTAACACCATGAAAACAACCATCACCTCTATTATAATCACAGTCACCTTGTCTCTCTGATGCTAACTGACCTATTTATTGAAATGGCCGTGAGACCCATATCTGATACTTGGACCCCGCCCCCACCCCTGTATTTTGATCTACTTGGTGGGGCTCAGATATTAGGTATTTTTTCAAAAGCTTTCCAGGTGATTGTGAAGTAAGGCTAGGGTTGAGAACCACTAGGCTGGTCACAGAGGGTGATCTAGACACTGGGGCAGAACTGGAGATGTTTCTAGAGAAACAGTACATTTTTATTGCAGTTGTTGCCCTGTGGTTTGCATAATGTCCTGGGTTCAAATGTGAGTTCTTATCTTTGCACCTTTTCTTTTTGTCTCTTGTAATTCAGCACGTCTTCCTTGGCCTCAAACAGTCTCAGTTCAAATTCTGTATATGCAATCAGTTGTTAACAGACACTAGCTAAATCATGTAAGCTCCTTGGGTCTCCGTTTACTGATTGGCAAAATGGGGACAATGAAACATGCATCTCAGAGTTCTTGTGCTGTTTAAATAAGTGAGATCAGTGTATGAAATCCTTAGCAACGACCATGGCAGAAAAAGCACTCAATTATTGGTAGCCTCTGCTATCATAGTATTATCTTGTAGTTTATTTTGTTCTTGAATAGTTTGAAGATTAAAGTATCTTAGTATTATTGAATGATAATTGTGCTTTGAAAATGAACTCCTAATGCAACTTTGCACAATAAATACTAATGTTGTTACCTAAAAAAAAAAAAAAGGTATCTTCATCTACAGATATTTACCAGCCCAATGTGACTTTGGGTCTCTCCAAGACAAAATTTGGGATGAAGAATTAGTTTCTTCAAGTTTGACAAGATGTTCAAGTCTTGCTATGATTCAGAAAAAGCATTAGAAAGCAAAATGTTCTGTAGGTTACCAACTTCAAGACTTCATTAAGCTCTGAAAAAGCAGAATTTCAAAGTTGAGGCTCTTCACAAACAACCCAAAATCCTGAACACTAAAGTGCTTTTTCCAGTGTACCAACGGCAGAAATCTGAAATCATCCACCAGGGTGATTCATGGGGAGAGATCTGATCTCTGAAGTCATCCGAAAGGAACAACAAGGTCAAGTTTCATCTAGTGGATTATGGTCAGTCCCATTTACTTCCAAGCGCTCCAGATGAAGATAAATGCTCTGGGGTCCCTGGAAGCATGTATTCTAGAAAGACAGTGCAAGATGTAGTGCACAGGTGCAGGGCCAGGCAGTGAACCCAAGCAGGTAAACTCCAGAAGCTCTGCCAGCTGCTGTTCAAACATGACCTTCACTGCAAATGTAAGCGAAGGACAGTTATTTAGTATATAGATTTATATGTGTCTCCTGTAATTCAGATCCATTGCTGGAATTTATGACTATTTATATGTTTATCAAATTTATGCTACAATCCAGATTTATGAAAGAGGTGAATTACAGATAATTTTTTCACTTTATACAAAAGTTCCACCATATAAAATAGCATGCGCTACAGGTGACTTTAATCAGAGATAATACAGTGTAGAAGGGAATAAATGTTGAAATCAGACAGACTCGACTTTGAATTCCAGCTCTATCACTTACTACCAAATTACTAATTTTCTTTGAATCTCAGTTTTTCTGGTAACAAAAGGGACCTTTTAATACCTGCTTTAGAAACACATCGACAAAATTAGTTACCGAGTTACTACTTATAATGTGCCTAGCCTAATTCTAAGCACATAGCAAATTCTCTGTATAGATTTGTTTCCATCTCCTTTTTATCCTTCTTTCTTTATTTGGTGCGTATAAAGGGCAACATCTGCCTCCCACACACCCGCCCTGCCCTTCTTTTTATTTCAAGGCTCATTTGGAAATAACTTTGGTACGTAGTATTTTAGGATAGAGGATCATTCCATGTAAGTAATAATATACACTATTGCAGGTAATATATGCTGCTATAAGTCCATAATGATGGGCTGACGAAAGAGTGGAAGGAAAAATTAAAAACAAACCTGAGAACAGCCTGTCATACTGTGTAGGTTTCCCACAGCACTTGATCTTTGTACACTCTTATTTGGTCCAACACCCATTAGCCCTTGTACACCTGGGGCGCCTGCCTGGCACATTAATGTCCAGGAGGGAGGCTCTAGGCACTGAGAGGGTCACATGGAAACAGGGAGTTCAGTGATTTCAGTGCGCTGGGAGTGGGGGATACCAGGGTGTGAGAAGCTCCCGAATCAAGAGAGGTGAGAGAAAGGGGAGGTGAGATCACATTGGCAGCCTCCCCACAATTTTGCCAAGGGCTGATTTCTACCATATGTAGGCGGCTCTTTTATCAACAAAGTCCTTTTCTGTTAATAGTTCCCCTATACCTCCTAATCTTTTATGAGAAGACGCTACTGCTATGTAGCTGAAACTAAAGAAAAAATTAGAGAGTATGGAATCTGCACATGGCCATAATGATCAGGCCAAAGAGTCCAGTCATTTTCCGCAAGCCTAAAATGAATGGGGATTAGAGTATTATCAAACTTGGAAGACAGATTTTTTTTTTTTTTTGGTACACAAATGTTCATAGCATCATCATTCACAATAACCAAACAATAGAAACAACTCAAGTGTCCATCAGCTGGTCCATGTATAAACGAAATGTGGCATGTACATTCAATAGAATACAACTGCAAGTAAAGCAGAATAAACTATTGATATACAGAACAATGTAGAAGAATCTCAAAAACATAATGATAAGTAAAAAAAATAAATGACACAAAACACATATGAACATGAAATTCTGGAAAAAACAAAAACATAACAGCAGAAAGTAGCTCAGTGCTTGCCTTGTGGCTGGGGACGAGGGACAGCCTGACCACGAAAGGGCACAGGGAATTTGGAGGGTTGATTGAAGTGTTCTAAAACATTTCTAGTTGTGGTTGTACAACTCTATACATTCACTAAAACCATACTACTTTACACTTAAAGTGGGTGCATTTTATGTGATATAAATATGCTTTAAAATGATCTTAAAAGTGTGTACATTAAATCTCAAGGGGGTTTCTCTTAAAAAAAAAGGATTGCTATTCAGCAAATAACTTGTTGCTGACAAGCATCAGTTTAAAATGCCTAACAATCCATATTCTACAAAACGTAATTACCTCTGTGCAGTACAGTTTTTATCTAAACATCTTTATTGGAGTATAATTGCTTTACAATGTTGTGTTAGTTTCTGCTGTATAACAAAGTGAATCAGCTATAAGTATACATATATCCCCATATCCCCTCCCTCTTGCGTCTCCCTCCCACCCTCCCTATCCCACCCCTCTAGGTGGTCACAAAGCACCGAGCTGATCTCCCTGTGCTATGCGGCTGCTTCCCACTAGCTGTCTATTTTACATTTGGCAGTATATATATGTCCATGCCACTCTCTCACTTCGACCCAGCTTACCCTTCCACCTCCCCGTGTCCTCAAGTCCATTCTCTACATCTGTGTCTTTATTCCTGTTCTGCCCCTAGGTTCTTCATAACCTTTTTTTTTTTTTTTTAGATTCCATATATATGTGTTAGCATATGGTATTTGTTTTTCTCTTTCTGACTTACTTCACTCTGTATGACAGACACTAGGTCCATCCACCTCACTACAAATAATTTCGTTTCTTTTTATGGTTGAGTAATATTCCATTGTATATATGTGCCACATCTTCTCTACCCATTCGTCTGTCGATGGACACTTAGGTTGCTTCCATATCCTGGCTATTGTAAATAAAGCTGCAATGAACATTGTGGTACTTAACCGTTTTTGAATTAGAGTTTTCTCAGGGTATATGCCCAGTAGTGGGATAGCTGGGTCATATGGTATTTCTATTTTTAGTTTTTTCAGGAACCTCTGTACTGTTCTCCATAGTGGTTGTATCAATTTACATTCCCACCCACAGTGCAAGAGGGTTCCTTTTTCTCCACACCCTCTCCAGCATTTATTGTTTCTAGATTTTTTGATGATGGCCAGGAAGACATATTTAACTAGTCAACAGCTTCATAGGACCAAGCCTTTGAGTATGAACCCAAGGAATTTCAGATAAAGTTTATCTTGCTGGTTCCTAGGCATAGGATATTTCAGATGTGTTTATGTGTCTCACACACTAGGTAGGAAATACATATAAAATTTCAAAAGATATTTATTTTTTAACATTCATATACATTGCCTGAAGTAAATTATATACCTAGGTCACCATCAAGCCTATAAAATATTTGGCCTTTGTACTTTTGGTTAATTTGTCACTTCTTGAGCTATGACTCTGATTTAAGATTTGAAAGAGGGGGTGCCTTTGCACATCTTTTACAGGTCACAAGAATAATATTAGTGGACATAACAATAATTAAAAACCTAACAAGAAATGTTTTTTGAGGGCTTACAATGTGTCAGTCATTGTGCTGAGTGTTTTACATAATTCTTTCACTTAATCATCACACGAGTCTGTAAGATCAGTATTATTACAATTCCAATTTTACAAACAATTAAAAAGAATGCTTAGAGCACTTAATTTCTGCCAGAAATAGGCTTCAAATTCCAGTATGTTGACCTGCAGAGTCTGAGCTACAAACTCCTAAGGTATCCATCCTCTAGAGCAGGGGCTGGCAAACTTATCCTGTAGAGGGCTAGATAGTAACAAATATTTTAGATTTTGCAGGGCACATGGTTTCTTTTTGCAATGACTCAAGGTTGCTGGGTTAGTACAAAAGCAGCCATAGATAAGGCATAAAGGAATAGGTGTGGCTGCATTCCAATAAAACTTTATTTACAAAAACACATAGCAGGCGGGCTTGGCTCACAGGCCATAATTTCCTGACACTCTAGAGCAGGCCTGTTCTGTAAAACCTTCCACGGTGATGGTAATGTTCTCAATCTGCACTGCCAGATATAGTAGCCATTAGCCATATGTGGTTATTGAGCACTTGAAATGTGGCTAATATGACTGAGAAACTGAATTTTAAATGTTTAAATTTTATTTTTATATTAACTCATTTCAATTTCTATTTAAATAGCCACATCTGTGAAGGAGGTACAGCCTTGGACAGATTAGATTATAAATTTTGACACATAAAGTGGTCAGTTCTAGCCACTGTGGAATAGATGAGACATGATTAAACTGAAACTCTTTTAAAACTGTAAACCTCAAAGAACAAATAAAATCATCAGTTATAAAGCACACAGGGCAAAGAAAACTATCAGAACAAAATAATTGAAATTCTGCGGAATTATTATCTCAGCCTCTCTTCTCAAAAATCATTCTCATTAATGTAAAAATGTTTTTTCTTAATTTGTTCTGTCATAGTTAGTACTTTCATTAAAAAATATAGGTCCTTTATCTTTTTTCTTTTAGTTTTTAGCCTTCTAAGCCATCAAATGCTGATTGTGTGCAAAACCACCATTCAGAAATTAGTTATGGTAATAATATAAAAATAAACGTAAGTTTCTTCCTCCTCATTCCTGTGGTTTAAATAATTTCCCCAAACTGACAAATCTGCTAACATGGATAAAGACATTAGGTTCTGCTATGGACTGACTTTTGTCCTCTTAAAATTTATATGTTGAAATCCTAACCCCTAATATAGTGGTGTTTGGAGGTGGGGTCTTTGGGAGGTAATTTGGTTTAGATGAGGTCCTTAGGGTGAGGCTCTAAGTGGGATACTGTCCCTGCAAGTAAAGGAAGACAGAGAGCTTTCTCTGCCACGTGAGTAGACGGTGAGAAGGCAGCCATCTGCAAGCCCGGAAGAGGGCTCTCACCAGGGACCAAATCTTCAGGCACCTTGGTCTTGTACTTTACAGCCTCTGGAATTGTGAGACCTAAATGTCTCTTGTTTAAGCTGCTCAGTCTATGGTATTTTATTTTATTATAGCAGCCAGAGCTACGACAGGTCCTCTAATGTCTGAGCCTCTTAGAGAGGGCATGTTTAAGCTACATCTCATGCCCACCTGTACCATCATCAGAAAAGAAATTATGTACCTGTTTGAGGATGTTTGCAAATTAATTTAAAACACTATAAAAATTATCTTGGCATGCACCATGCTGTCATTTACATGTCAGGGAAATTGTGTCCACTTAAAACTAAAATATTGACCAAACTGATTATAGGTGTTAAATAAGCTACTAAAAATGTAGCATCATGATGTTTACCTAGATGAAAATATTTTGAAGGTACAGAGAAAATATTTTACACTTTCAAAGTAACGTTTCGATGACCATCAGTTTTTCACTGCTCAGCATTTGGTCACTGAATACTCACTCATTGATTTCATAAGGAGCTTAAGCCTATCTATACATAAAGATTCACGTCACCTTACACAGGGATCTACAAGTGCAAATACGGACACTTACGCAGTTCTGGGAAGCCTTTCTGACTTGCTGGGCTAAAGATTATGCCAGTCGTTCAATTGCTAATGCTGAATTTATGTAATGCAAAAACCGCCATTAAGTTTGGAGGCTAAGAAGAAGAGACAGCGTCGTTTCACATAAACATTGTCTCAGCGTCCTCCGGCTGCTTTCAGGGACATATTTTTCTGCATATTTAAAGTGTATAGCAGACCATGAGGATCAGAGTTTCTTTTCATATTCAAACTTTATAGCAAAGTCACAACTACCTATTAATATAGCAGCTGTAATGTATTTCTAGTTAAGCTGTCATAAAGTCTATGGCTTTTCACATCATCACTTTTGAAGGTCGGTGCCACAGAGAAAAAAGCCATTTGTACTGGATCGCCATGGTGGTTTGTAATATACATGGTAATAAATATCACAGTATATTTCATTTTTATATGTTTTTGGTGAAGAGGTAAAAGTGCATCTTCTACAGTTGTTTTTCAGAAATTGCTCATATGTTGGGAATGAGGGTAAAAGAGACTGAAGCTAAAATTATTTATCGAGACATTACCACTCTTCACTCACACCACAGCTGAAATGAGAAGGGGATGCCAATGATATTTCATTTACAGTATTGATTTCCAGTGATCGCCCTATGAAAGTACTGAATGTGTATTCAAGATAAATGTGAGAAAATGTAGATATTCTGACGGTCATGGTTTTTTATTTTTATTATTCTGATCATTTATATCCTTTTGAAATGTAATTGAAAATGTCTCTCAGACGTCATTTCACTGCTTTCATGTGGTACTTGAGATTTGCGAGTGCCCTGGAAATGTTTAAATGCTCACAGATGTTAGTGTGTATATACAAATATATATATATATATATATTTTACACAAGTATAGTTTCTTATAGTAATAAAGATTCCCGAGAATAATGCTGTTCGGTTTACTTAAGATGGATGACCGGGGAGAGGTGTAAATAAAGGTCTCCTCCCTAGCTTTCCCTGTTTACTCCCGTTTGGTTTTCCCCTTGAATTGGTGGTTAATCACACTCACCCTTCGGCTGAAATCACACTTGTCTGTCAGCTAAGCCAATCCTCTTACTTTTACCATGACAACTTCTTATGCACAGTCAGTCCTGATATCCTGCTTTATTCTTCATTGCCATGAACATCTATTAGTATGAGAAGACTGATCTTCATAAACAAGACCGCGATGAACACATAAATCAGATCAGTGCGGGAACGCAGGAAGGCGCGGGAGGGCGGGATGTTCCGGTGAGTTTGTGGGCTTTACTCCCACTCGCCCTTCTCTGAGCCAGATCAAACTGCTCCCAAACCCCACTTCCCTGTTCTCGTCTTCTAGCCCCAAGTGTGAAGCACCCGGCGTGCAGGGACCTTATCTGGGTCTGAGAATGGAGGCAACCATTCTGATCTCTTCCCCATTTCCCTTCTCCCTCTCAACTCCCAGATCAGGCGCCTGCACTTATTCACATTTCTTATTTCTAAGTTTTCAGGGTTTCTTTTATTAAGAATGACAGACAGTAAGCAGCAATGCTCTTACCCTTAAAGAAGAATCAAGAAGTCCCAACATGCTTACATATAGTTTCAATAGTTATCAAAACTTTGTATCATACAACAGAGATTAATGCTGCCTACAGATGAAGACACATCACTGCTGATGTCAGCAATTTCTATGTGACCTTGGAATATTCATTTCATTTTCAATTAGCGCAGTCCATTCATGTATGACTTTGCGTATATACTAATACAAAACAAGGGAGTAATAAAGATAGAAATACACTTCCCTACTTACAATTTTAGAAGCAGTGTGAGGTTTTCAGCCAAGTACAAGAAGTTCATCACATAAGAATATACACTTTTAATAACTAGGATTTTAGAAATAAAGAATTGAGTTGTGTATTTCTAGTTTGTGAAATGAGAGATTTGCAGTGCAACATGTCTATGCCTATGTGTATGTACATATGTGTGCATGCATTTACGTGTATCGAGGAAGAATACATGAGATATACCCTCACCTTTCCCATACATAAGCTTTATGGGTATTATTTTCAAAATTGGAATTTACCCGTGTTACTTCTGAGTGCATCATCAGGAAATCACACGATGGATGCAGCCAGATTCAGTATCTGAATAGCAAGGCAGGACCTACTCCAGAGGTGAAAAATTAACGGCATGGAAAATTAAATCTATTACAGCTCATTGATGTGATTAACTTTATCATGTACGTAGTTATTCAATATAATTTTGAACACTGAGATTACATATAGTAGAATTTTCATTTTAGAAATGCATTTAAAATGCAATTTAGTCAAAACTTCACAGGCAATCCACAAGAGACAATCCACCTGCTGAATTAGTACAGATCATCTCTTTCTTTAAAAAAATAAAACAAACTTAAGTTAAAAAATAGTTTTTCCAGTTTTACTGAGAAATAATTGACATACATCACAGTATAAGTTTAAGGGGTACAGCACAATGGTTTGATTTACATATAGTGTGAAATGATTACCACAATAGGTTTAGTCTTTATTTATCAGATGAATATACAGCTTGACAAGCTAAGAGGGATACAGTAGGGACAGCCAATAATCCTTGAGAAAATTCTCTACAGGTTGTTAGTTGATTGATTAATTCATTAGTATTGCTTGTTTGACCATTATTGGTGTGTTTCAGTTACAGTGTCTTTCTTAGGCTATGATCAGAAGGCATGATGTAGCAGTACCATTTACTAAACAAACAAACAAATGAATCAAAACTAGGGGCCTTAGTTGAATTCAGGATATGAGTTGTTAAATATTTTGGCTGTTCCTCCCTCTCACAATGTAATGTAATGACATTAGGGTCTACCAGTAGACTTATAAATAGACTTATATTGCCCTCTACTTATTGTTGTAACCAGAACCTCCAGTACTGGGTTTGAATAGAAATGGTGAGAGCAGGCACTCTTGTTTTGCTCCTGTTTCTACACCGAAAACATTCAGTCTTACACTATCACATATGATGTTAGCTGTTGGCTTTCCATAGGTCTCCTTTTTCAATTTGAGAAAGTTTTTTCTATTTCTAATTTGCTGAGTGTTTATTTGGGGAACTTTGTTCAGTTTTTTTTTCTTTAGTACTTCAGTCAAATAATTTTTAACTTTAATATCACAATTTGGTGAATCACACTGATTGATTTTCTAGTGTTAAACCAACTTTGTATTCTAGAGTGAATCCTAATTGGTCATAATGAATTGCTTTAAGAAATGTATCTTTGGATTTAATTTGATAAAATTTTAAAATGATTTGTGGCTTTTCATTGTAGATAATAGTCTGAAGTTTTCTTTCAGTTTTTGTCTTGTTTTGATATCAGGGTAAATGCTGTCCTTATAAAATGAATTGGGAGATATTTCCTCCTATTCTTGTCCCTGAATAAGTTTTCGTAGAATTGGGATTATTTCTTTCATAAGTGTTTGGTAGAATTCAACAGATAAGACCTGTGAATCTAGAATTTCCTTTGTTGAAAGATTTTTTTTTTTTAGTTCTTTTTCTTTTTTTAAAAATAAATTTATTTATTTTTTAAATTTATTTTTGGCTGCATTGGGTCTTCGTTGCTGCCCGGGGGCTTTCTCTAGTTGTGGTGAGCGGAGTCTGCTCTTCATTGTGGTACACGAGCTTCTCATTGCAGTGGCTTCTCTTGTTGCGGAGCACGGGCTCTAGGCTCACAGGCTTCAGTAGTTGCAGCGCACGGGCTCAGTAGTTGTGGTTCATGGGCTGTAGAGCGCAGGCTCAGTATTTGTGGTGCACGGGCTTAGTTGATTCACGGCACGTGGGATCTTCCCGGACCAGAGCTTGAACCTGTATCCCCTGCATTGGCAGGCGGATTCTTAACCACTGCCCCACCAGGGAAGGCCCTGTCAAAAGATTTTAACCACAAGTTCATTTAAGACTATTCAGGTTACCTACTTCATCTTAAGGGAGATAGGTAGTTTGTGTCTTTCAAGGAAATTGGCCATTTCATCCGTTTTCAAATTTACTGGTATACAGTTGCTCGTGATATTTATTATCTTTTAATATCTATACAATTAGAAGTGAAGTGTTTGTGATGTTAGAATAAGCGCGTTAATTCCTTATTTTTTTTTCAGATGTGTTACTAGCAGTTTCTCAATTTTAATAATTTTTTTAAAGGATCCAACTTTTGATTTAATTGATTTTCCTTATTGTTTTTCCATTTCTTTGATTTCTAGCCTTATATTTTGTATTTCCTTTCTTCTACTTGCTTTGGGTTTAATATTCTCTTCTTTTCCTAGTTTCTTAGAGTGGAAGCTTAGGTCATTGATTTGAGATCTTTCTTATTTTTAGGGTAAGCATTTATTGATGTGATCTCCCTTGAAAGCACTATTTTAGTTGCAGCTAACAAATTTTATGTGCTATGGTTTCATTTTCTTTCAGTTCAAGATATTGTCTAATTTTCTTGGATTTCTGCTTTGATCCATGTATAATTTAGAAATATGTTGTTTATTTTCCCCATTTGGGGATTTTTTTCTATATCATTGATTTTTAACTTAATTTCATTTTGAATAGCAAATACTTTGTATGTTTTCAGTCATCTTAAATGTATTGAGCCTGGTTTTATGGTGCCGTATAGGCCCTACTTTGATGAATGTTACAATATAATTGAAGGCCTAATATATCTATCTTTGGGTGGAGTTAGCCATAAATATCAATTAGGTCAAGTTGGTTAATAAAGTTGCTAAAGTCTTTTATAGTCTTACTGTTTACCTCTCTACTTTTTCTGTCAATCACTGAGAGCATAGTGTTGAAATCTCCAACTAAAATTGTTGACTGGTCTATTTCTTTGTTCAACTCCACCAGTTTTCATGTTCCCTCATTTATTTGGAAGTTATGCTTTTTGGATACAAACACACTTCTGATTTTTATATCCTCCTGATGAGTCAATCTGTTTATCATTATGAAACATCTCTCTTTATTCCTAGTAATATTCCTCTTTTAAAATCTACTTTATCTTACATCAGTTTTGTCACATCCTTTTACTTTTATCCTCATTTTGTCTTATATTTAATTTTTTTTCTTTATTTCCCCCCAGTCTTATTAAGGTGAAACTGACATACAGCACTGTGTAAGTTCAAGGTGTACAGCATATTGATTTGACTTACATACACCATGAAATTATTACCACAGTAAGTTTAGTGAACACCCATCATTCATACAGGTACAAAAGAAAAAAAACAGAAAAAAATGTTTTTTCTCTTGTGATGAGAACCCTTGTGATCTACTCTCTGAAAAACCTTCAAATATACCAGACAGCAGTGTAAATTTTGTTTCTTGTAGACAACATATAGTTGTTTTTAGCTTTTTAATTCTAACAATTTCTGATTTTTATTCAGTGTTATTTATATTTAATGTTAATTTTTAATTTAAATATCACTATGGTTTGATTTAAATCTACAAGTTTATTGTTTATATATGTCCCATATGGTCTTTGTTCCAGTGTTTCTCTTGTCTTCTCTTGTATTAATTTTTTTCTTATGATTTCATTTTATTTCTACTTTGTGCCTTATTAGCTACACCTCATTGTTTTCTTTTATTAAAGTTGTTTCTTCAGGGATTTTAATACACATCTTTAACTTGAGTCTACCTCCGAATAATATTGTATCACTCCACAGTAATGTAAGAAATTTGCATAAAATTACTCCCATTTCCTCTCCCTCCTATCTTTTATGTTATCATTGACACACATTTTACTTCTAAATATGCTAAAATACCTGGTATACATTGTTATTATTTTTGCTTTAATTAGTAGGATTTGAAGATTTGCTTATAACTTTCTGAGGTTGCTCTACTTTTCATTTTCTGAAGTCATACCAGAGATCCTCTCAGTACTTCTTAATAGTCCCTGATCAATAAGTATCCAGACAACCACATTTTCTCTAACCTCTTGCACTTATTTCTAATTTTTAATATTTTTTGTATTAAGCCATCATTCAATAATTGAATCACTTGCTTAAATAATATCTACATAGATATTTAATATATGCATTTTGCTCTTCTGAAGATTATTCTAGAATTGCTTTTTTCTATATGTTTTTTAAATGTTTCCTAAGTTATAATACGGTTGATTTTATATGGTTATAATTATGATTTTATAATATGGTTAATTTTATCATACTTTGCATAAGGTTAATTATAAACTAAAGCCTACTCCAACAATTCTGCGTATTTTTTTTCTAATCTATCATGACACCGAGTTTAACCTATTCCTCTGAAGTTGTTGAAATAGTTTAACAATTGCCATTTTTGAGCAGTTTTGTTTTTGTTGTTCTAAGAGCATAACCAGAATGTTCAAATAATTGAATTAGAACTAAAATACTTACGTGCTGCTATCAGGTAAGTATCATGGAAGAGATATTTTTAGGAATTTAATGCTTGAGTATAAATTTATATGATTTTAGCTCTATGAAAAGTGAACTAATTTCTACAGAAGCACTGAGCACATTGATTTGAAAATTTGTACCTTATCCACCAGCACCTGCAGTAAAACACTTCATTGTATAAAAATCAAGAAAAACATTACCTGAAACTATATTTAAATGAGGTGATTTTTCATTCAAACTGTAGCCTGGCTGTAAAAACCTAGGGGTCACATTTACAATAGCATTCTAGATCAGGATTTAGTTCAAATAAAGACCCTAGTTATATCTGGGCATCCTGTCAAACTGACCATGAATAATGTAAACCTCTTTTATTTTCAATATTTAATATTTTTAAGGTAGATTATTCTCAGGGCATTCTGAGCTAGTATGGCAGCAGGCATATCAACATTTCATGAAATATAATACAAAGACTAATTCTATTACATCCGAATCTAATTCTCCTAGGTATATGAAAATCACATAGGGATGGCTTCATAGTTTCAGGCTCATAAAATTGCTATAGGAGGCCATAGATTGGCTCTTTGAAGTTCACTTTGCCCCCAGGAGAAACCATGAAGAGAAACAGGATTCAAAAGACGCTGTGTGTGGTAGAGAGAATTAATGCAGCAGGAAAAAAAAATCCCACTTTAAGCTCAAATTTAGCTTCACAGTAGCAAAGAGTACAATGCATGAATAAAAATTAGATATTCATAGTGGCTAAAAATATGACTGTTAGTCTCTCCAAAGATAACTGTCAGCCTAAGAAGCAATTAAAATGTAAAAGAAGAGTAGTATATACATCAAAATTTAAATATAGTATTTGGAAATCTTTAGGGGTCAAGAGGGAGGAGAATACTCATTATGTCTAGTCTTCTTGCTTGTATTTGACTAATTCCTCATTAGAATTGTTTTTTCTGCCTCTGGGGACCTAATAGTAGGTAGGAGGGATAGCATTTCTGGCCCTTTCATACTCTAATGAGTAGGAAGGAAGGACAATGTAATAATTTTCCTCTAAAGTGATAATGAATTTTGTTACTGTTAAGAAATTTGTAGGTGTGGTTCAATTTATCTGCTATCATGGGACGTTCCTTTGACACTATTAAAACCTGTTAGGTTTCCTTTTATTTTATTTTACAGTTTAGACGTATGTACTTATTCAGTCTTTGTTTCCACTAAATGCAATTTGAGGATCTAGTTCCTGATCCTGTGTCCTAAGTTCCAGCAAAGGTGAATCATTTTCCCTGTGTTTCTCCCTCTTGATGCGTCTGCTTAAGCCATTCTCTTTTTGTATCTCTGCCTTTAAACTCTTCTCTCTGCTCGAAGTCCTTCATGGAGTCCTTCTTAATACTTCCAAGCATGAGGCAAAGGGGGAAATTCTCTCCAAAATTCTCCTAGGCACACTTTTGCGACATTCTATTATAATTCTAATTTCATTCTAGTAGAAATTCTGTTTTTCTATCTACTACAGTGTTTAACACATAGCATGAACTCAATGAATATATTTTGCATGAATGCTAAATAAATCAGTAAGATAACACAGAGAGAAAGAATAACCTTAAGACTATATGGGCAGAAAGCACTTCTTACAGTTTCTCAGCTGCTTTTTGAACTAGTATTAAAATTTTTCTGCAGTGCCGTGAAACCTAGGCAAAATGTAAGTGCTTATGGCTTAGTTCTGAAAGGTAATTGTCTTATGCTTTCGGACTGCGATAACAAAATACCACAGACTGGATAGCTTATAAACAATAAAATGTTATTTCTCACAGTTCTGGAGTCTGGAAGTCTGAGATCAATGGATCAGCATGTTTATGTTCTGGTGAGAACCTGCAGTTATCACTTCTCAAAGGCTCCACCTCTTCATACTGCCATCTTTGGGGGTTAGGATTTCAACATATGAATGTATGGGGGACACAAACTTTTGGACCACAGCAGAAAGGAACTTTAAATATAAAAGCAGTGACAGAATTCTAAAGAAAAAAATATATACTTGCATTTATGAAAAAATTCAAAAATTATTTAGATTGAAATGTCATAAAATAAAGAAAAAAACCGATTGGGAAATATTAGCAATAAATATGATAATAAGATAATATCCTTAACATAAAAAGCATTCTCAGAGTTGACTTAGGAGATTCAGTTTTACACCTGAGCCATGGACACACTGAGGCTGTGGACAGGGGATAGACCTTCATTGGGCACGTTTTTGGGGTTCAAAGGGACATCTGCTTTCCCAGAAGTGCAAGGAGTCAAAACTAAAACCAGAGGTTTTTAGGAAGTAGGAATGAATTCTGAAAATAAAATCAATAATTTCCCACCACAGTGAGATTGTGATTGATTTCTATTATCTTTCCTATTCTTTATCCAGGTTTCCAGTTTTTCTATAATAACCATGAATTATTAGTTTTATGATCAGAAAAATAATTCTGTGGGTATATATTATTTTTTAGAAATAAAGTCCACTTTGTTGCCTGTGAGCTGTCTCCAAGGGCTTCTGCAGGAAGGGGAGGGTTTGTCCCTTTAGTGTAATAGAGCCCAAAACAAGGTGCCTCACAAAACACCCAGCTGAGGGCTGTTCAGTTGAGCTGAGGGTCTCACCATTTCCAGTACCTGCTCAGAAGGGTCGCCAATATTCCTGCTGTTCTCACTAAGCAGCATTCAGAAAATCTGCATTTCTTAGAGAGATACATTTTAGGATAGAAAATGCAGAGAGCTGCCCTCAAAGCAAACAGCTGACAGGAAGGAATTTCAGAACTTTGGGCAGATGAGAGGGCCTTTTATTAGAGAAGATCAGGGGTGGGGTCCTAGGTGGGGAAAGACAGTAAATACCGAGGAATGTCGGAGTCTCAGTGCCAAAAAATAAAAATAAAAAGGGAAATGTAGAGGAATCATGGGCTAAAATATTGGAATTTATTGTTACTTTTGCTTGAAAGAAAGGACTTCAATGAAATAACATAAAAATAGATGTGGAAAATCCTTCCTCATATTGTTGGGAAAAAGCCTTATCTTGCAAAGGACATGTGAAATTTTCTGTATCATTAGCCAGCTGTGTGCACGTGTGCGTGTGTGGGTGTGCACAAGCCACTTAAACTTTGGGGCATTAATTCCTTCATTCGTGCAAATCGTGTTAGATCATCTTGAGGCGGGTCCTCTCCAGCTCTCAAATTTCTGAAATTCTAAATCATATGTATCAGGTTTCTGTTCTCTTAGTTTCTCCTGTGATGAGTAGTGAGTAGACATGGAAGACATCATTTTCTAGGGTGGTACCATCTATGTTAAAGGCATCTTTCCTTGAACTTGTCACTGAGTCAATACCAAAAATAATTCAGAGAGCTTTTAACTTTCAAGTCTTTGGGCCCATAAACCTCTGAGTAAAGTAAGCAATTTTTAGAGATAAGGCAAATGTTACCTTTGCAAGACAAAATTCAGGCAACTTTTCAAATATTGCCTTTCCAGGTCTGCACTCTGACCTTATTTCAAGCTAACCAGATGGTGCTGTCACCATTTTCATTAGAATACCTATTACTGTAGCCCAAGACCTCGGGTATCTCATGGCTCTGGGATAGGATTTTATGAGCATTTTTGCCCATACTTACTATTTGCGTAGCAGTAATGTAGTTTTTTTCTTTAATTTTCATTTAGCTATAGATATACCTACTCAAGTGTTATTCAACAGCATAATTAAAATATATATATATTTTTAATCAGCCCTGATACACTGGGAATCATAATTAAGCACCATTATCTTAAAGAAGTTTTATAATTTTTTCAAGCTATTTAAAGAAAAGTGGTAACAAGTTTATAAACATGGTTCTAACTCTAGAATGATCTTGAAAAATAAATTTATTCTCTTTAATCATTGATGTATGGAAAGGTATGCCTTTGATCAACTTTTCCATTTTCTTTATTTAAGGAAGCTTTTCTTATACCTCAGTTTTTTTTATAATTACCTTCACAATGTTTGACATGGTCTCACCCTATTATTATTTTTATATTTTTAGAAGATTCTTTTTTCAATTTATTTTAATAATAAACTTTATAATTTCATGAATAAAAAACTGCCTTCTTGTGATATATATATATAAAGTAAGCATAAAAATACATGTGTAACCAAAATGTTATACATGTATAACCAAATACATACATGTATAACAAAGCATACTAATTATTGACTTTTAAAAATAAGTAAAACAAAGCAATAATGCATGTAATTAATTTACAAAATTTCTGAGCTGCAAATTAGTTCTTCAATGAAAGAAGTGAAGAAAAATAGGTTTGTTGGTCACTAGTAGTTACATAGTACATTGTCACTTTGAGATGAAAATGAGGTTTAAAGTTAATTATGCACAGCTATTTTTAAATTTTTAATATCAACCAGCATTATCTATGTAGTAGAAAAACATAAAACATATTTAGTCATTCCTCCAAAACTAAAAGTTAATTCTTAATCATAAGATATAAGTTGTTTTTATTCAACAAACTTTTATTTCCGGAAGCCATCTGAAAGGCTGTTCTGGATCTGGTCCTCAGACATGTGGTTATTTAATAACTCCCAGTTTTGTAAGTATCATTTCAGAATGTTTAGGATATTTGCAACAATTTTTTCAGGTAAGAAGTAGGTAATTCAATTATATTTGTTAATTGGAAGACTGATGAATGAATTGAGAGGATTTACGACTAGAGTTCTGTCTCTTTTTTTTTTTTTTTTGAGCCAGGTACAGCACTCACAATCCTGTAGGATAGTACTCTTGTTCATACCACGTTATTGAATCTCAGAGAGACGACATGATACACGTGGGTTCCCATAGCTGTGTGTCTCAGCCAATACCAGAATAGAATCCTAGTAGACTGCCAAGGCTATCTTATAATAGCTCAGCTCGGCTAGCTCTGAAGAAGCTGTAATGGACTCTGAGACTTCACCCCTGCCCTCAACTTCTTAAAGCACATGGTCTTGGGTTCCAGCAGTGCCTGGAAGTAGATGACCTTGACCTCTCTCTGGTCATCTAATCTTGATTGGCTGAGCCCTGCTCTGAAAACTCCAAGACAGGACTTGCTGACTCCAAGACAGAAAACTGGCACGAGTTTATGAATATGTGTGTTAAGTTAACGTATACTTATATGAAAAATTGTTTGTTTTCCTATAAGGGTATAATCTCTAAAGGTTTGTTATCCTGATTCCCAGTAACTGGAAAGATACTTTATACATTCATCCTTAAAACTGCATGTTTAGAAGAAATTTCTTCCCCAAGTATCATCTGTATTAGTGCTTGGTTACTGATTTATTGCATGTAATAGTATTTAAGGTAGAGTTGGGGTCACTAATACTGGAATAAATGTCACCAATTCCCTGATTTGAAAAATCACAGGCTTTTAAAAATTAAAACCTTAAAAAAATCTGCTAAAGAAATCATGTAAATGAGTAAGCCCATCCTATGCTTTTTTCAAAATACAGTAACTTTTATAGAGAAGTCAGGGAAGACTTTCCTGAAAATTTGTAGACTATAAATGTATACATATATGTCTTAAAAAATGTCAAATAGTTAAAAATTACAATATACTAAAAACTTTACTTGGCAAGTCAAACATGAGATGTTCCACATACATGATTGTCTATAACAGAAAGCACAATAAGCATCAAAATATTTTAGCCTAAAATATTAACTTTATTTTCTCTCTGAAACATGAAATGTCTATGGATTCTTCAACAGAAGTCTGGACTAAAGTTCATTTTTCTCTTTTTGCCTCAAATTTATAATTACTGTTATGTGCATGATTTTTTTCACTTTCTATAAAATATTGATAAACTTAGGGATGCTAAATTGTATAATTCTTTTTTTGCCCCTATTAAATAGCCCCAGAATGTCACATTGTTTGAGTTAAAATGCCTATTTTTATGATTATGTAATATTTTTAGAGTATAGCGAGTAATACGAATATATTTGCAGCCAACACAGAGTTTAAGAAGAAGAGTCATTACTGATATAGTTGGCACCCCCTGTTCTCCCTCATCCCATGAGCTTTCTTACCAGATATAACCATTACCAGAATGTTGTGTTGGTCACTCTTTTGCATGCTCTTATATTTTTAGGGTATGTGTGTGGACCCATAAACACTATGTAGTGAAGTGCTGCATCTCTTTTTACTTTAATAAGTATGTGACATCACCCTGTTTATCATTCAGCAACTTACTGGTTTTTGCCCTGAATTACATTTTTGGGGCTCGTCCATGTTTCTTCACCTAGCTGTCCATCGAGGGTTAGTAAAATATAGCCTGCATGCCAAATCTGTACCGCTGCCTGTTTTTGCAAATAAAGTTGTATTAGAATAATAGCCCTGGAATCTAGCCTGGCTTATCCATTGTCTATGCTGCTTTTGTGCTATAACAGCAGTGTTGAGTGGTTGTGACAGAAACTCTACGAACTACAAAGGCTAAAATCTTTATCTATCGGGTCTTTCATAGTAAGAGTTTGCTGACTGCCACTCTAGATCATTCCACTTGTTTGCTGTATAATAGTGTAGTGTATGAATATAATGTAATTATGAACTTTATTTAGTTTTCCTCCTCTTGCTAGGCAATTATACTTTTTTCCGATGTACATGCTTCCAGCGTCTTTGCTTTTCTCTGTAGCTCCTGCCTTTCTTTCACAGGTTGTCTAGTTTGATGATTCTAATTTTGTATGGGATGGGAAATTATACAACTAGGCTTATCTACACTGAGTGTAAAAGATGGGTAAAAAAATGTTGAATGAGAATTTTGGAAATTCTCCTCCATACTCCATGTGTTACTTTAGGGCATGTTTTGCAGCATGGTGTTCTTGTTTTCATCTTTATTTCTAACACTCAGCTGTAGCCCTGATTGGTAAGGTTTCTTCTGGGGCAGTGAGGTGCTCCTGTATTTATATGCAACCAAACCTGGCAGAGGCTATGGAAAGTGTGCAACTGAAGATGTGTAGGCTGATCCTCAGCACATAACCCATTGCTCTTGGCACAGTCTGAACTCCGCTATAGAAAAAAAGACAACGGTGTGCCCTTCAAGAGAAACCAAGGAAATACTAAGACAGATGCCCAACCAAAACACGTCTCGAAATGCATGACAGATTGCTTTTGGGACTGAAAAGAGAGAAGTTAATGCTGAAAAAAATCCTTCACCTCTTCTTGAAGGGGTCAAGGGAATGAAATACACCTGCCTGCTGGTAAACATGCATAGCAAGACGCTTCCATCTATCATTGCATGGTCTGAGAGGCAGCAACGCTGTTCTGACTTCAGAATCTTGAATTTCCTAAATGAGTTCTCTACTAGAATATCACAAGCTGTTCTATTAAATCAGTTTCAGGAGTCGTAAGCAGGATTTGTATTAAAATGATTGTACATCTATCATTACACTGTAGGGAAAAAAAGGGATACTGGATAAAGGAGAATGCATGGGGCATCCCCACACCTGAATTTATTCTATTTTTCAACTTTCTCCTAATACAAGTGATTCTTAATGTAGGCTGAAGCCGTCCATTTAAGCATGACTTATTCATGCTCAAAAAAATGACTCATATAGACAACCAATGAAATGCTGAACTCCCTACTCCTATAGCTTGCCATCCTTGCATTACAGATTACTGATGGTTTAAAGCAGCAGGATTGACTATATGGAGGATCAGCCAGAAAGCCAAGACAGATCAGTGACAGCCACGATGATTTTTTTATCTTTATTTTTAAATTAATTAATTTATTTTTAACATCTTTATTGGAGTATAATTGCTTTACAATGTTGTGTTAGTTTCTGCTTTATAACAAAGTGAATCAGTTATACATATGTTCCCATATCTCTTCCCTCTTGCGTCTGCCTCCCTCCCACCCTCCCTATCCCATCCCTCTAGATGGTCACAAAGCACCGAGCTGATCTCGAGCTGATCTCCCTGTGCTATGCGGCTGCTTCCCACCAGTTATCTATTTGACGTTTGGTAGTGTATGTATGTCCATGCCACTCTTTCACTTTGTCACAGCTTACCCTTCCCCCTCCCCATATCCTCAAGTCCATTCTCTAGTAGGTCTGTGTCTTTATTCCCATCTTACCCCTAGGTTCTTCATTACCTTTTTTTTTTTCTTAGATTCCATATGTATGTGTTAGCATACGGTATTCGTTTTTCTCTTTCTGACTTACTTCAGTCTGTATGACAGACTCTAGGTCCATCCACCTCACTACAAATATCTCAATTTCGTTTCTTTTTATGGCTGAGTAATATTCCATTGTATATATGTGCCACATCTTCTTTATCCATTCATCTGTTGATGGACACTTAGGTTGCTTCCATGTCCTGGCTACTGTAAATAGAGCTGCAATGAATATTTTGGTACATGTCTCTTTTTGAATTATGGTTTTCTCAGAGTATATGCCCAGTAATGGGATTGCTGGGTTGTATGGTAGTTCTATTTTTAGTTTTTTAAGGAACCTTCATACTGTTCTCCATAGTGGCTGTATCAATTAACATTCCTGCCAACAGTGCAAGAGGGTTCCCTTTTCTCCACACCCTCTCCAGCATTTATTGTTTCTAGATTTTTTGATGATAGCCCTTCTGACCGGTGTGAGATGATATCTCATTGTAGTTTTGATTTGCATTTCTCTAATGATTAATGATGTTGAGCATTCTTCATGTGTTGTTGGCAATCTATATATCTTCTTTGGAGAAATGTCTATTTAGGTCTTCTGCCCATTTTTGGATTGGGTTGTTTGTTTTCTTGATATTGAGCTGCTTGAGCTGCTTGTAACTTTTGGAGATTAACCCTTTGTCAGTTGCTTCATTTGCAAATATTTTCTCCCATTCTAAGGGTTGTCTTTTGGTCTTGTTTATGGTTTCCTTTGCTGTGCAAAAGCTTTTAAGTTTCATTAGGTCCCATTTGTTTATCTTTGTTTTTATTTCCATTTCTCTAGGAGGTGGGTCAAAAAGGAACTTGCTGTGATTTATGTCATAGAGTGTTCTGCCTAAGTTTTCCTCTAAGGGTTTTATAGTGTCTGGCCTTACATTTAGGTCTTTAATCCATTTTGAGTTTATTTTTCTGTGTGGTGTTAGGAAGTGTTCTAATTTCATACTTTTACATGTAGCTGTCCATTTTTCCCAGCACCACTCATTGAAGAGGCTGTGTTCTCCACTGTATATTCTTGCCTCCTTTATCAAAGATAAGGTGACCATATGTACGTGGGCTTTCTATCTGGGCTTTCTATCCAGTTCCATTGATCTATATTTCTGTTTTTGTGCCATTACCATACTGTCTTGATTACTGTAGCTTTGTAGTATAGTCTGAAGCCACAGAGCCTGATTCCTCAAGCTCCGTTTTTCTTTCTCTAGATGGCTTTGGCTATTCAGGTCTTTTGCGTTTCCACGTAAATTGTGAAATTTTTTGTTCTAGTTCTATGAAATATGCCAGTGGTAGTTAGATAGGGATTGCATTGAATCTGTAGATTGCTTTGGGTAGTAGAGTCATTTTCACAATGTCAATTCTTCCAATCCAAGAACATGGTATATCTCTCCATCTGTTTGTATCATCTTTAATTTCTTTCATCAGTGTCTTATAATTTTCTGCATACAGGTCTTTTGTCTTCTTAGGTAGGTTTATTCCTAGATATTTTATTCTTTTTGTTTCAATGGTAAATGGGACTGTTTTCTTAATTTCACTTTCAGATTTTTCATCATTAGTGTATAGCAATGCTAGAGATTTCTGTGCATTAATTTTGTATGCTGCTACATTACCAAATTCATTGATTAGATCTAGTAGTTTTCTGGTAGCACCATTAGGATTCTCTATGTATAGTATCATGTCATCTGCAAACAGTGACAGCTTTACTTCTTTTCCGATCTGGATTTCTTTTATTTCCTTTTCTTCTGTGATTGCTGTGGCTAAAATTTCCAAAACTATGTTGAATAATAGTGGTGAGAGTGGGAAGCCTTGTCTTGTTCCTGATCTTAGTGGAAATGGTTTCAGTTTTTCACAATTGAGGACGATGTTGGCTGTGGGTTTGTCATATATGGCCTTTATTCTGTTGAGGAAAGTTCCCTCTATGCCTACTTTCTGCAGGATTTTTATCATAAATGGGTATTGAATTTTGTCAAAAGCTTTCTCTGCATCTATTGAGATGATCATATGGTTTTGCTCCTTTAATTTGTTAATATGGTGTATCACATTAATTGATTTGCGTATATTGAAGAATCCTTGCATTCCTGGGATAAACCCCACTTGATCATGGTGTATGATCCTTTTGATGTGCTGTTGGATTCTGTTTGCTAGTATTTTGTTGAGGATTTTTGCATCTATGTTCATCAGTGATATTGGCCTGTAGTTTTCTTTCTTTGTGACATCTTTGTCTGGTTTTGGTATCAGGGTGATGGTGGCCTTGTAGAATGAGTTTGGGAGTTTCCTCCCTCTGCTATATTTTGGAGGAGTTTGAGAGGATAGGTGTTGACTCTTCTCTAAATGTTTGATAGACTTCACCTGTGAAGCCATCTGGTCCTGGACTTTTGTTTGTTGGAAGATTTTTAATCACAGTTTCAATTTCAGTGCATGTGATTGGTCTGTTCATATTTTCTATTTCTTCCTGGTTCAGTCTTGGAAGGTTATACCTTTCTATGAATTTGTCCATTTCTTCCAGGTTGTCTATTTTATTGGCAGAGAGTTGCTTGTAGTAGTCTCTTAGGATGCTTTGTATTTCTGTGGTGTCTGTTGTAACTTCTCCTTTTTCATTTCTAATTTTATTGATTTTAGTCTTCTCTTTCTTTTTCTTGATGGGTCTGGCTAATGGTTCATCAATTTTGTTTATCTTCTCAAAGAACCAGCTTTTAGTTTTATTGATATTTGCTATCATTTCCTTCATTTTTTTCCATTTATTTCTGATCTGATCTTTATGATTTCTTTCCTTCTGGTAACGTTGAGGTTATTTGTTCTTTCTCTAATTGCTTTAGTTGTAAGGTCAGGTTGTTTATTTAAGATGTTGCTTGTTTCTTGAGGTAGTATTGTATTCCTATAAACTTCCCTCTTAGAACTGCTTCTGCTGCATCCCATAGGTTTTGGGTCGTCGTGTTTTCACTGTCATTTGTTGCTAGGTATTTTTTGATTTCCTTTTGATTTCTTCAGTGATCTCTTGGTTATTAAGTAGTGTATTCTTTAGCCTCCATGTGCTTGTATATTTTAAAGATTTTTTCCTATAATTGATATCTAGTCTCATAGTGTTGTGGTCAGAAAAGATACTTGATACAATTTCAATTTTCTTAAATTTATGAATCCTTGATTTGTGACCCAAGATATGATCTATCCTGGAGAATGTTCCATGAGCACTTGAGAAGAATGTGTATTCTGTTGTTTTTGGATGGAATGTCCTATAAATATCAATTAAGTCCCTCTTGTTTAATGTATCATTTAAAGCTTGTGTTTCCTTATTTATTTTCATTTTGGATAATCTATCCATTGGTGAAAATGGGGTGTTGAAGTCCCCTACTATGATTGTGTTACTGTCGATTTCCCCTTTTATGGCTGTTAGCATTTACCTTATGTATTGAGGTGCTCCTATGTTGGGTGCATAAATATTTACAATTGTTATATCTTCTTCTTGGATTGATCCCTTGACCATTATGTAGTGTCCTTCTTTGCCTCTTGTAATAGTTTTTATTTTAAAGTCTAGTTTGTCTGATATGAAAATTGCTACTCCCCCATTCTTTTGATTTCCATTTGTATGGAATATCTTTTTCCATCCCCTCACTTTCAGTCTGTATGTGCTCCTAGGTCTGAAGTGGATCTCTTGTAGACAGCATATATACGGGTCTTGTTTTGTATCCATTCAGCCAGTTTATGTCTTTTGGTGGGAGCATTCAATCCATTTACATTTAAGGTAATTATCGATATGTATGTTCCTATTCCCATTTTCTTTATTGTTTTGGTTTGTTTTTGTACATCTTTTCCTTCTGTTGTGTGTCCTGCCCAGAGAAGTTCTTTACCATTTGTTGTAAAGCTGGTTTGGTGGTGCTGAATTCTCTCAGCTTTTTCTTGTCTGTAAAGGTTTTAATTTCTCCATCAAATCTGAATGAGATCCTTGCTGGGTAGAGTAATCTTGGTTGTAGGTTTTTCTCCTTCATCACTTTAAATATGTCCTGCCACCCCTTCTGGCTTGCAGAGTTTCTGCTGAAAGATCAGCTGTTAACCTTATGGGGATTCCCTTGTGTGTTATTTGTTGTTTTTCCCTTGCTGCTTTTAATATGTTTTCTTTGTATTTAATTTTTGATAGTTTGATTAATATGTGTCTTGTCATGTTTATCCTTGGATTTATCCTGTATGGGACTCTCTGTAATTCCTGGACTTGATTAACTATTTCCTTTCCCATATTAGGGAAGTTTTCAACTGTAATCTCTTCAAATATTTTCTCAGTCCCTTTCTTTTTCTCTTCTTCTTCTGGGACCCCTATAATTCAAATGTTGGTGTGTTTAATGTTGTCCCAGAGGTCTCTGAGACTGTCCTCAGTTCTTTTCATTCTTTTTTCTTTATTCTGTTCTGCAGTAGTTATTTCCACTATTTTATCTTCCAGGTCACTTCTCCATTCTTCTGCCTCAGTTATTCTGCTATTGATCCCTTCTAGAGAATCTTTAATTTCATTTATTGTGTTGTTCATCATTGTTTGTTTGCTCTTTAATTCTTCTGCGTCATTGTTAAACATTTCTTTTATTTTCTCTATTCTATTTCCAAGATTTTGGGTTATGTTTACTATCATTATTCTGAATTCTTTTTCAGGTAGACTGCCTATTTCTTCTTCATTTGTTACGTCTGGTGGGTTTTTACTTTGCTCCTTCATCTGCTGTGTGTTTTTCTGTCTTTTCATTTTGCTTAACTTACTGTGTTTGGGGTCTCCTTTTCACAGGCTGCATGTTCGTAGTTCCCGTTGCTTTTGGTGTCTGTCCCCAGTGGCTAAGGTTGGTTCAGTGGGTTGTGTAGGCTTCCTGGTGGAGGGGACTAGTGCCTGTGTTCTGGTGGATGAGGCTGGATCTTGTCTTTCTGGTGGGCAGGTCCATGTCTGGTGGTGTGTTTTGGGGTTTCTGTGGCCTTATTATGACTTTAGGCAGCCTCTCTGCTAATGGATGGGGCTGTGTTCCTGTCTTGCTAGTTGTTTGGCATAGTGTGTCTAGCACTGTACCTTGCTGGTCGGTGAGTGAAGCTTTGTCTTGGTGTTCAGACGGAGATCTCTGGGAGATGTTCGCTGTTTGATATTATGTGGAGCTGGGAGATGTCTTGTGGACCAGTGTCCTGAAGTTGGCTCTCCCACCTCAGAGGCAGAGCCCTGACACCTGGCTGGAGCACCAAGAGCCTTTCATGCACATGGCTCAGAATAAAAGGGAGAAAAAATAGAAAGAAAGGAAGAAAGGAAGAAAAGAAGAAAGAAAGAGAGAAAGAAAGAAAGAAGATAAAATAAAATAAAGTAAAATTAAAAAATTTATTAAAATAAAAAATAATTATTAAGAAAAAAATTTTTTAAAGTGAAAAAAAAAAATGGACGGACAGAACCCTAGGATAAATTGTAAAAGCAAAGCTATACAGACAAAATCACACAGAGGCATACACATACACACACACAAAAAGAGAAAAAGGGAAAATATATATCTATATATATCTTTGCTCCCAAAGTCCACCGCCTCAATTTGAGATGATTCGTTGTCTATTCAGGTATTCCACAGATGCAGGTACATCCAGTTGATTGTGGAGATTTAATCCGCTGCTGCTGAGGCTGCTGCTAGGAGAAATTTCCCTTTCTCTTCTTTGTTCGCACAGCTCCTGGGGCTCAGCTTTGGATTTGGCCCCGCCTCTGCGTGTAGGTCGCCTGAGGGCATCTGTCTTCGGTCAGACAGGACGGGGTTAAAGGAGCCGCTGATTCGGGGGCTCTGGCTCACTCAGGCCGGGGGGAGGGAGGGGCACGGATGCGGGGCGGGCCTGCGGCGGCAGACGCCAGCGTGACATTGCACCAGCCTGAGGCGCACCGTGCGTTCTCCGGAAGTTGTCCCTGGATCCCGGGACCCTGGCAGTGGCGGGCTGCACAGGCTCCTGGGAGGGGAGGTGTGGAGAGTGACCTGTGCTCGCGCACAGGCTTCTTGGTGGCGGCAGCAGCAGCCTTAGCGTCTCATGCCCGTCTCTGGGGTCCGCGCTTTGAGCCGCGGCTCGTGCCCGTCTCTGGAGCTCCTTTAAGCAGCGCTCTGAATCCCCTCCTCGCGCACCAGGAAACAAAGAGGGAAGAAAAAGTCTCTTGCCTCCTCGGCAGGTCCAGACCTTTTCCTGGACTCCCTCCCGGCCAGCCGTGGAGCATTAACCCCCTGCAGGCTGTGATCACGCCGCCAACCCCAGTCCTCTCCTTGCGTTCCTACCGAAGCCCGAGTCTCAGCTCCCAGCCTCCGTCCACCGCGGTGGGTGAGCAGACAAGCCTCTCGGGCTGGTGAGTGCCGGTCGGCCCTAATCCTCTGTGCGGGAATCTCTCCAGTTTGCCCTCCGCACCCGTGTGGCTCCGAAGCTTCCCCCCTCTGCTACCCGCAGTCTCCGCCCACGAAGGGGCTTCTAGTGTGTGCAAACCTTTCCTCCTTCACAGCTCCCTCCCACTGGTACGGGTCCCGTCCCTATTCCTTTGTCTCTGTTTATTCTTTTTTCTTTTGCCCTACCCAGGTACGTGGGGAGTTTCTTGCCTTTTGGGAGGTCTGAGGTCTTCTGCCAGTGTTCAGTAGGTGTTCTGTAGGAGTTGTTCCACATGTAGATGTATTTCTGATGTATCTGTGGGGAGGAAGGTGATCTCCACGTCTTACTCTTCCACCATCTTGAAGCTCCTCCCACGTTGATTTTTGAATGCAGTTATAACCATAAAACTGACTGGTATTATGGGAGTTCATCTATCCCTCACAGTGACTTCTACTGAAGATATGTTAAGTTTTCAAGTCACAAGAGTGTGTGTGGTTTTCTCACCAAGGAGGTGGCAAAAGTTTTGCTGGTATCAGTAAACTGCAGTCTATTTCTACCAGGTACCAAGGATTAGTAAATAATCAAGCTTAAATGAGGATGTTAGAAAAAGACGAAGCTGAGTTTTCCAAACCTGTGTTCCTAAGGCATCATTTCTGGGATTCAAAAATGTTTTTTCCATTTTTAGTCAAATTGAGAACAAGCTCATCCACTCACTGAATCTTAAGGTGTGGATGAAATGGTGTTCTCTTTGTAAGAAATATTAATGTTTTTTGGATAAGAATTTCAATTATAGTCATCAATCTATAGGCAACATTCACCTCCTGAAAAGAAATTTTAAAAAGCTTTCTGCTTTGCTTCCTTTGGCACTTCCACATGGAAGTTTATATATCAGCCAATCATATTGTAGAATTGTGGAGGAAATCTCATCAATTCTTCCTCCTCCCTTCCTTCCTCCCTCCCTCCCTTCCCCCCCTTTCTTCCATCCTTCCTTCCTTCTTCCTTCCTTCCGTCCTTTCTTTTACATTTAATCCAATATCCGTTGGAATACCAATGAATAGGCACTAGACCCTAGAAGGACTGATAGTCATATACAGTGTGCAATTATGTACATCCAGCATCTGTTATGACTGGCTTATTCACATGTTTTATCAGTGGCCAAATATTCTATGAGCACGGATACTAGACATATTAGTCAACGACGTACTCAACATACGTAGTTTCTGCCCTCACAGAGTTTGTGCCTTGTGATCTTCCCAGGGACTTCCCATTTAAATAAGTGGTCCAGGGACTCTTTTAGGGACAGTAAACAGTTCCCAAGTATTAACTTGAAAAGCCAGTTGAGAAGCTAAACAACATAAGCTTTTCATCTTGTGTGTCTAGAATCTATTAAGATATCTTTTATGTCTTCAGAAGTGTGTGCTAAATTGTTATTCTCAGTATCACAAATTCTGTTAGATACAAAGGATATAAGAAATATCCGGTCCACACCAGAACATAAAAAGGTAAATGAAAATATGACAACCTGCTGGCAAGGATATTTCCTACCTAAAGGGATATAGGATTGGGGAAGTTTAGTCGTAATTAAAAATAAATACAATTATAGCAGTTATTGTTCTAAGCCCCAATTTATTTATCTGAAAGATGGGGTTAATAGTATTAGCACTTTCCATAGTTTTGGGTATTAAATAAGATGATCCATGCAAAATGTTTATCATGGTGCCTGTCCAATTACTAGTACTCAATGAAAGTTATGTATTACTAGTCTACTTCTACCAACACCACTGCTATTACTACCCATCAAAGTAATTAAAGAGTAGCTTCAAACAACATAATACAGAGTTGAGGACTCCCAAGAACAATTCAGATGTCCACCTTCCACTTTTTTGTGCTGGATGTTTGATCTCCATCATAAGTCAAGCAGGCAGTTCTTATTTCTACAAGATATTGAGTTATGCCAGAAAGCCTATAATTTTTATAATCATGACTGATGGTTTAATGAGCTTAATGGAAAGAATTTTTGTCCCATAGCACACAAACGTTCACTAATAAAATCTATGTAAATATTTTTATTTCTCAAATCCCCTACATTTTTCTCTATCACTAGTGATTCTTTCTCTTCTAACTCTGTACAATGTCCACATCTGGGTTTCCCTTTCCACTCCTATGCAGAATAATCTCTCTCTGGACCCAAACTTGAATATCACATATCTAAATTTTCTCTTCACCAAGAGACCTTACAATCAACAGGGTGTCTTTGGCTTAGAAGGAAGTTCTTTTGCTGTTGACTGTGGTTTATTAAAGTATTACATCCAAAGAGAAATGATGATATTTTCTCCATGATAAATTCTAAGCCAAGAGGATATACAATTTTCTCCACATCATTTTACCAAGTAGGAGAAATTTGAAAAGGAGTTAATCAGTGGTGGTGAATGCCTTATAGGAGTTTTTGAACTGAGAAAATGTCATTGAATTTGGTGATTAGATAGCTGATCTTTGATGGAATAGTTTCAGCATCGTCTTGGAGGCTGAAAAATCAGATTGTGATATTTCTTCATCAAAAAAAAAATGTGTCTTTTCTGCTTCCAAATCTTTGTGATAATGTTGTAGTTTTAGAGCCAAAAAAAGAAAATGCTTAAGGGATGAACAGAAGGTAATTAAATGGATACAGGAGCCAAAATTATTTTTTCAACAAGTTTGCTAGCAAAAAAACGTGGTGGACCAAAGATTGCATAGTATCAAGGAGGAACTTTTTAAAGGAAAAATGGAAATGATGAGACTGAAGATGAGAAAGTAATGAAGTGGAAGGCAAAGGTGAGAAAAAAAAACCTTTGGAAAGTATTTTTTATACTGAGCTAGGAGGGGAAAACGTAAGAAAAGATACATATGTTGAGAAGCTTTGGAGGTGGCACAATCAGTGGAGTTACGGAGAAGTATTGGGGTGGCCAGCAAACTGAGAGGAATTGGCATCAAGTCTTGTACATTCTCCAGACTTTCGGGTGAGTAAGGGGAGCTTTTAAAAAATCTGGTATGAAGAATAAACGCTAGTAGGAGGAAAATGATAGTGGATTTTCCTGGTGCCCCATCCAGGTCCTCTTCACCGGTTGTGTACCCAGCCCCGGCTGCTGTGAATATTGGCTGCTGAATACTCACAGCTGTACCCTTGCCTAGAGTATGACCACCCCCTTCACTGCAGACCGCAACAGGCATTGACAGAGACATACAAAGAGACCCACTGCCTTGACTCAAGGTAGCACCAACTGCGTGGGTGCAATTCATGATCCAGGGCTTTGCCAAGTAGCCTCCAGGTGAAACCCATCCTTCCTTAGATTTTCTAACCTGCCCTATCTTGCCTCCCCACAACTTTACTCCTGAGGGTATTACATTTAAGAAATAACTGGAACAAGAGTCTCCGTCTCAGGCTCAGCTTTAAGGGGACAGCAAAGGTATGAAGGTAGGCAGGGCTAATTTATGGTAGAGGCTAATTTGGCAGGGTACTGTGGTGGTTGTTGGATCTTTGTTTTATCTTACTTTTCTAGCTGCCCTCAGCAGTCAGAAATGGGAGCAGTGAAAGCAGCTGGTAGGTTGACAGAGTGCAATGAAAAGTAATTGATTGTTCTTGAGAGGATAACTTTGACATACCTGACCATGAAATAAAAGCTGGGAGGGAAGATGTGAAATCCAAAGGTAGAGCTGGAAGGTAAGAGGGCTAAAATGAGAGAGCAGAAACTCTCTCTCTCATGTTTATATTTGCTCTTCGCCTCTACCCACATATTCTCTGCAGTCCTTCAAGATTCTTTGGCCCTGAACCTCCAATAATCCTGTATACCCCAGAGAAGCAAGGTCATGCCTTTGGGAAATGACAGTCTCATCTGTCTTCAGCAAATTTATAGACCACCCTTTACCCCAGGAAAGATGAAGTTATGTGTATGCAGCCTGATGTAGTAAATATATTTGAAAACATCTGACAGTTAACTGGGCCAGTTAACGGAGCACAAGAAAATATCATCATCGATTCTTGTTCTTAGTCTTCTATCTTTTATATTAAATGTTTGATGATTAAACGAATATGATCCTTCCATTGGGTTGAGTTTCTCAGATATTCTAATGAATTCAATCCAAAGCAAGTATAGCCTATTCAAAAATATATCCTCACCCCTCTCTCACCTCTCAAGTCAGGGCTCTTCTGGGAGGAAAAAAAATGATCTGGCTTGACTGGGTATTAATAGTATGTGCAGGTTTTTTTTTTGGACAAAATGAGGTCAGTATTCTCATATCTCAATATCTATACAAGGATCATTTCCCTCTGATTGTTAAGAGCACTTATGCACGAGATTATACACTGCAACGTGGGAGTTTTGAAAGCATATTAGAACAGGAATCTGGATGCCAAGGTTTTAATCTCAGTTTTATCATTGATTAGCTACAAACTGAAGCAATTCCTGTACTGTCCAAAGTCTTAGTTTAGTCATTGACCAATTAAGAAATGTTGGTCCCTTTCAGAACTTAAAATTAATTGATTGAGTATCTGTGAAATGCTTATTCTGGGTGAGCACTTGAGGAGTTGTGCAAGCACCACACTTGGGATTTTTGCTCTCGAAAAGCACACTGTTCAGAAAGATGCTGTGTAAGTAGGAGGTGGGTCAAACTAAGGACCTGAATTTTTGGAAGGGACCTGTGAAAGTACTTTGAGGGGAGTACAAGGTGTTTCAGGCATATGAGGTGACAGGGAAATGAGCATAGAGATAGCGTCGGCAGGAAAACTACCAACTATGCCTCTCCTGAAGTCCTGAAACATACTTCTAAAAAACTGCAAATACAGGGGCTTCCCTGGTGGCGCAGTGGTTGAGAGTCCGCCTGCCGATGCAGGGGACGTGGGTTCGTGCCCCAGTCCAGGAAGATCCCGCGTGCCGCGGAGCGGCTGGGCCCGTGAGCCGTGGCCGCTGAGCCTGCGTGTCCGGAGCCTGTGCTCCGCAGCGGGAGAGGCCACAATGGTGAGAGGCCCGTGTACAGGAAAAAAAAAAAAAAAAAAAAACTGCAAATACATCTCATAATGTAATACAAACCGGACTCAGATTAATGACTGAGAGATGTCACTGAAAGACTAAAAAAGATTTTATAATCTGATGTTTTATTTATTTATATTTTATTTATTACTATCAAGTATTAGCAGATTTTCCTCTCTCAGGTACAAGAATGTCATCCTAACTGTTCGTACTGCCAGTCAATCTACTATACTTAGTGTAAATAAAATATAGAGAAGATGTTTAATTTCTATTGAATTATGTTTACCATTGGGATTTTTTGATGATTTACATAAAACTTAAAGTATTTATCGCAAAACACAATTGTGGATTTTTTTACACATTTCTGAAGGAGCACATTTTACTTATTGCATTTAGGAAAAACATTTTTACTCAAGAGCTGAGTCATATTTGGTAGATTTTTTTATAAATAGAATCTGTTGCTAAAATGGTATCTTAAACAGAAATGGAACTAAAAAATTAAACACTGGAGACGAAAAAGGAAGTGCTGCAGAAAGTTTTCTTTGACATTTGCTTATCCCTAGGCCTTAAGAAAACGCTTGGGAAATAGTAAGACACGAAATTGTGTCCTTCAACTTATGTGGTTGAGTGAACGTCAATATGGTATGTTCTTTTAAGAAAATTTCGAAAAGGCAGACTTATTTAAAGTATCACAAAAGGACTTCTACCTTTTTGTATCTTGAATATGATGTGGTTTTGGTGAGAATAAAAAGTACAGTTCATTCAAATTATACCAGGTGGAGTGAGGCAAACAAAGAGATAGTAGAAAACATTGTCCTGGATGTGTGTCTAAGCTAATTGGGGAAAACAGCGTGTCAGATCATAAATGCTGCATTTTGTGGTACAACCACTACAGAAGCACAGGAACAGGACTTCATGGGACTGGATTGGTCAGGGAGACTTCAGGAAAGAAGTTCAGTATTTTAGGGTTGTTAAAAAATATGACTTGATTGGATAAAATGGAAAAGAATGGCAGATACATATGCAGACCTCAGGATTGTAAATGGTGGAGTGCGCCAAGAGAGGCTCTAAATTCTAAAGGTTAGGATTTCATAGAGTTGGCAATAGTTGCCATCGTTTATCCCTTAACGTATGCAGTGAACAGTGTTGTTGTCTTATCTATTTTAATCACTTAATAGGCTTATTATTATTCCCACTTTTCAGATGGAGAAGCAGAGGCTCAGAAAGTGTTTCAGTTGTTTTAGTTCTCACAGCTAAGAAACAATGAAGCCAGCTTTTGATTCTAAATATATCTGGCTCCAGTCCTAATTTATTTATTTTGTGGTTTATTCTGTGGCTTCTTTTTCAAGATTCTTAAAGCAAAGTAGAGCTGTGTTATATTCATAGGTAAGAAAGATTACTTTTTTAGTGATGAGGTTGGTGAATTAGAGGGGGAAAACAGACAAGATTAGGATATCACGTAGAATACTTTGGCTGTAATTCTGATCTTTCCATTTGATTTTTTCTTACTGTTTCTATCTCTCTGCTGAAATTACCTATCTAATCTTGTACGTAGTCTACCTTTCCCATTGGAGACTTTAACATATTAATCATAGTTATTTAATTTATTTATTTAAAATTTTTATTGGAGTATAGTTGATTTACGAAGTTGTGTTAGTTTTGGGTGTACAGCAAAAAGATTCAGTTATACATATATTTACATATATCCACTCTTTTTTAGATTTTTTTCCCATATATGACATTACAGAGTATTGAGTAGAGTTCCCTGTGCTATGCAGTAGGTCCTTATTAGTTATCTATTTTATATATATATTAGTGTGTATATGTCAATCTGAATCTCCCAATTTATCCCTCCCCCACTTACCCCCTAATCATAGTTGTGTTAACTTCCCTGTCTCACACTTACCACTTTTATGTCATAGCTGAGTCTTGTTCTGATGATGGCTTTATCCCTTCAGGCTGTATTTTCTTGCCTCTTTTGCATGCCTTGGAATTTTTTGTTTGACATGTATGGGAAGGTAGATACTAAGGTAAATAGGCCTTTCGAGTGGGAATTTGAGTTAAACAAGTCAGGAGTTTTTGCTATGTTTGAAGTACATCGTTGATGTGAGCACCAGAAGCTGCCACTTTCTCCAGCAACTTTCTCCCTTTTTGGCTTCTGAGCTTCCCTTTGTGTAGCTCTCCCGGCTGTACCAGAGGTTTGTTAGCATGGTGGCCAGGTGTTCTGATTAAATCTCCATCTCTGGTGTGCATAGAGGGCTTGTATCTTAGGAACATGACCTTCACAAGAGTTTCTGTCCTTCTCCAGGGACAGAGGTTTTTCCCTTCTGCCCACTAGAATGGGCATCCTCCAGTGTTCTCTGTTTGTCCTTGAGATACTCTCCATGGAGATTAAAGGCTCTTTTAGTCCCCCTTAAGAGAAACAGGGAGATTGATTCTGAGCAGAGCACCCTTCCTCTAGCTGAAATGGAATTTTACCTATGCCCTCAGGTGATATCCCTTCCCCTGCAGATTGCGCCTTTTGCTCAATAAGGGAGAAGGGTCTGGATGGGTTTTAAGGCAGCAGCTGCTTTTCATGTTCCCCTGCTAGTACCTCTCCTGCCCAGGAGAGCCTGCAGGAAAGCATGTAGAAGGGTGGGAACCTTCCTCTGTCTTCAGCAATGAGGAGTTTCACACTTTGATTCTCGCCCAGCAGTTCCTCGGAATTTCTAGTTTAATGTTCCTACCGACTTAACATGATGTCCAGAAGTAGCTTCCTCAACATGTAAGCAATTACTTAGCTCCTGTGTTTCCCGGCAGGCGTGGTCTGTCTTCAGGGTGTCTGTTTGTCCTGTGATGAATGTGTTCTCTAATGGGTTCATGAAAAGTCATTAATTTGTTGCATACCCATCTTGTTTTGTTTTTATAAGTTTGAGAACCTTTCTTTTTCAGCTCACTACACGTCTAGGTTGAGCTTGATGTCCTCTGACCATTTACTTTTAACCTATTTGGACCTTCTATTTAAAGTGGAGTTCTTTTAGGCAACATAGAGTTGGGTATTGTTTTTTTTAATCCAGTCTGACAATCTGCCTTTTGATTGCAGTGTTTGGGCTATTAACACTTATGATGATTGTTGGTAAGATTAGGTTTAAGTTTACAACCTTCCAAATTGTTTTCTTTGCCACATTAATCCTGTGTTTCATTTGTTCACCTTTTCTGTCTTCTTTTGAGTTAATTCTTCTGGATTAATTATATATTTATAGTGACTCTGTTTTATCTTCTTTGTTTGCTTTTTAAATATAATTTTTTGTTTTGTTATTTTAGTCATTGCTAAGGCTTTTAAACTGCCAGGCAAGTTGACAATTGGCCTTTAAAATGCGTTAAAAATCCAGCTGTTTTCTTCTTACCTGTTTTCTCCAGTGACTCCTCCCTCCTTTGCCAACTCTGCCAAAGATGAAATTAGTTGTGTGTCCCATTTTTCCAAGGAGGGGCCGTCACTCTTCTGATTATAGTTCATTGTTTCCTTTGTGACATCAACTATGTGATGGGCTTAAAATAATCAGGATTTTGTAGGTTATCCAACTTGTTCTTATCAGAGTGAGAAAGATTTTCTTTGGTGAATTTCTACACCTCAACTGGAAGCAGAACTCTTTCAATTAGTCACTCTATTGACTCTCTTTTCATTAACCCATCATCTTTTCAATCTATTCCATAGCGGCTGTTTGGGAATTTTTTCCCTCTGATTTATTCATCTTTTCATTAATTCAACAGATTTTATTGAGTGCTGAGGATCTAAGGATGCAGTGCTGAATCAATACAAATAAGTAAGCAATTCCAATCAATATTAAGCACTGTAACTGAAGAATTCCTGGGTGTTAGTAGAACGGTCCAGAGCTTGATGGGAGCAACATGTAACTGAAAGCATAGTGTGTCAGGTGTGACTTTATAGAGAAAATTACATGTAAATTAATACCTGAGGAGGAATTACTCAGGTGAAGAGGGAGTGGGTGCAGTGTCCAGCATGTCTAAAACATTGAAATGTTTTAGAAAGCATAGAAATGAGGAAAAATATGGCTATTTCCAGAAAGAAATGAAATATGGTTGGAGTAAAGCACATTTACAGAAGAAGAAGACCAAAGAGTAGCAAAAGATGGGGTTAATGTATAACCACAGGCCACATCGTAAAAGGGAAATTAAGCCAAGTGTTAAAGAGTATGGGCTTTAGCAACAAAGAGAGTACATTTGATTGAACTTGGCAATAGCAGTATATGAGCCTGTTTCTTCTTGCCACATGTTTTTCTCCCCTATTCTTTATCCTGCTTCTGATATGAATCCCCATTGACTTTTATTTATTTATTTTACATCTTTATTGGAGTATAATTGCTTTACAATGGTGTCTTAGTTTCTGCTGTATAACAAAGTGAATCAGCTATATGCATACCTATATCCCCATATCTCCTCCCTCTTGCGTCTCCCTCCCACCCTCCTTTTCCCACCCCTCTAGGTGGTCACAAAGCACCGAGCTGATCTCCCTGTGCTATGCGGCTGCTTCCCACTAGCTATCTATTTTACATTTGGTTGTGTATATATGTCCATGCCACTCTCCCATTGACTTTTAGTTCCAAATGAGGAATACTTAAAACCAAGAAAAGAGTAGTTGGAAGAAGTAATGTTTTCAAATGACCGCTCTGTGTAGTGACCCCAAGAGGACTGAAAAAATGGTGGAAATATTTTACGGTGAAACTGGCAAAATAGGTTAAAGAAAGCTGACAGTGGAATTAAAAAAAAAATTGTAGTAAAAAACACATAGATTAAATTTGCCTTACTGACCTTTGTTTTTTTTTTTTTTTTTTTTTTTTTGCGGTACGCGGGCCTCTCACTGTTGTGGCCTCTCCCGTTGCGGAGCACAGGCTCCGGACGCGCAGGCTCAGCGGCCATGGCTCGCGGGCCTAGCTGCTCCGTGGCATGTGGGACCTTGCCGGACTGGGGCACAAACCCGTGTCCCCTGCATCGGCAGGCGGACTCTCAACCACTGCGCCACCAGGGAAGTCCCTTACTGACCATCTTTAAGTGCACAGTTCCGTACTGTTAAATAAATTCACGTTTTAAACAGTTCTCTAGAAATTTTTCATCTTGCAAATGTGAAACTCCACACTTATTAAACAACTCTCCCTTTACCCAGGCCCTGATAACCTCCATGCTACTTTCTGTTTCCATGAATCCAACTCCTTTAAAGTCATCATATAATCGGAATCATACAGTATTTGTCATTTTGTGACTGTAATTTCACTTAGCATAATGTCCTCTAGGTTCATCCATATTGTAATATGTGAACAGGACTTCCTTTTTAGGGATGGATAATATTCCGTTGTTTGTAGAAACCACCTTTTGTTTATCTATTCATCTGTCAATGGACATTTGTGTTGTTTCCAACCTCCTGACTATTATGAAGGGTGCTATGAACATGAGTGTATAAATATCCCCTTGAGACCCTGATTTTAATTCTTTTTAAATTGGGTTTAAATCCCATTAGTAGGATTGCTAGATCATATAGTAGTTCTACCTTTTATTTTTTGCGGACCCTTTGTTCTGTTTTTCATATTGGTTGTGCCATATTACAATCCCAGCAACAGTGCACAAAGATACTAATTTCTCTACATTCTTGTCAACACTTGTTACTTTCTGAGCTTTTTTATTTTTTACTAGAAATCCAAGTGGATGCGAGTTGATACATCATTGTGGTTTTGATTTACATACCTCTGATGATTAGTGACGTTGAGCATCTTTTCATATGCTTGTTGCCTATTTGTATATCATTTTTGGAGAAATGTTTATTCAGATCCTTTGCCCAGTTTGAAAATAATGTTATTTGATTTTGTTGTTGAGGTATAGGAGTTCTTTATATATTTTGAATATCAGTCCCTTATCGTATATACAATTTGCAAAGATTTTCTCCCACAGGTTGCCTTTTCTGTTAGTTATGTCATTTGATGCACAAAAGTTTTTAAGCTTGATGTAGTCCTGTTTGTCTATTTTTGCTTTCTGTTGGCTGTGTTTTTGGTGGTAATAATTTCATAGATGGGACAAGTCCAACATTGTGAAGTTTTTCACTTATGTTTTCATCTAGGAGTTTTATAGTTTTAGATCTCAAATTTAGGTCTTTAATCCATTTTGAGTTAATTTTTGTGTATGATGTAAGATAAGGGCCCAACTTTATTTTTTTTGGGTGTAGTTATCCAGTTTTTCCAACATTATTTGTTGAAGAGACTGTCCTTTCCCAACTGAGTGGTCTTAGCATCATTGTTGAATGTCATTTGACCATGTATGTGAATGTTTATTTCTGAGCTCTCTATTCTATTCCATTGGTCTAGTTATCTGTCTTTATGACAGTACCACAGTGTTTTCATTACTATGGCTCTGTAATATGTTTTTAAATGAGAACGTGTGAGGAATGATAGGGATTGCATTGAATCTGTAGTTTGCTCTGGGTGATAATATCTTATCAATATTAAGTTCTTCCAATCCATGAGCCCAGAATGTCTTTCCATTTATTTTTTTCCTTTTAATTTCTTATTTAATGTTTTGTAGTTATTAGTGTACACGTCTTTCACCTCCTGGGTTAGGTTTATTCCTAAGTATTTTATTCATTTTGATGCTATTTTAAATGGAATTGTTTTCTTAATTTCTTTCTTGGATTGATTATTGTTAGTGTGTAGAAATACAACTGAATTTTGTATGTGGATTTTGTATCCTGCAACTTTACTGAATTCATTGATTAGTTCTAACATTTTCTGGTGGACTCTAGGGTTTTCTATACTTAAGGTCATATCGTCTGTGAATAGAGATAATTGTGCTTCTTCCTTTCCACTTAGGATACCTTTTATTTCTTTTTTATGCCTAAGGGTTCTGACTAGGACTTTCAGTACTACGTTGAATAGAAGCAGTGGGAGTGGGTATCTTTGATTTATTTCAGAGCTTAGAGCTTTCATTCTTTCATCATTGGTATGATGTTAACTGTGAGATTTTCCTATATGACCTTTATTATATTTAGGCAGTTAGCTTCTATTCCTACCATGTTGAATATTTTTATCATGAAAATGTATTGAATCTTATCAAATTTTTTTTTGCATTAGCTGGGAGAATGTGGTTTTTGTCCTTTATTCTCTTATTGTGGTGTACTATGTTGTTTGATTTTTGTATATTGAATGATTCCTGCATCCAGGAATAAATCTCACTTGGTCATACTATATACTTCTTTTAATGTGCTGTTGAATTCAGTTTAATAATATTTTGTTCAGGATTTTTGCATCAATATTCATCAGGGTTATTGGTGTGTAGTTTTCTTTTCTTGCAATATCTTTGTCTGACTTTGGTATGAAGGTAATGCTGTTCTCATAGAATGAGCTTATAAGTGTTCCCTCCTCTTCAATTTTTTGGAAGGAGTTTCTGGAGGATTTGGTATTAATTCTTGCCTAAATGTTTGGTAGAACTCTACAGTGAAGTCATGTGGTCCTGGGCTTTTCTTTGTTGGGAAGTTTCTTATTACTGCTTCCATTACTTACATATTATTGGTCTGTTCATATTGTTTAGTTCTTCATGATTCAGTCCTGGTAGGTTGTGTGTTTCTAAGGATGTATGCATTTCTTCTAGGTTGTACAAACTTTGGTATATAATTGTTCATAATATTCTCTTTTAGTCCTTTCTATTTCTGTGGCATGAGTTATGATGTCCTTTTTCGTCTGATTTTTGTTATTTGGGTCTTCTCTGTTTTTTCTTAGTTAATCTAGCTAAGAGGTTATCAATTTTGTTGATCTTTTCAAAAAACCAACTTTTATTTTTTAGAGTTTTGTTGACTTTTTTCTACAGTTTTTCTATTCTCTTTTAAAATTATTTTTGCTTTTATCTTTATTATTTCCTTCCTTCTACTAATTTGCTTTGTTTGTTTTCTAGTTTCTTGAGGTGTAAAGTTAAGTTGTTATGAGATCTTTCTTTTTCTTTAATGTTCATATTTATAGTTGTATACTTCCTTCTTAACACTGCTTTCACTGCATCCCATTGGTTTTGGTATGTTGTGTTTTCATTGTTACTTATCTGAAGTATTTTCTAATTTCCCTGTGACTTCTGCTTTCATCCATTTGCTGATTAATAGTGCATTGTATAATTTTCACCTAATTGTGGATTTTCTAGTTTTCCTTGAACTATTGATTTTTAATTTTATTTCATTGTGATCAGAAAAGATACTTTGTACAATTTTAATTTTCTTGAATTTGTGAAGATATGTGCTCTGACATATGGGCTGTCATAGAGAATGTTCCATGTGCACTTGGGAAGAATGTATATTCTGCCGTTGGGTAGAGTGGTCTGTAAATGACTGTTAGTTTCGATTGGCCTATAGTGCTGTTCAAGTCCTCTATTTCTTTATTTATTTCTGTCTGGTTGTTCTATCCATCATTGGCAGTGGGATATTGAAGTCTCCTACTAGTATTTTGTTGCTATCTATTTCTCCCTTCAATTCTGTCAAAGTTTGCTTCATATATTTACAAGCTCTGAAGTTTGTTGCCTAAATATTTTAATTGTTGTATCTTTTTAGTGAATTATTACTTTTATTATTATATATCCTTTCTCTTATAGTATTTTTTATTTAGAAGTCTATTGTGTCTAACATTAATATAGCCACTTTTGCTGTCTTTTGATTATCATTTGCTTGACGTATTATTTTCCATCTTTTCATTTTCAGCCTATGTGTGTACTTAGATCTAAAGAGAGTCTTGTAGACAGTAGATAGTTGGATTCTGTTTTTTATCCAGTCAGCCAATATATGTTTTTGATTGAGGAGTTTAATCCATATATATTTAATTACTGATAAGAAAGGACTTGCTACTGCCATTTTGTTTTTTTCTGTAGATCTTGTAGCTCTTTGTCTCCCCTTTCTTCACTTATTGCCTTTCCTTGTGTTTTGGTGATTTGGAACAGTGATGTTCCCTTCTCATTTCTTTCTGTGAATATTCTATAGATATTTTCTTTGCAATTACCATTGCAATTGCATAAGACATTGTAAATTTATAGCACCCATTTTAAACTGATAACAACTTAACTCTAATTGCACACAAAGATTCTACTTCTTACAACTCTATTCCCTCCACTTTATGTTATTGATATCACAAATTACATCTTTATATTTCATATCCATTAACATGAGTTATGTCATTTTTAAGTGTTTTGTCATTTAAATTATATGCACCAAAATTGCAATAGTACAGATTACTGTATTTGTCCATGTATTTTCCTTTACTGAAGAAACTTATATTTTTGTATGGCTTTTGTTTTGCTGTCTACCATCCTTTCATTACAACTTGAAAGACTCCTTTTTGCATTTCTTGTAGAGCAGATCTAGTGGTAATAAACTCAACTCCATCAGCTTTTGTTTCTTAATTTCTCCTTTATTTTTAAAGGGCAGTTTGGTCAGATATGGTGTTCATGCTTGAACGTTTCCTTTTTTCTTTCAGTACTTTGAACATATCATCTTACTCACTTCTGATTTACTAAGTTTCTGCTGAAAAATCCACTGGATAGTCTTATGGACTATCCTTTGTATGTGACAAATAACTTTTCTTTTTTTGCTTTCAAGATTCACTCTTTGTCTTTGACTTTAGACAGTTTGATTATATTATGTCTCAGTATGACTCTTCTTGGGTTTTTTTTTTAGTTGGAGATTTTTCAGTTTCTTCAATCTGTATGTTCATTTCTTTTCTCAGATTTGGGAAGTTTTCTGCCATGATTTCTGTAAAGTTCTCTTCCACAGTCTCTCTCTCTCTTCACCTGAGATTCTCATAATGTGTGTATTCATCCCCTTGATCGTATCCCATAAGGCCCTTAGTCACTCTTTGCTTTTCTTTATGCTTTTTTGTTTTTACTCTTCTGACTTGTTGATTTCAAATGACTTGCCTTCAAGTTTGCTGATTCTTTCTTTTGCCTGATCAAGTTTGCTGTTGAACACATCTAGTGAATTTTTCAGTTTAATTATTGTCATCTTCAGTTCCAGAATTTCTGTTTGGTTCATTTTTATAGTCCATCTGTTTGCTTATTTTCTCATTTTGTTCATCCATCATTTTCCTGATTTCATTTAGTTGTCTGTTTTTTGTTTTGTTTTTTAGCCACATTGAACATTTTTATGACAGTTAATTTTTTTCTTAGGCATCTCATAGATCTACATTTCTTTAGGGTTGGTATCTGAAGTTTATTTTGTTCCTTTGATTGGGCTTCCCTGTTTCTTTGTATGCCTTGTTTTTTGTTTTTGTTTTTCTGGGATTATTGGATATTTGAAAGAACAGCCATCTCTCACAGTCTTTGCATATTGGCTTCTTGCAGGGAAAGGCATTCATCAGTCAGCTGGCTGGAAATTCCAGTATTTCTCAAACATTTTCTCATCTGTTGCTCTCACTGGTGTCTGCCTGTGCAACTGTACCTCTAACATGCTGCTCACTTTTGTTTTCAGCATTGTCTCAACTCTGGCACTCACCTGTTAGTGGTCTGAATCAGGTGAGACAGAAAATACTGCTTTACGTAGACCCCAGGCAAACCTGAATGTTGGATGCAGGGTCTATTCCTTTGTTTCTTTCTTGAGGGAGGAGCCTCGGTATGGTGGCTTCCTATTGGTTGCTTCACACTATGCTGCATAGGGAGAGGAACACAAAGAGTATGCCAAACACTGCAAATTTTTCTGCACTTTTCATTGGAATTCATTCTTAGTTTTACAATGGCCAGGGTGCTATACTTCTCAGTGGATCTCTAGAGTTCTCACAGATATATTCTGGGCCATATATTGTTGTTAATTTGATATGTCTTTGGGGAAAGGATGGCCTGTAGCTTCCTAGTCCACCATTGTGCTGATGTTCCCAGAGGGAATTTTATATCTTGGTAAGAGGTTGAATGTTGTTTCTGTGAAAATAAAGGATCAGGAGAAAGTTCTATAGAATGAAGTAAAAAGATTCAGTCATAATTGAAGAATGGGTATTCTAGTCCAACACTCAATTTCTAGATGAGAAAATGAAGGAAATTAAATGATTCTTCCAAGGTGGCTAGTGGCAGAAGCAGGTATGTGACTCCAGTTTTTCTTCCTTTTGTCACATGTTGTATGGCAGCATAAATAATGCTTTGTGTACAGTGATTATAATAAGTGGTAAATAAATTTTAACTTTGGAGTTTTATTGTTTAAAACAACCTGTTAAATATGATTATCAAAAGTTCAAATTACAAACTTTATCGCATATGATTCACCTCTCTAGGAAATCCCTCTGGTTATTGCATCATCTCAACAACTGTGGATAGTAGATTTTCCATTTTAAGTGCATTAAAAATGCACTTCTTAGTTTATTTCAATGGCTTCTCTAAGACATTTGGGACTTCCCCTTTCTGATATAGTTCATATTTTTTAGTGTTCATTACTAATAACTGAAAGGCATAGGGCTAGGATTCTGAGAAGCAGAATTATCATCAGATGATTAGATCACTAATTAAATTTTTTTAAAAAACCTCTTTTCATAGCCAGGAATAATAAAAGATCTTTTATAGAATAGCCACTTCAAGCACAAAAAGTCATGAAGTATAGTGAATAGAGGCCTGGAAGGGCAAGAAGGGAAAGCAGACATTTGGAAATTCCTAACAATCACATGCATCTAGAAATTATGTTATACTAATAGTATAGTGTAGCCTGATAAATATTATATTTATTTATAAATACTATATTTATAGCCTGGTAAATAATCAGGCTCATCTAAGTCTTGGAAAGATAGTTTGTATACAGGAAAATTGTAGTACGTGATAATATATTAGGGATTTTGGTGAATAGGAGGTTTCAGATGTGTGGTCCTGTTTAGTTTAGTAAAGATTATAGGAAAGAGAGCTCTACATTGATGAGAATCGTCCTGGAAAATGAAGGAGGGGAAGCTTAAGCTGAATCATGAGAGATGGTTTGTATTTAGATACTAAGAAAGGAGTGCTGGCCATTTCAAATGTAGCAAGCGAAATGGCTACAGGTACCAGTTAAAAATAGTCATTGCCTTTGTGAATGATGACAAGAACTGTAGCCTAATTTGATTGGCATGTTTGGGGTAGTCGAGGATATAAATGTGAAGATGTATAGTGGGGGCAATAGAGAACGTTAAGGCTAAATGGGAGAACTTGATTTTTTTTTGGAAGGAATCAAAGCTTTATATTTGAAAAAAATGTTCAGAGAACATGGCTAATTAATTAAGATTTGACACACGCATACATATATATACACACACACAATTAAAACAACACCTTTAACTGCATAATATGGGGAACAGGAATAGTAAGGATGTTGCTAGCTTGAAAAGTGGGAAAAAAGCCCAGCAATAATGAAATAAATGAGAATAGGTGAAACCTCCCCACATAGTTTACAAAAGTACTAACATTTATTATTTTCTTTATATTTGTAGGCTGGGTAACTCGGAGTAATTAAGAAATAGCATGATGTGAATCTGAATTAGGATTTTGGAAATGAGGATTGAGGAGCTTCAATGATATGGAAATCATTATTAATTGGTTCATTAATTCGCATTATGATACTATATTTTATCTCAATCTATTTATTCATAGAAGATGTATAATCATAACAGCATTACTCAACTTTTAATATACAAAGTTTCAATGCTTTCATGTGTTGAAATCTGTTATAAGTTTATAATACTGAACCATAATTATAGATGACAATACTCCAAAAATACAAAGTATAAGCATTTATTAGTAGTATTACATCTATCATTCTAAATATTGTGAAACAAATATGTCTACCTTTAATGAATATTTTAAAATAACATTTCTAACTACATTACAAAGTTTTAATTCCATATACGGTTAAGCACACCCTAGCCAGCTGTCAATAGGTATTTTCTTTTATATGTTCTAGTTTGTCTAAGGACTTCTCACTATATGTTTCATTATATACTTAATAGCAGTTCATTTAAGATGTAGTTTGGTAGTATTGTGGAAATATAACTAAAAACATAATCTCCTCTCAACCCAGAAATCTTCTCTACAAAGATAGGAAGGAAAGAAAACAATTTTTATTTCTGAATAAGCATTAAACCAGAATGTGACATGCATCACATATAATCCACTAAAAAGAGTTCAGGGATTATAAAGAAATCTTGCTCTTTTATGTAACCAAGCAGATACACCCACTGTACAGATTTTCTCAAGATAAACAAAACCAGTCTTCATTTAAGAGGACTTCAGCACCATTTATTCATTATAAATTTATTTGTTAATTGGAGTGACCATCTGTGTTAGTTAATTGGCTTTATCTACAGGAAAAAATGAACTTTTCATACCTCTATAATGGAAGGTAGGTTTGCAATTTGGAGAGAGGCAGCGTTGGCTGAAGTTAGGCTGCAAGGCTCCCATGGGAACTGGCAGGTAGGGGTACCATCCTGGATGATTACATTCCAAAGAGATGGTTCCCAGGCACTTGAGGAATGCAGTCCTAGGCAGTGAAACTGGAAAGAGGCTTATTTAGCTTTTAAAAAGATTTACATACATTTCAAAGATATTGAGAAAGAATTTACAAGTTTTCTAAAGTACATATTCTAAGAAAAGATGGGGGGAGATGAGTCTCTTCCCTTGTTTTTAAATGGGAGAATTAAGCCTCTTATTTTAAATTTTTACTTACCCTTACACTACCTAGAAGTCAAAATTTCATTTTGTAACAAATAGCTGGTTTCTAGTGAGTGCCAAAAAAAGTCATAATCTTATGGTGAAACATTAATTATAAAATAGAACAAAAGCCATATGCTATAGTAGGATTAAGAATGCTGATTTCAAAGTCATCTAAGGCTAGCCTAAATTGCTTCACAGTGGGGTTTTATCATTCAAGTAAAGGAATATATTTAAAGTAGAATGAAAAAAAAACGTATTACTCGTACCTCCAAAGACATTTACACCTAGGATCTATCAACATTATCTACATTCTTGTCAAAATACATATTTTAACATCAATGGTAGTTCTAGTTTTTGGTAATGAAAGACGGGGTTACTTAGATCAACTCTCCAACTAAAAATAATAAGAGTTGCTGGAAGAAATGTGTTATCAAAAAAGCATGTTATAAACCAGTGTGGAGTCAGAAAGACAACAAGGCCCAATATTTATATAAGAACCTGCTAGCAGAGATATAAACACTAAATCTATTTTTGCCTTCGGGGTATTTGCTCATGAATTTCTCTTGGGGTTTGGTTTTGATAGCATTACATAGCAAGAAAGACAGAAGTTAAGGCCCAGGACCTGACCAGGGTCTAGAGTCCTATAGAATTCATTTTCCCAGTAAATTTGGGTTCTCAAAGACCCACATCCTCTGGATAATGACATACTAGATTTAATTCCACTTTTTCCCACGTGCTCCTGAATCTGCAGGGACTTCATGGCTCTGAGGAAGACAGGAGAACAAGATGGAAAGGTGGAAATGAGTATTTATGACCAAGGACCTGCCTTTGTATAGATTTTCTCTCTGGATATGCTTAGTCCAGGGTTACCAAGGAATCGCACGACATGAGTTTTATGTGAGGTGATTCCTCACTCGTAGTAAGTCTGTGCACTTGGCAAAAGCATGTTTAAAGGGTTTCTGAAAGAGGGTCATGTGTCCTAGACCCAGAGAATGTTCACAAATAACTTTTCAAATCCAATGACTCTTAATTTTTAAAAAATTAAGTAATCACACTGAGAAACAAGGCATCGTGAATATGAATTAGCAGAACTCAACAAATTGCAACCCTCAGACATAAATTTTTAAATGACTGTGCTTACTCTGTTTAAATATATAATGTCAAATATCGAATCACTTGCAGGTACGATTTTATAAATGTGACATAGTAGGCTTGAAAAATAAACAGAATCTCTTTAAATGAATATCAAGATAACCCATATTAAAAAATTAATGGTTGTACGTAACAAGAGACTGAACACAGCAGAAGAGAGAACTGGGAGAAAGATTAAAAATAACAATTATCCAGATGCAGCACACAGAAAAAAAAGATGAAAAATTCAGAACCGAGGGTGAGACAGAAAACAAGTTCTCTTCCACATACGGGTCCCAGGCCAGCAACATGGTCTCATCCGAGTGCTTGCTTAAAATAAGAATTCCTGCTTCTTGGTTTTGGGCTCAACCACGTGTATTGTTTTGGCCAAAGTGCTGCTGGGAGAGAAGATTCAAGCAATGATATAAAATATGCTTTTACAGTGGGCCTCGCCTTCTTGCACCCCTGACATGAGGGGTCCATGAAATACGCTTCTAAAATTGTAGTCCCAAGCCAGCAGCGTCCGGCATGACTCAGGAACTTATTAGAAATGCAAGTTCTCTGGCCTCCACTGCAGACCTACTGAATCAGGAACCCTGGGGAAATCTCCGTGGACATATACTCCATCTTTATGAGATCATCACTGGGAAACAAATAGCTGTGGCTAACAATTCAATCTACTCTATAAAAGTAATGGGAAGTTGAAAGTAAAGACTGTAAAGAGAGAAGCTGAGTGAAGAGTCATCCCTCAAAAAAGCAAGTGCAGCTGTATTAATAAAGGCCAAAAGCAGACCTTAGTTCATGAATCTAGAGAGAGAAAGTTCAGTTCACTTGGAATATGTATCAATTCTAAGTATGTATACTTTAATAACATAGCCTCAGGTTTATAAGAATTGTTATTGTGTTACTGTCAATTTCTCCCTTTATATCTGTTAATATTTGCTTTATATATTTAGGTACTCCTCTGTTAGGTAGATGCATGTTTATGAATGTTACAACTTCTTCTTGGATTGACCCCTTAGTGTTATGTAATGCCCTTCTTCATCTTTTTTTATAGACTTTGTTTAAAGTCTATTTGATATGAGTATTGCTACTCCATCTTTCCTATTGTTTCCATTTGCATGGAATATCTTTTACCATCCCTTCACTTTCAGTCTGTGTGTGTCTTTAGCTCCGAAGTGAGTCTCTTATAGGCAGCATATAGATGGACCTTTTTCTATCCATTAAGCCATCCTATATTTAGTCCATTTTCATTTAAAGTGATTACTGATAGCTATGTACTTACTGCCATTTTGTTACTTATTTTCTGGTTGTTTTGTAGTTCTTCACTATTCTTTTCTCCTTTTAAGTCTCATCCCTGTGGTTTGATTTTCTTTTTTGTTATGTTTGGGTTTCTTTCTCTTGTTTTTTGTTTGTTTGTTTGTTTATCTATTGCAGGTTTTTGGTTTATTGATAAACTGATAGTCATTTAAGTTCAAACACATTCTAAAAGCTCTACATCTTTTATGTCCCTTGTCACACTTTGTGCTTTTGATACCATATTTTACATCTACATGTGTATTTCTTAACTACTTTTGTAGATATATTTTATTTCATGACTTTTGTCTTTTAACCTTTATACTAGCTTTTAAGTGATTGATCTAATGCATTTACTATATATTTGCCTTTACCAGTGAGATTTTTTTTCCCTTCATATATTTTCTTATTTCTTGTTATGGCCTTTTCATTTTCACTTAGAGAAGACCCTTTAACATTTCTTTGTAAGGCTGGTTTAGTGCTGCTGAACTCTTAGTTTTGCTTGTCTGGGGAACTCTTTTTATCTCTCCTTCAATTCTGAGTGATAACCTTGCCATGTAAAGTATCCATGGCTGTAGGTTTTTTCCTTTTATCACTTTAAATATATCATTTTACTCCCTTCTTACCTGCAAAGTTTCTTCTGAAAAGTCAGCTGATAGCCTAATGGGGGTTCCTTTTGTATGTGACTCTTTGTTTTTTTCTCTTGATGCCTTTAAAATTCTCTCTTTAGCTTTAAAATTTGCCATTTTAATTATGATATGTCTAGATATGGCTCTCTTTGGGTTCATCTTATTTGGGTCTCTCTGTGCTTCCTGGATCTGGATATATGTTTCCTTCCTCAGGTTAGGGAAGTTTTCAATCATTATTTCATTAAATCCATTTTCTGCCCCTTTCTCTCTCTTCTTCTTCTGGGATCGCAATTATGCAAATGTTAATATGCTTGATGTCATCTCAGAGGTCTCTTAAACTATCATCATTTTCTTAAAATCTTTTCTACTGTTCTCATTGGGTCATTTTCACTAACTGTCTTCCAAGTTGCTTATGCATTCTTTATAACCTAGTCATCTGCTGTTGATTTCCTCTAATGCATTTTTAAAATTTCAGTTATTGTACTCTTCAGCTCTGATTCATTTCTTTTATATTTTCTAATTTTTGTTGAAGTTCTCACTGTGTTATTTCATTCTTCTCCTGAATTCAGTAAGCATATTTATGACCATTACTTTGAATGCTTTATCAAGTAACCCACTTAGCTCTGTTTCATTTCTTCTTTCCCCGCCCTGGGGTTTGTCTTGTTCTTTTGTATGAAACATTTTCCTCTATCTTCTCACTTTGTTGGACTTTCTTTGTCTTTATGAAATTAGGCAAAACAGTTACTTACCCTGGTCTTAAAGCTGTGTCTTTGTGTAGGAGTGTCCCTATGCAGGCTGTGCCCAGTGGCTTTGGCACGAGGGCTGGAGCTGAAGCAACTGCAAGCTGGGGCTTTTTCCAGGGCACGTTAGGTTGTCAACTTGGCAGGATGGGCTGGATTCAAAGTCTGGCATGGGCTGGGGCTTCTCCTGGAGTGCACTGGTGGCCATCACCTTGGCTAGGCTGTCTGGAGCAGGGGACTAGAGCTGGAGCCCAGAGTGGTCTGGGGCTTCTCCCCTGATGCACTGAGGGCTGCCAGCTTGGTGGGGAGTAAGGATGGAGCTGGAGCCTGGTGCGGGCTGGGGTGCTGAGATGGTCTCAAGAGGCTGGCTAGAGTGCCTGCTGTTTTTTAATCTGTTGCCTCTTCTCTGGGACTTGGAGAGAGTAAGTCTGTTTGTGTGCCTTTTATGCGCAAAATCTCTGTTCTCTATAGTCCCCTGGCTCTCCTGGTCATAAGCCCTGCTTGTTTCCAAAACCATTTAAGGGGGCTTATCTTTCCAGTACTGGGCTCCAGGTCTGGAGTACCCAATGTGTGGTTCAAACCCCTTGCTCCTAAGGGAGGACCTAACTAGATCACTTCTCTTCCCTTTCTACACATTTTGGTGTGTTCTTTTCTTTATATCCTTAGTTTTAGAAGAGTCATTCTGTTATTCCTCAAGTCAATCTCAAGAAAGAGTTGTTGTATATGTAGAACATATATATATATAGTTGTACTTTTATTGTGTTTGTGGGAGGAATTGAGCTAAGGGTCTTCCTACTCTACCATTTTGATACCCTATTTCTGATTTTGTAAATTTTCTTCTGTTTTTTGTAATTATAGTGACATGCAGTATTCTACTTTTTAGTTTTGAGAATTTATCATGTTTTAATATCTGATGTGGCTGTTTCCCATCATCATTATTATATTTTTTAATTTACTGATTGAAATTTTACTTTTTAATTTTCCTCAGTGAAGTTTGGAATAAGATACCCTTTCTCTATAACAATAAAGACATATTAGTATATTTATTTGTTATAAGTTTTATAAATGACCTTGGTAAGAATGATGTGGTATTGGCTTCCTGCCTAAGACAATTGTATGGTTTCCATTTGTTCAAATGGTTTTTTGAATTTTTAGTGGTGTTTAAAAAATTTCCTCATGTATGGTTTACATATTTCTTGTTAAGCTTTTTCCTATATATTTTATATTTTTGGTTGCTACTATAAAAACAATCTTCTCTTTTTGTGCCTTTTTAAAACTTCCTTACAACTTTTTTTTTTTTTTTGTAATAATCTTTCAATATATTCTTGCCTTTGCCAGGTTATGGTCATATCTTCTAAAACTAGACGTTTTAAACTAATTTTTTTATTTCTAAATATATTGGCTTACACCTATAGTGAAATGTTAAATAGTATAGATAATAACAATAATTTTTTAAAAATTTCCCCTATTTTTGATGGAAATGCCTCTAGTATTTCATATATATCATATATAATCCTACTTATATATGAAATTATACGTAAATATATCCATAATTTTAAAGTTGGTTTTCCCTATATAATTGAATGATTTCTGTAGAATGGGTTTTCAATTTTGTCAAATACCTTTCCAGTACCTTTAAGTATAATCATATAATTTTTGTGTTAGCTCTATTAGTAAGAAGAATAATATCTTTACATTTCTTAATACTGACTCACTTTCCAATATGAGAATAAACTCCAAATATTCATGACTTTATTCTTTTAACATACTGCTGATTTTCGTTCAGAAAGATTTTATTTCATATTTTTACATCAACATTTGTAAATATAATTAGTTTCTCACTCTTCTTGTGTGTGACAATTCTACCTAGAACGTTAATAATTATAAAACAACCACCACCAAAACAAATACACTTACACATCTAACACCTGTTTAAAAATAATTTAAAAAATTGATTTATTGGTAAGGGCATAGAAATGGAGCAGAGTGACATTATTTTCCTTAATACTTATCTTTATTTTGGGAGGGATTATGCATAGGGAGGCTTATAGACTCCTTTGGGGTGGGTGGCAAGGAGATGAATAGGAATTTGAAACTTGTAGGTTAGAGGAAGAGAGAAGGACGCAGGGTCATTATCTGGTAAATCCATGGATGTCTAGCCTGAAGGAAAATACTAAGTGGGTGTTCCTGTGATAAACTTGTAAGAACTGAGGTACCCTGTATGGTTTTAAAATTCCTTCCCTCTGCCACAGTGTGTTGTACTTTCTCCTCCAAGATGCCTATCCTTTCTTAATCTGCTGACACAACAGCCTTGCATCAGTCACATGAAAAACTAAGGGCAGGGAAGTGGAGAGAAGTGCAGCCCCCTTCCCTGGGCCCACTTTGGCGGGAGTATCACCTTATGGAAGAATCCTAGGGTGAGACCAGGCATGCAATGTAGCCTAAGACAGAGAGTCACACTTAGGAGTTAGGAGTAGGTGTGTGAACTAGTTTAGGAATGAGTGTGGAACAGACCATCTTATCTTGAACTGCTATGGGAAGGTGACACTTGAAAGGTAAAGAGGGAAAAATGTAGCAGGGTGATAACCAAGTCTTCTCTTGCATAGCATTTAAGATTGGAATGTCACACTTACGTGCGTAATTTCAGTTGAACTTTATAGGCATTTAGTATGTTAGGTAGAGCAAGCCATATTGTTACTTTCTAGATGAATATTATGAGAGGCATGTTCTTGGTCCCAGGTCACACAGTCAGCAAGAGATGAGACCAGGTTTATGTCTAGGTCTTCTGAATATCCTCAGTTTATTTTTAATAATAATTAAGACATATATAAACTATGTGTGCCTAAGATAACTCTTCCGCAATCACCTTGACCTCTAACCTGAAGTGGGATGTGTTTGGCAGTATTCAGCTATCATGAAATGGATGTAATTCTTGAGACCTTCCTAGTGGTTCCTGATCAGTGCCAACTAAATTCGTAAATTAAGAAGTGGCATTGATTCCCAAGAAAGAGGTTGGACCTTGATTTGCTAAAACTCCGATTACACCTAAGATGCCATTTAAATTTAATGCCCTTCAAGGTATTTTCAACCACAATCAAAGTATGCTTTCTTGCTTTGAAAAATGATGATGATGTTAAAAGTAATTCAGTAAAAATCTCTGATCATTGCCACTTTGACAGGTAGGGATCAAAGGAAACTTCTTTTAGAGAAAGTAAGTTGCTCAATGATTCAGTAAGCTGAACTTTAAAATGTGCTACTAGTAGTCTACGAATATAATGCTATGCGTGGATGATACCTCAGATTTCCACTTGGCTGCTTGCAAAGATTAATGACCGATGTCACAGGCATGAAAGAAAAATTGTACTGATTCTGGATAAATGCACAGCACGCCATATAGTTTCCCTAAACAGCACTTAAGTTCTTTCCCCCTTGTGTAAAGCTATATTTTTAATCCTACCAATAAGTGAGAGCATATTCTAGACTCTCAAAAAGCTTCATCAAAAATATACTCTACATTATATGTCATCTCAGTAATCCCTGCTCCCTTTTAAAACTAGGAGGACCATCTTGCATTCCAAAACGCCTGACTATCTACAATAGGATATTTTTGACAAATGTGCTCTTGACATATTGTTCAGAAACAACTTTAGAGTGAAAGTTTTAAACTTTCTGATTATGAAAGATTAAGAGTCCTTTAAAGTTCTTTAGGGATTTAAGAAGATGAAGTGCTATCCTCTGAAATCTACCACTCTTTTTAGTAGTATACTCTTATGACTTATATAAGGTTTTAAACTGAATAGGCAAATTACCTTTACATAATCTGTTCCTCAATTGCTGGCTTTAGGAGACTTGTTACAATTAAGTTATTTTTCTTCTAGTTTTACATATTGGGCTACAGTGGGCTTCAGCCAGGGATATAGCCAGTTCGAATGATGCAAACGAATTCTGCTTGAGGCAATACCTAAACCATTTGTAGGGTTTACAGAAAGTAGAATCTATAGGAATATACTTGAACTTTCTTTATACGGCCAAACTAAACTATTACATGCTAATGAACTTTATACTAAAGAGGGCGAAATGGCTAAAATAATAGTTTCATTCTATGTTAAAAAATGAAGAGATTTTAAGTTAGGCCTCTTTATTTATTTTTTAACATCTTTACTGGAGTATAATTGCTTTACAATGGTGTGTTAGTTTCTGCTGTATAACAAAATGAGTCAACTATACATATACATATATCCACACATCTCTTCCCTCTTGCGTCTCCCTCCCAGCCTCCCTACCCCACCCCTCTAGGTGGTCACAAAGCACCGAGCTGTGCTATGTGGCTGCTTCCCACTAGCTATCTATTTTACATTTGGTAGTGTATATATAAGTCCATGCCACTCTCTCACTTTGTCCCATCTTACCCTTCCCCCTCCCCGTGTCCTCAAGTCCATTCTCTACATCTGTGTCTTTATTCCTGTCCTGCCCCTAGGTTCTTCAGACCATTTTTTTTTTTTTTAGATTCCATATATATGTGTTAGCATACGGTATTTGCTTTTCTCTTTGTGACTTACTTCACTCTGTATGACAGACTCTAGGTCCATCCACCTCACTACAAATAACTCAATTTTGTTTCTTTTTATAGAGGAAAACATAGGCAGAACACTCTATGACATAAATCACAGCAAGATCCTTTCTGACCCACCTCCTAGAGAAATGGAAATAAAAACAAAAATAAACAAATGGGACCTAGTGAAACTTAAAAGCTTTTGCACAGCAAAGGAAACCATAAACAAGATGAAAAGACAACCCTCAGAAGAGGAGAAAATAGTTACAAACGTATCAACAAAGAATTAATCTCCAAAATTTACAAGCAGCACATGCAGCTCAATATCACAAAAACAAACAACCCAATCCAAAAATGGGCAGAAGACCTAAATAGACATTTCTCCAAAGAAGATATACAGATTGCCAACAAACACAAGAAAGGATGCTCAACATCACTAATCATTAGAGAAATGCAAATTTACTTATTTTTGGACTAACTTTTGTTAATAAAGGAAATTTCACCCTAATTAAATAACTCTATTATAGTTAATTTACCTAAAAATCAATGCCAATTATTGCTAATTATAATGATATATTTCAATATTAAATAACTGCTGTAAAGCGAATATAATTGCTTGTTTTCTTAAAGTATTCTTTTATTTTTAATGAGAAATTTAACATCCATTAAGTTTTTGTACCAATAAACAGTGAGGCTCCTGAAGGCAGGAACTCTCACTTTTTAAAAGTTTCTAGTGATGCTTAGAAATGGAGCTTAGAAATGCACTTTGTATTTGTGTTTATTGAAGGCTGTGGGTGGACAAACCAGTGAAAGATAGTATACAGAGTCATATCTGTGTATCCTGAGGGGTAGAAATGAATCTACCTTTGAAACAGTCCCTTTTCCTAATGCTGACCCATAGGAGACATCACTGAGTTTTGCCCACTTTCCTATGAATTTCCTACAGTTTTCATGGAACTGGGGTCTACCTGGGTGGGACCCTGATCATTCTCTTCATTCTTGCCAGCTTCCTTTTCCCAGAGCAAGACCTTGGTGTTCTATCCTAGCCAGTGGTTGGGGTCAGCTTATCATACTAAGTGAAGGAAGTCAGAAAGGGAAAGACAAATATCATATGATATCGCTTATATGTGGAATCTGAAAAAAAAAGATTCAAATGAACTTACTTACAAAACAGAAACAGACTCACAGACATAGAGAATCGCGGGGCACGATAGACTGGGAGTTTGGGATTGACATGTACACACTGCTATATTTAAAATAGATAACCAGCAAGGACCTACTGTAAAAAATAAAAAACAAACAAACAAAAAACTTGATAAATTGCATGGAAATCTAGCATCTCACTTTCCTGATATTATTTTAAACATTATGACTGATTAGACTCTCAGCAGTTAATTCCAAATGAAGATAGGACTTTCTGAATATGGCCAATAGCGTGGATTTTTATTTTAGCTTTTGCTTTAGATCTGTGATGCAAAGTTGGAAGTACAGAGCACTTCATAGAAAGGACTCCCTCTGGTGCTCACAGATACCATCTTTTTCTCCGTGTGGTAGCAAGTTGATACCCACACTAGAATTCCTAATCCTAGAGGGGGAGCAGTTGTGGAAGGCTGACTTACAACTATAAGAGGAAAGTGGGTCAACCATAGGATGTGCTATGACACTTTGTTTGCCAGTATTCAATATTCAAAAAGAGAAGCAGAGGAGAAGAACCAATAAGCTATCTAAGGGGACTTGTTTGTCACACTTCTCCTTTTTCTCATTACCTTTCATCTTTGTCCAAATAGGAACAAGATATCAAAAAAGTAAGGCTAAAAACTATTTCTGCTTCACTAACATTGATGTGCGTCAGGAGTATGTGTCACCTGTTAAAAAGAATTCCATCAACAGCATCACAACTCCCACTTCCAACAACAGCTAACACTTGCATAATGCTCACTGTGTATCAGGCGCTGTTCTAACTGCTTCATGTATATTGACTCATTTTGTCTTCACAAAAATTTGTTCCTTCATCTGTAAAATAGATTAACAGAGGCACAATATGGGGCATACTTCTTAAGGGTTGCATGACTATTACGTAGTGAAGAAGGGTTTTGGTACAAGCAGTGTACAGTTGAGGATCTGTGCACTTAGCAATGTTACCATGCCTGGGAGCAAATTCTTCTTGAATTTAGTCTATTGGGGTCTGGTAATCTTTGTTCTCTGCTATGAGATGATCATTCCACTGGAAAGCATACACTTGCAGCGGAGCCAGTAAATGATGAGATATCTAGCAGGTAGCAGGAAAAACGATTTTATTGATATTACTTATCACTGTGTGATGGAAATAAGAAAGCATCAAAAGTTACACAAATCACCTTTAAGTCGAAGCCTCTGACCGAACACCACTTATGTTTGGGCTCTGAGGTCCCAGCTTAGCAATACATGGGAATAAACTCTTGATTCACTCGAAAGAATTAGGTTGAACAAAATTCTGCTGAGTCAACTGTTGATACCCACAAACCACTGGCACGTGAAAAATAATTATGGTAAGTGAAAGAAGCCAGAAGAGTGGACGTGCTGCATGATTCCATTCACATCAATTCAATTCATGCAAAATTTTAGAAAAGGCAAATAAATCCATAGCGACAAGAAGCAGATCAGCGTTTGCCTGGTGACAGGGGACTGGGGGACGGGCAGGGGATGTAGGAAAAGGATTACAAACGGACCCGAGGGAATTCTTTGGAGTGATGTATGTGTTTGTTATCATGTATCCATATGTATACTTTGAGTAGGTACAGGTTGTTGTATATCAACTACACCTCAATAAAGCTGTAAAAAAATTAAGATTAAAACAAAGAAAGGACATTGAAAGCATTGACCGCAATGAGGCAGGTTTCTCTGACCCACCCGTACTCTTCTGCCGGAATCAAACAGAGCTGATGCCTTGTTAGTTAGGGAAGATATTGTGTTTTGGGGAATTCTCTTGGGACAGTCTCTCCCATGAGCTGGCTTTCTATACTCCTTGAGATGCTTTAATGATTTTCAGGAATAAAGGAGGGAAGTATGGGTAGAACATTCTGTTTTACTTTGATTTCTGGTTTCAAGCCTGCTTTTATGGCTCTTACGACCCCTGCCAGCCCCCCATCCCCATTCATGTCCCATAACCCCTTCAAACAGTCCATGCCATTATGTGGCAATTCTAGCTAGATGCATGCTGGTGGGTTACTCCTATACCAACAATGAATACACAGTGTGTATACAGCATAAATGGGCCAGTACAACATGGTCTATTGCTTCTTAATGCTTATTTCTAGCTGTAGTAAGTACTTAGCAGTAAAGCCTCTGAAATGATTTGTATCATATCATTTTTGCTTATTGCCCAAGTGTAGCTTACTGCAGTTTTTTGGTATTCTTATGAGTCCAACTCAGGTAGGCAGATTTTTTTCAGCTTTTAAACATAAGGAGGAGAGCATCTTAATTTTATTGGTGTTGCTAATGCTGTTAACAGCTGTCATGAGAATAACTTTTATGAGAATAAATGCTTTCTGACAAAAATTTCCTTATTAGCATACTCCTGAGAAGCTCTCCATCAGATCAAACTAAACCAAATTTGTCTCCTGCTTGATACAATACCTCCTCTGCAGCCTTATTTAGATGTCTGGAGCTCTCAGGACAGCCTCTTGTTTTATTTGGAAGTATCCTGCCCAAGCAATCTTAATCATTGCTTCCATACAACTAGATTTAACACCAAGTTGTCCTTTTTTTTTTTTTGCCAGTTATTCCCATTTTACTTATTTATTTTTTATACAGCAGGTTCTTATTAGTTATCTATTTTATGCATATTAGTGTATACATATCAATCCCAATCTCCCAATTCATCCCTCCACCACCACAGCCCCCCGTTTCCCCCCTTGGTGTCCATACGTTTGTTCGCTACATCTGTGTCTGTATCTCGGCCTCGCAAACAAGTTGTCCTTAATGTGTGCAAGAATACAAAAATATACCCCATAGGAAAGGGACAATATGCTGTATATTAGGAAAGTGACAAATACAAGCTTTGCTTCTCTATCTTTGTCATTCTTTCTAAGGCAGGAAATTGGGCAGGTATTTTTCCTTGCCACTGCTTTGTCTTGCTCTTGGCTTCATGGCACAGCGAATTATCCGTCCCTGCAAAACTTGAAAATCCATGCACTTTTTTCAGCAGGTATAAGAAAAGAAAAATCTTCTTCTCGTCTATTTTTCTTCTAATTCTGGCAAACGTAAACAGCACTTCTTTGAATGGGCAGCACTTCTGTTTGCCCTGTATATTTTCAGCTGTCCTTGAATTCTTTGTTTTCCTTCCTTTAGTATTGGAAGTTAGTAGCAATGTTATTTCTGAAATATTGTTCATGTTTCATTTTTCAAACATTAAGAAAAGCCTTGTCAACTTGTGCACTTTATGCATTAGGAAAAGGGATTTCGAGATGGAATATTCATATAGCACTTCACAATACATTCTCTCTACTATGATATCAATTCATCAAATGTAGAGAATCGCTTTAAGTACGTAAATAAAAATAGCCCCCAAATGAGCAGTCATAAACTTCCAAAATAGTATACATGGACATTAAGATCCAGAAACAATGAAAAGATGAGTATAGTACAGCTAACAAAGTGAAATATCTCAAAACTAATAGGAATACAAAAACAGAAGAAGTGAAAACATTATGAAAAGGCAGAAGCTAAAGGTAGAACATTCCAGAGAGATCCCTAGTGAGGACTAGTGAGAGATCATTGAAGCTGATGAATGTAGTGTTTTTGAGGGTTACAGCAGGGAGTCGCCATGAAATAATGAGTTATAGTCTCTTGAGCTCTATCACTCCGTGAGTTTGAGTGAAGTACTTTTGGAAGTACTTTTTAGTTTCAGGTGCACAGCAAAGTGAATCAGTTATACATATGCATATATCCCCTCTTTTTTAGATTCTTTTTCCATATAGGCCATTACAGAGTATTGAGTAGAGTTCCCTGTGCTATACGGTAGGTTCTTATTAGTTATCTATTTTATACATAGTAGTGTGTATCAACTTTTTAACACATGGAAACTTCACCAGAGCTGTGTTCACTTTTCAAAAGTGTACCATACAAAATAGGACTTTCTTGGCCTTTTCCAAATGGGTTTAACTAAGAAGTGGCAGGCTTTTATTAGGAAACATTATGATATAACAAGCTATCCCAATGCATATACCCCAATGCATATACCCCGTTATGACATAACAAGCTATCCCAATGTATATATCCCAATGCATATACCCCAAGTACAGCTAGTGTGTCTGGTACAAAGTAGAACTTAGTAAATTACACTTTTACTGTGTGAAAGAATACAAAATATCTAGTGTCAACACAGAACTAGGAGTTTAGAAGGACATACACCCTTTATTACGTATTTTTCTACATGTCAGTTGACTTAACAATTCTCAAAAGAAGGCAACCACAGAATAAACCTTGTAGAACAAATAACTGTAAGGAATTCAGAGCTGACAGTTAATTTATTAAATGTTCTGTGTTATAGAATATAAATGACAACATTACACCCAAACACTAATTCCTAACTTTACTATTTGTATTGTACCGTGGTCATGTTCTTGCTTTAAATATCTTGCAAAGCAATGATCTTTTGAATGGGAATGTTGTCTTTTTAGACCTGGGTGAACAGAATAATTTTATTAGGAGGCAACCATTGTTGTTTGTAAATGTGATTCTATTTCTTGCTAATCCCTTCAAGAGGCTTATTACTTCTATTTAAATCTCTTTTGCAATTTTTTTCACCTCTGGACATTTTTTTCCTCAACATAGCCTAAATAATTCAGTTTTAAGTATTCAGAGACTTGAAACTTAATGGCAAACCACTTGAAAACTTTTGGAAATCATTTTGATTAAACATCCACATTTTCTTTATGCTTAATGGTTATTGATGTTAAAGTACCATACCATTAATAAAAAATCATAAATAAAAGCACTTATAGAGGAGAGGAGAAACAAAATTAGAAAAGGGTCTTAGTAGGATGAATTACTGAATGAAAATACTGTCTTCTTAAAATACATCAGAATTTCCAATGACAAATCAGATTTTCTTTCTTTTATGAAAATTACTGGACTGTATTAAAGGTGAACTTTGTGAAAACATTCAGGAGGAGAGGATAGAGCAAGCTCTATGCAATTTTGACATCTAATAAACCTAGTCCTTCACCCAGATCCCATGCCCTCCTCTCTCACCTCATGCACCTTGAACTTTACGTCCTCTCTAATCTTATCTCGTAACACTCTTCTTCTTTTTCTCTTATAGGGGAAATGCATACAATATAGAATCTCTCCTTTTGTTTAAAGCTATTTGAAATAGTCCTAACATATGGGCCACTTTACAAAAGGTTGCTTCTAAAGTGCCAGAAATAGACATTTTCTCCATCAATACCCACTTCATTTGAGTTCAATGCCTTCAGAAAGTGAGAAGGAACATGATGGGTTTTTTGTGGGGATACAGAACAGAGTCTTTGTTGTATCTATTTTACTGTTCTCAAGGGAAAACGGGACTATTTCAGGGTGTCCTTTGAGAGCTAGGGTACCCCACATTGAATTTATATTGTAGGTATAATTTACTTAGTTGGAGGTAATTAAGAATGATTAGCCATTAATTTTTCTCCTATTCGTTCTCCTTTTGTAATAAATAATGGTAGAGCACTAAGATAGTTTCAACATGAATATTCACTAGCCTGGAACACTCTGAGGACGTTTCATACCACCACGTCATTGTATGTTACCAGAACTCGTGGACAAGCCCAGTTGCCACTAACTACTTATTATAAAACAGTGACAATAACAGCTCAACAACAATATCTATTTTTCACTTCTTGCACCATTGTTTATCCTGCTCTGTTTTTCTCTTTACCTTCTTTCTTCTCTTTCCCCTCAATTGACTCTGCTCTTTCTCATCTACAATATCACATTATTGTAACAACCTTATTGTCTGTTTCCTAACACATTCTTTCTTCTGAACTCTCTGCAGGATAGTTTTGCTCCCATGTGCTCCACTATAATTGTTTATTCACTCAAATACTTAATGAGCACCTACTATGTGACAAGCACTGTGCCAAATGCTACAAGCCATAATGAACAAGACAAAGTCCTTGAACTCAAAGAAGTTACAGCTTAGGTATTCTTAGGTTTCCAAATACTTAATTCAAGTCTCTTCTTACTCAAGTCATCCTCCTTGACCCCTGCTTCTTTTGATTATTTTGTTCAACCTCTTCTTATAACCCTCACTTTGTTTCACTTCAATGGCCTCCCAGTAAGTAACTCCCAAATAGAGCAGGAAACTTTGACGTGACACCTATGTAATTGGTGTCATTAGTTTATAATTTCAACCTTTCTTCTTATGACTCCTCTGCCCTTAGCTCTTCTTCTGTCTTTCCTCTGAAGAAGAGTCAACTCTTATCTTTAAGCTCATAATTCACAGATCTGTAACATCTTATTTTACAATTTTTCTATTTCCATTTGATTACTGGTTTCTCAAAATATGGCCCCTACTCCCTCTCCAAATTTTTTTTCTTTTTCTTTTTTTTTTAGTAATTTTGCTAGTCTTCCCTTTACTGAAATAATCTCAGTTCTAGTTTTCTGGGTGTACAGTGTCATCACTCTTGTCTCTGACACAGAGCTTAAAATCTTGAATTTGTGATTGGCTTGCAGTTGCTACAGCTTAATGATTCTCAAGCTTTCTCTTTTGTCCCCTTTCTTTAAACATAATGAAACACTCTCTCCTTGAGTTGAGAGTAACTAATATGCACAAAATATAATACATTTTTGGTCTAGTTCTCATCAGTCAAGATAATTTTGAGTTCTGTTTATGTACTTTGAATTTTAAAAAATCAACTTTTTACTCAAATGTAAAATTATTCCACAATATTTATTATGCTTCTTAAAAGACACACACACACACTGTTCAGACATCTAATACACCCACAAGTGGAAAAAGACATTTTCTTCATTGCATAACTTTTCCCATTTCCATAATCTCCCAGCTGAGAATCACTGTTTTACCTAATCACTCTTTTTTTCTTGACTGACTGCTCAATGCTTTAATTTATTCCTTTAAAAATATTACTCTAATATAATTTATACAAATAATAGAAATGAAGGCACTGCATTATAAGTCCACAGTCAGGATAGATTGTGAGTATGGACAAGAATTCATCCCCTTTTTTCATTTACATTATAAATGTAAATACATAAGACATTTACTTATATTCACATAGGGCTGCTTTAAAAAAATAAACTTTTTAATTTAGATCAGTTTTAGATTTACATAAAAAATTGTGAAGATATTTGGGTTGCTTCCATATCCAGGCTGTTGTAAATAGTGCTGCAATGAACACTGGGGTGCATGTATCTTTTCAGATTATGGTTTTCTCAGGATATATGCCCAGGAGTGGGATTGCTAGATCATATGGTAGCTCTATTTTTAGTTTTTTAAGGAACCTCCAAACTGTTCTCCATAGAACAGAGTGAAATAATGGCATTTGTAGCGATATGGATGGACCTAGAGATTATCATACTGAGTGAAGTAGGTCAGACACAGAAAGACAAATATCATATGATATTGCTTATATGTGGAATCTAAAAAAAGGGTACAAGTGAACTTATTTACAAAACAGAAGTAGAATTTCAGATGTAGAAAATAAACTTATGGTTACCAGGGGATAAGGAGGGGAGGGATAAATTGGAAGATTGGGATTGACATATACGCACTGCTATATATAAAAAAGATAACTAATAAAGACCTACTGTGAAGCGTAGGGAACTCTACTCAATACTCTGGAATGACCTATATGGGAAAAGAATCTTAAAAAGAGTGTGTATATGTATATGTATAACAGATTCACTTTGCTGTACACCTGAAACTAACACAACATTGTAAATCAACTATACTCCAATAAAAAAATTTAAAAAAAAAGAGATGGGTGAAATGTAAAACACCACCACCCTTCTCACTAAATTTTGTTTTGAAAAATAATTTTTGTTATTAAAATGTTACATTAAAATATAATGGATTGGGCTTCCCTGGTGGCACAGTGGTTGAGAGTCTGCCTGCCGATGCAGGGGACACGGGTTTGTGCCCCAGTCTGGGAAGATCCCACATGCCGCGGAGCGGCTGGGCCCGTGAGCCATAGCCGCTGACCCTGTGTGTCCGGAGCCTGTGCTCCGCAACGGGAGAGGCCACAACAGTGAGAGGCCCGTGTACCGCAAAAAAAAATAATAATAAAATAAATAATAATAATAATGGATTTATCATTGTTATTTTAAATGAATAAATAAATATTTTTTAAATGAAAAGAGTTGTGAAGATAGAACAAAGAGTTCCCATATACTCCACACCGATTCTCCTAGTATTAACATGCTGCATTAGTTTGATACACTTGTTACAATGAATGAACCATTATTGAAAAATTCTTAAATAAAGTCCATACTGTACTCAGATCCCTTAATTTTTATCTAACGTCCTTTTTCTGTTCCATGGATCACTTCCAGAATACCATATTAGATTTAGTCATCATGTCTCCGTTGGCCCCTCTTGGTTTTGACCATTTCTTAGACTTTCCTTGTTTTTGATGACTTTGGCAGTTTTGAGGAGTCCTGGTCAGGTATTTTGTACAATGTCTCTCCATTGGGAATTGTCTGGTGTTTTTCTCATGGTTGAACTGGGGAAAAAGATGACAGAGGTTAGCCACAGCATATCAAGAACACAGAATACAGCATGATTTATCGCTGTGGATGTCGACCTTGATGACATTTGTCAGGTTTCTTCCACTGTAAAATTTCTCTTTTTCCATACTGTATTCTTCGGAAAGAAATCACTCTGAGCAGTCCACACCCGAGGAATGGGACGTATGCACAGAAATTATTTGGAATTTTTCTGCATAGTAGATTTGCCTATTCTCCTCTATTTGTTTATTTATCTAGTCATCTACTTATATTAGTGTGGACTCACGGATATTCATGTTATACCTGGAGAAATAATCTAATAGTACTTTATTTTGTTGCTCGTTCAGTTGGCTACTATGTCCCTTAACAAATCTCAATCCTTGTGAGTTTTTTTTTTTTTAAGCATTTTCTTGCTTTCTGCCACTATAATGCTCTAGGCTTATCTCATATATTTTTCACTCCAGTCCTAGAATTAACCATTTCTCCAAGGATCGCTGCAAGGTTTCTTTTCTTTCTTTTTTTGAAAAATTAGAAACCAAGGTCTGATCATAATCAATCATTTAAAAATATCTCTCGGATGCTTTTTCTTTCCTGGGTAGTATTAGTTCCACCACCTTAGGTTGTGGTCCAACAGATAATATTTGTTAACCTTCATACTTTCTTGATGAAAGCTGCTAGAATAATATTTAAATGATACTTTATAAAATTTCCACTGAGTGCTTCGATTGATAGATGTAATGCGCATTGACTTTTTTTTTTTTTTTTTTGCGGTACGCGGCCTCTCACCGCTGCGGCCTCTCCCGTTACGGCGCCACCAGGGAAGCCCCACATTGACTTTTTAACCAGTGCTAACCTCTTCAACGTTCATTCAAGAACTGGCTCAGTCAATACATGTTAAATATTATTTCCTTTCTAAACATCTAACGTATTCTCTAGTTAGGCTGACCTTTTTGCAGACTCACAAATGCCATATCTATTCCTGTTTCTGTGCTTTGGTTTATGCAGTTTCCGTAGTAGGATTTTCTCAGTTTTAGATTAAGTTCTAGACTCATCTCTATATACTACTTTCCAGATTTTGTTACAGTATCTTGAATATACGTAGGCATCACCAGCTTGGAGGTACAAATGAGGGCACATTAGTACATGTGCCCAACTAGAAATTAGTCAATTTATACTCCTACATGCAGGGTGACAGCTCCACTTCTCAAGTTTTTTTCTCCCCCCCTCCCCTCTAGACTCTCAAGAAGTCTTTTGGGCTATTAACACTAACTTACTAACACAGTCAGTTTCTTGGGCTTCTTCCTAAGAAGTGTTAGAGCCTCTGACAGGCATTGCCTATGAAATGAATAATCGAGCACCTCAGCCCTTCAGAACTGACTCTTGTAGGGTCTTGTCACAGTAGGGATGCTTGGGCTTTATGGTGCCATAGTGTCTATATTGTCTGAGATGAAAGATCTGATAGAGGAAAATTGAGAATAATTGAAGATTCCTGTATTAGTCAAGGTCCAACCAGTAAGATATTTAATTAGGATCATTCAAGGCAGGCTTATTTACAATGAGTCTTATGACAGAGGTGTGGGTGGGACATTAGGGAGCCACAATAGTGCAGGGACCTGGAATATCAGCAGTGGAGCTGCTACCACTCCTAGGGCCAAAGTGACAAGGGGATGGAGACAAAGTTATATCAAGTAGGCTGCCTTGAGTAGAGAAGGGGCTTTGGTAGAGAGACGACCAACATAAGAAAAGGAATCAGTAGAATACATGGTTTACAAGTTGATGATATGGACTAGAGACAGCAGAGAATGAAAATAACTAAAGAACCAAAGTTCCCTCCCTTTCTCTGATCATTCTAGAACTCCTCATTGGCTGACCTCAATTGGAAGCAAGAAGCATCATTATCCTGTTGATGCAATCCATACAGGTAAGCCTCAGAGGCCCAGAAGAGGATGGAGAATGATGGAGAGTGGTTGGTGAGTAGACTGTGAAAATATTTGGCACTGCCAACCTTGACTATTCATATCCGCCGTATATTAAGCAATCAGATACATTTCTTTTAATACTGACTGACAATTGTCACAATTAGCCACAAACAGGGTGTCATAAAAGGCTAAATTTCATATTGATGCCCTTTGAATTCAAAAGAAAATTAAAATGTCACTTAATAAAAATAATAATGGCTTGCACTTTGTATAGCACTTTATAATCTCTAGTACTTTTACATACATGGTCTCATTCAGTAGATGTTAGTTAAACCATAAATAACATCCACTGGTCCCATAGTATATTCTGGATGCTATTGTGAAAGATTTAATTTCAGTAACTCCAGGAGGGAGTCTACTTTATAGATACAGAAAATGAGACACAGTGAGATTATCTAAGTTGCCAAGTAGTAGAGCCTAGAAATAAATACAGAGCCTACCCTCAAAATCATGACAAAATACTAGTGCTTTGGACATGCACAGTGAGAATGGAGAGTAAATGTGGATTGATAGTTATTTTGCATAAGAAAAAAAACTGAGGGTTGAAGAAGGTAAGATGAAGTGCTTTAGGTACTTTTGAGTAAAGAATTTAGCACTGGGAAATAGTCTTCTACTCTAACTTCAGAGCCCTTTTCATTATTTCTCATTTATAAGAAAGATTTCTTTGGTGGTCATGATGAATTCATGTTTCCAGGTATTGTTAGAGCTAATGTAAAAAAAATCAAATATAAGCAGCTAAACATAAAAAGATATATTCTAGTTTTTATTTAACATACAAAAATTATGGAATTGAGTTCATTTCATTTAGATATCCTTCATTAGCTCTCCTGGCAATGCTTCCAAATTTCCTGTGGTGAGTGGCCTGACATCATATCACTTTTATATCATAGAGTATACAGACTTCTTGCTTTCCTTGGAGAATGAGAGATGGTACTACCATGTAACACAGCTGTGTAGAGCTACAGAATCTATGATATTCTGATGCACTGTACCTTGTTTATGAATATTCCAATTAAACAAACTATTTCAACCATTTTCATAAGACCTGTCTGTGATCCAAAGTTTCTTACCTTCAGCATGAACATGGAAGAGCTTGAGTTTATATTTGGTACATATGTTCTTTACTTATTAATATTCTCTGTTGTCTCTAGCCTAATGTCCTTAAGATTCATATTCCTTAAGATGCCTGTATATCTTGAGATCTTACAATCTCTGTATTTTTTAAAAATTCACTTGCTTCAACATATCGCATTTTTATTTTTAAAGCCAACCCATCTTGATTTCTTTCTTTGACTTATTATGTACTTCAAAAATTGGTCTGGTCTCACCTTGTACTGAAAATGAGTATTTATTCTTTAGGATAAAAATCAAAAGGGGGGAGGGGCAACATAGGGGTAGGGGAATAAGAGGTACAACATATTGGGTATAAAATAAGCTACGAGGATATATTGCACAACACAGGGAATATAGCCAGATTTTATAGTAACTATAAACGGAGTATAACCTTTAACATTACGAGTCACTCTATTATATACCTGTAACTTGTATAATATTGTAGAGAGACTATACTTCAATTAAAAAATCAAAGTCCTTAGTACAAACCAGTAGACATTCCCTAACCCTATAATGCCCTCTGTTACTACTCCCCACTGTGCTCTACCTAGACTGGCCTTCCCTCAGCAACCCACATACATCAAATCTCCTTTTCATCCCAGGGCTTTTGTACATCCTCTTTCCCCTGCTTGGACTGCTCCTAGTATCTCTCATTGCTTGCCTAATTCTCGCTTCATATTTCAGATCATGCATTAATATTAGTTTCTAGAGATCATGTCCATGAACTCCCAGTTTTAATATTGAAATATTTCTTTTAAACACCACAATTTATATTTGGCAATTCAGCCTCTCAATTTATATTAATTTATGAATCTGTGTAAACCTTTATTTTCATCATCTATTGCTCCCATGGACAGTAAGCCCCATGAAATCAGGGATCATATTTCCTCCGTTCAGCACTTTACAGGTGATATAAAGCATAGGGATCAGAACATAGGAGGCACTCAATAAATAGTGGCGGGATGACTGAATGACTTTTGCTTGTCAACCAGATTTCAATGTTATCTGTGCTAGGAATAGTACTTGAGTCCCCGTAATATCTAAAGATTTTGACTTAATCAATCTTCATCCCACATCCTTTTCTGTCTCTTTTCCTTTCCCCCAAATCTTATCTACTCTCTGCCTTGGTTGATCTGTTATATGAGTGCTTTCTTGGACTACATTCAACTTCTCACCTCTCTTCTGCCATTTTAATCTGCCCTAATATTACACACTTAGTTTATCTTCTTTCCTTTCTGATTTTACAATTTATTTATTATTCAGATCTCTCAGGGATTCATGTTATTTCCCCAGATCTACCTTTTGAACATGCATGTTTCCTTCCTCCTTCCCCCCCCTTCCTTCTTTTCATCCTTTTTTCTGATTTTGTTTAAATTCGGAGACTTTGTACCTATCATTACCTTCTCATTGCCCCCACCCCTGACACATCCGCTTAACATGCAAGGCTACTCTTTCATAATTACATCTTGGAAGCATTCACTTTTAATTAGAATGGCTATGCATTCATACCCACAGTGTCTGAATTGCCTCCCCCCAGTAGGCATCCTCCCACTCACAAATGCAAGCACAAGTGTCCTATTCTCTTCTGTGACTAGAAGACTTAAGGAATTTCTCCAGGATCTGTCTTTTATTCACTTTTCTAAAACTAATTGTTCCATGTTGCCTGGCTTCTGTGATAGCCTCATTATTTTGTGTCTTGACTTTGCCTATCTCTATCCCTTCGGAGTTGACTCTTTTATTTTAGTCTTCTCTTACCTTCCGTCCCCAAATCTTTGATTAACCAAGTTCCTCCTGTTATACACAATCCTTGTTCTCTAAATCTTAGCCACATCAGAGCCCTGGATTAGAGCCCCAGGTCTCCTGCCCAAGATGAGTTCACACCCACAACAGGACAGTCTTTCTTCTCTACCATTGTGTATAAAAAGTGAACAAAAGCACATAGATAAAAAGAATGAAAGTTGTGAGGAACTGGTTGAAATGGAAACGCAAAATGTAGGTTCTGCCTGAAATGGATCCTATTCTACAACTTCTGAATATTATAATTAGGTTTTATAAATTTTCTCCAATTTAACTGTGTGACAATCTTAAAAATATGTGAAATCATCCTCTTAAGTGAGAATATGTCTACATAACTTCTGCAAAATATATATTAATTTCTTCTGTAAAACATATTCTATAAAATGTTTATAGATTTGAAGGACTCACCCCAGAGGAGATGGGTCATTTTTTGAGATTAGCAACCTTGCCTGGAACATGGGTACAAGTGGAGGCCACATACCATAGGTGTAAATATTTTTAAAATCGAAATAAAGCCAGAAAACTATTTTCTTGCCTAGACAAAAGTCTTCCATAATGGCCTGAAAGGCCCTGTTTGAATTTAAAATTCTTGGCTTCTTATAATGACTTGCAGGATTATGGTGGTCTTAGCCCTCTGGCTCTTCTGTCTTTTCTTCCTATCTTTGCTGGGTCCCACACTGTGAGAGACCTCGTGCACACATGTGGACACAAAGCCCACATGCCTGAGCTCTTTACACACCTCTGCATATGGTGGATCCTTGAACCTAGGGATAAGTACATCTGTGACATGGCCTCTCTTAGGAGAATAGACCTTGGGAAGAAGTCTGCACATGTCCTGTATGTAGGTTTGGGATATTTGGGCAGTGGTCTCTGGCTCTAGGAGTCTGAATTATAATCTAGAAAGGTACTGGGCAACTTGAAGTGGGAACATCACTTTGATTTATAAACTCTTCCTGTTTATTGGAAGAGATACAGCCAGTAGAGGTTTCAAGAATCAGGGCAGGAAACTTTCTTCCTGGGTTGAAGGGTGGATTGGTCTTCAGGACTTACTAAGAATTTCTGCTTTGCAAATAAACCAAGAAATTTATTTTTCTTCATCTAGAATAAGAATTCAATGGAAGACCTTAGATTGGGCATGACTGTTTAAAAGATAAAAAGACCATTGTGTTTTCATAAAGTCCTCTAGAAACCTTGTGTCCATCATCAAAAATCAAATGACATATAGTGAAATTAGACAAAGCTGAGTGCCAGTAAAAATGTAGAGTAGGGGCTTCCCTGGTGGCGCAGTGGTTGGGAGTCCGCCTGCCGATGCAGGGGACACAGGTTCGTGCCCCGGTCCGGGAAGGTCCCACATGTTCTTCCCACATGCCGTGGAGCAGCTAGGCCCGTGACCCATGGCCGCTGAGCCTGCGTGTCTGGAGCCTGTGCTCCGCAACAGGAGAGGCCACAACAGTGAGAGGCCCGCGTACCGCAAAAAAAAAAAAAAAAAAAAAAAAAAATGTAGAGTAACATTGGCCCTGAATGCAGACTAAATTTCCTTAAGGCTTAGGGACAGAAATTCTTCAGGAAGGGTGTAGGAAATTTAGTCTTAATATAAAATAACCTGAGGTATAAGGCAGAACTTTAGGACTACTTAATAAGAGTATTCATCCTTATTAGGTCTACATTCAGAGAAATTTGATAGGGCCAGAGAACTGAAAAATAAAGTGAAACTCAGGACTAGAGGTGATATTGAAGTCACATTTAGAAAGAACAGGAAGTAGCTTGGGTGAGATTGAGACTCTCAGTAGATTTCACAACAGAACCCATAGAAGTCACCTCATATTAGAATTTGCTCAGACAGAATTAGGAAAGAAATTGGTAGTCATTGGAGGGTATCCGAGTCCCTAAAAAATTATGCTAACCCTAAAATATTATGAAATCTATTACTAGATTTCTGTTGCAAATTTAGAAATCTTCCTTATAACTATTCATTCATTTCTGTATTATTTAAATTTCTTAGTAGAGTTCTTACATCACCCAAAGTTCTTTGTTTAAAGCAACAAAATTTGACTTAGGGAAATTTTAACATAAACTTAATTTACTGAAGAAAAATTGTATAGCTTCCAGAAAAATTGGAAAGGATGAAGAACATGGGTAGGAATTAATCAAGGCTAGAGGCATCTAGGAGGAATACTTTTGTCTCTCTCTTTGAGATATTTGCTCCAGATTCAGTCCCAGGTGGGATAGTATCATTAGCTGATCTGAGGTCTCATGCCCACCTGCTAACAACCTGAGGGGAAAGAAAACACAAGCTGTAGACATTTTAGCTTCTTTACAATGAGATGAATCTTGCTTCCCCTAAGATTCATATATTTGGATGCTGAGTAAATAACTTGATAATGACCACCATTGCTTTGAAAAGAATACATCTGTTTGGCTGCCTGAGGAGAAAAAAATAAAGTTATAGGGTATGTTTATACTTGGGCATAGAAAGATATCAGAGTTTCCTGAGAGTAAAAATACACGTCTTATCAAACTCTATGAAAACAAGAAATTCAGAAGAAATTAGGGGAAAGGGCAGTTAGTGAGGTCAAACCTTCGAGTGGATATATAGTCACAATTGCTCTTCCCTTTACGTTGTGTGCCTTGAAGGGTTAACTCACCATGCTGGGTTGTCAAACCCTGCACATTCTAAAGATCTTCAGGACCTGCCCTTGGCTGGCCCTTGGGAGATAACCTCTGAGCCACTGGATTATCCTGCCTGGTAAGAATATCTTTGTATAACTGAAAGCTTGGTCCCCACCAGACAGATTATGCTAACATGATTTATGGAAAATGCCAATTTTTGCACGTATTCCTGGGGCCTTGAGCCATGTTATATCAGTTTGACCTCTGGGAGGCTCACATCTGAGTAGTTGAGGTTAGTCACATAGGTGCTGCATGCCTAGGTTACTAACTCTCAAATAAAGTCCCTAGACACCAAGGCTCAGGTGAACTTTCCTGGCAGGCAGCACTTCACATATGTTGTCATACGTTGGTTGGGAGAATTGAATACCAACTCTTGTAACTCCACTGGGAGAAGACAACGGAACTCATGCCTGGTTTCTTCTGGTCTTGCCCTATACACTTTTTGTTTTTCTTTGCTGAATGTAATCTGTATACTCTTGCTGTAATAAACTGTAACCATGAGTATAACAGCTCTTCTGGGTCATGTAAATCCTTTCAGTGAATCATCAAACAGGATTTAACTTAGGATTTCCAAAAGATCTTGAGTTAAAAAGTAGAAGTCATTTTCTCTACTTATTAAACTTTTTCTTGGGGACTGCTCTCATAATGCATTGCCTGTGATTATGTTCTGTTTTTATTTAAGGATAAATGTAATGCCCTTTGGATAGAAGGCTACAAACAATAAAATAGAGAGTGAATACATGACCAAATGCTTACATAAACACTGTGTGAGGACCAAGATAAATAAGAAACAAAGAGATCTGGAAGTTTACATTATTCATACAAAGCAAAGCAACAATACAATACTTTACATCATTCCTTTCTTAGAACGGAGTTTACTGTACACTATTTTTGCATAAATTGTTCTTGTTAACTCACCCTTTTGTTACCTTCTGTATATGTCCCTTTATTTCTTTATGAGGTTGAGTTGGCAAGATGTGAGTTACAGTGACAAAACAAACATGATAAATTTCTGCTGCCCCAGTGAAATTTGTTCAGTGTGGAGTTCTCTTTCTATTTTGAATCCTAATGTTATGCTCAAGCAGCCCATTCCATCCATCAGATAGTATGCTGCCATCTGTAGAAGTGCCACAGTACCAAGATTTATGTGTTACTATTTAAGGAATTTAGGTTTGGCAACTTCGTGCTGTTCATTTGGCCAAACAATAATATGCTAATTAACCTGCTTGACCTAAATTATACAGCACTTGAGGATGTGCAGCCAACCCAATTGCTCACTTGCCTGAGCATTCCCGACCCTACAGTTTTGCATATAAGGAGCTTTACATCATAAAACAAATAGTTATTGGACTGCTCCACTTCATCCTCTGAAAGGGAATTAATTATCTTCAGTTTACTAAAGGAAATTTATATTTCGTTTGGTTTGTTATGATTATACCAGTATTTCACAATTAATGTGCATCAGCAAGGACCAAACATTTACTTTCTTTCCCAGGACAATTTGTATTTTTTAGTTGTTTGAAACACTGATATGGAAGTGTAGACATTCATATTTATTTTACCTTGAGCTTAGGACATGGACTTCAAGATCCATGTGTAGGTTTCAGAGAACATGAATGCCCAGAAGCTATATGCAAACTTTTATATGCATGTCTTTAAAGTATTTTACCGGAAAAGGTTTTCTTAAGATTCTCAAAATGGATTCTTGACACCCCAAATAAAATTTAAAAATAATCATTAGATATTCAAGACTAACGATCCTTTTTAAAATAACTCCTTTCTGTGAGCCCAGATAGCTGGTTTTCTTATGATTATCTATCATGTAATGCTGAAAAATTATTGCAGACTCTCTCACTGCCCCTACTCCCTGCCAACCTGCCACCTCAGCAGAATCCAAATAAATGAAACTCTCCCATAATCAGAAACAGATTAAAATAGTACAGATAGAAGAAAATTTTTGCAAGGAAGTTCTTAAAGGCTTAAATTTTCTAGCACAGGTTAAAACAGTACTGAAATTGCCCAGATTCCACAGCCTAAAATCTCTTGATATCTTGACAACAGAAGAACAGGAAAAGAACTTAGACAAAGGAAAACATTCAGCAGAGAAAAGAAAAGTTAAGAGAGAGAAAAGGAAAGATGGCAAACAAAATACAAGATAGAAAACTTTACAGGGGACTTAAAAAAATGTGTAAATACTGCACGTATATAATATACAGAAGTAGCCAAAAAAGCTAGGTGTATTGTCCTGTAAATCAGTGCGTCTCAAACTTTATAGGGCATAGACATCATCTGAGACTCTTCTCAAAATGCAGATTCTGACTCTATAGTTCTGGGTTGGAACCTTCCTTTCTGTATCTTTAGCAAGCTTCCGGGTGGTACTTCAGACCATACTTTAATTAGTAAGCTGTAAACTAAGATCAAAATCTAACTGCCTGAATTCCATAACATCTGCAAGGTAAAATCAAAGGTGAGAAAATTTTAAAAACCTGTGCTAATAGCAAAATAAAATTATGTTTGCGTGTCTTATGAGAAAGCAAGAACAACTAAGTTTAGTAGAAGAATGCAGTATTGTCTCGTCAATGATAATAAGCATCATGTGAAGACGCTTTCTGCCTTTGCTAGTACAGTATCAGGTAACGATGATAAACATCTTAATTCAGTGTGAATGAATTAGTGCATATGGGAAATGTTATTCAAATATTTTCCAATGACATGATCAGGTAAATGTACAAATGCTTGGCCTAATGCTTACTTTAAAAAGTATAATAATAATAATAACAGAAAAAAAGCAATTTACCAAGCAGTATCGTTGGCTTTAAAGTTCTGTCCCATCTTCCCAGTACTTCTCTTTTTCATATAACTATTTTTATTAATTTGTATTCATACATAGATACCTGATTCAAATATAAATAGAGAAATGTGTATTTTTATTATTTTCTCATAAAAGGCTGCATACTATGCATACTCTTCTAGGCTTTACTTTCTTCATATATACCACATTATGAACATCTTTGCATATCAGTATGTGAGATAGGATGTTCTCATTCTCTTTTGTAGTGAATGTAGTACAATGGTTTGTAGTGAATTGTAGTACAATGGTTTACGTAACCAGTGTCCTGTTTACAGACTTTTGTGTTTTTTCCTACAATTAATAACAACATCATACCCAAGATATTTTGGGTACATGTGGGAGGATACTGTAGGAAAACTCCCCATAAGTGGGGTTGTTGAGTCAAAAAGTACATTCATTTGTAATTTTGATAAATACTGTCAAATTGTTCTTCATAGAGTTTGGTAGCTATGTAACTGGTAGTATGTTTCACCATAGCTTTACCAACAGAGGATGTCAGTGCTTTATTGGATTTTTGTTAAACTTATAAGTGAAAAAAATGTAAACCTGTGTAGTTTAAATTAGCATTTCTCTTGTTATGAATTAAATTCACCAACTTTTTATATGATAAAGAATCACTTCATCTTTGGGGGAAATACTTGTTCATGTTTTTTATTCATATTTCTATTGTGTTATTGATATTTTGTGATCACCTCTATATTTTATCTTTTGTTTTTGGTGTTTCTGCCATTGTAAGTAGAATTTTTTCTTCCACTGTATCTTCTAAACAGTTATATATGTGTGTATATATGAGAGTATATGCTGATTTTAGTTTATTAATTTGGTACTCAGTCATGAAACTGAATCCTTGGGTTTTCTTATAGTTTTGACTCAAAATAGAGTTTAGCAAGCTTACTGAAAACCAGAATCATATAGGATATATACATATGTATGTTTATATATATGTTATATGTGTGTATATATGCATGCACTATATATAGGCATACTCTCTCTCTCTCTCTCTCTCTCCCTCTCTCTCTCTCTCTATATATATATACATATATACCTTTTTTTTAGATTCTACATATAAGTTATATGATATTTGTCTTTCTCTGATTTACTTCACTTAGTATGATAATCTCTAGGTCCGTCCATGTTGCTGCAAATGGCATTATTTCATTCTTTTTAATGGCTGAGTAATATTTCATTGTATATATGTACCGCATCTTCATTTATTCATTTAAAGAAGGCTTATGTGGAAATCACAAATTTAGCAATAAATATTTGTTCTGAATAGAAAAGAAATCTGTGCAGAATTGAGCCATTATATTTAATAAAGGAACTTTATAGAGGTACAGTATAGATTATGTTCAAATTTAACATTATAATTAATGTCTGTGTTGTTTACTTGTTTATTTACAACAAAAAAGAAAATCACTGTTTAGATATATTCATATTCTTATATCCCTTCTCTCTTTTTCCTCTCTTACATCAAAGAAAACTAGGGATAATCTTCACATCTTAGAGTTTAGGTCAGGCCCTAGGCAGAAAAGCAAAATTATTTGAATAAATAACAGGTGTCAGGGCTTCCCTGGTGGCGCAGTGGTTGAGAGTCCGCCTGCCGATGCAGGGGACATGGGTTCGTGCCCCGGTCCGGGAAGATCCCACATGCCACGGAGCGGCTAGGCCCATGAGCCATGGCCGCTGAGCCTGCCCTCTGCAACGGGAAAGGCCACAACAGTGAGAGGCCTGCGTACCACAAAAAAAAAAAAAGAAAACCAGAAAAAAACAGGTGTCACCAGAAGTCACCATGGAAACACAAGAATAAATGTTTCTGTAGAAACCCTACGCTTCCCTATTCATATTTATGGTGGTATCTATTTGTGATAATATTAGTTTTGCTTTTTATCATATATAACAAAAATCTGAAGCTAGAAGAGTTAAGATCACAAATGTGTCCAAAATGTAATGTAAGATGTATCTATCCATCTAATCATCAACCATCTATCCATGCATTCATTCAGCAAATATTTAGTGATTCCTGTTTTTACTAGTCACCACTCTCTATCCCAGGGATACAGTAGTAAATAAGAGAGATAAAACATCTAAGCCCTGAAAATTTTGATATTCATGGGAATAATTTAAAAGTAAAATCAAACGTAATTCAATTATATGGTTTCACATGGGGCTAAGAGCTCAGAATTAATGTTATAATTTTGGATATGTTAAATGTGTACTGTTAAGCCGTTTAATTTTTCTTCCCAACATCTTCTGACCTATTTAACCTAATTACCTTCTTAAATATCTATCTACTTTACAAAACCAGGACTTCTGGAAATATCATTTTCTTTCCTGTTTCACACAAACCCCTAATACTGTATGTAAATATTTCTTCACCTTATTTTCTAAAATAATGTTTCTTTTTAGGATCATTTTTAACTGGAATGTGTAAACTTATTTGTTTGAATGTCTAAGTTTGTTTGTGATGGGTGGGAGTGTGGGGGCCCCAGGGATAATGACTGCCATTGAGGCCAGTTCTTCACATCATTTGTTGTTTCTCTAAGAACTGTCCTTAGATTCAGCCTTGGGGGGAAGGGGAGCAGAATATGTCACCCCACAATGTGTCACTTTGGCCTGTGGATTATTTTGAGCCCAAGGCAATCAAGATCCATCAGACTCAAGAAAAACTTTTGCCTCTCCCTTAACTGCCTGAAAGAATTGAGATAGGGGGCCGGTTCAGGAAAGAGAACTGTCACCAGAGATCACTTTTTATCTAAAACACTCACCTGCACGGCAGGGCAGACATCTGATTACCTGACATCTGTCCCTCTTGTCTTCCTGTGAATTGCCCTCCCCCTCTGTGAAGCCCCAGACCTCTGTCTCATCATTTCTTAGCTTCGGATGGCATGTAAGCCTCATTTGTTTGACCGCCTTAGGGCCTCATACTTTTATTGGGCTCCCATACACACACAATTAAATTTGTTTTTCTCCTGTTAATTTGTCTTGTGTCAACTTAATTACTAGACCAGCCAAAGAACCTAGAAGGGTAGAAGAAAAATTTGATTCTCCCCTACAGGGTATACAATTCTTCTTCATTATCCCTGGGGCCCCCACACTCCCACCCATCACAAACAAACAAAGTTAGACATTCAAACAAATAAGTTTACACATTCCAGTTAAAAATGATCCTAAAAAGAAACATTATTTTAGAAAATAAGGTGAAGAAATATTAACATACAGTATTAGGGGTTGTGTGAAACAGGAAAGAAAATGATATTTCCAACAAAAATCCTGGTTTTGTAAAGTAGATAGATATTTACGAAGGTAATTAGGTTAAATAGGTCAGAAGATGTTGGGAAGAAAAAGAAAGATAAAACGGCTTAACAGTACACATTTAACATATCCAAAATTATAACATTAATTCTGAACTCTTAGCCCCATGTGAAACCATATAATTGAATTATGTTTGATTTTATTTTACTTTTAAATTATTCCCCTGAATAATTTTTTAAAAATAACATAAAATTGCTTTAAATATTAAAAAAAATAAAGTACAGCTTTGCATAAGTGTTAGAAGACTGTGCATAGATTAAGTATAATAACCCAGGATGCTTGGTAGAAATTTACAATATCTTAGAATTTGTTTATATTACTTTAGATATTATTAAAATATCCAACCTCACAGAATGAAGAAAAGGATACATTATCCTCCCATCTGCATTCTCTGACTGGCTTATGAAATCCTTATGATATGCATACAAAAGGAGGTATGGATCTAATGACAAACAAGGCTAATAACTCTTATTCTTGAGGTGATAATCTAAATGGAAAGCATAACACCATACAATTCGCTTTCCTTTTGAAGAAGGACCTATTTTGATCAGGTGTGTCATGACATTTAAACTACTGACCATTGACTAGCTCAAATCCTATGCTTGGTGTTGATAAATGTAGGGCATTTTATTGTAAAGTATTTATATATGACCAGGAGTCATATTTTACTTCCATGTTCTGCAAGGATGATTTATAGTTGAATTGAATTTGGATGATTGAAAAAAAATGGATGAGTTCTCTTAATAGCTTGAATTTTTTGACAATCATAAACAATCAAACATATTGTTAGAAAGATACCTTTAATTTATATCTAGTGTTTACTCAGTAAATAATTGAATAATGATAAAGCATCTCTTGTGTTTCCTGAGCCATAAGAAAATAAACCCATAAAGGAAACTTCCACTGGGGATCAACCTTTTAGTACTCATCATTAAGTAAAGTGAAGTATGCTTAGAAAGGAAAACAAAGTAAGAAAAAGAGAAATAGCTTATTTATATTGATAAATGTATAGACACACAAATAAATACTGCTTTGCTGTTGTTTAAGGCAGTAGCATATAGCCAAAGATCTGAACACTTGTTTGAATTTTGCAGGTCTACCCTTGAGACATAAGGCTTTATCTCAATGATGAAGTACAAGAACACCCTAGATTTACAAAGGTTACTTTTAAAATAGGGTTAAAATATGGGTTTTAAATAGGTTTAAAATAGGGTTAAGATAACATATTTTTCTCCGGCATCATGCACTGAACTTCCAAGGGGAATAACTATTTTAAGTAATTCCCAACAATATCATTTACTGGCACATTGTCATCCTTCTCTATTACTGAAGGCAAATCATTTCCAGTTGTGTCTAATAAGAGAGAGTTACCCATCCATAATAGTTACAAAGTCTATTGATATCGTGATATTTTATCTTCATTACTGATAAACAGACCCGCCGCTAACTGAGCAAGGCCTCCCCTGACCACAAAGGTTAACTTGTTTTTCTTGGAATAGAGTTAATGTAGCCTATGAACCCATGATTCATATTTGTTATGGGCAGAGATTGAGAGAGGCTGGCCACTGGCTAACCATAGTAAGAGAGACAACTATACCATGAAGGCCAAGTTCACAGCTCCCTTCTGGAGGCAGTGAGGTCATCTTAACACTGGTAAAGTAATTGTGGGAGGAATATTTTCCTGGCCTTCTCCTTTCAAGGTGGTTGATACAGCCAGGATTCTCAGAAGGATTCCCAAGCCATAGAATACATTCTAAAAAAATAATTTTTCAAAACCTTTAGAGAATTAAGAATCTCTAAAAACATATCAAGCCATATACATTTATTACATGATAACTATCAACATTTAGTAATGTTTTCTGTATGTCTGAAAACCAGTATTCATATCTTTTTGGTGAGCATCTCTGTATGATTTACCGATATATTATTTTTTTCATATTATTCAATTAACTGGTTTCTCAATGTCTTTTTGCTACTTCTAATAATGAAAGTCACCCTTGCTTTGGTAATAAAAAGGGATAACTCGGAAGCATGCCTTCTTGATTCTGGGAAAGTACTTTGCTTTTCATGACTGAACTTTGTGTTTTTGCAGTTTTAATCTGGTTTTCCAGGCCTATTCTTCTTTTTTTTTTTTTTGGATACTTGAAATGATGAATGCCAGGAAAAATAGATGACCTATATGACCATAAGCATAAACTGTAAAATCCTTAAGTTGCTTTTAAATTATCATATTTTGGACTGCATGTCTGATCCAGTACCCAGCAGTCAAGAACCGTTGATTATAAGCATTATTGGTATGGCAGGCATCTCTTCATCAGGAATAAGGCATTCTGGAAATACAGCTCCAGGTCAATTATCAGAATATATAGAAATCAATATTGGTCTTCTGAGGAAGAAGAAATATATTCTTTCTTGAAGCTACTAAGTTTCCATGCACATACTTGACTACATACGGCACAGATCAGAATCCTTATCATTACTGTTTTTTTTTCCTTCAACTATTAAGCAGCTATGAAGGTGTTTGCAGCTATTCATCTAGCAGTCTTTCTGCCATTGGTCTCATACTGTGAGAATAACTACCAGTTCTTTTGGACGTGAAAACTCATGGCAGAAAATCTTTGTTATCAATATTATTTGTGAAACTAGGAATTTTAGTAGCCATCAGGACTATTCCTAATGGTAAATATTACCTCACATCTTTCTAACCATAAAATCATTTTTTCCCATATTTCTTCAAGAATTATGAATTTTACAACTCTAAGACTTAGTCTAAGCCACTCAACTGTATTTGGATACCGAATGAGATTTGATTGACCTTAGTATTTAATTATTCTTGAAAATACTTCCTTGTAAGAGAATTTTTTTGGCAAATGTCTGGTATATATCTATGTGTATAGTACAGGAGGGAGGACTATTTTCATGCTTAACCTTCTTTAGAAACATTTAATTACAGGACTTGGGATACTGGGATGCTTGAGAAAAGGATGGGAAATGGATATTGGGAAATACGTAAAATAGTAGTTCTGGTAAAACATTATTCAATACCATTTGGTGTTTGGCTTATTTGATGAAGATAATTCTTATTGAATTGAATGTTCACATATAAGGCTTTATAAGATACTTTCCAGCCGTCAAAAATGGTTAAACCCATTTAAATTATGTTTTCTGCAGCTTGAATTTGAATGTTTCATTGCTTTGTGAGGAAAACTAACGTTAAAAATGTCCATTTCTTTACACATAACATATAAACCCATTTGAGATAAACTCAAAGATTTTGCTGTAACCTAGTCAAAGGTGGTCAGATTTAGTATAAGAGGTTGTGCTAAAACAGAAACTTATTTTATTTTATTTTATTTTTTAACATCTTTATTGGGGTATAATTGCTTTACAATGGTGTGTTAGTTTCTGCTTTATAACAAAGTGAATCAGTTATACATATACATATGTGCCCATATCTCTTCCCTCTTGCGTCTCCCTCCCTCCCACCCTCCCTATCCCACCCCTCCAGGCTGTCACAAAGCACCAAGCCAATATCCCTGTGCCATGCGGCTGCTTCCAACTAGCTATCTACCTTACTACGTTTGTTAGTGTGTATATGTCCATGACTCTCTCTCGCCCTGTCACAGCTCACCCTTCCCCCTCCCCATAACCTCAAGTCCGTTCTCTAGGAGGTCTGTGTCTTTATTCCTGCCTTACCCCTAGGTTCTTCATGACATTTTTTTTTCTTAAATTCCATATATATGTGTTAGCATACGGTATTTGTCTTTTTCTTTCTGACTTATTTCACTCTGTATGACAGACTCTAGGTCTATCCACCTCATTACAAATAGCTCAATTTCATTTCTTTTTATGGCTGAGTAATATTCCATTGTATATATGTGCCACATCTTCTTTATCCATTCATCCGATGATGGGCACTTAGGTTGTTTCCATCTCCGGGCTATTGTAAATAGAGCTACAATGAACATTTTGGTACATGACTCTTTTTGAATTTTGGTTTTCTCAGGGTATATGCCCAGTAGTGGGATTGCTGGGTCATATGGTAGTTCTATTTGTAGCTTTTTAAGGAACCTCCATACTGTTCTCCATAGTGGCTGAACCAATTCACATTCCCACCAGCAGTGCAAGAGTGTTCCCTTTTCTCCACACCCTCTCCAGCATTTATTGTTTCTAGATTTTTTGATGATGGCCATTCTGACTGGTGTGAGATGATATCTCATTGTAGTTTTGATTTGCATTTCTCTAATGATTAATGATGTTGAGCATTCTTTCATGTGTTTGTTGGCAGTCTGTATATTTTCTTTGGAGAAATGTCTATTTAGGTCTTCTGCCCATTTTTGGATTGGGTTGTTTGTTTTTTTGTTATTGAGCTGCATGAGCTGCTTGTAAATTTTGGAGATTAATCCTTTGTCGGTTACTTCATTTGCAAATATTTTCTCCCATTCTGAGGGTTGTCTTTTGGTCTTGTTTATGGTTTCCTTTGCTGTGCAAAAGCTTTGAAGTTTCATTAGGTCCCATTTGTTTATCTTTGTTTTTATTTCCATTACTCTAGGAGGTGGGTCAGAAAGGATCTTGCTGTGATTTATGTCATAGAGTGTTCTGCCTATGTTTTCCTCTAAGAGTTTGATAGTTTCTGGCCTTATATTTAGGTCTTTAATCCATTTTGAGCTTATTTTTGTGTATGGTGTTAGGGAGTGATCTAATCTCATACTTTTACATGTACCTGTCCAGTTTTCCCAGCACCACTTATTGAAGAGGCTGTCCTTTCTCCACTGTACATTCCTGCCACCTTTATCAAAGATAAGGTGTCCATATGTGCATCGGTTTATCTCTGGGCTTTCTATCCTGTTCCATTGATCTATCTTTCTGTTTTTGTGCCAGTACCATACCGTCTTGATAACTGTAGCTTTGTAGTATAGTCTGAAGTCAGGGAGCCTGATTCCTCCAGTTCCTTTTTTCGTTCTCAAGATTGCTTTGGCTATTCGGGGTCTTTTGTGTTTCCATACAAATTGCAAAATTTTTTGTTCTAGTTCTGTGAAAAATGCCAGTGGTAGTTTGATAGGGATTGCATTGAATCTATAGATTGCTTTGGGTAGTAGAGTCATTTTCACAATGTTGATTCTTCCAATCCAAGAACATGGTATATCTCTCCATCTATTTGTATCATCTTTAATTTCTTTCATCAGTGTCTTATAATTTTCTGCATACAGGTCTTTTGTCTCCTTAGGTAGGTTTATTCCTAGATATTTTATTCTTTTTGTTGCAGTGGTAAATGGGAGTGTTTTCTTGATTTCACTTTCAGATTTTTCATCATTAGTATATAGGAATGCCAGAGATTTCTGTGCATTAATTTTGTATCCTGCCACTTTACCAAATTCATTGATTAGCTCTAGTAGTTTTCTGGTAGCATCTTTAGGATTCTCTATGTATAGGATCATGTCATCTGCAAACAGTGACAGCTTTACTTCTTCTTTTCCAATTTGGATTCCTTTTATTTCCTTTTCTTCTCTGATTGCTGTGGCTAAAACTTCCAAAACTATGTTGAATAAGAGTGGTGAGAGTGGGCAACCTTGTCTTGTTCCTGATCTTAGTGGAAATGCTTTCAGTTTTTCACCATTGAGGATGATGTTTGCTATGGGCTTGTCATATATGGCCTTTATTATGTTGAGGAAAGTTCCCTCTATGCCTACTTTCTGCAGGGTTTTTATCATAAATGGGTGTTGAATTTTGTCAAAAGCTTTCTCTGCATCTATTGAGATGATCATGTGGTTTTTCTTCTTCAATTTGTTAATATGGTTTATCACATTGATAGATTTGCGTATATTGAAGAATCCTTGCATTCCTGGCATAAACCCCACTTGATCATGGTGTATGATCCTTTTAATGTGCTGTTGGATTCTGTTTGCTAGTATTTTGTTGAGGATTTTTGCATCTATGTTCATCAGTGATATTGGCCTGTAGTTTTCTTTCTTTGTGACATCCTTGTCTGGTTTTGGTATCAAGGTGATGGTGGCCTCGTAGAAGGAGTTTGGGAGTTTCCTCCCTCTGCTATATTTTGGAAGAGTTTGAGAAGGATAGGTGTTAGCTCTTCTCTAAATGTTTGATAGAATTCGCCTGTGAAGGCATCTGGTCCTGGGCTTTTCTTTGTTGGAAGATTTTTAATCACAGTTTCAATTTCAGTGCTTGTGATTGGTCTGTTCATGTTTTCTATTTCTTCCTGATTCAGTCTTGGCAGGTTGTGCATTTCTAAGAATTTGTCCATTTCTTCCAGATTGTCCATTTTATTGGCATAGAGTTGCTTGTAGTAATCTCTCATGATCTCTTTTATTTCTGCAGTGTCAGTTGTTAACTCTCCTTTTTCATTTCTAATTCTATTGATTTGAGTCTTCTCCCTTTTTTTCTTGATGAGTCTGGCTAGTGGTTTATCTATTTTGTTTATCTTCTCAAAGAACCAGCTTTTAGTTTTATTGATCTTTGCTATCGTTTCCTTCATTTCTTTTTCATTTATTTCTGAACTGATTTTTATGATTTCTTTCCTTCTGCTAGCATTGGGGTTTTTTTGTTCTTCTTTCTCTAATTGCTTCAGGTGCAAGGTTAGGTTGTTTATTCTAGATGTTTCCTGCTTCTTAAGGTGGGCTTGTATTGCTATAAACTTCCCCCTTAGAACTGCTTTTGCTGCATCCCACAAGTTTTGGGTTGTTGTGTCTCCATTGTCATTTGTTTCTAGGTATTTTTTGATTTCCTCTTTGATTTCTTCAGTGATCACTTCATTATTAAGTAGTGTATTGTTTAGCCTCCATGTGTTTGTATTTTTTACACATCTTTTCCTGTAATTGATATCTAGTCTCATAGCATTGTGGTCAGAAAAGATACTTGATACAATTTCAATTTTCTTAAATTTACCAAGGCTTGATTTGTGACCCAAGATATGATCTATCCTGGAGAATGTTCCATGAGCACTTGAGAAAAATGTGTATTCTGTTGTTTTTGGATGGAGTGTCCTATAAATATCAATTAAGTCCATCTTGTTTAATGTATCATTTAAAGCTTGTGTTTCCTTATTTATTTTCATTTTGGATGATCTGTCCATAGGTGAAAGTGGGGTGTTTAAGTCCCCTACTATGAATGTGTTACTGTCGATTTCCCCTTTTATGGCTGTTAGTATTTGCCTTATGTATTGAGGTGCTCCTATGTTGGGTGCATAAATATTTACAATTGTTATATCTTCTTCTTGGATTGATCCCTTGATCATTATGTAGTGTCCTTCTTTGTCTCTTTTAATAGTCCTTATTTTAAAGTCTATTTTGTATGATATGAGAATTGCTACTCCAGGTTTCTTTTGGTTTCCATTTGCATGGAATATCTTTTTCCATCCCCTTACTTTCAGTCTGTATGTGTCTCTAGGTCTGAAGTGGGTCTCTTGTAGACAGCATATATATGGGTCTTGTTTTTGTATCCATTCAGCTAATCTGTGTCTTTTGGTGGGAGCATTTAGTCCATTTACATTTAAGGTAATTATCGATATGTATGTTCCTATTCCCATTTTCTAAATTGTTTTGGGTTCGTTATTATAGGTCTTTTCTTTCTCTTGTGTTTCTTGCCTAGAGAAGATCCTTTAGCATTTGTTGTAAAGCTGGTTTGGTGGTGCTGAACTCTCTCAGCTTTTGCTTGTCTATAAAGGTTTTAATTTCTCCATCAAATCTGAATGAGATCCTTGCTGGGTAGAGTAGTCTTGGCTGCAGGTTTTTCTCCTTCATCACTTTCAGTATGTCCTGCCACTGCCTTCTGGCTTGTAGGGTTTCTGCTGAGAGATCAGCTGTTAACCTTATGGGGATTCCCTTATGTGTTATTTGTTGTTTTTCCCTTGCTGCTTTTAATATGCTTTCTTTGTATTTAATTTTTGATAGTTTGATTAATATGTGTCTTGGCATATTTCTCCTTGTATTTATCCTGTATGGGACTCTCTGTGCTTCCTGGACTTGATTAACTATTTCCTTTCCCATATTAGGGAAGTTTTCAACTATAATCTCTTCAAATATCTTCTCAGTCCCTTTCTTTTTCTCTTCTTCTTCTGGAACCCCTATAACTCGAATGTTGGTGCGTTTAATGTTGTCCCAGAGGTCTCTGAGACTGTCCTCAGTTCTTTTCATTCTTTTTTCTTTATTCTGCTCTGCAGTAGTTATTTCCACTATTTTATCTTCCAGGTCACTTATCCGTTCTTCTGCCTCAGTTATTCTGCTATTGATCCCATCTAGAGTACTTTTAATTTCATTTATTGTGTTGTTCATCGTTGCTTGTTTCATCTTTAGTTCTTCTAGGTCCTTGTTAACTGATTCTTGCATTTTGTCCATTCTATTGTCCATTCTATCTCCAAGATTTCGGATCATCCTTACTATCATTATTCTGAATTCTTTTTCAGGTAAGCTGCCTATTTCCTCTTCATTTGTTAGGTCTGGTGCATTTTTATCTTGCTCCTTTATCTGCTGTGTGTTTTTCTGTCTTCTCATTTTGCTTATCTTACTGTGTTTGGGGTCTCCTTTTTGCAGGCTGCAGGTTCGTAGTTCCTGCTGTTTTTGATGTCTGTCCCCAGTGGCTAAGGTTGGTTCAGTGGGTTGTGTAGGTTTCCTGGTGGAGGGGACTAGTGCCTGTGTTCTGGTGGATGAGGCTGGATCTTGTCTTTCTGGTGGGCAGGTCCACATCTGGTGGTGTGTTTTGGGGTTTCTGTGGCCTTATTATGACTTTAGGCAGCCTCTCTGCTAATGGATGGGGCTGTGTTCCTGTCTTGCTAGTTGTTTGGCATAGTGTGTCCAGCACTGTGGCTTGCTGGTCGTTGAGTGAAGCTGGGTGCTGGTGTTAAGATGGAGGTCTCTGGGAGATTTTCGCCGTTTGATATTATGTGGAGCTGGGAGGTCTCTTGTTGACCAGTGTCCTGAAGTTGGCTCTCCTACCTCAGAGGCAGAGCCCTGAGTCCTGGCTGGAGCACCAAGAGCTTTTCATCCACACGGCTCAGAATAAAAGGGAGAAAAAGTAGAGGGAATTAGTAGAAGTATGAGGAAAGAAAGAAGGAAAGGAGGGAAGGAAGGAAGAAAGAAAGAAAGAAGCAAAGAAGGAAAGAAGGAAAGAAAGGAGGGAGGGACGGAGGGAGGAAGGACGGAAGGAGGGAAGGAAGGAAAAAAGACAGAAAGAAAGAAGATACAGTAAAAATAAAATAAAGTATAATAAAATTATTGAATTAAAAAATTCTTATTTAGAAAAAAAAAAAAGGGACGGATAGAACCTTAGGACAAATGTTGGAAGCAAAGCTATACAGACAAAATCTTACACAGAAGCATACACATACACCCTCACTAAAAGAGGTAAAGGGGGAAAAATCATAAATCTTGCTGTCAGAGACCACCTCCTCAATTTGGGATGATTCGTTGTCTAAAGGAGGGAAGGAAGGAAGGAAAGAAAGAAAGAAAGAAAGAAAGAACGAATGTAAAGTATAATAACGTTATTAAAATTGATTATTAAGAAAAAAAATTAAAAAAAAAAACCATGGACTGATAGAACCCTAGGACAAATGGTGGAAGCAAGACTATACAGACAAGATCTCACACAGAAGCATACACATACACACTCACAAAAAGAGGAAAAGGGAAAAAAATCATAGATCTTGCTCCTAAAGTCAACTTCCTTAATTTGGGACGATTCGTTGTCTATTCAGGTATTCCACAGATGCAGGTACATCAAGTTGATTGTGGAGCTTTAATCCGCTGCTTCTGAGGCTGCTGGGAGAGATTTCCCTTTCTCTTCTTTGTTCTCACAGCTCCCAGGGGCTCAGCTTTGGATTTGGCCCTGCCTCTGCGTGTAGGTCGCTGGAGGGCGTCTGTTTTTTGCTCAGACAGGACGGGGTTAAAGGAGCCGCTGACTCGGGGGCTCTGGCGCACTCAGGCCGGCGGGGCGGGAGGGGCACGGCGTGCGGGGCGGGCCTGCGGGGCGGGCCTGCGGCGGCAAAGGCCGGCATGACTTTGCACCAGCCTGAGGCCCGCTGTGCGTTCTCCCGGGGAAGTTGTCCCTGGATCCCGGGAACCTGGCAGTGGCGGGCTGCACAGGCTCCGCGGAAGAGGGGTGTGGAGAGTGACCTGTGCTCGCACACAGGCCCCTCGGTGGCAGCAGCAGCAGCAGCCTTATCGTCTCCCGCCCGCCTCTGGGGTCCGCGCTTTCAGCCGCGGCTCGCGCCCGTCTCTGGAGCTCCTTTAAGCAGCGTTCTTAAACCCCTCTCCTCACGCACCAGGAAACAAAGAGGGAAGAAAAAGTCTCCTGCCTCTTCGGCAGGTGCAGACTTTTCCCCGGACTCCCTCCCAGCTAGCCGTGGTGCACTAACCCCTTCAGGCTATGTTCAAGCCGCCAACCCCAGTCCTCTCCCTGCGCTCCGGCCTCAGCTCGCAGCCCCGCCCGCCCCGGCGGGTGAGCAGACAAGCCTCTCGGGCTGGTGAGTGCCGGTCGGCACCGATCCTCTGTGCGGGAATCTCTCCGCTTTGCCCTCCGCACCCCTGTGGCTGTGCTCTCCTCCGCGGCTCCAAAGCTTCCCCCCTCCGCCCCCCGCAGTCTCCGCCCGCGAAGGGGCTTCCTAGTGTGTGGAAACTTTTCCTCCTTCACAGCTCCCTCCCACTGGTGCAGGTGCCATCCCTATTCTTTTGTCTCTGTTTTTTCTTTTTTTTCTTTTGCCCTACCCAGGTACGTGGGGAGTTTCTTGCCTTTTGGGAGGTCTGAGGTCTTCTGCCAGCGTTCAGTGGGTGTTCTGTAGGAGTTGTTCCACGTGTAGATGTATTTCTGGTGTATCTGTGGGGAGGAAGGTGATCTCCGCGTCTTACTCTTCCGCCATCTTCAAGGTCCCCCCCCAGAAACTTATTTTAATTGTTTCACTTTTCACATTTACATATCCTGTCTTCTCAATAAGATTTAAATTCTGGATTGTGGGGCTTATGAATTGCCTAATGCGTCTACAAGTCAGTTAGGTACTGAGTAAATACACGTTGATGGTTGTTTTAGAGGCTGTTGAGGTCCCACCCAGATCTCCTCGACTGGGTTGACTTAGGCGCTACTGATGTTTGTTGCAGATGACTCTCTGTTGCACCGTGTTTGGAGGATTGTCTTGGGCTGTTGGGAGTTGCCTTGCCTGATGAACCCCAGGGAGGCTTTGTACTCCTTCCCTGGGGATATAACAGTTTAGCCTCCTTGCTTTGGGCAGTACAACTGTGGTGCAACTTCTGCTCCAGAGCTCCCTGTGGGATCAAGCTGAACTTGACATCTCCTAAAACCACCTCTTTTTCCTAGCTTCTTCCCCCAAGTATGCTGCTTCTCTCATTCACTTACAGAGTTCCTTTGAGATTAACTTGAAGTCATTATAACTCTATATTCTCTAGCACAAATGAGAGTAATTTTTGAATATGGATTTAAAGAAAGAACTCAGCATGAAGACACAAGGCATCTAGTGATGGAAACATGGACCTAAGAGGTGGTGAAGGTTAAAATGAGTATGTAGGGTCTTAGCCATTCTGAGGTTAATGTTATTTTTGCTTTTGCAATTATCTGTGTAACCCTCTCGTTTCTTACTGTGTAATAATAATAATTAAGATGTAAGTGGAATGCACTCATGCTTATTGTTCCCAGAGGTGGCCACATAAATAACTTTGGTGTTTTTCTGTTGGCTGGAACCCAGAATGGTAAAGTGTCTGTCATTTCCCTAAGATTGCATATTCTGCTTTTTCCCAGAAGATGCTACCAGGGCAGGCGGGGGTTGTCTGGAATGTGGCAGATTGTGTCTTTAAAGGAGGCCACTTCGAAAACTACATTAACACGTTCAAGCCTGTAGGATATTATTTAGTTTAATTTAGGGCTAGTCTTAGCCACCTCCAAACTGGTGAATTACTCTAAATGATACAGTAGAGACTTGAATGGGTTAGTGCAACTTGCAAACATGCCACATGAACGAAGGAGCAGCTGACACCCAGGAAGAGTCCGGTGCAGTGCATGGGCCTGGCAAGTTCCAGGACAGGACAACTCTGGTTGGCCTTTTCTGAGCAGAGAGTGATCAGGGCCAGCCTCACTTCCGAAATCCTCCCTCCTTTGTGCTGTGGAGGTGTGTTTTACTGAATGATAATCTAGGAGTCTGAAGGAGTTGATGGAGTTTCCATTTATTTAGAAATAGATGAGACTTTGGCATGGTTTGATCTGTGATCTAAAAAGGGAGATTAATTATTTTTAGTCTTTAAACAAAATCCAGGGTATTCTGAATCTTATAGCATAGCATTTGGATAAGTTATCTAGGGCTGCCATAACACAGTACCACAGATTGAATGGCTTACACAATAGAGATGTACTTTCTCACCGTTCTAGAGGCCAGCAGTCTGAGATCAAGTTGTCGGCAGGGTTAACTCCTTCTGAGGGCTGTCAGGAAAGTCCATTCCATGCCTCTCCCTTACTTCTGGTCTTCTGCTGGCAATCTTTGGTGTTCCTTGGCTTGCAGAAGCATTACCCCTACCTTTGCCTTCATGGTCACCTGGTGTTCTTCCTGTGCATATCTATCTCCAAATTTCCCCTTTTTTATGGTTACCAGTATTTTTGGACTAGAGCCTACCCTAAATATTTCACTGTGATCTGATTACCTCTGTAAAGATCCTAACTCCAAATAAGGTCGCATTCTGAGGTACTGGGGGTTAGGAATTCAACATTTGAATTTTGTGGGGATACAGTTCAACCCATAGAAGCATTATCAGAAAATGCTTTTGTGTTTGTGGATGTCACGGTTTGAAGTCACAAGACTTCAAAGAAAAGCCATATTTAAGGATACGTCTGACATGACAGATGAAATACCAGTCTACTGAAAAACAATTCATTGTTAAGAGAAATTAAATAAGATCTAAATAAATAGATAACAGTTTTCCCATATTCATAGATCAGGTGACTTAATGTTGCTAAAATGTCATTTTCCCTCAAACTGGTAGATTTAATGCAATTCCAATTTTAAAGGAATCAAAATCTCAGCGTGTTCTTTTGTAGAAATTGAGGAGCAATTTAGGTATTTATGTTTAGGTGTTAAAGAATTAAGTTGATCTAGCACATTATTATTATTGTTGTTGGTTCATGAAAGGACCCTTTCATTTTATTTTATTTTGTTTTATTTTATATATTACTACTTACCTTCAGCCCTCAATTCAGTTACCATCCGTTATTTATTTTTTTGCATGCAATTAGTGATATTTTATTATTCACAATATTTTTAGTAAGTAGATTTAATGATAAGGAAAATCATTTCTGCGATTGTATGCGAGTGTGTGGATGTGTATATCCATGACTCTGCAAAGTCCTCTAATGTTTTCCTTCCTTTTCTTTTCCTTTTTACATTTTGTGTAGCCGGGGCCATGATTTTCCTGTGATGATTTTTTAGTCAAATATAGATATTTGGGCTCTTTGGTAGTGAGCACGATACAGTGGAAAGAATTCTTACTTGAGAATCAGAGAGCTGGGTTCTAATTCTGGATATGCCAATAGTCTAACTCTGAGAATTTGGGCAAAGTAGTTTCTCATTTCAGAACTATTTCCTCATTCATCCTCTAAACTGCTTGGCCAAAAAAATCTGTAACACAGTAGTTTCCAGGATAATTTCAAACACAATCAAGATCAAGGAAAAAATACAGACCTGAGTAGGATTGCCAGATTATAAAATCCTGCTATAACTGAAAATATATTTTTCAAAAAATTATGCCCTCTACCAAGGGTTCATCTTCTACAACTTCAGTTCCAGTTTGAATTCATCTATATCCATCCATTCAGCAGCCTAGCCGACGTTTACAACTACAGGTTCTAAAGGTCCTAACACAGAACCTGCCCCAAACTAAATTCAACTTCTTCACCTGTGAGGTAGTTCCTCCTTCTGTATCCCTGTTTGATTAATAATATCAACATTCTGCTTCTCAAGTTTGAAATGGTCAAGTCTTTGGATTTTCTCTCTTTTGCCATCTGTTGTAAAGTTCAACCAGTCATAAAATCCTCTTAATTTGAAATAAAATACATCCCTCCTCACTTCTCTTTACCCATCCTCACTGTCACTGCCTTAACATCTTCCCCAAATATTGTTCACCTTCATTTTTGTATCAACTTCCCAATTGTTCCCGATACTCTCACTTACCCCTCCTCAAGTGCCTTTTCTAATGGCATCCTCCTGAAGATGGAATGTGATCAAGGTAGTCATATGCCTACATTTTCCACTGACTAAACAGTAAGAATTAACATCTAAAATTTACAGTTTGGTGGATTAGACTTTTCAAAGTATTTTCTTAATTTATTTTTCAAGTCTCAATTCCCAGTTTCTGACTGACACCGTATACCTCACCGAATATATTTAAACATTTTTCTGAACATATCATAGTGGATGGACCCTTGCCAGCCTGTGTCTTATTTATTCTTCTGGGAAAGTCTTTCTTCCTCTTTGCCTGCTAAATTCAGTGAACACAGATAAACATTACCTCACTCAATAAACCTTCACAAAATCTCTCCAGGATCAGTCATTCCCTCCTTTATTCCCTACCTGCATTTAGCGCTATGATATTCTGAGGGAAAGAACAATATTTTAGTCATCGCTGTGCCAAGAGCCTCGTATCATGCCTAGAAAATCAGATGAACTGAAAACATATATTTATGCAAAATAATCATTGAACTGTTGAATGGCCTTGCCTTCTATATTTAAAAGAGTGGGGCTGAATATTAAGGTATATGAGGTTAAACAAGTATTGAACAACGTCGCTTCCTCTGTACTCAGCACAGTGCCTGCCACATCGTAAATGCACAATAAATTTGTTTTGAGCAGATGAGTTACCAAATGAGTGAATGGGTGAGCATGACAGAATAGGGAAATGAGTAATGAAATGGACTTGGAGGGCTGTGAGACAAGCCCCTTTACCCTCAAGTCCCACATCCCCCAGCGAGAAGGTCAGTCTTACCCAGGAAAACTAGGATACCAGTGACCACTAATGTTAGCAACTATGTTCTAACATTGCATATTCTTGGGTTTTTCAGTTCGGAAAATTATGAATCAGAGATTTTCCACATAGTGTAATTGATTTATTAGTTCAGGCTATTTTTCCTTATCATGGATATGAATAAATCATTTCCAATGAGAGAGCCTGCTGAGAGGAACACTGTTCCCAATAAGACACACAAGAGGAACCTTTCCCTACAGGGATAGATGGATATAGGTATGGAGTCAGGAAACTTTCCAGGAGAGGCAAGCATGTCACATTTGCTGGGACCATGAACATTTTTCCAAAGAAGCCAAGGTGATCCTTGTGCACGTTAAAGATTAAGCACCGTAGTCTAAGGAGTGGGATGAAAAAGATGTTTCTATGGCAGGGTAAATCCCAAAGAATGTATCTTCCTCTAACAAGTTTTGGAGTTTATTTTCCCCAGTCCTAGAGAGCTCTAAACATAGTCAACAAATGTCAACATAGCTTTGAAAATATTTAATTGGAATAAATAGAGTAATAAAATGTCTCTCACATTGTTTATTAGAAAACTTGTGATGAATTAATTATCCTTTAGGTTGTGGAACCTCCACATCTACCAAAAGTTAGATTTATATGTAGGGGTGATAGTTTGACAGAGCTTTCTAAAGGAAGAAGTGAAATAAAACACACGTACACAAATGACAAAGTTAATGCACAAACTGTAGAGTATCATTGGTGCCTTCTTGCATGGGTTTTAATAACAGTCTAGCAACTAATTAACAATTAATTTATCAATAACCATGGATTGAAGTATGGGCAGGAAAGGCATTAAATATACAAAAGTATTAAAAAACCCTCAAATATTTTCTTTTGAAGAAATACATGGACTTATTCTCAGGAAACAAAAAGCAAATTAGAATGTCATCAGAAAGAAATCACTTTTTAGTTTGTTGCCTAATTAAAGGCAGCATAATATAGTATAGTTTTACCCAAAGTTATAAATTTCATTTGAAAATTTACTTTCCAAACCAATTTCTTTAGAAACTTTGAAAACTGGTTTAAGGAGGTTTCATGCTAGATTAAAACGAAGACTGATTCATCTGTAAACTTTCTCTTACCTGAAAACAAAAAAAAATCAAAAGGTCTCCTAAAGTCTTAGTAGCCAGATGCTTTTGTCATGACTTTGGTGGAAATAGACAGCATGTTTCCAAACTAATTACTTTGATCTAGATTTTAATTAACCAGTGTTAAGATATTCTTTTTATTCTTTCTCCTTGAGTCAGTCTTTCCAGAAACTCAAACTGAAGAGAAACAAATGAAAATTGTTTACATTCATTTGTTCAAGGGACTTGATCTTTTGTTTGAAAATTGGTGAACATTTATAAGTAGAATAAGGTTGCTTACTCCCCTCGAGAGTTTTGTGACACTGAATAAGATACTTCAATTCATAAACATATATTGAGCTTCTTTAGCGTGGACTCTCTGTGCTTAATGCTGTGGATGATACCCGAATTTTTAACTATTTTTATTTTTGCACATGAGAAAACTACATCCAGAGACATTTTTGTCCCAGGCTGTAAAGGGAGCTTCGGGACTCTGAGCCAGACACAGGTCTCAGAATTGTTTCCTGACTCTCAGTCCTGTGTTTTGCACACCTCAGAATATCAGTGAAGTTTCGTATCATTTCTATACCAGCATCCCTTGATAACTGTTGAATTTCCATCATCAAATCTTCACTCAGAGAGTAATAGAAGAATCAGGATTAGAGGCAACATTTCAGGTCATTTGTATCAAACATACGTTCTCTGAACTAAGCTAAAAAAGTGTCTGTGTTACTTTTTTAACTCCAAATGAAAACAAACAAAAAAACAAAAGAAACCCAAAGCAAACAAAACCTCTATATTATCTCCTGGAATGACTTATCTTCCATAGTATGAGTTTTTCATAACCTTTTCTCAAGAGCTATTTTCACAGGGGGAGCAGGAGTGAATAGGAGGATACTGGGAAAGACATATAGGAAAAAATATCATTAGAGGTAAGAGGACATAGAAAGTACTTAAAGTAAAATATAATCAACATGTATTTCCAGGATATTTTTTGTAAAGTCATTTCTAATCCTAAATCCAGGGCCTCTTCTTTTTGTTGTTGTTGTTGTTTTTTAACCAAGTTTTCCTTATCATTGCATTGACTAAAATGGGCTCACATTCTCCAAAATTTTTTGAAAATCTTGTAGTGCTTTTGAGGTGGCAAGGACTTCTTAGTATAAAGCAGAATTAAAAATTGCCTTGTGTTACTAGTCACAGTAATATACAATTACCTTACCGTTTAAACATTAACACTCCCCAGCTGGATAACCGGATTTCAAATACAACTGGAGACCATCTCATTTTCTAGATGAAAAGTTTTATAAATCCTTAGAGAGTAATATAAGTTGATAACATTCAGCCTAAAAATGTAAATAAACAGAAAAAAACCAATAGAATATATGGAAAATTATGCCAGTATTTAGAATACTTTATTGACAAGAATCCATGCCTAAACTGTAAATTCAATAAAGCAGACAATTGCACGAGATTTGGAAAGGAAAATTCAGCTGTGAAGTTACAAAACAATTTCCCATAATTTAGTGTTCATCCTCCCCCCCAAGCCCCCACATGCAAAATACCTCATAAATAAGCATAACATCTATAACCCTCCCTACTTTATAAAAGGAGAAAAACAGTTTTACAGTGAGTTAATAAATTACTTGCCAAAGTTGCTGTAGTTTGTAAAAAAACAAGCTATGGACAGAACACTGCTGGTCAGAATCAAATTAGATTTTGAATTTAGATATTCTGATTCTAAATCTCATGCTCCTTCACATTGATATGAAAAAGAAGATGTTAAAATAGTCTTGGGAAGGTGAAGTAACAGGACCAGAATTACCTTCTACCTTAAACAATATAAAAACCAGATAAAATATACAAAACAATGATTTTCAGACATTAGACATCAAACAGGGCAGGACAGTGACCTCTGAGAGAGGGGAAAAATATGAGGGATGCTTTCTGATTGGCTCAGCTAACTGGAGCCTGTTGGACTGGCTGAGTTGAAGAAAAGAGGGGAGACCAAAGCAATTAAAATTTGCAAAGCAGATTACCAACTGAGAGAGAGAGGGAGAGAGAGAAAGAGAAAGGGAGAGAGAGAGGAAGTATGTGGATCTGAACAGCCACACAGGTTTTCTTTCAAGTCTTTAGCTGAGTACTGATGAATGCATGTGAGACAACTATCTAAGGCTGGGAAAGGATCAAGCAAAAGGACTAAAGAAAAACATTTACAGAGGTCACAAGGGATGAGAAAAGTTCTTGCTCCCGTGATCCAGAGGGATTGCCATTTTGTAATGAAAGGACTTTAAAGGGTAGAGTACGCAGAAGTGTGTTGCCTCAGTAGTGGAGCAGAATTAGTTCTCCAGTAAAGTTCTGTCCGCTCTCACCCAAAAGAATATAAAAGCAAGCTTTGAAAGGATCAGACTGTTTCCAAGTCACTCTATAGCACCTCAGATAAAGATCAAGAATATTAAAAGGAGTACAAAAATATGGAGAATCCAAAAAGGTAAAATTCACAATGTTTAACATCTGATCCAAAGTGACTAGGTATGCAAACAAGCAGGAAAATATGATTCAGAATGAGAAAAAAATTAATGAATAGAAATAGACCTATGAAGACACAGATGATGGGATTGACAAGCATATTAAAACAGTTATTACACTTATACGCCATATGTATAAGAAACGAGAAGAAAGATTATGCATGTTAAGTAGAGATATGAAGGATAAAATAAGATTCAAATCCAGCTTCTAGAGATAAAAGTTACAGCGTCAGAGGTGACAAATATATATATCAAAAGAAGGACTGAAATCAGTGACCTCAGCTCCACCTTACAAAAAGCTTTACAAAGAAGAGTAAATTAAACCTGAAGCAGGCAGAAGAAAGGTAAAAGCAGAAATCAGAAACCAGAGAAACTAGAGAAAAATAAAGAGACCAAAATCTGGCTTTTTGAAACGGTTAATAAAATTGATAAACTTCTAGCCAATCTCAAGGGAAGAGATGAAACAAATTATCAATATCAACAATGAGACAGGAAGCATTAGTACAGAGCTTACAGAGTTTAAAAGGATAATAAGGGAATATCATGGGCAACTTTATGCCAATATACGACAACTTAAATGAAATGTAACATTTATTGAAGGACACAAATTACCAAGGTTCCCTCAAAAAGAAATAGATAAATGAATAGTGCTTTTTCTACTAAACAAATTAAATTTGTAAACAGAAAATTCTAGGACTAGGGGATTACTTCTATCACCTAGGTAAAGATAACATGCTACCCATACATAATATGGTGGTAAACAACCCATTTAGAACATGGTAAAAAATTGTGAACAAACACTTCACCAAAAAAACAAAAAAAATACATGAATTAAAGATTAGTGCATGAAATGATACTCAACGTCATTAGTCATTAGGGAAATGCAAATTAAAACTATAATGAGGGACTTCCCTGGTGGTCCAGTGGTTAGGGCTTCACCTTCCAATGCAGGAGGTGCAGGTTCAATTGCTGGTCAGGGAGCTGGGATCCCTCAGGCCTCATGGCTAAGAAGCCAAAACGTAAAACAGAAGCAATATTGTAACAATTCAATAAAAACTTTAAAACAAAATGGTCCATAGCAAAACAGTCTTTAAAATAAAACTACAATGAGATGTCTTTACACACTCACTAGAATGCCTAAAATTAGAAGCCTGGCCAAAATAATTTTGGAAAGGTTTTGTAACCACTTGACATTTTATAACTTGTTAGTGGAAATGTAAAAAGGCACAATCATCTTAGGAAAAACATTTATACACATAACTATGACATGACTTGGCTATTTAACTCCTAGGTATTTACACAAGAGAGATGAAAGCATATTTCATACAAAGATATGCGTACAAATGTTCATAAAACCTTACTTGTTCCAGCTCAAAACTGAAAATGACCCAAATGTCCATCAATAAATGAATTATTAAATAAATTGTAATACTCTTATAATGGTGTACTAGTCAACCATTAAAAAGAATGAACTTTGGTTATATACAAGAACATGAATGCATCCCAGAATTGTTATGCTGAAAAGAAACCAGAGCAGAAAAAGAGTACATACTCTATGATTCCATTTACATAAAATTCTAGAAAATTCAAACTAATCTGCAGAGACATAAAACAGATTAGAGATTGTCTCGGGGTGGGAGTTAGGAGTAGAGGCATAAGGAGCAGTTACAGAGGTGCATGTGTAAATGTTGGGGGGTGATAGATATTTTAATTATCTTGATTAAAATCTTGTGATGTTTCACTGTGTGTGTATGTGTGAAAACTGATAGAACAATACACTTTATATGTTTCTGTTAAAATTAACTGCTATTATAATTGATTATATTTATATGCATTTAATTTTATGTGTTATACTTCCCTAAAGCTGTAAAAATTATTCTTGCCATATCCATAACCAGAGTGTTCACAAATATTAATAATTCACTCTGGATGAATGCCTAAAGAAAAATAAATATTAGACAATTTTTGGATTGACAAGAGAGGTAAAACAGTATTCTTCTTATATGGGAAATATTTGTACTAGCCCCACACTGAAAACAACTCAAATGTCCAAAAATAGGTGAAAGATTAAATAAGGCATAGTATATTCTCATAGTATACTACTCAGCCATAAAAAGGAATTAACTTTTGTTATATATATGCAGCATGCATGAATCTTACAATTATAACTACCATCCCCAAATACTTAAGAACTTTTGAATAATAGGGTTTTTAAATACAATGAATCTTTGTTGCTGTTGTTACTGAAATTATGTCCTATTTTCTTTCCTGTAAGTAAGATTCCTCTCTGATAATCAGAGGGTGTGTAGCTCTTCTGTTGGATATTATAAAATGCATTCTGTCATTGGGAAGCCATTTGGATGAAAATACCATTACTTAAAGATTCACTGTAGGTTTCTAGTTAAAGTGGGCAACAAGAGAGGTGCTTGAGTGAGATCTGGAGGATGGTATCAAGGCAACGGCCACTTTGCAACTCACCCCTGTTGTAGCTTATGTGCTGGCTCATATCATAGGTATAGGGCAGCTACCTGTCCTGCAAATGCTCTACTTTCCTCTGGCATGATGAAGGGCACCAGCTTCCCCTGCTGGACTTCCATACCCTCAAGATCAGAGACCAATAAACTGACACAGGTTTCAACCCATCCTCATGGACTCTTGCCCATATTGTGGCTCCAGGTTATCCTCGTTCTCCTCTATTTACCCATCTTCTCTTCCCACATGCCTTCCTTGTGAACTTAAAGTCCCAGCATCAGACTCGAAATTTCCATAAGACTCTGATTTTTATATAGGAAATTTAAACACTTCAGCCACTTTGACGAAAGTTTCATTTTCATCTATGGTTCTTATCTCATTTCATAAGATATGAAAATTTAAGTGTACATTGACAATGCCACCATCCTGGAAAGGTTGCCTTCATTTCAAAGCTCACTTGTTGGTTCAGGCTGTGTTATACAAATGTGAAGCCCTTAGTGCCATGTTGAACAGAGTAGATTTCAAGATGACAGGCTGAGCAAAGGACATTCCTGTTCTTTTTAAAACCAATGCTTTTTATGATCTCCCAGTCACAAATAACATATGATGCTTTAGTAGATTTTTGTCCCTATTCCAGTAATTGACTTTAATTACCCCACAGCACAAGGCAAAAATGTTAATGAGAAAGGGTTAATTTTTTTACTTAGATATTTCAATTTTCCCTTTATCCCCCGTGGAAGGCCTTAGAATTAGCCCTCACTGTCTTTGTACTTTTGCCAGCAGTGTATTATTCCTTTTGTTTTACATCTTTAGAATTTAACATTGCTGAACACAATGAACCATGCTTCCACCAGTTCTGTTCCTTGTACCAGTGCAAATTACCCTGTAGATGAAAGAAGAAACGATGTTATTCATTTAATTTGTGTTTCCAAGCTATTTAAGTATTCAGCCGTCCTAGATGTGGGTAAAGCATGATTCCTAGGGGCCAGCGGCTGAAGTCAGGAATCTATAGGATAGTGTTTATCTTTGACCTCATTCTCTTCCACCAAGCCATAGGGAAATCTTAGGAAGGAGAACGCAGTTGTAGGCACAGAAATAAACCCACAAATTAGGACTCATTTTGTTGTAAACCCATCTAAAGTTAACTTAAGTTAAAAAAAAAAAAAGAATGCATTTCCTCATGAGTGTGTCAGTATTTGCATATGCATGTGTGTACACAGGTATAGTAAAAATGGAACTTTTGTTCTAGGAGAACAGTTGGCAAGATACACAAAAGGCCTCACTTACCTCTCCTGTCTTATGTGTATCTGGAAAGGTCTCAGCTGTCAGTGCTACTACATGAACATGATATCACCAAAGAGGAATGAACACTGCAGAAAGGAATTTCATTATGATTTGAGACTAGAGAAAGGCTAAGCTGTTTGTCATCGATTTGGAGAGATTCAAATACAGCTGGAGTTTCCCTTGACTAATTATATTCCTTTCTGTATTGTCTTATTAAAGATAGGGACAAAGGAAGTCCATCTGGAAGCACTGGCAATATTTTACTACCTGATTTTGATGGTAATGTTGGTAATATCAATCACTTTAAAAGGCAAATATTACTATTAGATTAATTTTTTTTCCTTTTAGGACAAATTATTATTTTTTCCTTTTATTTACAAATTATTTCTATCTGGTAAAGTATACGTAGATGGGATCAGGAGAGACAGGCTCAAATTTCAGATTTTTCACTTTATTTATTTATGTCTATAACTACTTCTCTTCCTAATCCTCTGTTTGCTTGGCTGTGAATTGAGAGGCTGTATTAGACTTCTCAAAATTATTTTCTATATCTAAAATCTATTATTTTATCCTAAGGCTCACATGTAAAAATATTACCCATTTTTAGTTACGCTATTTATTATAGCACTCATATGACAACCAAATTTAATGCTACTATCAATGAACTAACTCTGCTCTATCAGCTGTCGATGGCTCAACATCCAAAACTATTTTGCCAACTCTCAAAACTTTTATTTGCTTTCTTCAAACTTATCAATGTTATAACAATGAAACATGGCTCAGAAAGAACATTGGTAGCCTGAAGAAGTAGAAGAAAGGAAGATGGGTTGTATTTTCAATTTTATTAAAATTCTTATTTTCAACTAGCTATACGCTTTTTATGCTTGGCCTAATTTCCTCTTAGCTGTGGGCAACTTTTCATGGGTTTTACAATCTCTTCATAAAACACAACCTATCTCATTATCACATTACATACCTCCATAAGCGTGTAATATTTTGCTCAATTTAGAAGTGGGGAAATAAAGGCAAGAACAGTTTTCAAGGTTTTGAACTTTTCGTTAAAGTGCAATTTATTGAGTTTTGCTTCTAGTCACATATTATACAATATGCATGATAAACTACTTGAAATCTTTTTATTTACTGATTTCTATGCATCTCTTATGGAGGTAAGAATTTTTTTAGATAAATGAACTATTTTAGCATGTCATTTTGTTTTCATTTCTATAAATGATACACATGAATTGATATTTACTATACTAATCTATCAAAGTAAAAAAGTCAATCACTCTCTACTCAACGGGACAAAGTAGATTCTTTATTTCCAATAGTTGAGCATACTCTCCACTAGGTGATAAGGGAATTTTTACGTGCTGAGATCTCAGTATTTCCTGGCTTAATGAGTTCTTTTCAGTACAGGTAGTTAGTCTACCTAAATTTTAACTCCCTATCAGAATTAGTTTTACACAGTAGCCTTTGTATTGATCATTCTCTTTAGGTCAAGAGTCTTCAAATTTCATCCCCTCACTGCTATACCTCAGGATCGTGTCTGATTGAGTGGACTTATATCTGGAAAAAGTGGGGCCTTGGTTGATATATTGTTCTCTAGATTTGGGGTGATGGTAGAATTGAGTTCCTTGCAGCTGGAAGCTGAAGTCCAACACTGTTCCTCACTGGCTGTTGGCTGAGGGCCTTTCTTTCAGTTCTGTAAGCTTGCCTACATTCCTTCTTGTGTGACTTCCTCCAACTTCAAACCAGCAACCAAATGCCAAGTTCTTTCCATTCTTCAAATATCTCTGCTGTTTTCTTCCATTCTGCCACCAACAAGAGAACACTCTGCTTTTGAGAGCTTTTATCTGATTAGATCAGGCTCGCCTGAATAATCTGCATACTCTAATTTAACTGACTTGGCACTTTAATTACATTTGTAAAATCCCTCCAAAGCAGTACCTAGATTAGTGTTTGAAAAACCAGGGGACTGGAATCTTGGGAGGGTCATCTTTAGAATTCTGCCTACTACACTTCTGCCTTCTAGTCCCCAAAGATTCATGTCCCTCCCGAAAGCAAAATACATGTCGCCTGTTCCATGGTATCCAAAATTTCTTTTCATCACAGCATCATATTAAATTGTTTTCTCGTCTGTATCTCATCAGCTTAAAAATTCTAAAATCTCATTGTCTAAACCATCTAAATCAGGTGTGGATAAGGCTACCTTCCTTTCCGAAGACTCCGAGGAAGAATCTGCTTCCAAGTTCATTCAGGTGTTGGCAGAAGTCAGTTCTTCATGGTTGTAGGACTGAGGTCCTCTTTCCTTGTTGGCTGTCTGCCAGGGGTGGCTCTCTGTTCCTCAAGACCAGCTGCATTACATCTGCAAAGTGCCCTTGCCATATAACATAACATATTCATGGGCATGCTGTCTCATCATATTCCCAGTTTCCTTGGATGAGGACAGGACAACTTTGGCAACCATTTAAGAATTCTGCCTACCATTAGTAGATGCTCCTATGGGCCTTCAGGAGCCCTTCCTAATTCTCTTCTCCCTCTGCTACTCCTGATCAATTAAGCCTCAGTTCTCAATGTTCTTGGGTTTCCCCATAGAGGTTCTGAGGCAGGTGGAGCAAGGACCTGGTATCTGATTTATTTATCCTCCCTTTGTCTTTCTTCTTCTTAAAAACCACTCAGTCTGGCAAAACAGGCTTTATACTTTTTCTTTCCATTTTATTATGATTTTCCTTAATATAAAACTCTGAAATTATGTTTGCCAATTTGGTTCTTATTATGGTTGTCATACGACAGTTTGGATCCTGGGATTATAGAGTTCAAATATAACTATACACTCACTCATTTCTAATATTGGTGAGATACTAACACGTCTTTCCAAAATACACAGAAAATACACAAGAAATAAGTGGAGATGCATGCAATTGAATGAATACTGAAAATTGGAGAAAAATTGCACATTGTGATCACTGAGTGTTTACATTTGAATTTGGATCATTGATTCTGTGATGAATAGAAATACCTTTAAATTTTGATCCTAACATTATAGTCATGTGACAAACGCTACCTGGGTCTGGTGTCCAGGAGAGCCAATAAAATCTGAGAAATATCATAGTGAACATACAGATGAAAATAAATTGTTCACATAACATTTGTTTAACAAATATTTATTGAGTACCTACTATATGTCAATACCTACTATGTGTCAATGTTCTAAGTGAATGGGATACATGAGTAAACAAAGCAGGTACAAAATCCCTGTGCTCAACTATACAAGTAAGTTATATAGAATGTTAGAAAATAAATACTACTTACAAAATTAGAGCAAAATAAAAGAGATCAGGGGCTTCCCTGGTGGTGCAGTGGTTGAGAGTCTGCCTGCTGATGCAGGGGACATGGGTTCGTGCCCCGGTCCGGGAGGATCCCACATGCCGCGGAGCAGCTGGGCCCGTGGGCCATGACCACTGAGGCTGCGTGTCCGGGGCCTGTGCTCCACAATGGGAGAGGCCACAACAGTGAGAGGCCCGCGTACCGGCAAAAACAAAAAAAAGAGATCAGAAATGTTGATCCTGGGATGGAGAGATTCCATTTTAAATACGTTTATGGAAGAAGATCTAACTAAAAATGAGAGCCAAACTTAACGAATGAAAAGGAGGTTGCTAGTGAATATCTAGGAAAAGAGAATTGCAGGCAACAGTTAAGGCAGAGTTAGGACAATGGCCCTAAGATAAGACTATGTTTGGAATATTCTAGGAGCAGCAAAGGAGCGGTGGGGCTGGAGTGGAGGAAATGATGGGGAGAGTGAGAGGAAACAGGTAGAGGGGTGGGTGGGGGGAGAGAAGTCAGGTAGGAATATATAGTTACTGTAAGGATTTCAGATTTGACTTTGAAGGAAATGGGAAGACCTTCGAAGACTTTGAGGTAGGTTTGACGTAATAATTCAACTCACATTTTAAAACAATCACTTTCGCTGCTTTATTGAGAGTACTTGTATGGGGCAAGGCTGGAAGCAAGGACCTGGCTAGAAGGCTACCGCAATAATCCTAACCAGAGAAGATGGTGCTTTACACCAGGGTGTTAGAAGAGGAAATGTGAATGGTGAGAAAATTGTTGATGTATTTTGAAGATATAGTCAAGAGAATTTTTTGAAGGATCAGCTGTAGGTGTGAGAGAAAGAAAGGATTCAATGATAAATCTAAACTTTTTGGCTTAGATGAAGGATACAGGTAAAAGCAGTTTGGGGGGGTCAGAATTGCATAAGTTTGAAATACTTACGAGACATCCAAATGAAAATGTTTAATAAATATCCAAGTAGAATTTTTTATTAGATATCCACATACAAATGTTTATTAGAGACCCAAGGAGAAATGAGTAGAGATTTGAATACATGAATCTGAAGTTCAGGGGAGAGGTATGGGCTGGAGATATAAACTTGAAAGTTATTGGTATAAAGACAGCCTTTAGATCCAAGAGACTATATAGGATCACTGATGTAGTGAGTGTGGATGGAGTAGAGGATTAAGGACTGAGTCCAGGAACACTGCAATTTTAAGAGGTTGGGTAGAAAGGAGGAATAAGAAAAGGAGACTTGATAAGAAGAGGACAGCGTGGTAAGAGGTATGGTAGGAGGGTGTAGTTTTCTGAAAATCAAGGAAAGAGACTGTATCAAGAAGGAAGTGATCAAAAAGAAGGATGATCAGTGTCAAATATTGCTGCTGGGTCAAGCAAGATGAGGACTGAAAATTGACTGTTGGGTTTAAGCAATTTGTCAAAATTAGCTGCATTCAAGTGTGGGATGATAGCTTACATGGAGGGGGTTTAAAGGAGACTGGAGAGAGCAGAATGGGAAGAACTGATGTTTGGACAGCTCTTTGATGAGCAGAAATAGGGAGCTTAGCTGATGAAGAAGTGGAGTCAGAGATTTCCCTTTTTATTTTATTTATTTATTTTTAGAATTTTCCCAAATAGGGACTCAGAATAGATTGCAGGCAGGACCAGATTATAAGATTATATTTTATTTATTTATTTATTTTTGGCTGTGTTGGGTCTTCGTCTCTGTGCGTGGGCTTTCTCTACTTGCAGCGAGCGGGGGCTACTCTTCATTGTGGTGCATGGGCTTCTCATTGTGGTGGCGTCTCTTGTTGCGGAGCGGAGGCTCTAGGCACGCGGGCTTCAGTGATTGTGGCATGTGGGCTCAGTAGTTGTGGCACGTGGACTCAGTAGTTGTGGTTCGTGGGCTCTAGACCACAGGCTCAGTAGTTGTGGTGCACGGGCTTAGTTGCTCTGAGGCAGGTGGGATCTTCCTGGACCAGGGCTCGAACCCAAGTCCCCTGCATTGGCAGGCAGTTTCTTAACCATGGTGCCACCAGGGAAGCCCAAGAGATTTCCCTGTTTAAATGAGAGAAAAACAGCGTGCTTCTGTGCTGATTAAAATAATCATATAGGAGGAAAAATTGATTATGGAGAAGAGAGAATTCTATGGCAAAATACTTGAGTAGGTGAGAAGGAATAGGATCTAATACCCAAGTGAGGGAAATGGCTACAGTTGTTCATCTATTATAATAGGTGAGTAGGTAGAGCACATGGATACAGAAACTGTAGGTCTGTAGGTAGATATGGTGGTAATGGCTTCAAATTTCACAGCAGAAAAGGATGCAAAGTCATGCCCTGAGAATAAAGATGATGGAAGAAGTGGAAAAATTTTGAATTTAATTGAAGAGAAATTAGGTGAAGATATTGATTTTAATTTTCATTTCATATTATATGAATTATACTGAAATGCTTTTATATCTGATCTTGTTTACCTTATTCTTGTCATCTATTAGTAGAACTTTGAGCCAATATACTTGTTTTCCAAACGTTTTTTTCACAAGTACCGTAGTGTGTTGGAACAGTAGTCTGTTAACTCCAGAAATGAGAGTATGCTATGTTAGATATTTGCTTTTATGCTATGACTTTCATAAATTATTTTTCTTAATGACTTTTAGTCATGTGTATTAATTTTTGTTGCCAATACAGTTTTCCCTTTGGATATGAGAGCACTTTGCAACTTAATTCTCAAACATTTTGCATAAAGAGAAACCAGATATACTAATGGTAAATTAATCAGTATGTTTATTCCAGTCCCAGAGCAGCACTGTGTGATAATGGTGAACAAGAAGGAAGAGTCTTGCTATCATAAATAATGCTGTATGAAAATTAGCCGCATCATTAAATTCAACTCCTTTAGCCCAAAATAGGAATTAGTGTATTCAAATAAATACTGGAATAAAAAGGCAAGTTGTTCTAATACATGTTAAATTCCTAAGAACAGACTTCCTGGAAATAACTAGTTAGGCATTTAGATACCATACAGAAATATTATCTCTATCTAGACTCATTAAGAGAAAGACATTTGTAAATAGAATTTTGAGGATATCCTCATGCATTATTCTCACATTTACCTCACAATATAGGCATTAAACCTAAATACTTATATTGCTATTTTATTGGTAAACTCCAGCGCTGTTAAAACACCACAGATCAATAGTTCAAACCTAGCAATACCATTCGAGTGGGAGAGCAAATCTCTATATGAATTTGGAGTTATATTTCAAGGGAACTGCATACAATATAAAAGCTTACTGAACAAATACCATTAAATAGAGGAAACTGAATTCTCTCCTCCAACGTGAAAATGTATTTTGTTGTTATAAGTAAGAAGTAAATTTCCATGCTCTATCATTCTTTACCATCTTTTATTTCATTTAGTTTTCCCTCGGAATCTCCAATTCACCAACATGAACAAATATATCAACTCTAATACCCTACCTATAACTTACACTTTGGTTGCTACATGTTTTCTCCTCTCCCTCTTCCCTCCGTTTTTCTCTAGAATTGCTCCTGCTCTTAGGGGCACAATGTAGGTTAGTATTGAAGGAAACCAGAGATAAAGCATAATGTATACACAATATAATTATAGACTCAAAGGGACATAGACATCTATACCAAGTAGAGGGAAGGCAAACTATGTCTAGAAGGCGGTCTGAGTTTAAGTCTTAGCAATTTAAATACTTTAAAAATTCTGTGTATATAGCAAAAAAAAAAAAAAAATCCACGACACAAATAATATATTTATGCTAGGCAGTATTTCACTGGGCTGCATATGAGGGGGGTGATTAATAAAGCCTACAGGGAAGATGTGTAGGATAAATGATGCAGTCAGAAATGGTTAAGCAGTTTTGGATTTTCCTGAAAATATCCATTCTTCTAATAAATACTGAGCACCTGCTGATCAAAATGCTACTAGAAGTATTTCCTTGTGTATGACATTTGGATTATTCCCTGTCATGTTTGTTGCAGGTGATTAACCTGTGATCATCTAAGTCAAAGGTTTTGAAATTGGTTTGATACAGATTAAATAACAGTATGAACAACAAGTTTTTTAGTAGAAGAAAATATATATTTGAAGTATAAACTAAAAAAATACACACTACATTTAAAAAAGATAAAGTTTATTGATGTTGACCTGTAGACATATTATTTTTGTTCCTTTGTTTCCCATGATCATTTTGTACATATCTACCAACGATACATTGTACTTGTTTGCATCTCTGTTACTGGGCTAAGATGTTCTTGAGGACAGACACAAGATTTATTGATCTTGATACTTTCATGTGGCACACTTGCAGTCTTCAACATGTTATACAGAGGTTATAACCTATGTCAAAGACTGACCATTGGGTAGTAAACATATGGGCTAGATCCAAAGAGAACTAAAAAGACTTTGAAAACTGAATGGACATTCAAACCACAGCTTACAGAAGGCAAGTTGGAACTTAAGGCCTGAACTGAACCAAAAAAAACAAAAATACCATCATTCTCTGTAGGATTTACATAAGACACGGAGTATTGACATAATATCCGAAGTTCATAAAATGAAATAAAAAATGACTCAGCATACAACAAAACCATGAAAGTCTCAGCTGATACAGAAAAGACAATTAGCACATGCCAACAGCAAGATGGCAGATATGTTGAAATTATGTGATATAGACATTAGAACAACCATTGTAAAAATGCTTGAAAAAATATTTTTGTGGCCAGCATAGTTTTAACATTTTAAATAAATACTTTTAAGTACTTGAAACACTAAAACTGTAAGCTCCCTTCTGATCTAATCGCAGACTAGATTCGCTCATTTACTTGGTGCTTGCAGTAATGAGATTTTGTAGCATTTGGAATAAGCTAGATTTTCTTAGTTGTGATGATGTTCAACCCTTACAGGGCATTTAGGAAATGTGTGAGAGTGCTTGGGTGTTTATAATTGTTGGAGGTACTACTTGCGTTTGATTAGAGGCTGGGAATGCTGGATATTCTGCAGTGTAAAACACACTCCTTTATGGCAAAGACTTGTCTCTTTCAAGTATCCCTACAGTTATCTTCACCCAGGAGAAAGATTTACTCATGTTTGCCCGAGGCGAAAATTTAACTCCATATTAAAAATAAACATAAGAAATACTCTATTATTATGTAAATTTCTAGGAATGAAGATGTTGTGTAAATTTAGAAGAGATTGTACATTGTTTTTCAGAACATTACCAAAAGTTGATTACCATTTTGCTATCATGAAACCAATGACATATCAATTCATGGATTTTAAGTCTCCAATACAGCATCCGTATAGCTGTTGTTCATTTCAGAATAATAGCTAGAGTGTTACAAAAGTATTTTTTTATAATCAAGGGTACTTAGGAAGAGACATGATCTTTTAATGTTTTTACTAGAAAATCTGTCACTAAAAGCAAACACATGAGCAATAGAAAAACAAAGCCCCAATTCATTTCCCGGTAACTCATCCCAGTGGTACTACACTAGGGTAGAGGCTGTTGATATCACATATTAATCATATTCATAAGTCAAATAGCGACTATGGTATAATTTCCATACAAATTAGACATAAAATTGGTATAATTCAAGATCCTGTTGAGATAAAAACTCTAAATACAACAAAAACAACATTGACTCAAACCTTACACCTTATACAAAAATGAACTCAGTTCTTCTGCCCCCTTTTTAATCAGAAAGTTGCTAAGAGACTAGATCTTAAATGTTGTCACATGAAAAAGAAATGATAATTATGTGACATGATAGAGGTGTTAGCTAACATTATGGTAGTAATAACTGCAATGTATAAGTGTATCAAATCAATACATTGCACACCTTAAACTTACATAATGTTATATGTCAAGTATATCTCAATTTTAAAAATAAATAAATAACAATTAACTTAAATGAATCATGAACTAAATGTAAAACATGAAACTGTGTATCTTTTAGGAAAAAAGATGAGAATTTTTAGGATTCAGAACTGAACAATGAGTTCTTAGACTTGACATCAAAAACATGATCCTTAAAAGGAGAATTGGTAAATTGGATTCCATCACAATTAAAAACTTTTGTTTTGTGAAAGTCTTTGTTAAAAGGATGAAGAGCTATCAACTGGGAAAAAATATTTGCAGGTCTCGTATTCAACATAGGACTATCATCTAGAACAATAAAGAACTCTCAAAACTGAATAGTTAGACAATGAAACAATCTCATTAGAAAACAGGGAAAAGATATGAAGAGACATCTCACCATAGAGAATTTACAGATGGCAAGTAAACACAGGAAAGATGTTCAACCTCATTAGCCATTAGGAAAATGCAAATTGAAACTCCAATGAGATACCACCACAGATCCATCAGCATGGCTAGAATAAAAAACGTCAATTACACCAAATGCTGGCAAGATGCTGAGTAATCACTCATACATTGCTGGTGGGAATTCCAGCCATTCTGGAAAACAGGCACATTTCCAGCCACGCTAGAAACCAATTTGCAGATTCTTATAAAACTAAATGTATTTTTATCCAGGGCTGAGATTCAGGTGAGACAAGAGAGGCACTTACCTCAGGTACACAATTTAAGAAAAGGTGCTGAAAGCTCAGTAATCACAATAAACAATATTTTAATGCAGTCTTTTGAAAAATCAAAATTAATGAAAAATCTGTATATTTGATAAAAAATTTTAAAAACAGAATAATACAATTCAGCAAATTGTACTCCTGGGCATTTGTCCCAGAGAAAAGAAACCTTCTGTTCACACAAAACCTGCACATCTTTGTCATAGCAGTTATAACCCCAAATTGTAATCAAATCAATGTCCTTCAAAGGGTGAATGGTTAGACATATATATTGTGGTACATCCATACAATAAAGATTGCCAGTACCACTTGCGTGGATCTCAGGGGCATTATGCTGAGTGGAAGAAAGTCAATCACGAAAGTTACACACAGACCAGCTTCTCAAGGCTGAATTCTCAAGGTTACATAAGAACTTGAGGAAATTCTGCAATCAGGGAAGTGCCCTGTTTTTAACTTCCCATACATTTGCCGGAAGATATTAATCCTATATGCAAATATTACTAGCGTATTGGCCTCCCCTCAGGTGATTAGAATGCTAATAGAACTATGCTGTAATTTATTCCTTCCTGAAGCATCATCACTATTGAAATTTGAGTGCATTAGGATATTTGAATATAAAATCATTGAAACAAATTAAAATAATATTTTGCCTTCAACAGAAGGTTATATACTGTATGAAGCCATTTGTGTAATATTCTTGAAATAACAAAATTATAGAGACGGAGAGCAGTTTAGTGTCTGCTGGAGACAAGGGGAGGGAAGTTCCTTTGGGGTGATGGACCAGCTCTGTATCTTTATTTTGGGGGGGCTCCATAAGCATATAGGTGTGATAAAATTGTATAGAACTATACACACACACAACAGACACAAAGCACCGCATGTAAAAACTGGTGAAATCTGAATTAGATCTGTACTCTAGTTAATAGTATTAAACCAATGCCAATTTCCTGGTTCCTAGTAACTATTGTACTATAGTTATGTAAGTTAACATTCTCCGATGAGGGTTACAGAGGACTCTACCATGTTTGCAACTTCTTGGAAGTCTATAAGTATCTCAAAATAAAAAGTTTTCAAAAATGAACAAAAGGGTAGTGCCTTAAATGAGAACACTGTCTCAACTAAAATCATACTTAATGTTGAAACGTAGGGTATACACCTGGTCTAGTACTGCCTAACAAGACTCTTAGTTAACATGCTTTCAGAAGAGCTTTTCAGTTTATAACTATGCTCAGTATTCCTTTGGATGGTATGTTTATTTTCTTTCATGGTGCTGCATCTTTTCAGAGTTGCAGTAAAGTGCTCTTCTACATCTGGATGAATGCACTAAATTAATGAGATTTGGGGTTAGAGAAAAGCTCTGCTCACAGCTATGCCCTGGCTCCCTTGCCTCTTTGGAAGGCACTCAGGCCTAGGGGAGCCTGAGTGGTTCGTCAGTGGGGTGGTGAGGGGTGAGCGACCGACAGAGGAAATGAAAGAGGCAACCCAAAATCCGAAGGAGTAAATGTGACCAATTATATGAAAAAGTACTAAATTGCGTGCAGAATGATGGAGAAGTTTGGATTATAAAATGACAACTGGCGTCATTAAGATATACCAAAAGATCTGAAGACAATTTTAAACATTTTAGCTTCTTTGTTAATATTACTGAGGCTACAGAGAAAGGTGCCTTCATTACTGCTGTAGTCATTCATAATTTAGTTCATCCTTTACAATCGCAAAAAAAGACATCTTCAGGTAAAGTTGCCTTCAATATGAATTTTAGAAAGCAGTGTTAGCAGCATTTGAATTATACCCAATAAAATTTCTCAAAAAAAAACCACAACAGAATACTTTTACAAAAATAGGGGTAATTCCAACTCTTCATATAGTTATAGCAAAGGTAAATGTATTTTATGTATAATTGTATAATTTTCCCTTGGATGGTAAAAGTTGTATAGATGGCATCTCATTACTCTCATTTTCAGATAGTGGGAATCAAAGAAAATAGTAATCAGGAAATTTTTGTGTCATTCAGAATAGAACAAAATGATCAGGCCATGGTCTCCTTTTATGGGAAAACACGATGAGATTTCTAGGGCCAACTCTGCCAGGATCATAACTGGCAATTTTAAGGTCTGTCACACTAATTTTTTGGCTTGCTCTGAAAAATGATAGCCCTTAAATGTTGAACATTTATTTAGTTGGGTGCATAGACAAAAACTTTTCCTATTACTAAGTGTTTCATTCCTGTTCAAATAAGGAATTTCTTACTATAAATTTTCTGAACAATTCCTTGAGAGTCATTTTAACTATATATGTATATATTATATATACATAGATATGCATATTTATATGTGTATCTATCGTCTAGCTCTCTATGTATATATACACATAGATACACTTGTCCCCAGCTAAATGAAACTATACCATGCTTTTTTTTTTCTCAGAGTATCAGCTGCCTGTGAATGACAATTTTAGTTGACCATCATCTGGCTGATGCGTCCCATAGTTACGTATCTCCTCCCAGTGTCATTCATTTGCACTTTTCCAGTGGTGTAAGTTGTCATATATGGAAAACTTAGTTAACTGGCATCCTATTTGCAATATATTCCACTAATGGAGCGTTTCATACCTACTGGGAAGCTACCAGTAATTTAATTGTTAATTCTGCCTTCTGCTTTTAGTTGTTGTTTTTCTTTTTTCATATTTACCCCATTCACGTAATTGTTCATTGGGTAGGAAGTAGAAAGGGTGATGTCATGAACCTGGCCAAGTTGTCTGGAAAGATAGTCTCGAACTTTGGATACTCTGAAGGAGAACTGTGGTTAAAAATCCCAAGGAGTAAACAACTGATAGAGCTCTAAAACTGTGTAGATGACTACATAGTTGGCTCCACGTCTATAACCAATTGTTATTTCTAAAGGCTCTGGAAGTTCAGAATTGTATTGTGACAAATTGTAAGCATGCCTCATTCTCAAGAAACCGTAGGCAGTTTTGCTTAACCAGTTACTAAGGATGCTATAATTCTCCCAGGAGAAAAAAAGGACCTTTGCTTCTGACGCATTCTATTTCTGGCTCAGAAATAAAAAAAAAAAAAAAAAGATAAAGTATAAAACTTACGTAATAAAGACACTGTCTCATTCAACATAAATATTCTGAACCATTCCATTTTCACTCGGAGTCCACCATTCCTGACACTCAAGTAAGATTTGACCAGAGCCGGAGTCCACCAGGATCCCTGGAGTAATATAGTGAGAAAGGGTTTAAGAAATACCAGGGGTTGTCACCTGAATTTCACTGTGCATGATGATGAGAAACTAATGCAAGCAGTAAAGACAAGACTGTCCCAGGGATCCTAATTTAGCCAACTGCGAGTTTCAACTTCCTCCTTACTATTTTAAGTGTTTAATGGCTGCTAAATTTGAGTCACATGTGGTTACTATGAGCACTGATTGACAATTCAGCAAACACCTCCCCCAGCGCATACACTGGTAGCATTAGAGAAAGTGAGAAAACTAGGGAGTGATTATTCTAGGACTCCTGACAAAAAAAAACCTATAATGGTGCTTCATCTTACTTTGGGTTGAGGGCAGAGTATGGATAAGAAGCAAGGAAAAGAAAATGTCTCGAAGACATCTTGGTTGAGTAGCCAACAGTAATGGAAGACCTGAAATATATATTCACATACATATGCTTTTTCTCTATGATTAAGAAATATTCTGTCGTTTATAGAATTAAAAGCCACAGACAGTTGATGTTTTAACAGTTTATGGCATATATGTTTGACAGTCTTCAAAACTTTTCCCCAAAACCTTTTTCTTTTTTTTTAACTTTTGTGAAGGTGCCAGGTAGCTGTTAGGCAACTGCAAAAATCTGAGTGATCCCTAAACATACTTTCCATGAGGAAAATGTTTTCCCTTTAGGGGAAAAATTACAATTAAAACCAGTTTTGTTCCTGCATTCTCCTTGGACTTATAATATTTTAGTTGTTTTCCTTTTTTATTAAAAAACCTGAATTTTTATCAGCTGAAAAAAATTGGAGCATAGAAATACTTTATGAAATATTTGAATTGCTAATTGTGTGGGATTTATTTTAGGTTTGTAGTTTCTCAAGCAGTGGAAATAACAGCTGTGACGGTTCATGTTGTGCATTTGAGACTCCATAGTCTTAGGCAAAATTTGTAGAGTATAAAATAGTCCATCTCTAATATGCGACACTTGAATCCATTATACAGTTCTCTTTATGCTGAGAAAAAAATCACTGATGTTCTCATTCTGCTGTTAATAACAAAACACTTCTCTCTCCCTCCCTCCCTACCCACACTCCTATCTAGGGGGTGGTTTTGTGGAAAGAGTCATGGGGTACTCCTAAGTATTTTCAACTTTAATTCTATAGAAATATTGTAAAAACTGAGAGTGATTTTGTGGGATAAGTATAAAAGTGTTCTGTAATATTATTTACATTTTAAAATGGTGTCTATTTTTTTAGGAAAAAGCTAAATAATCCTAAAGTTTTCTTGTATTTACATAGAAACAGGAAATAAGTGGGACAAAGTAATGGAATCTGTAAAAGACATTCATACGAATCTATTTTTGCCACTACTTGTTCACTGGAATTCCTCAAACTCTGTGAGTCTTTGCAAAATAGGAATAATAATAATTACAATGCAGAAGATTTTCTAAGGAGTAAATAAAATTATACATATGAATGTCCTTTTTTAAAGCTTTCTTTTGATATAATTACGTATCATAAACTTCGTTTGTGTTAAGTTCACATTTCAATGATTGTGTATTTACAGAGTTGTACAAACATCATCACAGTTTTACTTATTTTAAATTAAATGATTGCTGTGGTTGTCAGATTTCTAAGATGGCACTCCAAGATTCCTGGCCCTTGATTATTCAATCAAACTTTTATACAGGTACAGCTGAAAGGTCCCAGATCATTTGACTTTAAGATATAGAAGTTGGGCTTCCCTGGTGGCGCAGTGGTTGAGAGTCTGCCTGCCGTGCCGATGCAGGGGACACGGGTTCGTGCCCCGGTCTGGGAGGATCCCACATGCCGCGGAGCGGCTGGGCCCGTGAGCCATGGCCGCTGAGCCTGCGCGTCCGGAGCCTGTGCTCTGTAACAGGAGAGGCCACAGCAGTGAGAGGCCCACGTACAGAAAAAAAAAAAAAAAAAGATATAGAAGTGATCTGAGTGGGCTGGACCTAATTACAGAAGTCATTTAAAAGCAAGGAGTTTTCTCTGGTTGGAGATTGAAGAAGTTAGAGGGATACGGAGCATGAAGAGGGTTTTGACAAGGGAGGGGTCCTCCATCTTTGAGATACAGCATGTTCCCAGGCAGGGCACTGAGAGTGGCTTCTAGGAGCTGAGAGCAGGTCCAGACAGTGGCCAGTAAAGAAATGAGACTTCAGGCCCTGAAATAAGGAGTTGGAGTGCTTTAGAGGGAAAATGCAGGGTAGGCCAGCTGAGGATTGGAAAAGTGAAATAATAGAGGGAAGGTGGCGAGTAAAGGGGATTAAATCCAGCTACCACAGAGGATACCTTGGCAACTGCCTCCCCTTGAGGAGCCATTGTGCTCACTTACTTCTTGCCATCGCTTTTTGATTCTTGAATTCATGGCTTGCCTCAACTTTGCATTTCCGTTACCTCTTTCCAGAAGGCTTCTCTCTAATTACTCAAATATGTCTCTGTAGTACTTTATTCAGACCTTTGCTCATCAGCCTAAATGTCTTAGCACCTCTCACTCTGACACTCTTTATTCCTTTTTATGTGTTTTTTTATTGAAGTATAGTTGGACAATATTCTATAAGTTACAGGCGTACAGTATAGTGATTCATGAGTTTTAAAGGTTATAGTCTATTTATAGTTATTATAAAATATTGGCTATATTCCCTGTGTTGTACAATATATCCTTGTAGCTTATTTTATACCTAATAGTTTGTAGCTCTTACTCCCCTACCATTATATTATACTTCACCACTAGTGTATTCTCTATATCAGTAAGTCTGCTTCTTTTTTTGTTATATTCATTACTTTGTTATATTTTTTAGATTCCACATATAAGTCCATCCATGTTGCTGCAAATGGCAAAATTTCATTCTTTTTTATGGCTGAGTAGTATCTTTATTCTTTATCCTGTTTCTTTAACAGCAATTATCAGTTCGTCATAGCATCTGGAAATTTATGTTTTGTTCCTAAACTAGACTGCAAAGTCCAAAGAGTGCAAACTTTGATAAAAATAAATTCAATAAATTGAATTTATTTTTCACAGTAAATTCAATTCCTAGGTTATTGTTTGGCACACATAGAAGGCGCAAAAAAAAAATACTGGTTGCTTAACTACATGAGTGAATACTTCTATTATTAAACCATTTGTAAAAAAATTTAAAACATCATTTTTACATAGAAATACATATGTACTAATTGCACAGACTTGTGTATGAGACTGAAAATAGAATTCCTCAGGGCAGAGAATGAGACAATTGACATAAGGGGTAGGGGGGAGTCAACTCCCTAAATAATGTTTTATTAATTTAAAAAAATCTGAAGTAGATTTGCCAAATGTCAGGATTAGGTAGAGGAGGATGTTTGTAATCTGGTGTTTATTTTATATCTGTATATTTTAGAAAAAATATTTTGAGAAAAAACAAACAAAATAATTGAAGAGGATCAGACATTGGCTATAGTAAAGTGCTGACATTTTTTTTTCCTCTTTTTGCTTTAAATTAAACTTTTTACTGCCTTGATGATGAAAAAGTACACTTAGCTTTATGTGAAAGTGAGCTGTAATGAGGATATGGAAATAAAAGAAAGGAAAGTGCTTACATAAGACTAAATTGTTGCCCTTAAAGCACCACAGAAGTAAAATTTCAGGCAGCAGCATTTTCTGTTTTAAAGTGGAAGTCTACCTACATGGAGAAAAATGTTTAAAAGTTTTACAGCTTCTCACCAAAATTGTAAGGACTATTTTTAAAGTTCTAGTGATGATTAGTTAAATATAGAATATGGACCATTTTATTAAATTTTAATCAACACAGCAAGGAAATGGCACATTATGGTTTATGTTTATGCATAGTTCAAATTTCATTTAGAAATCTATGAAAATTGATTTAGCAGTAGAATAAACAAACATTTCTCCTGATTAAACTTCTATGTTTGCCTTTCTTTGTTTTAAGCGCTGTCACAAGCTAAGAAGTAGGACAGAAAAAAAAAAGTTCCAACAATGTGTCTTAGAAATTAGAGGCTGAGGGCTTCCCTGGTGGCGCAGTGGTTGAGAGTCCGCCTGCCGATGCAGGGGACACGGGTTCGTGCCCCGGTCCGGGCGGATCCCGCATGCCGCGAAGCGGCTGGGCTCGTGGGCCATGGCCGCTGAGCCTGCGCGTCCGGAGCAGAGGCCACAGCAAAAATAAAAGAAATTAGAGGCTGAGGCATAGTTAACATTCTCATACTTTGGAGGTGCAATCCTGGGGCTACACGAATGAGGGAAGGAGTGTAAACGACTATAAGCAATTGCAGTTGGGTGTGTTCGGGAGATGCACAGCCTTACAAGAAACAGCTCATTGCTCAGTCCTGTGGGAGGCTTCCAGAGAGGAGGGAAAACTATGCATCACTTTCCGTATCCTGATGCGCATACGTCAAAATGTGCGCAAAGGCTATTCACTCCTTTGCATGCCTTGGTTTTGTTACCTGGTCCAGCTGGGCAGCCGCTGGGGAAGCCAGAGCTTCTGTAAGTTTCCACAAGGACATAGGGACTGCTGGTGCTTTTGCTGCAGCGCGTTTGATGGAGGTCCTGTGGAACTATCATCCCCATGCCTTGGGAGAGGCTGAGGCAGCCAGGGTATCAGATGATGAGAAGGTGGATAGTGGTAGCTGGGGCTCTTCTTTGAGTGAGTGGGTGAGGCTGCGGGACAGGAGAATCGAGAGAATCTAGAGGGGCACAGAAACTGTGATGTAAAGTATAGCAATTTAAAAAGATTTTATGGAAAAATTTGAATAGACAGAATCTACCTTAGCTGAATACTGAGTACATGGAAACACGCTACATAAGCAGAATGTTGTTTTGGACACATTCACTTATTGTAAAATGAAGAAGGATGAAGAGTAGTATTAATCTAGTGGAAGCAAAAAAAAATTCTGAGGAGAATTATTTTTTTACTTTTTTTTTTTTTTCTTTTTTTTGCGGTACGCGGGCCTCTCACTGTTGTGGCCTCTCCCGTTGCGGAGCACAGGCTCCGGACGCGCAGGCTCAGCGGCCATGGCTCACGGGCCCAGCCGCTCCGCCGCATGTGGGATCTTCCCGGACCGGGACACGAACCCGCGTCCCCTGCATCGGCAGGCGGACTCTCAACCACTGCGCCCCCAGGGAAGCCCTACTCTTTTTAAAACAAATTTATCGAAGTATAGTTGATTTACAATGTGTGTTAATTTCTGCTGTAGAGCAAAGTGATTTTGAGATATATATATATATGTGTGTATATATATGGATATATACATATATATATATATGTATCTCTCTTTTTCATATTCTTTTCCATTATGGTTTATCACAGGATATTGAATATAGTTCCCTGTGCTATACAGTAGGAGCTAGTTGTTTATCCATTCTATATATACTAGTTTGCATCTTCTAATCCCAAACTCCCAATCTTTCCTCCCCCACCCCTTCCTGGCAACCACAAGCATGGTCTCTATGTCTGTGAGTCTGTTTCTGTTTCATAGATAAGTTCATTTGTGTCATATTTTAGATTCCACATGTAAGTGGTATCACATGGCTTTTGTCTTTCTCTTTCTGACTTACTTCACTTAGTATGATAATCTCTAGGTCCATCCATGACCCTGCAGATGGCATTATTTCATTCTTTTTGATGGCTGAGTAGTATCCCTTTGTATATATGTGCCACATCTTTATCCATTCATCTGTCAGTGGATATTTAGGTTGCTTCCATGTCTTGGCTGTTGTAAATAGTGCTGCCATGAACATAGGGTTGCATGTATCTTTTCGAGTTATAGTTTTTTCTGGATATATGCCCAGAGGTGGGATTGCAGGATCACACGGCAACTCTATTTTTAGTTTTTTGAGGAACCTCCATACCGTTTTCCATAGCAGCTGCACCAATTTAAATTCCCACCAACAGTGTAGGAAGGTTCCCTTTTCTTGAGGAGAATTCTTCAGTGAAGAAGACTTGGGTGAAGTGCAGAATCCATTAAAAGCAGCCTAGCGTGTGACAGTCAGTCCCCGGCAAATTACAGTCAGACTCATGCAAATTACACTTGATTTCTGTAATATGCAGTCAGGAAGCTTGTTATCTGATCTAATAAATTCTTTTTGCAGAAAGAATTCAGAATGCTTGTGTGAGCATGGCCAAGGCCTTTTTTAGGTCCCTCTGGTAAGCCTGCTGGGGCTTCTCACAGGGACATCCAGGACTGTCTGAAGAGACATTACTAAAGTAAAGAGACCAAGCCCGAAGCTTAACCTGGGTATTGGTATTTTGTTTTTGGCAGACTGCCTGAGAGGATCTTTTCTGGATAGATTTTTCTCCAAAGCTTCAATGATTATATTCTTTAATAGGGTTAAAGTCACATATCTCAGAAACAATTAGGAGTACACTGAGTACTTTAAACACTGAAAGCAAAGTGCCTGAGTATAAAGGCTTGAGAGTCCTAGCTCCACCTCACTGTGTGAATTTTGTAAATTTCCTTCTCTGTTAACTGTTAGGGGGGGATAATCATATTGAACTCATAGGTTTACTTTGAAAATTAAATTGATAATTCATATATAATGATATATATAAGCACTTGATGTGAGTTGATTCTATATATTACACAGTTCTTCCCATAAGTCCTAGTACCTTGGAGTAATCTTGACCAGTTTTAATGTTTTACGTAACATTAAATTTCATAAAAGCATAAAATGACAAGGTAGGGAGGGACTTTAGGGTATTATTAGCTCACCTATTATTCTCCCCCCAAGTTCCTATTTTCTGTATTAGACCATTTTTGGGGAGTAGTCATCTAATCTCTGAATATTTCTCATGGTAATGAACTCACTACCTTGTCTGGCTGCTTACTTCACTATTGGGCAAACTCCTTTCTAGCTACTGGTGGAATTAATGTTATGTCTCTACTGTGAATTATATTGTCATTTCCTGGAAATAGCAGTTAGCCACATTATATTCAATCTGATTTGTTCATGGCCATCTCCAACTGACATTGGAAAAATAAAATTTTCTTGATGGTAATAATAGAGAGAAATAGCAAAAGTAGTAATAATTTATATTTTGGTTTCTGATTCTGTATCACCAATATTTTAAAAAAAAATTTAATACCTGAGTTGAGAATAGGGCTCTAAAATTACATTATGAGTTCTAACTGGCAAATATTCCACAAAATTAGAGATTTCTTCTCAGATCAACACCAACACCATCACCACCAACAAAAAAACCTGTCATACTGAACCATAGGCTCAAAAGAAAGCTTTTTATGGACTTGTCCTATTACCTGAAAGTCCAGACTATATTGCCTTAATTCTTCCCTTTCGGAATCTACAATATGAAGATAAAATGAATATCACTTTCTTCCAGTTGTCAGATGGAATTAGGTAAAATAACTTGAATGAATGACTCTTTTCACACTATCATATTTTCAGCTTGCATTACCTATTCTGTATGGAAATGGGTGGTATATTTTCTTCTAAGCACTGACAGCCCATTGTACTGAAGGTTAAGTTATTAGTGATTGCTTTGAGGGTTGGAGAGAAAGGAAAGGGAAACTTTACATAGAAATGTAATAAGTGCACTTCCCTTTCAATCACCAGTGGGTACAGAATTCTCTATCCAGAAGCCTGAAACATGCAGTTGATTTTAATAGCAATTAAAATGCAATGATAACATAACTGTAGCAAGTAATTCCACTTTTTTGTATTTTAATTCAAAGCCTCTCATCTGATTATGTATCTTAAGAAGTACAGCACTTGCAGAGAAAATAAACAAAAACAAAAATGAATGCTTAAAGCAACTATTAAATCTTCCTGAGCATTCAGGTTGATACAAAGAGAAATAAAAACATGCATAGTGCGCTTCCCTGGTGGCGCAGTGGTTGAGAGTCCGCCTGCCGATGCAGGTGACACGGGTTCGTGCCCCGGTACGCGAAGATCCCACATGCCATGGAGCGGCTGGGCCCGTGAGCCATGGCCGCCGAGCCTGCGCGTCTGGAGCCTGTGCTCCGCAACGGGAGAGGCCACAACTGTGAGAGGCCCGGGTACCGCAAAAAAAAAAAAAAAATGCATAGTGATTTTTGGACTGGTATAGTTTATAATAAGCAGTCGTGCCCATTCACAAACAAGTAGCTTTATACTTTAGACCACATTTATTTTATTTGCTATAATTATATAGATAATGTAAATGTGGAGGGGAAGGGTCAATGTGTCTATAATTATTTTCCTTTCTTATGAAGAATTACTTTTTAAAGGATCAGTAGGTGTAATTGAATGGAGCTTCCAAGGCATAAGCTGAGGAAAGCTTATGGATGAGGATAACATTATTCTCTTTCTCACATATCCTTCTACTAGTCCTATGAAAGCAATGGGGTCACTCAAGTCTGAGCTACTATATTCCCACTGGTGAAAAAAAGAGAGATTACGGTCTATGCCCTGCTTACATCACTGAGCTTTTGGGATGAGATGACGTCATATGTGTTAAAGAACTTTGGTGTTGATAATGAACCTCAATGATATGAAGAATTGTTTTGATATTAAGTGGAATTTGTTTAATTCAATGTTTAACTTGAAGCATCTAGACTTTTGTAATTTTATCCCTGGAAGTATTATTAAAAGTTAAATATTTTTAAGTGATATTTTTCCCTCTCTAGATTAATGGTACATTGCTATAAGTAGACAAAATGAGTAATTTCTAAATATTTCAAGACCCACTTATGTATATTAAATATAATATATACACATTTTCAGGATTGACCCCTCTGTGGTAGCCCTTAACTTCTTTTACCAACCACATTTTCTATACTGTATCTTAAAACAATTTTTTCAATAAATTTATTTATTTATTTGTTTTTATTTTTGGATCTGTGTTAGGTCTTCATTGCTGTGCATGGGCTTTCTCTAGTTGAGGCAAGTGGAGGCTATTCATCGTTGCCGTGCATGGGTTTCCTCATTGTTGTGGCTTCTCTTGTTGCAGAGCATGGGTTCTAGAGAGCAGGCTCAGTAGTTGTGGTGCACGGGCTTCGTTGCTCCATGGCATGTGGGATCTTCCTGGGCCAGGGATCGAACCCATGTCCCTCGCATTGGCAGGCGGATTCTTAACCACTGGGCCACCAGGGAAGCCCTTAAAACAATTTATTTGCATATTTAATTCATTTAAAATTACTATGAAATCTATAAAACACTGCTTAATATTGCAAATTGTTCAAGACATATATGACTTGATTCTCATAACAATCTTATGAAGTGGAATATATTTTTTGTAGATGAGGTAGTTTGTATATGAGGATACTGTGGTTTATGTTTTTATTCCAGACAAGAAAGAAAATAGTATCTACTATCAGCACTTATGTAAGATTTATATGGAGAAAGTTTAATTTCCACTTGAACTAAAGAACATGGTATTATATGTACTGCTTGATTTTCTCAGAAAAAAAATATACATTATATGATCATAAAAATGTTTGAAAAAGAAAGTAATATAATTACATTTTTTAAAAGGAATAAGGATACCTAAACATGATTCTATAATGCTAAAACATGAAGACAATTTTCTATATAAATATATGATGACTGTGTACTGAGAGTATCTTTCAGATAGTAAACTTAGACAAAAGAGTTCTGATTAAAGAGTTATAAGAAATAAAAAAGGTATGTCTAAATATACCCATGCAAAAAACAGTCTCCTCTGAGCATCCCTAAAAGGGGAAAGTTCAGAATGAAATACAAATCCAGTAATTATAAGTAAATGTCTGAAGGATATGATGCATAAAATACATTATTTCCCTCAATTCTCTGAAAAATCATCTCCTTCCATTTCCCCCATATTTTCTATGTTTCAAATATGGGCATGATGATTAGTTTCTAAGAAGGTAATACCAAGACAGAAAACACAACGATTTTTAAAATTCCTAACCAGAAAATTACTGAAGAAGTTTTATTGGAAGGCGACTAGGCTTTCTTCTATAATATTGTTTTCACTAAATTCTTTTCAGCCTTTTTGAGGCCAAGGACAGGGACAGTTATCAAATATGGTCAATAGCTTTTATGTAAAAATATTTTTATGTGTGTGACATGGATAATGCTGCCTGTCAAAACTTGAATTTGTTCGTCTTCTAAATTGGAGGAAGATATTAATTGTTAACCTTGAGAAAATATTAATATAACTTGATGAGAATAGATTAACTACTTACATAATAAGAAAATAGTAGTAATAATTATATAGTAAAGAACCCCAAGGTTCCAGTATTGATTTACCTTTTTGCTAGTTTTTATTTATTTATGTATGTATTTATTTTTTGCTTTGCTAGCAAACACAGCACAGTTTAAATTCCTGCTTCCTGTAACTTTTTCAGATAAGAAGCTCAAGATTTTCTGGTCTTATTCAACTGAGGATAAGCATTTTTAAATAATTTTTAGAAATGTTTCCTTTATAGATACTTTATAAATAGACTATCCACTTACAGCCCAGGAAGAAAACTACGGATAATTCATTGTTGAGCACTTCTGAAGCCTACAGGAGTACTACAGGAAATTTTAGCCAAGTTAATTCCTCCAAGAGGATGGTAGTCAAAAAGACTGCCTCCCAGGAGGGTCTGACAGCCTGGAGCCATGCTAAAGAACTTTTGTAAGTGGTTCAATGCGTTGAAGCAGGAGCCTGTAAAGCAGAAACAAGGAAGAGATATGTTGGTTTAAGCTGGGTAGTCAACTGAAACGCAGAGTAGAACAATTTGGAGGGGAGGGGCATAGCAAGACAGGTAATGAAAGGGACAGGGCAAGATCAAGGTGAAGGTCAGAGAAAGTGTGGTCTGTGGTTTCAGGTCTCTCATAGCGTTCTTCTTCCATTTAGTTTGCAAAGTGCTCCATTTTGCTATCAGCGTCAGAACTACACCAATTATTGCTTTTGAATTTGGGCTCCGGAATTTGACAATCCACTCCTTGGTGGCACTGATTTCGTGCCTAATCTCCTATGTTTCACTGGCCAGTTTAGTGGAACCCCTTTTGTTTTTCTGACATAGTTGATTAACATTATGTTTTATGCGTAATTGATCAACATTATATTCTTAAATATTAATATTCTCCCTGATTTGAAAGTTTAGGGTTTTTTTTTTTTGTCTGCCCCTGAAACCCCTGCTTCATCTCCTGTCTTTTTGCTAATAGACACGGAGAGGAATTTACAGTTTGAAAGCAGTATGCGGCCAGCTGTGATCCCAGCTATCAGGCCCCTGGCAGGTTTGGATTTGCCCAGTGGAAGACCACGTTAGGCCTCGTAGTTTGCACTAAACTCCTCCTGGTGAGTTACCACAAGACTCATATGTGGTGGTAAAAAGTTAGATTTCTGCACTCACCTGGATCTGCATGAGTAAACAGGAGCTCGTATAATTCTTAATCCTAAAATGCTTTGCAACTCATAATCCTATGTTTACCCACTTGCTCTGGTGATTTCTTTGCTCCATTCTGCTTCACGTTACTGAATTCTATGCTGTACAAATGTTTGCAAATTACATTATAAGCTCTGGTTATTTTTCCCTGCACTAGATTATAAATTCCTTGAAAGCAGAGACAATTGCCTCTTTCTTAAATATCGCCAAATACATTCTAGTAGAATTTGCTGCCTATGAAACACTAAATCAATATTTTTTATTCTTGTTAAATGAATTGTTATTACTTGTGATTCCCATTTCAATCATATGTTTGAATTTAAAATTTAGTTATTAGTAATATAATTTTTTTCTAATTAAAAAACGAATTCCTGAAATTTGGGCATTGAATAAGCTGTTAATCAATTATCTGGTTCTGCTAAATGTTATATATAACATGGGAAATATTTAAATTCTGAACATTGATGATCTCGCCGGGTGTATTGTGATATTATAACTTGTTTGACAACTCTGATGGGGTTCAAAACATTCAGGATCAACTGTGTGTTTTGTGATCAACTGTCTTCGTTGTATCCTACACTTGCTTTCAAATATATTGAACTGGATTTTACAGTTTGGACCTTGTGTGATCATTACTTACTTATGACACTGTGCTAAGTCTTATCTCAGGCCAGGCAGAGTGAGTGCCGTGCTGAATGCTGCAGCGACAGCTAATGCTTCTCCTTCTGAAATGTGGCTGATCACGGAACCTACTGCTGTGTTTTGCTCTCAGCTATGTCACTGCCTCCTCCACCTGAAGCTTCACCGTCCAAAGAGCTGACTGACCAGTGGGAAGGAGTGTGTAACAACAGCCCAATGTCAAGGTTTAGGTTGCTAAGAAATAATATTGCAAAAACACGTTATCAGTATCCTTTGGGAAAATTCACCCAGAAAGGTATCCCAGATAATTTTTCTCCTATGGAAAAAATGTAGATGTGCAATCATAAATGAAAACTTTACTCAAACAAATTAGAAATAATTGAAACATGAACAAGGAAAGTTTAAACTGAAGCTGGTAACTTTTTCACACGCTGGTAAATTTGAGAAGGGAAAGAAGAACCTAGAGAAGATGGTAACCAATCTAGCGTATCAGCCAAGGCTGAAATGCTGCTTGATCAGAATCAAGCTAGAGCGATAGATGGAGTGGTATATTAAGTTGAGCAAATATTGGAAAAAGTGCTTGAAGGTAGCAAACTCAGTTTAATCACCTGTTAGCCAGCCTCCTTTCGAGTTTATACTGTTGGATCTTAACAGATATTTTGGGGGTAAATTAAAAAATAACGGGGCTTCCCTGGTGGCGCAGTGGTTGAGAGTCCGCCCGCTGATGCGGGGGACGTGGGTTCGTGCCCTGGTCCGGGAGGATCCCACATGCCGCGGAGCGGCTGGCCCGTGAGCCGTGGCCGCTGGGCCTGCGCGTCCGGAGCCTGTGCTCCGCGGCGGGAGAGGCCACGGCAGTGAGAGGCCCGCGTACCGCAAAAAAAAAAAAAAAAAAAAAAAAATAACGTACAGTCTCCAGTTGCTTGGTATCCCAAAGAATTGACTAGTTGTTCATGTTTATTTTACTTGGAAAATGATTCTGTGTGTATAAAGACAAAATATCATTGTAAAATATAGTATTATAAAAAAAGAGCTATTTTTTGGTACTAAACTATATAAAATGCTGAACAGACATTATGTTCCTAATTTCAGGTCTACTTTATATAACATGACCATGGTTAAGGTGAGTCTTCAAGGTATCTGTCCTTTTAGTTTTTGGAACTGTTCTGTTTTGATAATTATCTATGATTCATATGTTTACTTATACACTGTGAAACATTGCAGAACAATTTAAAAGAAGAGTAACACCTTTCTGGGAGGTTTCCTTTACTCTGAAGAAGCTTTGTAAGCCCTCTGACAAGTTTCGTATCAAAGAAGGTATCAGTTAGGAAGTAATATTAGGAAACAATATAGAGGCCACTGAAAAATCTGAAATAGAATTTAGGATGTTGAATTTTATGATCAAGGTAGGTAACTGCCATTTATAGAGGCTAATTCTGCACTATAGATGTCATGAAAATATACTGCCATTAATCTCCTAGAGTAAATTTTACTAGAAGACCTTGGGAAGGTGTGTGGGAACAAGAAACAGGAAAACTTGCATCAGGTTCCTCGGATTAATATTCCCTGGAGAGAGCAGAGACTTGCTTAGTTTCATTTGATGGCCAGTCTTAACAATACATTTGGAAAAAAACTAGCAATTTAAAGAGATGTTTACTAATATCAATCTTTTTAGTCTAGTAAATTATCGAATCTTAACATTGAAAGAAATCTTTTTTTTAAAGCACAGATTTCTTCCTTCCCGTCAATGCAGAAAACCCTTTTATCGTATCTTTAATAACTGGGCATTTGGAAGCAATTCAGTTACTTCCAATGCAAGGTTCTCAGAACGTAGGGTAGACACACACTTCATTTTGAGTGAGTCATTTTGGAATTTAAATCTTGGCTTTGTTGCTTAAACCTTTCTGAATCTCTCTGCTTTTATCAGTAAACATTCTTAAAAATTTTACAGAGTAGTGAGGATTAAAGAAATCCTGTATATAAAGGGACTAGGTTAGCAGTACACTCATGTTCTTTTTTCCAATGCCAATTAAAATTGTCCTTTGTTTTGAAAAAATAATACTCATCAAAAGATTGCATCACTATAAATTCCACTCATTTGTTCAAATCCTGTTGTACTACAAAGAATTAGTCTATTCTGTTTACATCATGACATGTTTTAAATATTAAAATTAGCTTCAGAAAGTTTTATTTTCTCTAGGCCAAATAAACAAACACCCATTCCAAAAAACAACAAAACCCCTGATTCTCAAGCATTCCTCAAAGACAGTATTCAGATTTTCTGATTTTCCTCCACATACATTTACAATTTTTCAGAATCCCTTTAGATAGAAAATTCTCACCTTAACTCAGAAACTAGGAAGAGTAGAAGAATACTTTTGGCATGAAGTGCTCCAGAGGTGTCATTTTAGGGAAATAGAAAATAGTGTGGAATATGATTGAGAAAAGATTGAATGTGAAAATTGTGATTAAGAGATTGCTGAAAAGTTATTTGGGAACTAGATTGAAATGGGTCTTGAAACCACACTAATATATTACAATAGTTTGAAATTTCCTTTAAAGAAAAGGGAGAAATAGTGATGATTTTCTTTAAAGGAGGAAAAAGATGTATCTGGATCTGAGTTTTTTGCATAGGTTAACCTGACAGGATTGATTGGAGGTGGAGGCTGCAGGGGGTAGAGTGACAAAGATCTCAGAAATTTATACAATAATCTAGATCAGAGGGGTGGAGCCTGAACAGGAGCAATGACAGCGAACCTGGAAGAGGCAGAAGCAAGAGAATTCTGAGATGTAGAAGAGGAAACAGGGAGAGTTGACAATATTCTTATTTGAGCAGGTGAGCAAATGGAGATGCTGATACAGTTGGGACTCTGGGGAGGAGTAGGTTGGATGAGTGAGCAGATGGTGACAACTCCACTTAGAACATCCTTACAGAACATCTTTACCAGGAAACTCTTTATCAGATGCTCTGCTGAAATAATGCAACACTATATCTCTTTAATTTTGCCGTTCATTTGAAAGTGTTTGAATTTCAATTTTTACTCTACTTGAAGTAAAAATATCTCCTAGCATTTATCATATATTCTGAAGTTCAGAAAAGATCTCAGACGAGCAGAATATTTATAGAGCAAGAAGTCTCTAAGGGCTCATGTCCTTGTGGTAAGCCCTCCTAGAAGCGTTTTGTTCTCACAGAAACAGAAAAAAAAAAAAAAAAAGAGAGAGAAAAAAAGTTAAAACATATTCAAACACCATATCATTAATTATTTCAACATGACTGAATCAATAATATCATTTTCTGTGTCTTTGGAATAAAAATGAATTACCAACATTTGAATAATAATTTTCAAAACACATAGGCATGTATATTCCATATATATTCCTTACAAAGTCTTTTGAACAGACCTAAACAAGGCCTGAAAACATCACTGCTTGTTAAAGGAATTTCAAAAATAGATGCAAAAAAGGTTAGATACTTTTTCCTAAGTTAGATATTTTTTTCCATGTTACTGGAAAATATAGATAGCTATTAGCAAAACTTGAACATAAGCCTGGGTCTCCAGGTTAAATCCAGTGAATACTTAATTCATCATGAAAAGCCATTCTTAGTAGGTGCACAACACTTTTCAAGGCAATTCATAAACTCTGTCACAGGAATCTGCAAGATTCTTATATTATCATGATCACTGCTGATGGCAATGTGAGGAGTGAGAAGGCCACTGCAGGGTCAAGCAGCTGGACAGACCAGCATCCTAATGGAAACAAGCACTGGAGAAAATCACTGCAATAGCATTGGTGAGATTCACCAATTCCCAGTAATGGTTACAAAAATAGGATGAGGGTTCCCAGAACTCATAGAAGGGAAAAAATAAAAACAGCTTTTAGAAAAAGATAGATTATGTGGATTTTAATACTAAGAAGTTGGTTAGGCATTTGCTTTAAATGTTAAGTGTAAGGACAGACTGCAGAGGAAGATGGACAGTTATATTTTAATTGTGTTTAATTAGAAGTGACAACTGATGAACCAATTTTATAATGAAGACATTATTCTAGGGCACCCCATGCAATGTTCAATGTCCCAATTTATAAAAAGGAAATTGGGGGTTAAAAATCAGGAACTCTAGGTAAAAGACAAACAGATCAATGGAATACGATAGCCCAGAAACAGACCCTCATGCATTATAGTCAACTGGTCTTTGACAGAAGAACACAGGTAATGCAATGGAGAAAAGGCAGGTTTTTTGTTTGTTTGTTTGTTTGTTTTAAAACAAACGATCATGGGTAAAAGAACAAAAGAAATCTAGACACAGATGTTACTACTTCACAAAAATTAACTCAAAATGGATCATAGACCCGAGTATAAAAAGAAAAGCTCTGAAACTCCTAGAAAATAACATAGAAGAACAATATAGATGACCTTGGGTATGGTGATGACATTTTAGATACAACACCAAAGGTACAATCTATGCTCAGATGATGGTTTATGTCTCTTCTGAATTGAGGATGGATAACTTGAGGACCAGTTGACCTCTCATCCCTTAATTTCTTGCCAGTGTGTAAGCCACTCCACACCTTGACAAAAGCTGAGGCATTAGGAATCAGGGAAAAGCTCCCCTAACTCCAAAGACTAAAAATAATGGCATCACTAATCCAGTGGGATAGAGGCTCAAAATTAAGCTGAGATAATAGAACATAAACTTAAATTTCCTTCACACACGACTCTATTAACTGAGAGGCATACCTGTTATGTCTCCAACTGGCTTATGACCTAGCAATCAACTAGAGAAATTTAGAGGCTAATTTCAGGTAAAATTTTTTTTTTTTTAAATTGTATGTTGGGCTTCCCTGGTGGCGCAGTGGTGGAGAGTCCACCTGCCGATGCAGGGGACGCAGGTTCGTGCCCCCGTCCGGGAAGATCCCACATTCCACGGAGCGGCTGGACCCGTGAGCCATGGCTGCTGAGCCTGCGCGTCCGGAGCCTGTGCTCCGCAATGGGAGAGGCCACAACAGTGAGAAGCCCGCGTACCGCAAAAAAAAAAAAAAAAAAAAAATTGTATGTTAACTGTAAAATAACCATGGAAAATCACAGTGAAAAATAATTCAAGCACTGACAGATGTTACCAGGGATTATATCCATAGATTTGGGGTGTTAAAGCTTGTTCAGGAGAAGTCCAAGGACACAAGTAAATATATATTTTTTAATTGAAGTATAGTTGATGTATAATATTATATGTTACATGTGTACAATATACTGATTCACAATTTTTAAAGGTTATACTTCATTTACAGTTATTATAAAATATTGGCTATATTCCCCATGCTGTACAATATATATTTGTAGCTTATTTTATACATAATAATTTGTACCTCTTAATCCCCTATCCCTAAGTTGCCCCTCCCACTTTCCCTCTCCCCACTGGTAGCCACTAGTTTGTTCTCTATATCTGTGAGTCTGTTTCTTTTTTGTTATATTCACTAATTTGTTGTATTTTTTAGATTCCCCATGTAAGTAATATCATACAGTATTTGTCTTTCTCTGTCTGACATATTTAACTTAGCATAATACCCTACAAGTCTGTTCATGTTGTTGCAAATGGCAAAATTCCATTCTTTGTTTATGGGTGAGTAGTTTTCCATTGTGCATATGTATATATACATATATACCTGTGTATATGCATATATATATATATATATATATATATATATCTCACATCTTTATCCGTTCATCTGTTGATGGACACGTCCATATCTTGGTGATTGTAAATAATGCTGCTATAAACATTGGGGTGCATGTATCTTTTCAAATTAGTGTTTTTGTTTTGTTTTGTTTTGTTTCAGATATATACCCAGGGGTGGGATTTCTGGGTCATATGGTAGTTCTGTTTTTAGTTTTTTGAGAAACCTTCATACTGTGTTCACAGTGGCTGCACTAATTTATATTCCCATCAACAGTGTACAAGGTTTCCCTTTTCTCCACATCCTTGTCAAGTGTTGTTATTTGTGTTCTTTTTGATGATAGCCATTCTGACTGGTGTGAGGTAATATATCATTGTGGTTTTGATTTGCCTTTCTCTTAATAGTTAGTGATGTTGAGCATGTGCCTGTTGGCCATCTGCATGTCCTCTTTGGAACAGCTGAAATCCATGGCTGTCCTCTTTGGAAAAATGTCTACTCAGTTCTTTTGCCCATTTTTTAACTGGGTTGTTTGTTTCTTTGATGCTGAGTTGTATGAGCTTTTTATATATTTTGGATATTAACCCCTTATCAGTCATATCATTTGCAAATATTTTCTCAGTCATGTCATTTCAGGCATTTCGTTTGCAATTCAGTAGGTTGTCTTTTCATTCTGTTGATGGTTTCCTTTGCTGTGCAAAAGCCTATAAGTCTAATTAGTTCCCATTTGTTTATTTTTGCTTTTATTTCCTTTGCTTTAGGAGACAGATCCAAAAAAATATTGGTACATTTTATGGCAAAGAGTGTTCTGCCTATGTTTTCCTCTAGGAGTCTTGTGGTTTCTGGTCTTACATTTAGTTCTTTAATCCATTTTGAGTTTAATTTTGTATATGGTGTTCGAAAATGATCCAATTTCATTCTTTTATATGTGCTGTCCAGTTTTCCCAGCATCACTTATTGAAGAGACTCTTTTCTTAATTGTATATTATTGCCTCCTTTGTCATAGATTAAATGACCATAAGTGCATGGGTTTATTTCTGGGGTCTCTATTCTGTTCCCTTGACCTATGTGTCTATTTTTGTATCAGTACCATACTGTTTTGGCTACTGTAGCTCTGTAGTATGGTCTGAAGTTGGGGTGCTTTATTCTTCCAGCTCTGTTCTTCTTTCTCAAGGTTGTTTTGGCTATTCAGGATAATATTTTGTGTTTCCATACAAAGTTTAAAACTATTTTTCAAGCAACTATATTTTTAAAATTGACATGGACCTTAACATATTGATGCCACATAATAAAGAGAGAATTCTGAAGGTTAGGTTATTTCTAATGCACAGAAACTGATACTATTACTGGGCTTTCTCCATATCTTCTGAAAGTTGACCTTTCTAATATGTACTACATATTTCTGACACTATCAAAAGTATCCTCCATTACAAGTAAAATTGACTGTCTAAATATCAATCAAAAATGTCAGTTGCATGAAAAAATGGGAATGAATGAAGAAACCATCTCAGCTAACTCTGTAAGAGGAGATAGATTTTTATAGAGTCAACAAAGAAAATCAAATTAGGGTAATGTGAGAAAAGTATGGACACTGTACAAATATTTCAACTGATATCTTTCTCACAACATGTTTCTTACACTTTTAATGAAACACTGATATTGCAATACCCAGGAATTCTTCTTTAAAAATTGCACTTTTATTCTTTGTGCTGTTTCCTGTTTAAAAGTGACATATTAGGTATGTTTACCTTTGGATGCCTATTTAAAAGGCAATAGTATTATAAAAGAGGCAAGCAGTTGAATCGACTCCAAGAAGCTGTGAACCTTTTACTAGGTCATTACCTAGCACTAGCTGTCTCTACTCTAAATAGAAAACAATGCAGCTTTATTCAGATCTCCTAGAAAAAAAGGTTTAAGTCAGTAAAATGTTAAATTCTATCTTGTTGATTAAAGAGACAGTAAAAAAGAGGAGTAGGGTAAAAGCCAGAAGCTCTGAAAATGTAAGTTCTGAGCAAATGAGGATTGTAATCATAAACAACATGTAACTACATGTAACTACATACAGTGCATGTATACACACATGCTTCATTGTCTTGGAATTAGAGTACGTTATTTACAAAAGCAAAAGTAGGTCCTTATAGAAGGAGTCTCTGTAATGATTCCCCTCAGACGGGCAAATGATTCTAACAGACCAAAAAATACATGCAAAACCTCAAGGAAAGAGCTTTTTAATGACATTTAAATTGTAATTATAAATAGAAAATCGATTTCTAAAGTGATCTTGTGGGTTTTGAACACATTGTTTTCAATCTCAGTGACTTTTACATTGGATGTTCTCAGTTGATAAATCAAAAGATCATTTTTAGCTGCCAGTGTTATAAATTCCACCTGCAATCTATTAATCACGCTATGTTCTTTTCCTCTGACATCATCAGCAGTAATAAAGATTCTGCAAATGGAACTTAGCCAACAGTGCTGGAGTTGATGTATGAGATGAAAAGAATCCAGCCTGCTCTTTCATATACTGCATTGGCTCAGCAGGAGGTAACAGTGTTAAAAACTTGCTTTCTGTTACTGAGGTAGGTAGATACTGGGCCAAGACAACTAGGGAGAAAAAAAGTGTTGAGTGAAGCTCTGCAGGTTTCACCATCTGGCATCAGCCATCCTTACTGTTTGCTTCTGTTCACATGGCTCCCTTTTCATTAAATTGTATTTTGTTTCATTTTAACACAAGTACAGATGGAAAGGCCAATAGGCAAAACAGAATCACAGGATTTCCTTCCAATGTGTAGATTCATAATTCCTTATAATGGCTTGTCTCTTCTCTGTTGTAATTGAATAATCAACCAGCACAAAATGTTCATTATGTGGCTCAAGAGAACAACAGCCCAATCCAAACTCCAAAGAAATGTCTACTCTTTAAAAGGCAATACTGTATTCTAAAAGACAGGCAGGTACAATGTGTACAGTACCAAACTAGAAATACAGAATATTTTTAGAGATCATCTAATTCAAACTCTTCGCTATAGATATGGAGAAAATAATACCGTTACATGCCTCAAGTTCAAAAGCTAGATAGTGTGAAAGAAGGTATTTGAATCTGAATTTTCTGACTTTCTTTCCCCCAAGTGTTCATTCTGTTGCATTATGTAGTCAAGTTAAACCTGAGTTTCATTCCTGACTGGATCATATATTGGCTTTGTGACTTTGGGCAAAATTTTCAGAGAACCAGTTTCCTCATGTCACAAGTGAAAATAGCAACAGATAATTCGTAAGATTTTACTGAGGAACACAAGAGACTCCTCATTCAAAGCACCAAGAAAGACACCTAAGGCATTTCAGGTGCTAAATAACAGGTACTATAATGAGTACCCATCATCACTGTGATGGTTATTCTTATGTGGAAACTTGGCTAGGCTGCAGTACCCAGTTCTCTGGTCAAACACTAGTCTAGATGTTGTTGTGAAGGTATTTTGTAGATGTAATTAACATTTATAATCAACTGACTTTAAGTAAAGAAGGTTACCCTTGATAATGTAGGTGGGCCTCATCCAATCAGTTGAAACCTCTAAGAGCAACACCTGAGATTTCAAGAAGAAGCAATTCTGCCTCAGGACTGTAACATAGAAACCCTATTTGTTTCTAGCCCATCAGCCACCTGCCTGCCCTATGGATTTTGGACTTGCCATCCCCCGCAGTTATGTGGGCCAATTTTCTCTGTCACCTGCTCTTCTTTCTTTTGGAGAACCCTAACTGATACTGTCAAACAAACTGATAAAAGAATGAAGTAAATGGCTCCTCACGCCTACAATACAAAGTATTTTATTATTCTGGAAACAATGTTACACAGTTGAAGCTAAGCTCCACTGACATATTTACACGGAACCATTTTATCCTTGGAAGTCACAACTTGAAAGATGTTATTGACCCTACTTATTAGGAGGTGATTGGGCCATTGTTTCATTAGAGTGGGGAAAAGAAAGATGATGATTGGTGCACAAGCAATCCATTTAGTTGCATCTCGATTTTTAATGCCTGGTTTTAATGGTAAATGCACACGTCAGCATCCTCAGGCTGAGAAGGGCTTGGTGATGACGGGGCTCAATAACCCTCAGGGGTCAGGTCTAGGTCACACCCCCAGGCAAGACACCAAGGCCAGTAGAGGTATGGCTCATGGTAAGGCTACATATCTACAATATGCTGTAGGTTAGAGCAGATGCGAATGAATATGCTTGTTTTTGGAGTGTAAAGGGAATCGCAGAAATTAGCATGAAGAAAACAAGGGAAGAGTGGGATTATTGCTTTCCATAATTAAGTTTAGGCTACATTTTTGTTTTTGAAATGATGATTGTTGTTTTTCCTCTATATGTTATGATGGTATGGGGGTAAAAGTATAGGTTCTATACTGAATAATGGGCAGAGAAATCGTTCTGCTAGTAAAGTTGAAGGGGACAAAGCAGGGTGATCAAGAAAGAGGGCAGTGGAGGAGAGCAGTGACAGAAAGTGGAGAGGAGGCTGTGGTGGGGAAGGATGGAGACACACTGGGAAGTGGTCTTTCCTCGCCAGGTGACTATGTGTGTGGCCATTTGTCAATAGCTGCCTTTGTCGCTTGGGTTTGCTGATGAACTGGGGGGTCTTGGTGAAAAAATACACACTCGTACTTCATTATCCAGAACTTTTCTATTCAGACTTGAGAACTGATGACAATAGAACCAGATTCTCTAAGAAATGATAACTACTGGGGCTAATGAATTAGTGTAAAAAAAGAATGGGAAAAAGGACGGAAGAAAGAGAAGGAAGAGGGCAAGAAGCAAAAGGAGATAAGAAAGGAAAGGAAAAAATAAAGAGGCAAGGAAAGGAGAGAGAAAAAGAGTGGTGAAAAGAAAGACAAAGAAATAGAAGAAAAGAAAAGTCTTTTCCATGTAGAGGCTGAGGTGATGAGTGTTTTGTAACTTTGGGCTTTTAGACATCTATTTTCATGAACTTTTAACACTCGATTTGAATAATCAGAGAAAAGTACAGTCCTATTACAGATAATTTCATGAAGGTCTCAGAAGCGAATACTGTGGCTGTCATTTTATAGAGAAAAAAAATCTTGCGTTTGGCTTTCATCTGATCTATAATCCAGCTACCAGGGAGACTGAGAAGGTAGACACCTTTATACAGGCATTCAAGGTTACAGAGGTTAAGAAGGTCTGCATTACTTACTCCTACCTCATTGTCTTTCAGGCTTAAGAGGATAGATGATGTAATGTTGGTCATTTTAAAGCTTTTCTGAAAAGAAAGTGAAGTTACTAAACGGAGAAAACACTTCTATGGAATTCTTGGTAAGGTTAGTAGATATGTCATATTTTCTAATGATGGCATCCTAAAGAACTCTTAAGAGCTATGTCAAGTGGTTGAGGAAAGTTCCTGGTGGGTCTAGTCATTGCCTAACTTGAATCTTCAAGCAAACTGAGCCAAAAAAAAACATGACATAGAGACAAGGGTCAGGAGGCTGAGGTTATATGCCAAATACAACTTCAGTAACGGAGGTCATCCACGGGAGTGAGAGAAGCTGTTCAGTATGTCCACGTACAAACTGGGCGGAGTGAGGCCAGAAAGCGTAGGTGTTCTCTTGCAGACTGTCCTCAGAAACCATGATCCCTGTGGCCACCAGGCATTGCCTCCTGGCTTTCACATGGGGGCAAATGAGGCTAGAGTATTTTTCAGGCAGAGGGCAGGGGGACTGTAGAAGGCAGTTCTTGAAGGTGAAAATTTATGCTGTCTGGGAGTGAAGGAGAGACCGAAGGCTCTGTCTGGGAGAAGAAAAAGACAGCTGACTAGTCAAGAAAGTGTGAAGGCTGTGCTCAGTGTAAGGAGTTCGGACTTGATCTAACAAGTACTCAGAGATTGTTGTTAGGAAGAAATGAGATAACATATGTGAGAGCACTTTGTAAATGGAGAACCTCAATGCTCATGTGAGGCATTAATACTATTACTCTCATCCACTACAGGTTCCTGAGCAGGGGAGTGACATGATAAAACCTTCTCTTTAGAAGATTAGCGTCAGAGTGAGATGCGGATTGGCTTGTATAGGCAGGGAGAGTGCAGGTGAGGAGAGATGCAGGGTTCTGCTAAGGCCAGCATAACTGAGAGTTGGAAAGTATTCCTTTAAAGGTGAAAGTCCTCCATTCTCTCCCCTCCCTCCCCATCATGCCCTGAAGAAAGCATCCTTTTGGCCCCAGCAGCCAGCTGACAATTAGATCTTGCTTCATCTTAAAGGTAAACAGAGAACGAATTAAAGGATAAAGGATATCTTAAAGGATACTGAACCATTGCAAACACTGGTGACAGTGTACAGTAAGTCTCTGACATACAAACGAGTTCCGTTCTGAGAGCAACTTCGTAAGTCCAATTTGTTCGTAAGTCCAACAAAGTTAGCCTAGGTACCCAACTAACACAACTGGTTATATAGTACTGCACTGTAATAGGTTTATAATACTTTTCACCCAAATAATACATAAAAAACAAACACAAAAAATAAAACATTTTAAATCTTACAGTACAGTACCTTGAAAAGTACAGTAGTACAGTACAACAGCTGGCATCCAGGGGTTGGCATCGAGTGAACAGGAAAGAAGAGTTACTGACTGGAGGAGGGAGAGGAGGTGGGAGATGGTAGAGCTGAAGGATCGTCAGCAAAGGAGACGGAGGGCGAGCTGCCATTTCACTCACGCCTGATATCAACGGCACAGGTTCTGCTTCCTTGCTGGATTCAATTCTATCTACCCTCTTGAAAAAATGATCGAATGATGTCTGGGTAGTAGCTCTTTTTTTCTCCTCATAAATAACATGGTAGCACTGGATTGCAGTCTGAACGGCTGCTGCAACCTTCATGTACCATTGTATGTTCAGGTCCTGTGCCTCAAAAACTAACAGTGCCTCCTCAAAAAAAAAAAAAAATCCCCTTGCCATTTCCTGTGTTATGAATCTCTTCGGTGCTTCAGTTACTTCTTCTTCCTCTTGTCTCTCTTCGTCCTTTCTCTGAGCCTCCAATTCCGTCAGATCTTCACTAATAAGCTCCTTGTGTTGCACAACAACAGTACTATACAGTAAAGTACACAAAAGCACAATCACTTGTAGAGGATGCACGAATGTGACAGTGTATGCCAGACACGTGAACTAACTTACGTGAGTGAACATGAGAACGCACATTCGCATCTTTGAAAATTCGCAACTTGAAGGTTCGTAGGGCGTGGACTTACTGTAGATCTAGCTATGCTCCTACTTCTTCATTTGGACCAATGCATTTATCTCTTCTTCCTGCACTTCTCATTCAAGAGAAACAGACATCGCAGTGCTAAGATAAATCCATATGTGGTTCTAGGAAAGGGAACTGCATGAAAGCAGAACATGGGCTTCTGAGGTTGGCTTCCTGGTGGCTTGGGAGCTCCTGAGGATGCAGTTTATACCCCTAGTGCAATATTAAGGTTTACTCAGTAACTTTTTCCTACTTCTTCAAAAATCAAGCTTCTAAATCGATCCCTTTGTGTGCCTTGTAATAGAGTTTAATACCTCATTAACAACAACAACAAAAAATGAAGAAATACACATTTTTAAACAAGGTAAATCCTTAGGGAGGGAAAAAAATCCGTGAAGTATATAAAAAAGGAGATAACATTGCTTAGAATAAAAGATCAAGATGGATAATATGAAACTTCGATTCCCGTAGAGAATAATGTATCTTACAAGTTGAATGATGAGCTGCCAGCAACGAATTAGAGATCAATATGCTGTAGAAGAATGCGTCAGTGTAAGACCAGTAGAAGAATACAGTAATCATTTCTGGAGATGGGACTGAGAATAAAAACAGAAGTACTTGGATCAAATTGAAAGCTGCCACACATTTGTCAAGGGAAAAATACTGAAGACTGTCAATAGATCATCGTCTTTTCTTCTTGGTTTAAATAAACAAAAGCAGCCAAATAGCCCTTATTCCGTGAGCCAGGAGGAAAAAGACACACTAGATTAGCATTTGCTCATAAACCATACTGTTTGCACACATCATTTGTTATCTACCTCGTTGTAATAAGCATCTATTTGCAGGCTGGCTTGGAACGCTGGAGTCTGGTTACTGTGGGATACTTGCGATGCTTAACTGGGGAACCAGGAAGAATGGCTGAGGAGATCTGAGCCTGTCAGTGCAGAGACTCTTATTTAGCCAAAGCACGTGCATATGCACACACTCACACACACATGCACACACACACATTCACTCAGTTCTCACTCAAGGCCAGTATGAAAAAGCCATTAGTTGATTTGCTTTCTCACTTCATAATGTCCCATAGCAAAGTGCTCATAACTTACTAACGTTATTATTTATGAGTCAGCAAAAGTCAGTAAGAAATCCTAAAATTCCCTACTTTTACCATAGGGATGTTACAAGGCTAGGGAATGATCTATCTCTCTAGAGGAAGCAAGAAAATATGCACAAGACCAAGGGAAGAGAAAGATAAAGGGAAATAATCACTTAAAGTGAAAGAAAAGTAGGATATGTGTGCAAGAGTGTAAAATATGAATGTGCCTAAGAATACACGTCTTATAATTATAGATCATAAGAGTGAGCAGTTGTTTTGTTTTGATGGTGTTCTTATTATTTCAGTCCTGGATTCACTTGGCAGTGTGTTTTGGGAAAAAAAAATGATGAGACTGGTGCATAAGAATAAGGCCTTTTTACATGTAGAGCTGGATCTGCCTCACCCTGGAGAAAGGGTCCTCTAAGAAGAAATAAATATCTCCAGTTTGAGAGGGCAACTCCTTTCCCTAATTATTTATGTATGCTACAGTAGTCCTTTGAATGGAAAGCTAGGGTTTGATATACACAAGTGCAATAACTGGTTAATGGGATGAAGAGAAACGATTAATAATGTGTAAATGGATTTTCTACCCACTTGGGCAGTATTAGGGTTCTTCAGAAAAACAGAACTAATAGAATATAGATGGATAGTTGGCAGAGATAGAGACAGAGCCGAGAGAGAAAGAGAGATTTATTCTAGGAATTGGCTCAAATGGTTATGGAGGCCAAGAAGTCCCACGATCTGCCGACTGCAAGATGGAAAACCAGGAAAGAGGTAGTGTAATTCAGTCGGAGTCCAAAGATCTGAGAATTGGGAGCTGATGTTGTAAGTCTTCATCTGAGTCTGAAAGCCCGAGAACATGAACGTCTAAGAGCAGGAGAAGATGGATGTCTCAGCTCAAGCTGTTTGTTCTATTCAGGCCCTCAAGGGGTTGGACGATAGCACCCCACCCCCCCGGTGAGGGTGACCTTCTTTACTCAGTCTACTGATTTAAATGTTAATCTCTTCTGGAGACACCCTCACAGACACACCCAGAAATAATGTTTTACTAGCTATCTGGGCATCCCTTTGCATGGTCAAGTTGACACATAAAATTAACCATCACAAGTCCACCGTTAGTCAATTGCACACTCATACCCATCTCCTTAAACCATGCTTCATCTCTAAAGACAAGAGCAAGGTCGTAATTCCAACTAACATGATCCAATTATCCTAATTACAACAAAAAATGAACTAATCTCTTCCCTAGAAGAAGAGGTAAAGTCTTTGTGTGTTGTTTATTCTTCTTCTGATGTCTTATAACTTAAATACTATACAATTAGTGATAATTACATACTGATATAAAGTCAATACCTCTTATGTTATATGATTAGAGAATAAGAGAGGAAAAAATAGCCAAATATATTTGTTTAATATATGTATAAATGCATACAAACATATTCACTACAAAATAGGGAAGAAATACACTTGACCCTTGAATGACATGGGTTTGAACTGTGCAGGTCCATTTGTACACAGATATTTTCAATAAATGTAGTTGGCCCTCTGTATCCACAGGTTTTGCATCCACAGATTCAACCAGCCACGAATCGAGTTTCAATCCGAGGTTGGTTGAATCCCTGGATGTGGAGCCATGGACATGAAGGGCCGATGGTACTGTGCCATTTTTTTTGTTTTTTTTTTGTTTTTTTTTGTGGTACGTGGGCCTCTCACTGCCGTGGCCTCTCCCGTCGCAGAGCACAGGCTCCGGACGCGCAGGCTCAGTGGCCATGGCTCACGGGCCCAGCCGCTCCGCGGCACGTGGGATCCTCCCGGACCGGGGCACGAACCCGCGTCCCCTGCATCGGCAGGCGGACTCCCAACCACTGCGCCACCAGGGAAGCCCAAGTACTGTGCCATTTTATGTGAGGGACTTGAGCATCCTTGGACCTTGGTATCCACAGGGGCTTCTGGAATCAATACCCCTGCAGATACTGAGGGATGACTGCACTCATAATAATTATAGTCTTCATTTCTGTAACTGCTCATATGGTTGTAGGTGGTATTTATAACTACCCTCTTCTACTACCCATTCTGTAGTTCCTTTGCCTTCAGCAAACACTTCAGTTGATTGTGGTTCTTTACCTGATGGAGTGATCTAAACCTTCATTCTAAAAGCTTCTGAACCATTAGTTGTTCTGCCCGGATTGGGTTGTCAGAGTTTTCCATTGACTTTAATTATAGGGCATGGTAATACTAAGAGATGCCCTAAGGGATTTCCTGTATTCCAGACATACTCTTTCTTACCTCCATTGTAGAATAGTAGTCCAACTTCCCGTTGGTAGTCAGGATCAATCATCCCAGCCAACAGTGTCAGTCTCTTCTTTTCCTGTTGACTTAGAGGCATGAGAAGCCCAAAGTAGCCAGGCAGCAGTCTTAACTTCTAGTTCAGTGGAATCATTGTTGTGTCTTCTGGTGAAAATATTCCTCCCTCTGGGCTAAGATCTCTAGGCCAGCAAAGTATAAATCTGAGGGAACAAGAAGCAAAATCTGGCTTGTGGTCCCTATAGGGTAATAATGTCTGGTGCCACTCCAATTGTCACCTCTTGATTCCTAGACTCAGAACACTGACGCAGCCTTCTAGAGAACCTGCCCCAGCCCTGCCAGGTATTGCCTGAAAGAGAACCTTCACCAGAACCCAACCATTCTTGAAACTCGATCTTGGATTTCCAGCCTCCAGAACCGTAAGAAATAAATTTGGGCTGTTTATAAGCTACCCTGTCCCAGTCTATGGTATTTTGTTATAGTAGCCTAAACGGACAAGGACAGATCCTAATATATAAAACATAGTTTGAGAAATGTGACTGTTTCTTAAATTTTGCTTTATGATAGACTTCTTTTTTCTTCCCACAGATCCGCTAGCAATATGGACTAATTAACTTTACACTATGGCACAGTTACAGATTGTAATTTAATTTCAGACAGTTGTTTTAGAATGATGTACAGATCTGAAGAGTGGGAAGAGTGCAGATGGTTGTGTGTGCCAGCCCCCAAAGGCTACAAAAGCAGCTCAAAGCACGAGGCCTTTTGTGCATTTGCGTGAATGAATAATATCATTTCTAATAATTATTAAAGAGAAAAGTGAATTTAAGGATAATGAAAAATCTCTAACAGTGTAATGGAAAGCTTGCATTCTTGATTCTAGTAACAACTTACTTTTTAGAGACCTCTAATTTCAACCTCAGATATTTGGAACCCAACCCATAAACCTACAGTGAACAAGAAAAAGCATTATCAGAACTAGAGTAACTAATTAAGAATGATTAAAGTTTATTTAATTTTTGTGGGAGTATAAATTTATATAACTGCTGAAGAAGGAATTTGACTTTTGTCAAATTTTTCATAAACTTAGACCTTGAATTCACAACTAGAAATTCAAGCTGGAGTTTTAATTGGACAAAAATGGTTTTCATAGAATTAGATCCAAAAATGAAAGCAAAAGGAACATTATGTGGAACAAAGGAAAAAAGGGAAATAAACCGTGGCATATTCACATCATGAAGTTTATATGGAAATCAAAATTCATGTGTTTGAAAATTATTTATTGACACGGGAAAATATTTCAATTTAAATCCTAAAAAGCAGGATATAAGCTCTTCCATTTAAATATAATAATAACAGTGATAATCACAGTAATAGTAATAATATTAAAATATATAGAGTGGAAAATAAGCTAAAGTATTGGGTGGTCTGGCTGCTGAGATTAAGTATGACATTTATTCTTCCCATTTAGAACTTTCTACATTTTATTTCTTAAATAGTGAGCATGGATTACTTTTCAGTCGGAAAAAAAATTGTTAAGAGCAACCAAAAATTGTTAAGAGCAACAACCATCTCCTGTAAAATGCAAGCTCATATGCTTTACTTTAAAATGGTCTCTCATAGCCAGCAGATTCTTATTTTAAACAATTAATGATTGGATTTCAAGCCAACAGCAAATTGGTAGCAGGAATTTAAAAGGAGGAATGATGGGAACTACTATAAAAAAGCAGAGTAGCAAAAAGATGAAAAGTAACTGACAACTTGTTCCTCATGGGAGGAACAGGAATATTATGGGAAAGTGTACATGTCCTCTAAAATCATAGTCTCAGTAAGGCCGTTTTGAGGAGAGACTAATGAGCTACCAATTTCAACAGCCTTTCAGGATATCAATAATATGTGAAGGAAAGGTTTCTGCACCAGAAATTAAAATGATTTGATTTCTGTCCTCGGTCTGACACTTCCTAAATGACAATTCTTAAGATAGTCATGGAAGATCTTTAAGACTCAGAATTCTCAGGCTCTAAGTGGGGACAATTAAGTATTCTTTGCAGTTTGTACAGTGTCTTTTTGTTGTTGTTGTTTTTGTCATGTAAAAGTGCTTTGAAAATAATGATGGGACAGGCATATGTGCTTGATGTTAATAGCCTGTGGCGTATTGACTGACACTAACAATAAATCTAATTCAATACAAATTTAAAAAGCAATTATTTTCTATGTAGTCTAAGAAATTAGAAAGAGGTACAACGTGCTTTAGAAATATGCTTTTGCAATCAAGTTATGATGAATGTTTGTATTTCGCCCTTCTCTGGTACTACTCCTTTTCTTGAAGATAATATGTCATGGTGGAAGCAGGTTAGGGTTTGGTGTCCGGCAGATATGGCTTAGGTCCTGTGTTTGTTACCTCCTAGCTTTCCCACCTAGATGGCCGTGAGTATGTGATTCTCTTCGAGTCTTGGTGTCTTTATCTGAAATATGCTGAACACACACAAACAGTAGTCAATGCTTACTGTATAGTATATTACCATATAGTCACTTTTTTAATGGCTAATGTATCAGTTATCTCAGAAAATTTCTTATTTGGAATGATGTATTCCCAGACAATTTTGGAAAAATGAGGTGCATCTTCATTTCAAAATTATGAAGGATCAACCTGTCATTTCTGGTAATAAAATATTACCTCCCTTACTAGGTAATCACTAGATAATGCATCTACCTGTGAGAATGCTATAGCAATAACTGCTACAGTAATAACTGCTGCTAAATTTGGGGGTAGCCTTACATTTGTCCTCAAATGATTTCTTCAGTAAAGTGGGACTAATAATAGCTCCTATAGGGAGTTGTTTTGTATATTAAAAATTTATAATGTATATGGACTGCATCTTAACAAAGCACCTGTCAGATAGCACTGTTGGTTGAAAGCTTTAGTCCAGTGAAAAGCATATCTGCTTTCAGAATAAAACGAATTTGAAAAATAAATAAACTATCCAAATTGTGGTCATGATGAAGTAAAATGTTAAGAGCTATATAAATTAGAATTTTATTTATGACAGATCCACATATGAAAAAGCATGATACACAGTATTATACTTATTATATATTGTATATTATAAATATATACAGTATTATATTCGTGTATATACACTCTTACTAAAGATGATTAACGTTAGTTTCATACACAGGGATGTAGATTTAAGGAGCATAGTTATAAATAAAAAAAGAAACATAGTTGTAAAATAACAGATGATGTTGACATGGAAAAAGATTGAGTAATTACATCATTTAGTGACAAAGTTCAGCTGAACCAAAGAAATGGTCAAAGGTGAACCTCAGGTGTTCTTCAGAAGATCAGCTGGTAAAAAGAAAGACAAGCAGAAGTGGGTTATCATTAGTTAGCTGAGAGGCTGAGAGATAACTGGCAATAGAACTAGGTTTGAAGGAGGAGTAAAAACATTTTTCAGTAGGCAAAACAGGTACCACACCAGGAATCGCAGAGCTGCAGATGAGGTCTGGTTGTCTGGTTTGGCTTAGCATGCAGCACAGAGTGGGGCAAAGGATGTGCTTGCTTTGCTGAGCTTGGGCTTAGCTGGAGAGAGATAGGCAGCTGACAGTCATGACTGGAAAGTCAGAGCTTGACTAGCAATAGAGATTCTTCAACAGAAGTACACCGATCAAAAATGGAGAAGAATCAGGAATGGGAGTAATGGGCTCAAGACCTAAGTAAAGAGTTAGAGAAGGCAGAAGAGATGGCAAACACACTGAGGCCAAAGGTAAATTGCTCTCAGCGTGAGTGACGATGGTGAAGCAGGCTACAACCCTTAGAACTTTAAATGGTACAGCTGGGAGTATATCTCTCTCTGAGTGACTTATTCCATCAAAGGAGGTTTGGTTTCTCTGAGTCAGGTGTCGTGTTTCCTTCTGTCCATGAGTCTACCAGATTGTCTCTGAAGTCAGCATTCTCTTTCGGATGCTCAGCTGGGGAAACTGCTTTCTCAGAGAGACAATTATCTCTCCTTAGAGAGATACTTAGATATTCCTAACTATCTAGGAGTAGTATATGTAACATATTTATTTATGGAGAAGCATATCTGTTCATATAAATGTTTTTATCATGAGCATATATATTTATACCTACAGATATGAATGTACGAAACTATAAATCTGTTAATTAAACAAATACTTATTAAACACATACTAGAGACCTAAGGGGGACTATGATAAAAAATGAAAACCAGATTGACGTAGGATGCAACAAAGGGTATGACTTTATTTTTAGTTGGTATCAGAAGAAAGATGGCAGCCCATAGGGATATTTGAAGAGCTTGAATTGAATTAGACTTAGCTAAGCACTGATATGATGGTTCTCTTGTTCTTATTCTAAAGAAATCAGTATTACTTGCAATTCTATTAATGAAATAAACATACCGTTATTTTCTTTTAGAAATTTTCATTTATTTAAAAGAAAGAAAAAAAAACCTGTGGCATCTGCCGTATCCATCCACCAAGGGAAATGTCCTAGTCTCTGAAAATTAGTTCCTGAGCTAGAGAAATTGAGACCCTCCTATTCCTAGTAGCTCTAACAAATTTAAAAAATGAGAATCAGGAAGAATTCCAAACATCTGATACAAACCAGAGTCAACATTTTAAAATTAAATGAGTGTAACTAATTAATGAAACTAATCTCAATCATTTACTAAGGTTTTGTGAAATGTTAAGTGGTATTAAGAATATGGAATTATTTACTTCAAATGTTATCAAATTTACAAGGGTATTTCAAAGCAACAAGTTCTCACCTTATATCAAATTAAAAAAAAATCTTATTCAGGGAAGCCACACATGTTAGCTGTTTTGAACTATGTCTAGAGTTGAAAGAGCCATTACTTAGTGTTACAAATTTGATATGAAATTTGATTAAATAAATGAGAATTTGAAAGAATACACAAATTTGCTACATAAAACTGCCTTTCATTTCTAATTAGTTTTTACATTTAGAAAGATCCAAGTATGCTCTCCAAAAGCAAAACTCCCCTAATCTCTTTGGTACAGACCCCTCATTTCTATTTATTTTATCTGGACCAAAGATACTGAGTATTTATTTAGTCTCAAAAATCTTGTTGAATTTATGAGGATGTACATAACCTAGCAATTTTGGCAAACTGGATCAATCATCATGAAACCAAATAACGTAGAAAGAAGGACAAAACATAAAGTTTTAAAAGATATTAAAAGATAGGATTTGTGATTAGACAGTTTTGCATTAAAATCCCTCCTCCACTTCGGGACTTTGAGAAAGGTAGTTAAGTTCAACATGCCTCAGTTTTCTCAACTGCAAAATGGGGATCATTATCTTAACCACATACAGCTATTCTGAGTATTAAATAGGATAATATAAAACACTTGACATAATGCCTGGAGTATTTCACTGCTTAATAAATGGTAGTTATTTTTATTATAATAGTAAATAGGTTAGACCTCAGTTCAAGTTTCCAAAGTCATTTTCTAGGAGTCACCCAAGTTTTAGAAAATAGTGACCAAAATTGAAAAGTTTGTACTCAATACAGGGGAGTGTCTGTGCAAATAATTTAGATAGCTAGTACAATGACATTATAGTTATGGATGATCTTTTGATAACAACAGCATTATTAATCCATTTTTCAAGTCATAGAGAAACCTCCTTCATTATGAGCATTTTTGGAGGAGGGAGTGGATGGGGCAGGCTTCTCTATCTAGAGAGCATGAAAAAAATTCAGTTGAGACCTTGCTTTCCAGTCACTGGAACTAGGCTATCCTATTTAAGGATGTTTTAAAACAGCTAAAGTCATAACAATCTAACTGCCAATATTGCATTCTGAGTGTCACATCTTTGGTAAGCTTGGTAAAATGAATCCGTTCTTTCCCAATTCAGGAGAACAGAGTCGCCTATAGGCAAAGGGTCAAAGTGAACAGTTAACAATCTTGTTCTTTTGCTCCTTATCTTTCTGTCTGCATATATTTCTAGCCATGGCATAAATAAATACATTTTGCCAAGGGAAGCAGATAAGATAGGAAATAACAATTTTGGAAGAGTCCAGAAATGAAACACCAGTTGTGATGAACTTCTGTCAGTTTCACAGGGTCAGTTATTCCTCAAGTTTCCCACAGAGAGCAACTGCAAGCAGCATCTTCTGTCTGCCCCAGAAATGCAGCCACATGCAGGATGGGAGGGGAAATAGGCTCTACTGGGGTCCCAGTGAATTCACTTCCCTATTATTCACCAGATTATTAAGTACAGTTGAAACAAAAAGGGCTTGCGAATAAGTGGGATTAGAGAGGTAAACATTTTTGTGAGCATTTAATGCTCTCGTTCATGTCTTATGAAAATGTTCTCTTCTCTAGAAATTTGATGGCCAAGAAATTCATTCTATTTTATCTCATTGGGTCGCTGCTTCTAACACAGCGGTCCCCAAACTTTTTGGCACCAGGGACCAGTTTCGTGGAAGACAATTTTTCCACAGACGGGATGGCTTGTTCAGGCGGTAATGCAAGCAATGGGGAATGATGGGGAGGGATGGGGAACGATGGGCAGATGAAGCTTTGCTTGCTCACCGGCCACTCACCTCCTGCTGTGTGGCCCGGTTCCTAACAGGCCGCAGACCAGTACCAGTCCATGGCCCAGGGTTTGGGGACTCCTGTCCTAACATTCAATTGACATGCTTGTTCTGTCGAATCATTTAGGCAGCAGCTCTCTTTGGAAAATAGTCATTTTTTAGATGACATTCAGTCTGCACCCCCCGCCCACGCCAGGTTAAAATTGAATTGGTGAAACTTAGTTAATTTTTGTTCTGCTTCTGTTTTTCTCAAATGGCAAGTAATAGACCTCTGCATTAGGAACGTATTTTTGAGTGCTCTCATGTAGCTACTGATGAGCAGAGGAACAATGATAAAATGATGATTTTGTTAAATGTATGACATCCAACACTTCAGACTCTACCTGTTTTGAGTTTCAAGATGGAATAATAATTTTTTCATAAATTATATGAAGATCGGGTGAGAACATTTATAGAAAGTATTTTAAGAACTAGATGAGAAGATAATAAAGATACATGGATAATGACAGTGGAGAAAGAAAAGGATTGTGTGTTTTTGAAGGGAGAGTAGGATTTAAAGATTTTGTGCATGATTTAAAAAATGTAGAAAATAACAGAGGCATAAATAGAATAAAAGATGTATTTGTGGTTGATCTGTGAGAATTTACTTTCCTCCCATCCAAAAGAATGATCTGCAGTCAAAATAAATTTGACTATTTCTCCTATAGTCAAATAAATTAAACTTCTTGGGGGGGAAAAAAAAAAGGTGATGTTGATCTATGACAAAGAAGAGCCGAACGGTTCACGGAACTTAATCACTGTCCTGCTGGGTCTACAATGTCACAGAGCAGATGACTGAATAGTTTTTATTACTCAGACATATGCTATGTTTTATAACAAACCTGAGTTTTCAGAGAAGGCCGCCCCAAAATTAATAAATTTCATTTATTTTAATGCTTCTTGTGGGCCATACTAATGTGTAAGTAAAGAATTAAAGTTGTGTCCTTACCACAGGGAGATTAGTTATGAAGATTCTGAAGATGGATGGAGGGAATATCTCTTTACTTTAAGAGCAACATCCAGACCTTTGCTTAGAGGTAGGTCAACAAGCAAGTCTTTAGTCCAGGAGTTTATTAGAAAATGTAATTTTGGGCTTCCCTGGTGGCCCAGTGGTTAAGAATCTGCCTGCCAATGCAGGGGATACAGGTTCGAGCCCTGGTCCGGGAAGATCCCACATGCCACAGAGCAGCTAAGCCTGTGTGCCACAACTACTGAGCCTGAACTCTAGAGCCCGCGAGCCACAACTACTGAGCCCACGAGCCACAACTACTGAAGCCCGTGCGCCTAGAGGCTGTGCTCCACAACAAGAGAAGCCACTGCGATGAAAAGCCTGCACACCGCAAAGAAGAGTAGCCCCGCTTGCCACAACTAGAGAAAGCCCATGCACAGCAACGAAGACCCAATGCAGCCATAAATAAATAAGTAAATAAATAGATAAATAAATAAATAAAGGAAAATCTAATTTCAAGATAACATTGCCATGGGCTTGCCAAAAAGTAACTAATTGTAAATCCCTTTCATTCACTGGCGGGGATAGTGAAGGTTGGAAAACGAGTCGAGGACGCCAGACCTGGAGAGTATCTACTCTGAGGTTTGCTCCAGGATATTATGGATTCTGTGTAATGGGAAAGAAAAGTCACTCTGTATTTTCCCCAGATAGCAGCCTAGTTCTCTAAAACTTCGAAGAATTTTCTTGCATAGCATGTACTAAATATATCACAACTTTAAATTTCTTATACAGCCATGAAAGTGCTATATAGCAGAGAAAGTGATCCGACTAAATTTAACCCACATATAAGAAATGATATCATTATATAAATATTAATTTTCAAGGATAGTATTTATTATCATTTGCCAAATGTGTTTAAAACTAAGTTTGGCCAGCCCTTTGTGGTTTAAAATGAAGCTCTTTTATATTTCAACAAATTATGAAGATGTCCTTAAATCAGAAGGCTATAATTAAGGCTAGGAGAGCCTGTGAGAAGCCAAATGCAGAGGAAAAGATATGGACCAACAGACTATATCCCTCTGAAAATGTGGACAACCCTATGAATTAGAATCTCACCTTGATAACATTCTGTGATACGTTACAACTTAATTTTTTTCAGTTTCTCTAGAGCAATGTTATAAAGGGCTAACTCATCATACTATTACTTCACCCCAGAATATGGGTACAAAAAAAAAAAAAGAATTATAACTCCTATGACTGGTTGCCTACTTGATAATAAAATGAATGTGTGAAAAGTAGCCTTAGGAAGAATATTTTATTAGATCAATTAATATTGTAGAGGGGTTTTGTTCCTGGGTTAATCACTGGTATGAACTCTTAGCTTGTAGTTAAGGTTTGGGGCTAGTCATAAAAGTGCCTTGAAAAAGACACCTCTGTTCTTTATTCTCTATCAAGGACTTTAACTCAGATTTATTCAATGTGGTTCTCTACCTGCAGATTTCTCAAATTACATGTTTGCCAAAGGAATTCTAAGAGGAATGTTGAGTTAGCTTTCAAGGGTGTTTCACTCACTTTGATTAGGAATTTTTGTAGATGAGGAAAACACGAGAACAGCTAGGTACTCTCTGAGTTTTATTGACCTTAGCTGTTTTTAATAAAAATAATATAGATTTCAATTTAACATAAGTACAACCTAGATATCTGTTGCTCCCTCTCTTCTTTTTTTTTCAAAGCATCACCTTTGCTAACCCAAGGGATGGTCTTACTAACTAGTTTTCTCCTTCCTGTCTTTTCCTGACTATGCTGCCTTAGGGTGCAGGGCTTTGGACCAAATAAATCCCTTCTTAAACCTTTCTGTGCTACAACCTCATGCCCTCCCACCAGACTTCAATTACATCTTAAGGAAGATTGTCTCTTCTGTAGGAGGAGCTCTTACTCCTTAATGATTTCCAGAGTCTTCCACTTTCTCTAAGGGCCCAAGACTTCAGCTCAAATGTGTACTGATTAATATTTTCTTCCCCCAATTTTCTGATGAAAAATGGTGAATAGGTATCCTTCAATTCTAGTTCGGCTTTCTCAATAGAGAGAGCCACAGACTCACTAGTTGCTTTTCTAACTGATATTTTAAGTAAGAAAACATCTCAAGGATAAATATTACTTGTTTCTCAATGTCAGCACACTTTAAATTGATGGTACAAGAATATTTTCCCTAGCATTGGAACAGACCATAGAGTGGTTGTTTCCTTTTTTTCTCCAGCTCATCTGCAGGTTTGGTGACATTACATGAAACATCACAGAATTTGACGTCTGCACAATCTGTTTCTAGGAGAATGATACTGTCTTGGATTTATATATATATATATATTTATTTTCCTTTTCACATTAGCTCTGGTAGAAAATTGGAGTGAGGCAAGCTACTGATTCTTTGCTACAACATAAAAATAAAATCTTATTAAAATTCTGGCTGAACCCAGTTCAACGAAACCTACTCGGACATGGTAGCAATGTGTAAACACACTTCATAAGTTAGCAAATATCTGAGAGAAAATATTTAATAAATGTTCTAGTTAATTAATATTTAGGGGAAGAGGATATTAATATGCTAATAATTTAATACTACTCACCTTTCATGCCATTTATTTTACATAAAAAAGTATTTGCCTCCTACCATGTTCCAGGTCCTCTATTAGTGCTGAAAAGACCGTTGTGAAGAAGGTCGATGAGGTTTCTGATCTCTTGGAGCCTGTGGTTGATAGATGAATCATTTTCATGTTTTAACACTATAATCGTCTGGATTTTAGAATAGATGTAAAGAACTTTGAGGCTAAGAGATACTCATATTGTATTCAGAGATATTTATATTTTAACATAAGCACAATTTGAAATTGTGCGGAATTCAGCCTCTTCAATAAATGTTGACAGTAGGTGCAAAATCAATATGATTGTGTACCTGGATCCTTACCAGGACTCATAAACAATTCTGATTAGTTATGACCTTTTAGGTAGCTAAAACATGATGAAAGAAATACTTCAGTACTTGGTGACTACAAAAATTGGAAACAATTTTGAAGATTATGGTGTAAATATGTGCAGTACACTTATTGCATGAGAATTTCTATCTTTCCCATTGCATATTCTTCCCCAAAGATCTCTCGTGAAATCATTGTAGTTCTAGCTTGGTTTTTTGGTAACTGCTGTATAGTATTCCAAAATAGAAATGTAGCTTCATATATGTAAACATATATTTAGGTTGTTTAAAATTCTACAATATTATAAACAATTCTACAATAATATAAGCTATACTGCAATGAACACCCTTCTGTGTGTGTCTTTCTTTGTACACAAATGCTCAGAATATTGATTAACCATAATCCTGCAAGTGGAATTATTGAGTCAGTAGATTTAAAATTTTAATGGTGTTAAAATGTCCTCCAAAATGTCCTTCAACTTATAGACTGATCAGCAATAACAGTGGATATTATTAAATGTTTTTAATTTTTACCATTCTAATGAATAATTTATCATTGTTGCTTAATTGGTGTTTCTGATTATCAGTAAGGTTTAATTTCATTCATGTATTAATTAATATTCCTATTTCAAGTGGCCATTGCGTTTTCCCCTATGCCAGAAGCATGTTTTTATTTAAATATTTTTGATGTTTTTATTGAAAAAATTTATTATATGCTGTATTATGGACATTAAAATTTTGTTATAAATATTGCAAATATTTTCTTTCAGTCAATTGTGTGTCTTTAAACTGTATTCATGATCTTATATCCTACTCATATTTTTAATGTAGATTTTTTTTTCACATTTTACTATTTGCATTAGGATTTTATGCCTTTATTTAAAGGCCTTTGTTTGCTTTTTAGTATGGTAGGAATAGCCAATATTCTCCTCTGCATTTATTGAGTAGTTCAGCTGTTCCACCTATTTAAAATGCCATGCATATTATGTACAAATTTCCATACGTGGATTCCTTTGTGTACTTACTATAACAGTCTTCTATTTGTCTATCTCTGCATCAGTGATATACTGTTTTAATTATGGCATTTTTCTAGTTTTTTTTAATTTGGTAGCTTTTGTCTTTGTTCTGATTCATAATCTTGTTAGGTACTTCAGCACATTTATTTTTCTGCAGGAATCTTAGAATCAGCTTGTCAGGTTTCAAAAATGCCATTGGTAATGAATTCAAGGAACAGATTAACTTGGGAAAATGAATATCCATGTGTACCATTTATTAAACATGCCTTTGTGGGTTTCAATAATGTATTTTTATTTTTCTCATATGAAACTTCAAAGACCTACTGGATTTAATCATGGAATTTTACACTTCTAGTGTAAAATAGATTGTTTTGATTCATTTTGGGGTTTGCGGTAGGTAGATTGGGTGCTGAAATATTATTCATTTCTCTATGTTTATCCTGCTATATTAAATACATTATACAGTCATTCCCTACCTTATCTGCATTTTCCCTTTCCAAGGTTTAAGTTACCTGAGGTCAATTGCAGTCTGAAAATACTAAATGGAAAATTCCAAAACCAAATAATTCATGTTTTAAGTTGTGCATTCTGAGTAGTGTCAAGAAATCTCGCAAGGTCTGGCTCCATCCCACCCTGGACGTGAATCATCCCTTTGTCCAGCATATCCTGCCCTTTGGTCACTTAGTACCTGTCTTGGTTATCAGATTGACAGACACTGTGTTGCAGTGCTTCTGTTTGAACAGCCTTTATTTCACTTACTAAGTAATGGCCCCGAAAATAGCCCCAAAGGGCAAAAATAGTGATGTTGGCAATTTGGATATGCCAAAGAGAAGCCATAACGTGCTTCCTTTAAGTGAAAATTTCTCGACTTAATAAGGAAAGAAAAAAATTGTATACTGAGGTTGCTACGGTAAAAACAAATCTCTCCATGAAATTGTGAAGAAGGAAAAAGAAATTTCTGCTAGTGATGCTGTCGCACCTCAAACTGCAAACATTATAGCCACAGTGAGTGGTAAGTGCTTAGTTAAGATGGAAAAGGCATTAAATGTGTACAATAAGATATTTTGAGAGAGAGAGAGAGAGAGACCACATTCACATAACTTTTATTACAGTATATTGTTATAATTGTTCTATTTTATTATTATTGTTAATGTCTTACTGTGCCTAAATTATAAATTAAAGTTTATCATAGGTATGAATAGGAAAAATCATAATTATATATATATAGGGTTTGGTGCTATCAGTGGTTTCAGGCATCTGCTGAGTGTCTTGGAATGTGTCCCCTGTGGAAAGGTGGGACTCCTGTAATACATTCCTGTTCTACATAAATGTTGGACTCTTTGCTGTGACAACTTATTATAGTTCTCCTTTACCAGCTCTTAATCCCAATGATTGCAGAGAGAAGGAAATTTAATTTTTTAAAATCATCTTTATTTATTTTTTAAATCTTTATTAAGAATAAGAATAGTTTTAAACTCTAAAATGCAACTTGAAACATGAGGCCAAGCTGAGCTCTCTGATCTTTCACTTTGAATGAGAACAGTTTTAGAGCTGCCTGCCTCTCCAGAAAAAAAGGGCTGTACTGGGGGGACTCCTGCCTTTGTGGGCACTGGAACAGGAATAGGAAGAAAAAGATATACTTTGCTCAAAGGGAGGCACAATGGACTATGTTGGGGGAGGTCAGGACGTATAACAGATTTGAATTTCTTATTTTTTCCTACTTTTTGGGAGAGAGGAAATGGGGAAGAATTAGATATGGGGTAGTTTTGAGAGACTTTGGGGTCTTTGTGTGATAAGGGTTTTGGAATCACCAGAATCACACCCCGCTAAGCTCTCCGTGCCTTAAATCACAGCCCAGTCTCCCTCCCTGGATAATGCTTTTCCTCCCTTGTTTGAAGAAAGACAGTTAGTGGCTTGTCAGAAGAGTTTACCTTTCAGAGGAAGTTAATTTTCCACATGCCCCTTCCCCATCCCTCCTCATTCTCTCCGGGCCTGTAATTAGAATCCAATTCCAATATGTGCAGGGGACCAATTGCGAAGCCAAACATGTCGGGACGAGGCTCACAGGACAAAGGATTTCAGGATTTTGCTCTTTTTCCTTTTCTTTCTTTTCCCTTTCCTCTGTTATTGTACGTAGAATTTGTTTGTGGAGGTTAATTATAAATTCTGGTCTATAGATAGCTGATTTTTGAAACAGAATTGCAAAAGAAGCAGAGAGTAAAAAGACATCCCTTAGCGATTTTTAACTTGGAGCTGAATTAGTTAAGAGTTAGGAACTTGAATTGTCTTTTATTTATTTATTTTTTTGGTAAATGGGTAGGAGTGTGTTTTGGGCTATATAATGTAGAGTTGCTTTGAGCTAATAGGAGCCTTAAAATATTTTATTACCAAAAAGAAATGTACACGTAGGTATTAGAACAATACCTAGAACATAGTAAGAGTTAAAAAATATTTGTTGAATGAATAAATACATGCTGGGCAGGCAGTGAGGTGAAGCACAAGGTACTTTGTATTTTAAAAGGTTTTTGGCTTATTAGCTCTCAAATCTCCTCCCTCTTTAAGGTAATTACTCATATTGTGTGAGTCTTAGTGAGAGGTTGTGCATGCCTCTGAACTCTTTCATTTTGCTCTCTGAAATTCAGTTTTTCATCAATAAAATTTGCTGTTTTCAAATGATTTCCTGTTTTCAATTTCTTTGATTTCTGCTCTTATTCTTACTATTTCTTTTCTTCTGCTTACTTTGGAATTAATTTGCTCTTCTTCTTCTAGTTTCCTGAGGTGAGAGCTTAGATCGCTGATTTTAAATATTTATTTTTTAATATATGCATTCACTGCTATAAATTTCTCTGAAAGTCCTGCTTTCACTGCAACCCGCAAATTCTGATAAGTTGTGTGTTCATTTTCTTGTAGTTCAGAATATTTGAAAATTTCTCTTGAGATTTATTCTTTGACCCCTGTGTTATTTTGAAATATATTGTTTAAGTTCCACGTATTTGGGGACTTTCCAGTTATATTTCTGTTATTGATTTTTATTTTAATTCCATTATGGTCTGAGAGTAGCCTTTGTATGATTTCTATTCTTTTAATTTGTTAAAGTGTGTATTATGGTTCCAAATGTGGTCTATCTTGGTGAATGGTCCATGCGAGCTTAAGAAAAATGTGTACCCTAATGTTGTTGGATGAAGCAGTCTGTAGATGTCAATTATATCCAGTTGATTGATGGTGGTATTGAGTTCAACTAGGTTGTTACTGATTTTCTGTATGCTGGATCTGTTCATTTCTAAGAGTGTTGAAATCTCCAACTGTGATAGTGGATTCATCTATTACTACTAGCAATTCTATCAGCTTTTGCCCCACATAGTTTGAGGCTCTGTTGTTGGGCATATACACATTAAGGATTGTTATGTCTTCTTGGATAATGGACTCCTTTATCATTATTAATGCCCTTCTTTATCTTTGATAAATTTCCTTACTTTGAAGTCTGCTTTGCCTGAAATTAATATTGCTACTTCTGTTTTCTTTTGATTATTTGTTAGCATGGTATATATAACATTTCTCTATCCCTTTACTTTTAATGTACATATTTCTTTGTATTTAAAGTAGGTTTCTTGTAGACAACATGTAGGTGGGTTGTGTCTTTAGATCCACTCTGAGAATCTCCATCTTTTAATTGGTGCTCTTAAACCATCGACATTCCAAGTGATTATTGATATAGTTGGATAAATATCTACTGCATTTGTTGCCCTTGTTCTATGTTCCCATTTTTGTCATCCACTCTTCCTGCCTCTCATTGTTTTAATTGAGCTTTTATTTTATTATTTTCTATAATTCCATTTTATCTTCTTTCTTGGCCATGTCAAGTATACTAATAAGCCCATCAGACATTCTTCATTTCTCTTACAATGATTTTTATCTCCACCATTTATATTTGTTTGTTTTTTCTCCCTTCTTATGATTTCTATCTCTTTGCTTACATTGCCCATCCATTCTTTGTTGCTTCTACTTTACCTATCAGAGCCCTTAGTGTGTTAATCATAGTAGTTTTAAATTCCCAGCCTTATAATTCCTACATTCCCACTATGATTGGTTCTGATTCTTGTTCTGTCTCTTCATATTGTGTTTTTTGCCTTTTGGTATGCCATGGAATTTTTTTCTTGATAGTCAGACATGCTGTCCCAGGTAAAAGGAACTGCTATAACTAGGTCTTTAGTAACATTGTGGTGCAGCGTAGGGGGAGGGGGAACATTCTGAAGTTCTATGATTAACTTTGCTCATGTTTAGACTCGTCATTAATGGTTCATATTGTTATATAATTTTCAGTTAACACACTTATCTTTATGAATATAATTATATACATACTGTTGCATTTTTGTCATGTTTTAAATATAGTATATTTAGATATATTTACTTTGTATAACAAAATTATGTTTTTAGTTGCATGACTTACATTTAATTTTATTGTATTTTTAATCTAACACACAATGGAGATAAAATTACTTCCCCAAACCACACTCTTAAGCAAAATCTACAATCATCTGGGGTCCTTGTAAAAACTGCAAGAAAAAAAAAAAAGTTCCATGATTAGGTCTCAATCTTTTACAGAGCATATGCATCTGGGCCATGAACTTCACAAGTGTTTCTCATTTTCTTTCTCTCCGCTTGGGTGGGATAGGATGGCTAGAGTGGGCTGGAGTTGGGAATTTCCCGCTTCCCACATAGAGGGTGAAAGCCAGCTGGAGCTGGTTATTTCCTTTCCGCAGGTCAATTAGGCTCTGATCACACACAGCAGGTTGGGTTCTAGTTATAAATAGTTGCCGCTGAGAACAGGTTTTGTTGCGAACAGGGCACTCTGGAGTATTTCAAAACGGCTCCTTCTCCTCTTTCCCTGCTGGAAGTAAGTCTGAGGGAATTTCTCTCTGATATTTACTGTGGGAATATGGTTGAGCACCTGAGAGTAAATCTCACAAAATTGTGGAGGCCTAACTATGACAGGGTTCCCCAGGAGTTGTTTTCTTTCTTTCTTTTTTTTTTGCGGTACGCGGGCCTCTCACTGTTGCAGCCTCTCCCGTTGCGGAGCACAGGCTCCGGACGCACAGGCTCAGCGGCCATGGCTCACGGGCCCCACTGCGCCGCGGCACGTGGGATCCTTCCGGACCGGGGCACGAACCCGTGTCCCCCGCATCGGCAGGCGGACTCTCAGCCACTGCACCACCAGGGAAGGCCCCCCAGGAGTTTTTAACTCCCAGAGTTGTCCCCTGTGAACGTCCAGCAATTCATTAATTTCAGTTCATGTTTTCCTACCCAGCGCTGGTTGCCGCAGTGATTTCAACTTGTGACTCTGCTTCGGTAAGTCTCGAATCCCTGTATTTGTCTGTCTCCAGTCTTGGGGGGCAGTGGCTCGCCCTGTGTGCCTTCCCCTCTCTTATGGGTCCAAGAAGAGTTGTTGATTTTTTAGTCTGTAGAACTTTTTGTTGTTAAGACAGGGCGGTGACATCAAGCTTCTTACATGTGGGACTTATAACAGAATGTCCCTCATCTGCTTTTTATTCTTGTGTGTGTGTGTGTGTGTGTGTGTGTGTGTGTGTGTGAAATTACCCGAGGCTGGTCCAGTCTGCAGGGATTTCTGCCTCTATATTGTTAGGGCATTTAGTTTCACCAACTGCCTTGGGACAATTTTCACATTGTTATTCTGAATGGTAATTTCTCCTATATATTAGGGTTTTAGAATGTTTAACTTTTTACTCCCTAAATATTTTCTAAGTTCTTTCAAAAATAGATTCTCTTACTTGTTTAGAATCCTCTGTCCCATTTCTAGAAACTATCACTGAAACTTCAATAAAGATTAGAGGGCTAATTCTCAAACCTTTCCTTTGGAATCTATCTCTGCCGGCTTCCTAGAACAGCTTATGCTGTCTATTTCCAACTCCACAAACTTGTTTTTGCCCCATTCTTTCTTATTGGGATTGGGTCAGGCCTCCATGTTACAGATACATGTATATGATGTAAGCATGCTCACTCAGTATATTTTATCTCCCTTACCGGGATAAAAGTAGTTGAGGATTGTATGCATAATGTGCTTGTTTCCTTATACTGTTTTCTGAGATGCTTCTGATACAGTTACTGAGAAAGATGTTCCTGTAACCAAAAGGTATGGCTAGTAAGATGTGTCTTCCCACTGACCTCGTTTCTCACCAGGTGGAGACAGCCTTAGAGATAGAGGGGTGGTGTCTGATGAGGGCATTTGAACCCCTAAATTCACCTTAATCATATGAAACAATAAAATTTCTTAATTGATAAAGTAATTTTTAAGTGGGGATTTCAATCACTTGTATTTAACAAAGTTCTGCCAATACATGTCCTCTCTTTGAGGTGTCTTTAACCACATTTTTCTAATGGTTCATTTCCAAAGCATGTACTCATTTTGGGGCACCTCTCACTATGCCACCAGCCATCAAAAGCCCTCTCTGGACTTCTTGATTCTCTCTTTCCTTCCCCTTTTCATTAAAGCTTCTTGAAAGCAGATTCAGAGCTCGTGATGTATTCTCCACTTCCCATTCGTAGTAGTGCTGATTTCGCTTTGGTTTCTTCCACTCCTTTGAAAGTGCTATTGCTAAAGTTATGAGTGCTTTCACATGGGGAAATCCATTAATTGTTTTCCTGGCTTTACATTATTTATTGGTTTTGCTACATTTGGCATTGAACAGCGTCTCATTCACATACCCAGCTTTCCCATTAGTTCCTCTGATACTGTTTTTTTTGTTTGTTTCTTTTCCAAATGATTTACTGCTTTATCTTACTTTCATAAGTTCATCTGCTCAACTTTTTGACATTTTCAAAGATTTGTCCTCAAACTTTTAATCTCTCACTCTATTGATGTAGTTGCCTCGTTTAAACCCATGGCTTAATATAAACGTGTCTACTTGGTAAATATTTGAAAATTGAGAATTCTAGTTTCTGGTAATAGTGAGGTAGGTCATTCAGACTAAATATCCCATTGAAAGCCATTAAAAATGCCAAAGAAAAATAAAAATCTTTGATTTTCAGAACATCAAAACCCTGATAAGATTATATAAAAAAAAAACCCAGATAAAATTTGAAACAGAAACAAAACAGGAATGCAGAGAGAAGCAGAGCACAAAAACTGCTATTATATTAAGAACAGTAAACTTTTATCTAATGACTTTGTCTAGCATGGGCTGCATAAACCAGGGCAAAGGGCCATACAAGGCAGAGTTCTTATTTTTTAAGGGGTGTTGGAGTTTTAAAGACCTCAAAGCCTTTCTGTTAAGTAGGCTTAACTGAGTGTGTCTCTTTACTAGGTCTTTTTACCAAGTAGTGAGATGCCCTGAGGCCATCAAATACACAAGGATTTGTCTCTCTTCTTACTAGAGTTCTAGAGTTTTCAGTTTTAATTTAAAGAGAATATACTATAATAAGGTTTCTAATTTTTTTCACAATATTCAATAATAAAGGTTAATTTTAACCTTAATTATTTATCAGTTTGAAACTTTTTTGAGTCGTTCACTAGGGCACGTTTTTTTTTCTTTTGAAATAATAGGTTAATTAGGATGACTTAGTTGAGAAATCACTAACTTTTTTTTTTTAACATCTTTATTGGGGTGTAATTGCTTTACAATGGTGTGTTAGTTTCTGCTTTATAACAAAGTGAATCACTTATACATATACATATGTTCCCATATCTCTTCCCTCTTGCGTCTCCCTCCCTCCCACCCTCCCTATCCCACCCCTCCAGGCGGTCACAAAGCACCGAGCCATATCCCTGTGCCATGCGGCTGCTTCCCACTAGCTATCTACCTTACGTTTGACTAACTTACTTTTTAAAAGAGAGAAGGATTAGTTGTAATATTACAAGGACTGGAACTAGAAATCTTTAGAGACTAGCCGATTTTCCTCTTTCTCTGCCTAATCCTGTTTTCTGTACTAATTTCTTACACCTGATTTCTCCTTAAATTCAGCTTCCACATGATTTCTGCTTTCTGTGACTTTTCATTTTTTTGGACATTTTCTTTAAAGAATTTTCAAACACGCATGAAGTAAAGAGAATTATATGACGAACTCCCATTTTATAATTACCTTGCTTCAACAATTATCCATTTTGCCAATACTTCTTCACATGTCCCTTCCCATTTTGTGTATTCAATTATTTATCTATTTAGTTTCCTGGATTATTTTTTGTAAAAGCTAATCCCAGTTATCATGTATGAATCAGGACTTCTTTCTTGCTGTAACTACTATCTTCTTAGGAATCCTTGAATTAACAGTAGTTTGTTAATATCACCTAATACCTAGCTCATATTTAAATCACCCAGATTGTATCAGATGTTTTTGAATTGCTGATTGTTGCCTCCTGGAGTTATTTTGCTTCTCTCTTCCCAGTATTTCCTGTAAATTGAAGTGAAATATCTAGGCTTGATGTTTAGGCAAGGATTCTTTATGGATGACTCTAATCTTTTAGCGTTATGAAATTAAGATAATGATGAGTGTTTTTAGTGTCTATTGACTTAGTACTTTCGAATGGAAATTTTCTAATAGTATCTTCCTTCTGTCTTTATCTCCTGGCATTTTATGAAAAGGGGATTTACCACATCCACCTTTTGGTGTTCTGCATCTAAACGTAAAGCACAGGTAGGGTAAATACTTCACAGCAATTAATTGGTGCCCTAGCAACTTCAGTGGTGTTTGATATTTTTTCTTTTTAAAGTATAATTATCTTATGAATTTTTGTACACTTAATATACTTCAATTCATCATATATTTATGCTGTTTAAATTGTCCAACAGGAGCTCTGTCAAAGTATCTTTATCCTTTTGTCATAACCTCGTTGAACTTTTCTTGCTTTCTAGCACAAAAAGATAGCCTAGACTCATCTGTTTGTTTCTAGCTCTTTTCAAGTCATAGATCAGACTATTCATATTTTAAAGAGAAATATCATGTACATATTCTGGTATTTCAAATACAAATTTAATATTTCCTATTGTATTTGAATATTTTTTATACTTACATTTTTTGATAAAAATCTTGGTTCTTTTTTTATTTATGCATAGTCAATTTACAATGTTGTGCTAGTTTCAGGTGTACAGCAAAGTGATTCAGTTATACACACATATATATGTATAAAAAAACCTTGGTTCTTAACAATTGTAACAAAATTATTTACTTTTTCTACAGCATGCTTATAATGGTTCCAAAATAATAGTCCACAATATTTTACTTGTTAGTAAATTGAAATATTTTCTCTCTGTGATTTGCAGCCATTGTTATAAAGTTATAGCTATATTTATTTTAGCCCCACCCTTACCCCCCCACCCCAGTGTTTAGGGATGTTTTATGGTTTGATTTTTAACATATGTAAAATACTCACCTAGCTTCAATGTCAAAATATATAATAAGGTATATTTCCATAAAACTTGTGTTTTTTTTCCCCGTTCTTTCTTCTATTTTCTCTATTTAGCTGTAGGAAATCATTTCAATTATGTTTTTCTTATTTTTCCATACTTATAAACAAAAAAAACAATTCTGGAAAATTAGCAATTTAGAAACAAAGTTTTTACATCTTGTCATACACCCTAAATAAATGCCATAATTAGTGAACAGCTCCAGGTAAAATTAAATTAATTTCAATAAAATGGTATTTAATGTTGATCCAAACTCTAAAAGAAGGAAAAAATACCTAAACATAGAAACTCTAAAACAAAACACACACTGGAACAAAAAACTTACTTCAAAATACATCACAGAGCTTCCCTGGTGGCACAGTGGTTGAGAGTCCGCCTGCCGATGCAGGGGACACGGGTTTGTGCCCTGGTCCGGGAAGATCCCACATGCCGCGGAGCGGCTGGGCCCATGAGCCATGGCCGCTGAGCCTGCGCGTTGGGAGCCTGTGCTCCACAACAGGAGAGGCCACAACAGTGAGAGGCCCGCGTACCGCAAAAAAAAAAAAAAAAAAAAAAAAAAAATCACAAAGTTAAATGATAAATATTATCATAGGAAATTCTTGCAATAAATGTAACCAAAATAAATTATAAAAAATACCATTTATTATCTATTCCAGAAACTTTTCAAAATCATCTTATTTGATAGTACTTTCGTGATTCTTTTAGTGTACTATTTTATAAGTGGAGAAAGTTTTAGAGACAAATTAATTTGGTCTTATGGATTGAATGTTTGTGTTCCTGCAAAATTCATGTTGAGGCCCCTTCCCCCAGTGTGACTGTCCTTAGCCATAGAGACTTTATGGAGGTAGTTATGATGAGATGAGGTCATAAGAATGGGGTTGGCCTGGCTTCTGGTTCCCCATGTTGTCTGGGATGTTCACAGTGGTTAAGCACTATATGCAAATCTGGCCCCAGCAATGTCCTGGCCCTGTGGGGAGGCTGGGGTCCCTGAGGTGGCCTAACCCCCTTAGAAGGCCTAACCCCCTTAGAAGGCCTCTTTCTGTCCATGGGTTTCTTCCCCAGGGCAGCTTCTTAAGAGCTATTTCTGTGAGAGCTGGTGTCTCAGGTCTCCTGGGTTTCCCATAAGCAAAGGGTTAGGAGGAATCATCTGGCTCTGCAGGACAGTCTGCTTCAGTGGGGTCTTTAGGTTTCATATCAGGGTGGCCTGGCTCCCAAAGATACCCTTTGAAGGATTGATTAGTAGCCATTTAGCAGATGTACTTCAGAGGCCTTTGTTTTCGCATAAGGAATCTGATCTTCCTGCTGTTGAGTTCTTTGCAGCTGGGTCTGGAAATGTAAAAATTAGGAACCACTTCTAGGAGACCCTTCCAGGAAGAGGCCTGATGGATTGAGAGTCTAAAGGTATCCACAGCGTCATGGTTGTGGTTCTGACACCAGCCCTCAGATGTGCCTCCCACCAGGCCGACAAACCTCTTTCAAGTGTGTGTGTACATCCACACCCACCCACGCACACACACACACACACACACACACACACACACACACACACATGCCTATACTCATACATTTGCCTAGTGTTGCAGAGTTAATAAATGAAAGAGTAGAGAAGCAGATTTTGACTCATTTGGCTCCGTGTTTCACACTTTTTCCTATTATGTCTTCTATAAAACATTTATTAAATATATAAAATGCTACAGAGAATAAATAAAAATAACGAACATTTCCTAAATAATTGCAAAAGAAGAAATATAATTGGAAAAAAATATGTGTTTGAGTGGGCATGTATGTTACCTCACTGGTAACAAAAAAGAGAATTAAACAAGAGTTAACAGTTAATTGGCAGCATGTGGTTCTCAAAATTCTGTCAATTGTTAGAGTCTGAATTATTTTTTAAAATATGTTATTAAATATTGTCCTATTGATTGGTATTTAGTTTCTGACAAACAATTGTAAGGGAAAATAATACCCTAATTTCCACTCAAATTTGTTAATTACTGGTTATTTACAAAACATTTCCTTCCAGACTTGATATTAAAATTATTTATAACTCAGCAACTTGAGATCATATGGAAAATAGTACCATTGGCAAACCTATAGAAAACATAAACTATAAAAGCACTATGTTTTTATTTCTAACACTATAGCAATTAAGTATATAGAACTCAATTAATTGCATGCATTATGATTTAGGAATTAAATCCAATATTTTAGGTAATAGGTATATGAAGAGGTAGTTCTATGTCTAATCTTTCTGATTGAATTAGAAGAGAAACCAACCTGTATTTTATCTACACATCTCCCTCTCATAGACCTGCAACTTAGCATGATCTATTTGATATGCTCTGTGTGTGCATTTCAAATCGTTTCCTGGAATCCAGGTTTAAAATCTTACCTTGTTCAGCATACAGTTGTTTTTGTTTTTGTTGTTTTCTAGAATACCTTAATCTTTCTTGGTTCACAAACACCTCTAAGAATTTGAGAAGCTCTTAGTTCTTTGGTTACCTATTATACAACTGTTGTCTTCCCATGAATGATTAATGGGCCTTCCATGAACTTATATACTGGGGAAGGTATATTTGGATGAAATAATTGTGTACTAGCTGGGAAAGATTTCAAAAGAAACATTGTTCTGCTTAGTCATGGTCTGAGTTGGGTGGACTCACATGGATCATCCCATACATGGAATTCCTGTACTGGTTCTAATGTATTGACTATATCGACCAGGATGGTTACACGATAGGGAATCAAAAAAGCCATTTTTCTTCCCCTTAAAGACTGCTGCAGGCTCTATTTACAATAGCCAGGATATGGAAGCAACCTAAGTGTCCATCGACAGATGAATGGATAAAGATGTGGCACATATATACAATGGAATATTACTCAGCCATAAAAAGAAATGAAATTGAGTTATTTGTAGTGAGGTGGATGGACCTAGAGACTGTCATACAGAGTGAAGTAAGTCAGAAAGAGAAAAACAAATACCGTATGCTAACACATACATGAAACCTAAAAAAGAAAAAGGTTCTGAAGAACCTAGGGGCAGGACAGGAATAAAGATGCAGACATAGAGAATGGACTTGAAGACATGGGGAGGGGGAAGGGTAAGCTGGGATGAAGTGATAGAGTGGCATGGACATATATACACTACCAAACATTAAAATAGCTAGTGGGAAGCAGCCGCATAGCACAGGGAGATCAGCTCAGTGCTTTGTGACCACCTAGATGGCTGGGATAGGAGGATGGGAGGGAGAGGCAAGAGGGAGGAGATATGGAGATATATGTATATGTAGAGCTGATTCACTTTCTTATACAGCAGAAACTAACACACCATTGTAAAGCAATTATACTCCAATAAAGATGTTAAAGGAAAAAAAAAAAGAATGCTGCGGGATAGATGTCGTACGTGTGTGGACTCTTCATTCATAGCTACCTTGATCTTATTGCAATACTATAAGAATACATTATAACATAATAGGAGATGGGGGAAGGAAAGATGATCATATTTTGGCTCTTAAATGTTTCTGCAGCAAAATGACAAATGTCATTTCTCATATTGTACTGACCAGAGCAAGACACTTGGCTATATCCAACTTCAGGAAGTTCAGTTCTCACACTTAGTTTTAATAATACAGCTGCTCAAGTACAGGTTATGGGAAATCTGTCTGAACAGTGTTTCATGGGAGAGTGAAGAAAAAAGACAAAAACTTAGTGGTTTTGCTTAAGTGTAAGTTCAATATGGATCAACAACTCCTATTTAAAAAATATCTTAACAGCTATAAAAAAAGAATGAAATTCTGCCATTTGCAACAATGTGGATAGACCTAGAGGGTATTATGCTTAGTGAAATAAGTCAGACAGAGAGAGACAGATCCTGTATGTTATGACTTATGTGTAGAATCTAAGAAAAACCAACAACAATGAATTGTGAATTGTGAACTGAGACAGACAGATTGAGAGAACAAACTAGTGGTTACCAATGGGGAGAGGGAAGGACGAGGAGGGCAAGATGGGAGGGGAGTAAGAGATACAAACTGCTATGTATAAAATAAAAAAAGCAACAAGGATATATTGTCCAGCACAGGGGAATATAGCCATTATTTTTTAATAACTTTAAATAGAGTATAATCTAAAATATTGATTCACTATGTTGTACACCTGAAACTAATATAATATTATAAATCAACTATACTTTAATAAAAAAAGTCTTAGGAAATTAGCAGCTACACAAATAAAAGTGAACTATGAATATTGGCTTAATATTTTAAAATCAATAACTATGGGGATTGAGAAATATAATAAGATTCTAGTTACTTGTAACATATTTTAAAATAAAACCAAAACCAAAGCAAAAAATACAAGAATATTTGACCTAGAGGTAATCAAAGTTTGGGATGACATTTCTTACCAAAAATGTGAAATATAAGTTTAAGTTGAGTGGCCCAACATAATTCAATTAGAACTGCTGAATGGAAGTCACATTAGTTCAAAATAAGGAAGAGACTTCCAACAGAAGGATGGGGCATCTTGAAAAACAAGTTCTCTGTTCCAGTGTATTGAAGAAGGGGGTTCCAGGAGACCATAGAAGGGATTCTTACCCCAGATGACTCCGTGAACCTTGCAAGTTTCCTTTGGCTCTCAGTTATGTGATGTGATCCTATGTCATTATTTTTATTTTCAGGGCCATATTTTTTTCTACTGTATATTCTTGAGTCAGTTGTCTCATTGAACTTAAAACATTTCATCCTGACTGTCTTATAGAATATAGTCTTTTCCCTTAACTCATTTAGCCTAAGTTCACTGTTCCCTCCCCTTCACTTCCTCTCAATCCTCTTCCTCCCTGGACCATTTGTCATTTCTCTTTTCCAAACAAAAACACATTTTTATTTTACAGGTATAAAGACTTGGGGGTATAACCGGGCTATTGAAAGTGAAAGAGACAGATATTGTTTAATAGCTGTGTCTATACTAGAGAAAGGGCTCAGATACTCTCCTTCTCCCTATAGGTGTTTCTTTCACTTAACTGACTCGATATTGTATATATATTTCATCTGAGGCAAAATTAGAAAGACCAGGAGACAGAGCACAAGTGATCCTGCTGCCAATTCATCTTCACTTGTACTTTTTTTCTTTGAGCCTGTCAGATGCTACGGGGCGAAGAGATAAAGCTGCAGTGTGACAAATAGGCCCCATGATTATTTTCAACAAGTCACGAAAAAGTAGGACAAAATATCTTAATGTTTTCCTCTTCCCCCTCATCTTTCATTCAACAGAGATTTGCTGTCATTTATAAAGGTCATTGGGCCTCTGAGGAGTCAGGTGGAGAAAAAGTTTGGTCATTGCTCAGGTAGACTTTTAAATAGCTACTCTATTGAAATACAGTGAAGTAAGAGCTTGGGTCTAGAAAGTGTCTATCTTTTAGGGGAATAGATTTTATTAGGCCACTTACTGACTTCTATCTACTTGGGGCTATTGTGAGCATCAAATAATAGAACATTTTCATGTGGAAAATATGAAAATGTTAAAAGTGCATTTATTCCCCATTGTTTCTCTCTAGAAATGGTAGATTGGTTTTGGATGTGAAGTTCTAAAGAAAAAAAAAGTTCAAGTGGGATACTCTTTGGCACTTAATATATATACTGATTTACTTAGTAACGTTTTTTCTCCTCTTGGGAGGCATTTCGAAGTAATAGACTACTCAAACTGTAAATGTGAATAGAGCTAACATGAATAAAAGATAGGCTGAAATGAATATCTATAACCACTTAGCCACAGTCACTTTGGTCTTGGAAATGGGCTTTGTACCTGAAGGATTTATACTAATTGAAGAACTTTTAGAGCAAGTATTGGATATAGTGCCTTCAATTTACTCCCGAGATAAGCCAGGACTGTACTTTTACTAGGAAACTTGTCACTATAAATTTTTAGGTGACAATGTGATGTAGCAGCGACAAAAGGAAATGGCTAATGACTGCTTATCGAATGCCTACTCCATGAAAATCGTGAAGGAGGGGGTGGCAGGGGGGTCAGAAAACTGTTAAAGGGACTTCAAGCCATCAATATTATATTAGTCATCATCTTCCTTGATTATGACAACATTTGAAACAGTTCTGTACTTCTCCCCCTTGGAAACACTTTCAGCTGTCCTCCAATACAACTCTCTTTATACTCCTATATTTCACTAGGTTTTCTTTGCAGTCTCCTTTACTGGTTCTTCTTCTAAAAGTTGAAGTGCTCAAAGGATCAGTGCTCAAATCTTGTTCTCTTTGACTGTGAGCCACAAAGTGATCTTATCTACATGCTGATGACTCCCAAATCGGTATCTCTAACCAAGACTTCTGCCTTCAACTCCACTCCTACTGGAACCTGACTAATCCTTATTCCCACTTAGATGTATAATTGAACTATCTAAATAGAAATGTTCAAAATAGAATTTGTGATTTTCCCCAATATAACTGCCCTTCTTTCAGTTTTCCCCACCTCTTTAATTGGATCTGTATTCTACTAGTTTCACAAGTAAAACCCTTAAAATCATCTTTGAAACTTCTCTTTCTTTACCCTGTACTCTAACCAATCCATCAGAAAATGCTGTCTACTTTGCCTTCAAATTATATTGAAAACCCTAGCATTGATTCCCCACTCCAGTACTACCATTAGTTTAGGTCTCCATCTGGCTTTGTCTGGTCACCTGCACTGCCTGCCTCCTCATAGTCTTCAGAAAAGATGCTTGATATGATTTCAGTTTTCTTAAATTTACTGAAGCTTGCTTTGTGGCCTAGCTCATGGAGAATGTTCCATGTGCACTTGTGTATTCTGCTTTCTGATGGAATGCTCTATAAATATCAATTAAGTCCATCTGGTCTAATGTGTCATTTAATGTCAGTGTTTCCTTATTGATTTTCTGTCTGGTTGGTGTGTCCATTGATGTAATTGGGGTGTTAAAGTCCCCCACTATGATTGTGTTACTGTCGATTTCTCCTCTTATAGCTGTTAGCATTTGCCTTATGTATTGAGGTGCTCCTATGTTGGGTGCATAAATATTTACAATTGTTATATCTTCTTGGATTGATATCTTGATCATTATGTAGTGTCCTTTGTCTCTTGTAACAGTCTTTATTTTAAAGTCTATTTTGTCTGATATGAGTACTGCTACTCCAGCTTTCTTTTGATTTCCATTTGCATGGACTATGTATGTCTCTAGACCTAAAGTGGGTCTCTTGTAGACAGCATATATATAGGTCTTGTTTTTCTGTATCCATTTAATCAGTCTATGTTTTATGGTTGGAGCATTTAATCTCGTAGTCTTCAGGTTTATGTTTTAGATGTCCCTCCTCCTCCTGTCTGTTTGTTGTTGTTTTTATACATAGAATGTAATTAATATCACTTGACATAATGTCCTTTTATTGTTATTAATATAAGCTCCATGAGGGTGGAATGTTGTCTCTTTCATTCATTGCTCTATCCATTTTCAGCACATAAAATAGGCCCTAAAATATCTGTTGAAGTAACAAGTGAATGATCTAATGAGAGAGTATAACTATCAACCACTTGCTGCAGTCCACTGATCTATGATACTGTGACAAAGAAGACAGGACTTTTGATGGTGTGTTCCTTTGATATGGGTCTGACTCCTTCTAAATGTACATATGTATAGGAGGAAGCAGGCTTTCTCAGAATGGATGTAAAGAAAGCATAAGCTAAGTGATCGGGACATACAATGAGAGGATAACTGAGGGCAGTGGATCAATAATTAAAGTGTATTAAGGAGAGGAAATTAATATAAGAAATGTAGGTAAGGGCCAAATCATGGATCACCTGAAAAATCAAGGAATATACATTTTATCATCTCAGCACCTAGGGGCCTAAGAAAACTTTTAAACAGAAGGCATTATGAATGTCACATTTTAAGCTGTTTAACCTGGCTAGATAAGAGAGAATGAGTCTGCCTTAAGCACAACAAGGCAGCAAGCTAGGTCATAGTTGGGTGAAAAACAGAAAGCTACTCTTCTGTATACTGGTAGAATTAAAATGATGCAAGAAGCATTGCAAATTTACAACTGGATATTTAATAGGTTTAATCTAACAGCTGGGTGTAGGAAATAAAGGAGAGAGGTAAGTCTTACAGTAAAACTCTAAACAATAGTTCTAGCTTTAATTGTTTTGAACTTCCTATAATAGTAGCCATTAATAGCATCCAGTTGCCAATTACTAGTAAAATTCTGGCCCCTGAATCAGAATTAGTAGCTATCAGATTTTTAATAGAAATAATACTTTAAATATTGTGGGTACATGAACTCTCTAATAGAAGGCTTATATAGAGAACAGATATTTGAATTGTGAGGACCAAGTTTTGGATTGCTAAATCTATTAGAATAGTTGAACACAAGTGAATGAGAAAAAGTGGTCAGCAGAGAATCACAAAAGAAAAAAGAATGGTTTGTGCAATGCTACAAAAAATGTTGGAAGAAAGGATTTTCAAGGAATAAGGAACACTACCAAGAGGTTAAATATTCACAAAGAATGAAGACTTTTCAACAAGTATTTGTATTTGGTGTCTATGACATCATTGTAAATATTCCATTTTTTTATTTTCAGTGTTAGAAGGAGCTTTAATACAAGATCACAAAAGGTGAATGGGTCATGAAAAAACTAATGCAATTGATTTGATAAAGTTTGCTGGAGAAATTTGTTAGTAAAAAGGACAGAACTAGATTGGCTAAAAGATACTTATCCAAAATTTGGAAATGGAAAAACATAATGACTTTTTCATTTAACCTTGAATACTGCCTTACAAACTCACATGTGGGTCAACCCACCTATCATCACATGATCCTAGGGAAATGTAAATTTATTTGACTTGCTATTTACTATGGATTATACATATTTTCTTGTAATGTTTTTTGACTTAATGCTTATTGATACTTTGCAGCTCTAAAATTAGAAATAAAATTATAGATAAATGATAAAGTATAGGTTTTTTTTTACTGTCTAGTAGAGAAGATACGCCAAAATTTGTGCCTTTTAAAAAAAATTGCCCTGTAAGACATCAACCTGTTTTGTGTCTAACCTATCTTTAACATTTTTTTACCACTGAATATAAAATACAGCTTTTCCATATTTCCTTTTGAACTGGGTTTTCCTGTTGTGCTTTCATTACTGAGCTAAATAAAAGTTTGCCACATTCTAACTATTATTTGAGAATTAGGTTTCAGAAATTTTTAAATTAGACTTTGACAGCAGCAAGGTTATTATTCTTATTTCATTCCTTTTCTCTAAGATGGGGAAGACATTTGCACATGAAATAAGGAGGGTAAAAGGCCAGGGGACAGTAGGAGGTTGTGTGTGGAATTTAGATTGCCCTGTCTTCTAGTTGTCAGCAAGGATGTAAGTTGTGTTCTGTTATCAGGTATTAGAAATAGATGGTCCAGAGACAAGCAAACCCCCAAAAATGCTTTCTGTGGTTTAAAGTCTTTAAGAAAAATAAGCAATTTAAGCAAGCCCAGGGAAATACAATCTGTAGTTTAGGGTTCAGGAAGAAAAGTTAGATCAGGACCTTATAGAACTTGAAGCAGGCATCGATAAAGAAAGAATATAACCCTCCCAGTTCTTCATATCCCCTATCTCCTGGCTTTTTACTCTTCTTTGTAAATTTTTACTTCTGAATGCTTGGACAGAGAAAAATCAAGAAAAAAGTCTAAAGACAGTAGATGAAAGTCTTAGTAGAACCTAGAGGAGATAAATATATTACTGTACATATTCTTTCTCTGTGGCAAAGAGCTGTATTTAGAAAGTACTCCAGTAAGTTGTATGCCTGGACTTTTGTTTTCTCATCTATCAAATAAGGGCATTGGCATTACCTGAATACCTTTTCCAGGGTGAATCGATTCAATTGATTATCCTAACATGGGAGTAGAAACCTAAGTGTGCTCTTTTAAAATTTTTTTTCATTCAACACATATATGTGGTTTATCTATTATTTTTATGCACTTTAAGAAATATAACATACAAAAGATAGTCCCCAGCATCTCAGAAATCTGTAATTACAGATGAGGGTTTATGTATAAATAGCCTTATCAGTACATCATAGGTTTTGATCCTCTCTGCTCAGGAAAGATTGGAGGCTGAAGCACCATGGATAAAATTTGCCAATGCTTCTATGTTTAAGCGCTCTTCTATTATCTGCACTGATATAAAATAATGCTGGCACATGGTAAGCACTCAGTACATAGCAGTCAAGTGAATAATTGTCCAAGTGAACAAATGGGTGAATAACGTTAGGAACAAATATTTATTGTATACCCTATATTACTTGTTGAGGAAACATAGAACAGGTAAACAAAAAAGAAGTGAAAAAAATAATTTTAGATTATGGTAAATGCTGTGAAGGAAATAAATAGATTAATGAGTTAAGAATAATTGGAGGAGAACTTATCCCAACTCCTACACGAGGGGCAACAGATATAAAGTCCCAGGCACTTTGCGGTGGTCTCTTAGCCTCAGACAGAGCACTTCCTATAGCCCGAGGGAAGCAAGTCTTCGGAAGAAGAGTGTCACCTGCAGGGCTTTGGAGGCAAAGCATGCTGCAGCCGGGAAAAGGTATATAGGAGTAGTTAAGGGATCCAAGGGAATCTCAGCTGGCTGACTGTGTCCATCAACATGGGCAAACTTGTCTGCAAATATCCTTTATTTTCATTTAGAGCTAAGATAATCCAAATACCTTTGTGAGATATTTGAGTCATTTTGATTGGAAAACTGTCCTTGGAATTTAATCACCAACATAAAGTTGCAAAATTGATCCAAATATTTAATCCGATCATGAGATGAAAATGTTTTCTCTGTCACTTGAAGTTAAACTTCATTGTGGATACTCTGCACTGCAAAGCAAAATTGGCCAACAGCTGGAGGTGGCATTTTCTAAGATGTTTTATGTAAGTTGTAAATATTTTGTGGGATTTCTTAGACCTGTGGGCTGTCTTCACTGTTTTACTTTACCTTACTATTTTGTTTTTTACTATAAAATACATAATTCTTAACATTTACATAATAACAAGTAAAATCTATTTTAATAAAATTAACTTTAGTCCTAATAGGTAAGTTAGCATTTGAGTATATCTACTTTTCTGAAGATAAAGGTATTTTAACTTTAAAAGTGTAATTATATTTAAAAGAAATTATGAATCTGATAGCCAGTGCTACCTTAAGCAAAGGACTTCCAAAGACGTTTCTTGAGTCTAATTACAAGGTGATTTAATAAAGGTTTAATAATCATAAAAATTGTTTTGATTTTTATCTTCATCCATATGGCAATGTGAAAGATTTATAAGATATTGAGTAAGTTGCTAAAGAATCTGAGTCAGTTTCCACATCTATAAAATGCAGATAGTAACAACTTCATGAGATGGCTGTGAGCGTTAAATATGTAACAGCGTATATTACAGTGCTTGAGAAGATAGGAACTACCTCATAAATGATATTTATATCACTGGGAACAGTGTCAGCAGCAGTAGACACAGTAGTAATGATGATGGTAGTAAATATTAATGGCAGGAGAAGTAATATAGTAGTAACACTAGCAGTAATGACTAGTAATATAAGAGTTTAAAGTCTTTATCTGCATGTTCAAACAGTTGTGGTCTGTTAGTTTACATTGAAATTACAGTACAACAAAATCTAACATCCTCTCCCTCTATTTCGGCTTTCTTTTCTTTTTTTTTTACATAACGCCCATCACTTCCTAACATATATTAAAATTTTCTTGTTTATTATATCTACTGCTTATTTATTGTGTCTCCCCCACCTCCCTCCCACCTGAGAATAAGAGATAGATCTTCCTTTTGCCAATGCCTCCTTAGTTCAGGCCATGAGAAACTACATTTCTTGAGGCTATCAGTGAGTGAATGAGTTGTCTGACAACTTTCTATATTTTTGATGGCCCTATAGGAAATAAAACAAGTCTTTTTCTTAATTTTTAATTATGACTTTTCCTACTTTTGATGTATATTTCAGATGTCTTACAGATATGTCTTCAAAAGGTTTTTTTCTCCTAGAGAGAATAGGAGACATATTTTTTCAGTTTTCAGATTTAAAGATGTTTCTGCTATTTCACATGATCATTACTGGACAAGTTAGGTCTAAAATTATTGAGTTACCAAATTTTGCCTAAAAATCTATAAGTAATTGCTATATTGTCATCTGAAATTTAGTTATGCCAAGGAGTCTAAGGCTAATCTTAATTTTCCTCTTTTTAAGTGATTTGTTTATCCTGCCTTTACTTTTTATAATATTCAATGAGCACTTTAATGCTTCAGTTATCTGTTTTACTAATAGCCTTATTTTTTCTCTCAAACACATCAATAAATCATGAGTTGAATTTGTGTTGTCACTACACCACAGGTATCACCTTTCAAAAATATTTTAGTTATCTTTAATTCTTTTTCATGTTATTCATTCAATGATGGCTTTTAAACTTTGTTCTTTGTTTTGAAAAAATGTTTGAGTATTAATTTTGCACTTTACTATCCCTAATCCTGTTTTACATTCTTCTAATTAATTTTCTGTCTCTCTGTGTCTTATCACCTCTTTCAATTTCAAAGTCATGTTGATGTTACCATTTTTTCTCTCCAACAACATGGATGACATTAAAATCTGTCTCCAGCATGCCTTGCCATCATGGATCTTTCCTGCCTCTGACATTCTTAATGTGCTTTATACATACAAGGATTAAACCTGTAAGCATATATAACAGCATATAGGTGCCCATTTACTTTTAGACAAATTGAGCCTGCATGTGTTTTGGATAAGTGGTGGTGGTGATAGACGCTTTCTGAATGTTAATAAATACCATTATGAGGGACTGAGGATTTGGAAATAACATTAGCCTGCTTTAAACAGAACCACCAATAGGGTAGATGGGAATTACTCTATTTTCTGAGGGGAGAAAAACCTCAAGTTTGTAAACCAAGATAAACATCGGGCCCGAGGGATAAAGTATATTCCTTTCTATAATCATATGAGTATAGCATATGCTCATCAACAGTTTTATTTCTCAATTTTGTTATAATAGTTCATATTTCAGAGAAAACCTTACTTATTTTAAACATGGTGACTGCATTTTTTAATGGTGTTATAGGTTTTCATCTTTTCTTTGCCTTTGTTTATTTTAGTGGGAAGTTGTGAAAATAGCATCAAGGCAATACTCCCAAATCAAATTAAATCAGAGACCACATTGTTGTTATCTTACAATGTGATTCAAAAGATTCATGGGAAACTAGCAAATTATTTGAAGATTGGAAACTGGTTAAACAAAGAGACTAGGAAAAATCAGATAAATATTTTATTGCTTTTTTTCTGTATAAAGAATATCCTTTACCTTTTTAAAAATTATAAGGTACGCTTATTGTACAAATGTAAAACATAAAGGCATGTGTACAATAGAACATTAAAGCCTTCTCACCTACCTCTGCAAAATATTCTTCTGAAGTAACTATATGTATACTTTAACATTTTTGACAAAAGCTATAAATTCCATATATATAATATTATGCCTTAATAGCTACTGAATACCTAAAAAAAAAAAAAAGGACAGAAAGCTATCAAGATCCTGTTTCAGGAATTGGAACTATAGATAGACATGAATAGGCTACCTAGAAGAATCATGGGCTAAAGTAAAGTTATGTATAACATAGAGAAGAACATACAGATAACTTCCAGCCCCTCACTCATTCCATTTCAGAGTTCCCTGTTTGGTTAGCCAAGGCTTCTGACACTGTATTTCAGTTATATTTTTCCCTCTGTCCAACCCTGCTTCTTTCTCTTCCCTTCCAGAGGTGTGGATCTCAAAAATACCACCTAACAAACCCTTTGCACATTAATCTCCATCTCAGGGTACGTTACCAGGGAGCCCAGTCTGTGGCACCATCCTCCCTGCAAATTTGGTTATTCAGACTCTATGCATACCCTTCTAACTATATTTAAACTTACAAGCTCCAGTATCAATAGCACATTTCCACTAAAGATAACCCAACTGTCATAGAATCAAATATACATTCTTAACCCAAAAAAGAGGAAAGCCAAACTCCTATCTGTTTATATACTACTCTTTGTTACCCTGTAGCTTAAAGGTATAATTACATGTTTAACCAAGTTCTCACTTTAAATAAATTAGTAAGGGAAGAGGGGGGAAAACTACAATGTATGATGGTATATTTGCATAGCCGCCATAGATTTTATTTCTGCAAGTTATCACAAAACCATATTTGATACTTATTATTTATCTCTTCTACTGTTTACTTAATATTCCTTTTGCTCTCCGTGAGTACCACCATAGGCAATATAATTTTTAACTGATGCAATAACCCAAACCTTTATTCCTGCAGGATCTAATAGTCTAGTTGCTGTATTAGATTATAATATTTTATTAACCTTTATTACTTCACATGGAAGTACTAAGAGGTATGTAAGAAAATCTCTTATGTTCTAGCAATGAGATCTCCCTGCTATGAAGAAAGCCTCCATATTCCCATGATATTAAGAAACAATTTTCCCAGTTAATATAAGTAGTAGCCAGCTGTTGCTATGGCACCAAACAACCCTTAAAATTCCATCACTTATAAAAGTAAATATCTGTGTCTTACTTATGGTTGTGAGGTTATGCTTGGCTCTGTTTAGTTTGCATCAGTTTGGGAGGGCTCTTTTCCACATGTCTTCTCATCCCCAAATGCAGGCTGATGAAATACTCCCTGCTGGCACCAGGGAAGCAGGAGCAAGTTGGCCTGAGCCAATCTACTCATTTAAGCTTCTACTCCATGGTGGCAATTATCACACCCATGTATATCCCATGAACAAAGCAAGTCATACAGCCAAGGCTCACATTAATGAGTTCTGTAACATGGAGTTTGCAAGTTCCCATCATCTTTGTTTCACTGAAATGCAGTTTTCCTATAAAAACCAAACTACTTTTCTGTATAATGGTGAATCAAGCCAATTCATAATTATTATCAATTCAGCTAACTCATAAATATTATCATTTCTGTTGCCTTTGGTCCCTTCTCTTCTCGTTTTAGCCTCCACCCTCTTTTCCATCTTTCTTTTTTTTCTTTCCTCTTCCCTTCTCCTGTGTTCCCTACTGCGTTTGTTGTTTTTAATCTCATTTTTCTTTTGTATCGATTTGATCCAGGGAAATGCTAGGAAACAGCTAAATGGTCAAAGTTCATGCTATAATGTGCCCTCTCAACCCATAACCTCATCAGTGGAGGTAAAAGATAGCCCTGGACCACACAACAGTTTAGAAGCTCATAATATCCCAGAGGATAACCTAGCCATATGTTACATATGTAAAACCATACTAATTTCATGCACTTATGTTAATTGCTTACTCATTGTGCATAATAACCATATAGCATAATAATCATCCTAACCATTAAATGTGATATTAAATGTGTAAGTCGTATTCATTTGCAATACTAAATTTGACTTACAAAAACCCACTGAAACAGATTGGCACCTTAAAACATAACAATAAATAGATGAAAACAAGTCATTATTTTGAAAGCTATTGACAATTAACTGGGAATCTTTGTGAAACGGAGCCAAGCGTAAGTGTCTTGTGAAGCTCCCGAGGTAATTTCAGTGAGCGGCCAATTTGAGATTCACTGAACTAGATTAACAACCACAGATTATTTCCCACATTACAGCTCACTTTTCTCCCAGGAGATGAGATGAGCTCCTGACAAGAAACTGAGTTTAGCTCCTTCTTTTCCCCCTCTTCAAGCCTTCTGAGATGGTATGTTCTGACCTGTGATCTACCACTGATAAAGGACCAAACCTCAGAGAATTTTGTTTCCTCTGGGGGTGAGTAGGTCCATCTGCTTGAGGAGTGAATTATTAGCTAACATTGATTTCCATCTTCCTGACTTCTCTATATCTGTTAACCAGATCCAAACTTGGAGACCAAAGGGAGTCTTTATATAATCCCATACAACTTCTATAATAGTCATTACATAATCATTGAAAATACATAACACTAGACATTCATATTACAATTACCTCTTCAAGGTACTTACATTTTTGAGATTTTTTTCTCTGCTCAGTGTTTTACTTTTAGTCTACTAATAGGAAAACCTATTTGATGATTTAACTCTTCTTTTTTAGATTTACAAAAAGTATTATATAAATCTGTAATCTATTAAAAACTTGTAGTTTTTAACCTTAAGTAAGAGAAATGATGTATGTAAATTAACATGTTATAATAAGAATTGCTAATCACTCAAAAACACTAGGTAAATGTAATACTAGAACAGGGAGAGTGTATAGTCTAGTCTTGCCCCCTTTGTACTCTGCATTAAGAGAGATTGAAGGAGCTCATCTTTTCCACCTCAGATGATGGGAAGTTCAGACCAGCTGATAGGACAATAGAAGTTTTAAACTCTAGTAGACTGTCAACAATTGAAAGTATTTCCCACATGATGAGATCTGCCTATAGGTACTGTCAATAGACCTGCTCCTCAGAGAGAAAGTGCGTTTTCATATGGTGTATTTGGGGACAGCAATGAGATAAAAATATTTTTAAAAGGTTTTATATTTATACTTGTCACAGTAGAGAGCTTAATAAATCAATTAGTATTAAAGATATTATTTTATGTTCCTTTATTATTTTCTTAGACAAGACATATTATACAATTATGTTAGAATAAAACTCAACTATTACCTTAATGGTTTGGACTCTAGAACAGTACTAATATAAATCAAAGAAAATAGAAAAACAGAGGGAAAATAACTGATTATGGAAAGAAACCAATACACATCTTAATATTTTCTTAAGCATGAGATCAAGATAGAGCACGGCTCTTTTAAAAATAATTTGTATTAAAGTTTTATCCCACAGTGTTTTATTAATATTCATTTTATAAAAAGAGAAATGCATATTCTTAACAAATTAGGAGGCAGAAGCCTAGAAGTCAGAAATTCAAATGGCTCTTTTCACTGGAAACTCCCTCAGGCCATCATTATTGATCACTCCTAATTTTCTATTGAAAGAAAATATCAGGCAGAGATGCTTAACAGCATCTGAGCTTTAAGTGTTTTGAAAGATCAGTGAGTAGATTTGGAGCAAGATCTTTAGAGTTTGCTATAGAAAAGCATTTTAGAACCCAAAATTCTTTTACCAGACACTTCAGAAAATACAATAAATTTATTTATTGAAAACTTTGACTTAAGTGTATATCGATTGTATCAATAGGTTTTGTGACTGTGTGTAGGGGAAGAATGGAAAGGAATGAGAAATTAACGTTCTCCAGAGAGATGGCTAATTTTTTGCACTATCACAATGGGAAAAGCTACTGCAACACTATATGTTTATTGGGAAAATATTAATAGACTGTTAAATGATAACAAACTTTGGATTTCAATATGCCAATCTTTGTTGGGAATTGTTTGCATAAAAGCGACTAAAATTGCCATTTTTTTCCACAAAAACGAGCTAAAATGAAAGTTTTAAAGAGTTGCCCATTACTCATTTAAAAACATTTGAAAAGAGTTCTGGATTTATGAGCTAAAATTTTCCCCCTATTTTCTAGTTTTGTTTTTGCCTTCTGTAGATATTAGCTCATTAATCTTTCATTAGATCTTTGTTGCATGCTTGGCTCCCAGTAAACTTGTCATATCCTTAACTTTTCTTCATCTCTGTGTCTGGCCTCTACTGTTGCAGGAAGGGAGACCCCTTCCAGGGCCCGAGAGTGGGCTCTTGTCTAACCTTCGGAAATGAATTGTCTGAGGAGACACACGTGCTGACAAAGCAAGAGACTTTATTGGTAAAAGGCGCCCTGGCGGAGAGCAGCAGGGTAAGGGAACCCAGGAGAACTCTTCTGCCGTGTGGTTCGCAGTTTTGGGTTTTATGGTAATGCAGTTAGCTTCTGGGTTTCTCTGGCCAATCATTCTGACTCAGGGTCCTTCCTGGTGGCACGAGCATCCCTCAGCCAAGGTGGATTCCAGCGAGAAGGATTCTGAAGGGCTGGTAGGACATATGGACTGGCGTCTCCTCTCTCCTTTTGAACTTTCCCGAATTCTTCCGGTTGGTGGTAGCTTGTTAGTTCCACATCCCTTACCAGGACCTCCTGTTGTAAGATAATTCACGCAAATTGTTACTGTCTTGCCTGGCCAGGGTAGGTGGTTTCGGTCAGTGGTTCCTCTAACACTACCACCCTCACCACCCACCTTCTATCACAGCCATTCTACACACAAACTAAGCCATTCTTGAAAAGTTGGGTTGCCTCCTGACTTTATGTACTGACATTACTGATATTTCTAAAGAGTTGAGTTTATACATTAGATCCTCAAGATCTTAAAATGCAATCTTTGTGAAGATTTCAACGTTAGGCTTGCTGTCAGTATTGACAGCAGAAAATTATCTTCTTCATCATCATTGACATCTTCTTTGTTTAAAAAAATGAAATTCAACTGAGTGCATTTTAAAGATCTTATTAGCTTTATTCAACAATTCATGAATTAGCCAGTATCTAATCTAGCAGATGGAAAGTGACTCCAGAAAGCTATAAAATGCAAGAGATTGTATAGGCAGAAGGCAGTGGGAACAAGGAAGTTATACTGGGAAAACAGTGGGTTGGTTATTGCAAGGTTACTTTCCTCGTAAGGGATGGGAGAGGACATCTGGCAGATTACTTAATAATGCTGGTCAAATGATTCCTGATTGACTGGTTTAAGATTCCAATTCTGGAAGAGCTGAAACTGTAATTAAGTTAAATCTTGGTTTGGTGACATGGAGTTTAGTAAGCAACTCCATTTAGGGCCTTTTGTCTGGTTTTTACCTCTTCATCAGCATTATTGTCCTTGTAGCTTATTGAGCTCTTACTATATGGCAAGAACCTTTTAAAACACTTTATATGTATTAACGTGATCCTTAATTCATCCTGGGGATGGTTCTCCTTACGTTAATATGAATGGAGATATTAGGGATTAAAGGATATTGTTGCTGCATGTGTCACTCTAGTATTTAGGTAAAGGCTCAATCTGGGCCTATATTCCAGAGCACAACATACTCTTGCCTATGAACCTATACTGTTGGGCATTCATTTCATGGCATTTAAAAATAATTGTTAATATTGGGAGTTCCCTGGTGGTCCATTGGTTAGGACTCAGAGCTTTCATTGCCATGGCCCAGGTCCAATCCCTGGTTGGGGAACTAAGATCCTTCAAGACACCCCGCGAGGCCAAAAAAAAAAAAAAAAGTGAAAATTGTTAATATAAATTCTGAGTTAAAAGAAAAAAGTAAAGATATTAAAAAACATTTTAATTCCTTAGTTTACCAATGAGTAAGTGAATAAATAGCCAATTATTTGCTCATATTTGCCAAAGGAGATTTTTCAATATTTAGTCTTTTAAAAGCATACATTTGGAAAAGACCTGTGTTACTGAACTCAGGCTCAGCTACTCACCACTTGAAAGCTGATACTTGAGAGACAGGTGTTGGTCTTCATTCAGGAGGCCAGCAACCTGGGGAGAAGGCAGACTAATGTCTAAGAACCAACTCCAAAGAGTCTGCTTGGCCACAAAAGTTTTTAAAGGGGAAAAGGGGAAATAATCTCGGTTAAACATTAAGGTGGGGGTCAGATTCTTCATCATCTTTCACTGTGTGCAGACTTGCTGACTCATGATCTTCCTCTAGATACTATCTTGTTCACATAGTTTGCTCACAGGATTACTGAAGGGGAAGCTGGGGAAAAGATCTGTAACTACTTCCTTAATTTAAGAAAAGAATCAAGATGTAAAAAATAAAAATAAAAAATAAAAAAAAAAAAGAATCAAGATGTTAGGCAAGGCATTGTGTGATCAAAAGACTTGAAAGGTATACTAGGGCTGGAGGTTAGTGAAACACGGGAGAACCTGGTGTAAAGTTTAAGTTAAAATACAGCTTGGTAAAATCTGTTGTCTGTTAGCTTTTAGGAGCTGTTTACACATGCATTCCAAAATAATTTTCTATTCATAAATTATAGAAACAAAACAATAACAATAATCAAATCACAAAATTTTAAATTAACTCTATTAGTTTCATTTTATGACTATACCAAATTACCACAAACTTAAAACACATATTTTTATCTTATAGTTTTAGAGGTCAAATGCCAAAAATCAAGGTGCTGGCAGGGCTGCTTTCCTTCTAGAGGCTTCATGAGAGAATCCATTTCTTTGTCTTTTTCAGCTTCTAGAGGCCACACATATTCTTTGGCTTGTGACCTCTTCTTCCATCTTCAAAGCCAACAGAATAGCATCTTCTGTCCTCTCTGACCTTCTGCCTTTCTCCTATAAGAGTGCTTATAATTATATTGGGCCCATTTGTATAATCCAGGATACTCCCTTTATCTCAAGATGATTAATTTAATCATATCTGCAAAGTTATTTTAAATTTAAGGTGCATATTCACAGGTTCCAGGGATTAGGAGGTGAACATCTTTGGGGGAACGTTATTCTGGACCTAATAATAACATGATGTTGCAGTCCAGAGTAGGCTGCTCCAGATGTGCCTCAATGGCATATTTTGAATTAAAGTTACTTAAGAAATGGCCAACACAAGAGGGACACTCTGACCCTCCTTCCTGTCTCCCTGAAAGCAGAAAATAAATCTATCACACGGAAAGTATTCTCCCTGCATCTGGAGTTAGAAGAACACCCTTATCATCAAAGATATGGAACTTGGAATAAGCTTGTATAAACAAACCTTACTACTTCTTTAATTTACTATCCCAAACCCAAACTCTGTTTAGATTGTTCGCTAATTTGACACCAAAAACCTAAGTTTCTTTTGTTTTGTCAATTCCTCACCAATGTATTATTTCTTTGCCTAAAAAGTATAGAAGCTTTCTGCTTTGGCCATTTCTATGAGACCTACGCATGATTAAAATGTGTTTCTTTTTCTCCTGTTAATTTATCCTGTGTCAATTCTATTATTAGTCTAGCTGCAATAATTCAAGAGAGGTAGAAGGGGAAATTTATCCCTCTCTGACAATGATATAAATGATCTTTCGGAATGATGCACCTGTTTTTCATCACGCATGATGTTGATGGTATTGATCTGGAACAAGTAGACTGCCAGATGTTTCTCTAGCAAAGATGGGTTTATTCAGGATCAGCAGAAAATTGCAGTTTGGGGTCTGCAACCATGATGAACCAGGTGCAAGTCCTCACATGGCAAGGGGAGAATGCTTTTAGAGAGAGGAAAAGGAAGTTGGAGGGCTGTAGTAAACAAAGAGTCCCTGGCTTTTCATTGGCTGACCCCTTGCTAAGAAGGAAGAATAGTCCTTCTTCTTGCTGTTGGGCTCTGCTCTGAGCACAAGCACTCCCCCTTCTGGTCTCTCAACTCGATTAAATTGAGGTTTCTATTTTTTACTTTTTTACAATTTTCCCCTTTTGCCAAGATCTTTCCCTGAAAGCATTGCTAATCAAGAGTCAAGCTTTCTAGTTTCGGTGTTTTGTTTTTTTTTTTTTTCATCCCTCAGTGTTAGGAAAGACCTTTCCTGGGTGTAATGTTTCACTTCAGAGGGAAAGTGCACAGACTAGAAACCTATTAAGGTCACATTCAAGTAAGAAGGAGGGGTGGGAGGGCAAATTCTCAGGCACTTTTTATCTAAAGTCCATATGTTATTAAGATCATAAACACTGGAGATCATCTGAAGTGTTACGTCATCATCAAAGGTTTGGCAACAAACTGCCAACGGGCCTGGTCCAGCTATCTTGGGAAAGCTGTTACCTGCTTTAATTCTGGGAAATCTTTACTTTCAGATGATGTGTAGGTCCAGCCAGGGTTCAGGGCTTTCTTGAGGCGTGTGCCGTGAATCCAAGAGTCTATTCCTTGGAGTTTGGCAGCATGAGGGTTGGTTAGCAGTACCTGGTAAGAGCCTTTCCAGCACGGTTGAAGAGAGTTCATCTTGAGGTGTCTTCTTCAATAGACAAAATCTCCAGGTTGCAAGGTGTGATGCTTAAGGTCTTCATCACCCAAGGGTGTACTGGGAAAAGATTGCTCTATTGAAACATGGTCATTTTTAATAAAAGCAATTAGGCCTTTGCAATATCGGATTATCTCTCCTTTTATCAGTTGTGGATGAAAAGCAGAAGCCAAGTGCATTGTGTATCCTGTGACTATCTCAAGGAGTGAGAGCTTATGAGCTCCTAGAGGGGTGGGACCAAGGGCAATGCTTTTTGCCAAGGTATTTTGGAGGGCATCTTCAAATTTTGCCTGTAGAAGCACCTGGCCAGTAAAATGGGTTCCTTGATCACTGTGAAGTTTGAGAGGATTTCCCCAGGCAGGGATAACATTTTCCAAAAAGACTTGAGCCACGGTAAAGACAGTAGCCTGGCTGCGAGGGAAGGCTTTAGTCCAGTGTGAAAACCATGACTAAAACGTATTTATATTCATTAGATGAAGGAAGTTGTGTGAAATCCACAGTTGTGTGAAATCTGAGCCAGACCTTGAATGGTCCATTAGGTAGTTTAAAATGCCTGGGAGCAAAATAGGCTTCTCTGGATTGTACTTGGGACAAGCAGGACAAGTGAGGTGTAGGCACTTCTTCTGCAGCCTTGTTAATGTTTTGTTACCAACAGTGATTCATGAAAGCTATCCGTTTGCCAGTAGACCAGTGGTTTAATGCATGTACAGTGGTGAGGAGTGGAAATGTTAGAGTCTCCAGGAAAACTGGGCTGTCATTTGGTCCAAACCAGAGCTCTGCCCATAAGGAAAATGGTGGCTGATTCAATATGGACAAATAATCAGTGTTTCCAGATTTTGTTCTAGTACCATCAGAGATGGAACGAATCAAAGATGCCAAAGGGTCATTTAATGTAAAGATGGGTTACTTTGATGACTACTGTCAAATTCTAGAATTATTTCCCCTTTTGGGGAGGAATGAATTTTGGCATCATACTTGAAGTCTCAGCCCAATAAATGGGCACTGGCAGAGGGACTAAGGAGAAAAGGATGTGTATCTCTCAAAGGGTCTGGAATAAAGGGAATAGGATGAGAGATAGGAACCTCTTGAAGTTCATTAGAGAGTCCCACTGTTTGAACTATTTTAGTACTCCAAGACAGGGGCTGTTTTATAGTAGTGTTGTTGAGCAACAAGAGTATGGCTCTTGTGTCGGTTAGGATTGGAAGAGATTCACCCCTCACCTGGAGAGATGTTTCTCCAAGCTGATTAAGAGGGAGGATTTGGAAGACCCCCTCTACTTTCTTAGAACCCCATCACTGAGAACTGGGAGGACATTGAAAAGGCTGGTTAGAGGGCTGAAAGAGCCTCAAGTGCTCTCTTTTCCAAAAACTAGGAGGGTTTTTGTTTCATTTAGGAGCCTTCATTTACTGGAATTGAAGATTAGGAATTGTGGTGGTGTTCCTTTGAAGTGACTCATCTAGACTGTGAGAGAGTTGCTTTGCCAGATTAACTAAACCTAAAGTGGACATCGTTTTTCATTCCATTTTGATCCTTCTTACTAGTAAGGGAAAGGTCCTAGTTCAGCCTATTAACAAATATAGAGTTAAAAGCTACTCAGGTAGAATCAGCATCTGAAGAAAGAGCAGAATTTTCTTTAAAAACAATCTGAAGTTGATTGTGATATTCATGAACATGTTCATCAGATTTTTGTGTGCAAGCCTAAATTTTATTCCAATCAGCAGGCTTTGGAAAAGCTCTAGGAATTGCTTGATGACTTTGCCTAGCAATTCCCTGAGTCTGATCATGTAAGAAGCTAGGGGGGCTGGTCTCCTGTTTGTAATTCTAGAGACCTTTCAGAACTTTTCCAATAAGCAGTTTTATGCAGTGCTGGGCCTGCCCTTCACCAATAAGCCTTAGAACTGCTGATATAAGTCAGAGAAACCAGGTTGGTCAGGTTGAATGTCTGTTTTAAATTCCTCGGAAAATCTGTGAGGATCTTCAGTTACTTTGGGAAAATCTTTGACTATGGCTCACAGTTGAGCTTCAGTCCATGAGTGTAAGAAATTAAGCGTTCAGCTTCTGGATCCTCAGAAGTCTTAATTTTAAAGGGACAAGTTCTGACAAGTTCAGAGGAAAAGGGAGTGGAGAGAGTTTCAGGGAAGAGGGGAAGTTTGGTGAGAGAATTAGTATGGGAGGAGTTGAGGGTATAGTGGAGGTGTAGGAGGCATAGAAGGGAAGGAAGAAGGAGGTAGAGCCTGAGGCAAAGAAGCAAAGGAAGAAGAGCCCGAGTTTTTGGAAGCCATTTTATCTCTCTTTAATGTTTTGCTTCAGTTAATCTTAAAATCTTGTTTTTCAGAGAGGCAATGTTAAACCCCTGATAATATTGGAAAGCTTCAAGATACCAACTGAAATAAATATTCCACTCAATTCTGGAAATTGTTGAGTTATTGTAATCCAATTCAGTTTTAAGGAAATTAAGTTTGGGAATTTCAAAAGTTTATTAATTTTTTACAGTGGTTATTGTTGTGTAAATCCCTGTTTGCTTATCAGATAAAAAGATAACTATATGCACACTGTGGTTATAAAGGAAATAGAGAAGTGGGCATATACTATAGAAAATAAGAATCATCATGTACTTGTCTTTTCTCCTTATTAACTTACCAAATCTGAAAAATAAATCTAGCTAAAATGTTTACAAGATTCCATATTTAGATTTAGTTGGGTATGTACTATAAATAATACCATCTGTGCCAAGTACTATAACAAGTTTTCTCTTTCATTTAGAGTTTTAGAAGCATTTCAAAAGTTTTCTTATCCCAAGAAACAATAAGTTACTATCACTTACTCTGATGTATATTAATATATGTTTAATGTTCAGATTTTTTTTAAGTTGGAGAAAGACAGAATATTGTGTGATAACCTGGAAGAGAAATTAATAATGTTAATAAAATTAATGATATTATAGTTCTCTGAAAATAATAAAATATGTTTTGTACCTACCCAACACATGCAGTTAAAACGCAGAAACAAAAAAAAAGTAGTTTTTACCCTGTTTTTACTCCAAAAAGATCAGGAGAGTATTTTTTTCTAGTAGTTTAGACTGCTTATAAGCAACGTGCTGTTTTTGTGACAGTAAGCTTTGTCACTGTTTCATAGAGAATATTGTTGTTTTATGTTTAGATGCAACCACTGAGTGGTTGGGAATGCAAATCAGATAAGCTATGTCAAAATATGTAAAAACGTCGAGTCTTCTTCATTTGAGAAAAGGAAGCCAGTTTTCAAGCTTTCAAAGTGGTATTTCTCACTGACACTAAAACTTAAGAACCCTACATTGTAAAGTTAGAACTGATATAAAAAGAATGCAGGAATCTTGTCATAGCTTCAGTAAATGACAGTTTTCTTATATCTTATTGAGGCTAGGTTCTCTATTTCTATTATATTTAAAATTAGATTTTCTTTGGAGGTAAATTCATTCTCACAATAAGTCTACAACTGGAATTTTGAAGAACACTTAAAAAGTGTTCTTAATGGAATGCAGTGTTTTTCCTAGAAATAAATCACTTGGATTTCTCTTAACCTCCTTTCTTTCAAGAAATTTTAAAAAGACCGTTGCATTTGCATCAGTGGTTATAAAAACCAAAGTTGTTTCAAACTGTAATTAGTTATAACAATTAAAGAACAATTTCTTCAACAAAGTAAAATTTTCTCTAGATTTGATCTGTATCAGATATTTACTTAGTTGAGAAAGCCAAAGAAAATGCCAATTATTATCTCAGATGTCCAGGAACCCAAGTATGAAATCTGAGGTAATGAAGTTCGCACTTAGTCTGATTGCTACAAGTATTATTTTAACATTACATAATGAGGTGAATACGAAAGGAAAGTAAAAATGATTCTTTGTTGACAGAAACATTAAGATGTGTTTTCTTTTTAAATTCTCACCACCTAGCCAGATTTCATTTGTATTTCCCACTTTTATACATTAGGAAAATGAGGTTCAATGTCTAAGTTTGCAGAAATAATGAGGAACAGAGCTATGATTCCAAATGTGATCTTCTTGATTGAAACTCTTTCTTTCTATGATGTCACAAAAACAGGAAGTTTCAGACTTGAATCCTGCCCTCAAATAGACCAGAAAAAAAAAAGAAATGTCTAACGAGGCAAGATTTTGTGCCATGTGGTGCAATGAGAGTTGAATAAGTAATCAGAACTGTAGGAGCTTAGAGAAGAGGGAGTTTTGTATTTAATGAATGATAGGTGAAGGGGAGATTCTTAGGACATTAATGCTTCTTGAGACGCTCTCTAAGAATTAGATAGAAGTTGGATAATCATGGAGGATGGTGGAAAGCATTATGGAAAAAGGGAATAGCTAAAACAAAGTAACATTTGGACCTGGGATGGTTGCAGGTTAATGGAAACACCGATCTAACCACAGAGGATATTGATTGAATTAATTCTGGAAAGGAATAATGGGCTCAGGCATGGCCAGAGATGGAATATACAAATAGATAATGGCTAGACTCTTGTGATAGAATTCTGACCCATAATTTACAGCAACCATCTCCAGAAGCCAAACCACAACCTTTGGAGCATCATGTGTGTCCCTTAGGGCCAACCAAGGAAGGCCAATGTGCTCCCCTAGCCAATCACATAGGATGCCCTGCTTCTAGTTAGCCTACTCCCAGCATTCCTAGTGCCAACAACTTCCAATTAAGGCATACCTGAAGTCTTCCTTCTTTTCTGCTATAAATCTTTCCCACTCTTCTGCCTGCCTTTGTGTCTCTGTTAAACCCAAGTGATGATGGTGGTTGACTCTGTTGCTACAGGAACTCTGAATAAATAGCTGTTGCCTGTTTTCATTTGGGTGGTCTTTATTTCCACACCAGTTATGTTTAGTTGGAGGCAGTAGAGTAATATGGGCATGTGCTGGAAATACAATGACCTGCAAGATTGTTACTGTAGAAGGATTAAATGCAGGAAGAGTGAAAAGTTGAGACCTGAGTGAAGACTGATGAGCAGTCAACAAATTATTGCAAAGTTAAATATATGAGACGAGAGTCCATGTGTAGGGTAAAGATATAGGAAATAAAATAGAAAAATAAAATAGAATCATCAATAATTCATTCATTCTTTTTCTCTACAAATATTTACTGTACTTCTATCTGGCCACTTAACTAGAATCTTCAGAACAAACAAGAAATTTATTTCCATGAATGATATATTTTCCATAATAATGGACATCCCCAAAGCACTCCTGTCCTTTATTCCTGCTACATACTTGGTTAATAGAGGACAATTACTGCATTTAGGTGCATAAAAGCTATGTGATACTTAGGGCACAGGAGATATGTCTCTCTTTTTTCCTTTTTTCTCTAGTGAAATCAGTTGTCGGTAGAAACTTGGGAAAGTATATTTCTTCTACAGACTGTTGCAGAGCTATAATGTAAAACAAAATCTCCCCGCAATCCAGAACACCTCTCCACAAGGGTAGAAGAGAAAGAAAACAATTTTATTATTGAATAAACATTAAACCAGAATGAACTCCCATCACAAGCATTTTGCTAAGAGACTGGTTTTCCACTTGGTCTCCCTTGGTATCCCAAGGTGGATGGTGGATGCCTTGTCACCACTGAGCAGAGATGGGATTTCAGATTCTCTGAGAGTCTTCTGCTAATCCCACCTGGGTGGCAGAAGGACAGAACCTTGTTCTTGTTCCCTGTGTAGCCTCTACTAACAACATGGTGGCAGAGCATGGCTTGTTACCACTGGATGGTGATGAGAGTTCCAGCTTCTAATCTAGCTCTTCTGACTCTAGCAGGGAGTCTAGATATGCCTTGTTACTGCTAGATGGGGTGAAAGTATAGAATCCCTGCATGACCCACACTGAAGCCATGGAAGGGGGTGGGGGGTCATTACTGCTGAAGAAGGATGAAATTCTCAGCGCCTCACTCAGTCTTTGCTGATGCCACTCCAGCAGAGATGAGGGAGGAGGGGCACCTTACCATAGCCAGGCAAGACTATATGCCCAGTGTCCCTACTTGTCCTTTGATGACAGAGTTGTTGCTGGGACTGCAGTTTTTTCCATGGTGTTTGCTGGGGTAGAGTTTTATTGTCTAAAAGTTTGTTGTTGTTGTTTTCATCTTTCTAGGTTGCCCTTCTCTCCTCATCCTTTGTCTAGAAACAAAAGACTTTCTTTGGACCTCTCTCATGTGGTCCATTGACATTTCTGGGTTGCTGATGTCTCTAGCACCCAATCTGGGATACGTGAGGGGGAAAAAGGAAACCCAACAAACTCACTGGTGTGTTCTTCAGGGGTTGAAGTCCCTGGGCAGTGTACCTTTTTCTCTCCACTATTCAGAATTTACTTTTATTTGTTTTATAAGGGTTGTCCAAGTTTTTTAGCTGAACTTAGAAGAAATAGGGAAAAGTATGCTTACCCATCTTGGTCTGGATATTACTTTGAATATTAAAAACATACTTTCTATATATTGCCCCACACCCCAATCCCAAGTATCTTATTTATTCGGGGGATATTTTTAGAAATCTAGATATTTTTAGAAATTAGTAACATATTTTCCTTATAAGTAATGTGTGGGATCTCTCTGAAGGATGAATTTCTCTCTAGTGTCAGGAAATGGATAATTGTAAGAATACAAACTCGAAATGGATGAACAAACTTCAGATGGAAAATTTCTCCTTTAGTCTTGGTCACAGAAACAAAGATATCTGAGAAAAAACTCTAAGATATTAGAAGTTGAGTGATAATTTCCACAAGAAAAAAATGTCTTTAAAAACTTTGGGAGTTACAGCTAATTTAAAACAGTATATCCAAACTCTGGGAGCATGGTATTGTGTCATGGTTCATATATGCCAGGCTGGTGAACTCTTGTTCGACAATGAAAATAAATGTCTGCAGTGTTGCAGAAGGTAATGAATTGTGAGGCAGAACTGTAAAATGCACTGATAACAAGGATTCTGAAAACTTTCCCAGTTAATAGAGAGTGGAGAAAAATATGGATCAAATGTTTGTATCACTTTTGAATGTGTTCTGAGCACCAAATATTATTATCTCCCTCCACTGAGTGTAAAGAGTGGAAAAGTTTGAATTTTTCACAGAAGATATCAGTCAGAGAGAAGTCAAGGTGTCTTCAAGGTTCATTGATACAAAGGGAATAAAGGTGGAGAGTTCCTTAGGTTATGTGAAAATCTTCTCCTTAGAGCATTAGTAATGTTCCACAGAGGAAAGAAAAGAGTAATAAAACGGAATATTTAGCAGGACACAGAGGAAAGTCAGGGGAGTAAAATAGATGACTAAGGGAATTGAAGAGAGAAAGGCACATGATAGTAATTGTAGGAGAAGATAGAGTTTCCACTCTATCTCATATCCACTGTAGAGAATCAATCCTATATATACCGTTTTATTTTTGGACTACTGATATGTGTATAACCTCTCCCTGCTGGACATGGAAAGATACACACTCCTAGGTTGGAAAAAGGAGCTGGAATATTAGATTTCTGAAGACAGAGTCAATAAACATGCTTTAAAGAAAACGTAATGATTGAATTTTGTACCCATTATTTTTTTAACATCTTTATTGGAGTATAATTGCCTTACAGTGGTGTGTTAGTTTCTGCTTTATGACAAAGTGAATCAGCTATGCATATACATATATCCCCATATCTCCTCCCTCTTGCATCTCCCTCCCATCCTCCTATCCCACCCCTCTAGGTGGTCACAAGCACTGAAGTAATCTCCCTGTGCAATGCGACTGCTTCTCTCACTTTGTCCCACCTTCCCCTTCCCCTCCCTGTGTCCTCAAGTCCATTCTCTACATCTGCGTCTTCATTCCTGTCCTGCCCCTAGGTCTTACAGAAACTTTTTTTTTTTTTAGATTCCATATATTTGTGTTAGCATATGGTATTTGTTTTTCTCTTTCTCACTTACTTCACTCTGTAAGAAAGTCCATCCACCTCACTACAAATAACTCAATTTCATTTCTTTTCATGGCTGAGTAATATTCCATTGTATATATGTGTCACAACTTCTTTATCCATTCATCTGTCGATGGACACGTAGGTTGCTTCCATGTCCTGGCTATTGTAAATAGAGCTGCAGTGAACATTGTGGTACATGACTCTTTGAATTATGGTTTTGTCAGGGTATATGCCCAGGAGTGGGATTGCTGGGTCATATGGTAGTTCTATTTTTAACATTTTAAGGAACCTCCATACTGTTCTCCATAGTGGCTGTACCAATTCACATTCCCACCAGCAGTGCAAGAGGGTTTCCTTTTATTCACACCCACTCTAGCATTTATTGTTTGTAGATTTTTTGATGATGGCCATTCTGACTGGTGTGAGGTGATAACTTCATTGTAGTTTTGATTTACATTTTTCTAATGATTAGTGATGTTGAGCATTCCTTTATATGTTTGTTGGCTATCTATATATCTTCTTTAGAGAAATGTCTATTTAGATCTTCTGCCCATTTTTGGATTGGGTTGTTTGTTTAATATTGAGCTGCATGAGCTGCTTGTAAATTTTGGAGATAAATCCATTGTCAGTTGCTTCATTTGCAAATATTTTCTGCCATTCTGAGGGTTGTCTTTTCGTCTTGTTTATATTTTCCTTTGCTGTGCAAAAGCTTTTAAGTTTCATTAGGTCCCATTTGTTTGTTTTGGTTTTTATTTCCATTTCTCTAGTAGGTGGGTCAGAAATGATCTTGCTGTGATTTATGTCATAGAGTGTTCTGCCTATATTTTCCTCTAAGAGTTTTATAGTGTCTGGCCTTACATTTAGGCATTTAATCCATTTTGAGTTTATTTTTGTGTATGGTGTTAGGGAGTGTTCTAATTTCATTCTTTCACATGTAGCTGTCCAGTTTTCCAAGCCCCACTTATTGAAGAGGCTGCCTTTTCTCCATTGTATATTCTTGCCTCCTTTATCAAAGATAAGATGTGGGTTTATCTCTGGGCTTTCTACCCTGTTCCACTAATCTATATTTCTGTTTTTCTGCCAGTACCATACTGTCTTGATTATTGTAGCTTTGTAGTGTACCATTAAATTGGGGAGCCTGATTCCTCCAGCTCCGTTTTTCTTTCTCAAGATTGCTTTGGCTATTCGGGTTCTTTTGTGTTTCCATACAAATTGTGAAATTTCTTGTTCTAGTTCTGTGAAAAATGCCATTGGTAGTTTGATAGAGATTACATTGAACCTGTTGATTGCTTTGGGTAGTATAGTCATTTTCACAACGTTGATTCTTCCAATCCAAGAACATGGTCTATCTCTCCATCTGTTTGTATCATATTTAATTTCTTTCAACAGTGTCTTATAGTTTTCTTCATACAGGTCTTCTGTCTCCTTAGGTAGGTTTATTCCTAGATATTTTATTCTTTTTGTTGCAATGGTAAATGGGAGTGTTGCCTTGATTTCTCTTCCAGATTTTTCATCCTTAGTGTATAGGAATGCAAGAGATTTCTGTGCATTAATTTTGTATCCTGCAACTTTACCAAATTCATAGATTAGCTCTAGTTTTCTGGTAGCATCTTTAGGATTCTCTGTGTATAGTATCATGTCATCTGCAAACAGTGACAGCTTTATTTCTTCTTTTCCGATTTGGATTCCTTTTATTTCTTTTCCTTCTCTGATTGCTGTGGCTAAAACTTCCAAAACTATGTTGAATAATAGTGGTGAGAGTGGACAACCTTGTCTTGTTTCCGACGTTAGAGGAAATGTTTTCACTTTTTCACTATTGAGAATGATGTTGGCTGTGGGTTTGTCATATATGGCCTTTATTATGTTGAGGTAGATTCACTCTATGCCTACTTTCTGGAGAGTTTTAATCATAAAAGGGTGTTGAATTTTGTCAAAAGCTTGTTCTGCATCTCTTGAGGTGATCATATGGTTTCTCTCGTTCAATTTGTTAATATGGTTTTTCACTTTGACTGATTTGCGTATATTGAAGAATTCTTGCGGTCCTGAGAGAAACCCCACTTGATCGTGGTGTATGATCATTTTATTGTGCTGTTGGATTCTGTTTGCTAGGATTTTGTTGAGGATTTTTGCATCTATGTTCATCAGTGATATTGGCCTGTAGTTTTCTTTCTTTGTAACATCTTTGTTTGCTTTTGGTTTCAGCATAACGGTGGCCTTGTAGAATGAGTTTGGGAGTGTTCCTCTCTCTGCTATATTTTGGAAGAGTTTGAGAAGAATAGGTGTTGTTAGCTCTTCTCTAAATGTTTGATAGAATTCTCCTGTGAAGCAAATGGTCCTGGGCTTTTTTATGTTGGTAGATTTTTAATCACAGTCTCAATTTCAGTGCTTGTGATTGGTCTGTTTATATTTTCAATTTCTTCCTGGTTCAGTCTTGGGAAGTTGTGCTTTTCTAAGAATTTGTCCATTTCTTCCAGGCTGTCCATTTTATTGGCGTATAGTTGCTTGTAGTAACCTCTCATGATCGTTTGTATTTCTGCAGTGTCAGTTGTTACTTCTCCTTTTACATTTCTAATTCTACTGATTTGAGTCTTCTCCGTTTTCCTTGATGAGTGTGGCTAATGGTTTATCAATTTGTTTATCTTCTCAAAGAACCAGCTTTTAGTTTTAATGTTCTTTGTATTGTTTCCTTCATTTCTTTTTGATTTATTTCTGATCTTATCTTTATGATTTCTTTCCTTCTGCTAACTTTGGGGTGTTTTTGTTCTTCTTTCTCTAATTGCTTTAGGTGTGAGGTTACATTGTTTATTTGAGATGTGTCTTGAGGTAGGATTGTATTGCTATAAACTTCCCTTTTAGAACTGCTTTTGCTGCATTCCATAGGTTTTGAGTCATCATGTTTTCATTGCGATTTGTTTCTAGGTATTTTTTGATTTTCTCTTTGATTTCTTTAGTGATCTCTTGGTTATTTAGTAGTGTATTGTTTAGCCTCCATGTGTTTTTATTTTTTACAGATTTTTTCCTATAATTCATATCTAGTCTCATAGCGTTGTTGTCAGAAAAGATACTTGATACAATTACAATTTTCTTAAATTTACCAAGGCTTGATTTTGACCCAAGATATGATCTATCACAGCGGATGTTCCATGAGCACTTGAGAAAAAAGTGTATTCTGTTCTTTTTGGTTGGAATGTCCTATAACTATCATTTAAGTCCATCTTGTCTAATGTGGCATTTAAAGCTCGTGTTTCCTTATTTATTTTCATTTTGGATGATCTGTCCATAGGTGAAAGTGGAGTGTTTAAGTCCCCTACTGTGATTGTGTTACTATCGATTTCCCCTCCTATGGCTGTTCCCATTTGCCTTATGTATTGAGGTGTTGGGTGCATAAATATTTACATTGTTATATCTTCTTCTTGGATCAATCCCTTGATCATTATGTAGTGTCCTTCTTTGTCTCTTGTAATAGTTTTTATTTTAAAGTCTATTTTGTTCTGATATGAGAATTGCTACTTCAGCTTTCTTTTGATTTCCATTTGCATGGAATATTTTTTTCCATCCCCTCACTTTCAGTCTGTATGTGTCCCTAGGTCTGAAGTGGGTCTCTTGTAGACAGCATATATATGGGTCTTGTTTTTGTATCCATTCAGCCAATCTGTGTCTTTTGGTTGTAGCATTTAATCCATTTACATTTAAGGTAATTATCGATATGTATACTCCTATTACCATTTTCTTAATTCTTTTGGGTGTTTTATTGTAGGTCATTTTCTTGTGTTTCCTGTCTAGAGACGTTCCTTTAGCATTTGTTGTAAAGTTGGTTTGGTGGTGCTAAATTCTCTTAGCTTCTGTTTGTCTGTAAACTTTTATATTTCTCCATCAAATCTGAATGAGATCCTTGCTGGTTAGAGGAATCTTGGTTGTAGGTTTTTCCCTTTCATCATTTTAAATATGTCCTGCCACTCCCTTCTGGCTTGTAGAGTTTCTGCTGACAGATTAGCTGTTAACCTTATGGGGATTTCCTCATATGATATTTGTTGCTTTTCCCTTGTTGCTTTTAATATGTTTTCTTTGTATTTAATTTTTGATAGTTTGATTAATATGTGTCTTGGCATGTTTCTCCTTGGATTTATCATGTATGGGACTCTCTGTGCTTCCTGGACTTGACTATTTCCTTTCCCATATTAGGGAAATTTTCAACTATAATCTCTTCAAATATTTTCTCAGTCCCTTTCTTTTTCTCTTCTTCTTGGACCCCTATAGTTCGAATGTGGTGCATTTAATGTTGTCCTGGCCTCTCTGAGACTGTCCTCAATTCTATTCATTCCTTTTTCTTTATTCTGCTCTGTGGTAGTTATTTCCACTATTTTACCTTCTAGGTCAGTTATCTGTTCTTCTGCTTCATTTATTCTGCTATTGATTCATTCTAGAGAATTTTTAATTTTATTTATTGTGTTGTTCATCATTGTTTGTTTGCTCTTTAATTCTTCTAGGTCCTTGTTAAACATTTCTTGTATCTTCTCCATTCTATTTCCAAGATTTTGGATCATCTTTACTATAATTACTCTGAATTCTTTTTCAGGTACTCTGCCTGTTTCCTCTTCATTTGTTAGGTCTGGTGGGTTTTTACCTTGCTCCTTTGTGTGCTGTGTGTTTCTCTGTCTTCTCATTTTGCTTCACTTACTGTGTTTGCGGTCTTCTTTTCTCAGGCTGCAGGTTCATAGTTCCCGTTGCTTTTTGTGTCTGCCTCTAGTGGCTAAAGTTGGTTCAATGTGTTGTGTAGGCTTCCTGGTTGAGGGGTCTAGTGCCTGTGTTCTGGTGGATGAGGCTGGATCTTGTCTTTCTGGTGAGCATGTCGTGTCCATGGTGTATTGGAGTGTCTGTGAGCTTATTATGATTTTAGGCAGCCTCTCTGCTGATGGGTGGGCTTGTGTTCCTGTCTTCCTAGTTGTTTGGCATAGGGTGTCCAGCACTGTAGCTTGTTTGTCGGCGAGTGGATCTGGGTCTTCGTGTTGAGATGGATATCTCTAGGAGAGCTTTCGCCCTTTGATATTATGTGGAACTGGGAGGTCTCTGGTGGACCAGTGTCCTGAACTCGGCTCTCCCACCTCAGAGGCACAGACCTGACACCCGGCCAGAGCACCAAGACCCTGTCAGCCACACGGCTCAGAAGAAAAGGGAGAAAAAAAGAAAGAAAGAAAGAAAAATAAGATAAAATAATGTTATTAAAATAAAAAATTTTTGAAATATATTTAAAATAAAAAAATTAAAAAGTAATAAAAAAGACAAATAGAAGAAAGAAAGAAGAGAGCAACCAAACCAAAAAACAAATCCACCAGTGATAACAAAAACTATCCAAAAAAAAAAAAAAAGGACAGACAGAACCCTAGGACAAATGGTAAAAGCAAAGCTATACAGACAAAATCACACAAAGAAGCTTACACATACACACTCACAAAAAGAGGAAAAGGAAAAAAAATACATCTATATACACACATATATATATATATATATATATATATATATAAAAGGAAGAGAGCAACCAAATCAATAATCAAATCTACCAATGATAATAAACTCTAAATACTAAAATAAGATAAACATAAAACCAGAAACATATTAGATGCAGAAAGCAAACCTCAAGTCTACAGTTGCTCCTCAAGTCCACCGGCTCAGTTTTGGGATGATTCGTTGTCTATTCAGGTGTTCCACAGATGCAGGGTACATCAAATTGAGTGTGGAGATTTAATCCACTGCTCCTGAGGCTGCTGGGAGAGATTTCCCTTTCTCTTCTTTGTTCGTACAGCTCCTGGGGCTCAGCTTTGGATTTGGCCCCGCCTCTGCGTGTAGATCGCCTGAGGGCATCTGTTCTTCGCTCAGACAGGACGGGGTTAAAGGAGCAGCTGATTCGGGGGCTCTGGCTCACTCAGGCCGGGGGGAGGGAGGGGTACGGATGTGGGGCGAGCCTGCGGCGGCAGAGGCCGACGTGACCTTGCACCAGCCTGAGGCGCTCCCGGGGAAGTTGTCCCTGGATCCCGGGACCGTGGCAGTGGTGGGCTGCACAGGCTCCCGGGAGGGGCAGTGTGGATAGTGAGCTGTGCTTGCACACGGGCTTCTTGGTGGCGGCAGCAGCAGCCTTAGCGTCTCATGCCCGTCTCTGGGGTCCGCGCTGATAGCCATGGCTCGTGCCCGTCTCTGGAGCTCGTTTAGGGGGTGCTCTGAGTCCCATCTCCTCACGCACCCCAAAACAATGGTCTTTTGCCTCTTAGTCAGGTCCAGACTTTTTCCCGGACTCCCTCCGGCCAGCCGTCGCGCACTAGCCCCCTTCAGGCTGTGTTCACGCCGCCAACTGCAGTGCTCTCCCGGCGCTCCGACCGAAGCCCGAGCCTCAGCTCCCAGCCCCACCCACCCTGGTGGGTGAGCAGACCAGCCTCTCGGGCTGGTGAGTGCCGGTCGGCACCGATCCTCCGTGCGAGAATCTCTCCGCTTTGCCCTCCGCACCCGTTTCTGCGCTCTCCTCCGCGGCTTCGAAGCTCCCCTCCTCCGCCACCCTTAGTCTCCGCCCGCGAAGGGGCTTCCTAGTGTGTGGAAACCTTTCCTCCTTCACAGCTCCCTCCCACTGGTGCAGGTCCTGTCCCTATTCTTTTGTCTCTGTTTTTTCTTTTTTCTTTTGCGCTACCCAGGTACATGGCGAGTTTCTTGCCTTTTGGAAGGTCTGAGGTCTTCTGCCAGCGTTCAGTAGGTGTTCTGTAGGAGTTGGTCCACGTGTAGATGTATTTCTGACGTATTTGTGGGGAGGAAGGTGATCTCCATGTCTTACTCCTCTGCCATCTTGAAGGTCTCTCCTTTTTTTGTACCCATTTTAAAAATCCTATTTCTCTTTGTAATAATGATTTCTTGATGAATATTTGTAGTTTTATTGCCTCTTAACTCAGAATTATAAATAATTCACTTATTGCAACAATATTGATATTAAGCTGAATATTATTAAGATATTTTGGATTTTTCCGCATTTTGTCTGTCTTCTCTTAAGGTGTTTTTCTTTTCATTCATTTTCACTCAGTATTCGACTCCCTGTCGTTAATCATGCTACATTTACTGTGAACTGAGTTCCACCAGCCAGTTCTGGATGACTACTTTTACCAGTAAGACAATGCAATAAATCACAAGGAAAGCACTCTCATTAAATATATATTTTCTGTGGAATTTTGGAAAACTATAAATCAATTATTTTTTTACGTTTTAAAATTATGGGCTGAGGATTTTCATCCCTAGATGAAATGGAATTATTACACTCCACCTTGTCCCTCCCAGTGACTGCACAACAGAACTGTGACATGATGCGTGAACCAGCTATTTGAGGATGTAATATAACCAACCTGGCTGTGAGTTTCCGTTACTTTTTCTCCAGTATTCCCAGCCCTGGGCTCATGCCCACCCAAAATTAGGAAGTTAGCATTGGCAGGACAGAGACAGTTCCAGGAGAAAGAATTTAGTTCTGGCTCAAGAAAAGGGCCCAGAGAGAGAGGGAAAATTCCTCCCTATTTTTTTTTTTTTGCTCTTTTCACATGCACACAAGTCCTAAGGCAATTCTGACACGAGGATCTTGGTGCTAGCAACAGTTGTAGCAGAAAGGACCTGCAGTCAACTAAAATTCTGAGGGACGGGGATTTTCCACTCTGATCAGAGAAGTTGGGATCTCAAGAGGGTGGATCAAACATCCATTGCTTTTATTTCTCTCTATCCTGCTGTTTGACCTTCGATGTGGGAGCATTTTCAGGAAGTGTACAGTAGAGAGAGTAAAAAAAGCCACAGTTTTCTGCCCAGAGGACAGAAAAATGAGTCCTAGGGAACTGGAATGTATTTGGGATACAACAGAGAAGGAATTGTTTAAGAAAGCAACCCCACACATAGTTTATGAATTTCGAGATCACCTGTAAGCTAATCTAAAATAGCATGACAGATACTTGGAAACTGAACTATATATAGACCACTTCCCAGGTCCCAGACTGTGACTGAGTAGTGTACATGCAGAACATGTCCAAATGGTACCATAAAAACTTTGAAAATGTAACTGACCTTGAAACTCCAACCTAAAGAAGGCTGGCTGCAACTTATAGCCCAATTTCAATCAAGTTGAGAGCCTATTAAAGCAAGCGAACAACATATCAACATTCTCTATAAGACTGAAACAACATCCAGAGTTTCAAAATATAATACTCAAAATGTTCAGGATATAGTCCAGAAGGACTTAACATCTGTAGAACTAGGAGAAACTCAAATCACAAAAAAGACAATTAACAGGGATCAATACTAAGAGGACACAGATGTTAGAATCATCTAACACATTTAACTTTTAAAAAAATGCTCTAAGAAGTAAGTACAAACATACCTGAAATGAATAAAAAGGCAGAAAGTCTTAGCAAAGATTCAGATGATATAAAGAATACCCAAATGGAAATTTCAGAAATGAAAAATACAGTAACCAAAATAAAACAGTTCCTCACTGAGTGAGTCATAACAGAATGGAGATGGCAGGAAAGAAACTGAACATGAAGATGTACCAGTAGGAATTATGCAATCTGAAAAACAGCCTTGTGGACCCAAAGATCAAACTTTCATGTCATTGAAATTCCAGGAGAAAATCTGAGAAAACACACACACACACATACACACACATATATATATATATATATATATAAAATGTATTATGAATTAATGAATTTACATATATTCATTCAAATATGTTGTATATATGAATTATATATGATAGAGTAATGCCTGAAGACTTGTCAAATGTAAAAGACAAACCTACAGATTCAAAAAACTCAGCAACTGCAGAAAACTCATTCATGTCCACATATATCATAACCGAATAATAAAAACTAAAGTAAAAAAAATCTTGAACAAAACATCAGAAAAAAATAATATTTTACTTATAGGGAACAATTAGAATTATCAACGTTTACTCATCTGAAACCACGAAGGCAAGAGGCAAGTGAAACATCATTTTTAAAGTACTTAAAAAAAATTAACCCAGAATTCTATATCCTTCATGAATGAAAATATCTTTCAGGAATGAAGGTAAAATAAAGAGTTAAAATAAGAGAATGCATAACCAGAATACTGGCTCTAAAAAATATTTTAGAGACTGTTACTCAGCCAAAGGGAAATAATGCCAGACAAAAACTTTGAATATCAAAATGAAGAAGCAATATAAGTTGTAAATATCTGGGTGTACTATATCTGCTTTAACAAATCACTATGAACTTTGTGGCTTTAAGAAACACAAATTTATTATCTCATAGTTTCTGTAGGTCAGAAGTCTGGCGCAACATGGCTTGATTCTCTGCTCAGAGCTCCACCAGGCTATAGTCAAGCTATCATCTGTGGTTGTGGCTTTCATCTGGGCTTTGGGTCCTTTTCTTCAAAGCTCACTGCTTGTGGGACAGAGCTCACTTCCTTTTCATGCTTCCCATGTGGACTCCTACATCTTGTAGTCAACATTGTGTTGAGGTTTTGTGCTTCAGATCTTTCTGCCTTCTCCTTCTACTACCAGTCAGGGAAAGATTCCTGCTTTTCAAGTCTCATGATTACATTGGGTCCACTTGGATAATATCCTTCTTAAAAACTTTTAATTACATCTGTAAGTTCCCTTTGCCATATAACCTAAACTGAGGAGTAACACCAGGGAGCAGAGATTATGAAGGCTAAAAGTCTGCTTACCACACTAAGTAAATAGAAAACATTATTCTGCTTTTGAGTTATTGAAAATTTATGAGTTGAAACCAAACTGTAGAAAACGATTTCTGCCTGCTTTTTATAGTTACTACCTTTCTTTTACTTCTCGTTGAAAATTACCAATGGCTGAACTCTCTCAGGATATTCACCTAGTATTGGTTTGGATTCTTCTATTACTTCCATTTCTGATTACATTGTAGTCATGAAAGTACGTAATGGCTATCAATTAATATGGTGTGTGTGTGTGTCAAGTTGCAGAAAACCAAATTAAAAAATGTGATGATGATCATGAACACTTAATCCACCCAGTAATAATTCAGGAGGTAGATTGTTTCAAGGGTAAATCTGTATTTTAATAGACACCAAGAAACCAGGGTCTTTCTTCCCCTCAATAATAATAATAATATGATAATTGATGATAATATGATAATTATGTATAATAAGTGGTTTATGTATCTGTGGGGAGTCAGGGGCTCTTTTTCTTACTAGAATATATGATATTCTCATCTCTTGAAGAAAGAGACCATGTCCATCTTCCTCATCCTGAAATCTACAGTTCCTAGTATAATGTCAGGCATACAGTAGACATTAAATACATGACTTTTTTGAAATATATATTTCATATTTGTTGAATGAATGAATAAACTTCTTAACTTTCCCTTTAATTCTGACAAATAGAAACTGATAATTTCTATAAATGTAGGTCTCCATCCTTTGATTTTAAAGACTAAGATGCTTATAGTCAATGTAAATAATTTATTTTGCAGTTTCTTCTGTGCCCTGTTTTATGTAAAATATTTATAATTCTCAGATCTTGCTCCTAGTTAGGTGTTTGTAAGATTCAGATTTCCCCAAATAATCTTAACCTGCATTTATGCCTCTTAGTGATTTCTCTATGCCAGGCATTGTATTATAATTAAAATTTAAACAGAGATAAGTGTATATTGATGTTTAGATTACCAAGGAGATAAACAAATACAGAATAGTAAGTGTTAAAGCAAAGGTACTCCCATGAAGAAGAATCAATTAACTTAAACTTAGAGAAATTCTGAAAGGCTTCTGGGAGGAGGTGATATCCCAGCAAAGTTGAAAGAAATAAAGTGGGGAAATGACATCTTTAAAAGAGAGTATTTACTGTCTAAAAACATGGAAGTAAGACACATTGTTAAATTTGCTTACTTAAATATGACGCGTTCATTTGTTTCTAGGCAAGAGATAAATGACAAGATTTTGGGATGGTTTAGATTTTATTTTAAATTAATAGACATAACAAATAATTTTCCTATAAAAAACTCCCCATTTTTCCCTTCCACAATGCTATTCTCTTCTTACTCTCCCCAGAGATATTTTCATTCCCATTTCTGGATCTATATTATAAATATTTGTATATATTTACTATATATGTGTTTACAGTATACATAAAATATATGTATGTATATATTTAAAACACTGTTTTGCACATTTTAAGTGTACATCATTCTATATTATACTTATTTTCTTTCAGTATTATAGTCATGAGATTTATTGATCTTCATAAGTGTGTTGGTTTATTTACTTTTACTGCTGTAAATTATCTTTAAAAGAAATTACTACAATTTAGTTATTCAGTCTAGTATTGATGAACTCCTAGGTTGTTTCTAATCTTATTCTTTTAAAAGCAGTGCTTCTATGCATATGTTTTCTTATGCATAAGAACAGGAATTTCTTTAGAAAACATGGCTAGGCATGTTATGACTGAAACCAGCAATTTCTGTGCTCACTTACAGTTGCCATTTTCTTCATATTCTTGCCAACAACTTATATTTTCAGAGTCTTAAAATTTTAAGAGCCAACTAGGTATGAAACAGTATATCATTGGTCTTTAATTGCTCTTCCTAATTATCAACCAGGTTCCAGTAAGTTAAGTAGTATTAAAAAAATACTCTAGGTAAAATGTGGTTAACTAATTAAGGGGTGGAGTGACTGTTTACCCTTGGATTGTGGAGGAAAGTTAATAGGAAAGGAACCTGGAAACTCAAAGGCAGGAGAACAACAAAACCGAGATTCAGACCACCACTGGAGAAGATATGGTTACCACAGGAACATACTGCCCAGGGCTGTGGTGACAAAGAAATTGGCCACCACTTTGCCATCGGAGCAAGAGCTGCTGCCAGTGCTGGGAGGATAAAACCACTGGAAGGGTTTCAGCTGCTGAGATATGAGAGCCAAGAGTACCTCTCCATGCGGTAACAAAGAAACTAGCTGAGTGGATTTTGACACTAAACTGCAAGATCAGCCTGCCACTGTGGTCATCTTACTGGGACCTTGGCATACTTATCCACTCAAAGTCGCATGGAAATATAGCATACTCCCCACCAAAAGTCTGTTCTTCGTCTTCCAGTTTGGCTGTGTCCTTCTAGAGTCTTCTATTTGTAGATCCCAACATCGATCCAGCTGGCAAAGGGTAATGTAGTTTGCAGAGTCCAGTTCCAACATAACAAAGCATGACACAGATGAGTGGGTTGGAAGCTGAAAGGAAATGAATTTTAACTGGCACAGTCCACCCCTTTGACTACTCAGCATCAACACATTCCATTCCATATGAACATGGACTTCTCTTCAACAACAAAACAACTCTGTTTCCACCCAGCAAGTTGCATCTCTTTACAGAAGTGATGATCTCACCCTTTTCCCAACATGAGGAGACACAACTCCAAAAATTGTATTCATGGGTGCTTCAAATTTAGTTACAGACCCACTAAATCTTCTCTTACCTCAAGACTGAATTGTAGAGTAAGACAGCAACAAACTTGTATAAATAATACAGGGAAAAAAGGAGAGAGAGAGAGAGAGAAGACAGTAATGATTCGTATATTCAAATAAACACATGCATATTATAAGCAAGGAGAAAATATGTAAAGCTTCTACTCTGGTTTCCATAACTGGTGAAAAGCTGTACTTGATATTTATCACTGCCTTCTTCTACTCTACTTTCCATGTGTCCTTTGCTTTAAAATAAAACTCAGCTGGTCAGAGTTCCTTCCCTGGTAGATAACCCAACCCTTCATTCCTGAAGAATCTCAATCTCTGTGGTCTTACTTATTTTGGGTGCTGTAGTTTTCTGTGACACTTGGGAAGGAAAAACTAAAAGCCACCCAGAGAGTCCTCTAGCTTGTAGACATAGCCCTCCTCGTCCACAGTGTCAGCAGCAGCACAATTTCCTCCTGTTAATTGGAATCAGGTACACCACAAGTAAAGTAGCCTCTAGTTTCTGATTGGTTCATTGGTAAAAGGAGTCCAGAATGCTCAAGTAACAGTTTTATCTTATAGTTCACTGGAACCATTGTTGCGTCCCCTGATGAAATCATTCTTGCTCTGGTAATCAAGATATCTAAACCAGCCGAGTTCAAAGTTGTTAGAACTGGAAGCAAAAATTCTATGAATGAATTATTAAGTAACATGAGGGGAGAATCCACTTCCACTTCCATCCTTTAATTCTTAGACTCATGTATTTTTGATAGAGGGATAACAGTCTCTTGATATGAAGCATATACTTCCTCCTGTAAGATGCCTGTCATATCCCACTTTTTAAAAATATTGACCCTTCACTGGCACCATAACTCTGTCTTCATTAAGTCATTCCATCTTTCAGTTTGTACTGGGTTTTCCGTGTGATAGGGTATGTGGTAAGGCCACCCATAGCTGCACTTCCTTTGCATTGAAATGAGTTCCTTGATCAGAAGGAATGCTGTCAGTACCATGGCATCATCACTGGATGTACACTGGGATATGAATTTTCCTTTCCGGTCTATAATGTTCTTTTAGTACTACCATCCATGCACTCATGGAAGGCCTTATCTCCATCATGTTACCATTGAAGTTCCATGACCATGTAATTAACTGCCACTATGGCTACTTTTTTCATTAACTCATTGAGAAAACAGTGGAAAGCACTAGCATAGCTTGGATAAGAAGCTGATTGACATGCACAAAACATGTCATGTTGTCAACTGCAGGAGATGTCTTGGGTGAGCCTTTAAATGAGAGCCAAGAGTCACTGCTGATACGGTAAAAAATGTTGGCTTAGAGGGATGCCAAGGACTAAGCTGCAGTAAATGGTGCCAGTAACCTGAATCTTAGTAGGATTGCTGCAAAACAGAAAAGTCAGACACAGGAAGAAAGAATCTCTCTTCCTCTTCCATCTTCACAGTCCCTCCAGTAGCCAAACATTGAGGCAGCTTGCAAAAGAGAAATATAGTCTGCAGGATCATGTTCCAGTATCATTAATCAGGGCAGAGAAAGTCGGTTTAGAGCTGAGAAGCAATAAATTAAAAACGAACATACCTGGATTATTACTTAAAATAGCTTCATGATATATTGTATCAGATTTTCAAGTTGCTTCTTCTGTTTATTAACTTCTCCCATTATCTATTTTTTATCTTCTTATTTCCTCTCTCTGAAAACATGAATATTAGTCCTTTATGGGTTGTAAATAATTTTTCCCAGTCTGTGTCTTGTTTCCTTATAATTTGTAGGTACTTTCACCTTTTCTTACTATTTCTTTATCTTTCTAATATTCTGGATACTAATTCTTCACCAGTAATAGAATTTGCAAATGTCTTCTCTCAGTCTCTGACTTGTCTTTGTATTCAAAGATATATTTTGATTCATAGACACTTGAAGTTTAATGTAGAATAATGTTAGTTTTTGTTTTTTAATACAAGATTTATTTAGGAATAATTTTAGCTTTATAGAGATTTGTACAGAGAGTTCCAATATAATATTCAGCCAATTTCATCCACTGTTAACATCTTATTACCCAGGTGCATCTGTCAAAATTCAGAAATTGAGTTGGTATAGTACTATTAACTAAACTCCAGAGTTTATCTGGATTTTATCTATTAGTTCCTCTTTCTCTTCCAGGATCCAACTCAGAGTACAAACTGCATTTACTTTTCTTGTCTCCCCAGTGTCCTCTGTTCTGTGGCAGTTTCTTAATTATTACTGGTTTTATAATTTCGATGATCCTAAAGAGTATCGTCCAGGTATCCTGTGAAATGCCCCCCAGTCTAGGTTTGCCTGATGTCTATCAGAATTTGTCCGGGATTATGGGATTTTGGAAATAATATCACAAAACTGAAACGTTCTCTTCACATCATATCAAAGTGTTACGATATCTATCTGACATTATTGGTGATGTTAATTTTTACTGAAAGTTGATTAAGGCAATTTTGCCAGGTTTTGAGTCATTAAGTTTATTTCACCCACAAAAGGAGGGAATGGCCAGTAATTAAACTCCACCTCTTGGAGGGGGAATAGTTATATATATTATTTGGAATTCATCTGTAAAGGGAGTATGTCTGTTTTTTCTTATTTGTTTATTCAGTCATTATTCACATCTGTGTGAATTTAGGGATATTTATTTTATAATCTGGATTATAATACTATGCTGCCTTACTTATTTTGTTTAAAATTGTTCTGGCTTTGGACATGGGAAGATTTTTAAGATTGGTTCCTCTGTCCCTTTGAAACAACCTCTTTTTTTTTTTTAAGATTTTCTTTATTTTCTTATACAATAAGATGCTTGAGTCTTATCCTGTAGTTTCCCTGGGCCAGCCTCAGATTCAGACATTTCTCTAAGGACTCCCACTCTTTCTATTTGAGAATAGTATTTAGAAACTAAGTTCTGGGCTCTGGGTGTTCTCATTGCTTGTGAGGTGTCATTGCTTCTAGACCCTTACTGTGGTCAGAGCTAAGTAATAAATGTACAAATACCAATTCAAATCTATCTGTTAAATTACCCTCTATCTATATTTATCTATCTACACACATCTATATAAATATTTGGTGTATATGTATGTGATTGAATAAATTAATTCTTATTACTAATTTTTTTTTATATATACCCAGCTCTCATGCTCTCATATATGTTGGTCTATGTTTACGCTTGCTTTTAAATTTCATTTATCTATTTAATTTCCCATGTACTGATTTATAATCTTAATTAATACATCTGTATAGAAAGCAAATATAGCAATTAAAATGGCCACATTCTTCTTCTTCTAAGTTTTAAATAAATTCTGGTCCTTTGTTCTTTCATATGAATTCTAGGATCAGCCTTTTGATTAAGACAAAATAAAATTGTGGGAGTATCAGTTCAAGTTATATTTTACTTGGGGAATAATGTGGGGATGCTGAATACTATTTCAGTGTTTAGCATTCCCATCCATGTCTCCAGTCACTCAGGTCTTTTTAAAATAAAATTTTAAAATATTTGTAATATTCTCAGTGAAGATCCTATACATATTTTGTATAAAGTCAAAGATGCCATCCATTCTATTTACATTAGTAAAAAAAAAAAATTAGGCATTTCTTTGCTTTTTTTTACTTTCTCATGCACAGATTCTGATTGTAAGTCTCATAGCTATCGTTGACTCCCACCCGTATCTTCTCATATTTTGGGGTTTATGGAATAAAATTGTCATCTACTTTGTTTGCAGATGCTGTCTGTAAGTTTTTGATTTTGCTCTTTTAGCTCTCTGTGTATTTTATAGCAGGATTTGGGGAGATTTAAAAATAATACCAATACTTCTATCTTCTCTGGTTCTCCTGTGTTGCGCTGAGTGGGATGGTCTAGATATTGGTGCAGGAAATACAGGTCATATTTTCTATGCAGTGCTTGCATTCAATAATTTTGTAGAAGTTTTTGCACCTCCAAAGGAAATCCTACTTGAAGTAGTGCTAAGGAAACTCCATAAACCTTGTCCTTATATATGTGCCCACATCCCTCACACTTGTGTTCAGTTTTTATACCTTTGGTGTCAGTGGGACACACGTTTGCTTTTTCTTTTATTTGTTTGTGTGTTTTTACTTACCTGGTAGCATTGATTTCGAAGCCAAGTGAGAAATTCAAGAGGAATCTTCTTGAAAATGATCGCTTTAACTAAACTTAGATTTATCACCATATCTTGATTTTGCCAAAAAAAACCCAGAGAAAATATCTTATTTTTTGGTTTTTGGTTGTTTCATTGATAAAAGGCCTATCTCTTATTTGTACTCCAATAATTATCACAGTGCCTGATAATTTAAGTAAACTGACATAATTTGATATTGTGCATATTTTTGGACTTCTGTGTATTAGATACTTTGCAAAGTGCTTTGGATATAATAGTGAATAGGAGTAACATGATACCTCTTATTTGATCAAAGAAAATACTAGTAGATGAATTATGACAATCTATCAAGCATCAGACCCACAAGCATCAGCATATATTCACTAGCCATCCATCGCTTCTAATCAGAACTACAAATTTATTGCATAATACCATAGATTCCAACGGTAATTTATGCTTGTGTGTTTAATGTCTTACATTTTTTTCCTAACCTCAATAAATTGTAAGCTCATTGTACACAAAACAATGACTGAGTCACCTTTGTCTTTTACTAGTCATAGCACAGAACTTAAGTATTCAGCGTTTGCTGGGCTAATCAATTAATGTAAAGGAAATAGTAACATAGAGGAGGAAAAGACAATTAGGAACCAGAAGCTTAACTCATTCTTACATTTTTGATTAACTCATATAGTATCTCTGAAGGTACGTTTATATATTCATAAAATAAACTATCTCTGAGAACACACCTTTCACCTTCTGTTACCAGTGTTCTGTGGAAACGTGTATGAGAGCACCAAAGTCATACTGATTTTGTTGCTAAAAAGAATTAGGAGATATCATAAATAAGCTATTAAGATAAATAAAAGCAATATTAAAAGTGATTTAATTAATTATTTTTCAGCTTTATTGAAGTATAATCAACAAATAAAATTGTATATATTTAAAGTGTGCAATGTGATGATTTAATATAGGTATACATTGTGAAATAATTTTCAAATCAAGTTAATTAGCACATCCATCACCTCACATAGTTATCATGTGTGTGTGTGTGTGTGTGTGTGTGGTGATAATGCTTAAGATCTGCTGTCTTAGCAAATTTCCAGTATACAATACAATGTTATTAACAATAGTCACTATGCTGTAAAAATAAATAGGAAAAATGTATTAATGGTAAATGTTAAGTCACATAGCTTGAAACCATATAAAAAATGATTTCACAGACATGGGTTCTGGGACAGGTTAGGATTGTCACAATTTTATATTATAAAGGATATTTAGTTACAACTGACTGTGATCTGTGTAACTCCAGAATTTGACTGTCCAGCTGAAAGTATTTTTTAGCCCAACAGGCTAAGCACTGCATGAGGTGTTGAAATACAACATTCAAAACAAGGGAAAAGATAGACTTATGTTGAAGTTTCTCTTTACTCTTTCGGCTAGAGGAGGTATATTTATGAATATAGACAAACTAAAATGTGCTCGTTGGAAGAAATTGGAGGGCATAATTTTTATATATAAACATTATTTTTTAAAATATAAATTTTTTTAAATATAAAAAATAATTTTTTAAATATAAAACATTTTTGTATATAAAAATTATTTTTACATATATAAAATTCTTCACCTTCATAAAGGTGAAGAATTCTTCACCTTCATAGTTTTTATATATAAAAATTATTTTTTAAAATATAAATTTTTTTAAATATAAAAAATTTAAATATAAAAAAATTTATATATAAAAATTATTTTTTATATTTAAAAAATTCTTCACCTTCATAAAGGTGAAGAATGGTAAGATGGGAGACAAAGTTTAAGTGGGTACTTGGAAGTTTTAAACAATGTTTCAAATAGAGTGAGGATAATTCGGTATATTAATATTCTAGTAAGATTGTACAGTGGATGCATCTTTAAAAAGTCATATTTCAACTATTATGGATACAAAATAAAAAATAATGTATAATAAAAATTCTCTTAAATGTTTCAAGCAGTATTTTAACAACCACCTTCTATGAAAGGCTGAATTGTTGGTTAAATCTCATTAAGTTCTCTCTTAAGTCCCTTTTATAGCTAAAACTCAATGATTATAGAGTATCATCTATTTTCATTCTATTTACTTAACATTATGTTTTGCTTCATACATGAAAAGTTCATTAAAAATATACTCTCTGGGGCAAAGCGTAAGCATAGCAATATAGTATCTTTATGCATAAAGTGGCCTTAATGTAGAGAGAACATCATTAAAATTAAAAGAGAAAATTGCTGATTTTGTCTTTGAAGGACATAAATACAAACACACACATAGGCGCACACACACAAACACACATATCCAATTTTAATATATTCCCCTGCCCCCCACCAAAATGTTAGGAAATTGTCTTCTCTCTGTATTAACTGGAGCTGTATAGCACCATGACTATATGTAAAGAATAGTGATATAAATGATGACCTGGAAAAATATGACTTATTTTTATGTGAGTGTCCATAAAAGCAGTATCATCCCGTTGTATATTATTGGATTCAATATTCATCCCACTCAATTATTCTGAATTGGATTAACATTTTCACACACTTTTATTAAAAAAATATTTTAACTTGCCAACCAAAGCATTATAGCCAACATATTCTTACAAGATATTTTGGCTATCTTTATTTCACTTAAGAAGCTTTAAGTTCTATAAAAGTATTAAAAACAACTTTAAGATAGCCACTGTTGATAGGAGAAAAAAAATAGAACTAGAGAAACAGGAGTTTAGAAACACAATCAGATACAAACAAAGAACAGAGGACAAGAATAATCTAGACTGTCAGAAAGCCAAGATATGGCCATTTGTTTCTCCTTGAGGATGAATACATTATCAAGGATTAGTAATGCTATAGAAATTAGATCCTAGGGAAAATGTCACCACCTCTTTGACAATAACTACCTTTCAGAGCTGAACAATGTGAAATCTGGATTCTGTGTATATCTTTAAATGAGCCATGGAGTGATGTCATATCATTTGTTTTCCTTTTTTGTGACTTAGTAAATTGACTTGGCCTGCAGTAGCTGATGTTTGTTTTAAGTTTAAGGAGATATTCAGTTGTGTTGTAAAAGAGAATAAAGTTTTACCTCGATTTTGTTAGTGTTGCACATCACCTCATAGAAATCTTTTTTTTAGTAACAATTCATATTTATCTAAACATCTGCCAGAAAAGGTCTGGTGACTATCCCCAATCCCTTGACAAAACTGATTAACAAAACACCATGCCAGGTAGTTTGTATGTCTTTAATTGTTGGCACAGTATCTGCATAATATTTCCATTAAAAATGTTTAGTGTCCAATAATAATATCATTTTCTAAAAAAAAAAAGGAAAAAAAAACTATTTGGAAAGGAAGACCAGGGGAAAGAAAAACCTTAAACACAGCAAATTAGAAGTCAAAATGTGTTTTCAAAGTCCATTATTCACAATTCTGTAATCCAAAAACACTCCCCAAATTTTAAAAATTAAAAAAAAAATTCCATAAATCCTGCACAAACTTATTTGGAGGCAAAACCTGACCCTGAAAAAAATGTGAGACTCTAAGTTTAGTTTTTTATTTGCCTACATGAATATTCAAACGTTTTACTTTGGAAATAGTGAAGTATTTGATAACAGGATGTAGCCTCAGGATATGCAAGGATGGTCTATGATGTATGTACTATATTACCTTTTCAAAATCTGAAGTATTTCAGATATAATACTCCCTGGGCTTCAAATAAGGGATTGTGACTTCTGTCATAATTGTTGATTGATTTTTATGTGAAAATCATTAGGGTGAATCTTGATAAGGCATATTTTCTGGGAGAAATAACAGTCTGAGTGATGTGTAATCCAAAGACTAGAATATTATGATCAAAAATTCGAGTGTGTATTTAGAGTGAGAAGTGAGTTTGAAATGGGATGTTTCAGGTGAAATAATGGGAACTTCCATTAAGGGATCCCGTACCTAACTGATGTATTCTGATGTGTATTTAGTTTCATAGGTTTTAGTTAAAGGAAGAGTTAAGAGATGAAATCATTCTGAGTTAGTCTCCCCCTTTCAGTTCCTTTAGAGAAAACTGCCTGTCTTCCATGAGAAGATAAATAATGGTATTGTCCCTTAAGTCCAAAGATAAGCTTTTGTGCTTCTGAACTGTTCCGGGCTTCATGAATCTAAAAATTAAATACTTTCAAGCAGAAAAAATGTAAAAGATAGCAAGTAGAATTGCATCACCAACAACATCAAGTTATACATCTTAAATATGTACAATGTTTATTTGTCAATTACACCTCAGCAAAGCCAAAAAAAACAAGAAATGTTAGCTGCGGTTTACTGTATTTTAGGTATACATCAAATGTCAATATTTTATGTACTTTTTAAACTATTTCATGACCTCTATCATATTCTCTGTAACATTGCTAAATTTCTTCCTTTCTCATTGAATAATAATTTGCATATATTTTATTCAGTTGAAATTTATCTTTTTAAATTTTTTAAAAATGTTAACACTTAGCATGAGATCTACTCTCTTCAAAATTTAAATGTACAATACAATATCGTTCACTCTGTTTTACAGCACATTTCTAGGATGAAATTTATTAAATAAGAATTTAGTTTTAACAAATATTTTTATTAAGTAATCATATAGCTCAAAGTTTATTCAGTTTAAGCTATGAATTATTATTTCTTGACATTTTCAAATGAACAAAAAAAAAGTCATACTTTCTTAAATTTCATGCATTCACAATTCTGAATTTGTTTGGAACAAGGCATACATACATAAAAAGCAAAACCCAGAAAAAGTTCATCTTTCTATTTACTGAAGCTTTTGCCAGATCATTGTTTTCCAGCTCCTTCCCAGAATGGAAGAGGCTTGTGTGTGACACGGCATAGCCTTCAGCGTGGGTGCTGCCTAGGTGGTAACACTTCTATCTCTTGGGGAAGATTGTTTCAGGGACCAGGGGCTGAACCCATAACGGGCTAGGCTGGGGACACCCATTTTGAGGATTGTCAGGAAATTTTTTCTGAGTTGGAAGGTGGCATGTGGCAGGGCTGAGGCTCAGATAACTCTATACTTCTTTTCTTTTTTTTGAACAGCTTTACTGAGGTGTAACTGGTATACAAAACTGCACATATTTATACAGTTTGATGAGTTTGGACATATGCATTTATCTGTGAAACCATCACGACAATCAAAGTAATAGATATATCCATCACATCCAAAAATTTCCTTGTGTTCCTTTGGTTTGGTTTTGTTGTGGTAAGACACTTAATATGAGATCTACCCTCTTGACAAATGTTTACATGTACAATACTATATTGTTAATTATAAGCGCTCTGTCTGCACTCCCATGTTAATTGAAGCATGCTCACTGTTGCCAAGATACGGAAATAGCCTAAATGTCCATTAATAGATAAATGGATAAAGAAAATGTGATATATACACATCATGTGGCAATATGGATGAAACTTGAGGACATGATGCCAAGTGAAATAAGCCAATCACAGAAGAACAAATACTGCATGATTTCACTTATATGAGATGTCTAAAATAGCCAGTCTCAAAGAAGCAGAGATTAGAAATGGTGGTTGCCAGGGCCTAGGGAGAGGGGGAAATGTGAAGTTGTTGTTCAATGGGTATAAATTTCAGTTATGCAAGATACTTGTAATTTTTTGGTATATTCTAGACTGTACTCAGATGAGTGGTTTTCTGATACACCTATTAAAATTAATATATGCAGGAGTCTTGAGTTTTCATAGCACGAAGAGAAAGTTAAATGAATAACAACCTTGTTTATATCATATTTTGTGCAAAACTTTATTTGACACACCCCAGGGAAGATTTTTGTTTTTATGGTGTTTCTATCCTCTTATTCAAGACTGCCAGTTATAATAAAGCTGCATTTGGTGGAACAATGTCTACAGACAGTTTCCTGAAGCCACATTTCATTCATTAATGAATATTCTATTTCTTGAGAAGGTTAGAATGTGGCAGCTACTCTGAAGTTCAGGTCAGAACGTGTCCACTCAGTGGCCAGTGATCAGGACACATAAAGCAAGTCCTAACATGCTGAACTTGCACAAGCCAGATGTACGCTATTAGACACAATTAGTGATTCCGAGTCCAAAGAGCTGCTTTCCATGCCGATGGCAAAAATGGAAGATATTAATTGCACTGCTTAGAGTTTGAGCCTCTTCAGCTGAAATAGATGTTTTGTGATTTCCCCAGGAGCATGAGGCTTGAAGCTGAAATGTATTTCATGACAGATTGACAATTAGGGCAGCTTTTAAAAACATATTTTAGATTCCGGAATGTAAAACAAGAACAAATAATAAAGGGTTTTATCTTCTCTTTCCAATACAAGTAAATTATTTTTGAAGGATTCTCTTTTTTAACATTTTCAGTTTTTTGGCAGACAGATATTTGTTTTTCTTCTATTTTGCTTATCTATGGAAATACATTAGTGCTATATTTTAGGAGTTTTAAAGTAAGCAATTATCAGCTATAATTATAATTTATGAATATTCAGGATGGGGGTAAGTATGGAAAACAGCCAAATATTTTAGTTTGTATGACATTAATTGTGGTATTTGTTATTAAGGGTGCGCCCCCCCCGAACCCACAAATATGCCCATACACTAATCAGTGGAAACTTTGAAGTTGTTACATCATATGGCAAAGGGACTTTGCAGATGTCATTAAGGTTATGGACCTTTAGATAGAAAATTATCCTGAGATTATTTGGTTGGGAGCAATCTAATCACATGAACCCTTTAAAGCGAAGAATTGTCTCTGGCTTGAGGTAGAAGAAAGCTGTGGTAGAAGAAGTCAGAGAGAATTCAAGAGTGATAAAGGTTGAAAATGGCATGGCTCCATTGCTGGTTTTGGGACATAGGGGCCCATGTGCAAGGACCACAGCATGGTCTCTAGGGATTAAGGGTGGCCCCCCCCCCAGATGACAGCTGGAAAGGAAAACAGGTTCCGCTAACTATGTGCATGGGCTTGAGAGTAGATTTTTCCTAGAACCTCTTGATAACAGCCCCAGTAGCAGACACTTTGATTTCCTGTAACCTTTATAACCTGGAGTGGAGAAACCAGCTGAGTCAATCCAGACTTCCAGCGTATAGAACTGTGAGATAATAAATATACGATGTTTTTAGGTGCTAAGCTACTGGTAATTTATTATGTCAGCAATAGAAAACTGACCCTAATTTATGTCCTACCTCCTTTCAAAAATGATTTGAGGTGAATTTTAATAAACAGAAGCACTAATATGTTATAATGAAATGTTTTAATAATTTGAGATTAATTAATAAAATATTTAATATTAATAAAGGATTAATTTATTTAATGTAGAATCAGCAGTAAATATAGCTAACTGAAAACATACCAGTTTTTCAGAAGAAATATACTTTTCCTTAGTTTGAAATTCAAAAAGGATATTTTTCATTAATTTTAATTATTTAATTAATTTATTTTAATATGATTGTCAAAGAGCAGCATAATGGGCTTTACCTATTTGTAGAATATACACGAAATTCATGAAATAGTTACTCCTTATGGCGTTTCTCAGTCAATTTAAAGAATGATAACCAAAATTCAGGTAAGATATTTCTTCATGAGGTATAAATTCAATGTGCATTATGTGCATACTTTATGGAGACCCAGAAAAAGGTAAACTCATAATGGAGAAATTTATATCAAGTGCATTTACCCAGAGGTTCTCAGATAAATTGACATAATTTAATAATAAAATACTAAAAACCATAATTAAATAGGGAAACAGACACAGAGTTGTCATTTTGAATGAAATAAGATGGTAAAAACAATCTTTCATCGATGAATGTTTTTTCATGACCAAAAGGAAATTAACAGCAAAATGTAGATAGTACATCCTAGCATAAAGAGAGTACTATAATTTTTATAACTTGAAAATATTTAAACGTATATATTTATGTTCTTTGTTCAACTATGAAACACAAGCATATGAGCAAAAATTAATAAGATCTAAAAAGGTATAAATTAAAATGTCTACTCTTGCGCCTGTATCCGTACACCCCGCAATCCCTTTTCTCAACATATAACCTCATCACTGTTTTCTTATGCAGATTGAAGCAAATACAAATATACTGTATGTTTCTCTGTGCCTCTCCCTTCTTTCACAAAAGACAGAACACTATGCACATTCTATACCTTTCTTTTCTCAGTTGTCATTTAATTATTCAGATGAGTACAAAAATAACTTTCTCAGATCCCTTCTATAGCTGTACAGCATTCTGCTGTGTGGATGTACCTTAGTAATGGACATGAGTTATTTTCAATCTTACGTCACTATAATCAAAGCAACAGCGACTGCTTTGTATGTATGTGTTTTTTTGGGTTTTTTTGGTTTGGTTTGGTTTTTACTCATACTGTTGGATTTGAAAGATAAAGCCCCAGAAGAGGGACTCTTGGGTCAAGTGATAATTGAGTTCATAATTTTGATAACAGTTCCTCCAGTTTCTTCCCTAAGACTGTATGAAGTCATTCACTTCTACCAGCATTGTACTAGAGCATCTGATGCACCATACATTGATATTGTGAAACTTTTGCACTTTTTCCTCAGATTTGTGAGAAATGGCATCTCAGTCTAGTTTTCATTTTTATTTCTCCTTACTACAAGTGGAGTCCATCTTTTCATACACTAGAGAGTGATACATTTTTTACTTTCTCTGTGATCTTTTACTTTTTTAATTGATTTGAAGTTCTTTATATTCTGAATACAAGTTCTTTCACATATATGTGTGTGTATATATGTATATACGTACACTCATGCAAATAACATGTGTAAATGTAAATATATGTATGATATACATAAACAAAACTAACAGCATGTCCCACTCTGTGGCTTGTTTATTGTGTAATTGAATAATTTTCTTTTTCTGGGTGGCCGACGATTTTATTCTAAATATCTAGGTCTCTAGAAATTTACATCCCACCATCCACTTGTGAGAATTCCAGTTGCTCCACAGCATCACGAACACTTGTTATAGTTTTTTATTCCTTTTTCTCATTTAACTGTTCTGTTGAGTAAGTAGTAATATCTCATTGTGGTTCTAATTAATATTTTGGGATGGTTAATAAAATTGAACCCCTTTATATGCTCAGTGAAGGTTTTAAAATTGTGCTCTAAATGGCTCCTTCAGATCTATCGTCTATTTCTACGTGATTGCTTGTCTTCTTTTCACCAACTTATAAGTGTTTTAAATGCAAAGCCTTTATCAGATCTAAGAACTGCAAATATCTTCTTCCAGTTTGTAGCTTGATTTTTCACTCTATTAATGCTGTGTTTTGATCAACATACATTAATCTTAATGAAGCACAGTTTATCAGTTTTTTTTTTTTTTTTAGTTTATCAGTTTTTTTGGTCTGTACAGTTAGCATATTTTTTGTGCATTCTTTCTAGTGTATAGAAATATAATCGTATATGGAATAAAGATCTTACATTCAAAGATCTTGATGAACTCTGTTGGGTTTTTAATACTGATTAATTTTATCCTGAATGTGTGTAATAAGTGCTCTACATCAGAAAGAGATTGATTACCTCACATTACAGAATAAGTGTGTCAGCCCCCTCCCCTTCTTTGTCCTAGAATTTACTCTAAGTGTGATGGGATGTGAGTCAGGTTAAGTTTCCTAACTTAGGAGCTGGATACCCCATACTCAGTGGATAACAAAAAATGATGTTTTTCTGCTTACAAATGCAGCTGCTCCCCTCCCCTCTTGGAAGGATCTCCTGACTCCAGCCTTTCGGTATATGAATAAAATCTCTCCAGGAACAAGATACCCCAGACTGTCTCAGTTGTCACAACTTAAAGATGTTTCCAAATTCTGTCTTTCATCTCTTGTGACATGTAAATATCCAGGAAGGTAGTATTGGAGTCTTCTAGCACTGTGGTGTTAAAGACTTTGCCAGGATGTAACCATTTAGCCCTCTAAGGGAAATACCATGCGTTTTATTATCCTTTGGATCAGAACAATTAATTAGACAAATGATTATAGATTCAATTATCATGATATGGGAAGAGACTTAGATGACTAGGGCTTTTTGCAAGAGCACTGAGAAATCCAGAGAAATTTTCTTTCTCTACAAATTCAAATATAAATTCTAAAGGTTTGTCTGTTAGAACTTTAGATTTTCTAGGAATTTAATTATGCTCCATTTGAATAATTTCTGTTTTAATCATCCCAATCCTATAGCTCTGATTTCTTCTACTTGCCTTATTGTGACTTGTATTTAAAGTATAATATTTTTAAAAAGTAGTGATAGTGAGCAAACTTTTCCTGATCACAGATGGAAATTTTCTGACGGCATGTTGGAACTCTTCTGTATTAATTTGAGAAAATCTCCTTATATTGCTAGTTTGTCACAAATTTTTTATGTTTTGTTTTTGCTATTAATGGATGTTGACATTTATAAAGCTTCTTTTATTTATGCAGGTGATTATTTTATGTTTCTTCTTATCTTTTCTGTTAATGTAGTAAATACTACCAATCAATTTTCAAATATTAAACCAATGCAGCATTACTAAAATAGAACCCATAGGGTAAGGAGGTATTGTACTTAATTGTATTTCCCAAATTTAATATAATTATATCTTTGAGGAGGTTATTACATCTGTATTTATGAGTGAGATGTGTCTATAATGTTCTTTTTTTTTAATCTCTGCTGGGATTTGGTGTTAAGAAGGTGCTGGCTTTCTGAAACAACTTGGAATCAGTCCTTCTTTTCTACATTACAGAAGAATTTGTGTATAGTGTTACTGGTTTTTAAATATTTGTAAGAATCCACTGAGTAAAGGTATATTGTGTCTTCTCTGTGGGAAAATAAAAAGAAATTCAATTTTTCTAGTACATATTGGACAACTGAGGTTTGGAAAGCAGTGTTTTTCTGAAAATTTGGACATTTCTTGTGATTTTTTAAAGTAACTTGGCATAAAGTTGCTTATAATATACTCTTGTTAACTATTTGATATCTAGGAACAGTAATGATATCCTCATTGTCATTCCTGACCTTGATGAACTATATTCTTTTCCTTCTTGCTATAAAATCTTGCAATATTAATTGACTTTTGAAGAGTCACCTCTTAGCTTTGTGATTCATCTCTCATATCTTTGTTTTCTATTTCATGTTTGTCTTATCTATTATTTTTCCTTCTTGATTGTGGGGTTAACATTTTCCCCTGTAAATCTTAAAATAAATGCATGATTTCTAGCTTTTTAATTTCTTTTCTAACATGTATTTAAAGTGATTTACTTTCTTCTTTTCTTCATTTTAACAGCATCTATAAGGTTCAAGTGTTTTATTTTTTAAGTTGTGATTAACTTTTCTATATGTTAAACATCACTTGTTTCTTTTACTGTCATTCCTTGCCTTCTTTTGGATGAATCAATGTGTTAATATTCTATGTTTCTCCTCTATTAACTTGATGTTATATATCTCATATAGTCTTCCAGAGGCCTCCTAGAGATTAGAACATTCAACCTTGACTTCTTACATTCTGATATAAATTACTACTTTTTATACAACTTTTTGATACTTTCTGGCAACACTAGGCCTTAGAAGTCTCTACTCAATTTTCTCCCTTTATTATGCAATAATTGTGTATATTTTAGTGTTCCATTTTATGTTCACTAATGGAATTTTAATTTTACTTTTTTATTTGATATTGTTCTAGGGTTAAAATAAATATCTTTCATAATTTGTCATGGTCTAACTTCAAATTACATTATATCATTTTATATATGATGTTAAATTCTTACAGTAGTAATCTTAAGTAGACCTTGTCTTTTGTGCTGGTTTTGTCATACATATATATTCTTCATATGCTATAATTGTTATATTGTTAACATTGATTGCTTTAAATAGTCAATTATCTTTTGAAAGAATATCAATGGGAAAAGTCTTTTATATTTACCCACGTATTTAGCATGTTTGTCACCCTTCATTCCTTTGTGTAGATCCAAGTTTCTGTCCAGTATCTCTTTTCTAATTGCAGGTCTGCTGCTGATAAGTTCTTTTAATTTTGTTTGTCTGAAAAAATCTTATTTTGCACTTATTTTTGAAGGGTATGTTTCCTGGTTAGAATTCTATTCCGATTTTTTTCTTCTTTCAATATTATAAAACTATTTTTACATTGTTTTCTGAATTGTTTTTTTTCTAAAGAGTAGTCTGAGATTTTTCTTCTCTTTTTTCCTTCATATGAAATGAGTCTTTTTTTTTTTCTGTGTTGTTTAGATGTCCTCTTTATCACTGGATTCCCTAATTTGCTTATTCTGTTCCTTGGTATGTTTTTCTTTTTGTTTATTTTGCTTAGGTATCCTTGTCTTTCTTGAATCTGTGAGATTATAGTTTTAATTAAATTTTGAAATATTTTGGCCATCATTCTATCAAAACTTTTTTCTTCCTCCTACTTATTTTGGGATTCCAATCATAATTATGTTACATCAGTTAATATTTTCCTACACTTAATTGGGGTTCTGCTTTTCTTTCTTTTTTTTGATGTTTTTTCCCTCTTATTCCTTCAGTTTGCATATACACTATGCTATATCTTTTATTTTACTGAATTTCCTTTATTGTATCATCAGCTGTTAAGACCACTCAGTGAATTTTTCATTTATGTATTTTTAAATTGTAGCATTTCCACTGTACCATGTTCCTAAGGAGTTCATCACTTTTATTATTGTAGTCATGTTTTTCTTTAACTCATTGCTCTTTGTCATAGCTATTTTAAAGTCCTTGTTTGCTAATTCCATCATCTGTCATTTCTGTGTCTGTTTTATTGACTGATTGTCTACGTCATTATGCTATACCTCAGGAGGTATATTTTCCTCCTTCTTCACGTATCTTATAATTTTTATTGGATGAATATTATATTTTGAGTATTTGGATTTTGTTGAGTTGGTAAAACTCTCCTGTATTTCTTCTTTACTCTCCTCACACAACTACCACACTTCCCTTCTGCTCACCAAATCTGTCAGGTTTTTTTTCCCCCACACATCAAGCAATTCTCTGACACTAGCTGGTTGTCCTACAGTGTAACTCAAATCTGGCACTATCTGTCTAGAGATAGCATCAGCTCCCGCAGGTTAAGGACTCAGCCCCACAAAATTGCACCTCTCCAACTGCAGATGCTATTGCAGGTCCCAGGTTGTCACCTGTACCTCTGACTGACCTACCATGAATCAGGGTTCCCATGACCCCTTTCTTAGATTCAATAATTTGCTAGAATGGCTCACAGAAATCAGAGAAATAATTACATTTACTGGTTTATTATTTAATAAGGGTTATTATACAGAATACAGATGAACAGCCAGACAAAGAGATACTTAGGACAAGGTCTAGAAATTTCCAAGTGCAGGAGCTTCTGTTCTCATGAATTTGGGCTGTACCATCCTCCCAGCATGTCAGTGTGTTCACCAACCTGGAAGCTCTCCAAACCCTGTACTTTGGAGATTTTTGTGGTGACTTCATTATGTAACCATGATCAGTCATTAACACAGTCTCCAGCTCCTTTGCCTTTCCCAGGGCATGGGGAGTGAGACTGAAAGTTCTCAGCTTCTAATCATGGTTTGGTTCTTCTGGTCACCAGCCCTCATCCTCATGCTCTCTAGAAGCCCACCAAGAGTTGCTTCATTAGCATAAAAGGCAGTCTTATAACCCAGGAACCAGTGTCAAAGACTAAATACTAAAACAAAAGATACTTTTCCTAATTAGGAAATTACCAGGGTTTTAAGAGCTCTGTACCAGAAACATGAGGACAGAGATCTATATATGTATATACTTTCTATTATTTTAAAAAAAAATTTTAACATCTTTATTGGAGTATAATTGCTTTACAATGGTGTGTTAGTTTCTGCTTTATAACAAAGTGAATCAGTTATACATATACATATGTTCCCATATCTCTTCCCTCTTGCATCTCCCTCCCTCCCACCCTCCCTATCCCACCCCTCCAGGTGGTCACAAAGCACCGAGCTGATCTCCCTATGCTATGCGACTGCTTCCCACTAGCTATCTACCTTACGTTTGGTAGTGTATATATGTCCATGCCTCTCTCTCGCTTTGTCACAGCTTACCCTTCCCCCTCCCCATATCCTCAAGTCTGTTCTCTAGTAGGTCTGTGCCTTTATTCCTGTCTTACCCCTAGGTTCTTCATGACATTTTTTTCTTAAATTCCATATATATGTGTTAGCATACAGTATTTGTCTTTCTCTTTCTGACTTACTTCACTCTGTATGACAGACTCTAGGTCTACCCACCTCATTACAAATAGCTCAATTTTGTTTCTTTTTATGGCTGAGTAATATTCCATTGTATATATGTGCCACACCTTCTTTGTCCATTCATCCGATGATGGACACTTAGGTTGTTTCCATCTCCGGGCTATTGTAAATAGAGCTGCAATGAACATTTTGGTACATGACTCTTTTTGAATTATGGTTTTCTCAGGGTATATATCCAGTAGTGGGATTGCTGGGTCATATGGTAGTTCTATTTGTAGTTTTTTAAGGAACCTCCATACTGTTCTCCATAGTGGCTGTACCAATCCACATTCCCACCAGCAGTGCAAGAGTGTTCCCTTTTCTCCACACCCTCTCCAGCATTTATTGTTTGTAGATTTTTTGATGATGGCCATTCTGACCAGTGTGAGATGATAGCTCATTGTAGTTTTGATTTGCATTTCTCTAATGATTAATGATGTTGAGCATTCTTTCATGTGTTTGTTGGCAGTCTGTATATCTTCTTTGGAGAAATGTCTGTTTAGGTCTTCTGCCCATTTTTGGATTGGGTTTTTTTTTTGTTATTGAGCTGCATGAGCTGCTTATACTTTCTATTATTTTTTAAGGAAGTTGTCTTCTTTAAGAGCATGTAATTCAAATTGACTGGCAGTTAAGCTACTAATGATTGGCTTTATATTTTCCAGGCTTTCTATTTGTTTTGTTTTTAAAGTTATGATGGTTCTAAAGTAGCCTTTTCTTTAGGGCTTATATATCTATACTCCCGGCAAATTAAAAAAATAAGGAGAGACTACATTCAAAAAGACTAATGCAGTAGGAAGAGACTCCAACCTCAGCCTCTGTAGGCATCACAGAATTAAACGGGAAAAGTATTTTCTTCTATAAAGAGGACTGTATTCATTTCCTAGGACTGCCATAAATAATTAGTACAAAATTGCTTGCTTAAAATAACAGGAATTTATTTTCACAGTCTGAAGGCCAGATGTGTGAAATCCAGGTGTCAGAAGGGCTGTGCCCCCTCTGAAGACTCTGGGAGAGAACCCTTCATTTTCTTTCCCAGCCTCTGGTGGCTGCAGACACTCCTGGGCTTGTGTATTCATTACTCCAGTCTCTGCCTCTATCATCACACAGCCTTCTCCTTCTCTCTGTGTCTTCTCCTCTTTTGTCTCTGATAAGGACACTTGTCATCAGATTTAGGGCCCAACTGGATCATCCAGAATGATATCTCAAGATGTTTAGCTTAACTCCATCTGCCAAGACATTTTTTTCCAAATAGGTAACATCCATGGATTCTGGGAGTTAAGATATGGACATATCTTTTGGGGGGCCACAATTCAACCCACTACAAGGAATCAGCAAGGCTAGCAGGGATATTGTGAGAGGGGGACAAGCAAGTGGAGGTGAGCAGACAGCATGACTGGAGAGGATCTATAGGAAATGACCTTCTCCGTGGTCAGCCAGTTTCCAAAATGAGCTGATAAGCGGGGATGTTCTGCATGTTAGTACTTGCTTATTCTTGAGGGAAGGAGAAAAGTCTGACTAAAGTTAGGTCAAGCCAGGTCAACATGTAAGTTTCAGGCAATCGTGAGCACTTGGTGACTGCTAAAATAGAACACTTCTGGGGTCTACCTGAATGCTTTAGGTGTTTAGTACAGTCTCGCCAATTTGGATGGTAAGAGCTCAACTATCTCCTTGTCTTGTGAGTGTTGGGGGAATTAGTTTATTTTTTGTATCCCCCTAGTAGTTTGTTCCCTGACATCTTTCACCCTAAATATGTATAGCTTATTATTCAGCAGCACGCTCAGGGGGAGCCTTCCAAAGATTTCTGCATCTCTTTTTCTACACAGGTCCTTTCTTCACAATAATCTTTCCCATCAATTCTAGCCATTTTGGCCTCCTTGGATTCTGAAATCTCAGCTCAGCCAGAGCATCGTGTATGCTTGTTTTCCTTCTCCCTGTGCTGCAGTCCAAAAAGTGCCTCTAGGTAGAAACTCAATAATCGTACACTTCACTCATCCATATCATGGATCAAAATTCTGTAATGCCTTTATCCCATGTCTTAAAGTTTTTCCAGCTGTCGAATTATTTACAATGGACAGGCAAGTACTGTAGTGGTTCCCCGATTGTAGCAGAAGGGGAAAGCCCCCAGAGCAGAGTAATTTTTAATTGAAACTTTTCACAGCCTCTTCATTGAAATCATGTTTACTTCCTTATGGCAAAGAACTTTGTTCATGCTGTTGCCTTTTCCAAGGATGAAATATGACACAGGGAGCTGTTTTTAAAATTTATCTACACCTTTCAGAAGCCTTGGCCAACATGTAACTCTTGGACCTGAAGCAGCAGAATTGTTTCATTGCCATCATGATTAAAGTCTTTCACTGCCTTGTCTACCAGGTAGAACAATCAGGGACTTAGGTTCAGTAGAATTGTAATGGCAAATGCCAGGCTGTAAACATGAGGGAAGGATGAAATGTGAAAGAAATGGTAACATTATACATTGACTATTGCTTTTATGAAATTTTTTACAAAAATGAAGGAGAGTGGTGCATTTTGATGGGATATCTGAAGTAGCAGGATTGGAGAAAAATTGCTTTTGTTTGAGGTAAGAGGACATGTATATGCTTTCAGACGGGGAGAATAAATCATTTGGAAGAGAGAGGATGGAGTGGCCAATATTTGACAGAGAAGAACCTGGCAGAGTTAGAAAAAAGATGGAATGAAGGGAAGGGGTTAGGAGTGAAATTCACTTTGAAAGAAATAGGAGTATCGTTTTATCTCACTCAAGAGAAAGAAACACAGAAAAAGAAATATTTGTTATTGAGATCTTACTATGTGTTTGATGTTGTGCATACTAATTTAGTCTGTGCTCATGGGACAAACTAGGTAAACATTAGTATTCCTATTTCAAACATGAGAAATTGAGATTGTAGAGTTTAAATAATTTGTACGTTCTCTATCTATAGCCAGTGTGAACCTTTTACAGCAAAAAAGAATTCAAGTCATCTTTCTACACGAGACCTCCAAAGATGCCCCATCCTACACAGAATCAAAACCAACGTGCTCTGGCTTACAAGGCCCACACGACCTGGCTTCCGCATGTTGGTCTGAACTCACCTGTCCCCTCTTTTCCATGATGTGCTCAGCTTTAGCCACCTAGATCTTCCTTCTCTCTCTCCTCCAAACTCCCAGAGCTCACTCTCATTCCAGAGCTTTGTGCTCACTCTTCCCTCTACCAGGAATTACTGTGAGCTTTCTTATTTCACTACCTCAGTCATGTTTCTGCTCAAATGTTGTTTCTTCAGAGAGGCTCTTTCTGACCATTCTATTGAAAATTGTACTTCTTATTTTATCATGATATTCCACTTTTGCTATCTCTGTATCTAGCTGCCCATGTAATGGACTTGTTTAATTTCTGTCATATCCACTAGAATGTGTGTTCCACAGAGAAGGCAATACATTGTTTGGCTGGTTCACTATCGTGGCCTCAGAGCCTGGTGGGTACCTGGCACATAGTAGCTGCTCAATAAAAATTTATTGGATGGAGGCTTCCCTGGTGGCGCAGTGGTTGAAAGTCCGCCTGCCGATGCAGGGAACGTGGGTTCATGCCCTGGTCCGGGAAGATCCCACATGCTGCGGAGTGGCTGGGCCCGTGAGCCATGGCGGCTGAGCCTGCGCGTCCGGAGCCTGTGCTCCGCAGCGGGAGAGGCCACAACAGTGAGAGGCCCGCGTACCGCAAAAAAAAAAAAAAAAAAAAAAAAAAAAAAAAAAAATTATTGGATGAATAAATAAAATGAGAGAAGAGCCATAGCTAAGAAATCACAAGAACCTTAATTCCAAAATTCTTTTTCTTTTTATTCCAACCAACTAAGGGAAGGTGAGGATTCTCATATCATGTGGTCTGAAAGTTTTACATAGATAGCAAAGTCAGGAATAGCATTTTCCTCATGGGAGCAGTAGAAGGCAGATGGTGACATCTTGACTTTTTTTGTTATGGTGGTCACAATAAAAGCTAAGCTTAATTGAACGTTTCACATAGTATGGCTTTAAAATGGTAATTAATAGATACTTAAGAAAATATTAGCTTTGAGGGCTGGAAAAAAATAAGTGAAGAGTAGAATCCAGGCTTCTGAACACATAAGCTGTATTCCAAATTTATATTATGGGAAAATAACAAATTTACTTTAGAATTTAATTTAAAAACAGTGTTCCAATGAGCTTATTTTTCAATTTGGTTAACTTGTGACATTCTGAAGGCTCTTTAGATTGCTTCATTTTTTCAGACTTTTTTTTTTTTTTTTTTTTTTTTACATAGGAAGGTACTGCTTTGGAGTATAATGTATTTTCCTAGATAATGCTTATTACATTATTTGAGGGTTTACAGAGGACAGGTCAGGCTGACAAAGGAGCTGGACTAGACTGTACATCTGAAGAAATCAATAAGTGGGTAAACAAAATCACCTTTAGAAACTAGGCAGATTCGTTAATACTTTACTGCTTCATTTATATTTCGGCATTTTTATGATGAAATTTACCTTGTGGCGCTTACTGTTTTAATAATCTTTTCTACTTCAGAAAAGAACAAAGGATTTGCTTAGTATATGAAATGAGATTGTTTTACTTTTCATGTGCTTTGATTGTTTTTGAATTTGGGCGTTATTGATTATGGTAGATAAACATTAAGTCACAAAGCAATTTATACATGAGCACAGTAATTCTTCATCCTGTTCATTGAGGGCAGGTTTGAAATTGAAATGCCATACACCATTATGAGGAGCCAGTGGTTTATGCATGAGGGCAGCCTAGAATACTTCGCTGGAATTAATGTCACGGAAACTCTTGGAAAAGCAAATGGAACGCTGAGGTTATTTGTAATTTACCTACCTCTTGTTATCCTATTTCCATTTTAAAATATTGATTTAAAAAATAAACTTAAGAATAATAATCATAAAGATGATATTAGATTAACAGTCATTCCTGTTATTTCGCTATTTCATAAATTTAGCAAGAGAGGAAAAGTTAATGTTCTATCTTTCTATTGACTTCTTGGGCTCATAAAAAGCCATAATCCTATAGCCATATAATCAGCGCAAGTCAGGAAAAGTTAAGTAAATCAGAAATGGACTGAGGTCGATGTGATTTGATGTGAATTTTCTTTTGGCGTTTTAAAGGGTTCTTGATTTTACCTGACCTGAAAAAGTTAATAATGTGTTTCTCCATGCATAGGAGATTTTATAAATATACATACCACCAAACTGCAGGAAAAAATACTGTTTTTAAATACTCTTCTTGATTCAAATGAATGACTATGTAAATTTGGAGGGAAAAAAGGATATATGTTAATTAATATTCAGCAAAATAGGAATACTAGGTGTTTACATCTGAGAAAGAAAAACATTGTTAAAATTGAAATACAAACTGTAGTTGCCACATGTTCATGTCAACTTTGGTTTTTTCAGTACTAGTAATATTTTATTACATCCATACTCAAGAAAAGTTTCTGAAACATACAAATGTTTAATTCTTTAATGTGGATGAATTGCTTCTGACATTATGTAGCTCTACTAAAAAGTTATATTAATAAGATTGCAAATGATAAGTTATAAACTATTTAAAATCCTGGTCAATAAAATTTTTTAAAAAAGGGGAGGTTGGGGAGAGAAGGATTGGGAGTTTGATATTAGCAGATGCAAACTACTATATATAGGATGGATAAATAACAAGGTCCTGCTCTATAGCATAGGGAACTATGTTCAATATCCTGTGATAAATCATAATGGAAAAGAATATGAAAAAGAATATATATATTCTTTTCAACAGCTTGGAAAAAGTACTAAATGTCTCTCTACCTGTTACCTCATTTGAAAAATGGGTACAATAACATTTTTCCATTTCAATGATATTTTTAAGAGAATCAAATGAACGTTTTAAAAAATGTGAGAAATGACTCTTAACGAGGATATAGCTATAGAAATATTGATAGGATTTTTGGCTATGGAGATATTATTGCAGCTTCATCAGATGGACCTGGGGAAGTTATTGAAGGAGTAGAGAACACTGGTGGAAGAACTTCCAGAACAATTATTAAGATGTTCTCTATTGCCCATCAGCAGAAAATATGAACCTAAAAAGGTGAAAAAAAAAAAGAGAGAGAAAATTGGGTCAGAATGGAAGAAAGGAAGAAAAAAAGAATGTGGAGAAATAAGAGCAAATAAAAGGAAAATATTATTTTACAGATTGTTGACTGTGGAAGAAGGAAAAAATAGATCACAGAACTGGCAATATTTATGAGGGTCCAAGACCCTGGGCCAACTAACTAACTAACTAACTAAACTAACACAGCATTGTAAAGCAATTATAGTCCAATAAAGATGTTAAAAAAAAAAAGATGTAGGACAGAAGGAGAAGAGGGAAGAGTGAGGCTAAAAAGCTGTCAGCAAACATCAAAAGTGGGATCTGACTCTTTATTACACCTCCAAATCGATTTAGAGATTTTATAATTCACACCTATCAGGGTTTTTGTTAAACATCTAAAAACTAGTTTTTTATAGGAAAAGGCAAAGTACCTAAAAGAGGCAAGATTTCTTTTAAAAGAATAAACTCGGAGGACTTACATTAGCTGGTCTCAAGACCTAATATACAGTGATCAGGACAGTATGGTGTTGGTATAAGGCTAGAGATATAGATCAACGGAGCAAAATAGATTTTCTGGAAATAGACCCACATTTGTGTGATCAATTAATGTATGATCAAGATGCCAATGTAACATAATTAAGATAATACAGCTTTTTCAACAAATGGTGCTGGAACCACAGGGTACATGTATGGCAAAAAATGAGCTTGACCTTTACCTAACGTCATCCATAAGCATTTAACTGAACGTGAATCATAGGCCTCTTTGTAAGAGAGAATTTTTTTACATTTCCAAAAGAAAACTTTGGAGAAACCTTTGTGACATTGAGTTAGGTAACATTTCTTGTACAAGAATAAAAAATGTATGTGAACTATAAACAAAAACAATTAAGTAGAGTTCATCAAAATTCATGACCTTTGCTCTTTAAAAGATATATTTAAGAAATGAAAAGGCAAGCCATAGAAAATATTTCCAAAAGTATGTTCAAAGGCTTTTATTAAGAATATATAGTTGATAAATGCGGGGTTTAGGGGTGCTGACCATCTACATGGAATTTGTAGTTGGCCCTCTGTATCCGTGGTTTCTCTGAACTGGTGGTTCCTCCGTATATGTGGTTCCAGATTGGGCGATTCAGGCAACCGCCGATCCTGTGGTACTGTAGTGTTTACTATTGAAAAAAATCCATGTATCAGTGGACCTGTGCAATTCAAACCTGTGTTTTTCAAGGGTCAACTGTATAAATCTCACAAATTAGTAATAGAAAGACAGGTCAATTAAAACTGGACAAAGGGTTTGAAGAGACACTTCACAAAAGACATAAAATACCAATAAGCACATAAAAACATGCTTAATTACACTAGCCATCAGAGATTCAAAAATAAACTACAATGAGATACCACGATACACTCATAAGATTAACTAAACTTTAAAAAAACGGAAAATAACTAATTTTGGCAAGAATATGGACTAACCGGAACTCAAACAGTACTAGTAGAAATGCTAAGTCACAAGCACACTGGAAAACAGTATAGCAATATCTTTATAAGGTGGAACGTACATTTATGATACCAATCAACAACCCTACTCTTTGATATTTTCCACAAGATAAATGTGAAAGTATTTGTCCAGCTGAATATTTCTGTATATCTTCATTCACATCAGCACTATATCTAATAATAAAAAGACAAAAAAAACCTAAAAACAATCCAAATGTGCATTAAATAGTGAAAGGATAAAATTGTGGCATTACTCAGCAAGAAAAAAAACTATTCACAAAAGTACGACTAAATCTGAAAACATTATAATCTGTAAAAATAATCACACAAAAGACTACATCCTGTATGATCCATTCATATGAACTTCTAGAAAAAATTTTTTTTTAGAGACAGGAAAGTGGTAGTTGCCTGGGCTAGATACTGGAAGAGGAGATAGTCTGTAAGGGGCCTTGAGAAAACTGTTTAGGACAATAGAACAGTTCTTTATCTTTTTCTTTGTGGTGAGAGTTAAGCAGTGGTATACAACTACCAAAATGCCTCAAACTACATACTGTACTGAAATGGGTGAATACAATGTAAACAACTTAAAAAGTACAAGATAGAATTAGGTTTTAATTTTACCTTTGCCAGTTTTTACTTTTGTGGCTTTAAGCAGGTTATCCAACTTTCCTTTTTCTGTGTAAAATGGAGAAAATGGTACCTACTTTGCATGGTGGTGGTTGTGATTATTGTGATATGTACAGAGTACTCGGAACTATGCAGGTCGCATCGTTTATTATATACGAGAAAATGAGAGTGTTTACTTTTATTAGTAGCATAAAGACATCTTGACTCAGAGGAGAAACATTGAGTTGTTTTGCATATCAAATTATTTGTTCATAAAATCCAAAGAATTTTCATATTAACGAATTAAATATGAAGATTGTTTAAATGCTTTTTAAAGTGTAATTATTTTAAAAAGCTTAAATTCTACCGGGAGTTTATTTAAAACCAAATGCATTTGATGTGTACCTACAAATTCACAGAGTAATTAAACCCCAAGTTTTTGTTTGTTTGTTTTACAAAAATAAAACTGTGCCCTACACCAAAGAAAGGTTGACAAGACAAGAGGGCACAGAAATAGAGAGTTTGTTTAACATTGTTATTTATGGAAGCATAATTTTTAGACAGTGATATAGCGGGTTTTTTTTCCTTGGCTAGATGAGGATGGTAATGATTGTTAACTATTGGTTAGATTATTTTATCCAGGAATTTGTAACTCCATTTCCAGAGCAAAGTGCCTAAAGGTGTCACATTGAAAGAGTGTATCTTTGGCTAGGTGTATCTGAAGATAAACTATCAGGATGAAGACAGAATGATAGTGATAAAGTAAGTGAGGGAAGGGAAGAGAGAATGAAGAGATAAGGGATTATAAATGAAAATAAATCATAACATTATAAGGTGTCCTCAATTATTTGTTCTGTGATTGGTAGTACCTGTTTCAATGATTTAAAAGTAAGTCATATAGCGGCCTTAGTAATGTGTCTTGTCACAATTGATTATTTAAATGGGTCTTATTACTTGGTATGTGAGTCACATTCATAATATTGTCTGAGAGTTAAGGGGAAATCTCTAGAATATTTCATAGGATTACCCCCCTGATGGAAGTCTCCCTCTTTCTAGACAATAGGGCAAAAAGTTAATTTAATACTAACCTTATTATTCTAAATTCACCTCAGCCACACCTTGGATAGGAAATTTTGTTCAATGTTGAGCTCATTCATGGATGCTGTAGCAACCTGCTCAGTCCCATGGGAAACTTTTCTGCCCCAGGTACCTGCCTTCACTCTTCATTTCTTCTTTTTTATTCCACTTTCCCATTACTCTTTCTCTGGCTGCCCTAGTCACTTTGAGTTTCATTCTTAATTTTTAAATCAAAGCTGCTCTATTCTGTCTTTGAAACACCTTCACCTTTTTTCTTCTACGTCATACTGTAGAATGGAGAGAAAGCGTGGAGAGAAAGTATGGGTAAAGGGAACTTATTTTTCATAGACAATTTGTCCAAGTTGGTATTTGGCTAAATAAAAGACTACCTCATTTCAGAAATATATTTTCTACTTCCTAGGAAACAGAATTGCCTTGGGTCAGTGTTGTCTTGAACAGTATGTTTTTTTCCTCTTCATTTAGTCGCATGGTAATTTGGTGAAACTCAATATTCAATAAATAAATGCCAGTTAAAAAACAAAATGCTGTTTCTCCTAAAAGCAATGGGAAATTATAAAACTCACTGCTGATGAGAGTGAAATGAGATTTGTTCACTCATCTGTGGCTGTTAGACATAAGACCTGTGGTATAGATCACATTATTAATCTTGATTTATGGATACAAAATGTATGATTGTATTCTTTTTCCAGTTTCCCCACCAATATTAAGTTTCTTTTTTTTAATTTTTTGCAGCCTGATAAGTATGAATTGTAACTGGTTATTTTAATTTACATTCCCTTCGGTATCATATTGAAATATATTTTATTTTTCATTTGAATTTACTCTTCTACAAATTGCTTATTCATATATTCTGTCAACTTTCTCCTGCTTTGTTTGTCTTTATTTATGAAGCAATAAGAGTTATTCATTACAGATATTACAGATTTCAACTTTTTTGTGGTCAATTTTATTACAATTTTTGTAGAACGTCATTTACTGACCTTTATTATGTGATTTGTCTTCTGCCAAAGCGTTGTCCCATAAAACACAAAGAGCTGTACCTTCTGCAATTTCTGGGGCTATCGCTGCTTGAGATGTATTAAAAACTGGATCTGAGCTCAAATTAAGTACAGAGTGTAAGATCACCACATACATAAAGAGGTACAGAGAAGGAGCAAGCCAAATGTTTACGGTCGGCTGACAACGAAATCTGCGTCCTGAAGGGCAAATATAATACCTTTTAAAAATAAGTTACTGGGCTTCCCTGGTGGCGCAGTGGTTGGGAGTCTGCCTGCCGATGCAGGGGACACGGGTTCGTGCCCTGGTCCGGGAAGATCCCACATGCCGCGGAGCGGCTGGGCCCGTGAGCCATGGCCGCTGAGCCTGCGCATCCGGAGCCTGTGCTCTGTAACAGGAGAGGCCACAGCAGTGAGAGGCCCGCGTACCGCAGAGAAAAAAAAAATGTAAAAAATAAGTTACTGAAGTTAATGAATATACACACAAACATATACATGTATATATGAAATATTATGAAACATATATTTCATGTATATTGTATATATACACACGTATACATATGCACACGTGCATATAACACTTAAGGATCGTCATATATGGTACAAACTTGAACTTCCGGAATAAACAATACTCTGTAATTTCCAAATGTAGCACTTTAAAGTTTGAGCAGAAATATCTTTGCATAACAAGCAAAAAAATACCAAACGATAGGAAAGCTGTTAATATGTCCAGGAGGCTTACACCTATAAATGAAAAGACTCATATCTTACTAACTTAAATATTCACGTGGGGAAAGAGAAAGGGAATAAAAATGTTTTCTCATCTGTGTGGGTTTTTCCTTTTCATCAGGTAGTCATTTGGTGAAATGCAGTATTTGATAAATAACTCCCATTTTACAAACAAAATGCTATTTCTCATCAAAACACTGGGAAACTGTTGGATTCTATTTGAATCTATTTGAAATGAGGTAGACTCACTCGTAGGTGGCTGTTAGGTACAGATGTATAGAGGAGAGAAGGAAATCCTATATGTGTAAGGTCTCTACACTGGTGTGTCTAGAATTTTGTAGCAAATTAATAAGGTATTACTTAGTCAAAGGAATACAATGAAATTTAAGTCAAAAGCACCAGGAAAAGCCAGATGAATTCACACTCAAATTCCACCTCACTGAAAGTAGATGATTCCAGAAATGATAAACTAATCTAGATCATATAAACATTTTTTTCCAAATGAGTGGCCACTTACATTCTCTCCAGATGTGTATATAATTGAGACTTTTTCTTCAACATTGACAACACTTGGTGTGAGAAATTTTTGCTTTGTGCCAAATGGGAAAGTTTGAAATACATCAGTATAGTTAGGATTTGAAATTTCTGATTAATAATGGTAAGCCGCATTATCATATGGCTATTGGCAAATTGGATTCCTTTTCTTGGTGGAGAGAGTGTTTGTGTCAAGTATTTTATTTTAAAATCGGTCTTGACTTGTCTTTTCTCTTTTGAAATACAATTTATTCATATGTTTATTGTTTGTCTTTTTATTTCATGATGTATACAGAGTTTTGTAATGTTTACTTATTTAAATTTATCAGTATAGCTCTTTATGATTAGTGCTTTTTACGTCTCACTTAAGCAAATTTATACCCTGAAGTCACAAAGATCTTGTTCTTCTATATATTCTTTAAACGTTATTTCATTTTGTATTTCACATTTCATTTTTAATACATCTAGAATTGGTTTTGTGTTTAATATGAAACAGTGGTCCAAAATCAGTTTCTTTCCTTTCTAATTCTTTCATTTTTCTTTCTTCCTTTCCTATCCAGATACCCAAACCTCCTCATTTATTGACTTAGGAAGCTTTCCTCCACTCATATACAATGATGTATCTTAAATCATGAGGCCATAGGTTCATGTGCATCAGTCAAAGTCCAATCAGTAGGCCGATAACACACAGTCATTTGAACAGAGAAAGTTTAATATAAAAAATTCACAATAGGAGATTGAAATAATGGGGATTGGCAAGTAATATATAAAGAGAACTTTAAAGAATATGGAAATTCCCTATAGAAGGAGGAACTACTAGCGGTAGGGCTGAGATGGAGCATGCAATGAAGAGCCCCTGAGAAGAGCTCCGCACAAGGCTGTGATCCAGACTGAATTAGAGAGGGCATGACTGTGGAGAGAGGGTCACTGAAGTGACATGCTGGCACAACTTTGGAAATCTTCCCTCTAGATTGCACATACCTGTGGCCATACATTCTGATCTGTGGTGGCAGAGTATAGCCATGCTTATTACAAGTATCATGTCATCTGGCAACACCAAACAGTTTATATAACGTAACTTTGTCGTTTCTGCAACTCACAATGATGAGCTTAACACAGAGGGGTATCTATGATGCGCTGCCAAACCAACCTAAAATAATTATTTATTTAGGTCTATGAAGTTTTAAGTCATGCCAATGAATTTGTATCTAAAAACATATAAGTCTAAAGCAAATAGAGATGAGTGACATGATGGGAAAGAGCTGGTTCACAGGGGCAGTGGGATAAAATGCAGAGCAACAAGTGGATGCTGGCCTATTAATTAATTTTCTCTTTTGTTACACTTATTCTCTATGTCTTGTAACATATTCCTAGTCTGGGAAGCACTTTATAGATAATAGCACCCTAATGTGTATTATAGAACTACATTCATGTACCCCTAAAATGATGGTGTCTGGGGACAAGGGGTTAGTGGTGGATATGTGAGAAGTTGTCAGGTACCAGGTGTATTTCAAAATAGTAGGGACAGGAGTTGCTAGAGAAATAGATTATGCGATGTGAAAGCAAGAGGAAGCCAGTGTGATTCCAAGATTTTGGTCTGAGCAACTGGAAGAATATAGTTGCTGTTATGGAGAATAGAATTAACTGAGATGGTGAAGAAGGAACAGTGGGCATGGCGTAGGTGCAGAGAACACACGGTTCAGTTTTGCAGATATTAAGTTTGAGATGCTCATTAAACACTGTGATAGAGGCAATTGGCTGTATGAGACTGGAAACCAGGGGAAGGATATCAGCTGGAGAAATGAATTCGGGAGCCCTCAGTGAGTGGATGTAAAAATATGCAGTACCTGCTTTGCAGATAAATGTTTAGAACATTGTCTGAATTATTTTAGTGTTTGAGCTCATGTATTAAATAATTTCTATAAGGTTCTAGAATTTTTGTGAAATGATAGAACAAGGTTAACTTCTGTTATGGAGAGCGTTTTAGGAACACCTATGGACAACGGTAAGGCTAGACTTTAAAAGGATTGTGGATAAAGTATTACATATTCCTTGTGATATTACTGCAGTTGAAAAGAAATAAATGCTGTGCTGAAAGGTTATATAGATAATTTAACCATAGCTTTAACAATGGTGGACTAAAATGGAATGTTCAGTATAACATGGAAAAGATATTTTGCTTATGTATAATAATGGCATTGTTCTTAGAATGCTTTGACTATTAAGATTTTGTGATGAGGGGCAATCCAAAATTTTAGAAATTGATGAAGATAGTGTTACTTTCATGGAATTTAAAATTTTAATTGTGGTGTTCAATTAAATTGAATTAGCATAATTTATTTGGAAGCACTAGGCATTGGACAGAAAAATTGATATTTATCAACTTAAAATACTAAAAGTAGATGATTAGCTGGATAAACTGTTAAAGCATTTTTTATTGAAGTATAGTTACTTTACAATATTGTATTTCAAGTATACAGCAAAGTGATTCAGTTATACATATACACATAGATAGATAGATAGATAGATAGAATGATAGATAGTTTTCAGATTCTTTTCCATTATAGGTTATTACAAGATACTGAGTATAGTTAGTTCCCTGTGCTATACAGTAGACCCTTGATTTTTACCTGTTTTATATATAGTAGTATATATATGTTAATCCCAAATTTCTAACTTATCACCCCTGCCTCACTATCCCCTTTGGTAACCATAAGTTTGTTTTCTATGTCTGTGAGTCTGTTTTGCGAATAAGTTCATTTGTATCATTTTTTTAGATTCCACATATAAGTGATACCATATGATATTTGTCTTTCTCTGCCTGATTTACTTCACTTAATATGGTAATCTCTAGGTCCATCCATGTTGCTTCAAATGGCATTATTTCATTGCTTTTTATGGCTGAGTAATATCCCACTGTATACGTATACCACGTCATCTTTATTCATTCATTGGTCAGTGGACATTTAGGTTGCTATTGTAACTAGTGCTGCCGTGAAATTTAGGGTGCCTGTATCTTTTCTAATTAGAGTTTTCTCCAGATATCTGCCCAGGAATGGGATTGCAGGATCATGCGGTAACTCTATTTTTAGTTTTGTAAGGAACCTTCATACTGTTTTCCATAGTGGATGAACCAATTTACATTCCCACCAACATGTAGGAGGCTTCCCTTTTCTCCACACCCTCTCCACCGCTTATTACTTGTGGACTTTTCAATGATGGCCATTCTGACTGGTGTGAGGTGATAAAGCATTTTTTAAAATGTATTTTCTAATATATCACACATAGAAAACTTTGATAAGAATTTGATAATATGTGCCTATGAAATACTCTAAGAGGAAATTATAAATAAGAATGTCACTGAGCACAGCTGACGGAAGTGGAGCAGATTGATCTCTGCTAATGTATCATCTCCTATGTGGCTGGGGATCTAAGAGATTCTACATATCCCTTCTTTGTCTAAATAGTTTATAAAAGGTTGTTACAACTTTATTAGTCTCCTACTTTCCAGAGCTCATTTTTGAAGATGTGTATGGAAATCCACTTGTCATTTTCTATCATCAAGTAAGAAGCTATTTGTTTTGCCTGCCAAACGGTGTTTTTCCCCCTGCAGGTAATATCAGAAAAGAATAAAGCTGAGGTTTCATGTACTAATTGGGTTTGTGGAACTTGGAAAAAATTAACCCATTTCTTTGTAATAATTTTAAAGCACGATGAACACGGTTATACATGATCAAACAGGAGCTTCTCTTTGCCACTGGTGTCTATATTTGTTATCTTTCTATTTGAAATTCAGATCCTTATAAACACACACTTATTTACTCCTAAACATAGAGCAGTATGCTAAGTGTTCAGAAAAATAAATAAGTTGACTAAATGTCTCCTAATCTCAAAGGGTTTGTGTTTTTTATGAACCAATAGGAAGTAAATAAGAGAAGATGACTCTTGACAATAAGAAGATAACTGAGTATACAAGAGTGATTAGGCAATTAAAAAAGAAGCTGTTACTAAAATTCAAAAAAGATTTGTGTAACATTTGAAATTGCTCATGTAGAATGGATAATGACTTAATAGATAGGGTAAAAAGCACTAAGAATATTCCACTTGGGGGAAAAGCGTACATGAAAGGACATGCATTAAGTTGAATGTGGAGCAACCAGTAAGCCAATTTGTCTGAAATATAGTGTCATATTGGAGTGTGATAGTAAACAAGGGTAAATGTAGGACTTAGATTGTGATAGACCTTGATTGCCAGTTTGTTTGAGTCTTATTTTATATGTGTTGAGGAACCACTGAAGGTTTTTGGATCAAGGATGTAATGCCCATGGATCAGAGTTTTAGGAAGTTTAATCTAGTTCAAATTTATAGTTAGTGGGGTAACAGTTACAAATGAAGGACTTAGGCAGCAAGCCTAGTGGGGAAATCAACACCCAAGATGAATAGTAATGAAATTCCAGAGGGAGAGACAAAACCAAAAGACAAAATGAAAGCAGACTTAATATTAAGTTAGTGCTTGAATTTGGAAGTATATCAAAGATGAATCTTAGACTACGATCTGGGCTGTAGTATCAATCAAACCACAAGAAATAGGTACTCGTAAATTTTACAACATAACTTTGGTCATGCAAGCTTATTCTAGGCATACATGGGACTGTGGGGTAGCAAATAGTACTCTTCCTTATAATGTTGTCTATCTGGGTCTATGTGCTGCTTGTAAACTTCATGACAAACCAAAGCAATCATACCTCATCTTCTGGAATATAACTTAAAATGTCCTTGGTTTAACCGGGTTTAGATGAAACTAATGAAGGTTAATTCTCGGCGTCTCTCACTTAACCTCCCGTTAATGAGCCCTTCATTCCCTTTAGAATTTAGAAATTCATATCTATTTTTTACTTATAAAGATCCCCACAGAGTGTATCAGTTTCAGACTCCATAAAACCTGGATATATGAATGCAGCACAAGCAATAGGAATATATGCAGAAAATAAGAGCTTTATTTCATTTAAAATATCGGGGGACATAGAAAGTACTTGCACGATTAAGAACTCCTTCTGCATCCTGTCCAGTTCAGACAATGGAGAGAATGATTTAAGTGTGTACAGCAGAGGGGAACACTGCACAGAAACGCAGTAAAGGCCAGAGCACCTAATTTCTTCACTGCTGACCTTGTCTTAAATTCAGAACTGTCTAATATATAAGTGATTATTCGCTCAAGCATATTCTGATTTGAAAGAGGTGTCCCGGTAAAGGCACTGCATAGTCTGAAATGGAATCTCAGAAAATGTTTCATTTGCATTTGACCTAACTTTTTTCATTCAAATTTGAATTTTGAAACCTTAATTCTGGAATCTCTGGAGATTTGATTATTTAAGAAGAGTATGTGGAGAATACTAATTAAAGGGATATCTCTGATATTTCTAACACTGAGTCTCAGGAGGGAGTAGTATTCTCTTCTGTTAAAAAAAGAATCCTTCCCTCTCTGCTCATGAGCCCATACCCTTCCTTTTCCACAAAGATATTATCAATATTTGTGCTCTCTCCTATGTATTCAACTTTTTCCTCTCTGGTAACTTCTTAATAAAGTATTTAAGGATCCCAACATCTTCCTTGCGTATCAAAATTTAGCTTTGTTCTCTGTTTGTTCCATTGGCTACATCCTTACTTTTCATCCCTCCTACTCCACTAAATCCTTCCAAATTTTCATGTCAGGAAAATATAAAAGAACAAGTCAGGGGCTTCCCTGGTGATGAAGTGGTTGAGAATCCGCCTGCCAATGCAGGGGACACGGGTTCGATCCCTGGTCCGGGAAGATCCCACATGCGGCGGAGCAACCAAGCTCGTGCACCACAACTACTGAGCCTGTGCTGTAGAACCCGTGAGCCACAACTACTGAAACCCATGGTCCACAATGAGAGAAGCCACTGCAATGAGAAGCCCGCACACCGCAACGAAGAGTAGCCCCCTCTCGCCACAACTAGAGAAAGCCCGCGCGCAGCAATGAAGACCCAACACAGCCAAAAATAAATAAAGAAAATGAATTTTTTAAAAAAAGAAAAGAACAAGTCAGTAGTTGCCACCTAAGTTCCTGCATCTCCTGCTCTCGACTCCCATCAACTACTTTTGGGCTTAAGTCACTACCACTCCAGTGGGACCACACTGACCAGTGTTAACTGATGACCTCACTAACTCCAGTGGATTCTTTTTAAGGATCATTTTCTTTTCACATCTGCACCGTTTGACAATATTAGCCATGGGATTCTTTCTTAAATACTACTTATTCCTTTGGTTTTTATAGATTGATTACACCTGCTTCCCTTTCTATTTTTCCAACGCTTTCTTTACAGAATTTGTGTAGGTCATTCACCCCCTGCCTACTCTTAGAATTTGTGACCTTCAGAATTTCTTTTCGTTAATTTTTCCTCGTTCTCCATATATATATTCAAATTGGGTGATCATATGTAATACCATGGCATTTTGCTATAAAAATCTAGAGGGCTGTTCTTGCCACCATTTCCTTTGTATTGACCTCACATGAGATTGGCTTACCTACCCTTCGTTCCACAGATAGTTGATCACTGAGTCTCATTGTTTTTGTTTCCAAAATACTTTACCTGTGGTTTTCCTCTCCTTTCCTACACCATACCCTCATTTCCTCTGCTGTTAAATAGCTTTCTGTAAGATATCCTTGCCTTTAGTCATTTATCCTTTTTTATTATTTTTTAAATTAATTTATTTTTGGTTGCCTTGGGTCTTTGTTGCTCATTGCGGTGGCATCTCTTGTTGCGGAGTACGGGCTCTAGGTGCACAGGCTCAGTAGCTGTGGCTCACAGGTTCTAGAGCACAGGCTCAGTGGTTGTGGCACGTGGGCTTAGTTGCTCCGTGGCATGTGGGATGTGGGATCTTCCCGGACCAGGGCTCGAGCCCGTGTTGCCTGCATTGGCAGGCGGATTCTTAATCTCTGTGCCACAAGGGAAGTCCCATTTATCCTTTTAATCTGCCATCTATGTTATAGCAATCTTTGAAAAACATCATACAGCCACCTTACCCCAGTGCTTAAAAAGCTTTTAAATGTGTCCTCATCAGTTCAGAACATACTTCAGTACATTCCAGAATTTAATAGCCTTCACAATTTGGTCCTAACGTAGAATTCTAGACTATATTTATGTGTTTGTGTACACATAAGTATAATACCCTCAACACACAAGACAATTAATGCAATTTTGTTGGTGTTAAGAACCCTGTTAGGACAGATTCACAACCATAGACGTTTACAGTCATAGAACATTAGACCAAATATAATTGAGACAAAAAGAGTTAGACTCAGAGATGTAACTTGAGTTGTATAGTGCATGAAATTTGTTGTGGACAGAATAGGAAACCAAAACCTTAGTCCTCCAAGTCTGTGGAGCTATGGCATTGTATAGGTAAAAATATTCTAGGCAACAGAAACACAGACTGATTATATTGATCCACTTGTTGCTGCTTGGTGACCGTCAACTCTTTGTTTTGTACATCTGACTTCCATCTAGATCCCATCTGGGAGTATCTAATATCTGTAGTTAAAAATCTTCATGGAAGCAGATTAATTTTCTTGTTTTTGACTTTTAATGGAAAATGAGGTGTTTATATGATTACAATTTCATACTGAGGAACTGGACATTGACCGATATTATATTTTAAGTAAGGACTAATAAATAATACAGTGATTCATGATAATCATAAAATGTTTTAGTGTTAGAGCAGAATTAGAGTGAGGAATAAAAGAACTATTGGTTCTTTATTCCCACCATTCTCTTCCAGCAAAGGATGTTATTTCTTCAAGGTGGAATCAACATAAATGTTCACGTTTTCAAAACGTATTTTTTTCTGTTCCCTTGTTTATTAACTGTGGATTGTTTGGTTGTGTTAACATGGAAAGCCAAAACTTGAGTTAAGTCTTCTGGACATAATAAACATTAGATGCATGGCTTCATCACCCTTTGGTTGTAAAGATAGGAGGAAGCACAGCTTCAAGATTTTCTTATAACTTTGTGAATGCTTCCTTACTTGAATCAGGTTTGGAAGGGCCATCTCCTTATTTGCTTGGCATGGTGAATGGCATATGGCCAAGACAATTTCCTAGTCTTATGCGAAACAATGTAATCCAAGTTACTCATGGTTAATAGGTTGAGGGGGAGGTATGTCCTGTTACCAGAGATAAACTACTTGTTTAAAGGAATTTTAAAAAATAGTTCTAGTGAACCACTTTGTATCTTTCCAAGCATTTCACAAAAATAACTTTTTCCCTCCTAGTTGCGTATTGTGGAATTGATAGATAACAGAATCACTGTGCTTTGGATACTGGAATGTACCATGAAATTTGCTTAACAAAGCTTTTGGTGTTAAGGGGTTAATTCTTTTGAATCAGTTAATAACTGATGGGCATAGGCCTCAAAGTGCTATTTTCTTTGCGTGGATTATGCATTTTGGAACTCATTGCTCTTCAATTTAGCTTTCTAAATTAACTCATATCATAGCCATTATTGCAGGAGTTGACCACCTGCCACCCCCATATGTTGCCTTTAATTATAAATATTTCCATTTGAAAGTCACAGAACTTTACCCAATCCTCTACTCTATCTAAGTTCAAACCAGAAGGACCAAAATTTCATGAAACATTTTTGAATAATCTTATTATGAGTGTCTTCATATCAGAAAAAAGAGAAGAATGATGACCTGTGAAAAAGGTAATGTCAGAAACATAACAGATGGCTCATAGTAAGATATTTGTTAACCTAGTCACACAAAGCTTCAAAAGTCTTTGACAATTCATTACAATAGCTCTTATATAGAATTTCTTTTTTCTTTGCTTGGCTTTGGGATAATTATTTTTCTCCTTCCTTGCCCCTTCTTTCTCTCCCTCCCTCCCTCCCTTCCTTCTGGCTTTACGTGTTATATCAGGCAACAAACATCATTAAATAAAAGTTAGCTTTAGACAAAAGTTCTAAGCAAAATTTGTTGTTAACACTTGGCTTTTAGGTTTCCTGTCAGCAGCTATCATTTTCCTTCTGGTTTGTTTTCCAGAAAGCATTTATTAAGCTGTTTTTATGTTCCAGATACTTTATAGTTGCTGAGGATACAAACAATATTAAAACATGTTTTTTTCATTCAGTGACCTCTCAGGGTAGGGCTGGGACAGACATATCAACATATGTGTCCAGTAGGGGTACAAATAAGGTATATGGTTATCACTAGCACGAAACACTTACCTGGCTGGAAATATCAGAAAATTTGGCATTAAAAAGGTATGGGCAACAACTTGAAAAATGCTTAGGAATTAACTAGGAAGAGCCATGCTGGTGGAGATGGGAGTGCAGGAAGAAATGTGAATTTTCTAATGCTGACACTTATTCCCTGGGTAACTCACCTCTGCCTCATTTTGTAGGAAACCTTTGTTGTCTATTTCAATCTAAATTTTAACTGAGAAGTCTTTCTTAATCTGTCTCAAGTGCTTTTGTTTTTTACAATGTCTTTCTTGGAAAACTAAAAGTCTTATAAAAGAAAAACAGTTTCAAGAGTTATAGAAAATATTTTAAAAAAAACTTCTTAAAAGTCTAAGCATTTAACTTATGCTATTTAACTTAAACTTTTCTATAGTATCATCAGGGATATATGAGTAAGCTGAGAGGTATATCAAGTAACTCATACAGGAAGTAGATTATGGCAGAGTTTGAAATTAAGTCTCTATACTCTGTTTTCCTAAAATGGAAATGATCATAGAGCACTACATTTGGCCCTTTGATTTTCTTGTTCTTTCTTCTAAAATTCTTTTTAAAATTCATCTGAACCTCCTAATTCCCATTTTTGTGTCTTCTGTTCTCCCACAATTGTCACACAAATTGCTCTCGGTATTTCAAACCTCAGATCAAATGCACTTTCTCTATGAAATATTTTCTGATTACTCATTACAAAGTATTATTTCCTTTTTCTGAGTTTCTAAATGATTTGACTCTTTTTGCCTGGGAACAGTGATCGGGGCCCTGATTAAATAAATACTTCTGTGAATTCTAATCCCACATATTGAAAATTTTAAAAAATTAAATTTCTACCTAACTTCCATCAGTGTCTTCTGTGCATACAGGCATTCCCTCTTTCACGGAATTAGAGAGGTCCAACATATAAAGATTGACTTGTATCACCATGAAGCTGGATGGACCTGCCTCCTTTAAGACAAACCTGTGTAAAGATACCACTTTCCAACAAGTCTCCATTGAGATTATCCAGTTCTCTTAGGAACGACCTTGGTTGCCATTTCTACTACTAAATTAGTCTCCTCTGCTTCCTCTTATTCCATCTTGAAAATAAGATCTTTGACCGACTCTGAACTTTAGCAACAATGCCCTACTCGTGCTAATAAGTATATCCTGCTGTAGCTGAACTTTTACTTGACTGAATATGTCTCTGTATTCCAGTTCCATCTGGAGTTGAGATTTGCAAAATTTCCATTGCTGATCTCATCTAAATACCTTCTTGACTAAGCCATCCTTGGCTACTTGCCTTGTGTCAGTGTCATCTTGGTTAAACGTTATATCAACCACAGTTCAGAGGCAGGAAATAGAAACCTCCTGATTTTAAGCAGAAATGGATGTGGGAGTCTGCCACTGAAATTACTGTTGTAGCTGTAATCTAGGATCTGCCACTACACTTAACACACCCTTGATATATGGACTAGACACTGGTCCCAATATCAAAATTTTTATGGTGGCATGTTGGTTTGTAATTCTCAAAGGAATGCAGCATTGTTTTTGCTTTATTATTTTGCTAGGGAAAGAAAATTTCAGAGACTTCTACTTGGACCTTTCTACCAAATAACCCATGGACCAGGGAGCCATTAATAGTGATATTTTAGTTGTTGAAATATGTATTTTATGTGTAAATGAAGAATAAGTTTGCGGATCCATTGAAACAACTGTGAGGTTTTTTGCTTATTAGCCTTGCAATAAACCACATCTGAGACACAAGATATATTAAGGGAAATCACATGTAAATTACATCCTTTTAGACCCACTAAAAGCTGAAGACACCTTTTACTTTTATATTTCGTTTGTTGTTCAGTAACTTTTTAAAAACTGAGACATAATTGACATATAGCATTATATTATTTTCAGGTATATAACATAACAAAATGATAACCACAGTAAGTCTAGTTAACATTCATCACCACACATAGTTACAATTTTTTTCTCACAAGAATTTTTAGGATGTACTCTCTTAGCAACTTTCAAATACATAATACAGTATTATTAACTATAGTCACCATGTTATACATTACATTGCAGGACTTTTTTATTTTATAACTGGAAATTTGTACCTCTTGACCCCCTTAACCCATTTCACTCATCCCCAACCCCCTGCCTCTGGCAACCATCAATCTTTACTTTGTTTCTGTAAGTTCATTTTGTTGTTGTTTTTGGTTTTATAAGATTCCACATATAAGTGAGATTGTATGGTCTTTGCCTTTCCCTGTGTGACTTACTTTACTTAGCAATATATCCTCAAGGTCCATCCATATTGTGGCAAATGACAGAATTGCTTCCTTTTCCTAGTGGAGCTATATATATATATATATATATATATATATATATATATATATATATAAAATCTCTCTCTCTCTCACACAACTTCTTTATTCATTCATCTGTCAATGGATACTTAAGTTGTTTCCATCTCTTGGCTATTGTAAATAATGTTTGCTCTGAACAAAGCGGTGAAATTATCTCTATGACATAGTGTTTTGTTGTTTCTGTTCCTTCAGATACAATCCCAGAAGTGTAATTGTTGGATCATATGGTAGTTCTATTTAAAAATTTTTGAGGAACCTCTGTAATTGGTTGTACCAATCTCAATCCCCCTCAACAGCACACGAAGATTCCCTTTTTCTCTACAGTCTCACCAGTATTTGTTAACTCTTATCTTTTTGGTAAGAGTCATTCTAACAGGTGTAGTATCTCTGTGATTTTGATTTCCATTTCCCTGATGAGTAATGATGTACCTGTTGGCCATTTGTATATCTTCTTTGGAAAAAATGTCTACTCAGGTCCTTCTCCCATTTTTTAATTGGATCATTTGTTTCTATTACTATCGAGTTGTATGCATACTTTATATATTTTGGATGTTAAGCCCTTGTCAGATATTTGGTTTGCAAATATTTTTCCCATTCCATAAGTTGTCTTTTCATTTTGCTGATTGTTTCTTTTGTTATATAGAAGCTTTTTAGTTCAATGTACTTCCACTTGTTTTTTTTATTTTACTACTTGTGCATTAGGTGTCATATCCAAAGAAACCACTGTCAAGACTCATGTCAAAGAGCGTTTTTCCTATGTTTTCCTCTAGGAGTTTTATGGTTTCCAGTCTTACATTTAACTCTGATCCATTTTGTGTTAATTTTTATGTGTGGTGTAAGATAGGAGTCTAGTTTCATTCTTTTGCATGTGAATATCCAGTTTTCCCAGCACCACTTATTGAAGACACTCTTTTATCTTTATTGAATATTCTTGGTTCCCTTGTCAAATACTTCTTGACTATATATGCATGAGTTTATTTCTAAGCTCTCAATTCTGTTCCACTGCTCTATGTGTCTGTTTTTATTCCTGTACTATAATGTAGTTTTATAATATATTTTGAAATCAGGATGTGTGATGCCTCCCACTTTGTTTTTCTTTCTTGTTTTGGCTGTTTGAGGTTTTTTGTGGTTGAATATAAGTTTTAGGATTTTTTTCTACTTCTATAGAAAATGGCATTGGAATTTTGTTAGGAATTACATTGAATATATAGATGATTTTGAGTAGTATGGATATTTTAACAATATTAATTCTTTCAATCCATGAATATGAGATCATTTTCCATTTATTTGTACATTCTTCTATTTATTTTATCAATGTCAATGTCTTGTGGTTTTTAGTATAGAGAACTTTTACCCCCATGGTTAAATTTATTTCTAGGTATTTTATTATTTTTGATGTTGTTGTAAATGGGATCATGTTCTTTATTTCTTGTTCAGATAATTCCTTGTTACTGTATAGAAGCACTACTGATTTTTGTATATTTATTTTGAATCCTGAAACTTTATTTAATTTGTTAATTAAATCTGGGAGTATTTTGGTGAAGTCTTTAGGAATTTCTATATATAAAAAAATGTTATCTGCAAATAGAGACAATTTTACTTCTTTCTTTCCAGTTCTGTTGTCTTTTATTTCTTTTCTTGCCTAATTGCTTTGTCTAGGAATTCCAGTACTATGTTGAATAAGAGTGGTGAAAGTAAGCACCTTTGTCTTGTTCCTGATCTTAGAGGAAAATCTTTCAGTCTTTCACCATTTAATATGATGTTAGTTGTGGGTTTATTTTATATGTTCTTTATTATGTTGCGGTACATTTCTTCTATACTTAATTTAATAGTCTTTATCATGAATGGAGATTGAATTTTGTCAAATGCTTTTCCTGTGTCAGTTGAGATGATCTATTTTTTTTCCTTTTGTTCTATTAATGTGATGTCACTTTTTTTTTTTTTTTTTGTGGTACGCAGGCCTCTCACTGCTGTGGCCTCTCCCATTGTGGAGTACAGGCTCTGGACGTGCAGGCTCAGTGGCCACAGCTCACGGGCCCAGCTGCTATGCGGCATGTGGGATCTTCCCGGACTGGGGCACGAACCCGTATCCCCTGCATTGGCAGGTGGACTCTCAACCACTGCGCCACCAGGGAAGCCCATGTCACATTTTTTGGTTTGTGTATGCTGGAATATGCTTGCTTCCCAGGGATAAATCCCAGTTGGTAATTGTGAATGATTCTTCTAATGTGCTACTGAATTCAATTTGTTCTTATTTTATTGGGAATTTTTGCATCCATATTCATCAGGGATATTAGCTTATAGTGTTATTGTAGTGTCCTTTTCTGGCATCGGAATAATGGTGGCTTTGTAAAATGAGTTTCGGAATAATGATGGCCTTGTAAAATGAGTTCAGGAGTGTTTCCTCCTCTTCTGTTTTTTGGAAGAGTTTGAGAAATATTGGTGTTAAATCTTCTTTAAATGTTTGGTAAAATTCACCAGTGAAGCCATCTGGTTCTGGGCTTTCCTTTGAGCAAGAATTTTGATTCCTGATTCACTCTCCTTACTAGTAATTGGCCTGTTCAGATTTTCTATTTGTTCCTGATTCAGTCTTGGTACATTGTATTTTTCAAAGAATTTTTCCATTTGTTCTAGGTTTTCCAGTTTGTTGCCATATAGTTGTTCATAGTAGCCTCTTATGAGTCTTTGTATTTCTGTGATACCGGTATAGTGTTTCCTTTTTCATCTATAATTTTGTTGATTTTGATCCTAAATTCTTGGTCACTGATACTTTCTTCTCTTGGTCAAGTCTGCTTTGAAGCTCTCTATTGAGTTCTTCAATTCAGTTATTGTATTTTTCAGCTCTAGAATCTCTGTTTTTGTTTTTTTGTTTGTTTTTGTATGTTTATTGTTTTTTTGGATGGTTTCTTTTTCTTTGTTGAACTTCTTGTTTTGTTCATGCATTGTCCTTCTAATTTTGTTTAGTTGTTTGTCCGGTGTTCTTATAGTCCACTAAACTTTTTTTTTTTTTTTTTTTTTTTTGCAGTATGCGGGCCTCTCACTGTTGTGGCCTCTCCCATTGCAGAGCACAGGCTCTGGACACGCAGGCTCAGCAGCCATGACTCACGGGCCCAGCCGCTCCATGCCATGTGGGATCTTCCTGGACCAGGGCACGAACCCGTGTTCCCTGCATTGGCAGGTGGACTCTCAACCACTGCGCCATCAGGGAAGCCCCCCACTAAACATTTTAAAGAGGATTGTTCTGTGTTCTTTGTCTGACAGTTCATAGATCTCCATTTCTTTAGGGTCAGTTATTATTGGAACTTTATTAGTTTCCTTTGGTGATGTCATGTTTATCTGATTTTTTATGGTCCTTGATTCCTTATGTTGGTATCTGCATATCTGAGTAAACAGTCTACTCTTCCAGACTTTACAGGTTCACTTTGGCAGAGACAGTTCTCATTAGTCATCTCAGTTTGGGCTTCTGGACATGTCCATTGGTAGATGGATAGTGTGGCTTACCTGGCTCTCTCTGCAAGCAAGTGAGGCTGTAGGAAGGGCTCCAAGGTTGCCTGGGTTCTCTGGTCAGCCTTACTAGATGAGTGGGATTGGGTACTATACTTGGTAATAGGTGGGGCTGTGAATTAATTGCTCTGTGCTGGTGGGACAATGGAACAAGTTCCAGGGCCTACACAGTTCATTGTTTGCAGATTTGAATCAGGCAAGACTATGCACTGAATTCCCTGGCCAGATAGGGCCACTGGTTTTGCTCTTCAGGTGGAGAAATTCACAGGCTGTGGCCTCTATTCAAGACCCACTGTAAGCAGGGCTGTTGGATGGGTTATGAAGCTTCCTGCATGCTCTGTTACATTCCATGGTTGGAGGGAGGAAGGCTGTATTCAGCAATGGGTAGGGTTACAAATTAGTCCCTGCCTGGGTGGAGCAAGAGAATTGACTCCAAGGTCAAAGAGACTCTTTGTGGTCTTGACTCTGAGCTGACCCATGTCACAAGTTTCCTGGACTAAAGTGCCACTGACTTTACTCTGTGGATGATCAGCTCTGCCTGCTGTAACCTCTGCTCACGCATTTCTGGACTATGAAGCTTCTAGGTATTCTGACCAGCCTTTCTGTTCAGGTAGGGCTGGTAGCTACACTCAGCACTGGGCAGACTATGACTCAGCTCCCCTAACTGGGTGGGAACAGACCAGGCTCCAGTGCTGGAAAGGCTCCTCATCTGGGGACCCAAGTCAGGCAAACCTGCACCCCGCCAACTTCTCTGGTTAGATGGTGCACCGTCTTGGCTCTGCAGAAGAGCAAAGCTGCTGGTTGGACTACTACTTGGGCACTGCAGGTAGAAACTTGTTCTGCCAAAATCCAAGTGCTGGTGTTGCAGGACCTTCCCCATTCTCCATCATAATCAGATTCCCTTTGCTCAAGCCCTGCAGATTCCTCTGCAATCCATGTGAGGGTGAGACCACAGTGGGGATTCCCAACAAGTGACCCACAACACCGGGTGAGCTGGATGTCCACTCTGGGCTCTCTTTTCCCACTGGAAGAACTGTAGGCTCAGGGGACACCATTCAGCATGGTGCTACGCTGGAACTGGGGTAGGGGCAACCTGGTCAGCCTATAGCTGCTCCTCTTACCCTTCTAATGTCAACTGTTTTGGTCACTGTGGTACAGGGGTGTGCTTTAGCCTCACCCCCATATTCTAGGGTTTTCTCAGTGGTGTCTTGTGCATGAATAGTTGTTAATTATTGTTATTTTGAAAGGAAGTCAGGAACCATCTATGTCACCATCTTGGTGACATCACTCTGTTTCTTTTCCTTGCTCTAGCAGTAAAACCTTGTCACGTTGGTTAAGTCCTTGGCATTTCTCCTCTTTAAATGTCTTATATATAAGGTAAGGTGAATGATCCGGATGACCTCTGAAGTTCCTTCTAACTTTAACCTGATGCCTTTTGTGTTTCGTTTTACTTCTCAGTGCATCCTCAAGTAGAGTTAACATACCTTGTCAACTATTCCCTGCACCGGTCTGTATATTCCCCACTATAGTATAGGCTCCATGAGGATAGAGGAGATAAACATTTTGTTTATTGATAAATCTCCAGAATGCTTTTAAATATATATTCTGTAAGTGCTCATGCTTAATTATTCATTTATACTTTTATGCTATATTTTCATTCATTCATCCATTCATTAATTCATCATATGTCAGTTTACTTAGCAAATACTTAATGATGACCTCATCACCTGCTTCTTTTTGATTCTCTAAATCCTATCTGCCTTCAAAGTCAACTGAGCTTCAGCTTTTCTATTAAACTCTGCTGAACATTCCAGCTACAACGAATCTCTCTTATTTGAACTCCTTCCACATACACAGTAGTTTTTTGGTTGTTTTTTTTTTTTTGTGGTACGCTGGCCTCTCACTGTTGTGGCCTCTCCTGTTACGGAGCACAGGCTCCAGACGCGCACGCTCGGCGGCCATGGCTCACGGGCCCAGCCGTTCCGCGGCGTGTGGGATCTTCCTGGCCCGGGGCACGAAGCCGTGCCCCCTGCATCAGCAGACGGACTCTCAACCACTGCGCCACCAGGGAAGCCCCCACAGTAGTTTTTATCATGGATTTATGAATATAATCTTTAGGGATTTATTAATATTCTGCTTATTTATACTATGCTATGTATGCTACTTCTTAATATATTGTCCTTTAATATTTCTGATTTTAGAATCAGAATGTGTGGACTTTTCAAAGTCAGGGATATTATAACATGTTTTCTAAAATTTACCCATGGCATGTAATACCTTCTAGACATAGAATCTGAAAACTGTAATTTAACACATTCTCTTTCTCTCTCCCACTCTTTCTCTCTCTCTTTCTCCCTATAACACATGGGCAAGCACGTACATATACACATACAATCTTGAATAGCACTTCAGTATCCTTGATTTATTCTGGTAGAAATTGACACAGAAAAGAGGAGCAAGTGATATATGCTCCAGGAAATGGCCATAAGTTTTATCTAACTTATGGGAATAATGGTTAATTTATAATTACCTAGAGTATAAGTGTATCATCCCATTTCTTGGTTTTGCCCATGATATGGAAATGTTCTTTCCTTCCTTGTCTTTGCCACAATTTCTCCTTTTGTGGTGAGAGAAGCTGAGTAGTCTGAAGTTATGCTGGTGCACAAAGTATTTTAAAATAGGCTTCATCTATGAGCGATCATCTATGGAGGACTAACATTTAAGGAAATTGCTGTGTCCTTTTTTGAGATTACAGCTTCTATACAAGTGACAAATATATTTAGACAGAGCATAAAGCGTTCTCTGTACAGTTTTTATATAGTTAGCATTCATATCTTTTAGGATAAAATGCCCAATGGGGAAATGTTGAAGAATACTAGTAACTACTAATAAATAACTAAAATAGATGTTATCCCATAAGGGATACAGCAGGCTATACTTCTGGGGAATATATTTGGATGAATGTTTTATGATTCCTTTCTGAGAAAATATTGTTAATAGTTTTTCTGATTGCACATTTCCCTTATTCACTCCAAAAATTCAGAGCAAGATGAGAGAGGAAAGACAGAGAGAGAGAGGGAGAGAGATTTCTAGCAGTTTATCTTGTGTCTACTCCTTCTAGATGAATACTGTGTATGGTAAATCTCAAAAGAAAAATAAATTTATGGTAATGTATCAATAATTCCCTATTTTATATATTTCTTGTGGCCAAAGCCCTATTGATCCAATAAACTTTTGATTAAAAGAACATTATATAAATAATTCCTAATTAAGAGGATGACAAATATAGAATTATATAAAATATAGGGCCAAACTACATCTCTCTGTTATTCTTACTAGAGAAAGAATATAAGAAGATCTCACTGAATTTGGGCTCTCTCCATATTAGAAAAAATGAGCAACATTTGAGACAAGAATAAATAAAAATGGGGACTCTCTCTGCTAGGAGAAAGTTACTCATTTAAAGATCTGCTATATGGCTTTTGTTAAAAATTTAGACCAGTGCCCAAACTAAAAATAATGGTGATTGCCTTTAGCATAACACAGGAGATTTCTGAATATTGAGGTTGGAGCCTGAGAAAAGATGAATGTTCAGTGCTAAATAGAGACTTAGAAATCATCTTATGACTCATTTTACAGGTGACGATTCTGAAGCCCAGAGAGGTACAATGACATGACAGCCTTACACAAGGACCTAGAAATCCACAAGCCAGGTTTCTTCATTCGGAGGTATTCAGTGTCCTTTTCTTTTGATATTTAAATTGATAAGTTGAAGTACAGTAGATATTTCAAAGTATAGTTTTTTTATTTATTTATAATTGCATTATTTTAAAATTCTCCTTTTCTAAAACAATTGGAAAATAAATACTAAAGTTAGCGCGCCCTTTCAAAGTTCACCAAAAAATAAGCTCCTGACGTAGCTCTTGTTTGCTTTGTTTTTTTATTGGTGATGGTGTTGCAGTAAAGTATACGTAACAAACATTTCCCATTTTAGCCATTTTTAGGTATACACTTCGGAAGTATTAAATACATTCCCATTGTTGTGCAACCATCACCATAACCTCTAGAATTTTTCATCCTCCTCAACTAAAACTTTGTACTTCTGTCACCAGCTTCCCATTTGACCCGCTCCCACCTCCTACAACCACAATTCTTTCTCTCTCGATGAATTTGGCTAATCTGGCTACTTCATATAAGTGGAATCATCTAGCATTTGTTGTTTAGTCACTGGCTTATTTCATTTATCATAATGTCCTCAAGATTCATCTATGTTGTTACCCATATTTGGTTTTAATAACACTTCTATTTTCTTCTTTTCCCATCTCTACTGAGGTATAACTGACAAATAAAAATTGTATGTATTTAAGGCATGCAACTTGATGTTCTGACATACATATATTGTGAAATAATCACCGCACTTAAGGTAATTAACATATCAATCATCTCACATAGCTATCATTTTCCTCTTGTGTGTGGGTTTTGTTTTTTTTTTGCTGTACGCGGGCCTCTCACTGTTGTGGCCTCTCCCACTGCGGAGCACAGGCTCCAGACGCACAGGCTCAGCGGCCATGGCTCACGGGCCCAGCCGCTCCGCGGCATGTGGGATCTTCCCAGACCGGGACACGAACCCGTGTCCCCTGCATCGGCGGGTGGACTCTCAACCACTGCGCCACCAGGGAAGCCCTGTGGGGTTTTTTTTGTTTGTTGTTTGGTGTGTGGTAAGAACATTTAAGATCTAATCTCTTAGCAAATTTTGAGTATATGGTACAGTATTTTTAACTATATTCACACTGCTGTACATTAGATCTCCAAAATTTATTCATCTTGCATAACTGAAACTTTGTGTCCCTTGACAAAATCTCCTCATTGCCTCCTTCCCCCAGCTCCCTGGAAACCACTCTTTTACTCTCTGCTTCCATGAGTTTCTTTTATTTATTTTTTAAAAAAATTTTATTGGAGTATATAGTTGATTTACAATGTTGTGTTAGTTTCAGGGGTACAGTAAAGTGAATCAGTTATGCATACACATAAATCCACTCTTTTTAGATTCTGTTCTCATATAGGTCATTACAGATTATTGAGTAGAGTTCCCTGTGCTATACAGTAGGTCCTTATTAGTTATCTGTTTTATACATAGTAGTGTGTATATGTCAGTCTCAGTCTCCCAATTTATCCCTCACCCCCTTACTCCTTGGCAACCATAAGTTTGTTTTCTACGTCTGTGACTCTATTTCTGTTTTGTAGAGAAGTTCACTTGTACCCTTTTTATAGATTCCACATATAAGTGATATTATATGATATTTGTCTTTCTCTGAATTACTTCACTCAGTCTGACAATTTCTAGGTCCAGCCATATTGCTGCAGATGGCATCATTTCATTCTTTTTTATGGCTGAGTAATATTCCATCGTATATTTGAATCACATCTTCTTTATCCATTCCTCTGTTAATCGACATTTAAGTTGCTTCCACGTCTTGGCTATTGTAAATAGTGCTGCTGTGAACGTTGGGGTGCATGTACCTTTTCGAATTACGGTTTTCCCTGGATATATGCCCAGGAGTGGGATTGCTGGATCATATGGCAACTCTATTTGTAGTTTTTTTTTAAGGAACCTCCATACTGTTCTCCATAGTGGCTCTATCAATTTACATTCCCACCAACAGTTCAGGAGGGTTCCCTTCTCTCCACACCCTCTCCAGCATTATTGTTTGTAGATTTTGTAATGGTGGCCATTCTGACTGTTGTGAGGTGATACCTCATTGTAGTTTTGATTTACATTTCTCTAATAATTAGTGATTCAACGTATAAGTGAGATCATGCAGGATATGTCTTTCTGTATCTGACATTTCACTTAGCATAATGTCCTACAGGTTTATTTATGTTGTTGCAAATGGTAGAATTTCCTCCTTTTTCAAAGCTGAATTATATGCGTGTGTGTGTGTGTGTGTGTATGTGTGTGTGTACCACATTTTCTTTATTCATTTGTCTACTGATAGACTTTTAGTAGACTTTTAGGTTGTTTCCATATCTTAGTTATTGAGAATAGTGCTACAGTGAATATGGGTGCATAGATATTTCTTTGAGTTCCTGATTTCATTTACTTTGGATATATACCCAGAAGTGGGATTGCCAGATCATATAAAAGTTCTAATATCATTTTTTTGAGGAAACTCCATACTCTTCCATAATGGCTCTACCTAGTTACATTCCTACCAACAGTGTCAAGAGTTTCCTTTTCTTTTCATCCTTGCCAGCTTTTGTTATCTTTTGTCTTCTTGATAATAGTCATTCTGACAGATATGAAGTGCTTGCTAATTGTAATTTGCATTTTCCTGATGATTGGTTATGTTGATATATACCTGTTCACCATTTGTACATCTTCTTTTGAGAAATGTTTATTCAGGTTACTTAACCATTTTTTTCTATTGAGTTGTATGAGTTTCTGATATATTTTGTATATTAACACTATCAGATATATGGTTTGCAAATATTTTCTCCCATTCCATAGATTGTCTTTTCATTCTGTTGATTATTTCCTTTGCTCTTTCCGCAGAAGATTTTTAGTTTGATGCAAGCCCACTTGTCTGTTTTATTTTTCTTTTCTTGACTGTGCCTTTGGTGTCATATCAAAAAAAAAATCATTGCCTAGACTACATCAAGAAGCCTTTTCCCTATGTTGTTTCCTAGTAATTTTAAGGTTTCAGATCTTACATTTAAGTTTTTAATCTACTTTGTGTTGAGTTTCGTATATAGTGTGAGATGAGTCCAATTTCATTCTTCTGCATTTGAATATCCAGTTTTCCCAACACCATTTATTGAAGAGAGTCTGTTCTTTTCCTTTTTTTTCATAAAGAGGCTGAGATATTACACTGCTTGGACTATAATAAGCTACTTTGTTAAAGTTACAGGCATGATTGTAGAAAACACGAGAATCCTGGGTGAGAGAGAAAGGAACTTCTTACCCATGGCACGGGAAGCAGCATGAGCATCCTGTTTGCATCAGCCTTGCCCTTCAAGTCCCACAAATCAAATGGGAAGGTGCCAGATATATTGCACTCACAGTGCTTACACATCACAGCTGAGGATTCCTGAATTTAGGGGATTCAAACTTTTATTTTTTTCTTGATATGCTGCAAGCAAACCTGCTCACTGTCCCAGAAAGAGATATTCTTTGTTAAAGTGGACTGTAAGTAGGTCCCTCCTTTGTTTCTGAGAGAGCTCCAGCTTCCAAGGCTGTTTTTCTACAACATACAGTGGTTAAAAAAAAAAAAAGGCAGTCAGTGCTTCACTCACAAGATATGCAGTAATGCAATAGATGTGGAAACTGTGATGCAACCACCTTCTATTTTTTTTTCACTTACTAGTAGAATCATGAATTCATTCATTCTTCTCCTCCCTTTTTTCTACAGTTTATTCAGTAAAAATTCCATCTCTTTGCCACAGACAGTTCTATTCTTCCATAACACTCTATTTCAACCAAATGGAATCGGTCTTTCTATTTTAAATCAATCAGTCCACTGACTTTTCTAACACAATGACAGTGTCTTTTCTGATGCTCTTCCTTCAACTTAAAAAATCCTCTAACACTTACTTCTACTAATTGAAACCCTCTGCTTCCCTCAAGTAATAAAATACTATATTCATTATCCACTTTTTTCTGATTTCTGTGATTGGAACTAAACATCTACTTTTATTGAGTTCATGTAACAATGCAGCTTACATTCTTAGGACACTTTTTCAATTCTTGCTTTCTTTGACATTTGTCAGAGTTATTTATGATTAGTTCTAACTCCCTATCTTGGAGGGTAAATTCCATGGGAAGAGAGCCTGTTTAATCCTCACATTTTTAATACCCTGCAGTGCTTTGCAGTTTCTTGCTCATAGTTGGAAATCACATATTAATTAAAACTGATATATTTGGAATTTGGTCTGTGTTGCAGCTGGGCTTTTATTTGGTATGCAAAATTACAGTAATTAACAAGTGATTACATCATTTCACTTTTTTTCTATGCACTTTTACTTCCATAGGAGAGTATATATATGTTTTATATATATATATATACATATTATATATATTCCATAAAGTACAAATGGCGTAGATAGATGTAGATAATATCACCACATATATGCTATATACATTATCTATATCTATCTATCAATCTATCTGCTGTGTATGTGCTTTATTCCCTCTTCCTAGCCTATATTATTGTGCCTACTGAGATGGAATTCAGTAATTCAGAAACCAGGTTTCTATCTTTTGCCTGTTGATTGGTTACAGTTGGAAAAACAGGTATATTGCCACAACAACAGCAGCAGCATATTAGAAATGGGGCCCAGGAACAAAATGACTAAAAATAAAATAAACTAAAAATACCAAGTATGTCAAGGATGTTGAGCAGCTGGAATTCATGTATTGCTGGAGAGAGTCTAAATTGATCCAGTCACTTAACAACATTGTTTCACAGTATCTATTAAGGCTAAACACACATATTCTGTATCCCGGCAGTTATTCTCCTAGGTATACATCCTCCCAAAATAAATGCATCTGCCCATCAAAAAGCATGAACAGAAATGTCCATAATAGATTTATTCATAATAACAAAATAATGGAAATAGTTCAGATGTACATCAACAGAATAATTGGTGAATTGAGGTATATTCATACAGTGGACTACTACATAAAAATTTAAAAAAATATATTTCTGTTACACATTACCATACGGTTGGATCTTTTAACACAAAATGTTGCATGGAGTTGTCAGACACAAAGAGTGCTTATAGTATCATTCCATTATGAAAAGTTCAAAATTTGTGATGATAGAAGGAAGAATAGCATTTACCTTTGTCAAGTATTTACTATATGGGGGAGAAAGGGAGCCTGCTGGCATGCTACAAATTTTCTATATTTTGGTACATGTAGTTATACATGTGTGTATATATGTGTGTATGTATACACATATATAGTGTGTGTATATATTGTGTATTTATAATACATGTAAATATACATTCACACAAATTCATCAAACTATATAGTTAAGATTTAAACAGTTTTTCTTATGTAAATTACTCCTTAAATTTTTGAAGGAGGAGGAGGAAATGGAACTGTATTATTGGTAAAATGAACAAAACCTGAGGTCTAGGACCTAGAGACTGGAAATTCCTCTGGGCGTAGGTCATATTTTTGGTACCCTGGCCAAGGTTAAGAGGTGAGGTACAGAATGGGAAAGCACTGGAGAGAGTTATGATTCACACTGTAAAGGGTAGAGAGCAATTCAAGGAAGAGCAGAATAGATCCTACATCTAAGAGTAAGGAAAGATATAAGGAAAATAGAACTAGAATTTATTTGTATGCAGTTCAGGGAAATAGAGGTGCATGTTGAAAAAAAAATCAAAAACTGAGTTCTCATACCAATGCCTGAGTTTAGACTAAAAACTGATATTTCATTATCAACAATGGAAGCCAGTAGATAAAAGATTAATATCTTACATAATTAGAAAAATAGTAAAAGTAAACCTAGAATTTCAGCTGGAATAAAATTACCAAGAATTAGGGGGAAAAAAAGACATTTTCAGAAAAACAACAATGGAGTTTACCATTAAATATTAATTAAAGAAAATTACAAAGAATACACTATGTAAGAAACATGATGCAGAATGGGAAACTGGAGATACACTAAGAATTGGTGAGCAAAGAAATTGATAAACATGTGAAAATTTAAACAAATATTGATGGATTTTGACCACATAAAATAATAAATTATGTCAAAATCATAGTATTGATAAAAGCAGACATTAAAAAATAGTGTGAAAGTAGGGATTACTGTGATAAATGTTAAGCATTCTAAATTTCTTGTATTTTTCAGGAGGGTAAAATATTGACTAACTTTGCACTTTGTCATATGTGATGTGCATATTAAACTTAACTAAATAACATAATAATAGATTGAATTCCAGTGGGGTGTGTGAGAATGAAATAATAAAAAAAAATAATTGTATCCTACAAAAAGGTAAAATTGAAGTGAAATGAGAAACAGAAAAATAGGGCAAATATAAACGTATAACATAGGAGAAATATTTCTGAATATATTACCAATCACAATAAGTGTACATAGATAAAAGTCTTCCATTAAAAGACACTTCTATTCAGGTTATTTTAATAAAACACATACAGTATTCTAAACTAAAGAGTCAAAGGTGAAACAAAATTGTCAATAAAAATATTTAGAAATAAATGTGCATAAACTATTATTGATTAAATGCTAAAGATGAAGCTAAAACATTTTATAAGGGGAAATATTTAGCATTAAATACTTACCCTTAAAATGGTTCATAATTATTGAGTCGCATTTTCATTATAAGATATATTAGGGAACCAGGAGAAACATGAGTAACATAGAAGAAAGAAAGGATAATAATAGCAGAAAGGAATAAAATAAAAAACAAGCATAACATAGAAAAGACCAACGAAATATTATACTAGTGCTTTGAAAAACTTAAAGAGATGAAAATATTAATAAATGAAAAAGAGAAAAATGATATAATGACATTTATTCTATAAAAGGACAAATAGCTACTGATGTTGAAGAGATGGGAAAGGTAAAAATGTTATAATATATATCAATAAATGTATGAACTCTGTGAACAAAACCTTTTTAAATCCTAGTAAAATAAAACTTACCAAAACTGACTCTAGAAGAAACAGAAAACCTACAGTTTCTAGCCATCAATGAAATTAGTTCATTATTTAGAAGTATTACCTCCAGGAAGTTATAAGGCTAAGAAACATTATTTCTATCACTCATTATTGATTGTTAGAATTTAAATTCTAAATAAATTCTTCCAGATATAGAAAAAGGAGGAAAATTATCTAATTCATTTAAAAAAGCTAAGATAACCTTGATGCAAAATCCAAACAGGGGCAGTACAACAAAGGAACAATCTAACTCAGGGTAAGGTTATAAAAACCGAAACCAAAAAGAAGTAAACTGAATCAAGTAACATAAAAAAGTAAATACATCATGACAACTTTCAAATAACTGTAATGCTCCATAACCAATTAATGTAATTACCACATTAAATGTTTAGGAGAAAAGAATAAATTATCATTCTAAAATAGAGAAGTGTTCAATAAATTCAAAATGAATTTAAAAGCTAAAAAGTGAGCAATTCACAAATTCAGGGAATTTTCTTAACTTGATAACAGGAACCTATAAAAAAGTTACAACAAGCATGATATATAATGGGAAAATATTGATAACAATTTCCTTTGGATCAGGAAGAGGACAAATATGCACACTAATCCAACTCCTGTTTAACATTGTAGTGACTTACAAAGGAAGACTACAATAATGACATAAATGCAATACTATACAATACAATAAAATATGGCTTGAGACAATGGAATATTACTCAGCCATAAAAAGAAACGAAATTGAGCTATTTGTAATGAGGTGGATTGGATAGACCTAGAGTCTGTCATACAGAGTGAAGTAAGTCAGAAAGAGAAAGACAAATACCGTATGCTAACACATATATATGGAATTTAAGAAAAAAAAATGTCATGAAGAACCTAGGAGTAAGACAGGAGTAAAGACACAGACCTACTAGAGAATGGACTTGAGGATATGGGGAGGGGGAAGGTTAAGCTGTGACAAAGTGAGAGAGAGGCATGGACATATATACACTACCAAATGTAAAATAGATAGCTAGTGGGAAGCAGCTGCATAGCACAGGGAGATCAGCTCGGTGCTTTGTGACCACCTAGAGGGGTGGGATAGGGAGGGTGGGAGGGAGGGAGATGCAAGAGGGAAGAGATATGGGAACATATGTATATGTATAACTGATTCACTTTGTTATAAAACAGAAACTAACACACCATTGTAAAGCAATTATACTCCAATAAAAATGTAAATAAAATAAAATAAAATAAAAAAGTAAAATTAAAAAATTTTTAAAAATTAAAAATAAATAAGAATAAAAACAAACAAAAAAATATGGTTTGAGAGTGAAAAATCAAACTAATTATATGCAGATGCTAAAATTGTTTATGGAGAGATGTAGAGACATTAAAAATTTTTTAGAATTAATAAAAGGTTGTTGGATATAAAATCAATATGCCAAAATTTGCATTTGTAATTAGAAGGAAAAATAAATTCAGCTAGAAACTGTAATTAAAAATATATCATTTAAAATAATAGTAGATTATTTAAAGTACCTGAAAAAATTTTAACAAAAGTATTGATACTTTTAATGGAGAATATAAAACTCTACTTTATGACATGAAAAAGAGCTTAGTAAATTAAGAAACATGGAATGTCCTGAATTGGAATATTTAATATCATAAGGATATTAATTCTCCCCAAACTCATCTACAGATTTAATGCATTTTATTTAATGTCCCATTGGTTTTGTGTATTTGAGTGTGACAAGGAGGGCTGGAAATTGACATGTTGATTCCCAGATGTGTGTAGAAAATTCAAAAGTCAAGCATTCAAGGAACTCTTGTAGAATAAAAACAAAATGTGAGGAATTTTTCTTAAGGACTTCAAAACTTTTAAGAGGTATTAGTAAATAAGACAATGAGATATTATTGGGGAAGTTTATAAATAGGCCATTGAAACAGATTTGAGAGCAGGGAAATAGATGATACAATGGGAGTCCAGAAATAATTTATAACAGAGCTAAATGGCAGGGCCAGTTAATGAGGAAGTAATGGGCTTTTCAATAGATGGGTCTGAGTCAGAAGAAAATTGAATGTACACACACACACACACATACACACACACACACACAAGTTTCAATATATATAATTAATATATATTATGGAACCTTGCACCATTCACAAAAATCCAATTTCAGGCAGATTAAATCCTAAAATATGAAAAACAATCCTAAATTCTATAAAAAACAAGTATATTAACTCATTTAATCCTCTATAACCATAATATTATTTATAACTTTTGTTATTCATAATTTATAGATGAGCAACTTGAGACTGAGAGGAGTGGAATATCTAGCTCCAATCATGCAGCAATTAAGTCCTGGAACCAGAATTTGAACATCTGCAATTTGAGTGGAGAGTCTTTTTTTAGCTACCTTTGCCAAAATGCATGGTTTTGATATCTGGGTTGATAAGGATTTCCTAACCAGCATCAAAACATTCAGAAAAAAAATTGGTAAATTTAAGTACATTGAAATAAAAAAAGAATAAAAATGTATCTTCAATAAAAAGGTCTATAACCAAGAAGAGTATATTTGTAATAATTTTGTGAAATTATTATCCAGAGAAATGAAAGATTCTATGAATCCATTAAAAAAAAAGACAAACACTTCCATAGAAAAATCGGCATATGGACAGAATGGGAATTTTCTAGAAGAAAAAAACAAATGAGGATTTCAAAATTCAATCACTGTGAAATACCAATTTACTATTAGTTTACAAAAATTATAAAATTCTACCAGTAGCAAATATAGTGATGCTGTGGAACAGGATTTCTCTTTTCCTCATTGGAAATGAAATTAATCCAACCATTCTGGCATTACCTAGAGGAGCTTAACATATACATAGGTTATGGCCCCAAGATACCAATGCTTGGTATGAGCAGTAGTGTCCAATAGAATCAGAACACAAACCACATATGTAATTTCAAATTTTCTGGTAATAACCTTATACAAGTAAAAAGATGAAAATAATTTTAACAAATATTTCATTTGACTCAATATTTACAAAAGATTATCATTTCATTATGCAATCAACATAAAATTATTAACAAGATATTTTACATTTCGTACTGTCTTTGAAATCCAGTGTGTAACTTACACCGATAGCACATCTCAGTGTAGACTAGCCACATTACAAGTGGCTACCACAATGGCTCAATAGCCATATGTGGTTAGTGGCTACCACATCGTGTAGCACTCTAGATAAGTTTGGCTCAAATTTTAAGGGATATACAAATGCTATGGAAATCTTGATAAATGGCAGATTCTGATTTGGAGGTCTGGCTGAGGCCTGATGCTCTGCATTTCTAACACTCCAAGTGTTGCTGGTGCTTTTCATACATTAGTCACAGTTGACTAGCAAGTTTGTAGAAGATACACCAGGCCACATGTACAAGAATGTTCAAATTAGCATGCTCATATTAGCAAGAAAAAAGTGGAAACAATTCGAATGTCCATCAACAGAAGAAATAATAGTATTACACAGTGGAATTCAATTTAACAGGGGAAATAAACTTTAGTTGCAAGCATGGATGTAACAACATATAAAAGTAAATAACATTGTTTAGAGATATTTTCATTCACAAGAAAATTAAGATCAAGGAAATTATTATCTGCATGCCTGCATTCATAGCAGCATTATTCATAATAGCCAAAAAGTAGAAGCAGCCCAAATATCCATTGACAGATGAATGGATAAACAAAATGTGGTCTATATCCACAATAGAATATCATTATTCTGTATCATTACATATTATTCAATATCATTACAAAGGAAGGACATTCTGACATACAGTACAACATGGATGAACCTTGAGGACGTTATGCTAAGTAAAATAAGCCAGACACAAAAGGGAAGATAGTATATGGCGTTACTTATATGAGGTTCCTAGAGTAGTCAATTTCATAGAGATGGAAGGCTGAATCCTGTTTACCAGGGGCTGGGGAGAGGAAGGATGGGAGTTGTTGAGTGGGTACAGAGTTTCAGTCTTACGGGAGGAAAAGAGTTCTGGAGATCAACCACAAAATGTGAATGAACTTAACACTACTGAGCAGTATACTTAAGTTGGTAAATGTTATGAAATGTGTAGCTTATCACAATTAAACATGAAAATCAAGAAAATTATTAATATTAAATTCAGAATAGTAGTTACCTTTGGGAGGGTGGTGTTCCAGGAGCAAAGATAATTTTCTATTTCTTAATCTTCTACGACTATTATTGTTAATTTAACTGTACAAATACATCATGTGAAATATTGCATAATGCAATTTTAAGAATGGCTGGAGATAGAAGTCACTAATAAGAAACTATGCTTGCCTTCCTTTAATTTGGTCTAGGTTACTTTTGACTACTTTTTTGAGATTTTCTTTTCTTTTTGTGTTTTTTTTTTTACGTTGGAGTATGTTTGATTTACAGTGTTAGTTTTAGGTGTACAGCAAAGTGATTTAGCCATATATATATATATATATATATATATATATTCTTTTTCAGGTTCCCATATAGGTTATTACAGAGTATTGAGTAGAGTTCCCTGTGCTATAGAGTAGGTCCTTGTTGATTTATATACAGTAGTGTGTCTATGTTAATCCCAAACTCCCAATGTATCACACCCCCCCCCACCTTTCCCCTTTGGTAACAATAAGTTTCTTTTTGATATCTGTAGGTCTGCTTTCTGATATCTGTATTCTGTTTTGTAAATAAGTCCATTTGTATCTTTCTTTTTTTTTAGATTCCATATATAAGTGATATCATGTGATATTTGTCTTTAACTGATTTTATTAGTATGATAATCTCTAGGTCCGTCATGTTGCTGCAAATGGCATTATTTCTTCCTTTTTTATGGCTGAATATTCCACTGTACATATGTACCACATCTTTATCCATTCATCTGTCAACGGACATTAGGTTGCTTCCATATCTTGGCTATTGTAAACAGTGCTGCAATGAACATTGGGTGCATGTATCCTTTCAAATCATGCTTTTCTCCACATATATGCCTAGGAATGGGATTGCTGAATCATATGGTAGCTCTATTTTTAGTTTTTTAAGGAACCTCCGTACTGTTCTCCGTAGTGGCTCTACCAATTTACATTCCCACCAACAGTGGAGGAGGGTTCCCTTTTCTCCACGCCCTCTCCAGCATTTGTTATTTGTAGATTTTTTAATGATGGTCATTCTGACTGATGTGAGGTGGTACCTCATTGTAGTTCTGATTTGCATTCCTCTAATAATTAGTGATGTTGAGCATCTTTTAATGTGCTTTTTGGTCATTTGTATGTCTTTGGAGAAATGTCTATTTAGATCTTCTGCCCATTTTTTGATTGGGTTATTTGTTTTTCTGATATTGAGCTGCATGACCTGTTCACATATTTTGGAGATTAATCCCTTGTGGGTCACCTCATTTGCAAATATTTTCTCCCATTCTGTGGGTTTTCTTTTCCTTTTGTTTATGGTTTCCTTTGCTGTGCAGACGCTTCTGTAACAGAGCTGTACCATACTGAAAAAAGCTTTAAAGCTGGATATACCTGGATCAGTTTACCTTGTTTGCAAGCCATTCTGTCTTGTAAAATTACTTAACCTCTCCATACCTCAGTTTTGTCAAATGTGAAATGTGCAAAATAATGTGCACACCCTTTGATTTATTTCATAACAGTCACATAGGAGGATTGACAAGGATTATACCACCCTGAAGTGTAAGGGAGTGCAGTGACTATATCAAATATCTGTATTGCTTGCATTCCTTTTCCTATACTCCCTTGGAATATCATGTTACTACTATTTGATATTCTTGTAACATCCAGCATTCTCTTTCCCTCAACATGTTTTATGTTCTCCTGTCCTAACTGGGACATACTCCATCTTCTTGTTAAGCAGTAGTTGAGTGAGTGCCTGTGGCTGGTGATGGCTTCCAGTCATTCTGAGCTCGAGGCTACTGGTTACCTTGATCCAGATTGAAATATTTAAGGTTTATTGGCTGGAGATAACTACTACTACTGCTGCTGCTGCTACTACTGCTACTACTACTAGTACAAACAACATGAAAGCACTAATGCTAAATGCAATGGGGAGAGTTGGTCACAAGTGAGAGGCTGGTGAATTGTGGGAAATGATGAATTGTGGGAAATGATGAAATTGTGGGAAATGATGATTGGAGAGAAGCGTAACCTCCATAAATGTTTGTGGAACTATATTTCCTATGGCAAGTAAGTGTTTAAGATTTTACATTTCCTACTCACGGAAGCTAGAATTTTAGGTCAGTAAAGTAACTTAAGTTTCTGCAAGACAGACCATATATGTTCATCGTATTTCCCAAGAAACTCCATAGACTTCATGACTACTAAAGAAATCTCAATGATGATAAGAACTACCACTCAGTGTTGTTTTGAGAATTAGATAAGAATGCATGTGAAGGTACCTAACACAGAGCCATCTTGCAGTAGGTACCCTTCTCACATATAATTATAAATTAAACCCATTTATCTCTACCTAATCTATGATCTATGGGAAACAATACTGAGCTATTGGCATAAAATCCTCTTTTTCCATTTTTAATACTCATAAAACCCCATGACAGGGCCAGACATATCTTGTGTCTGGAGAGGGAGGAAGCTGCAGGTAGTGGATAAATGGCTCAAGAAAGTCATTAGAAAAATCAGAAAAATCAAAGCATCTAATTATGCAGTCTTTTGTGATCTTAGAGTTCTGTGAGTGAAGAAAACAACACAGGTGCAATGCACATCCTGATAAGCTGAAATAATCCATTTGACCAAGGAAAATTAAAGAATTTTTCCATCATTAAAGAAGATAAATCCAACATACCTTAGATTTCTTGGAACTTTTATATTCTCTATTCCCATAGAGGTGATTTTCAACTGAAGATAAATAGACTGTGAAATTCCACCCACAAGTCACCTTCTACTTAGAAGGTATGGAAAGCAGTATCATGGAACACTTAAGAGTCTAGAGAAAGACTCTCTGGAAGTTTGAGTCCTTCTCTATATTCTAGTAGCATGTGACATGGGAAAAGCCACTTGACCTCCCTGATCTTCATTCTCTCATCTATGAAATAATGATAATGATGAGTACCTTTTGCATAGGGCAGGCATGAGAACAAAAAGACAGTCTGAGTAAAGCCCATGGCTTGTGTTCTATAAGTTTCCCTATTCCTGTTATCCAGTGGGCAGAAGGATTCTGCCAACACTGTGAAGGGCTCTTCAAATTAGAGCTGAAATCTTATAGTTCCCATAACTTCTACAGTTCATCAGGTCACTTCAGTTGAGGTTGTTAATCTACTTCAGTTGATTGACAGTTGCACAGTAGTCAGATATTTGATTTATAACTTGGACTGAGTTATTGAATTTATAATTTGGACGGAGCTCGAAATGCGTTTTTGATTTATGTGTATCCCCCACGCAGTTACAACAAATCATTGGTGGTTGAGCAACATTTACTGTAAGACACGCACATTTAGCAGTTGGATTTTAAAGGGCAAAGAAATTTATATTTCTTCATGTAAATGTGGGGAATCAATGCTGCAAATCACTGCAAAAGAAGCAGTGTGATCAAGTGAGGAAAACCGTAGCACTTAATAACCAGAAAAGCCCAGTCTGTTTATAATTTTGTTCCTCTCTGAGCTGCATTACAGACTTTCAGAGTTAGGCCATACTAAGTGAATTTTTACTTTACACACAAGAGGGCTAAAGTGCTCAAGGGCATCAAGTACTTAGTGGTTCAGCTGAAAATGTAACCAGCTCTCCTGATTCTTGCTTAGGACTCTTTCCACTGCAACACACAACTTTTCTGTGTTTCAGCTTCTTTCTCTGACAAATATAAGGATAGTGATAGAAAGCTCTGCTTCTCAATGCAGTTTTTTTTTTTTAATACATGAGACAATGCCCTTGAAAGAGCTTTACAATATAAAAGTACTTTACAAGTTCCTACCTAGACCCAAACCTAGGTTTCATAGGCAAGAAAAGATGGATCGTAAGGGGTGGAGTCAAGTGTACCCATTTATCGAGAGGCTACTATTAGCACAGGGCTTCCATCCCCCACCTGTTTTTGGTTTTAATTCTCACAAGACCCCATGACATTTTCTTATTTTCAGATGATGAAACTGAGGCTCAGAGAAGTTAAGGGGATTGTCAAGCTAGGATTTCAGACACCAGAGGTGCGCTTATGTCACCACTGCACTACTACTAGACACACTAAAATAAGATCTACCAGGCTCCTTAGTGGGAGACTGAATTTAATATTTTCCAGCAAAGCAAAAACACCTGCCTCTTTAAGATTTGATGCTAATTGTAAAACAGTTTTCTTCTTGCTGCAGTATTGTCATATTAATATTTCTTTCTGACCTCATTCTGGCAAATGATCTTGGAGAGAGGAATAAATAATGTTCCTGTAAATTGATGTATATGAACTCTAGAGATACAGTACTAGCAAAAAATATCAGGCCATGTCTGGGCCTCAGTCAGTAGATCCGAGTTGCCTGTTTCTTATTATTTGTCTTCATATCAAGTTCAAGATGATTACTGAAATGCCCATTTTCCTAATGTCATACCTTCAGTCAAATATCCTGTACTTTGACCTCCACTGATCTGGTCTCAAATATAATGCAATAACATCTTGCAATGGTCGGGAACAATAGTTGTAGGAATCTGAACTTGAAGTGAAAGGTAGGCTGGAGATGCCAAGATGAGCAATCAGAACAAGGAGGGTAAACCTTTAGACTTCTAAGTCCTAAAATGAACTCTGGAAAAATACTCTATTTTAAAACATCATAGGGCCTTGGCCCTTTCACTCTGAGCTGCATGATTAAAGCCTGATGACTTGTTTTCGCTTTTCAGCTCCCCTTTGATTGTTACTAAGGCAGCTCTCATTCCAGCACAGCGGAGAACCAAAGCAGAGGAGATGGTGGCATCCATGTCCTCCCAACCATTTCAATCGTTTCCTCCTCTGGAAATTGGTTCGCTTCGTTTTAGGAGGTCATTATCCTCTTCCACTCAATTCAAACCATATTTATTGAATGGCTGCTATTTGATTAGTAGAAAGGACACACTCACTGACCTAAAAAATACTAGTATTTTACTGAGGGACAAAAAGGTAACGTTGCTTAAAAAACGAAATACAGTATGGGATCATGTGTGAACGTAATTGTTACAGATAACTTCATAGAAAAGTAATGACAAAAGGGTTAAAAAGTATAGGAAAGCATCCAGGAAAGCATGTGCATGAGAGCTTGACAAGGTAATCAGATGAGAATACACACATATCTAAGACACACAAGTAGCCTGGCCAGGAGGTATAGATACAGTAAACACATTTAATTAAAAGGCATTTGGAGTGAGGCACTAATTTGGGAAATTAGTGGGACAGAAACTGAATAGAAAGATGCCCTTAATTAAGAGGGAGCCTGAAAATTAAACTGAGAATTTGGCCTTCGTCATGAGAGAGCTCTGGAAGATTTTAGAGCAGGTAATAAAGACCTGGCAAAATGGTTTCAGACAGCATGCACAAATATGTCAGATGAGAATGGCTTGTGAGAAACCAGAGGCAGGGAGTGTATGTACCAAAAAAGGTCCAGGGGTGACAGCAACAAGTGAAGAATGGACTTCACAGTGAAGGGACTGAACAAAGTAAGAAGAGGAAGAAAGGGAGGGAAAGAGGAAGGAAAAAAACATGAAGCAGGTCTCTGTGGGGAAGCCGGATGGAGTCTCAGTAATAATTTCCTGCTAGTGTTGCCAAAGTTAGCAAATAAAAATACACTTAAATTTGAATTCAAAATAAATAATTAATATAGTTTTGATACAGGTATGACCCACACGTGCATAATTACACTAAAAGTTATTCATTATTTATTTGAAATTCAAACTTAACTAGGTATCCAGTATGTTATCTGGCAAGTCTATCCAGGGAATTTTCCTGTACCAATACTATTTCACATTACGGAAACACTCAAAGAACAATTGTCCTGGTGCTACAGAAAACTGAATTCATACTATTTATCTAATGTCAGAAGTGTAGAACAGACTTAGGTAAAAAATAATGTATAAATAATAAATACTGCATATTGAGACTAAACTTGGGGTGGGGAAGTTGTAGCATTAATCTAGGTAGGACTTTCATAAGACACATATATTTGACCAGTAGTTTTAGGGGGGAAAGTGGAAACTGTACTGTTTTAAGGGAGAAGTTGTAATTACCTAGAACTTGTAGATTCAATATTGTGATAAAGCATATTTCAGTGTTTTGAAGAGAGTCTAAGAACCAGAATGAACTTGGATGGATTGTATACCAGAATGATGCCAATTTGACTGAACTTCAGGGCTGGCCAAGAAAGGAAGTAGAAATAATTCATCATTCACTTTTCCATGTTTTGGAAAGAGAGTGATGATTAAATGCTGGTATTAGGAAAATAAGTACGTGAAACTCTCTTAAAGAGTAAGGGTCACACTAAACTATCTAAGAAGCTCCAGAATTTATGTCGAAAGTTAAAAGGTGGTCATAGAAACAAACAAAAGCATTGAACAACATTTTTTTCTTAATTTTGTTTTCTGGGCTTCCCTGGTGGCGCAGTGGTTGAGGGTCCGCCTGCCGATGCAGGGGACACGGGTTCATGCCCCAGTCCGGGAGGATCCCACATGTCACGGAGCTGCTGGGCCCATGGGCCATGGCCGCTGGGCCTGCATGTCTGGAGCCTGTGCTCTGCAGTGGGAGAGGCCACAGCAGTGAGAGGCCTGCGTAACGCAAAAAAAAAAAAAAAAAAAATTTGTTTTCTTTTATTATAGTTTTTGTTTTTCTTTGCATAGGAAATCCATCCACACAGTAAAAAGGAGGATATAGGGTGAAAACACATGTCTTTTCATCCCTCCCCTGTCCAGCAGCCACACTGCTCCAACACCCGCTCAAGTTGCACTGAACATTTGCGAACCTAATCACAGAAGATACATGAGACAATAACTGATAGAACTACAAAGACAACAAATCCACAATGATAGTTGATGATTTTGACAAAATATGGATGCCATTAACCACATGTGGCTATTTAAATTAATTAAAATTAAAAATTCAATTTCTCATTTGCCTAGCCATAGTTCAAGCACTCAATATATGGCTAGTGGTTTCCATATTGGACAGCAAAGATATAGAATAGTTTCATCATTGCAGAAAGTTCTATTGCACAGTGCTACTGCAGAGGTAACTGCTGGTACCAATTCCTTGTGAACTTTCCACTTAGCCAGAGAAAACATTGAACAACATTTGATCAAAGAGCAATGTAGAAAGAAAAATGACTTAAAAGATATAAAAAAGATGACTTCAATTTTATATAACTTATATAGAACATTGAAGGACAAAGGAAAACCAATAAAATATTCAGTACATCTGGAAGATTCAGACTGGAAAGAGTGGTTCTTGGTAGAATATGTGTTTGACATGTGAGGTTTTCTTACAAGGCTTGAAAGTCAATGGCAAAAAGATTTGGTTTTAGTTGCGAAATGTCAACATCTCTCTGTATCTCTTTTCGCACCTTCAGCGTAACCGGTTCTGCTCACTCAGAGCTCTCTTCTCATGCAAACTTTTTAGATTGCTCCCACCACCATTAATTTCTTCCTCCTTCACGAACTCTTATCACCTATTTGACTTATTTTTTCCTAATGATGGCATACAGCTATATATTCTTCATGTGTTAAATATCTTCTTTCACCTTCATGAGCACATGCATAATGATTGTATTCTTTGTATGTAGTTCTAAACACATAATAGGAGCTCCATGAACGCTCAATAAATTCAACAAAAAGATGTGAAAGAAAACATCATGAAACCTTTAGGAAGAAAGTTTTGATTGCGGGACTAAATACAAAGCTCATTTGTCTACTGGCTTGAAACGTAGAGGCTTGATTTAGCAGTATATTGTTTGTAAAGGCTTCCAGCAGTATAAAGAGAACTGCTTTTTGAAGGAAAGGGTCCCACCTAATGAAGAACAATAGAAAACAGACTGCCTGAGATATTACTCCTCCCTGTCTATTTGTCAAGGTGGTTTTTAAAAATCCAGCATGACTGCCATATGACTTTCTAATGAAAGACGTTTTCATTTTCATTGTTGTCAATTATTTAATAGTCATCATTTTTGTAGAAGGCAACCATAGAACAGATATAGTAGTCAGAACTTTACATGAAATAAAGTGTGTTGTATGGAAGAACCCAGCCATTCCTTTATATTGCTAATCTTCAGAATCATTTGGGAACAGATAAAAATTACAGATATCCAAGATCTGCTGGTCATAATGTGGTTTTTTTTGAATCTCATTATTCCTACCTAGATTAATGATGCAACTTCCCTAATCTCATTTTAGTCTCAATGTGCAGTATTATTTATAGACATTATTTTTTCACTTAACTCTATATTTCTGATATTAGATAAATTTTTTTTTTTTTTTTTTTTTTTTTTTTTTTTTTTTTTTGCGGTACACGGGCCTCTCACTGTTGTGGCCTCTCCCGTTGCGGAGCACAGGCTCCGGACGTGCAGGCTCAGCGGCCATGGCTCACGGGCCCAGCCACTCCGCGGCACGTGGGATCTTCCCAGACCGGGGCACGAACCCGTGTCCCCTGCATCGGCAGGCGGATTCTCAAACACTGCGCCACCAGGGAAGCCCTAGATAAATATTATTAACTCATATTTTTTGTATCAGCCTACCAACTGTTCCTGGACTGTCTTTATTTTCTGAGGTAATGATTGTCATAGGGAGATTCCCCAGATGTGGTCGCCAGATCGTTTAGGTCTTGGGTGGAACCCAGGAATCTAAAATTGAAAGAAAAGTATCTCAGGATGATTCTATTCAACTGCGTTTGGGAATCACAAATCTATTCTGTTGCCATGATTTCATATTTAAAGAAACTGAGACCTCAGAAGTTTAAAGAGGTTTCTGAGTGTCACAAGCCTTTTATTGTTGAAACTGAGCTTAAGCGTTCAAGCTACCGTTTCAGTGTACTGGAACCTTTGTGTCTACACTCTGCTGTGGTTATTTCCTCTGATGAATAAATCCTGTCCATTTGACAATGAAGTTCTCTTTAAATAAGTATGATTGGGACTTTATTTGAAGAAACCATGGCAATCTGTCCCCTAGAAGCAATATTTTTGAAAACAGAAAAATTCAAAGGACTGCTGGAAATCAGGCATCAAAGAGAGTTATTCAAAGTGAGATGAATATTAACTTCTTTCAAACATTTTATATGAAACAAATGGGCAGTATCTTCTTATCATAATGTGGGATCAAAATTGTGTAGTCCCAGCTAGAGTTCATTTCTTAAAGCTAAAAGTGTTGATAATAACTGGAATATATATATATATATATATATATATATATATTTATGAATATCTATATATGTAACCCCTTGATATCACCCTACCATTAAAAACAAAACAAATAACCAAAAAAAACATAAAATGTGTTCCTATGACACCACAGTGTATCATTCTCATTCACAGATAAGGAAATCCAAGCTCAGGAATAGACAGCAGTCAGTGAATAGTAGATCCAAGAGTAAAATTTATTTTTGTGTCTTGCTGTCTCTAATATCTTATATATTGCCACACTTAAATCCTTCTCTCTTCTTTGAAAAAGTGTGTAAACTCTCTCTCTCTCTCTCTCTCTCTCCCTCTCTCTCTCTCTCTCTCTCTCTCTCCCTCTCTCTCTCTCTCTCTCTCTCTCTCTCTCTCTCTCTCTCTCTCTCTCTCTCTATATATATATATATATATATAGGGTGTGAGATGGGCACCTGGCAGATGGAGGTTACTGATGCAACAGGCCTAGAAATCTAGCGTAGAGTTGCCAGATAAAAACACAGAGCACCTTGTTAAATTTGAATTTTAGATAAACAACTTTTTTTGGTGGGGGAATCTAAGTATGTCCCAGGCAATATTGGGGACATTCTTACCTTAAAATATTATTTGCTGTTTATATAAAGTTAAAATTATAGTAGGTGTACTGTATTTTATTTGATACTCTGGTAACCCTAACCTAGGGACATGCCAAGAGTCCAGCTTGACTGGGAATTGGAATGAGTTATTAAATTCTTTTCTAAGACAGTGAATGTAAGAATCTTTTGAAAAACAAACAAGTATATACAAGTGAATCATGTCAGACAGTAGTGGGTACAAATGGGGCTGCATTAAGAATAATCATCCTTGTTTCTATGGCTTGTGCCCTTAGATGCTAATGACAAAGGTCCAGGTTTATGAAGAAACACCATCCTTCATTAGCACCTTCCCACATTCCAACACACAACACACTCTGGTTGGCTGGTACTTTGAGTTTTCTCTTCATTGATGTCCTGATGCTCTTCCTCACCTGCTCTTAATACCACTAATGTTCGCCACCCATGTTCATTATCCCCAAGTTCCTCATCACCGCCGTTACTGCTGGTGCTCATCTGCTGGCATCTAAGACAAAACTTTCAAGACGTCAGGGTGATGTTGGGTCCTCTGGAAACTACACTGCACCACAGTAACGCTGTGCCTTGCATATGTATGGAGAAATTTTCCTTCCAATTCAGATTCACACATTCTTAAATGACCATCAAAGCAGCCCTATTTGTGCCCCATGATTTACAAAGCAACTCTTGAGGACTTTGTTCTCCTTAAAGCCCTCAACCATTTCTCCAAAGCTGCCAGGCACGAGCTGTGACACCAGTCCCTTAGGTAGACCCCGTGACACCTTTACAACTTGTCCATCCGTACACACTTCTTTAGGCTTTTTTTCCCACACACATCCCCCCTCTCTCTAAGCCCATGTGAAAATCACCTCATCAAAATTGTTTCGCTAAATTGGGGAGCAGCTCATTTTAAAGCTGGGAACACTTTTATAAACTGAAATAAATTTCAAGCAATTTCTAACCAGTTGCCATACTTTTGAATATTCAACAACAAAAGATTAACATTCTTTAACATGCTGAATTTATATGAGCTCCAGCTGAAGCAATAGTCTCTCCAGGGTCACAGCTGTCTAATATTATTTTCTCAAATTGGAAGGTGTCCTGGTCACCTCAGACTTTGTGTACATAGTTCATCCCAGGTCATTCATTCACTCGCCAAATGTTTAATGAGGACTTTTATGTGAAAGACACTGCCGGAAAAGCAAAGATATACATTACAGGATAATGCATTTGGAACTTTTAAATTTATTTATTTATTTTTGCGGTACGCAGGCCTCTCACTGTTGTGGCCTCTCCCGTTGCGGAACACAGGCTCCGGACGCGCAGGCTCAGCGGCCATGGCTCACGGGCCCAGCCGCTCCGCGGCATGTGGGCTCTTCCCAGACTGGGGCACAAACCCGCGTCCCCTGCATCGGCAGGTGGACTCTCAACCACTGCGCCACCAGGGAAGCCCTTAGAACTTTTTTTAAGCTCCCATCCCTCTCCACTTTGACACACCTTAGCCTAAGTTACTTAGTCATTATGCTTTCATTGTCTCAAGGGGGAGATATGATTGCATGATAGCAGAGAAATAAGGGAAACTCTTCTTGTCTTTAAAGTTCCAAAATCTGTTACGTTAAGGAACTGAGAGGAATACACATATTTTTTAGAAGTGATAGAAGATGGTAAAACTAGGTAGGGTTGGATAGCATTCCCTCCTCTCCAGCTTCCATCCCCTAAGTATTTTCTATGGTATGGGTGTAAGCTAACGAAAAACAAATAATAAAATATTGTATGGGTGTTGGTGGGTCACAGCAGAGAAGATCTGTCTAAAAGAAAATAAATTAATAAATACATTTCTGCCTAAAATTTATTCTGCTACTTACAAGTATGATCATAAAAATCTGTCATCTAAATTTTGGCAATTTAGAGTTACAGCAGACTTTAATGATACATGATGTCAGGAAAACAGAATTAAATCCTGTCCAAGGTACATTTGAACTTAGTTGCTCTACTTATAACCTTCTTTTGTACTAGAATCCTTACCTCTTATATGACTGGATTAGAAGAGGGTAAATTCCTTTATTTTATAATAATTTCTTCAGTTATTGGCCTTGTCTTTCATACCTTGGTCCTTCTTTTCTTAACATGGTTTTATTTCCCAATGAAACATTTGAAAAGTACAAGAGATTAAAAGTAGCTTATCTAAGGAAGAATGGTAAATACTAGGAAAAATTAGAAAATCTTGACACTTACAGAATAGAGAATTGAGGATATTTCAATGAGAATAAAAAGGGAAAATGTTGGGCCAAACAGTCTTGCAAATCTAAAATTCTATTATTTTTGTGGCAAAATATCAAGATTCATAGTGCTCACCAAATACGTGAGCAACTAAAATTAAAATTGGGGGTAAAACAAAACTTTTAATCAACTATAGATAGTAAGTATAGCTTAAGCATGTAAATATTTTCCATCATTAAATTTTCATCATTATATTCCTAAAGAAGAATGTCACTATTGAGCATCCATTATTCGTGATCCTCCAAACTCTTCTCCTTGTCTAGAATCTGTCAGGGAGTCAAGAGATTTTCATATCCCCAATAAATTTTCCTTTGTACTTTTAATAACATTAGAAATTACCAAAAGTTCCCACTAGCAGATATAAAGGCATTTATCTAAAATGATTCAAGTAATAAATGATGTGTCATTCTTAGCACAGAAGAGGTTTTGAAATCCATTTTCTCATGAGTGCGAAGTTAACAAAATCACTTATCCTCATACGAACCTAAGATCAATCCTCTAGACAGTCTAGTCCTTCAATGCGAGAAAGATAACTCTGACTGTATGGCCCCGGGGATGAATGTGCCTGGCAATAAGGAGTAGTAGACTGGAATAAAGGAAAGAATAAAGGACACAGTCACCACAGCCAACTATTGTTCATCTCACCTTGGGAAAGTCATTCCTAGCATTTGGGTGGTTGATACCTCTTTGGCATATCAAAGTGAAGATCTGACCTCATTACCTGCTTGCTTAAAATCCTTCAAAGGCTCTTGGATAATGTCAAATAAGTAACAGATAAAATTAAACTCTTTATTGAAATTTTCCTCTCTAGGTTCATTTTATAACAATTACTTTCTTATGATTTCCTTTATGGTCTACCTGTTTACATTTTAATCTTCATTTCACACTACTCTCTTACATGTATTCTACATTTCTGCCACGTCTTGGCAGTTCTCAAATTTTCCATAAGCCAAAGACCACTTGGAAGAAAAGTCATGTTCCATAGGATAAAGAATTGAAAGTGAACCTTAACCTAACCATTTATATAGCTTCAAAGGCCAATGCTAGCAGATTGTATCTGCTCATAGAGCTTCTAAACCATCTGCAGCGAAATCTATTCCATTAGATGGCCATGCAGTAACTCTAGGGATATTTTTTTTAGTTATGATCTTTAAAAGATCAAATGAGGGGACTTCCCTGATGGCGCAGTGGATGAGACTCCGCGCTCCCATTGCAGGGGGCCCGAGTTAAATAACTGGTCAGGGAACTAGATCCCACATCCATGCTGCAACTAAGAGTTCCCATGCCACAACTAAAGAGCCCGCCTCCCACAACGAAGGAGCTCACCTGCCGCAACGAAGACCTGGCACAACCAAATAAATTAATTAATTTAAAAAATAAATATATTATAAAGATCAAATGAGAAGTAAAATCAGTACCTATTTAATTAATAATTTGATTAACATTTTGTGTAAGAATTGATATACAAATCCTAGTAGGAACTTAGCAAGTAAGAGAAACTTACTAATGGAAGATGCTCATAGAGGACAAAGGATTAAAGGCTGTGTCCTGACAGTGGATTGCAGTCACTTAAAGACATTATTAAAAATGTCAAGTTAATAATAATTACTTTTCATACTGACCTAAAATTGTAATTCTTAGGTTTTAAAAAACATGTGGTAGATAAACTTAGCAGATGTTAATTCAATAATGGACAGAAAAAAGCATTTAAAGATGAAGTTATAAAGTTACCTATAGAAAGAAGTCAGTGCAATTTGGATTCTGGACCTATTCATCTTGAAATCTTTCAGTGAAAATTCTTTAGAAATGAGGAAATGAATTTTATTTATTTGTTCCAAGTTAACTTTCCTTTAATTGCTGCTTCTGCTTTAACAACTCTGATTGTGGTTCAGAGATGATGTTATACAATTAAACAAACTACTGGGAACGATCACTTTGTGTTTCTTTTCTGAACATTTGTCTGGAATCCAAATTGCAAATACTCAAAATACTTAGAAGTCTACAGAAATGGGGGAAATATGCCAATAAGTAATCCCCAGCACTTTCTAACAAAACTCTCATTTTACATGGAAGAACAATGGAAAAATAAGATTTGATTTACAGCAAAATTCCTAAGGGCAATGGTGAAGGTTGAAATTATTTGTAATAAGCACTTTATAAATATGAAAAAATATTTCAACTCACTTTCTAGGAGAACATTTTTCCCATATACTACCAGACTAGCCCTCCTACTGTAAATGATGAGAAAATTAAACCAACAAATGTGTGTATACACATATAAATATATCAAATTTTTATATAATTAGACAACAGCTAATGCAAGAACATGATCCTTAAGAGAATGGACATGCACAAAGGCAGTCCCACTTTCAATGCTGTCCTTTCCCTGGGGACAAATTTCTGGCCCGTGTGCAATGCAATGGAGTCCAAACAAATCATGTGGTCCTGCTGAGTGGAGAAGGCAAAAATCAGAGTTTGGGGCAGATGAAGCAGCTATAATCTATGAATGAGAGCAGTATAGAAGAAAGGAATCCAACGAAGTCAAGAAGAAATTCCTCCAAAGTATTCGGCTAAGATTGCACTGTCTATACACAGAGTGAGACTATACAGAGTTACCAGAAGTTGGCAGCTATGAGGTGAGAATGAAGCATAGATACTAGAGGCTGAGATATGCTGGGGACACTGCTGTTCTAACACACCCCTAGTACACTGAGCATCTAATAGAGACTCCATTGAGGCCATGCTTTAGGAGTTACGTCCTCACTCGAGAATAAGATTTCTATAGTCCTACCCTAACGCAGTCTGAAACCAGGTCTTGATAACATCTATGTAGGAGATTGAGTTTGGAGATTGATTCTTGCTAATTTAGAAAGGTTTGGAAAACATACTGGGCTTTCCCCAGGCATAAAAGACATAAAATCAAACCTATCCAAGTTCAAGATGATCAGCAGTGATTGAACTGACTACTACAATAAAAGTCAATGCTTTAGAGGAAGGCAACAGAACCTAGCACCTTCACAATGTATAAGCCACAATATCCAATACAAAGTTTTAAAAAATTACCAGTTACTCAAAGAAACATAAAAATGTGTTTCATAATAAAAAAAAATTAAAAAGATAGTCAATAGAAGCCAACCCAGTGACGGCAAAAATATTGGATTTATCAAATTGTGTCTGTTATAAAATATTCAAGTAATTATAAAATATATGGTCTTAATAAGATAGTAGACAATCTGAAAAGAACAATTGGAAATGATAAAAGAGAACCAAGTGGAAATTCTTGCTCTTAAAATTATAATAACTGAAATTAAAAAATTAACTGGATGGCCAATGTACTATTGGATTATACTACAAAGTATAAAATAAAAATCCATGACATAATACTGAAACACTTTTTGATAAAATAATAGCCAAAAATTCAATTGCTAAACATTTGAATATTACATAATAAAGAATGTCAGAGTTTGAGTCTTTTACTTTCAGAGAAGATTTAGCAATTTATATAGTAGAGTGAGAATTATTGATAACGCTGGGCATTCTAATATTGGATTAACTATGGGGCATGGAGTGTCGTGGTATAAATAAATCTTACTATATATTTTAAAGCTGTTGTTAATTATGAATGCTAATAGCAAAGTGGCTGAGAATATATTTTAAAAGTAGATATGGGGAAAGAGTATTAAGTTATTGGACCAAGACAAAGTAGTGAAAAATAATCAAGACAGATGAAAAGTATTTATTTCACAATTTTAGGTCAAAGCTGTATAGTTGAGAGCTAAGAAGCAATGGTTTTGTACAGCATTGAGATGGTCTCCAGAGAAGTGATCCAAACTTGTTTTCCTATATGATATACAAAGACTTCATAAAAATGATTCAGCCTCTCTTTGTCATCATCTATTTTCTGTATTACTCATTTATCTACCACACACACTTGTCAAAGAAACTTAAGCATTCAATGGTTCCTGATGAGATTAGCTTGACCTTTTTGTTTCCTTGTATTCAAAGAAAGCTCATATCTTTAAGTGCTTCACTGAGGCAGCAATGCCCTTTAACAGGTATGAACCACTCATTACCTTGATGGATTTTCAGGGAAGGGCAAGTAACATTCAGAAGTCTCAAAGGCATATTTTCCTCTCCCCCTCACCAACCTTGCAACTTAGGGTTGAAGCATGGCTTTTGATATATCTCTCTGCTGCTATATAACCAGAAATTGCAGCTGACTCAGTCTGCTAATCTGGACATTTTCAAAACAGTTAATTTTCCGTAAGGTTTCCATTACTCATTTTTCCAACTGACTGAGTAGCCGTATGTATGCCTTCTGGAACTCACTCTGAAAGCTGATCCATTAACTTTGCAAAAGAAAAAAAAATACAGTCTCTTGTTAATCATCTTATTTAATACTGCCTCAACCAGGAAGTATTCAGTCATCCTGGGAACCAGGCTGCAATCCAATCTTGTTTCCATTTACAATAAGCATCCTCACACCTCTGTTTAAAGGAAATTTAAACATGGATGAAGCTGATAAGCTTTGTAGTTTGACACTTGGATATTGTCTCCAGTGGACTAATGATGATAAATCATTATTGATTCCCACTAAACTGAAAAAACTGTGAATATTTCATCAGGGATCAAACATTTTCAATTCACTCCATGACAACATATAAAGATATGGTTCCCATTTTGGGCATCTCATATTTAGCAAAATTAACAAAATCAATAAAATTATATAATCCCCATCACTAGGATATGAATACTTTATTATATATTTTTTGCCTAGAGAATCTTATTATGAATTAAGCAGGTAATTCTAAAAATATATATTTTTTTCCTATTTGGACTAGTAATCTAATTGAAGCTACTGATACCTTTTCTCGAAGGCAAAGAGGAAATGTTTAGAATTAAAGTCAGCATAGTAAGATTAATTTTGGTAATGTTACTGGTATTTTTAAATCTAAGATTCATTAATAAATAATGTTTGGCTCAGTAATTACAAAGTGTGAATAAATGTTGAAGCTTTAGCTCTGACATTAGAATCCGATGTGGATTCTAGTATCAGTTCTGTTACCAGTTTAGTTACATAATTCTCTGAACCTCACTTTTCTTCATTTGGAAAACAGAAACCTTGGCTTAAAGAATTTTTTCAATGTTAAATGAAAAGTGTATGTGTGGATCTTGTGTTTATCTGTGTGTGTAGTTTTATTTATGTGCACAAATCACATTGTCTGCTTAATTGTGATGTCTTACAAACATTTCCTCTGAATTATTTTTTCCATTTTTAATTATTTTCATTTTTAACTATATTTTTTTAATTTGATGAATATAACATTTACTTCATTTCTAGTTCTGTCAATTTTATTAGCTTTTGAATGATGGTACTTAATAGAGCAAGTCTTCCTTCACAATTGAAATTATATCTTTGATTTAATTTAGAGCTTTACAGTTCACGATGTATCTTTAGACATTATTCATTGATTAGCTCTAGTAGTTTTCTGGTAGCATCTCTAGGATTCTCTATGTATAGTATCATGTCATCTGCAAAAAGTGACAGCTTTACTTCTTCTTTTCCAATTTGGATTCCTTTTATTTCTTTTTCTGCTCTGAGTGTTGTGGCTAAAACTTCTAAAACTATGTTGAATAATAGTGGTGAGAATAGGCAACCTTGTCTTATTCCTGATCTTAGTGGAAATGGTTTCAATTTTTCACCACTGAGGACGAAGTTGGCTGTGGGTTTGTCATATATGGCCTTTACTATGTCGAGGAAAGTTCCCTCTTTGCCTGCTTTCTGCAGGGTTTTTTTTATCATAAATGGGTGTTGAATTTTGTCGAAAGCTTTCTCTGCATCGATTGAGATGATCATATGGTTTTTCTCCGTCAATTTGTTAATATGGTGTATCACATTGATTGATTTGCATATAGTGAAGAATCCTTGCATTCCTGGAATAAACCCCACTTGATCATGGTGTATGATCCTCTTAATATGCTGTTGGATTCTGTTTGGTAGTATTTTGTTGAGGATTTTTGCATCTATGTTCATCAGTGATACTGGCCTGTAGTTTTCTTTTTTTGTGGCATGTTTGTCTGGTTTTGGTATCAGGGTGATGGTGGCCTCATAGAATGAGTTTGGGAGTGTTCCTCCCGCTGCTATATTTTGGAAGAGTTTGAGAAGGATAGGCGTTAGCTCTTCTCTAAATGTTTGATAGAATTCGCCTGTGAAGCCATCTGGTCCTGGGCTTTTGTTTGTTGGAAGATTTTTAATCACAGTTTCCATTTCAGTGCTTGTGATTGGTCTGTTCATATTTTCTATTTCTTCCTGGTTCAGTCTTGGCAGGTTGTGCATTTCTAACAATTTGTCCATTTCTTCCAAGTTGTCCGTTTTATTGGCATAGAGTTGCTTTAGTAATCTCTCATGATCCTTTGTATTTCTGCAGTGTCATTTGTTACTTCTCCTTTTTCATTTCTAATTCTCTTGATTTGAGTCTTCTCCGTTTTTTTTCTTGATGAGTGTGGCTAATGGTTTATCAATTTTATCTTCTCAAAGAACCAGCTTTTAGTTTTATTGATCTTTGCTATGGTTTCCTTCATTTCTTTTTCCTTTATTTCTGATACGCTCTTTATGATTTCTTTCCTTCTGCCAACTTTGGGGTGTTTTTTTGTTCTTCCTTCTCTAATTGCTTTAGGTGCAAGGTTAGGTTGTTTATTTGAGATGTTTCCTGTTTCTTAAGATAGGACTGTATTGCTATAAACTTCCCTCTTAGAACTGCTTTTGCTGCATCCCATAGGTTTTGGGTCATTGTTTCTCCATTGTCATTTGTTTCTAGGTATTTTTTTATTTTCTCTTTGACTTCTTCACTGATCACCTGGTTATTAAGTATTGTATTGTTTAGCCTCCATGTGTTTGCATTTTTTACAGATCTTTTCCTGTAATTGATATCTAGTCTCATAGCATTGTGGTCGGAAAAGATATTTGATACAATTTCAGTTTTCTTAAATTTACCAAGGCTTGGTTTGTGACCCAAGATATGATCTTTCCTGGAGAATGTTCCATGAGCACTTGAGAGGAATGTATATTCTGTTGTTTTTGGATGGAATGTCCTATAAATATCAATTAAGTCCATCTTGTTTAATGTATCATTTAAAGCTTGTGTTTTCTTATTTATTTTCATTTTGGATGATCTGTCCATTGGTGAAAGAGGGGTGTTGAAGTCCCCTACTATGTTGGTGTTACTGTCCATTTCCCCCTTTATGGCTGTTAGTATTTGCCTTATGTATCAAGGTGCTCCAATATTGGGTGCATAAATATTTACAATTGTTTTATCTTCTTCAATCAATCCCTTGATCATTATGTAGTGTCCTTCTTTGTCTCTCCTAATAGTCTTTAAAGTCTATTTTGTATGATATGAGAATTGCTACTCCAGGTTTCTTTTGATTTCCATTTGCATGGAATATCTTTTTCCATCCTCTCACTTTCAGTCTGTCCCTAGGTCTGAAGTGGGTCTCTTGTAGACAGCATATATATGGGTCTTGTTTTGGTATCCATTCAGCCAGTCTATGTCTTTTGGTGGGAGTGTTTAATCCATTTTCATTTAAGGTAATTATCGATATGTATGTTCCTATTACCATTTTCTTAATTGTTTTGGGTGTGTTATTGCAAGTCTTTTCCTTCTCTTGTGTTTCCTCCCTAGAAAATTTCCTTTAGCATTTGTTGTAAAGCTGGTTTGGTGGTGTTGAACTCTCTCAGTTTTTGCTTGTCTTTAAAGGTTTTAATTTCTCCATCGAATCTCAATGAGATCCTTGCTGCGTAGAGTAATCTTGGTTGTAGGTTTTTCTCCTTCATCACTTTAAATATGTCTTGCCACTACCTTCTGGCTTGCAGAGTTTCTGCTGAAAGATCAGCTGTTACCCTTATAGGGATTCCCTTGTGTGTTATTTGTTGTTTTTCCCTTGCTGCTTTTAATATGTTTTCTTTGTATTTAATTTTTGATTGTTGATTAATACGTGTCTTGTTATGTTTCTACTTTGATTTATCCTGTATGGGACTCCCTGTGCTTCCTGCACTTCATTAACTATTTCGTTTCCCATATTAGGGAAGTTTTCCATTATAATCTCTTCAAATATTTTCTCAGTCCCTTTCTTTTTCTCTTCTTCTTCTGGGACCCCTATAATTCGAAAGTTGGTGCTTTTAAGGTTGTCCCAGTGGTCTCTGAGACTGTCCTCAGTTCTTTTCATTCTTTTTTCTTTATTCTGCTCTGCAGTAGTTATTTCCACTATTTTATCTTCCATGTCACTTCTCCATTCTTCTGCCTCAGTTATTCTGCTATTGATCCCTTCTAGAGAATTTTTAATTTCATTTATTGTGTTGTTCATCATTGTTTGTTTGCTCTTTAATTCTTCTGGGTCCTTGTTGAACATTTATTTTATTTTCTCTATTCTATTTCCAAGATTTTGGATCATCTTTACTATCATTATTCTGAATTCTTTTTCAGGTGGACTGCCTATTTGCTCTTCATTTATTAGGTCTGGTGAGTTTTTACCTTGCTCCTTCATCTGCTGTGTGTTTTTCTGTCTTCTCATTTTGCTTATCTTACTGTGTTTGGGGTCTCTGTTTTGCAGGTGGCAGGTTCGTAGTTCCCATTGTTTTTGGTGTCTGTCCCCAGTGGCTAAAGTTGGTTCAGTGGGTTGTGTAGGCTTCCTGGTGGAGGGGACTAGTGCCTGTGTTCTGGTGGATGAGGCTGGATCTTGTCTTTCTGGTGGGCAGGTCCACGTCTGGTAGTGTGTTTTGGGGTGTCTGTGGCCTTATTATGACTTTAGGCAGCCTCTCTGCTAATGGGTGGGGTTGTGTTCCTGTCTTGCTAGTTGTTTGGCATAGGGTGTCCAGCACTGTAGCTTGCTAGTTGTTGAGTGAAGCTGGGTCTTGGTGTTGAGACGGAGATCTCTGGGAGGTTTTTGCCATTTGATATTACATGGAGCTGGGAGGTCTCTTGTGGGCCAGTGTCCTGAAGTTGGCTCTCCTACCTCAGAAGCACAGCACTGACTCCTGGCTGGAGCACCAAGAGCCTGTCCTCCACATGGCTCAGAATAAAATGGAGAAAAAATAGAAAGAACAAAGAAAGAAAGAGAGAGAGAGAGAGGGAGGGAGGGAGGAAGGAAAGAAAGAAGGGATTAAATAAAATAATGTGAAATAAAATGGTTATTAAAATAGAAAATAAAAAAAATAAGAAAAAATTCTAAAAAGTAAAAAAAAAAAAAACAAAAAAAAACCGGACCGACAGAACCCTAGCACAAATGGTGAAAGCAAAGCTATACAGACAATCACACACAGTAGCATACACATACACACTCACAAAAAGAGAAAAAGGGGAAAAAATAATATATCTTTGCTCCCAAAATCCACCTTCACAATTTGGGGTGATTCATTGTCTATTCAGGTATTCCACAGATGCAGAGTACATCAAGTTGATTGTGGAGATTTAATCCTCTGCTCCTGAGGCTTCTGGGAGAGATTTCCCTTTCTCTTCCTTATTCGCACAGCTCCCGGGGCTCAGCTTTGGATGTGTCCCCGCCTCTGCGTTTAGGTCGCCTGAGGGCATCTGTTCTTCACTCAGACAGGACGGGGTTAAAGGAGCAGCTGATTTGGGGGCTCTGGCTCACTCAGGAGGGGGGAGGGAGGGGTACAGATGTGGGGCGAGCCTGCGGCGTCAGAGGCCAGCGTGACGTTGCACCAGCCTGAGGCACCATGTGTTCTCCGGGGGAAGTTGTCCCTGGATCACGGGACCCTGGCAGTGGCGCGTTGCACAGGCTACCAGGAGGGGAGGTGTGGAGAGTGACCTGTGCTCGCACACAGGCTTCTTGGTGGCGGCAGCAGCAGCCTTAGCATCTCATGCCCGTCTCTGGGGTCTGCGCTGTTAGTCGCGGCTCGCGCCCGTCCCTGGAGCTCCTTTAAGCGGGGCTCTGAATCCCCCTCCCCTCGCGCACCAGGAAACAAAGAGGGAAGAAAAAGGCTTTTGCCTCTTCGGCAGGTCCAGGCGTTTTCCCAGACGCACTCCCGGCCAGTCTTGGCGCACTAACCCCCTGCAGGCTGTGTTCATGCCACCAACCCCAGTCCTCTCCCTGCGCTCCGACCGAAGCCCAAGCCTCAGCTCCCAGCCCCGCCCACCCCGGCGGGTGAGCAGACAAGCCTGGTGAGTGCTGGTCGGCACCGATCCTCTGTGCGGGAATCTCCCCGCTTTGCCCTCCGCACCCCTGTTGCTGCGCTCTCCTCCACGGCTCCAAAGCTTTCCCCCTCCGCCACCCGCAGTCTCCGCCCACGAAGGGGCTCCTAGTGTGCGGAAAACTTTCCTCCTTCACAGCTCCCTCCCACTGGTGCAGGTACAGTCCGTATTCTTTTGGCTCTATTTTTTCTTTTTTCTTTTGCCCTACCCAGGTACGTGGGGAGTTTCTTCCCTTTTGAGAGGTCTGAGGTCTTCTGCTAGCGTTCAGTAGGTGTTCTATAGGAGTTGTTCCACATGTAGATGTATTTCTGATGTATCTGTGGGGAGGAAGGTGATCTCCACGTCTTACTCTTCCGCCATCTTGAAGCTCCTTGGTCACAGACATTTCTAATTATGAACCTCTGTCAGTTCTCTCCTTCCTTGTAGCTGTATGCACCCGGGGGCCATAGACTGTTAGGGGCTATGTTTTTGAGCCTCCCTTCTAACATCAGACACTTGTATGACTAAGTCCAGGGAAATGAAATGTGATCAGAACAATTTGAGCAACTTCTGAATCATGGCGCTAACAGAAATGTGGGTGTACTATCTCTTTTTCACTTTTTCTCTATTTTGGGGGGGCTATTATACTTTTTTACAATTAAAAAAAAAACTGCAAGCATATTTCTCAATGTTGAAAACTTTTCTAAGGGAAAGAAGTACCATCATGAAAGTGTACAGCATTGCGGGGCTCTTTTTTTTTTTAATTGAAGTATAGTTGATTTACAGTGTTGTGTTAATTTCTGCTGTACGACAGAGTGATTCGTTTATACATGTATATACATATACGTATATATGCATATATATACACACATTCTTTTTTATATTCTTTTCCATTATGGTTTATCACAGGATATTGAATATAGTTCCCTGTGCTCTACAGTAGGCACTTGTTTATTCAGTGCTCTTATTTGCTGCAAAGGCTTTGCTTTCAAATTCTAAAAGAATGAAAGCTTAGCATATCTCACTCTTACATTAGTTAACTCAGCAACACTGGAGAGGAGTGGACTCAACAGCGAGATTTTGCTGGAAAGAACATGAGGCTTTTAATAAAAACATGATGTGGAGGTGAAAAGTTGACTTTTAGTTGAAGAATGGGAAGCAACAGATTCATATCATTGCCCAAATTGTTAGTCTTTCAACTCTGCATGAAGTGGATATAGAGAGAGCTAAAAAATTCCCCAGCAAGCTTTGAACATGTTTATGTGCCAAAATCTATCATATATTTTGATTATTCTTTATTGGGCCTTTGCCCCCTCGAGAGATGTAAAGAGGGAAAAAAATGCCTTTGAATGCTAGATAGGTTTAGGTTCTATCTTTACCAAATGTAAGACACTGAAAAAATCACTTTACCAGTTCATTCCTTCCATCCCTAGATGTAATATAAATACATAGCATTACCTGACTAGGCACTTGTGAGTTTTCAATACACTGAAAAGCATCAGAAGTAATAAATAATAGGCACTCTTTGAGAGCAAGTTATATGCATTTTGATATCTGTATCATAAATATCCCAGCTCTAACATTAATACAAGGTAACTCAAATGTATAAGCTAAAATTTTCTATCAGCCACATTGAAAAATTATTTACGAGCAAAATCAGTATAACACTTTCTGTAACCCATTAGACCTAAAAATCATCTCAACATGCAATCAATATGAAAATTATTAATAAGATATTTTATATTTTTATTTTATATATACCAAGGTTTTATAATCAGTTATGTACATTACATTTCTCAATCTGGATTGGCCACATGTTAAGTATGTAATAGTTGCTGTGACCAATGGCTACTGTATTGGACAGTGCAAATATATATGGTTTAACACAGAGTAGTTATTCAAGATCAAGATGTGTTTTCAATGAATAATTACCCAAGTTATAGATAAGGCAGAGGAGAGCAAGTTTGAAAATATCTCTCTTAGCCAGTACTTTATTATACAGATTGTACATAATTGAAGTAGAATAAAACAATCTGCAATGTATAGTTATTGATAATGTTTAAATGCTTTACTCTTTTGAACATGATCTTAATCAAAATGGATTTTACTGTGTACATTATTTACTATGTATAAATAGGCTTAAATGTCATTCTACTAGAGCATAAATGGGAGGATCAGATACTGAGTTTGAACTAATCAAACAATCATTTGAACTACTCAAATGATTTTCTTAAACCGCACAGGGTAACTATAAAATGGAGTCTTTTCAATAAATTCTGGACTATTTCTTTTAGTCTGTTAATTTCCATGATTTCTCTCATCTATTTTTATTTATTTACAGTAGGGACATATTGATGATAATACAAATTTGTAATCTTATTTATAGATTTTGGAATTCTCTAACTTAGATGAATATCCCTGAGGACAACATGCAACTTTAAAACATGCTTTAAGTGTTTGGTAAATGAAAGATTTCTTCCAACAGGCATCTGAAAAATTGCTATTCCTGGCCCTAAACAATCCCAGATCAAATACAAAATGAACAGTAAAATGTATTCTCCAGAATTATCTATTATCCCTGAGAGGTTAAACATGGCAGAAAAATTCTTAAAATTTTTGAAAAATTATACTTATTCTGATGCTTTAATAAATACATTAAAACATAAAACACAAGTATGATATTTGTTATAATTATTTGAGGACTATTTCGTGAGAAGAATCAAAAGTCTAAATTAATCAACTGAAAAGATTAGAGTCAATAAGAGAACTCCATAAGCTAGGCTATATGAATAAAAATAGAAAATAAGTATATTTGCTATACACCCTCAAAATCAATTTAGAAAATACAAGAAAAATATTCTATTAACAAAAATTAGTGACAAAATATACATATCTAGGAATAGCTTTATTATGTCTTTATGATACCAGAAAAATGAATGTATATTTAATAAGAGGAGATTCAACATCCTGTTCTTAGATGGTACACTAAAAATTGCAAAGATTTTTAATTATTTTTTAATCATTTAAAATATTTAATTTATTTCAAAATGACTTAAAAATAATAGAGGTTTCTGAAGTTTCTTGGGAAAATAGCCAAGAATATATAAAAAATTTTAAGGGAGAAATTAATCTACTACATATTGAAAGTATTATAAAACTATAATAAATAGTATTCGTATCAGAATACCAAGAGACATCCCTGACACTTCATGATCCAACATATGGAAGAAGTATTCCATAGGTAATGCTAGAATAGATTAACAATGTTTTCAGATTATTTTTACTTTTGAGCATATTCTTTAAAGAGACCTTAGGTCAAGGTTTAATATGTAAAAGTAAAGGTAGCAGTAGAAGGCCAGGAGACCTGCTAACTGTTGCTGTATGTGTGTTTATTTTCTTTTGTCCCTACCAGTTCTGAAGCTACTTGGAAGAACACTTAGCTGTTAGAAAAGCACAGTAAAATAATTTCTGGACAAGATACTTGAGAAAGTTTTGGTCAATAAATTACTAATAGTCATGACACAATTAGAGGTTTGAAATTTACTTGCACTTCTGTGTTTGCTATTTTGTGTTATTGCATTTTACCCAGAGGAAAACATGACTCAGAGAACTGAAATTACATCTTTGCATTTAGTTTGTTACTTTAAAAAGAATAAATAAATGGAGACATTTTATCAGGTGCGTTTTTGTGCATCATTCAGGGAACATAATAAGATTTTCTCCATTTTTAATCTGTTAATCAGGTGAAATACACTGATTCTATCCACCCTCTGTTTCTGTAATAAACTCCACTGGTGATTATATATTCACTAGATCCAATTTGCTAATATCTATTTAATGAGTTTTATATCTATATCTGTGAGAGAAACTGGTCTTTCACTTTCTGCCCTTCTAATTCTCTTTTACATATTGATATAAATATTATTCCTCCTCATAAAATGAATTGGAAAGGGTTAATTATTTTTTCTCTCTCTTAATTTGTTGAATACTTCTATTCTTCCTTAAATGTTTGGAAGAGATTACTGATGAAACTCACGGGTATTATGTTTTCTTTGTGAGAAGTTTCAAATAACATTTTCAGATCATTTAGTAAATAACAGAATATTCATAGTTTCTTTTAACTTCAGGAAGTTATATTTTGTTTAAGGAATTTTTCTATCAAAATCAAATTATCAATTTTTGTATAAAATTATTTGCAATATTTTTAAATTATTTCTTTAATGTTTGTGAAACCTGTAGTGATATCCCCTTTTGTATTTTGGTATTGATATTTTTGTTTTCTCTTTTTTTCTATCAGTTTTGCTAGGAATTAATTAATTTAAAAAATCTTTTCAGAGAAGGAGCTTTTAGTTTTCGTGTCCTTATTTATAATTGCATTGATTTTTGTTTTATATTTATTATATTCATCCTTTTACTTTCTTTAAATTTTGTCTCTTTTCATTTTAGCTTCCTTTGATAAAAGTTTAATCACTTATTTTTTTGGCCTTTCTTTAATATATGCATTTAAGGCTATACATTTCTCTCTAAGCACTGCATTATCTCTTTCATACAAGTCTTGATATGTCATATCTTAATTATAATTTAGTTCAAATTACTTCCCAACTTTTATTTTGATTTCATCTTTCATTGACTTGTTATGTAGAACTCTCTTATTCAAATTGCAGACTTTGGGGATTTTTCTAGTTATCTTAAAATTATTAAATACTAGTTATTAAATCCCCTTGTGATTAGGGACATATTACTCTCAGTGATTTCAATTATTTGAAATTTATTACCGGTTTCTTTATAGCCCAACATGTTAATATCAGTACAATTTCAAAATCATATTATCTCTGAATACAGATAGTTTTACTTCTTCCTTTTACTAATCTGAGTGCCTTTTCTTTATTCCAATTACCTATTTTGGCTAGAACTCCCAGCACTATGATGAATGAGAGGGATGAGAACAGGTACCCTTTTCTTGTTCCTGATCAAGGAGGAAAACATTTAGTCTTATAGCATTAAATATGATGATAGCTGGGGTTTTTCCTAGGTAGAATTAGTGGGTTAAAGAAGTTCTCTTGTATTTCTAGTTTGCATATTTTTTTCATGAAAAGATAGTAGATTTTTGTCAAGTGCTTCAAATAAGGATCTATTGAGATGATCATGTTATTTGTCTTTTTAAATTATGTGATGCATTACATTAATTGATTTTCAGATGTTAAAGTAACCTTACATTCCTGAAGTAAACCCAATTGATCATGCTATATAATCCTTTTTGTATGTTGCTGAATTTAGTTAGTCTGAACCAATAAGTCTTTCAGCCTCTGCTGAAGGGCTATGGGTACATATGTTAGGATGAACCTTCATTGCTCTAGCAGTTTACAACTCTGCTTTAGCTTTCACTTCATGTTTCCACAGAGCCTCAAGATAAACCAAAAGTGAGAGATTAGGACCTTCTGATTCATTTCCTGGGCATGTTCAGAGCCCTGCATGTGCACATGTCTTTCTAGATAACCAGAAATATGTGACAAATATTTAAAGCTTCTGTGAACATCTTATTCCCTAGATTTTCCTTTCAGCCTCCTGTTTGCCACCAAATGGTATTGATACTTTAGGCAGCTGCAGTGTTGAACAATTGCTGCTGATCGTTTTTGGCAAATATCCTGGGGATAGCGCTGTTTGCCTTCAGTGAGCTCCCGGTCAGATTAAATAAAGACTAACTCTGAGAAGAGGGTTTTTTCAGGGAGCAGCCAGGCATGTCAAATAGTAGCAATTCTCTGGGAATGGGGCTTTTAGGGAGCTATAATTACCTATGTGTTAGGCCATATGGTCAATGGTCTAAGTCAGTTATGCTCCTTTCTTGTTCTTTTGGCTTGCTGTGCCTCAGCATGCCCATCTTTTATTGATGTGTCTTCTACTTCACCAGTGCTGTGTCATGCTATAAACAGTCTGCTATTAAAATTATCCATTGAATTACTAATTTCATTTAATGTATTAATCATAATCATTGTAAGCTCCTTATCTTTCGCTCAATAAATAGAAGCTATTATTATGAAACAGCATTATGTTTAGAAATCAGAAGACCCATATTCTAGTGATTTTAGTGTAGATCCTGCATTTAGCAGTTGTTTCCTTGGGCAATAATAGTTATTTGAATTTCAGTTTTCTTACCAGTAAAATGGGAAAATAATTTCTGTCCTGCCCTTCCTTCTCATAGCACTGTCCAAAGGATATGAGAATGCTCTATAAGCCATTCAGTGCTAAGGAGATATGAAGAATTTCTAGTTGCCCAGTAGAATTTCTATTTGTCTAGCTTTCAAATCAGTCAAGTGTTTACACTTTAGGAGTGCTGGGAATAGGCTTGAGGGAGGCAAGTGACAAAACTGGAAAATGAAGCTTTTTAGCTAGACCCAAACTTACCAGATTTAAGGTTCATCTCTGCAATACTCTGTTTCCCTTACTTTCTTTTGAAGGGATCTGAATGACTCAAAATATTAATGCAAGGAGAAGCAACTGATTCCTGAGGACATGGGCTATCTTCCCAGGATACCTGATCCACTGTAGATGCTAAAAATTTAGCCTTTGATAGATTGAGAATGCATGGCCAGCATAATCCATGGGAAGAGGAATGCTTCTCTTCCAAATTGTGACGATGTAGCCTCAGTTCTCCATGACTCGGGAAGAGGCAGGTTGAATGGGAAAAAGGAAGTGAGGAGGAAGAAAACCTGAGGGAAATAGAATGATGCATGAAGAGGAAGAGTAACTCTTAGAAATGAGAAGAGGAAACACCACCCTCAAATTAAATTTGTTGGCATGAAAAGATGCTGGAGGGAAGGGGTGTTGGAGGGAAGGGATGCTGCCTCTGGACCAATCAAAAAACATTTGCTAATGAAGAAACTAAAGCAGAGGGGTAAAATGACTAACTCAGGGTTACTTATAAGAGCTGACGCTTTAGCAGTCACTGGTGATTTTCTATGGTGTTTAAAAAATAACAACAAAATCTTGATGTTATCTTTGACATCTCTCCCTCTGTCTCTCACACTCAAATTCATCCATAAACAACTTCTTTTGAACCTATTTTAAAATATATACAGAACCTGACCACCCCTCATCATCTGTACCACTACCATCCTAGGCAAGCCACCTTCATCTCTCTCCTGAATTAGTGAATGGTCTCATGCTTTCCCCTTGCCCCCCAGCAGAGTGATCTCTGTAAAAACTTTAGATCATATTACCTCTCTGTTCAACACATTCACTGGCTTCCCATCTTAGAGTAAAATTCAAAGAGCTAACCATCACCTAGGAAGCCCTGAATAAACCTACCTTCCCTATGCTTCTTTCATTTCATATCCCACCACTACCCCCCCGCCCACCTCATTCCATCCAGCCACAATATCTCTGATATTCCTTTGACAAAAGCAGCATGCTCCTACCTTGGGACCTTTGTACTTGGTGGTTCCCTCTGCCTGAAACACTCTTCCCTCAGATATCCACATGGCTCACTTCTCACTCCTTCAGGTCTACTCCAGGGTCAGCTTATCAGACCACCTTCCCAACCAGCTTCTTTAATTAGTGCACACACACTCAGCCCTCTAGTCCTCTACTTCAGCAGTCCCCAAACTTTTTGACACAAGGGACTGGTTTCGTGGAAGACCATTTTTCCATGGACTGACGGTGCGGGGGGAGGCGGATGGTTTTGGGATGATTCAAGTGCATTGCATTTATTGTGCATTTTATTTCTATTATTATTACATTGTAATATAATAATGAAATAATTATACAACTCACCATAATTTAGAATCAGTGGGAACCCTGAGCTTGTTTTCTCTTGTATCTTAGTTTTTAATAATTTGGCAGGCACTGTATATAAAAGAAGTGTAGAGGCTGCAAATGGTGATATATTCATTACCAGAGAGGATTCTCCTTTTTCTGTTAGGTTTGGGGGTGGTCACCTCCATCCAATCTAGGATTAAGCTCATTCAGAGTAGGGTAAAATTTTCAGAAAATTTAGCTACTTTTGTTTAACCACATTACACCATAACTCTGTAGTCCTTCAAGACTTTTAATTGAGCGTCTCATGGGATTTTGCCTATACTGGAAGACTATGAGGATTTAATTCTTCCAAAGATAACTTTTCTAAGGTTTTCTCTTTAGCATCTGCCCGATAATGCTTCACAATTTGATAAGAGTCTTGAGAGAAATTTCCTCCTTGGTTTTGAGGGGTCCTCCATCCTCTGACCTTATCATACTAGCACACACCCAAGTCAAAATGTCTGTTGGTTTCTCTATCCTACAGCAGCTACCTTCTGCCACTGGACTTGAACCTCCATCTGGGCCCTAAATCAGAGCTTCTACATAGTATTTGCTGTACGTTTTGGTGTGAATTCATCACCCATTTCAGTATCTTAATCTCTGGCCTATTTTGCTTCTGCTTAGATCCAATTTATATCTGACAGGGGTAGGCCCTAAACTCCTAACAGTGAAAATCTAAGGGAGATCTCACTTTCCTTTTCAGAGCTTTCCTTCTAAGTCCTTACCCATGGCACTCAGCCTGACAATTCAGCCAGGGCTGTGTAGAGGAAACCAGGATTATATAATCAGTCCTCAAAATCTTCACATTTTGTCATTCCAGATCCTCATACCAGTTAAAAGCTCTGCAAGTTTTTCTTTCTCTAGCAACAGTCCACTGTCTGATCCTAAGCCTATGCCCCAAATTGGCAAATGCGTTCATACTAAAATGCAGCTGCTTATCCATCAGTTCACTTCTGAATGTTTATCTCCTCTGTGGAATTTTATTTCATCTAGTCTTCTTAGCTTCCACAGATCTCTAATGTCTTTATTTATTCATTTTTTTGACACACAATAAACTGAATTTATTTAAAGAGTAAAATTTGTTAAATTTTGACATAATGGATATACCCATGAAACTGTCACCACAATCAAGATAGTGAATATATCACTATATAATCCTCATGCTTTTTTCTAATTCCTCCCTCTCTCTGCTTCCTGTCCCCCACCCCAGGAACCCCTAACCTACCTTCTGTATCACATGTCTTTAATTTATAATTTGTCTTTTTTGTTGTTATCAGTATTAAAAAAGATAAATCTTCCAAAGAAAAAAACTGCACAGCCACAGAAAAAACGTAAATATCATACTCAGTTGAGAAAATGATAAATCTCATTATAAAAAGGAAAATGCAAATCAGTCAATAAGATATCATCCTTCATCCATTAAACTAGAAAGTAGAATAAAAAGGAAAGAATGTTTTCTGCTGTTACATGTCAGAATCTGTTGACATTTTCTTAAAAAGTAACAAAGTAGTATGTTTTAAGAGGCTAAGTGTGTTCATACTCTTTAAACGAGTTTTTCTCTCTCTAAAATATGTGGGAGGTAATTTGATAAAAGTAAAAATTTTACAAGAATTATTACATAGTTAATTAAAATTGGGAAAAATTGACAAAAACCTCAGTGTACAAAAGAGTGTTTAAATAAGTTATGCACACTTATAAAGGATTATTATACTATTAAATTGGTGTTTTCACGATATTTGTAATGTCATGGAAAAATATTTGCAGCAAAATGTTTATTTTAAAACAGATTACATAATTACCCCAACAATAATTTCAGTAATAAAATGCAGTAGCTTTGTAAATCTAAAATCTACTGCCTGTAGAAAATAACGAGCTGTAAGTAAGCTCATATACTAAGTGTTTTCTTCTTTATCATGAGATTATGGATTATTCTTTATACTTTTTCTCTAATTCTTAAGTTTTCTACAATAAGTATGTGTTGCTCTTGAAATCTGAAAAACAGTAAGGAGTTACATTAAAATGATTTGGAAGATTTTGATATAAATAAGTCTAGGATGTGTATAAAAGGCCAAATATATGTATTTATGTCTAATATCCTTTTTTAATTGACATAACATTGGTTTATAACATTATATAAGTTTCATGTGTGCAACATTTTATTTTGACTTCTGTATACACTACAGTGGCTCACCACCAAATGTTTAGTTTCCATCTGTCACCTTACAGTTGACTCCCTTTACCCATTTTGTCCTTCTCCCACACCCCTTCTTTTCTGGTAATCACTACTCTGCTCTCTGTACCTATATGTTTGTTTTTATTTGGTTTGGTTTGTTTGTTTGTTTATTTTGTTTGTTTTTATATTCCACATATGAGTGAAATCATACAGTATTTGTCTTTCCCCATCTGATTTATTTCACTTAGTGGAATATTCGCAATGTCCATCCATGTTGTAGCAAATGGCAACATTTCATCTTTTTTTATGGATGAGTAGTATTCCATCATTTATATCCATTCATCTGTTGATGGGCACTTAGATTGTTTCCATATCTTGGCTATTGTAAGTAATGCCGCAGTGTACCTAGGGATGCATATATCTTTTCGAATTAGTGTTTTCATATTTTTCAAATAAATACCCAGAAGTAGAATATCTGGATCATAGGGTTGTTCTGTTTTTAATGTTTAAAGGAATCTCCTTGTTATTTTCCATACAGGCTGTACCAATTTACATTCCCACCAACAGTGTACGAGGATTCCCTTTTCTCCACATCCTCTCCGATACTTGTAATTCCTTGCCGTTTTTTTATAACAGCCATTCTAACAGGCATGAGGTGATATCTCATTGTGGTTTTGATTTTCATTTCCCTAGTAATTAGTGATATTGAACATCTTTTCATGTGCCTGTTGCCATCTGTATGTCTTCTTTGAAAAGAATCTCTATTCAGCTCCTCTGCCCATTTTTTAATCAGGTTGTTTTCTGTTGTTGTTGTTATGGATTTGTATGAGGTTTTTATACATTTTGGATATTACTCCCTTATCAGCTATATGATATGCAGTATCTGCTCCCATTCTGTAGGTTGTCTTTTCTTTTTGTTGATGGTCTCCTTTGCTGTACAGAAGCTTTTTAATTTGATGTAGTCCCATTTGTTTTATTTTCTTTGGTTTCCCTTGCCTGAGGAGACCTATCTGGAAAGATGTTAAGACTGATATCAAAGAGCATATGACCTGTGTTTTCCACTAGGAGTTTTATGGATTCACGTCTTACATTCAAGTCTTTACTCCGTTTTGAGTTGATTTTTTGTGTATGGTGTAAGATAGTGGTCTAGTGTCATTCTTTTGCATGTGCCTGTCTACTTTTTCTGGCAACATTTATTGAAGAGACTATTTCTCCATTGTATGTTCTTTGCTCCTATGTTTTAAATTCATTGTCCATAAAAGTGTGAGTTTAATTCTGGGCCCTCAATTCTGTTCCATTTATCTGTGTGTCTATTTTTTGCCTGTACCAAGATGTTTTGATTATTATAGTTTTGTAGTGCATCCTGAAATCACAAAGTATGATACCTCCAGCTTTGTTCATTTTTCTCAGAATTGCTTTGGCTATTTGGGGTCTCCTGTGATTCACTATAAATTTTAATGTTTTTGTTGTTTTTCTGTGAAAAATATTACTGGGATTTCAATAGGGATTGCACTGAATCTGTACATTGCTTTAGGTAATACAGACATTTTAACAATGTTAATTCATCAAGTCCATGAGCATAGAATATCTTTGCATTTCTTTGTTTCTTCTTCAATTTCTTTGAACAATATCTTATATAGGTTTCAGTGCATAGGTTTTTCATCTCCTTAGTTAATACAATTTATAGGTATTTTATTCTTTTGATGCAGCTGTAAATGGAATTGTTTTCTTAATTTCTCTTTCTCCTAGCTCATTGTTAGTGTATAGAAACACTATTTTGCATATTGATTTTGTATTCTGCAGCTTTACTGTATTTGTCTATTATTTCTAATAGTTTTCTGGTGGATTCTTTAGGTATTTCATATAAAAAATCATGTCACTTGCAAATAGTCACAATTATACTTCCCCCTTTTCAATTTGGATGCCTTTTATTTATTTTTCTTGCCTGATTGTTCTGGCTAGGACTTCCAATACTATGTTAAATAAGAGTGGTAAGCGTGGACATCCTTGTCTTAGCCCTGATCTTAGAGGAATAGCTTTCATTTTTTCACCCTTGATTTTGATGTTAGCTGTGACTTTATATGTGGCCTTTATTATGTTGAGGTACATTCCTTCTTTGCCCATTCTATTGACGGTTATTGTTTTGAATCATAAATGGGTATTCAGTCTTGTCAAATGCTTTCCCCACATCTATTGAGATGATCATATGGTTTTTTTATCCTTCATTTTTTTAATGTGGTGTATCATGTTGATTAATTTGTGGATGTTGAACCATGCTTGCATCTTAGAATAAATCCTATTTGATCATGGTGTATGATCCTTTTAATGTATGGTTGTATTTGGTTTGCTAATATTTTGTTGAGAATTTTTGCATCTATGTTCATCATAGATATTGGCCTGTAATTTTCAAGGTGTCTCTGTCTGGTTTGGTATCAGGGTAATTTTGGCCTCATAAAATGAGGGAGGAAGCATTCCCTCCTCTTCAATTTTTTTGGAAGAATTTAAGAAGGATAGGTATTCAGTCTTCTTTGAATGTTTGGTAGAATTCATCTGTGAAGCTGTTGGGTCCTGGACTTTTGTTTTGGGGAGGTTTTATTTTTTTACATTTTTATTTCTGTTATTTTTTCAACATCTTTATTAGAGTATAATTGCTTTGCAATGGTGTGTCAGCTTCTGCTGTATAACAAAGTGAATCAGCTATACATTTACATACATCCCCATATCTCCTCCCTCTTGCGTCTCCCTGCCACCCTCCCTATCCCAACCTCTAGGTGGTCACAAAGCACCAAGCTGATCTCCCTGTGCTGTGCAGCTGCTTCCCATTAGCTATTTTACATTTAGTAGTGTATATATGTCCATGCCACTCTCTCACTTCATCCCAGCTTACCCTTCCCCTCCCGTGTTCTCATGTCCATTCTCTAAGTCTGTGTCTTTCTTTACAGTTAGGGTAATTATTGATGGATGAGGGCTTTGTATTGCCATTTTGTCTTTTGCCTGCTGGTTTCCCTATATCTCCATTGTTTCTTATTCCTTGTGTTTCTATCTGCCATTTTAGTTTGGTGGTTTTTTATGTTGTTTTTCTATTTCCTCTTTTTTATGTTTCATGTCTCTGCTCTAGATTTATGTTTTGTGGTTACCATGAGCTTTGTATAAAATGTCTCATAAATAACATAGTCCTTTTTCTGCTGATAGCATCATATCTTCATTTACACATATGGGTTCCATCCTTTTCCTCTTCACCTTTTATGTTTTTGTTGTCACAAATTATCCCATTTTACGTTGTGAGTTTGCTACCAAATTCTCATAGCTATTGTTATGTTTCCTGTTCTTTCTCCTTTATGCTATAATTAAGTATTGAACCTATTCTGATCAGAGCTGCAATTTTCTGATTTTATTTATCATCTTACTCAGTTTGTATACTGTACTTTTGCCTTTCATTTCAAGTAGAATAGCTCCTTTCAACATTCCTTGTAAGGCAGGTCTAGTGGTGATGAACTCCCTCAGCTTGTTTGTCTGGGAAAGTCTTTGTTTCTTCTTCATATCTTAAATATAACTTTTCTGGATGAAGTTCTTATTTTTCAATATTTTGAGCATGTCATTCTATTTTCTCCTGGCCAGTAGGATTTCTGGCGATAAATCTGCTGATAGCTTAATGGGGGTTCATTTGTAGGTTACCATCCTGTTTTCCCTGGCTGTCTTTAAAATTCTTTCTTTGCCATTGACTTTTGATAGTTTTAATACAGTGTGCCTTGGAGAAGGTCTCTTTGTGTTGAGGCAATTAACTGTGCTTTTAGCTTCTTGGACTTATATATCCAGTTCCTTCCCAGGTTTGTGACGTTCTCAGCTCTTATTTATTTAAATGAACTTTGTGCTCCCTTCTCCTTCTCTTCTCCTTCTGGGATGCCAGTTACCTTTATGTTGCCCTTCCTAATGAAGTCTTGAGATAAGACTAGTATAAGAGCTAGTTCTTGTAGAATTCCTTCATTTAAAAAAAATTAGTTCTCTCTACTTTTCTACCTCTTTTATTTCTAGATTTCTATCTTCGATCTCACTAGTTCTCTCTTCCATATTACCTACTCTAATACTTTCTAATGCAGTCTTCGTATCATTTTTTGAGTTCTTCAGCTCCAGACTTTATGTGGTTCTTTTTCAGAGTTTCAGTCTCTTTGGTAAAGTATTCCCTCTGTTCATGAATTTTATTGCTGAGCTCATTGAACTTCCCTTCTGATTTTTCTTGTAGCTCATTGAGTTTCTTCATGACAGCTATTTGAGTTATATTGAAATATTCCATGACTTTTAGTTTCTGGAGGTTTGTCATTTTCTTTTTGTGATGCCATGTCACCATGGTTTTTTGTGGTGATTTATGTGTTGTTCCTCTGCCAGAGCATTTAAAATAGAGAATGCTTTTCTTCTTTAGGTGAAGCTTTTTTTTTTTGCTTGATTCTAATAATTCAACAGATTAGTAATTAGAGGACTTTATTTTGTTTTTCAGTAGGTGATGGTATAGCATTAGCTTTGGGTTTCTCTAACCTGGCCTGTGTCCAGCAATATTTGAGAATTGGCAGTTTCCACCCTCCATTGCCTCTGCCAGAGACATTGCCAGGTGCCTTTGTTGTCAGTGCTTGTGCCTCTGGGGTCACTGCTGCCTTGCTGCTGCCAGTGTCACTGCTGTTGTTGGCATCACTGCCTGGGGCACCAGGATGGTGGGTGCCTCTATCACATCTGGATTTGGATTCACAGGTACCACCCCTGTGGGAGGTTGGGCTGGAGTCACATGCCCTGCCTCCTCTGCTACTATTGGGTTCTCTGGGGCTGCAAGCTCAGCTGCTGTGGCTTGGGGGCCAGGATTATAGGCACTGCCTCAGTTGTTCTCCAGACTTTACCTCCTCTATGTCTTCCAGTCCACCCACCTTTAGATATACAAATGTGGGGAACTCTCTGGCTTCCCGGTGTGTTGGGTAGAGGAACCTTCATTGAGTTGTGGGTGTTTTACTGGTTGTGGATTGAAAGGGAGAAACAAAGTGAAGGATTAATGCTGCTATCATGCTGATATTACCTTTGGTCTAATACCTTTTGTAGGGATCTTAGAGCTAAAAAAATTATGCAACTGACAGAGAAATGAGATATATTTTTAATATCATATACAGATTTTTATTTCTATAATAGTTATTATTTTGGTTTCGGTTAAACTTAATTATGAAAACTTCCTCTCAAAAGAACCCACCTACTCTAGTATAGCATTTTTTAAAAAAATATTTAGAAACTGATACCATTCTGTTTATGAACCTTGAATCCTGCCCCCTGAGTTCCCTATTACCTGCTTCAGGCAATTCCTGAGAAACCTCCCAGGCAAATTTACTATCTGTGAGGACAGAATGACTAATACTAGTTTAGAGAAGCATTTTTAGAGAGAGAAATTTAGTAAATGTTTCATTTATTTATGATCTAGCTCTACTAGTTTGAACTATTCTGACTCTGTCCAATAATATTGTATGAAGGTAGTAGAAAGCTAAAAGTTATGGGTTGCATTTAGACAGTTGAAAAACCAAATATTTCTAATAAAATGACTCAGAGTATGTTATATTTTAATAGTTATAATATAAAAATATTTCTAAATATGCACACAGATTTTTCCATAGTGTTTAAATTTGTGATGGTAATAAAAAAGAAAGTAATTTAACCCCTAATATATTAACATGTTTGCAATATTATTAGATGCAGATAATAAAAGTAGGAGCTACCCTTCATTGAAAGATTATCCAGTACAAGGTTCTGTGCTAAACACTTTACACATGTTTTTTATACAATCCTAATCTCAATAATATGAGATAGATACAAATGACCATTCACCATTAATGACTATTCCCATTTTATAAGTGAGAACATTAAATTTTAAAAAAATAGAGTAAAAAAACAAGTAATAGATGACCAAGTTGGAATTTGGCTACAAATATAAGAGTTGGCACTCTTAACCCTATGCTTTCTATCCCATCCTAAAATTTAAAAGTACAGCTTTTCTCTTCTTTTCAGATACATTTTTTAATGTAAAAAAATCAATCATTTTCCTTATCTTTGTACTGCCTGTTTTTATTGGGATTTTAGCATGAAACAGATGGTACACTTAAGTTAGGATAATTCAAAGAGAGCTTTAAAAGGGGACTATTTCTAAGTGTGGGCAGAATGTAGGGAAACCTCAGGAGATAGTACAATATCACAGAGTGAACTACAGCAGCTGTTGGTGCCACTATGAGACCCGAAATGATACGGAGAGGGAGTTGTTGGATACCCAAATTCAGTAGGGGACACTGATAGAAATAGTGTCAGCTTGAGAGGATCTGTGACCTTCAGTCCAGAGATGCAACCATCTTGAAGCAACCTTACAAAGAAGGAGCCAGGGATTAATTAACCATCTGACTTCCTGTACAAGCTTCCTATTGGTTGAACACAAACTGAAGCCAGGAGACAAAACAGTCCACAGATGGAGTCCAATAAAGTAGAGAGGGGAGGAGAGAGATTCTGCAGGGATAGAGAGAAGGTATTCTCTGCACACTCATGCAACACAAATGAAAATAATTCTTACATAGTACCCTAGAATTTTTGCAATATATTACAAATTTTAAACACATCAAATAATTTTTAACGATGCAGATGTAGAGAAGGACATGAGGACACAGTGGGGGAATGGGAGGGTGGGACGAATTGAGAGATTAGGTTTGACCTAAATACACTACCATGTGTAAAATAGGTAGCTAGTGGGAACCTGCTGTATAGCAGGGATCTCAGCTTGGTGCTCTGTGATGACCTAGATGGGTGGGATGGGGCGTGGAAGAGAGGTCCAGGATGGGGGGTGGGGGTGGGAGGGAGGTCCAAGAGGGAGGGGATATAGGTATACATATGGCTGATTCACTTCATTGTACAGTGGAAACTAACACAATATTATAAAGCAATTTTACTCCAGTTAAAAAAAATTACCACTTTAAGTGTTGATATTTCTTAATTACTTTTAATTGTTTATTTTATTCCAAACAAAATTTTATGTTCAAATAGAGCTACCTTTATTATAGATATCATTATTGAAATGATAACTTAGAGAAAATTTAATCAAGCAAAATTCATCTATTTAGTCCTGAGCAAAACTGACAGTGAAAATTTTATAGTCCTGAGCAAAACTGACAGTGAAAATTTTAGCACAGATTTTTGCTGTGCTAGCAATGTTTGCAGTGTAAGAAAAAAGTTAACAAAACATTTTAATTATTCACACTTTAAGTACTATAGCATAGAGGTCAACACTTATGGCTAAAGGAGGAATATACACAATACTAATGTTAGAACTTTACATCCATAACAAAAAATATGAAAAACTTACTTAGTGCTTACTGTATACAGGACACTGTGCAAAAGCCCTTTCCATTCATCATCTTAATGTTTCCACCTTACGTCCTATGAGATATTTGTACTATTAGCCTTATTTTAAAATAAAAAATGCAGACTTATATGTAGTCATTTGATCACATATAACTTATTTTTTCATTCATTCATGTCTTCATTATTCAAAATATATTCATTGTGCTACTAAACTATGAGCAACTTGAAGGCAAGGACTGTGTCTCCCATCTCTTCATTTCCTTCAATCTGCAGTGCTTAGTACATTGGAATGAAGGACATTTTCCATCAAGGTATGGCCCATGGTTTTCAGGGGCAAAGAACTGGATTATATCTGAAAATGTAGGATCTTCTCAGCATCTGGGAAAGCGGGGCACACTTGACTGGGAGGTTTCTTGTGGTTTCTGGAGAGGCTCAGCATTTGTCACCTGCTGGACATTGACTGAAAGAAGCGAGGTAGAATTTTCCCAAGATATTATTTTGAGACTTGCTCAAAGTTCTTTGACAGGAGTTGTCCATGTGAACAGGCCTAAGGTCTCAGGAGGCAGTGTTTCTTTCTAGCAACAATATATTTTATCACAGACCTCTAATTAATCTTACTTTAGGGGGAATGAAACAGGACATAGACCCACAGAACCTATTGTAAGGCCAGATTGAGAGTCCCTGGATCTATCTCTGAGTCTGTGAGCTGCTTGCTCCTGCTGTGAGAGTTGTTTCAATAGGGCATTCAGTCATAGAATTACCTGCGATTCTAGAAAATAAGTGGACTATCAGAGAACCCCTTCCTTTTGTCTGCTCCTAATCAGCACCCTAGGTAATGGTGAGGAAGAACCTCCAGGAAGGTGAGCTGGCTCCAGATCTCTTACAGACTTTCAAGAACTTAACATATGGTAAGAACATCACTGGCACGAGCACTGTCTTTTAAGACACAGGCCATCCCTCAATCACAGGTTTAATATACACTGGATTAAACATGTGGACCAGGATACAGTCAGCACGGAATTAATTTAGTCCCTGTTTCAAAATGGTTAAACTCCAAGTGGCCAAAAGGGAGAAAAAATAGCTAACACTTTTGTAAGTATTTATGTTGGGCCACGCTTTTGTCAAACTCTTGGAGTTTATTAATTTACTTCATCTTCAAAGCATGACGTTGGGTATTACCAATTTCTCCTCTTAACAAATGAAGAACATTAATGCAGAGAGGTTGAAAAATTTGCCCAAGATTACACAAGAAATACGTAATGGGATTGGGTGAAATCCAAACTCAGGCAGTGTAGCATCTTAGCTATGTTTTACCACAATGTTATACTACTTCTCAAATACATTTACCTCCAGATAAGACCTTTTGAGTCCCAGTGAGAAACTGCTTTGGTGTGTCCTTTCTTATAAAAGACTGGAGCCTGCCATTTGGAGGCAATATCTGAGGAAACCTTCTGGTGTATAAATTATCCAGAGGATAGTTTACCTAGACAAATCATAAAATGACAAACAGTCAAATTGCAAGTTTTGTTTTTGTTTTTGGGTTTTTTTTGCGGTACGCGGGCCTCTCACTGTTGTGGCCTCTCCCATTGTGGAGCACAGGCTCCGGACGCGCAGGCTCAGTGGCCATGGCTCATGGGCCCAGCTGCTCTGCGGCATGTGGGATCTTCCCAGACTGGGGCACGAACCCGCGTCCCTTGCATCGGCAGGCGGACTCTCAACCACTGTGCCACCAGGGAAGCCCCAAAATGCACGTTTTTTTAAAAAATCGAACTAAAATGCCTTCTTTAAAATTTTAGAAATCTCACATAAATTTTCACATATTCAGTTTCTGTGGACCTGTTTCCTCAGTTGATTGACAGCACTCTGTTGGTGTTCAGTAGCCACTGCCCTTTTTAGGTTGAATTGTGCTCACCTGTTTATTACAGTTCTTCATAGTTCCTGCCAGAACTGGCCATGAGAGTTTAGGACCTCTGATCCACTGGTTCATGCTTTCACACTTCCTAAACTGTGCAAGTGTAAATTGTATAATTTTATATTATTTTTTAAGGAAAATCATATAAAATTATAAATACAAACACAGCTGTGAAAGTGAATATTCATTTAAATTAAGAAATAATCACAAATTAGAATTTATAAATAATTAATTACACAAATGCCAAAAAATCCAGAGAATATATTTATATTCATTTAGAGTCTGACATGCTTTTATAATGCTTTCTCCAAAATCTGGCTGCCTAGTCTTTGATTGCCTCTTCTTATGACAATGTGTTTTATATTGTTTTCTATAGAGAGATTATGACAATAATTAACAAAGTCCTAACAAACCAATATATTTATATCTCACTGAAACCAAACCAAACTAAATCCATCCCCAGCTCAATTGACCTTAAAAGTAACATCCCCCAAATGGCCATAGCCACCTCAACATCATCAGACAACAGGAGATATGATGGAGGGGAAACTGAAATAGAAAGAGATAGTGGTCTCAAGCAAAGGTAGTTAGAGTGCTTCAGTGTCTGAGTCATCTTGAACTACCAAAATACCACAGACTGAGTTGCTTCAAAAATAGAAATTTATTTGCTAACAAGTTCTGGAAGCTGGAAGTCAGATCAGGGTGGCATCAGGGTGAGTTTCTGGTGAGAACTCTCTTTCTGACTTGCAATGGGCCACATTCACATTGTCTTTACAGTGAGTGGCAACGAAGAGCTCTCTGGTGTCTCTCCTTTTATAAGGACACTAATCCTATCAGATTAGGGCTCTACTCTTAAGACCTTATTTAACCTTAATTCTCTCCTTTTAAGCTCTGTCCCTACATACAGTCATACTGGGGGTTAGAGCTTCAACATAAATTTTGGGGGATACAATTAAGTGAGCCACCATGATAGCTAAAGCTCTTCTCTGAGTGATAACCAATCTGCCAAATGATGGAACTGTAGGAAGATCTTGTGTTGTCCTCTTTTAAAGGGCAAAATATATCCAAATAGTCTTTATCTATAATTTTTTAATTAAAAAATGTAAGTTCAAACACATGACCTCTGTCTCTGATGAGTGCTTGAAAGGATACCCCATAGTCATTGAATAGTATCAATGAGGCCACTGAGAGGAGAGAAAATTTAGCATTTTCAGAGATATGGAAATTTGTCCAGTGTGGTCATGACAGTGAGAGAAAGTGGCATGAAATGAGGCTGTAGCTGGAGCAAGAATCTAGGTTTTAATATTTGTTTAACCTACATACCTGATATTTTGAAAGGTTTAGATTGCAGATTATTTTAATATATAATATCTAGTTTCTTTATTTTTATTAATCATATACACAAATAGTAATCAGATGTGCTGATTGAGATGAGATAAACTATTACCATAGTGAGTTAATATAGTTACTGACACAAACCAAACTGAGCTAACATATATTTTATTGCAATCCAACCTCTTATCCCACCTTCAAAACTGCCTGTGGAGACTCCCAATAGTTTGTTTTATGTGGGCATCTTTAGTCTAAAGAGACAGTACACAGATGTGAATAGTTGTTTTTCATAGATAATATATGTCCTATTTAAACATTAAGATATTTATCAATATTCATACATATATAATATATGTATATATATTACATATATAATAACTTAGACCAATAAATGATATAACCACTATGCAACACTGATGGTAAATCACACAGACAAGCTGTTTCTTTGAAAAACAGACTTCAAAAGATTATTTTTGTAATTTCTGCAAATAGGACACATTATTTCTTTATTCCAGCATTTGAAGCACTTTTACCCCAAAGTGACCAAAAACTGAAAAAATATTTTAAAAAATAGTCACAAAACCTCTAGCAACACAGAAATATCTCTCTTTCCTCCCCATGCTTTTGCTCTTCCACAGAAGTAGCCTCTGTGTAATAATAGTAATCATAGTTTATACCTATCTTTCTACTCTTTCTCTGTGCATACACACACACACAAATAGATACAGATAAGGGATAGTTAGGAATAATGTGTAATTGCACATAAATATAAAATTACTTTTAATAAAATTATATATACAGCATCTAGTGAGCTGTACATTTCTGCCCGTATAGAGCTATTTCATACTTTTATGGACTTTCATATTATTAAAAATATACATATCCTATACTTTGTTAGTCATTATCCTACTGATAGATATTTAGTTTCCTATTTTTTCCTATTACTTAACAATGGTTCAATACCATTCTTATAAATATGCATTTGTGTGTATTTGTGGTTAATTTTTAGGATAGATGTAAGTATGCACATTTTCATTTTGACAGATCACTGTCAACTTGTCAGCCTTAAAAGTGGTAACAGACAAAATTCTCTATCAATTTATACTTCCATCAACTGTGTATGAAGGTACCAATTTTAGTAGTCTATTTTACTATTGTAATTTATCATATTCTCATTTCCAGTTTCATAATCTAATTAATGAAAACTGAAATCTTATTATATTTATTTGCATTACTGATTACTCATGACAGTGTTATTTTATAAGCTTGTTTGGCCATTAACATTTTTTTAAACTGAGAATTCCTGCTTTTGTTCTTTATCATTTTTTCTATTGTTACCTTCTTTTGTCTTATGAGTTACAGGGACTCTTCATCCATAAATATTAAACATTTTACTGCAATATATGTATTTTCAACCATTTCTTTTTTAACTACGCTCATAATGAATTTCATACAGACAAAGTATATAAACTTAGCTGGTCTTATCTATCTTTTTCTTTATGCCTTTAAAATGTTCTGTCTCATTTAGGAAGAACATAATGTAGTGAACTTCTCTTGTCCTTTGGACTATTACCCAACCCCTGTGCATCTGATACTGGCATCCTATTTTCCTGAAGGAAATCACTCTGACACTAAATGGATCAGGTGAGACAAGCTCCACTGAGACTCCATGGATTCTTACAAGTAGCAAACTTGGCCAATGAGTAACCTGCATTCCAAGATCACAGAGTTGAGGCACATGACCAAGGCTATGTAAGAGAAAGGAAATGTCAACCCTGGGACTTCTGCTGTTAAATGGATAAAAAGAAATTATTCATTCACTGGAGCCCTTGTGGATATAAGCCTAGGAATTTTTATGGCCATTTTGTCAACCTTCAGTAAACTTCGCATGCAAGTAAATCCAACACTAAGGAAAGCAGTGCGGAAAGATGTAGAGAAACACATTGCTGATGATACTGCTTGGGTACCAGTATCAACAGTGCCAAAAGCTGGGGCTACCCTTGGGCTCTTCATTTATGTGAGTGAATAAATTCTCAAGTTGTTACATTTTTTAAATACCCATTTAAGTAGAGTTCTAATCTTCCTTGGACTAAAAAAAAAAGAACTCTCTAACATATTTTCCATCCCAATATAATTTTTAAAAATATCCTATACTTTCCTCTATAGTTTCATACACTTAATAATTTTCTCTCTATATTTACAATACAAAGTCATTATAAAAATATTAATCAATACACAGAAACTTAAGTGAGGAAGTTAAAATATTCTCAATTTTATGAAAGAAGCACCAATAATATTTTTATAATGTTCTTTTTTTCAGAATTTCAAAAGTATGCATTTTATTTTTTACAGTTCATTTTTAAAAAAGTTTTTATTGGAGCATTGTTGATTTATAATGTTGTGTTAGTTTCAGGTGTGCAGCAAAGTGATTCAGTTATTCATATATTCATTCTTTTTCAGATTCTTTACCCACATAGGTGATTACAGAACATAGGTGATTGAGTAGAGTTCCCTATGCTGTACAGTAGGTCCTTGTTGGTTAGCTATTTTATATATAGTAGTGTGTGTATGTTAATCCCAAACTCCTAATTTATCCCTCCCCCCACCATGTTTCCCCTTTGGTAACCATAATTTTGTTTTCAAAATCTATGAGTCTGTTTCTTTTTTATAAATAAGGTCATTTGTATCATTTTTAAATTAGAGTCCACATGTAAGTGATATCATATGATATTTGTCTTTCTCTGATTTACTTCACTTAGTATGATAATCTCTAGGTTCATCCACATTGCTGCAAATGGCATTATTTTGTTCTTTTTTATGGCAGAGTAATATTCCACTGTATATATGTACCACATCTTCTTTGTCCATTCCTCTATCGATAGATATTTAGGTTGCTTTCATGTCTTGGTTATTGTAAATAGTGCTGCAATGAACATTGGGGTGCATGTATCTTTCCAAAGTATGGTTTTACCTGGATATATGCCGAGGAGTGGGATTGCTGGATCATATGGGATTCCTACTTTTCGTTTTTTAAGGAACCTCCACACTGTTTTCCATAGTGATTGTACCAATTTACATTCCCACCAAGAGTGTAAGAAAGTTCCCTTTTCTCCATGCCCTCTCCAGTATTTATTATTGATGGCCATTCTGACCAGTGTGAGTTGATACCTCATTGTAGATTTGATTTGCATTTCTCTGTTAATTAGTGATGTTGAGCATCTTTTCATGTGCTTTTTGGCCATCTGTATGTCTTCCTTAGAGAAATGTCTATTTAGATATTCCGCCCATTTTTTGATTGGTTTGTGTTTTTTTGACATAGAGCTGCATAAACTGTATATATTGGAGATTAAGTCCTTGTTGGTCACTTCATTTGCAAATATTTTCTCCCATTCCGTGGGTTGTCTTTTCATTTTGTTTATGGTTTCCTTTGCTATGCAAAAGCTTTCAGGTTTAATTAGGTCCCATTTTTTAATTTTTGTTTTTATTTTCATTACTCTAGGAGGTGGATCAAAAAAGATATTGCTGCAGTTTATGTCAAAGAGTGTTCTGCCTACGTTTTCCTCTAAGAATTTTATAGTTTCCAGCCTTACATTTAGGTCTTTGATCCATTTTGAGTTTATTTTTGTGTATGGTGTTAGACGATGTTCTAATTACATTCTTTTACATGTAGCTGTCCACTTTTCCCAGCACCACTTATGAAGAGACTGTCTTTTCTCTATTGCATATTCTTGCCTCCTTTGTCATAGATTAATTGACCATAAGTGTGTGGGTTTACCTCTGGGCTTTCTATCCTGTTCCATTGATCCATATATCTGTTTTTGTGCCAGTACCATACTGTTTTGATGACTGTAGCTTTGTAGTATAGTCTGAAGTCCAGGAGCCTGATTCCTCCAGCTCTGTTTTTCTTTCTCAAGATTGCTTTGGCTATTTGGCTATTTGATATCGTCCAGTGTTTACTTTTTATAAAACAATTTATCAGTTGTTTTATTTATTTATTATGTTTCTAAGAAATCTTGGCCTAATGCTGCCACAAGTATTTTCTCCCCTACATTTTCTAGAAATTTGGTGTTTATATTTAGGACTACGATCCATATTATGTAAATTTTATAAGTGATTCAAGGCTTGGATTATTATACGTTTTATGTATTATTGTATTTAATTTACTAAAGTGAGACATGTTGGCCCATACTTTGTGGGAAAGATAAGTACAGATTGTTGATTTAAGGCTATTCAGGTAACATATTTCTTCTTGAATGGGCTTTGGTAGCTTTTGTCTTTTAATTTGTTCATTGCATCTAATATTTAAAGTGGGCATTTTGTAAGCAGAATATAATTGGGTCTTGCTTTTTACCCCTTTTGACAATCACTGCCTATTAGTTTATATCATTTAATATGATCATTATCATGATTGGTTCTAAATCTACCACTGGCTATTTGTTTTCTATTTGTCCTGTTTGTTCCTGCTCCACTTATTTCCACTGTAATGCATTATTCTGGATTAATTTAGTGTATTTTATGATTCTATTTTATCTCCTTTGTTGAATTATTGGCTATAACTCTTTTTTTGTTTGTTTCAGTGTTTGCTTATGTTTATATCATGCATTTTTACTTATGATAATCTACTTTGAAATGTTATCATACCAGTTCATGCATAATATAAAAACCTGACAATAGTAGGCTTTCATTTTTCCTTTATTAGCCAGTGTCACTATTGTCATATATGTTACAAAGTCCACAACACAATATTTTTTATTTACTTTCCATGGATATGTCTTCAAGTTCATTGATCTTGTATGCTGCAGTACCTAATTTGCCATTAATCCTATCCAGTGCGTTGTATTATCAGACACTGTAGTTTTCATCTCTGGAATTAAATTTGCATCTTTGATATTTCTATGTTTTACTAAAATGCTGTCTTTTCCTCTAATTTGTTAGACTAAGTGTTTTAGTGTTATTGTTACTAATTCTACAATGAATGTTTTTGGGGTTAATTTTGATTGATTTTTCTCATCTTGGGTTATATTTTCCTGCTTTTTTGCATATCTGGTAATTTTTAAATGAACACCTTCTTGTGTCTGTATACATTTTCCTTCCTTTAAATAGTGTTGAGCTTTGTTATCTGGCACAGTTAAGTTACCTGAAAATAGTATATTTTCCTGTCTTGATTTTAAGTTTTAAGTCTTGTTAGGCAGGACCAGAACAGCTTTAGTCTAGGTCTCATTTTTCCCCAATTCTGGGATCAATTCCTTCTGAGTAGTCTATACCCAATGACCTGTGAATTATGAGCTTTTACACTCGGTCTGTGGGAATAGGAGCTACACTTGCTTTCACGTGAGCACTGAGGGTTGTTTCTCTCTCTATTTTAGATGGTTGTTCCCTTAGTCTCAGGTGGTTTCCTCACCGTAAAAACTGATCAATACTCAGTTTAAGGCGGACCATCTGAACACCTCTAGATTGCTTTCTCCTCTCAGGATTCTGCCCTTCTTACTCTAGCCTCTAGTCCCACCTCAGACTTCCACCTCCCACTCCTCAACTCAGTAAGGAAACCATCCTCTGCCTGGGTTTCACCGCACTGTGACACTGGAAATTCTCTCCAGACAGTAGACTGTGGCAATTACAGAGCTCGCCTTGTGTGTTAACCATCTTTCAGAGAATACTGCCTTTAGCTGCATAATCTCCAATGCCTTGAAGTGTTATTTATATATTGTGTCCAGATTTTTGGTTGTTTGAACTGGGAATGTAAATTTGTGTGCTATTATTTTATCTTAGTCATAAGCAGAATAGGAGTTTTTTAATATGGATTTTTTTCAAGATTGAAAGATGATAAATCCCAAGAATCACTGTTGTAATAGATTGTACTCTACCATTAAATAGGCATGTAGTTTATGATAAGAACTTTAAAAAGCATACCTAACTCAGTACAACTCCTCTATAGTTTATGTACAGTTTTCTTATATATAAATGTAAAGACTAAAGGATATTTTCCCCAAGTATTTTATGCAGAAGGAGACTAAGGGAGATAAAAAAGCCATGATTTTTTTTAAGGTAAGCCATTAGAAGAAAAAACACTTAATTTGGAATCTTTTTCTAAATATGCTTGTTTCCACTCTTGGAATTTTTTGTCTAATTTTAATGTGTATTCTACTTAATTTCATTAACAAATAAATCCTTAACAAAGGAAAACTTCAAATTCACCTACAGGGTATGTATTTTTATTTATTATCATTTTAATTTTTCTTTTTATATTCTGGACATCTCTTCCATGAAAGTTGCAGAAAAGTATGTAGTTGCCATTAAACATAGAACTATATTGTTTTTAGCAAGTCATATATTTATATAAAGCACAAAAAGTTGGAATTCTGTTTGGCATTTCAATATTTTTATCTACTTGGTAATTTAATTATAGTAACTATGGTTAGTGCTCTGTGTTTTTCTTCAGCAAACAATCAATTTATCTTTATTAACTGCTCTATATGGAATATATTTTTATGGAGAAGACCAAGAAAATAATAAATAAACTCTATGAAACTGGGTGCTCTTAAGTGTTTACGCTTTCTGAAATCAAAATACTTAATGTCTCTTTTTTGTTTTAGAGGCATTGGAAATATTAGGGGAAAAAAATCAGGAAATTAAAATCCCAGAAAGACCTACTCCTTAGTTTGGGATAAATTTATTACCTTAACTAATTAAAAACTAATTTTATGCATCTGGATAGAATGGCACATTTCTAATTGCCCCTGAAGAAATATTTCTGTTTTCCATGTATGATGAAATAAAACAAAAGAAACAAAAACTTAATAACCTCAGACATTGAGACCAGAATAATCTAATGCCAGCCTGTGGCAAAAGGTAACAGTGATCAAAAATGACATGGAATTGGATGGAGAAAAAAGCCATTGTTTCAATGTATGTTAAATTCCATCTTTATATTTTGAAAATAGACTATCTATCTGAAAAGGCAGAAGTTGCTGAAATTCTATAATTGGTTCTTGGATGCTCTGATGCAGAGTTTAGACCTACTCCAGGAATTCCTGATAAAGAGAGAAGGCCTTGGGTTTCACCACAATTAACTGAGAGGTTTTATTTTTCTAATTATACTCACCTGCCTGAGAGGCAGTTCGACATGGGAGAGGAGAGTTGCTTTTGGAGCCTGGTTGTGTAGGCTTGAATGCTGACTTCTACTAAGTTTCTAGCACAAGTTAAATTGCTTTCTGTAGTTTAGAATCTTCAGCTATAAATAGGAATCAAAAGTAAATCATAGAATCGTTTGAAGTCCAAATAAGATAATCCATATAAACTGCTAAACATGGTGTTTGACACATAAGCCCTCAATAAATGCTAAATAAATATTAGCTATTACATTAATTGTAATTATTATTATCAGCCATAGATAGCTATAATTACAAATGGAAGTGTTTCATAATACTTAGAAGTGATAACAAAGAAAAACTAGGTGAGAATTTCAATGACCAATAAGAAAACTTGACATCTACCCTCCATAACCCACCAGAGGATGAATAGGGAAATATGCTCACTCTACTTGCCCTATAGCACCCCAAGTTTTGAACCTTTGTGAAGTGATAGTCTTTTTCAGGCTAAGGAAGTTCTACTTCTACCTTGTTGAGAGTTTTATAATGAATGGGTGTTGGATTTTGTGAAATGCTTTTCTACATGAATTGATCTGATCGTGTGAATTTTCTTATTAGTCTCTTGATTTGATAGATTAACTTAATTGACTTTTGAATGTTGAAATAGTCTCACATACCTGAAGTAAATCTCACTTCGTTGTACAATTATTTTATACATTGTTGGATCCCGTTGGCTGATATGTTTTTGAAAATAGTTTTAGTTTACCTTTCTTGTGGAGCTTTACCTGGCTTTGTTATTAAGATAACGCTGGCCTCATAGAGTGAATTAGAAAGTGTTCCCCCTGTTTCTATCTTTTGGATGAGATTGTGGAGGATTGCTATCATTTTTTCATTAATTGTTTGATAGAATTCACAAGTGAAATCAACAGAGTCTATTATTTTCTACTTTGGAATGTTATTAATTATTGATTCCGTTGTGTCCTGCAAACCATACTTTGTATGATTTATGGTCTTTTAAATTAGCTAATGTGATCTGTCCTATACAACAGTCCATGTGAGCCTTAGAAAAATGTGTATTCTGCTATTGTGAGATAGAGGATTCTTTAAATGTCAATTGATTAATAGTGCTTTTCAGGTCAATTTTATCCTTAGTAGTTTTCTGCCTGCTTGGTCTCCCAATTACTAAAAAAAAAAATACAGTAAAATATACAGTTATAATAGTGGATCTATTTGTGTCTCCTTTCAATTCTGTTTTTCTTTTATATTTTGATATTCTGTTGTTAGGTACATAGAGATTTTGGATTTTCTTGGAGAACTGACCCTTTTATTGTTATTTTATGCCCTTATCTATGATAATTAAGCTTCATCTAAATTTTTGTCAGGAAATAATGTAGCTACTCAAGATTTCTGTTTATTAGAGTTATCATGGGATATTTTTCTCCATCCCTTTACATTCACCTTATGTGTGTCCTTGTATTTAAAGTGTATTATTTGTAGACTGTGCTGTTTTTAATAGTGTTGTGGATGCAATATTTCATTTAAGGAAACTCATTTAACTATACTAAATACAAACACAAAAAGTTTCTAAATGAAATGACAAAAGAGAATTGACTCTATGTTTGGGGAGGTGCTATTGAGTTGTATGAATTGTTGATATATTTTGGATGTTAACCCCCTGTCAGATGCACGATTCGCAAATATGTTCTCCCATTCAATAGGTTGCCTTTTCATGTTGTTGACGTTCCCTTTGCTGTGCAGAAGTTTTTGTTTTGTTTTGTTTTGAGTTTGATGTCATCCCATTTGTTTCTTTTTGCTTTTGTTGCCTTTGCTTTTGGTGTCACAAGCAAGAACATCAACCTCCAACACTGATGTCGCAGAGCTTACTGCTTTGTTTTCTTCTATGATTTCAGGTTTTACATTCATATTTTTAATCCATCTTGAATTAATTTTTGTGTATGGTATAAGATAGTGGTCCAATTTTATTCTTTTGCATGTGGTTATCCAGTTTTCCCAGCACCATTTATTGATGAGACTGTCCTTTTCCCTTCCTATATTCTTGGCTCCTTTGTCATAAATTAATTGACCATTTATGCATAGGTTTATTTCTGGGCTCTCTATTCTGTTCCATTGATTTGTGTGTCTGTTTTTATACCAAGGCCATGCAGTTTTGATAACTATTGCTTTGGTAATATAGTTTGAAATCAGGGAGCATGATGCCCCCAGGTTTGTTCTTATTTCTCAGAATTGCTTTGGCTATTTGCAGTCTTCATGTCCTATACAAATTTTAGGATTGTTCTATTTCTGTGAAAAATGACATTGGAATTTTGATAGAGCTTGCATTGAATCTGTAGATTGCTTTGGGTAGTGTGGACATTTTAACAATATTAACTCTTCCAGTTCATGAGCATGTAATATCTTTCCATTTATTTGTGTCTTCTTCAATTTATTTCATTAATGTCTTACAGTTTTCAGTGTACAGGTCTTTCACCTCCTTGGTTAGATTTATTCCTAGGTATTTTATTCTTTTTTAATACAATTTTAAATGGGACTGTTTTCTTAATTTCTCTTACTGCTACTTCATTGTTAGTATATAGAAATGCATCAGATTTTTGTATATTGATTTTGTGTCCTGCAACATTACTGTATTTTTTAAATTATTTCTAATAGTTTTTTGGTGAAGTCTTTATTCTCTGTATGAAATCATGTTACCTGCAAATAGCGACAATTTGATGTCACAATTTACATCATTTAACTTGTGTATCAATGAACAAATTATTGTAGTTATATAACTACAATATATATATTGTACTATATATATATATATATATACACACAATATATATTGTAGTTATATATTAATCTTCATTCTGGATTTATAAATGATTAACCCAACACCTTTCATTCTGGATTTATAAATGATTAACCCAACACCTTTACAACATTAGATTATTCTGAACTTTACTATATATTAAGTTTTACCAGTGAGATTTATACCTTCTTATACCTTTATACCTTCTTATGTTTTTGTTATTAATTCACACCCTTTTGTTTCATCTTAATAAAGAAGTCCCTGTCACATTTCTTTCAAGGCCAGTCTAATGTTGATGAACTCCTTTACCTTTTGCTGGAAAACTCTTTCTCCTCCAATTTGGAAGAATAACTTTGCAGGATAGAGTATTCTTGGTTGTTACTTTTTAAAATTTCAGTCCTTTGAATATATCCTACCACTCCCTTCTGACCTGCAGAGTTTCTGCTGGTAGTCTAATGGGGGCCCCCTTGCAGGTAGCAAGTGTTTTTCTTTTGCCTCTTTTAAGATTATCCCTTTGTCTTTAACTTCTAATACTTCTATTATAATATTTCTTGATGTAGGTCTCTTTGGGTTCATCTCATTAGGAACTCTCTGAGCTTTCTGGATCTGGATGTGTTCCTTCACCAAGGTAGGGAAGTTTTCAGTCTTTCTTTCTACAAATAAGTTTTCTGCCCCTTTCTTTTCCTTCTGGGACTCCTATAATGTGAATGTTCGTCCACTTGTTGTTCCATAAGTCCCTTAAGTTATCTTCAATGTTTTAATTCTTTATTTTTCTGCTTTGATTGGGTGACTTCTCTGCCCTGACTTCAAGTTAACTGATCCTTTCTTCTGCTTTTCTAGTCTGCTGTTGAACTCTGCTATTGTATTATTCAGTTTACTTATTGTATTCTTCAGCTCTGTGACTCCTATTGGTACTTTCTTATATTTTCTCTTTGTTGAAATTCTCACTTTTTAAATACGTTCTTCTCCTCCTAAGCATGGTGAGCACTGTTATGACCACGATTTTGAACTCTTTAAAAGGGAAATCACTTTTCTCCTCTTCATTAAAGTCTTTTACTGAGGTATTATTTTATCCTTTCATTTGGAACATATTCTTTTGTTTCCTCATTTTCCTTTACTCTCTGTATTGGTTTCTGTGCATTAGATAAACACCCACCTCTCTGAGACTTGGAATGGTCTCATGTAAGGGGTGTACCTTATTTCTTCCCTAGTTCTTTGAGATTGTCTCTCAAATCTTCATGGTTGTCCCAGCAGCCGATTTTATTGTGTGTGAGTCCCAGTAGTTGGAGGTGTGCCAACAACTGTCACTGTCCCCAAGGGGAGGATCTTAGCACCTAGATTAGGTTAATTAGAAGCCAGAACTGCAGGCAGCAGCTTTTAAAGTATGCAGAGCTTGAACTCTTCAACTCAATTTGCTCTGGTGTTGTGGGTATCATGGATGCAAGACATGTTGGATTTCAAAGCTAGATGTTTTGGGGGCTCATCTCTCAGGTGCAGGTCTTAAAAGTTGGAGTGCCAGATAAGGAGTTCAAATTCTGCTCCTCAGTGAGAAACTTAAGATTTGAGTTCTCTTCCAAGGGTGGGTTGCCATTCCTGGTATGGGGTTTATGGGGATATTGTGACTCAGCCTCTCCTACTTACTTCAATGTGAGTTTTTTTTCTTGTTCACCCAACGTATAGAAGTTACTCAGCTAGGTTTTCTCCCAGAGGAAATTGTTCCATATGTAGCTATAGATTTGGTTATGTCCATGGGAAGAGGTGAGTTTAGGATCCTCCTAAGGTGCCATCTTGAACCAGAACTCATTGAATTTTCGCTGCAATTAAAGGCTCCATTACAGATTTAAATGCCTGTAACATGTATTTGATGGTTACAGTGTACTGGCCATTCTGCTAAATTGTAGGGTTTTAAAGATAAAATTAGCATAGGATTTATCCTCAAAGTCTCTACATTAGAACTATGTAAAAGATGAAGAACTGGAATGGAATGAGAGCCAGGAACCTGAAAAATAGGGTGCTGTAAAATACTTTTTTTTAATTCTCAAAATGGAGAATGAGCCTTACCTAGCTTACTGCCAAAGGCAACAGTATACAGTCATTAGGAGCACAGGTTTAAGAGTTCAAATCCCAGTTCCTCCTGTCACTAGCTATAGTGACCTTGGGAATGTTACTTACCTTTTCTAAACATTTAAAAGCACTTTAAATGCACTGCTTTGCTATGCATCTATTATTTTATCTCTATCAATCATTTCTCCTTTAATTACCTCATATGTCACTGGCCTTGTTGAAATGAAATTACATTTCTTTTATATAAACAAGTTATTATGGCATAGAAGCTCACTAGCAACCTGTGAGAAATTCACATGTTTGGGGCAAATGAGACTAGTGAACATAAATTCCCATCCATATGCCCCTGGACAAGGCTCCAGATCCATTCCCATCCATATGCCCCTGGACAAGGCTCCAGATCCTTAAATTACCTGTCCTTCCCGTGGCTGTCCTTGATGGTGAGTACCCCTCAGCATATTGATGCTTTACTGGACGTACTTATTTTCCTGTTGGCAGTGACCTCTTCTGATGCCCTTGTTCTGACTTGGGGGGAGTATATTCTTTTGCATAATTATACATAGTATAGTTTGAGTCCAGGCTGTGACTTTTAGAAAGCTTCCCTTATGTTTTGAAATTGGGAAAAATTCAGAATAGAGAGGAATGTAAAAACTGCTATTAGAAATACTTACTTTAAAAAAAAATACTTACTTTTAGGGTCTATAGGTCCAAACATGATGTCAGAGTTCTTTCTTAGCTCCTTGTAATAGGGTCCCCTTTAGTCCCCACCATTAGCCTTCTCCAAGTATCTTCACAATTTCTATTTCAGGCACAATAACAACCAGGCCCTAAAACATGCATGCAAAACTTCACTGTCTCATTTCAAAACTCAGTTTATTCCCTGACCCTTCACAATTAATATTGGGATTTTTTTCCTTAGTGGATGCGCCACTTCTTTCCCACAGAATACCCTTCCTGCCAGTATGTTCCATAGGATGCATTTTTAATAGTATTAGAGTACATTTTTTTGAGAGCCTGGATTATCAAGTATTAAATTGTACTACATATTAGACATAAGTAATCCAGGAAGTATCAGACCAACACCAGATATTGTTTTCCAGTCTTTCAATACTCCCATTAATATAAGGTTTTTAAAAGCCCAATATTTACCTGTATCTTAGCATTGGCCTGAAGGATGAAAATGTTTGGACAAGGTACACACACACTTTTATAAAACAAACACTTTGGGGATATAACATATTTACAGGGAAATTCCTTAAATTTGCAGTAGCATTTTATGCTAAATGCACCCACATATCAAATTATCAGACAGAACTAGTAAAAGAGCACTCTGAAGAATATGCCCCTGGAATATTTCCCCTACATTTGGGTCATTCCAGGAACAATAGCAGGTACTAAACTGTACGGGTAAAAGTCAAAGGTACAATAAAGAGATGTTTCCTATACATAGGGGCTCTTGGGTACAAAAATTAAATTTCAATAATTGTAATAAAAAATGGGAATGGTTAACAACCTCTAAGTGGAATTTTTATCCTATATAAGTAGAATTTAACATTCAGTTCACATCAACACAGTATGATGTTGAAGACCAATTGATTTATGTTCCCAGTGTTTCCTTTTGCTTCTGAATATTGCTGTGTTTTCAGAGCTCTAGTTCCTTATCTAATTCCTTTCATATATAATCACTATCACCTAATATAATATATAATGTTCAACTGAAAGAATACTCACATTAAAGAATAACATTTGGAAATTTTAGGGGAAATGCTAATTATAGAGCAACAACAAAAAGGGAAAGTACAACATAAAGCACTTAGCATATATCTAACACCTACCTGATATTTTATATTTTCTGCCTTTATGTTTATGCCTGTTCGACTTACACGACTAATTTGATGAAGTTTTGTTCAGCAAGCATGTGCCCATTGCTTACTAAGTAAGTGTGAAGCACTGAGAAATGGGTTGACTTACTTATGGCAATCCCTTTATCTCTGTCCTTTGTGCAATAACACAGTTTAACAGGAGATATATGATTATAGATAGTAGTTACATGTAATTATATACTCAAATACCAAGGGAAAATAATAGCAGAATGTACAAAAGCATAGTAGCATAGCAGGATAAGCAAATTCATCTGTGAATTTTCCGTCTTTCCTCTTAGTCTGTGTCTGTTAAGCATTTCACCTTTCCCCATCCTCTAAAGAGACAATAAACTATATTTTTGTAGTAGATTCTCAAAAGGAAAAACTATTAAAATAATATACAAATTCTCAAACGGGATATCTGTCATGGGAGAGGTGAAATACCTCAGCACTTTCCATGATTCTGCACATTATGAAGAAAATGAAAAGTGTGATGGGCTAAAAAGAGTGAAGATAGTTTGGATGAGAACAAACAACAATGTCATTTTCAAGTCAGAGCACTGGAAGCTCCCACAAATTACAGATACCAGATAATGTGTAAAGGCTGCTTTATATAAGAGTGGCTGTGTGTAAGCAATCGAACTTTGCTAAGTGCTTGAGGGATTTGAGTAATGCTTGAACCTCCTCTTTGACCCATAAGTGTTCAATGTGATACTACCGTGGGGACTTGACTGTAAGAGTCAGCAACTTTGCGGTGTTGCAAAAGCATGAGTGGGCTTTCTGTAATTTGGAAAGACATGTATTTATGCATTCCTGACATACACATTAGAAGGATATAGAAGTAAGTATGGGAGGAGTGTTGAGAAGGGGACAGGCAGGAGAGATCACAAAATGCTTGGATAATAGGACAGTGGTAGAGCACAGGAGCAATAAAGATGTATACTTGAGACTCTCCACTTAGTGCATTGCAGTGACTCTCCAAGTTGTGCAGGTAGTGCTGCAGAATGGTAAGAGATCTATCAAGATGTGGAGAGCTGGGAGTAAGGAGAAAGAGTAAAGTAAAAGTCCTCAGTGATCCAAAACCTGGTAACCAGATTGTATATCATAGAGAATTCACCATGCTTTGCAAAGCTGGCACCTGAGCTGTAAAGCAAAAAGAGATCTCTATAGCCTTAAAAGATCTCTAGAGTCTTATTTGTTCTAAGATATCAAGCCCCACAAAGAAAATGTTGTGATTCATAACTTCAAAATATTCACATCTAGTGGGCAAATGAATATAACCAAACCTGCAACCAAATTTAAACCCAACTCACTGCAGCTTAACTTTACTTAGTTCTCTGCCTACAGCTGTGACATGATGACACCAATGTGCCTTTTCCTGGGGATAAATATTACTTAAGTCCCTATTATTATTTTAAAAATAATGTCAAGCAGTTTAAAAAAATACAAGGCATGATAAGGAAAAAGAAAATGTTACACATGATCAAGGGAAAAACAGTCAGTAAAATCAGACTCACAGATTACCAGGTAAGACATTAAAATAACTATTAAAAATATTAAATACGTTAAGCATGAACTAACAGGTGAGAAATTTCAACAAAGATAAATGAAATCCCCCCTCCCCCCAAAAAACAACCAAATGTAAATGCTAGCTATGAAAAATACTATATTTGTTGATTTTATCAATAGATTGAACACAACAGAAGAAAGGAGCCATGGATTAGTAGAAAAGTCAGTAAAAATTATCAAAACTAAAACTAAAAGAGAAGAAAATTAAGAAAATGTAACATAGAATCTAAGACTTTCAGACAATGTGAAATGAAATATAAAATGTAATTGAAATGCCAGAGAGAAAAGATAATGACTGGAATTTTCCAAGATTGAACAAACTAACCACTCTGCACATTCATGAACCCAGAGACTCTCAGGCAGGATAAATGCCAAGAAAACCACAATTTGACATATTGTAGTTACACTGGTACTAGGAAAGATAAAGAGAAATTTTAAAAAATAGATTGAAGAGGGCCATAGTCCATAAAAGGACACAGCTTTAGGACAGATGGGTGACTTATTCAAAATGAGAGAGGATAAAAGATTGAAATATTTTAAACTAGTGCAAGAAAAAATCTGCTAGCCCAGAATTCCCCATATAGCAGAATTTCTCTTCTAAATGAAAGAAAAATAAAGATATTTTCAGAAACATATATAAGAGAAATACTGTCTTCAACAGTATTTGGAGAGATATATTATAAAAAGTTCCTCAGGGCAAAGGGTGATAATATCACACTGAGGCCTTAAACTACAGAATAGAATAAAGAGTGATTATATGTATATGAAATTATTATTTTCATATTTTTTTCACAAGCAACTTACTACTTTAGGCAAAATACTAGTGTTTTATACATCAAACAAATGAAAAAAGCATAAAACATAAATGAGGTGTGAAATTAGACTATTATTCATAATATTTGAAATTAAATTTTAAGCTCAAGATAGTTTTATTTTAATAATGATTATTCTAAAGATTAAACAAAGAAATATAGCTAAGATGACAATAGAAGATGTAAAATAGCATACTAAAAAATTATTCAGTACATCTACAAGAAGGCAGAAACAGGAATAAAAGCACAAATGGGAAAAATACAAAACAAATATCAAGATGGTTAACTTAAAAAAGGGCTGATATGGTTTGGGTTAAGTTTAAATGACTAAACATTCATTGTAAAGGAAGAGATTGTCACAAAGGGAAAGAAAACAATTACCAAGACTGTTTACACTGCAAATTTACATATTTAAGTATAAAAACATAGACCATTATGGTACTTACAACACTAACCATTAAGTGTATTATTTAGGTGCTATACACTGAATGTTTGTGTCTCACCAAAATTCAAATGTTGAAATCCTAACCCTCAATGTAACAGTATTAGGAGATGGGCATTTGGGATATAACTAGATCATGAGGCAGGAGCCTTTATGAATAGTATTAGTACCTATATGAATGAGACCCTAGAGAGTTCCCTTGCCACTTCTACCACGTGAAGACACTAAGAAAATGACCATCTGTGAACCAGGAAGCGGGCTCTCACCAGACACCAAATCTGCTGGAACCTTGATTTGGACTTCCCAACCTCCAGGACTGTGAGAAATAAATGACTGTTGTTTAAGCCACCCAGTCTATGTTATTGTTATGGCAGCCCAAATGGACTAAGCCATAAGAGTTCTCCACAGAAATAGAACCAAAAGGACAAACACACATCCGTTTGGTGTATTTTTGACATATATATTCTAAGGAATTGACTTACGTGACGATGGAAGTTGATAAATCCTAAAGTCTGCAGTTGGGAAGCTGGAGGCCTGGGAGCGCCAGTGATGTAGTTTCAGTGTGAAGGAAGGCAGACTCAAAACCTACAAAGAGTAAATATCATTTCAGTTCTGAAGGCAAGAAAAAACAATGTCCCTGCTCAAAGGCAGTTATGCAGGGGGAGCATCAGCATTTTTGTTCTGTTCAGGCCTTAACTTATTGGACACGAGGCCCACCCACACTAGGGAGAACAATTTGCTTTACTCGTTGTATTGATTAAAATGCTAATCCTCATGGACACACCAAGAATAATGTTTAACAAAATGTCTGGGCACCGCATGGCACAGTCAAGTTGACAAAATAATTTAACCATCACACTAATCGTAAAACAAGCTAGATTAGTATCTGATAATGTAGGTTTCAAGACAGAGTATTATCAATACAGGTACCTTAGAGTTATTGTGGGTTCAGCTCCAGACCACTGAAATAAAGGGAATATTGCAATAAAGCAAGTCATAAAAAATTTTTCAGTTTCCCAGTGCATATAAAAGTTATGTTTACACCACATTGTAGTCTGTTAAGTGTACAAAATCATTACATCTAAAAAAAACAATGTACATACCTTAATTAAAAAATAGTTTATTGCTAAAAAGGCTAACCCTCATTTGAGCCTTCAGTGAGTTGTAATCTTTCTGCAACAGTAACACCAAAGATCACTGATCTCAGATTATCATAACAAATATAATAATGAAAAAGTTTGAAATATTTTGAAAATTACCAAAATGTGACACAGAGACACAAAGTGAGCAAATGTTGAAAAAAATGGCACTGATATACTTGACACAGGGTTGTCACAAACCTTCAATTTGTGAAAAATGCAATATCTGCAAAGTACAATACAATGAAGTATGCCTGTAAAAAGAAGGACATTTCATAATGATAAAATAATCAATTTATCAAGAAAATTTAACAAGCCTAAATGAATATGTACCTAAAGCAAAAAATTTAAAATATATCTAAAAAATAGTAACAGAATCAAAGAAAAATGTATACACACCTACAATCATAATTGAATATTTTAACACCTCTTCCTCAGTAACCAACAGGAGAAGCTAGTAAGGATATATGATTTAAACTATACTACCAAAATTTTTGACAAAATTGCTATTTTGTGTGTATGTATTTATTACAGATCATTGAACTCTATTTGACATATAACATTGTGTAAATTTAAGGTATACACCATGTTGATTTGATACATTTGTATATTGTAATATGACTGGCACTATAACAATAGTTCGTACCTCACCTAATTATCATTCATTTTTGTCCTGGGAATAATTAGCAAGTTTGATGATTACAATACAATATTGTTGTCTATATTCACTATACAGTGCATTAGATCTCCAGGACGTATTTATCTACTAATCGCAAGTTTATGCACTATAAACAACATTTCTCCTATTCCCCCATTCTCCACCCTGAGTAACCACCATTTACTCCCTGTTTTCATTAGTTTGGATTTTATTAGATTCCACATATAAGTAGATATCATACATATTAGTCTTTCTCTGACTTGTCTCACTTAGCATAATGCCCTCAAGGTCCATCCATGTTCTCACAAATAGCAAGATTTCCTTCTGTCTCATGGCTGAATAATATCACACTGTGTGTGTGTGTGTGTGTATGCGTGTTTATACCATATCTTCTTTATCCATTAATCCACTGATGAACACTTAGGTTATTTCCACGTAATTGTTATTTATAGAACATTATACCCAACAACAAAATACACATGCTTTTCAAGTGCATGTAAAATGTTAACCAATATAGTCCTTTGCTGGGCCAAAAGACAAATCTCAATACTTTATGAAGTGTTGAAATCATACAGAATAAGTTTTCTGACAATAACAGTGTTAAATTACAAATCAATAAGAATACAATATCTGTAAAATCCTAAAATGTTTGGAATTTAAACAGCATACATCTAAATAACACAAGAGTCAAAGAAGGAATCATGAAGAAAAATGGAAATATTTTAAGCCTGCTGAAAATGAAAACATCATATTAAAATTTGTAGATTGCAGCTAAAGTGGTGATTAGAAGGAAATGCATTGCAGTTAAGAGACAACTTAGAAAAGATAAAGGTTAAAAATTAGTGATCTATGCTTTCACTTCAGAAGCTAGAAACAGAAGGACAAATTAAACAATCACAATAAATAAAATAAGGGAGTAAAGTAATGAAATAGAAAAGAGATAATTAAGAAAAATCAAAAGCTCATCCTTGAGGTTTTAATAAAATTTATAAACACGTAGTAAGACTGGGAAAAAAAACTAAAGAGAGATACAGAATTGATGAATGCATTGAATAAGATATAGGACATTATTATAAATCCAACAGTCATTAAAAGAAATGTAAAGAAGTATTTTGAAGAGCTTTCTAACAATAAGTATACCCACTTGATCAAAAGACTATTTACCAAAAAAATAAAGCAAACAAAATTGAAATAGAAAACTGAATAGAAAATTTGAATACATTAAAGACTAATCTTTTCATTAAAAATCTTCTCACCAACAAAGTTCCAGACCCAGAGGTCTTCAATGGTGATTTCTATCAATGATTAAAGGAAGAAATTATACCAGTTTCACACAAAATCTTTAATAAAGCAAAAGAGGCCAGAACCCTTTTAATTTCATTCTTCATGTCCCATTATCACCCTATACCAATGCCTGATAAAGACATTACAAGAAAGTAAAATTAGAAACTGATTATCTTTGTGAACATACACACAAAAATCCTTTACAAGTTAGCAAATCAAATTCAACATCCTATAAATGGCATATATAAAACCCAGTGTATTTATCCCTGGAAAGCAAACTTGGTACAGCAGTTGAAAATTAACAGTACAGCACAATAATGTAGAAATATTGTATGATCATTATAATATATGAAGAATAAGGATTTAAAAAGTTTAATAAAATCAATCTAAAAATCTTACTGAATTAGGAATAGAATGGTATTTCCATCATCTGTCGTAAGATATCTATGAAAAACCTATGTGTAACATCAAACTTAATGGTAAAATATTGAATGTTTTGTCCTAATACAGGAAGAAGACAACTATAGGCACTTTCACCACTTCTATTCCATAGTGTACTGGAAATATTAGAGACAATAAGATAAGAAGAAGACACAAAAGGCAGAATTGTAGAGGAAGTCAAACTCTCATCGCTGGAGGATAACATGATTGTGCATACAGAAACCCTGTGAAATCTATATATAAAGATTTTTATGGGTTGAATTATGTCTCTTAAAATTCATATGTTGAGGGCTTCCCTGGTGGCGCGGTGGTTGAGAGTCTGCCTGCCGATGCAGGGGACACGGGTTTGAGCCCTGGTCTGGGAAGATCCCACATGCCGCGGAGCAACTGGGCCCATGAGCCACAACTACTGAGCCTGCACGTCTGGAGCCTGTGCTCCACAACAAGAGAGGCCGCGATAGTGAGAGGCCCGTGCATTGCGATGAAGAGTGGTCCCCACTTGCCACAATTAGAGAAAGCCTTCCCACAGAAATGAAGACCCAACACGGCAAAAATAAATTAATTAATTAATAAAAAAAAAATGCCAGGGAATCCTAAAGACCTTCTAATTGATAATAAAGAGAACTTAAAAAAGAGTTCATATGTTGAAATCTTAATCCCAAGTACCTCAGAATGTGACTTATTTGGAAATAGGGTCATTGCAGATGTAACTAGATGAGATCATACTGGAGAAAGGCAGGCCACTAATCTTATATGACTGATGTCATAAAAAGGGAAATTTGAACACAGACATACATTTAGAAAGCACATTTTGTGAAATTGCAGTGATACTGCCAACAAGCAAAGAATCTTCCAGAAGCTAGGGGGAAGGCCTGGAACAGATCTTCCCCTAATACCTTCAGAGGGAGCATGACTCTGCCAACACCTTAATCTTGGACATCTAGCCTCCAGAACTGGGAGACAATATTGTTGTTTAAGCCCCTCAGCTTGTGATATTTTGTTTCGGCAGCCCTAGCAAACTAAGACAAACATAACTCCTAGAACTAGCAAGTAAAGTTAGTTTGTGGGAAACAAAGTCAATATAAAGAATTTTAAATGTATTTCTATATGCTAACAACAAATAATTTGAAAAAAATTAAAATGTCATTTACAATAACATCAAAAAAACATAAATTATCTCCAAATAAATCCAACAAAAGATGTAGAAGAACTATACCTGAAAGCAACAAAACATTGTTGAGATAAACTAAGGAGACCAACAGCAGTGGAGTTATATACCAAGTACAAATTTTGCTAGAATAGACTCAATATTGTTAAGATATTCAGTTTCCCTAAATGGATATATAAATTCAGTGTCATCCCAATCAAAGTTCCAGCAGCATTTGAAGAAACTGTCATCCTCCTTCTAAAATTTACATAAAAATGCAAAAGATCTCAAGTAGATAAAACAGTATTTTAAAAGAGCAACAAAGGTGTAAGATCAACACTATTTTGTGCCCAGATTTTCTATAAAGCTACAGTGATTGAGACAATGTACAATGAATGAAAAGATAGAAAAATATCCAGAAAAGAGATTCCAGAAATAGACCCATTACAACTCAAACCAAAAATACCTACTCGGTTGCTATTTTTTTGGATTAAATCAGTGATTTACCCAAAAACAGAACACTGCTTTGTGGGATGCAAATACATTCTAACAAGATTTTTTAAAAATCCATGAGCAAATAGCTTTGGGAGACTGGGATAAAACATAGGTGTCTTTACTGCAAGGGTTCAGAAGGGTTTTAATATGTAAATGTGCAATTAAAATCGCTAAAGAATGTGCAGAGATCCCCAAATTTATCTGGCTTTGGAAATGGTTTCTGTCAGTATATCCCATGGGAGAGAATTTCAAATAAACACTTTGATGAAAAGGCTAGAGTTGTTAAGTATGTATAGATATGGAAAGGATAGACTCCTCAATAAATGGTGCAGGAAAAACTGGATATCCACACACAAAAGAATGAAACTGCACCATTATCTTACACTGCATACAAAAACCAACTCAAAATATATTAAAGATTTAAATGTAAGACCTAAAATTATTCCTAGAAGAAAGCATAAAGAAAATATCCTTGATATTAACCTTGGCAACGAATTTTTGGGTATGACACCAAAAGCTTAGGCAACAAAAGCAAAAATAAATGAGTGGGACTAAATCAAACCAAAAAGTTTCTGCACAGTAAAAGCAACAATCAACAAAATGAAAAGGCAACCTAAGAATCAGGAGGAAATCTTTTCAAATCATATATCTGATTAGAGGTTATCCAAAATATCTAAGGAGCCTATACAATTCAATACAATCAAACAACTTGATTTTAAAAATGGACAAAGGACATGAATACACATTTTTTCAAAAAAGACATAAAGATGTTGGTGTTTTTACTATGCTGCTGCTACCAGAGAGGTGCTGAGAAACAAGCAAAATGTCCTCTATTATCTCATGGTGAAAAAAATCAAACCACTGGAAGGTATTGAAAAGTACTGCACAGGTATCAATTAACATAGACACCTGTGCATATTGGAGATTTTTCTTTCTTATTTGAGATTTAATTGACTTTTCCATATTTGTTATTTAGGTAACAAATAATGGGATAAAATGTCAGTCTAATATTGTTTCTCCACCTATGAATTAGCACATTATTTTTTTTGTGCTGATTTATTAACATTGAGGCACTTATAATTTTTGTGTTTTTTACATATATATCTTGTTTCCTTCATGATATATGAGCTCATTGAGGGCACACAAATATACTCTGTTCAACTTTACAGCTTTTAAAGAATCTAGAAAATTTTGCAAATAAATAGTCAATCAGGAAACATGCTGAATTCGTCTAAGCAACTTCTTATAAAGCAAACATATGGACCATTTCTGCTACAACACGTGTAGACCTTTAAAACAATAAAAACAACAGAAAATCCCAAATAAACTTATAATAATTTACTATTTGGATATAATAATTATTAAAATATTTACTTTGTGACATTAAAATAATAATTTGATTAGCATTTATTATGGTTTGGTTTTAAATTTTAGAGGATTAAGTATTTACAAAACTAATTTCCTCATTTTCCCTAATTATTAAAAAAACTAGTTTGTTCTTGGGACATCTTACAGTCCTTCAGAAAGGATTTCAACTTAATACTACACTAACACTAAAAATAGTATAAGAAATTTTAAAGTAATTTATTCTAAGTTAACTTTTCTAAATTTAAATGATGAGGAAAATTCTTTCTGTATTCCAATTCTAGCACTGTGTTATATTTTGTGTGACATCTAACAGTTGAGGTTAAGTCAATAATGTTGATTTGCATACATCAAATTGATTTATGAAATGCTTGAATGTCAGAAAAATTTATGTCAGCAAGTAACAAATAATCTTTCTAATTTACTAGCACTATAATTTATATTTTGAGTATAGATTTATATATATTTTAGATATACCAAGGAAAGGATTTCATTGCTAATATATCTGATTTTATAAAGCATGTTATTGAAAAACTATAGATATCAAGTGGAAATTATATATATATTTCTTATCAAGACACTGCAGTTTAAATCAAACAGAGGTGAAGAAATAATAAAACCATAAAGACAGAAGAACCCATCTTTATTGTGTACCTGTTCTATCAACTGTTGAGAAAGTACTGAAATTTCTCACTATAATTGTTGATTTGTCTAATTCTCCTTCTGGTTTTATAAGTTTTCCTTTCATGTTTTTGAAGTACTATTATTAAGTACATAAAGGTTAAGGACCTGTTATACACTCTTGATTAACTTACCTCTTTAAAATTAGGGAATGACTATCTCCAGCTATATTTTTTTGCTCCGAAATACACTTGACCTGATTTTAGGAGATCTATTCCAGCTTTGGTGATTGCTCTCAGAATGTTCCATTTTTTTATTCAAGAAATGAAATTTTGTAGGCAGTTTATAGTTAGGTCTTGCTTTTTTATTCAACTATCTCTATTAATTGGGCTCTTTAGATCATTTTACATTTTTAAAATTTTGATATGGTTAAATCTCTCATCTTACTATTAATTTTCTATTTCTCCTACTTAGTCTGTGTTACTCTTTTCTGTTTTTTTTTTTTTTTCTGGCATTTTAATTTCCTGTGTCTTTTTTTTTTTAAACATCTTTATTGGGGTATAATTGCTTTACAATGGTGTGTTAGTTTCTGCTTTAAAACAAAGTGAATCAGCTATGCATATATATATATATCCCCATATCTCCACCCTCTTGCATCACCCACCCTCCCTATCCCACCCCTCTAGATGGTCACAAAGCACTGAGCTGATCTACCTGTGCCATGTGGCTGCTTCCCACTAGCTATCTATTTTATATTTGGTAGTATATATATGTCCATGCCATTCTCTCAGTTCGTCCCAGCTTACCCTTCCCCCTCTCTGTGTCCTCAAGTCCTTTCTCTAGGTCTGCATCGTTATTTCTGTCCTGCCCCTAGGTTCTTCAGAACCATTTTTTTTGTTGTTGCTCTTTAGATTCCATAGATATATATATATATATATATATGTGTGTGTGTGTGTGTTAGCATACGGTATTTGTTTTTCTTTTTCTGACTTACTTCACTCTGTATGACAGACTCTAGGTCCATCCACCTCACTACAAATAACTCATATTTCATTTCTTCCTTTTATGCCTGAGTAATATTCCACTGTATATATGTGCCACATCTTCTTTATCCATTCATCTGTCGGTGGACACTTAGGTTGCTTCCATGTCCTGGCTATTGTAAATAGAGCTTCAATGAACACTTTGGTACATGACTATTTTTGAATTATGGTTTTCTCAGGGTATATGCCCAGTAGTGGGATTGCTGGGTCGTATGATAGTTCTATTTTTAGTTTTTTAAGGAATGTCCATACTGTTCTCCATACTGGCTGTATCAATTTACATTCCCACCAATAGTGCAAGAGGGTTCCCTTTTCTCCACATCAACTCCAGCATTTACTGTTTGTAGATTTTTTGATTATGGCCATTCTAACTGGTGTGTGGTTATCGATACCTCATTGTAGTTTTGATTTGCATTTCTCAAGTGATTAGTGATGTTGAGCATCCTTTCATATTTTTTTGGCTATCTGTATATCTTCTTTGGAGAAATATCTATTTAGGTCTTCTGCCCACTTTAGGACAGGGTTGTTTGTTTTTTTGATTTTTTTTGTTTGTTTTTTTGATATTGAACTGCATGAGTTGCTTGTAAATTTTGGAGATTAATCCTTTGCCAGTTGCTTCATTTGTAAGTATTTTCTGCCATTCTGAGAGTTGTCATATTCTCTTATGTTTTCCTTTGCTGTGCAAAAGCTTTTAAGTTTCATTAGGTCCCATTTGTTTATTTTTCTTTATAATTCCATTTCTCTAGGAGGTGGGTCAAAAAGGATCTTGCTGTGATTTATGTCATAGAGTGTTCTGCCTATGTTTTCTTCTAAGGGTTTTACAGTGTCTGGTCTTACACTTAGGTCTTTAATCTATTTTGAGTTTATTTCTGTGTGTGGTGTTAGGGAGTGTTCTAATTTCATTCTTTTACATGTACCTGTCCATTTTTCACAGCACCACTTATTAAACAGGCTGTCATTTCTCCATTATATATTCTTGCCTCCTTTATCAAAAATAAGGTGAGCATATGTGCGAGGGTTTATCTCTGGGCTTTCTATCCTGTTCCATTGAACTATACTTCTGTTTTTATGCCAGCACCATACAGTCTTGATGAATGTAGCTTTGTAATATAGTCTGAAGTCAGGGAGCCTGATGCCTCCAGCTCCATTTTTCTTTCTCAAGATTGCTTTGTCTATTCGGAGTCTCTTGTGTTTCCACACATCTTGTGAAATTATTTGTTCTAGTTCTGTGAAAAATGCCATTGGTAGTTTGATAGGGATTGCATTGAATCTGTAGATTGCTTTAGGTGGTAGAGTCATTTTTACAATGTTGATTCTTCCAATCCAAGAACATGGTATATCTCTCCATCTTTTTGTATCATCTTTAATTTCTTTCATCAGTGTCTTACAGTTTTCTGCACACAGGTCTTTTGTCTCCTTAGGTAGGTTTATTCCTAGGTATTTTATTCTTTTTGCTGCAATGGTAAATGGGAGTGTTTTCTTAATTTCACTTTCAGATTTTTCATCATTAGTGTATAAGAATGCAAGAGATTTCTGTGCATTAATTTTGTATCCTGCTACTTTACCAAATTCATTGATTAGCTCTAGTAGTCTTCTGGTAGCATCTTCAGGATTCTCTATGTATAGTATCATGTCAGCTGCAAACAGTGACAGCTTTACTTCTTCTTTTCCAATTTGGATTCCTTTTATTTATTTTTCTTCTCTGATGTCTGTGGCTAAAACCTCCAAAACTGTGTTGAATAATAGTGGTGAGAGTGGACAATCTTGTCTTGTTCCTGATCTTACTGGAAATGGTTTCAGTTTTTCACCATTGAGAATGTTAGCTGTGGGTTTGTCATATATGACCTTTATTATGTTGAGGTAAGTTCCCTCTATGCCTATTTTCTACACGGTTTTTATCATAAATGGGTGTTGCATCTATTGAGATGATCATACGGTTTTTCTCCTTTAATTTGTTAATATGGTGTATCACATTGATTGACTTGTGTATATAGAAGAATCCTTGCATTCCTGGGATAAACCCCACTTGGTCATGGTATGTGATCCTCTTAATGTGCTGTTAGATTCTGTTTGCTAGTATTTTGCTGGGGATTTTTTGCATCTATGTTCATCAGTGATATTGGCCTGTAGTTTTCTTTCTTTGTGACATCTTTGTCTGGTTTTGGTATCAGGGTGATGGTGGCCTTGTAGAATGAGTTTGGGAGTGTCCCTCCCTCTGCTATATTTGGAATTGTTTGAGAAGGATAGGTGTTAGCTCTTCTCTTAATGTTTGATAGAATTCGCCTACAAGCCATCTGGTCCTGAGCTTTTGTTTTTTGGAAGATTTTTAATTCCAATCTCAATTTCAGTCCTTGTGATTGGCCTGTTTATATTTTCTATTTCTTCCTGGTTCAGTCTTGGGACGTTGGGCATTTCTAAGAATTTGTCCATTTCTTCCATGTTGTGCCTTTTATTGGCATATTGTTGCTTGTAGTAATCTCTCATGATACTTTGTATTTCTGCAGTGTCCGGTGTTAACTTCTCCTTTTTTCATTTCTAAGTCTATTGATTTGTCTTCTCCCTTTCTTTTCTTGATGAGTCTGGCTAATGGTTTATCAATTTTGTTTAACTTCTCAAAGAACCAGCTTTGCTCTTTGATCTTTGCTATTGGTTTCCTTGTTTCTACTCATTTATTTCTGATCAGATCTTTATGATTTTTTTCCTTCTGCTAACTTTGGGGGTTTTTTGTTCTTTCTCTAATTTTTTTAGGTGTAAGTTTGCGTTGTTTATTTGAGATGTCTCTTGTTTCTTGAGGTAGGATTGTATTGCTGTAAAGTTCCCTCTTAGAACTGCTTTTGCTGCATCCCATATGTTTTGGGTCATCGTGTTTTCATTGTCATTTGTTTCTAGGTATTTTTTGATTTCCTCTTTGATTTCTTCAGTGATCTCTTGGTTATTTAGTAGTGTATTATTTAGCCTCCATGTGTATTTTTTACAGATCTTTTTCCTGTAATTGATACCTAGTCTCATAGCGTTGTGGTCAGAAAAGATACTTGATACGATTTCAACTTTCTTAAATTTACCAAGGCTTGATTTGTGACCCAAGATATGACCTATCCTGGAGAATGTTCCAAGAGCACTTGAGAAGAAAGTATATTCTGTTGTTTTTGGATGGAATGTCCTGTAAATATCAATTAAATCCATCTTTTTTAATGTATCATTTAAAGCTTGTGTTTCCTTATTTATTTTCATTTTGGATGATCTGTCCATCGGTGAAAGGGGGGTGATAAAGTCCCCTAGTATGATTGTGTTACAGTCAATTTCTCCTTTAATAGCTGTTAGTATTTGCCTTATGTATTGAGGTGCTCCTATGTTGGGTGCATAAATATTTACAATTGTTATATCTTCTTCTTAGATGGATCCTTTGATCATTATGTAGTGTCCTTCTTTGTCTCTTGTAATAGTCTATTTTAAAGTCTATTTTGTATGATATGAGAATAGCTACTCCAGCTTGCTTTTGATTTCCATTTGCATGGAATATCTTTTCCCATCCCCTCACTTTCAGTCTATATGTGTCCCTAAGTCTGATGTGGGTCTCTTGTAGACAGCATATATACAGGTCTTGTTTTTGTAGCCACTCAGCTAATCTATGTCTTTTGGTTGGAGCATTTAATCCATTTATATTTCGGTAATTATTGATATGTATGTATGCTCCTATTATCATTTTCTTAATTGTTTTGGGTTTGTTATTGTAGGTCTTTTCCGTCTCTTGTGTTTCTTGCCCAGAGAAGTTCCTTTAGCATTTGTTGTAAAGCTGGTTTGGTGGTGCTGAATTCTCTTAGCTTTTACTTGTCTGTAAAGGTTTTAATTTCTCCATCGAATCTGAATGAGATCCTTGCTGGGTAGAGTAATCTTGGTTGTAGGCTTTTCCCTTTCATCACTTTATATATGTCCTGCCACTCCCTTCTGGCTTGCAGAGTTTCTGCTGAAAGATCAGCTGTTAACCTTTTGGGGATTCCCTTGTATGTTATTTGTTGCTTTTCCCTTGCTGCTTTTAATATTTTTTCTTTGTATTTAATTTTTGATAGTTTGATTAATATGTGTCTTGGTGTGTTTCTCCTTGGATTTATCCTGTATGTGACTCTCTGTGCTTCCTAGACTTGACTGACTATTTCCTTTCCCATATTAGGGAAGTTTTCAACTATAATCTCTTCAAATATTTTCTCAGTCCCTTTCTTTTTCTCTTCTTCTTCTGGAACCCCTATAATTCGAATGTTGGTGCATTTAATGTTGTCCCAGTGGTCTCTGAGACTGTCCTCAGTTCTTTACATTCTTTTTTCTTATTCTGCTCTGCAGTAGTTATTTCCACTATTTTATCTTCCAGCTCACTTATCCGTTCTTCTGCCTCAGTTATTCTGCTATTGATCCCTTCTAGAGAAATTTTATGCTCATTTGTTGTGTTTTTCATCATTGTTTGTTTGCTCTTTAGTTCTTCTAGGTCCTTGTTAAATGTTTCTCATATTTTCTCCATCCTGTTTCCACGATTTTGGATCATCTTTACTATCATTACTCTGAATTCTTTTTCAGGTAGACTGCCTATTTCCTCTTCATTTGTTTGGTCTGGTGGGTTTTTACCTTGCTCCCTCATCTGCTGTGTATTTCTCTGTCTTCTCATTTTGCTTAAATTACTGTGTTGGGGTCTCCTTTTCGCAGGCTGCAGGTTCATAGTTCCCATTGTTTTTCGGTATCTGCCCCCAGTGGTTAAGTTTAGTTTAGTGGGTTGTTTAGGCTTCCAGGTAGAGGGGACTGGTGCCTGTGTTCTGGTGGATGAGGCTGGATCTTGTCTTTCTGGTGGGCAGGACTGTGTCTGGTGGTGTGTTTTGGGGTGCCTGTGACCTTATTATTATTTTAGGCAGCCTCTCTGCTAATGGGTGGGGTGTTTCCCTGTCTTGCTAGTTGTTTGGCATAGGGTGTCCAGCACTGTAGCTTGCTGTTCATTGAATGGAGGTGGGTCTTAGCGTTGATGTTGAGATCTCTGAGAGACCTTTTTCTGTTTGATATTACATGGAACCGGGAGGTCTCTGGTGGTCCAATGTCCTGAACTCAGCTCTCCCACCTCACAGGTACAGGTCTGACTCCCAGCCAGAGCACCAACTCCCTGTCAGCCACACAGCTCTTATTTTTTCCTTTGTGCTTAGTTTTCTGTCACTTTCTCACAGGGCACTGCACACAGAGGCCCCACGCTAAGCCCTTCACCTGTGAGCTCCTCCTCGGAAGAGGCTAGGCCAGCACCTCAGCTCCAAACAGTGCACAGAGGCTCCTGACACTGTGATTCAAGATGGCCTGGCTCTCAGGACTTTGGATTCAGACTGGAAGCTATACCGTTAGCTCTCTTGGGCCTCCAGCCTGCTCAGTGCAGATCTTGGGACTTCTCAGCATCCAGCTTCCATAACCACATAAGCCAATTCCTACCGTGGATGGCACCTGCTAGTCATGCTGTGCGTGCTGGGGGTGCCGGGAATCCCTATGCCTTCCACCCTCTCTGAGGTCTGATGTGCACTCGGCGTGCACACTGAAAAGTAATCCCAACTCCTGCATCTTTTTTTAATGAATTCATTTTATCTACTTTAGTGACTTAACATCTATAACTGTTATTTTCGTGGAGGATTTTTGGTTCACATTGTACAGTCATCCCTCTGTATCCTCTTGAGGAACTGGTTCCAGGATTCCCATGGATACCAACATCCATGGATGCTCAAGTCCCTTATATAAAATGGCACAGTACAGACAGTGCTCTGTATCTGTGGGCTCCACATCCACAGATTCAACCAGCTGTAGATTGAATTCTTAACTTACCTTAGTCTACTTTCAAGTTGTGTTATGACATTTCCTATGTAGTATAAAACTGTTATAATTGTATGTTTCCATTTAGCTCCCTTGCTATGTACTATTATTATAATTTTTTAATATTTTTTAACTCCATATACATTATTATATTTTACATTGCTGCTGTGTTATTAGTCACATGTGATAAAACCTGTTTTACTTTTTAACAGTCAATTATGTTAATATTTAAATAATAAAAACCATATGTATTTACTCACCTAGTAACCATTTCCGTTGCTCTTAATTTCCTCTGATAGAGCCATCTTTCCATCTACTTTCATATTCCTTCTACTTGAAATTCTTTACATTTTTTTTAGTGTGGGTCTCATGGTGATGAATTCTTTCAATGTGTATATGTACAAAATAGTCTTTAACATTGATTGTCAAACGATATTTTTGCTGGGTATAACATTCTACAATGACAGTTTTTTATTTTTTTCCAGTGCTATAAAGATGTTGTTATACTCTCTCCTCACTTATATTGCTTCCAACAAGAAATTTGCTGATATCCTTATATTTACGCCTCTATATCTAAATTTCTCTGGCTGCTTTTAAGATTTTTCTCTTTATTTCTGATTTTGAGAAATTTGATTTTCATGCACCATGATGCAGGTTTTTCAGATTTCTCTTCCTTGTGTTTTGTTGAGGATCTTGGATCTGTGAGTTATGCATTTCATCAAATTTAGAAAATGTTTGGCCATTATTTCTTCATATTTCATTTCTATGTTCTGTTTCCTTCTGTGTGGACTCCACTTACACATATTAGGTTATAGGAATTTGTCCTAAAACTCACTTTTTAAAAATTTCCCTTTCATTTGTTTAATTTTAGACACTTTCTGTTTCTATGTCTTCAGGTTCACTAATGTTTTCTTCATAAATGCCTCATCTGCCATTAATATACCATTCAGTAAATTTTTCATCTCACACGTTGTAGGTCTTATTTGGGTCATTGTTTGCACCTTCCATTTGTCTCCACTTAATTTTTTAGTGTATTGAATGCAGTAATAATAATCCTTTTAATGTCCTTATCTGTTAACACTAAAATATATTTCAGTTCTCTGTTTCTGTGATTTATCTTTTCATTATATGTATTTTTCTCTTGCACGTTTAGTAATTTTATGTTTTAGCAATCACTAATTTCATTTTCTTTGGTACTGGATATTTCTGGACTCCTATAAAGCTTTGTTTGGGATTTAGTTAAATTAATTGGAATCAGTTCATTCCTTGGGATCTTGTTTTGAAGGTTTATTAGGCAACATCAGAGCAGTGCTCAGCTTAAGGTTAGTTATTCCACATTTATCAGCTAGGACCCTTCACCCCGCCCCACCCCACCCCATGAATTTCAGGCACTCTATCTCCAAGAACTTCTGATATCTTTAATATCTCTAGCCTCAAGTAGTTTCTTTATATTCATGTATTAATCTGTACTCTGGATACCTTCAGAGTGCTGTGTGTCTGTGTAATTCTCTCCGTTCCAGCAGCATGTCCTGTGAGTTCTAGCCACTTTGGTCTCGGCTTCATTTCTTCAACTTAAGGATAAAACTGGGCTTTGCCTGGATTCTTTCTCTCTGTTTTTCAGAGTCTGAAAATTCATTCAAGGTAGTACATTTGGGTAAGCTTAGGGTTCACCTCATTTAGTTACTTAATCTCATGGATTGTTGTCCTTTATTGCCTGATATCTAGTATCTTTAGAACCATTGTTCTATTAATTTGGTTAATCTTTTGGTTGTTTCAGGCAGTAGGGTAAATCTAGTCCCCTTTATTTGGTATCCTTACTGGAACCATTCTTATAGGTTTCTTTTTTTTTTTTTTAACTATTTTGCTTTAAAATATATTGGTTTCTACAAAGAATCAGAATTTAAATACCATTAACAAGAGCATACTGTCTCAAAATATACTTTAATCAACAGAATATGACACTCTTCAAAGTAATGACTTTGAGAAAAGAAAGTATTTCTCACTCTTGAATTTATTTTTTAATATACTTTAAATATTGTAGCCCAACCATGATAAAATATAAGCTAGCTGAGTAAATTCAACTTACACCTGAAAAAATATCCTAGAGTTATCATGGATTTTATTTCCTTTTATTGACTAGGCTAAAAATAGATAAGGGAATATTGTCCCTTGGTTAAACTAAAGTTATTACAAAAAGGAACTGCCATTAATAATATATGATTACATTTATTTTTGTTATCTTACTTTGTGAACAGCTTTAAATTTTAACTTGTTTCTTTCTACTGGTGTTTCAAAGTAAATAGGTTATATACAACTGACAGGAAGCTAAAATATTTTTAAACCTGAAACTGATAATCTATTCCAGAAATTTTAAAGACATAGCATTTTTGTAATATCTATAATTTTTAGTTTGATATTTATTTGGCTTTTCAAAATGAGAATAAAGTAATAATTGGAAAGTCCTTGTCCCCTGCTGATATGAAGAAGTTATCTCCACTTATAATATAGAAACAGGGAAATTAGTATCTTTTGAGTAGTGACAGCATTAAGAAAGCTTGTGAAGCAGATAACATTAGGCTTCAATCCCCTTTCATCACTTCTTGTCACTAACACTTCTCACCACCTGCTATTTTTGCTCTTTCCTCTTTACGTATCATGTGCTGTAATTATAATCAGATTTTCCTTTACTCATACTGCAGAGCCAAAGTGTGGCCACCAAATAACCACTTAAAATTTCATTGACAATTATGTTTTGCAGAAAGGAAACTTATAGGCCAAAATAATAATGTTGAAACATTAAAATCAGAGAAAACTGACCAAAGATGGAAGGGATTATTTTTAGTTGCATGTTTTCTTGTTTATATTCAAATGAACTGTTGTATGGGGTTCAATATTACATCACATGCAATGGAATACAAATATGAGTCATATGATTACCTGTCACATCTTAAGGTTTGTCACATTATTTACAACAATTACAAGAGAATATTTTATACTCTTATTCAACATAAATACAAGCCTATAAAATAACTTTCATTGAATCATTTTATAAAGAAAAAAATCATAGGATAAAAGGTTAAATCCTATTTTGTGTCCTGAGGCTGTAAATCCCTGCAGACTTAAGAATTATCTGGGGGACAAAATTCCTTTTCCAGAGCTAACCACATATATACTTCTTTGTCTTGGAATCACTGAATTCTACCTGCCTCTTGTAAAATACTCTATTAGCAAATCAAAAGCTAAATAAGAAATTTGAAGTTATCCTAAAGCAGGGATCCCCTATGAATATTAATATACTAAATGTGTAATTCAAGCTCTGTCTCACTCAGAATTTTCCCTGTGGATGTTTTATTTTTAAAATCTATATTAATATACAGATAAAATAAATGAGATAATTTATGTATTTAGTCAAGGCTTCCCCATCACCTCTCATGAAAACCCAACTAAAATTTTGTTAAAAAGGATACAGAGATTATTAAATATCCCTTAGGCATCCATGAACATGTGTTTTCATAGTTGCATTAACTGTCTCTGATACAGACCTCCAGCATCTCTTTGCTTTTTCTTTTAATATGCAGATGAGAAATTTTGAATAGCCAATTAATCTCAAAAGATATATAGTGGTTTTTCCGAATTGATGTTGATATGAAAAATTCTTTTCCCAACAGCTGTTTAAAAAAGACATATACCTTTAGGAACAATGGTATAGTCTAATCTCATTTAAGATAAATTTCAGGTTCTAGTATTTCAAACATTATATTCATCACATTTTTTTATATTTAAATGATAAAATATGCCCTGGAGGGAAACATTTTTCCAGTTTAAGACAGACCAGGCTTCCAAAACATAGTTATGTTAATATTTTCCACATAAATTTATCATGAATAATGATTTATTTTCTTTGGAATTAAGGAGCTATAATGCAGTTCCATTGGTCTTCCTGGATAACATTCTCTGCCTTTTTCTTTGCAGCCTTAGTCCCCAGGGTATAAAGAGACACTGCCTAATACATTTTTATTTGTTAACTCTAAAATTATTTAAACTGGTACAAACTGAATTCATGTTACCAGTGAAAGTTCAGGATACATGTGGTTCTATATTTTTCTATACTATAGATAATGAATATTTCCTTTATCTTCTAAATCAAAAGTGGTAAACATCAGCCAGATGGCTTGATTTAATAAAATCTGGGTCTCTTGGAGACGGCTAAAATAAAGTTTCACTACATTTTACCTACGCCCCCAAGTTAAGATAGAAATCCATAATCAGCTCATATTAGAACGTATAATCCTGACATAGGCTTCTCATTCTGTGATATTACTTTCATAGCTGGGTACAGTTAATGTAGTGTTTATGAAGAAAACTGATGACCAGGTCCTTTTATAGGGATTCTTGAGTTGAGGAACAGTAACCTGGACAGTAAGAGCAAGGGCTCAGTGGTAGACAGTATTTTAGCTATGACTTGCAACCTAAAATCACCATCTTTATATTTCAATGATGCCAACAGTGAGGACAAAAAAAAAAAAAAATTGTATGATCCTCTCTAGAATCGACCCAAATTCATAGACTTCCTTACACTGAGAGGCATGATCTTACACTAAAATATAATTTTCATAAACATTTCTTTCTCCAGAAGCAATTACATCTCTATGTGTTATTTCCATCTCTATGGCCATTTCCAGTTAAATGTTGTATCCATCCTGAAAACCATATTCATCCTAAAATTAAGTTAATTATAAGTCTTCCTTTCAACCCCATCACCTCTTGTCCCAAACTGATTTCTGCATTTTTCTTAGTGGTATCATTCTCCTAATGCCTAAAGCAAAAATCACAAATAAATTTATACTTCCTCCCTCCCCTTTCCTGTGTAATATTAAATTGACCAATATGTTGTAAAATTCTCTAGAAATCAGCAACAAAAAACACAATAGGAAAACTCACAAAAACATGGAAATTAAACAGCACGCAGCTGAACAGCCATTGGATCAAAGAGAAAATCAAAAGAGAAATTAGAAAATATTTCAATACAAATGAAATAAATCTACAACATACTAAAATTTATGGGATACATTAAAGGCAGTACTAAGCAGAAAATTTATGGGGACAAACACCTACATTAAAAAAAAAAGAATTCAAACCACTTAACTTTATACCTCAAGAAGTTGGAGAACAAACTAAGCCCAAAGTTAGCAGGAGAAAGGAAATAATTAAAATTATGACAGAAGTGAAATAGAGAATATAAAAAAATTTTTTTGATCAACAAAACTAAGAGATGGTTTTTGAAAAAGATAAAAATGACAAACCCTTAGCTAGACTAATCAAGAAAAAAAGAAAAACTAAAGCAGGTATAATAAAAAATGAAAGAGGAGATATTACAACTGACACCACAGAAATTATAAAAAGACTATTAGGGGCTATTATAAACAATTATACACCAACAAATTGGACAACCTAGAAAAATGGATAAATTTCTAAAACATACAACCCACCAAGACAATGAAAAAGAAACAGAAAACAGACCAATGACAAATGAGATTGAATCAGTAATCAAAACACTCCACAACTGAAAGCTTAAGACCAGATGACTTCACAGGTGAATTTTACCAAACAATTAGATAATTAATATCAATCCTCTTTAAACTACTCAAAAGTAGAAGAGAAGGAAACACTTCCAAACTCATTTTATGAAGACAGCATCACTGTGACAAAGACACTGCAAGGAAAGGAAACTACAGGCCAATATCTTAATAAACATGGATGTAAAATTCCTCAACCAAACATTAGCAAATCAAATTCAGCACCATATTTAAAAGATCATGCACCATAGCAAAGAGGGATTAATCCCTGGATGCAAGGAAGGATCAACATATGCAAATCAATAAATGCGATACACTACATAACAGAATAAAAGATAAATATCACATGATCATCTTAATAGACACAGAAAAATCATCTCATAAAATTCAAAACCCATTCATGCCAAAAACTCTCAGTAAACTACATATAGAAAGAACTTACCTCAAAGCAATGAAGGCCATATGTGAAAGTCTGGCAACTAATGTCATACCCAACAGTGAAAAACTGAAATCATTTTCCTCCAAGATCTGGAACAGGGCAAGGGTGCCCATTCTTGCCACTTCTATTCAACATAGTACTGGAAGTCCTAGACAGAGCTGTTAGACAAGAAAAATAAGTTAAAAACATCATTTTTTTCCCCTCAAAATTTCTTAAATTTATCCCTCTCTTTGTATCAAACTGCCACTGGTACAGTTCAGGATCTTAGTACTTTATACCCAGAATACTAAAATGTCTTTACACTGGTCCTCCCCACTGCCCATTCCCCAACTCTTTGGGTCTCTTCATTCTTCAGGATTAGACTTCTAACATGCTAATGATATTCACCTTCTGATTAAAAGATTAAAAACTGTCATAGCACCCATTGTTTTCCAGAATAAAGGCCATAAGATTATACATTGTGTTAATGACATGGTATGCAATAATCTGTACTTAACATCCATTTATCTGCCAATTTGTAACATGAGCCTTGCGATATGAGCAGCCAGAACCAACCAAACCAAATTCTTCACCGTTCACTGAACAGATTTTGTACGTATCTTCTTCTGCCCAACACCAGACACAATGTAAATATACAATGTTTATAGATGTAACAATGTAGCATTATTATGAAAACAAAAGTTCAAAGATAAAAATTCAGTGTTTATTATCTTCTATTATTCTAGCTCATTTTGTGCCATAAGTATATTTTTTGAAGACTCTGAACTTAACGTGTGAGCTGTCAGCTTCTAAAATTCTAAATGAGAAATTGTCACAAAAATTGTGTATGTTGTATTCAGATTTTAAAACTGAATTGCAAATGGGATAATCATGTTCCTTTGAACATCTCTGAAATGCACATATACCAGGCAATTTATATTTCTTTCGTAAATTCTGTAATTCAACTTGCTGCAATTTTTTTCATGCTAAAAGATTCTTTTAAGATAAAAATAGACATCTGAAGACTGAAGTAGAAGGCATATCTTGCAATAAATTTCAGAATCTCTAAATTTCTGAATATATTTTCATATTAATGCTGTTGTTGAATATAAGTATTCATTTCATATTCATAAATTCCATAATTTTGCTAGTGAAATATTATTTAAATTATAAATATGATCTGTGTCAATGAAAGTATCTTTTAATATCCATATTTTTGATGTTTTAAATATAAATTACATTAGTAAATATGTATTCTAATTTAAATAATATTTCACTCATCTGATCACTGTAAAGTTTCAGGTAAAGAAAAATTGTTATGAACAAAATTTATTATTTATATTTAAAACATGGTAAAGCCCTTTATATTAACAAATTTATAAAATGTTCTTTCTTATATTCCCCTTTTTATTTTATTCGTGGTATTTTAATATGAAATGCTGGAATTTACATACATTGTAGTAAGTGGGCCATTCCCTTAAATTGAGGATTTAAAACATGAAATACATCTCTTTAAATTGGTATTTTTTTTAATCTCCCTAGCTCCATTAACACATTTGTTAACTGTAATATTTGAACAATGTATTAATAACATTCTGTGAGATGAATGAATCATAAGACTTTATCAACATTGCAACAATCTTCACAGCTAGAGGAGGACAAAATGAATTAGTGATGATGAATAAGGAAAAAAATTCTACCACATGGCCCATGTTTACTAGTTTGAAAGCATAAATTCATATTCTATATTAAATACAAGTAATAAACCACAGACACATGAACAGACAATTACACATTTATGTACCATATTAAATCAGATACAGGCCAGGTATATGGGCTTACACATGTACTTTGTCTACAGTGTGAAATTGGGTTCCTTAACAAAATTGACAGGGAGTGGAAATCCTCTATTACTTCGGGGTGTAAACTTTGTTCCATACTCTCTGCTCAATTACAGCTACTTTTGGTCTTTATGAATTTGATTATTCTAAGTACCTTATATAAGTGAAATCATACAGTTTTTGCATTTTTGTGACTCTTAACTTCACTCAGCATAATGGCCTCAAGGTTGATCCATATGTAGCACAAGTCAGAATTTTCTTTCTTTTTAAAGCTGAATAATGTTCCATTGTATAATACATATCTACCACATTTTGTTTATAAATTTATCTGTCAATGCACCCTTGGCCTGCTTCCACTTTTGGCTACTGTGAATAATGCTGCTATGATCGTTGGTGTATTTTCCTTAGGTAAGTATCTTTTGTGTTTATTCTACACATGTATACACCCTTGCTGCACAGATTAATAAGAGTTGTGGTAGGAGATATATAAGACATATATATATATATATAATACAAATTTGCCTGAATCCCTATTGATCTTATGAAAAAAAACTGACCAATTGTGAGTTTATTATTATATATAACTTACGGAATTTTTTCTCTGTTTGAAATTTGGAAAGTTGAAAAGTGTCAAATATTATATTGACTCCTAATGTTAGGGTACAGTAGAAACACACACACACAAAATGATGTATGTGCAATTGACAACAATTGATGGAATTTAACATATAAATCCACCACTTTTTCACTTTTAAAATATTCCTTTGTATTTGATTCTGGTTTGTATATATGCTACATATGATATTCCCCCAGTAGTATAGCAAGATAAAACTTGACATAGTGCAAAAAATGAGTACTAAATGGACACTATTCTTGAAGTGACAGGCAGTGTTATCTTTTAAAATACATTAATTTTTAATGTATAAAATTGGTTTCAGATAGAGAGGAGCTTCAAGATGGTGGAAGAGTAAGACACGGAGATCACCTTCCTCCCCACAGATACACCAGAAATACATCTACACGTGGAACAACTGCTACAGAACACCTACTGAACGCTGGCAGAAGACCTCAGACCTCCCAAAAGGTAAGAAACTCCCCACATACCTGGGTAAGGCAAAAGAAAAAACAGAGACAAAATAATAGGGACAGGACCTGCACTAGTTGGAAGGAGCTGTGAAGGACGAAAGGTTTCCACACAATAGGAGCCCCTTTACAGGCGGAATTGGGGGGTGGTGGAGTGGGGGAGCTTCGGAGACACAGAGGAGAGTGCAGTCACAGGGGTGCGGAGGGCAAAACGGAGAGACTCCCGCACGGAGGATTGGTGAGACCAGCACTCACCAGCCTGAGAGGCTTGTCTGCTCACCCGCCAGGGCGGGCAAGGGCTGGGAGCTGAGGCTCGGGCTTTGGAGGTCGGATCTCAGGGAGAGGACTGGGGTTGGCAGCGTGAACACAGCCTAAAGGGGCTAGTGTGCCACAGCTACCCGGGAGGGAGTTCGAGCAAAAGTCTGGAGCTACCAAAGAGGCAAGAGACTCTTTCTTGCCTCTTTGTTTCCTGGTGCGCCAGGAGAGGGGATTCAGAGCACCACTTAAAGGAGCTCCAGAGACAGGTGCGAGCCACAGCTATCAGCGCGGACCCCAGAGACGGGCATGAGACGCTAAGGCTGCTGCTGCCGCCACCAAGAAGCCTGTGTGTGAGCCCAGGTCACTATCCACACCTCCCCTCCTGGAAGCCTGTGCAGCCTGCCATAGCCAGGGTCCCGTGATCCAGGGACAACTTCCCCGGGACAACGCACGGCGTGCCTCAGGCTGCTGCAACGTCCCGCCGGCCTCTGCCACTGCAGTCTCGCCCCGCATTCCGTACCCCTCCCTCCCACGGGCCTGAGTGAGGCAGAGCCCCCGAATCAGCTGCTCCTTTAACCCCGTCCTGTCTGAGTGAAGAACAGATGCCCTCAGGCGACCTACATGCAGAGGCCGGGCCAAATCCAAAGCTGAACCCCAGGAGCTGTGCGAACAAAGAAGAGAAAGGGAAATCTCTCCCAGCAGCCTCAGGAGCAGAGGATTAAATCTCCCCAATCAACTTGATGTACCCTGCATCTGTGGAATACCTGAATAGACAACAAATCATCCCAAATTGAGGAGGTGGACTTCGGGAGCAATGATATATATATATATTTTTTTTCCTTTTTCTCTTTTTGTGTGTGTATGTGTATGCTTCTGTGTGTGATAATGTCTGTATAGCTTTGCTTTTACCATTTGTCCTAGGGTTCTGTCTGTCCATTTTTGGTTTTTTTTAATTACTTAAAAAATTTCTTTTTTTAATAATTATTTTTTATTTTATTTAGGACCTAGAAGAACTAAAGAGCAAACAAACAGTGATGAAAAACACAATATATGAAATTAAAAATTCTCTAAAAGGGATCAATAGCAGAATAAATGACGCAGAAGAACGGATAAGTGACCTCGAAAATAAAATACTGGAAATAACTACTGCAGAGCAGAATAAAGAAAAAAGAATGAAAAGAATTGAGGACAGTCTCAGATACCTCTGGGAGAACATTAAACCCACCAACATTCGAATTATAGGGGTTCCAGAAGAAGAAGAGAAAAAGAAAGGGACTGAGAAAATATTTGAAGAGATTATAGTTGAAAACTTCCCTAATATGGGAAAGGAAATAGTTAATGAAGTGCAGGAAGCACAGGGAGTCCCATACAGGATAAATCCAAGGAGAAACAGGCCAAGACACATATTAATCAAACTATCAAAAATTAAATACAAAGAAAAAAATATTAAAAGCAGCAAAGGAAAAACAATAAATAACACATAAGGAATCCCCGTAAGGATAACAGCTGATATTTCAGCAGAAACTCTGCAAGCCACAAGGGAGTGGCAGGACATATTTAAAGTGATGAAGGAGAAAAAGCTACAACCAAGATTACTCTACCCAGCAAGGATCTCATTCAGATTTGACAGAGAAATTAAGACCTTTACAGAGAAGCAAAAGCTAAGAGAATTCAGTGCCACCAAACCAGGTTTACAACAAATGGTAAAGGAACTTCTCTAGGCAGGAAACACAAGAGGAGGAAAAGACCTACAATAATAAACCCAAAACAATTAAGAAAATGGTAATAGGAACATACATACCGATAATTACCTTAAATGTAAATGGATTAAATGCTCCCACCAAAACACGTAGATTGGCTGAATGGATACAAAAAGAAGACCTGTATATATGCTATCTACCAGAGACCCACTTCAGACCTAGGGACACATACAGACTGAAAGTGAGGGGATGGAAAAAGACATTCCATGCAAATGGAAATCAAAAGAAAGCTGGAATAGCTATTCTCACATCAGACAAAATAGACTTTAAAAGAAAGACTATTGCTAGAGATAAAGAAGGACACTACATAATTATCAAGGGATCAATCCAAGAAGACATAACAACTGTAAGTATTTCGGCACCCAACATAGGAGCACCTCAACACATAAGGCAAATACTAAAATCCATAAAAGGGGAAATTGACAGTAACACAATCATAGTAGGAGACTTTAACACCTCACTTTCACCAATGGACAGATCATCCAAAATGAAAATAAATAAGGAAACACAAGCTTTAAATGATACATTAAAAAAGATGGACTTGATTGATATTTATAGGACATTCCATCCAAACCCAACAGAATACACATTCTTCTCAAGTGCTCATGAAACATTCTACAGGATAGGTCATATCTTGGATCACATATCAAGCCTTGGTAAATTTAAGAAAATTGAAATCATATGAAGTATCTTTTCTGACCACAAAGCTACAAGACTAGATATCAATTACAGGAAAAAATCTGTAAGAAATACAAACACATGGGGGCTAAAGAACACACTACTTAATAACCAAGAGATCACTGAAGAAATCAAAGAGGAAATCAAAAAATACCTAGAAACAAATGACAATGAAAACATGACGACCCAAAACCTATGGGATGCAGCAAAAGCAGTTCTAAGAGGGAAGTTTATAGCAATACAATCCTACCTTAAGAAACAGGAAACATCTCAAACAACAAAACCTTACGCCTAAAGCAATTAGAGAAAGAAGAACAACAACAACAACCAAAAAAAACCCCCAAAGTTAGCAGAAGGAGAGAAATCATAAAGATCAGATCAGAAATAAAACAAAAAGAAAGAAAGGAAACGATAGCAAAGATCAATAAAACTGAATGCTGGTTCTTTGAGAAGATAAACAAAATTGATAAACCTTTAGCCAGACTCATCAAGAAAAAGAGGGAGAAGACTTAAATCAATAAAATTAGAAATGAAAAAGGGGAAGTTACAAAAGACACCACAGAAATACAAAGCATCCTAAGAGACTACTACAAGCAACTCTATGCCAATAAAATGGACAACCTGGAAGAAATGGACAAATTCTTAGAAATGCACAGCCTTCCAAGACTGAACCAGGAAGGAATAGAAAATATGAACAGACCAACCACAAGCACTGAAATTGAAACTGTGATTAAAAATCTTTCAACAAACAAAAGCCCAGGACCAGATGGCTTCACAGGTGAATTCTATCAAACATTTAGAGAAGAATTAACACTTATCCTTCTGAAACTCTTCCAAAACATAGCAGAGGGAGGAACACTCCCAAACTCATTCTACGAGGCCACCATCACTCTGATACCAAAACCAGACAAAGATGTCACAAAGAAAGAAAACTACAGACCAATATCACTGATGAACATAGATACAAATATCTTCAACAAAATACTAGCAAACAGAATCCAACAGCACATTAAAAGGATCATACACTATGATCAAGTGGGGTTTATCTCAGGAATCCAAGGCTTCTTCAGTATAGGCAAATCAGTCAACATGATACACCATATTAACAAACTGAAGGAGAAAAACCATATGATCATCTCAATCGATGCAGAGAAAGCTTTTGACAAAATTCAACACCCATTTATGATAAAAACCCTGCAGAAAGTAGGCATAGAGGGAACTTTCCTCAACCTAATAAAGGCCACATATGACAAACCCACAGCCAACATTGTCCTCAGTGGTGAAAAACTGAAACCATTTCCACTAAGATCAGGAACAAGACAAGGTTGCCCACGCTCACCGCTATTATTCAACATAGTTTTAGAAGTTTTAGCCACAACACTCAGAGAAGAAAAAGAAAAGGAATCCAAATTGGAAAAGAAGAAGTAAATCTGTCACTGTTTGCAGATGACATGATACTATACATAGAGAATCCTAAGATGCTACCAGAAAACTACTAGAGCTAATCAATGAATTTGGTAAAGTAGCAGGATACAAAATTAATGCACAGAAATCTCTGGCATTCCTATACACTAATGATGAAAAATTGGACAGTGTAATTAAAAAAACACTACTATTTACCACTGCAACAAAAAGAATAAAATATCGAGGAATAAACCTACCTAAGGAGACAAAAGACCTGTATGCAGAAAATTATAAGACACTGATGAAAGAACTTAAAGATGATACAAATAGATGGAGAGATATACCATGTTCTTGGATTGGAAGAATTAACACTGTGAAAATGACTCTACTACCCAAAGCAATCTACAGATCAATGCAATCCCTATCAAACTACCACTGGCATTTTTCACAGAACTAGAATAAAAAATTTAACAATTTGTATGGAAACACAAGAGACTCCGAATAGCCAAAGCAGTCTTGAAAATGAAAAATGGAGCTGGAGGAATCAGGCTCCTGGATTTCATACTATACTACAAACCTACAGTAATCAAGACAGTATGGTACTGGCATAGAAACAGAAATATAGATCAATGGAACAGGATAGAAATCCCAGAGATAAACCCACACACATATGGTAACCTTATTTTTGATAAAGTAGGCAAGAATATACAGTGGAGAAAAGACAGCCTATTCAATAAGTGGTGCTGTGAAAGCTGGACAGCTACACATAAAATAATGAAATTAGAACACTCCCTAACACCATACACAAAAATAAACTCAAAATGGATTGAAGACCTAAATGTAAGTCCAGACACCATCAAACTCTTAGAGGAAAACATAAATCACAGCAAGATCCTTTCTGACCCACCTCCTAGAGAAATGGAAATAAAAACAAAAATAAACAAATGGGACCTAATTAAAATTAAAAGCTTTTGCACAGCAAAGGAAACCATAAATAAGACAAAAAGACAACCCTCAGAATGGGAGAAAATATTTGCAAATCATTAGAGAAATGCAAATCAAAAGTACAATGAGGTATCACCTCACACCAGTCAGAATGTCCATCATCAAAATATCTACAAACAATAAATACTGGAGAGGGTGTGGAGAAAAGGAAACCCTCTTGCACCGTTGGTGGGAATATAAATTGATACAGCCACTATGGAGACCACTGTGGAGCCTCCTCCAAAAATTAAAACTAGAACTACCATACTACCCAGCAATCCCACTACTGGGCATATATCCTTAGAAAACCATAATTCAAGAAGAGTCATGTACCAAAATGTTCATTGCAGCTCTGTTTACAATAGCCAGGACGTGGAAGCAACCTAAGTGTCCATCAACAGATGAATGGATAAAGAAGATGTGGCACATATACACAATGGAATATTACTCAGCCATGAAAAGGAACGAACTGAGTTATTTGTAGTGAGGTGGATGGACCTAGAGACTGTCATACAGAGTGAAGTAAGTCAGAAAGAGAAAACAAATACCGTATGCTAACACATATATATGGAATCTAAAAAAAACGAAACGAGAAAAAAAGTGATCAGAAGAACCTAGGGGCAAGACGGGAATAAAGATGCCGACCTACTAGAGAATGGACTTGAGGATACGGGGAGTGGGAAGGGTAAGCTGGGACAAAGTGAGACAGTAGCATTGGCATATATACACTACCAAACGTAAAACAGATACCCAGTGGGAAGCAGCAGCATAGCACAGGGAGATCAGCTCAGTGCTTTGTGACCACCTAGAGGTGTGGGATAGGGAGGGTGGGAGGGAGGGAGATGCAAGAGGGAAGAGATATTGGAACATATGTATATGTATAACTGATTCACTTTGTTATAAGGCAGAAACTAACACACCACTGTAAAGCAATTATACTCCAATAAAGATGTTAAAAAAAAAAAAAACTACCAATGGCATTTCTCACAGAAGTAGAACAAAAAATTTTGCAATTTGTATGGACACAGAAAGGACCTCGAATAGCCAAAGCAATCTTGAGAAATAAAAATGTAGCTGGGGGAATCAGACCCCCAGACTTCAGACTATACTACAAAGTTACAGTAATCAAGAAAGTATGGTTCTGGCACAAAAACAAATATAGATCAATGGAACAGGATAGAAAGCCATGAGATAAACCCATGCACATATCATCACCTTATGTTTGATAAAGGAGGCAAGAATATACAATGGAGAAAAGACAGAGTCTTCAATAAGTGGTGCTGGGAAAACTGGACAGCCACATGTAAAAGAATGAAATTAGAACATTCCTTAACACCATACACAAAAATAAACTCAAAATGGATTAAAGACCTAAATGTAAGGCCAGACACTGTTAAACTCTTAGAGGAAAACATAGGCAGAACACTCTATGACATAAATCACAGCAAGATCCTTTTTGACCTCCTCCTAGAGAAATGGAAATAAAAACAAAAATAAACAAATGGGAACTAATGAAACTTAAAAGCTTTTGCACAGCAAAGGGTACCATAAACAAGACAAAAAAGACAACCCTCAGAATGTGAGAAAATACTTGCAACTGACAAAGGATTAATCTCCAAAATGTACAAGCAGCTCATGCAGCTCAATAACAAAAAAACAACCCAATCCAAAAATGGGCAGAAGACCTAAATAGACATTTCTCCAAAGAAGATATACAGACTGCCAACAAACACATGAAAGAATGCTCAACATCCGTAATCATTAGAGAAATGCAAATCAAAACTACAGTGAGATATCACCTCACACCAGTCAGAATGGCCATCATTAAAAAAATCTACAAACAATAAATGCTGGAGAGGGTGTGGAGAAAAGGGAACCCTCTTGCACTGTTGGTGGGAATATAAATTGATACAGCCACTATGGAGAACAGTATGGAGGTTCCTTAAAAAACTAAAAATAGGACTACCATATGACCCAGCAATCCCACTACTGGGCATATACCCTGAGAAAACCATAATTCAAAAAGAGTCATGTACCACAATGTTCATTGCAGCTCTATTTACAATAGCCAGGACATGGAAGCAACCTAAGTGTCCATCGACAGATGAATAACTAAAGAAGATGTGCCACGTATATACAATGGGATTTTACTCAGCCATCAAAAAGAAATGAAATTGAGTTATTTGTAGTGAGGTGGATGGACCTAGAGTCTGTCATACAAAGTAAGTCAGGAAGAGATAAACAAATACCATATGCTAACACATATATATGGAATCTAAAGAAAAATAATGATTCTGAAGAACCTAAGGGCAGGACAGGAATAAAGACACAGAAGCAGAGAATGGACTTGAGGACATGAGGAGTGGGAAGGGTAATCTGGGACGAAGTGAGAGAGTGGCATGAACATATATACACTACCAAATGTAAAACAGATAGCTATTGGGAAGCAGCCGCATAGCACAGGGAGATCAGTTCAGTGCTTTGTGACCACCTAGAGGGGTGGCATATGGAGAGTGGGAGAGAGACGCAATAGGGAGGAGATAATAGGATATATATAGATATATATGATGTATAGCTGATTCACTTTGTTATAAAGCAGAAACTAACACACCACTGTAAAACAATTATACTCTAATAAAGTGTTAAAAATGTTCTCATATAAGAAAAATATGTCATTATGTGAGGTGATGAAGATTAACTAAACTAATTGTGGTAATCATTTCTCAATATACACAAATATCAATTCATTATGATGTACACCTCTAATAAAAAGTCATATATCAACTGCATCTCAAGAAATGAGAAAAACACAAAATACGCACAAAAAACTTTCATATAAATCTAACAAAATATGTTTGCTGCTAATAATATTTATTTGTTAAAAACAATAAAATACTGATGACAGAAATCAAAGTAAACCTAAAATATTGGGAATATATCCTAGTTTCATGAGTGAAACATTTGTAGGATGTCAACTTTCCTCAAACTAATCTATAGATTCAACATAATCCCAATCAAAGTCCCAACATGCATTTTTTATTTGTGTGTTTCAGGGTGTTTTTTTGTAGAAATCAACAAATAGAGTCTAAAATTTCTATGGAAAGCAATGGAACTACAATAGCAAAACCAATTTTGTACAAGCACAACATTAGAGAATGATTGCATGATTTACTATAAATTACAGTAATCAATACTACATAGTATTTGTGAAACTATAGATACATAGATCAGTGAAATAGTACAGAAAGTCCAGAAATAAACCCATATAGATATGGTCAGTTGATTTTCTCAAACTTCAAAAATAACTTGGTAGAGAAAGAAGAGTCATCAAAAATGATCGTGAAACAATTATATATCATTATGCAAAATAATAAATCCTTACAAAATTTAGCTCCAAATAGATCATAGCCCTAAATATACAATTAAAACTCTTTCAATTTCTTGAAGAAAAATACAAGAAAAGATATTTGGTTTTGGCAAAGTTGTTTATATATAACAAAAACATGATTCTTATAAAAAATTGGTAAATTAGACATAAAAGTTTTAAATTTCTGCTCTTCTGAAAATATAAACATATTTAAGTAAATTAAAAAACAGACTGCAGACTGAAAGAAAAAAATATGTATTATTAAATCATCATTTCTTTATTTTTGTTCCAAATACTATCCCAACTTACATTCTTAGAAGGTATGTGTATATATATATATATATATATATACACACACACACATATATAAAATGAACACATGTATGTACACCTAAGTCTTCTGTTGCCAAAGGCTTGCATGTCAAAGGATGACATGCCAACACACATTTTGCTGACTGTTATCTACAAGTCCATTTTAAACTGAATTTCTCTGGAATTAATTCTAAACAACTGATATATATTACTGAAGGAAATATCCATAAGGAACAAATAATTACATATTCTTTTATGTATAACCTTTTAAACTATAATAATTCATTTATATGTATTATTATGGTGTCCTAAATGTGTTCCCATTTTTCCATAAGTACATATAATTTTTATATCTTTTTTTTTTTGCGGTACACAGGCCTCTCACTGTTGTGGCCTCTCCCTTTGCGGAGCATAGGCTCCAGACGCGCAGGCTCAGCGGCCATGGCTCACAGGCCCAGCCGCTCTGCGGCATGTGGGATCCTCCCGGACCGGGGCACGAACCCGTGTCCCCCGCATCGGCAGGAGGACTCTCAACCACTGCGCCACCAGGGAAGCCCTATAATTTTTATATCTTGGTTTATACCTACTGTTAGCTACTCAGAAACATTTTCTTTCACTTATTTCAGGTTTATTGGCTTTCTTTTTAGGTAGGTTAGTTTGTTGCATGAATGACTTCTGTATAAATGAGACATTGTCATCTTTGAATAGTCTAGAGTTAGCAGTTTTTCTTGAAAACACCTGTCTGGTTTCTGAAGGAAATAATTTCATAGAAACAATAAAATCAATTATCATGATAACCAAAATAATTATTTCAGAATAGAGATATATCTTTTGTCACATTTTAATTTCATCAGTCTTCTCACTGACAATCTAATAATTTAGAATTAATCTCCACAAGCTTTCATGAATCATGTAGTTAGTTATGATAAAAAGGGATTAATTTTAAAAAGGGATTAATTAATTTCTGGAGTAAATTCCAGATAATCATAAAAACTTGGATGGGAATCATTTGTATATTTAATTAATCAACTGTAACATGCATACTATTGTTTCTATTCAAATGAGCACTTTAATACTGATCATACTCAATGTGAAATTCCTGCCAAGTGTGATCACGGGGAAATCCGCAGGATGAAAACTGAGTGCAAAGAAATATCAGCAGTGCCTTAGAAAGAATTCAATTGAAATAACAAGAATAAAAACAGATTAGGACTAGATATAGTTCCACATGGTTCTTATAGATCACTTGCTGAAAATAATTAGACTCAAATATAAACTGATTCTAAAATGACAAAACAAAACCCATGTTCACTGAAGCCGTTAAATACTACGTAACTTAGTCTGACATTTTTACCTACTGCGGCATCACACTTTTCATGTGATCAGGAAATTGACAGTTTTATTGCTTTTTTTATTTTTTGGGTTTAACCTGTAACCCAGTACCACAACTTATGAGACTATGATATTAGGATATTTTATTCATTTTAACTGACATTTATCAACTGGCCCTTGTGTATCAGACACTGTGTGTATTTTAATGATTACATTTATATACACTCTAAACTCAACTTGGGCAGTCTCTGCCTGAAAATTCATCATTTTGGGTCAATGGACTTCATGTGATCCCTTCCCACTTCTGCTAGTACATTAGGGAACCTATTATTTCATCCTAGATGCTCATATACTTCTTTCTATGGCTTCATTCTCCTGCTATAAAATGCACTTAAGTTTATCCACCAATAGCTACTTATTTATCCTTTCAGAAATTTTCATGGAAATACACACACACACACACATACACACACACATTCAAATATTTATTGATCATCCATTAGAGTATCATGAGCTCCTCTAGGTGCTTGAGTTAGATTATAAATAAAACACAAAAATCTCTGGCTAAGGTAGGTGACATTCTATTTGGTGGAGAGACACAATATATTAAATATAGTAAATAATTTAAAGATCTATTATATTAATAGGTAATAAATGCTTTAAAAAGCAAACATAGGGTAATGGGTATAAAATACATGTGAATAGGGTGGAAGTGGTTGGCAATTTTATCTAGGGTCATCCATAAAAAAAGGTGATATTTGTTAAAATGCTTGAAGGAGGTGAGAGGTAGCTATTAGTATATCTGGGAACAGAGCTTTCCAGGAAGGAGAAACACTGTGGCCAAAGCACCATGAGTGCAGAGTGAATAAGAGGGGAGAGTACAGGAGGGGAGGTCAGAGATGATGGAGGCCCTCATTTGATAGAGACTTGCAGGATATTATATAGTTTTTGGAATTTTTTGAGTGAGGTGAAAAGCCAGTAAAGAATTTTGTCCAGTGAAGTAATATGATCATACTCATGTCTTCAAAGGATTTCTGTAGGTTCTACAGCAATGGAATATAGAGCAAGCATGGTTGCATGGAGACTAGTTAGGACACTCTTGTATGAATGTAGGCAGTAGAAATGGTGGCTTGGATCAGGGTGGTACTAGGAGTAGTGGAGAAGTGGTCAGGTTCTGGATATAGTTTTAAAGTAGAGAAGAAAGCATTGGGTGCAGTGGTAAGAGAACACGTATTAAGTATATCTCCAGAAAGGATGCATGCACCCCGATGTTCATTGTAGCACTAATTACAATAGCCAGCACATGGAAGCAACCTAAATGTTCATCGACAGAGGAATGGATAAAGAAGATGTGGTACATATACACCATGGAATATTACTCAGACATAAAAAGGAATGGAATAGTGCCATTTGCAGAGATGTGGATGGACCTAGAGATTGTCATACAGAGTAAAGTAAGTCAGAAAGAGAAAAACATCACGCAATAATCACTTATATGTGGAATCTAGAAAATGGTAGAGATGAACTTATTTGCAAAGCAGATATAGAGTCACAGTTGTAGAGAACAAACGTATGGTTACCAACGGGGGAAGGAGGGGGTGGGATGAATTGGGAAATTGGGACTGACATAAAATAGATTACTAATGAGAACTTACTGTATAGCACAGGGAATTCTACTCAATGCTCTGTGGTGACCTAAGTGGGAAGGAAATCAAAAAAAGAGTGGATATATGTATATGTATGACTGATTCACTCTGCTGTACAGCAAGAAACCAACACAACATTGTAAAGCAACTATACGCCAATAAAAATTAACTAAAAAAATAAAAAATAAAAATTTAAAAAAGAATATCTCCAGAGTTTTGGTGTGAGCAATTGGAAGGACTGACTGTTCAGAAACTGGAAAGGGAGGAGCAGTAAAGTGATTTTGTTCATTGGAGGAATTCAGGAGTTCAATTTTAGACATGCTAAGCTTAATGTGTTTCCTTCCAAGTGGAAATATCATATAGGCAGTTGGGATATGAGTCTAGGGTTCAGGAAGAATCTGGGTTTTGGAGATAATTTAAATGGTATTCAAAGCCAAGGACCGGATAAGATAACCAGGAACATGAGTGGAGACAGTGGAAGGGGGAAGCCATGTACAAAGAACTGGGGAACTTCCATAGTAAGTGGTTATAGAAAAGGTGAGTTAGCAAAAAATGTTACTTATTACCATGTCTATTAGACTCTGTTTCCCCAGAAAGAGGATTCAGGTGTAAGTAGCTTACTTTGTAAGATAAAGGAAATTCTGGTGATGGCAAAGGAAAATAATACAGGGAAGGAAGATAGAATAACTAATAATGATGTGCTATTAAGTTACATGCCATAGTGGATGACAGCAGCTTAATTTCATAAGTAAACCTTGAAATCATTGTAAAATACTTGGCTTAGAATGATCCCACTGGTGGCAAATCTAAAATGGTCCTTGACTACTAAGCAGTGAAGAATAAAAAAGTAAATCCACATCTACATACTTAATATTGAGGCAAAAATGATCAAGAATAGATACAATCTTAAAAGCTACCAGCTAACTAAAAGATTATCTACACAGGGACAATGACTAGATTAATCTTAGACTTATTTCTAGTGAATACAGTGAAAGCACCAGAAGGCAGAGTCTCTTCAAAGTATTTTTTAAAAAAATAACTCTACCAGAAATTTTATATCTATCAAAATTATAAGACTGTGAGCAAAATAAAGACATTTTCAAAACAAATACTGAGAAAATGTTCTATGTGTAAACCACTATTTTAAAAACTATTAATGAAAGAACATCAGCTACAAAAAAACCCAGAAAGAATGTATAGACTATTCAAAACAATGATGAGCACAGCAAAGGAAAAAAAATTAAATATAGTAAAGTTTTTTTTAACATTTTTATCAGAGTATAATTGCTTTACAATGCTGTGTTAGTTTCTGCTGTATAACAAAGTGAATCAGCTACATGTATACATATATCCCCATATCCCCTCTCTCTTGCATCTCCCTCCTACCCTCCCTATCCCACCCCTCTAGGTGGTCAAAATATAGTAAAGTTTTAAAAACTAATTCATTAACATGGGGAAAGATGATAAAATAAAAAACTTTAAATTACAACAATTCTAACAAGATTGGAGATGTATTCACTGCACTGATAAAGCAGGCAGAAGTCTACATGATCATAGAGGAAGAAAGAAATGTCTGCTTTTCATATCTCACTCTGCTCTTTTTTATTTATTGTAAACATGTTCTAAATTTTTAAGAAATGTAATAGTTTCTGGACTGCAGATGTTTCTTACTTCAGGCACTTTAGATTTCTTTTCCTTTGTTACAATTTCGGCTATGAATTTAAAATATTTTTTAAAGTAATTTAACTGGTATTTTGTGTACTCTTTTATAGGAGAAATAATCACAATATCTAAAATATAATTTTACAAAAGCTGAAATCTTTGACTTTTTTTCAACCCTGAACACCCAGTATTATTTATGGTTTTACAGTCAGTTATAGTTTATACATTCCAACATGTTAGGCAATTTTTTTATTCATTAATAGTTTTAGTTTTCCAGTCCTTTCTGGGTTTAATTTCACTTTAACTGGAGTATATTTAGTACTTTCAAAATTATCCTCAGGAAACTACACCTTTTGTGTATTTGTTCATCTAAATGTTTCTGTTTTCCTCTGATGTAAAATTCTAGGTAAGAAATTATTTTTTACAACACTTTGGACATATTTCATGACCTTTTGCCATCTTCTATTAATAATTTGAAGGCTATCGTGAACCCAAGTTTATTTTCTTCAGTGTAATCTGTATTTTCTCTGTGGTAGCTGTTCAGATTTGCCACTGATTTTCTGTTTTACCATTATTCTTTTCCAGTGGCAAACACATTATTAATCTTGCTCAGGACTTGATATGTTTTTTCAATCTGAAAAGTTTGGTTTTTTTCAGCATTGTATAATGCATATACCAATTTCTCTTTAAATATTGACTTTTCCCCAATCTCTATTTACTTCTTCCTCAACTCCTATTGCTTTATTCCTTTTTTTTCTTTAGCTTTCTCTTAAGACACTTTGATATTTTCATATATTTTTATCTTTGTGCTGCATTTTGGTGATTTCCTCAAAAATCTGTCATTTCTATTCATAGTTATGCCTAATTAACTCTTGGGCAAATCCTTTCAGGTTTATTTGTCTTTTTTGTAATGAATATATTCTGTTTTAGAAGGTGTGTTTTGACTTTATTTAAAAATTGTTTTCATTCTGTAGATTGCCTTTTCAATTTATTTATGTTTTCCTTTATGTGCAGAAGCTCTTTAGTTTAATGCAGTCCCACTCATTTATTTTAGGGTTTTGGGGGGTTTTGTTTTTTTGACCATTCTCTTGATATCTTATGCAAAAAATTTTATTGCTAACGCTAATGTCAAGGATTTTCTTTTCCTAAGTTTTCCTCTAGTTTATGGTTTCAGGTCTTATATTTAAGTCTTTGATTCATTTCGAGTTTACTTTTGTAAGTGGTGTAAAACAAAAGTCCAGTGTTGTTGTTGTTGTTTTTTGTATGTGCATATCTATTTTTCTCAACACAACTTATTGAAGAGACTACCCTTACCTCATTGTGTGTTCCTGGCACCCTTGTCAAAACTTAGTGGACCATAAATGTGTGGGCTTATATCGGGGCTCTCTATTCTATTCCACTAGCCTATGTGCCTGTTCATATCTGAGCAAAGGTTAACATCCAAAATATATAACAAACTCAATATCCAAACCCACAAATAATCCAAGTTAAATGGGCAAAGAACCTGAATAAGTATTTTTCCACAGAAGATATACAAATGGCCAAGATGTATATGAAAAGGTGTTCAGCATTACTAATCATCAGGAAAATGCAAATCAAAACCTCACAATGAGATATCACCTCACACCTGTTAGGATGGCTATCATAAAAAACACAAGAGATAACAATGCTAATTGAAATAATCCAGAAAGAAGACAAATACTGTATGGTATCACTTATATGTGGTATCATAGAGAAAAAAAAGCTGATTTCATAGAAACAGAACATAGAATGGTGGTTGCCAGTGGCTGGGGGGTGAGGGAAATAGGGTGTTGGAAGTCAAATGACACAAATTTATAGTTAGAAGAAGAGGACCTATGGTATAGCATAGTGACTATATTTAATAATACAGTATTGTATACTTGAAAGTTGTTGAGAGTAGATCTTAAACATTCTCACTACACAAAAAAAGAATTACCTATTTTAACTATATGTTACCCATGTAAGATGATATATGTGTTAATTATCTTGATCTTGGTAATCATTTTGCAATGTATATGTATATCAAATCACTTTAAATATATACAAATTTATATCATCAATTATTCCTCAATAAAGTTAAAAAACGTAAAATAAAACATTGTTTCATATTCAGTCATATTGCCCTTACATTTTTTCTGCTTTCTCTTTTTCAATGTGTAACATGATTTCAACATGTGACAGTAATGTGTAATGTTCTCTTTCAAATTGCTGTATTATTTTCCCATTGCAGGGCTAATTTATCTTGCTTTCAGTTAACACAAATGCCCACAGTTTCTTAAATCTTTCTGTAGGAAATCATCATCACCAATGCTCCAAAGATATATTTTTGTGATTTATTGGAATAATAAGATTGAGTGCAACTTTTTAAAGTCATTTCTAAAATCCAAGGGGGAACTTATATGACCCAGCTTGAAGGAGCTCCCCAGTCCTGGAGTAAGCATCTTTGGAAAGGGTTCTGAGTGTTATTGAAGTGGATACTCACAATCTTACCAAATAGATAAGAGGAATAGTATACCATCCAATGGGTGTTTCAATCAAAGCACAAATATTATACATTTCAGTGCAATTTTAGATGAATATAAGTAGTTTGACTGGAAGGATGAGACTAAATAAAATTCACTCTGAGTTATATTGTGAAAAGTAAGGCCAAAGTACCTTCCTGTTTTTTTATAATGGTAAAGTTAAATGATTTTAATAACAGTACAGATGTAATGAGGGACATTAAAAAAAATGAAAAAAACCTACAAATATCTTTATTGGAGTATAATTGCTTTACAATGGTGTGTTAGTTTCTGCTTTATAACAAAGTGAATCTCCAAAATTTACAAGCAGCTCATGCAGCTCAATATCAAAAAAACAAACAACCCAATCTAAAACTGGGCAGAAGACCTAAATAGACATTTCTCTCCAAAGAAGATATACAGATTACCAACAAACACATGAAAGAATACTCAACATCATTAATCATTAGACAAATGCAGATCAAAACTACAATGAGATATCATCTCACACCGGTCAGAATGGCCATCATCAAAAAATCTACAAACAATAAATGCTGGAGAGGGTACAGAGAAAAAGGAACCCTCTTGCACTATTGCTGGGAATCTAAATTGATACAGCCACTATGGAGAACAGTATGGAGGTTCCTTAAAAACTAAAAATAGAACTACCATACGATCCAGCAATCCCACTACTGGGCATATAACCTGAGAAAACCATAATTCAAAAAGAGTCATGTACCACAATGTTCATTGCAGCTCTATTTACAATAGCCAGGACATGGAAGCAACCTAAGTGACATTACAGGTTTTTGAGCAAGAGAATGAGCCTGAGGAGACTCAATGTTCAAATTCAGAACACATGCTACCTTTACTTGTCCCAATAGTTTAATAATATCATCCATGGTCTGGGTTCTTCTCACCTCTCTGATCTGCCATCTCAAGTATAATGGTTCCCTACACCCCCAGGCTGATTCTTCTCAAGGTTATAGGACAGCTTCAGAAATTCTAGGCTTTATATCCAGGCATGAGAACCACCAGAGCAAAGGAAGACATCTCAGTTTTCACCACATCTGACCATTCTCTACACTATTTTTCTAGAGCCTTGTATATGGTATTGAATATATTTTTAACATGAGAAAGAAACTATTTTGATATATTGTCTACTAAACTGAAGCATTATAAAAATGTTAGAAATGAGAGCAGTAATCTATCAAACAACAATAGACATGTAAGTTGCCAAATAAACCGTCGAGTTTAATCTTTTGTGTGTGTGACAAAAACTTGAAAATATGTTCGCCTCAGCCTATTCTAGTATTGCTACTACTTAATCATCAAAGCATTTATCTTAAAATGTCATTAATACAGAGGATTAGAGGGAGGAACAGTGGTGAAAACAAAGAAATACTGAAAACAAGCCACGGATGGCAGGGATTTTGCTCATTCATGACAAACTTGGTTTTTGTACATTCTCTTCTAGCTCCTTCAAATATTTTTATGATATATGTAGGAGGCTGATTTGCCAAAGTAATTAATCATGTAATGACTACACTTGTGGGTTCAATTATAGTCTTTATGGTTGGTTACTCTTTGTAATAAATACCATTTCTAGCTCTTTTTACTCCTTTTGCCCTGGGCAAGAAGGCCAGGACATAAGTGGAAAAGACAAATATAACCAATGTGCAGATGGAATACTTTTTCTCAAGTAGATGTAAGAACATATTAATTTTCAGTGTCAGAAATATTAGTTTGTTTAGTGAAGCTAAAAGCATATGAACATTCCCTAAATGTATAACTTCATTGCAATAGCATCAGCTCTTTACCACATTTCAATTTTATTACTAATATGAATAATTTTAAAATGATTTTTAAAAAGTCTCTTCCTTTTTCTCAAATGGTAAAGGAAAAGTTTTGTGTAGCCCCAAAAAGTGCTTTTAATGTTTAAAGCTAAAAATCATTCATAAAGGTAACATCATTTTTCTTAGAATAACCTCTCATGAAAGCATCTTATCAGGCTTCTAAAAATACATATATATATCTCTTATGTCTTTTAAACATATTGGGATTATAATCTGTCCTAATTCTGAAAAGGAAATACAACCCCCCCTCCTTTATATAGGAGGCACTCTTTCTTCATTTTGAATGGAGTTTGCTCAATTCCTTTGACAAATGTTTTCCAAGAATTGCCATTTCACAGGTACAGTTCTAGGTGACGGGAATAATGCAATGAACAAAACAGACAAACATCTCTGAAACTGTGGAGCTTACATTTTAGTGTAATAAAGCACATATAAGACTTAACAATAAAATATCAATTTTAAAAAGTGGCAGTAAGAATTTTGGAGGAAAATAAAGCAAGTGGTATCTAGGCAGTACATGAGGTTGCATTTTTAAATAGGGTGTTAAAAGAATGCTTCACTAAGGAAGTCATATTTTAGTAAATCTCTGCCTGTTTAAACTATTAGGATAGTTTTTGCCTTGTATTAGGACCCTGACTGATACCACCAGCGGTCCTAGGAGACTGCCTCTCAATTACAGAATTTTTGGATTGGTTTATTCATGGTGTTGCTGAACATCTTGTTTATGGAAAATGGGATAATAATAATCTATGGTGTATACTGGCATCAAAATGAATCAAGATGTTTACTTGTGGTTTGTTGTGATATGACAATGGAAGCAAGTTCCTAGGGAGCTCTGATTATTAAATTATCAGCTCAAGTCATGATTTCAGAACCAGATAACTTCCATTGTAGAAGCAGAATAATCTCTTATTTTTTGCAGCCACAGAGCCAAATTTTTTACCATTAAACACAAATTTTAAGTGTGCTACTTACAGAATTAGAATGCTGATTTAATATATAGTCTTGCTCAGTTTCTCATATGAAAGTTAGGACTTTGATTGGGAAGCATAAGGGCCATGACCTTTAGAACGAAGGTATCTGATGGGCTCCACTGACACTGAGAATCTGTGCATTCAGTCACCCTGAGCCTCCTTGCCAGTGGAAGTAGCTGTCCATCTGTGTCTAAAGAGACTTGCCTCTCTTTGCTGAAAACTCTGTTAACCTTACCTGGAGCATATATCTTATAACGAGGTAATAATTTTCCTTAAGCCTACCACCATCACCGCCTGTTGGCATAGAGACCCATAGCTAAAGTCAAATATCGGCATGATCCAGAAAGCCAGACACATACTATGATGCAGGAGGAAATAGCTTACACACAAAACAATTCCAATATTTTGCAAATATATGTCAAAAGAAACCTTGGGAACTGGTGTGAGAATGGATTCTAAGGGTGCTAGACTGAGAAGGCTAGAATAAAACACTAGGACATGCCCTTAGTAGAGATTCTTGATTTAATGTGTTATCTTATGCAGCTGAACGTAGCTCCAACTAGTTGCTTTGTTGACTGAAACTTGGATTTCAAGATAACATACCTTTAGTGAGATTGATATAATAGATCTTCCCAGGCATGATGTGGAGAAAAGAGTCAAACAACATCAGGAGACACGAAGGTTGGGATGTATTTAATTTCTGCAACCTTCATACCAACCCCCAATTACAGCTCATAAGAATGTCAAGAAGACATTCCCATAACTATGCTCATGAGATACACATAGTGAGAGGAACACCTATATCCTTGAAAAAATTGTGGTTGTTTTCCTTTGTGGGTCAGGAATGACCATGAGGGGATGCTGCTCCTGAAATGTGCTCCCTGATTTCGTTTGGGATAATTGGATCACACTGTAGCAGAAGCCAAGTGGCAGCACATAATCATCAAAAAGGAGGAGTTTATTTACCATGAAGAACAGTAGGATCATACCATTAATCAGAATATTTTGGCTTTCTAGGATCTCTGGAGCTGGCTAATTGATCATATTGTCCCAAGGAATAAAAGAGATGATCAACATACTATAATATTGCTTGATCTACGTAACTGAAAAATCATCACCAGCAATGATGTTTGTTGACCAAATCCCCACATAAGTTGCCAGAATAGAGAATCATGACATCTAACCTAACATTGAGACTTAAGTCACAAAATAAGCCTAAAACCCCTTGACTAAGATGGAAGGCAGAGTATTATCTTATTTTTAAAAATCTGTCTAGGTCTACTAGTTTCAGTTATGACATCTAATCAAGCTTAGAAATCTTGTTGTATGATTCTTACAACAAGAAAAAAAAAGGCTGAACAAATGAAAATCAACAACTTTTTGTGGGCCCATCAGAGAACTGATGTCACAGGTCAAATTGACAACCCCAAATTTGAAAGGACAGGAAAATATAGAGAATCAGAGCTTAGATCAGCTAGCTCACTTGGAGTACAAACTGCTACAGCCAAGAATTGGGAGGAACATTTAAGTAGCAATTTTGACAAGTTGCTGGAGATTAAATGGAGACTAGCTTTATAGTAAGAAACTAGTGGGAGCCTAGTCTTAGTGATGTCCTGACACATTCATGCGGTTTACTGCTAGAAACTTCAATAGTGAAAGGTTGAAACTGTTTCCTCCAAGGTCAGGAACAAGAAAAGAGTGCCCACTCTCACAAACCCTATTCAATATAGTATTGGAATTCCTAGCTAGAGCAATCAGGCAAGAGAAAGAAATAAAAGGCATCCGAATTACAAAGGAGATAAAAGTACCTCTGCAGATGATAGGCTCTTATATATAGAAAAATCTTAAAGACCCCACCAAAAAACTGTTGGAACTAATCAACAAACATCAGTTGTGTTTTTATACAGTAACAACAAATACCTGAAAAAGAAATAAAGAAAACAATCCCACTCACACCAGTATCAAAAAGAATAAAACACTTAGGAATAAATTTAAGCAAGGAGATGAAAGATCTATACACTGAAAACTATGAGACTTTGATGAAAGAAATTGAAAACACAAATAAGTGGAAAGATTTTCACAGAGAAGAATATGGTTAAAATGCCCATACCACTCAAAGCCATCAATGGATTCAATGTAATTCCTATCAAAAATTTTATGGTATATTTCACAGAAATAGAACTAAATTCTAAAATTCATGTGGAACCACAAAAGACCCTGAATAGCCAAGGCATTCTTGAGAAAAGAAAACAAAGCTGGAGTCATCACATTTCCTTTCAAAGTACATTACAAAACTATAGTGATAAGATCAGTATGGTACTGGCATAAAGATAAACACATAGACCAAATGGAACAGAAGTGAGAGACCAGAAATAAACCATTGTATATACAGTCAAATAATATTCAACAGGGAGCCAAGTTTTTGATACATCTGGTATCAAAAACTACAGCAAACATTAAACAGAGCCTAACTCTACCCAGATTAACAAAAAGCCTCTCACTTAAGACTTATTTACTTCATTTGCAATTACCTGATATTTCATGTGTGGTTTTCAATAAAAAATTACAAGGAATGCTAAAAGCCAAAACTACATAGTCTGAAGAGACAAAATGGTCATCTGAACCAAACTCCAATATTACACAGACTGGAACTATCAGACAGGAAACTTAATTGTGGTAACTATGATTAATATGTTAAGGACTCTAATGAAGGTATGCAAGTGGATGCATGCAAGAATAGATGGGGGTTATACAAGAGAAATGGCAACTCCAAGAAAGAATCAAAAGCAATGCTGGAAATCAAACACATTTGAACATAAATAAAGAATGCATTTGTTTTGGGCTCATCAATAGACTGGACATAAGAATCAGTGAACTTCAACATAAATCAGTTAAAACTTCCTAGACTGATATGCAGGGAGAAAAAACATTGAAAAGAAAACCATAAAGGAAAATGAAAGAAGAGTGGGATAATTACAAAAGGTGTACAGGCAGACTTCAGTGATATTGCAGGTTTGGTTCCAGACCACCACAATAAAGCAAGAATTGCAATAAAGCAAGTCACACAAATTTTTAGGTTTTCCATTGCATATAAAATTATAAAGGCATTAAGTGTACAATAGTATTATATCTAAAATTTGTACATACTTTAATTAAAAAATACTTACATGCTAAAAAATGCTAACAAGCATCTGAGCCTTCAGCGACTCATAGTACTAACATCAAACATCACTGATCACCAAAACAAATGGACAGGAATAAGGACGCAGACGTAGAGAATGGACTTGAGGACAGGGGGAAGGGGAAGAGTAAGCTGGGACGAAGTGAGAGAGTGGCATGGACATATATACACTACCAGATGTAAAATAGAGAGCTAGTGGGAAGCAGCCGCATAGCACAGGGAGATCAGCTCAGTGCTTTGTGACCACCTAGAGGGGTGGGATAGGGAGGGTGGGAGGGAGGGAGACGCAAGAGAGAGGGGATATGGGGATATATGTATATGTATAGCTGGTTCACTTTGTTATAAAGCAGAAACTAACACACCATTGTAAAGCAATTATGCTCCAATAAAGATGGTAAAAAAAAATAATAATACGGTTTGAAATATTGCAAGAATTACCAAAATGTGACACAGAGACATAAAGTAAGCAAATGCTTTTGGAAAATGGTGCCAATAGATTTGGTCCATGCAGTGTTGCCACAAAGTGCCAATTTGTAAAAAACATATTATCTGTGAAGCACAGTAAAGCCAAGAACAATAAAATGAGGTATGCCTGTAATATTTATGTAACAGGAATACCAGAAGAAGAAGAAAGAGAGAAATGTGGAGAAGAAATATTTGAAGTACTAATGATGGAGAACTTTCTAAAATTAATTAAAGACAACGAACCACAGATCCAGGAAGCTCACAGGACACCAAGTAGGATATATATCAACAATTTTGCATCTAGTCATATCATATTCAAGCTGCAGAAAACCAAAGACAGTAAGAAAATCTTGAAAAAAGCAGAGGAAAAAAATCACACCTTACCAATAGTTAAATAAGGCTAAGAAATAATCGCACTTCACATCAGAAACCATGCAAAAAATAAAAAAGAAGAGTGAAGTATTTAAAGTGTCGATAGCACCCCAAACTGGAAGCAAGCAGGATGTTATTTAAAAGATAAATGGGTAAACCATGGTACTACGATACAATGGAATATTATTCAGCAATAACAAGAAATGAGCTATCAAGCCATAAAAAGACATGGAGGACCTCTAAATATATACTGCTAAGTGAAAGAAACATTTGTCCACATCCTTAGAACTTAATAGTGAAGAGAACCTTTGGGTGTATAATTTAAAAGAAAAGAACATTTAGGGTGTTGTGGGATCACCAGAAAGAATGCAGACTGGGACAAGAGAATCTACCTGTACTACACATGAATTAAACAACCACATTAAAGGGAGTTGGGGGAAAAGTGTTGATTGAAGTAACTTTGGAAATGAATGGAGTATATAAGAATAAAGTCAAAAGGGGCTGCACATAATCTCTGTTACTTGAAAACATTGTCCTCCATGGAGGTACAGGCAACAATTCTGATACCGCTGGACACAGACCAATTGTTATGCTGGTATTGACCAACAAAGTAAATGGATGGGGGATTGTGAGAGCCAGGTTCCTTACTGTTGGAGTGCAAATTCATAGTTAAGCAAGCAGAAGATGTTCGAATGATCCATGAGGTGAAACGTCAGAGTTGGAGACAGTAAGAACTCATGTTTAACTTAATATAGATACATATGGTTCATATATAAATATTTACAGATATGTGTCTATGCACAGGTTAGTATACATGCATAGATTTCTTTGCTCTGTGTGCTAAAAAGGACTAGAAGCTACGATACTTCAGCAGCAACACACACACCTAGAGCTTCTTTGAGAAATGGCTGATCAGACTGATGTGGGAAATATACAAGATGAGTCTGCAGCATCTTGTAATGCTATCAAGTAGGGAATTGCTCAAAAACTTGTAATGATTAGACTATGGCAAAGGCACACAGGAGCCACCTGAAAGAGTTTCCAGTGGATAAAGCTAGAACAATTTGAGCGACAATTAATAAAGCAGTATTGGATTCTAACCCAAAGTATAAAATAATTATCCATGAGTTCCTATGGGAGAAGAGAGAAAACAGAAACCTCCCATGGAGATGAATTTTAAATAATCTGTATAGATATTCCATCCCATCCTCGAGGAGTAGTATAACTCCCCACTCCTTAAGTGTGGGCTATACATAGTTACTTCCTCTTAAAGAGGGTAGCATGAAATGGGGCAGGCAGTACTTTGTAGTGGAGAAACCTGACAAATACTACCTCAGTCAGGTAATCAAGGGCACTATCAACATAGATAAATCATGTTGATGTGTGTACCCTTTACATGAGTGACAAAAGGGTGTTTCTCCTGTGATCTCTGTCCCAAATCCATACCTTCATTCTAACCATGAAAAGACATCAGACGAATTCCAATAAAATATCCTGAATATACCCAACTAGTACTCCAGAAACTGTCAAGGTCATCAAATACAAGGAATTCTGAGAAACTGTCCCACTCAAGAGGAACTTAAACACATACAGAGCTAAATGTAATGTGTTATTTGGGATGGGATTCTGGAACAGAAAAGTAAAAACAAAGGAAATCTGAATAGAGTATGGACTTTAGTTCATAAAAATATGTATCAATACTAATTCATTCATTGTAACAAAGGAACCACACTACTTAATATGTTAATAATAGGGGAAACTATGGGAGGGTATATGGGCACTGTCTGTACTATCTGTGTAATTTTTTCTATAAGTGTAAAACTGTTAAAAAATTGTCTATTAAAAATAAAAAGAGAAGCCAGGTCCATTTGAGGAAAGATCCTGCAGCACCATCACAGTATAGAACATAAGTCTTCCTCTAAGCCTTCCCCTTAAAGGACTTAAGACAATTTATTAGAATGACTGTGCAATGGGGAAAAATACTGAGACTTTTCAAAGATTAATAGACGCTGGTGCTGAAATGACATTAATTCCTGACCACCAAATTGTCACTGCAGCTCATTAGGCAAAGTGTGTATTTTTGGTGTCAGGTGATAGATGGAGTCTTGGTCCAAACTGAACTTGCAGTAAGATCAGGTAGTGACCCATCATATGGTTACTTTCTGAATGTATCCTTGAGACAGACATATTTCACAATTTTTAGAATTTCCATATTGGCTCTCTGACCCATGGAGAAATAGCCAAAATAATAGGAATGCCTACTGGAAACCTCTGGAATTTCCTCACTCTAGCAATATGGCAAACCAGAAGCACAACCCATTCGGTTGCATTACAGACGTAAGTGCTACCATCAGGGGACCTCAGGAAATGTGCAGTGATTTGGGTGAAGTGGCCTACAGGTGACATGCATAACTTCTTACAATTTTAAGATGCTGGTGTACAATGGACAGTAAATATTATGAAAGATAAGAACAGTGCTAAAAGATTGTAACTTGAAGCTGTGTGGGTTTAGAGCTGGGATACAAAAGGGAACAAATGTAAAGTTACAAACTGCAAAGTGTGACTGGAGAGATTTTTCAGGGACTCAGTAACCTTTACCTGAATGCATATTTGGAATGGCCACAACCTGGGAAAGGATTATGTGTTTGTCTTTTATAGGGGTTATCTGCTAAACCTGCCCTTTACCCAGCTTTAATTGGCTATGCTAATTGGAAACATTTAGAATTACATGAGCCCTTTTTGCTAGTAAAGATTAAACAGTATCTTAGTCCATTCAGGCTGCTCTAACAGAATACCATGGACTGGGTGGCTTATAAGCAACAAAAATTGATTTTTGCATAGTTCTGGACTCTGGGAAGTCTAAGATTAAGGCACTCATAGATTCAGTGTCTGGTAAGAGCCTGCTTCCTATTTCACAGATAGCCACTTTTTTGCTGTAACCTCACATAGCAGAAGAGACAAGGCTGCTCTCTGGGGTCTCTTTTATAAAGGTACTAATCCCATTTCTAATCACCTCCTGAAGTGACTTAATCACCTCCCAAAGACCCCACATCCAAACACCCTCACACGGACGATTAGGTTTCAACATGTGATTTTGGGGAGGGAGGCACAAACATTCAGTCCATAGCAAACAGTGTAGAATTCCATGTAAGCCTTCAACAGTTTCGTAGATGGTGGCAAATGACATGATACTTGTGGGTCAGAGACAACGGACTTGATTACTCATATTTACACTGTTTCTCCCATGTGATGCAGAGCAGCCCAGGTAGATGCTCCCCATCTGGGTTTTTGTCATAACTGAGGAATCCAAACTTAGGAAACTCCAACTGTTTATGATGGGCTTTAAGAAAACCTGCTCAACCTTTGCATTAGAAGGAGACATTATCTACCTAAAATGTTTGATTTGACAATTTACCCAAAAGTAAGTTTAAAAGTAGAACTGTCTATGTACATTGAGTTAGAAAAATTTCTGCTGAATGCAACATGAATACTCAAGACTCAAACCAAGTTCTGGAATTAAAAGAATATAGAACTAGAAGTAATTACCTTTTTTTGGAACAGCACAATTATGACAATGGACTTCAAAATATTATGATTGCTAGTTATTATTATGATGTTAATATTATTATGCTTATAAATACTGAAAATATGTATATACAGACAATGGACTAATCAACAGTAAAACGTAACAAAACACTGACAACAATATGCCATAACACGAATGATTCTCACTGACCCTATGCTGAGCAAAAGTATCTGAACACAAAATGTATATGCTGTTCAGGGATATGTGGCTACAAGGATGAATAAATGGGATTTTTTTCAGTACGCAATTCCTTTATCTCTTCAATTATTTATGGAGCCCTATGGGACAGAAATTGACCACAGTGGAGAGAAATAGAATAGTATTACAGCTGGAAAAACCTGGGCAGACAATTTGAAAAACTGTACATATAAATAAATGACTGGCTAATCTACTTTTCATGATTAACCTCCCAAACTGAAAACCTAAATAAAGCCAAGTGTAACCTCTACATTTCACCTGCCATATTATTGAGATTTATTTTAACACCAAAAGTCAAATGGCACAAGGTTTCTGAATAAATGTTAAACTATAAACCAAAGTTCTTAACTACAATCAAAATTTGAACAGGCAGTTTTACTTCTGGGAATCTATTCTTTCATTTTGCTGTATTTGTGAATAAATATTTATGCATAAAAGTGATCATGACAATGTTATGTATATAGGGTGAAAAATAGAACAGATAAAATTTCCAATAAGAAGAAAATACTAAATAAATTATTGTGTATCCAATTGATAAAGTGCACCAGCTAAAAAACTTTTAATAACCATTTAAATTGCATACTAAAATACTTACGGTATGGTAGCAAGTCGGAAAAGCCTAATATAAAACTGACACTGAGTTCTTATTAAACTCATATTTTCTGAAATAAGGTATGGCATAAATGAATTTTTAATAATAAAATTTGAGGAATGAGCTCAGTTAGGTGACCAAAATATGTGTTTAAAAAAGGCTGTATAGGGCTTCCCTGGTGGTGCAGTGGTTGAGAGTCCGCCTGCCGATGCAGGGGACACAGGTTCGTGCCCCAGTCCAGGAAGATCCCACATGCCGCAGAGTGGCTGGGCCCGTGAGCCATGGCCACTGAGCCTGCGCGTCCGGAGCCTGTGCTCCACAACGGGAGAGGCCACAACAGTGAGAGGCCTGCGTATCGCAAAAAAAAAAAAAAAAAAAAAAAAAAAAGGCTGTATAAAAATATATGGAAAACTCTACTTGAAATGATCATGCTTATTTTTATTTTTGTCTTCATCCATTTTAGATTTTTATAAAAAGTTAATCACCAAACATGATAAGTAAAATATAACATTCAACCTTTAAACTATAGCTAACTCAGTATTTAGAGACAAGGCAATATTTTTAAGTGAGTAAATAGAGGATTTTTGCACTATGAAGATTTTTTAGTACCAAAAGCTATATAAGAATATAAAATAGTTAAGAAAAAAATAGTTCTAAGAAATTAAAAATTATCTATAATAAAATGCTACAAAATAATATTAATAGTATTAACTCTCATTCATACCCAGTAGTATTTCTACGTGTACCTATTTTCTCTGAGCCTTATTAAAAACAGTAAATGGCATGAGATTTTACCTGACACGCAAGCTATAAAGTAGGCCTTCAACAGTTTCATAGATGTTAGCAAATGACATGACACTCTTGAGTCAGAGACAAGCGACTTCACTCACATTTGCATTGTCTCTGCTTGTGATGCAGAGCAGCCCAGGTGGATGCTGCATAAACAGCGGGTTTTCATCGTAACTGAGGAACCCCAAGCTTGGGAAACGCCAATTTGTTTTTAAATGGGCTTTACAAAAACTTGCTCAACCTTTGCCTTGGACGGAGACATTGTCTTTATTATATTGGGGAGTACACAAACCTGCCCTCTGCTCCAAAGAAAAATGCCACCTTTATTTTCCAAAAATTCAGCTATACAAACATTCTTGCAAAGATGATTCAGAACAAAGCTGTAACAAATACTGAAAATGATGACTGTTGTCCCCACACATAGTGACTAGGTAAATAAGTTGAAGTCATAAAGTTAAAAAGAAATGGTAGCAGGCTGTTTAGGAATTTTCTGTGGATATGTCCTCTGAGTTTGCTCATAAATAATACAGGACAATTTAGTATATTAAAAAGGGAAGCAAAATGTCTGATAGGCTGATGGAACCTTAGGTAGGCAGAAGCAAGTTTAGTATTTATAGTACTAAAGTTAGTGTATTTAGTACTAGATATACTAAGCAAATTTAGTATAGTATAGTTTAGTATATATTAACATAATTATATAAATTCTATTGATATAATACATAATTTATATTATATAACTTATATTGACATAATTTATAAATGCATATTATATAAATTATATTGACACAATCTATAATTATAAATATGTAATTGTATATATCTAATATAAAATATCTTCCAATGTAAGCAAGGAAAAAACTATTAATTGTCTCTTCCTCTGGGTTCTAATTATACTTTTATAATCCCACATTTAATACTATATATACTGCATTATAATTTGTTCACATTTGGTCTCCTCTGTATACATTGAAGTTTCTCTAGAAAGTGAGGTCTAGCCAAGGACACTTGGAAATTAGTTCTAAGTTCAAAACCAATCTCTGCCCTTCAGTTAATATTGACCAGCTGCTTAACTCCTCTGAGAATTAACTACTTCAATTATAAAATTTAAAAATCTGAAAATTATCATGCAGTTTTGCTGAGACTTATGAAAGACACCTGGCACATAGTTTCTCAATTAATAGGTGCTTACAAACAAAATACCATTAAAGATAGTAATAGAAATGCATGGTACTTAGGCATATTACCCTGAAAACTAGGATAATAACTTAATGGGAAAAAATATAATATTTATAACAATAACAAGGTACTGAATAAATGGAGAGACATGGCATGTTCACAAACAGAAAATCTGACATCATAAATACAATATATCAATTGATATTAAACTCAAACTTATTTCATTAAAAAAATTCTCATTAGGGGGCTTCCATGGTGGCGCAGTGGTTGAGAGTCCACCTGCCAATGCAGGGCACACGGGTTCATGCCCCAGACCGGGAAGGTCCCGCATGACGCACAGCGGCTGGGCCCGTGAGCCATGGCCGCTGAGCCTGCGCATCCGGAGCCTGTGCTCCGCAGCGGGAGAGGCCACAACAGTGAGAGGCCCGTGTACCGCAAAAAAAAAAAAAAAAAAAAAAAATTCTCAGGGCTTTTGTTGATCCTCACAAATGGTAAGTTTTGACTGGAAGTTTAAATTAAAAATATATATATAGCTAAGCAACTCCTGAAATAGGAGGAAAAACGTTAAGAGGAGAATAAAAGTTATTGCTTTGCAACATTACATAGCAAGTATTTTTACAAAGCCATGTTAATTACACTGTGGTATTGATGCAGGGAAATACATCAGAACAGTATAGAAGGTCCTCAAGCATACACTTGGATAATAAATGGAATCCTGATCATTTACCCAGCTACCATTGCATACCACTGGTACCTATTCAATATATGGTGATACCTCAACTGGATGTAAATACAGAAAAATGAAGATAAATAAATCCCTCTCACCCACCATATACCAATCACCTTCAACTTGGCCTACATAAAAATTAAGAGCTTAACTGATTAAATCTTATGTAAACACAAATAGTTTAAAGAGAAAAAAATTCTAGATCTTTAACTTCAATGTCTATTCTTTCATGTGCCTGAGAACACATTTGAGTGGAGGCATCATTTATGGTCTCCTCTTTTTATGAACCTTTTCACTTTTGTCTTTCTCTACATTTGCATAAGATGGCCATACTCCTCACTCATCCAGAATTATCCTGTGGTATAAAACTGGCAAAGTACCTGATAAAGGGAGAAATCAACATGCTTCCATCAATAGACCTATACACCATATTCTTGCCCTAGACTAGTCTTATTTCCTCTCTCTTACATGGAAAAAGCTTAGCATGAGGACTGTGACATTTCATTGCATATCAAACTGTTATTCACCAGATTTATTCCAAATGGAGTACAGGAGTGATCAAGTCCAAAATTATTCCCAAATAACTGTCAAGTACTTATTGCATCACTATTGGAGGGAAATCCAATGGTACAAATGAGAAAGAGAAAGAGAAAGAGTTGGTGGTGGGGAGACAGAGGGAGAGAAAGAGAGAGAGAGATGAATGAGACTTTAAGAAACGCTGATGACGGTGTAGCTCTTTATTTTAACCAGACTCACAAATCATGCTAGGAATCTATCTATTGTAGAGTTGAAATTTAGAATTTCAATGATTGTCAAGGAGGAGCTTCTTAACATATTTATGTTACTTTCTAATAGAAAGTAAAGCTCATGTGGTTGATTTGCTTGACAAGGATTGACTTTGCCAATTAGGTTATATGACTATTATTTCCCATAAACTAAACAAGTTAACTGTGGCTCCAGAATTCTCACTCAAATATATTTAAAACATGAGATAAGATAGGGGCATTCATTAAAATATGTATTGCACTGGCAAGGGTATATTGAAATCAATTCTATTTCTATTTTCTTCTAATGAATGTTTTGTATATCAGGGTAAACAGGTTTCCTCTATGTTGAAAAAGAATCAAAAGGAATAATTCATAGTCTTTTGAAAAGTCTTCATAAAGCCTTTTAGGTATAATTCCTAGAAACTGAGTTTGTGATTGATCTTCATGACTAGGTAACAAATCTTTTTGAAAGTTGGGTCCTTCCATTCCTTGCAATCAATAAAACTGAAGGAAGAAGTAATCAAGTTGTCAGCTGATATAATATTAAAAATAGGTTTTATGAGAAACCACTAGGTTATTTGGAATATAATTTGAAAAGAATTTAAAAATTGAGTAACAATGCTATTAAAGAACTCCTTTCATTTGTATGTCTCCATTAAGTAGATAAATTGTCTCATCATTTACATCTATAATGAAGAAAACCAGGAAAAATTCTCATTCTAACAATAAATAATAATCATCTGGGCATATATGAACTAATTGGGAAAAACAAAAAAGCCTCTTTCATCTCATTTTTACTTCTTATCTTTAATAATTATTCAGATAAATATCTATGTCACTTTGTTCATTTTTGTGCTCACACTTCACACTAACTCAAATGTAATGAAAAAATTCCTGACAAAATTTTAACTTGTGGATAGCTTTGGAAATGCCAAAATTCTCAAAATACTATTTCAGATCATATTTATATTTTTGTTGCAGTTACATATAATGTGATTAAAATGTAATCATAAAGCATATCAATATTGAACACATAAAGCAAGGCAAAAACTCTGAATGTTAAATAAGCTCTTACTACTGATTTTTTTTAACTGGATGATTATGGATTGCAAATTGCCACAGTATTTTGATTCACTGGCTACTTTTTGAAAAGTGATACAAGTTCTCTGCTAAAAAGACTAAATTTACAAATTACCAAAAATTTTATTTTTTGCAACTGTTTACATTTGCTGAAATATCACACATATCAAACTTAAACACCCAAAGCAGTACATAGCTTTTTAAGCTATGGAAACTTTAACGTCTTAAAATTTAAGACCATGATCATTTAGAAAAAGAAACTCACATAAATCAAGGAATTAAATATAAAAAGCAATGTATAATCTTTTAGAAACAAAAGCAGCAGAATATCTTTATAACTTAAGGAAAGGAAAAAATGTTGTATCTAAGCACAAAAAGGTCAATTAAGGAAAACACTGGCCATTTGAAAACAAAAACTTATGAAATTCTAGTCAAATGAAAATGACAAACCACAAGTTAGGGAAAAATAAATGCAATTTATATATAACCAACAAAGGAAAACATACTCAGAACATATAAAAAACTTATAAAAAATCAATTATAAAATTTCAACAAATTAGGAGTGACATAGTTGAGGACACACAAGTTGCTAATAAATATTTGACAATTTGACTAACCTAACTTTAATCAGAATATGAAAATTAAAATCACAATAAAAACTTTCAGTCATGATATTGGCAAAAATTAAAAATTGAGAAAAACAAGTGGTAATGAAGGTTAGAAACAATGGTGATTCACATGTACATGTTTTTAATTACTTTGAAAAATATTTCAGCTTTTCTTATGTCTTACAACTTAGCAATCCACTCTAAAGATACCTGGCATATAGGCAGCAAGGGAGCAAAAAACATGTATAAAAATATTCATTTAAGAAAAGCAATACTGAAAACAAACTAAGGTCCATTAACAGAAAAATAAATTATAGTACAATTAACCCTTGCACAACATGGGTTTGAACTGTGCAGATCCACTTATAGGCTGTTTATTTTTCAATAAATACATACTATAGTACCACACGATTTGTGGTTGGTTGAATCTGCCTGAGGATGTGAAACTGGGGTTATGGAGGGCTGACTGGAAAGTTAATGCAGGGATTTTCTACTTTGCCTGGGGGAAGGGGGGGGTTGGTGCCCCTAAAGCTCTCGTTGTTCAAAGGCCAACTGTACATTCAAGTATTCAAGTAATAGAATTATAAGCAGCAATTTGCTATTTTTTTTTTCTTTTCTTGCGGTACGCGGGTCTCTCACTATTGTAGCCTCTCCCGTTGCGGAGCACAGGCTCTGGACGCACAGGCTCAGCGGCCATGGCTCACGGGCCCAGCTGCTCCGCGGCCGGTGGGACCCTCTCGGACCAGGGCACGAACCCGTGTCCCCTGCATCGGCAGGCGGACTCTCAACCACTGCGCCACCAGGGAAGCCTTATTTTTTTTTAATGTATTCTTTCTTTATTTTTTTGGCTGTGTTGGGTCTTTGTTGCTGCACATGGGCTTTCTCTAGTTGCGGCATGTGGGGGCTACTCTTTGTTGTGGTGTGCAGGCTTCTCATTGTGGTGGCTTCTCTTTTTGTGGAGCACAGGCTCTAGGCACGCAGGCTTCAGTAGTTGTGGCTCATGGACTCTAGAGTGTAGGCTCAGTAGTTGTGGCACACAGGCCCAGTTGCTCCACGGCATGTGGGATCTTCCTGGACTAGGGCTCAAACCTGTGTCCCCTGCATTGGCAGGCGGATTCTTAACCACTGTGCCACCAGGGAAGCCCCCCCTTTTTTTTAAATTTTATTTTTAGTGTTTTGCTAAATATTTATTTGAACTTTTGCTTTTGTGTTTCCAATCCCACCACATGGTTCTTTGGTCATCCACCTAACTTATGTCAATCAATCACTGTGACTTCAAGCCTTTTCTACCTTCCTTGGGGCCCTGGGATACAGCAAAGACCAACCAACATACAGGAGAACAACAAAAAAATGTGGGTAAACATGAGGCCCGAGAAACACTTATAAATCTTAAGTGTTTTCACTATAAAAGAAAGGGAGGGACAGAGAAAGGGAGGGAGGGGGATGGAGGGGGAGAGAAAGAGAGGAAAAGGAAGAGAGAGGGAGGAAAGGGGAGAGGGAGAGAGAAAAAGAAAGAAGGAAAGAAGGAAGGGAGGAAGGGAAGAAGGAGGGAGGGAAAGGAGGAGGGCGGGAAGGAAGGAGGGAAGGAAAGGAAAGAAAGGAAGGAGGAAGGAAGGAAGAAAGAAAAAGGTAACTATGAGAGGTGATGAATGTGTTTATTAACTTAATGTTGGTGATCATTTCACAATATCAACATATATCAAAACATGAAATTGTACACCTTAAATATATGCTATTCCTATGTATCAATTGTACCTCTAATAAGCTAAGAAAACCCAGCAGCAATAAATGAATAAACTACATAATAACGTGTGAACATAATTAACCCTATGATTTTTAATTTTGAAGGAAGAAAGCAAATATAGCTATCTACAAATATTCCACTTTTATAAAGTTCAAAATCAGGGAATTATGAACAATGTATTCTTCAGTCTTAAATTCGTATCTGTTTATACCATAATGAAAAGCAAGGAGACATGTCAAGGAGAAAGAGCATGGGTTATGTTCTATTTTTAAAATTTTGTGTTGAGTAACATCAAGATGGCGACATAGGTAGCTCCTGATTTCAGTCCCCCTCACAAGGAGATCAACTAGCAACTATCCACTGACAAAATACCAGAGTGAAAATCCTAGAACACTAGGGTTAAACTGAAGCAGCCCCCTCACCACGGAGATGAAGAAGGAGCACATTAGAAGAGAAAATTTGGCAAGAGAAACACACAGATAGAAGACACTGTGAAGAGACACATGGAGAAGGAGGCCGTCTACAAGCCAAGGAGAGGAGCCTGCAGCAGATCCTTCCCTCACAGCTCTCAGAAAAAAACAACCCTGCCAACACCTTGATCTAGGACTTCTGGCCTCCAGAAATGTGAGACAATAAATTTCTGTTGTGTAAGCCAAAAAATTAAAAACAAACAAAAAATAACACAAAAAAGACCCTTTGTGATGTATACCTGAGTGTTTATATTATTGTTAATCTTTCTAGCATCTCTATGTTAGACATATTACTTTAAAATACTTAATATTTCATTGAATATTTTAAATCAATTGTATAAGAGAGGAGAAAATAAAATTAAGATAAATATTCTTCTAGCCTGGGTTCAACCTCTTTACCTATCATTTAAGAAGTTATCCAAAACAAGAACTAATTTAAACATCTTTACTGGAGGGTGGTCTCTGGAGAACAAACATCACATCTTATTATCTCTGTGTGCCACATTAAACCACAAACTTGTGCATATAATTGGAGTTAATATTTTGATTATATGTATTACTATTTTTCAAACTAGGTATAACCACCCACTATAAATATCTGTAAATACTTTGTAAATTCTAAATGCAAACTGGCTCCTTCTTTTTCTAAGCCTGCATCAGAATTGCTGAATATATGGTGTTCTTGGGCGTCTACTTGAAAGATCACAAATTTAAATCTCTATTTTGAACAAACAGCAATGGTTTCCCATAAAGTCCATAAAAATCCTTAATGACAATATGTACTAGTTATGTACAGATAAACTCAATAGTGTTTCTGGCAGATGTTATGTAAAAGGTAGCTGTGATACCCATTCTTCAACTTTTGAAAAGCCCCTTAGAAGTTTACTTCAAACACCTGTAATCCTTTCTGAACTTTGGTTCAGAGATGGTTCTCGTCTCTTCAAACAACTCCAACATTGACTTTGAAATAAAAGGTTCCCTATGGGATTCAGAAGGTTTTACAGTGACTCACTGTGAAGCCATAAACCTGACCTTTTAGGAATTTGTTTTATAAACTTGGGTTGTCTTAGACATACATGCCTGTAACCCTGGTTGATAGACCCTGTTCACATTGAAGCACTCAATTTGTTTTATCTTTTTCTTGAGGGGACCCAGCTAACTTGCCCTGAGAAACAAGTTTATTTGACTTAGTCGGGTCTATTTTGCCTTATGTTTACAGGTCAACACACACAAACAAATGCCTTTTAAATAATTGTGCACTGACTTTTAGTCAATTCCTCTTGGCCTCAAATACTTTAACAATTTAACCACAGAAGAAAATAACTATCTAATGCTAATTGATTAGCATTAAATTCACCTGAGGGATGTACAGCTATAAAATGTCTTTAAACATTTGCTTAAAATGATACATTTTATGTTTAAATCATTTGTATATTATCTGTGCCATGCTAAATATAAATTTTTTAAACAGTGTTAAAGATTTTAAAAAAAAGACACAGTAAAAAGAAAAAGGATTCCCTTTATCATGGTCATCACTTAAAGGAAAATTTTACAAAAGAAAAAAGTGATTTATAAAAATATCATCTAGTGGTACTATTATGTTAAAAATGTAGTAAAATTGATAAGATAGGCATAAAAATCTATATATTTTCTCTACACCAATATCAGTTAGAAAACAAAATAAAAGATTGCATCTTTTAAGATTTCTACCACAATATTATAAAAGTAATAACTAAGAAAAATTAAAAAGCGATGAGCAAGAATATGAATTAAAAAAGACTTGAAAAATTGGACAGATATTGTGGTAAAATATTAGCTGTCTATAATTTAATTACAATTCTGACAAAATTTTGATCTATAAGAATAACAAATGAGTAATACCAAAAGTAAAAATATGCTGCAAAAAGATAGAAAGCATATACAGGTAATAAATTTCAGAAAAAAATACACTTAAAGACCCAACTTATTCAGGATAAGGAGATTGCCAAATGATGACAAAAGATCTCATTTACGAGGACAATATAATCATTTGAAATGTATACAAACTTTTAAAAAATCTTTACAATATTTAAAACAAAATGAATACAAAGACTTTGAGAAACTGTCAAATTCACCATTACACAGAGATTTCAACACCTATCCTCTCAGTCATAATTATATGCTAACCATACAAAAAGATACTGAAGATATATAAGACATGAACAACACAATTAACAAGCTTTATCTAGTCGCTATATTCAGAGCTAATTTCAGCTGCCATCTCTGGGTAAGGCGTATGTGGCCCCAGCTCTTCTGAGTGACTGAACATACCTTCCGACTGGTTTGACCAACACAACATTGTTATCAAATATTTTGCATATTTCTTCTGAGCAACATATAAAACCCTGTACCCAATATGAAAATATTAAATATTAATTTAATGAATATATGGAATATCTGAAAAATTATCACGTATATTAGCCCATCAAGCAAATCTCAATACATTTCACAATGTCAACTCAGCAGTGTTGTCAGACCATCTCAATAAAATGCAATCAAATTAGAAATAAATTTGAAAAAAAGAATATCGAATGATAACCGTAAAATAAAACACACTTCTAAATACCTCATAAAGGGAAACATAAATCAGAATTAAATGTTTAATTAAAGAGAGTCTTCAAAAAAGTGTGATAATTACTGACAATGGGGAAAATATTTGCAAAGGGAAAACATAGGAGCAGTAATCAACATTTTGGAGATCAGAATTTTCTGACAAATATTACTTCAAGACCTGCCCCAAGGATGAGTGGAAATTATTCAGGAAAGAAGTGGAGTACATATAAGACAAACAGTGCAGAATATATAGGAAGATAATTGATTACTTTTTTCTTATTTCTTTGTGCTTCCTGCTTTTTGTTTATCTAGAGGCAATTATTTTATTGGGGAAGATCAGACTCTTGGAATGAAAGTAGCTTTTATGTCAGCTTCGAAATTCTAAAAGAGGTTCTAAGAAAGTGAAGCCCAATTCAAAAGAAACTGTTTTTAAAAGTAGGTTTTTAGATTACAAGACCCAGGCACTTGACAGTTAAAGTGGGTTCTTTATTAAAAACTTAAATGTAAAATTCACTGCTCAGAGGATTGAATTTGTTATCTTCTGTAAGTCATGACTCAGTGGAAGACAGATACATCACTGAATTATACAAAAGATGCCTGCAGTCTAGACAAGGAGGATACAAAATTTGGGACCTTATAACTAGAGGTCCTTGCTAATACCATGGACAGGACAACAATGATACAGGCCCATTCTCAGTGGACAGACACAGCAAACCACAGCAGCAGCAGAAGCTGCGAGAGAAGATGAACCAGACACTGGACAGATGGACATACGTCAGAGGCCACAACTGGCCTTGGTGACAATTCAGGACTCTGCATCCCCTTCTAATGCCACAAGGTTATGAACGTTTCCCCTGCAGTTCACAGAGAGGGACAGAAGGAAAGATTGTGAAGAGGACAAGGGGACAAGATCCCTGACAGTAAGTCTGCATTTTAAATTGACTAAGTTTATATGCAACACTGATGGAGAAATTAACCTTAAGAGACTTTTACCTTGAAAGGCCCAGAATTTCCTTAAAGAGACCAGATTATATATTTTCCTCTATTGAGTGGAAATGAGAGTTCAGGAGCAAGTTGATTGCAATTATAGAAAAAAAATAAGAAAATTGTAGTGCTACACATCAGAATAGTAACATACAAATTTGAAACTCATGGCTCATTTCAGAGAAAATCATGAAATAAAAGACGTCTTTTATGTGGTAGAGTGTGGATTTCATTCTTCGGATAATGTAGAATCACTGAAGGTTTTAAATAGTGGATCAACCACATTATTTAAGTCAGGTTTACTGAGATGCAATTTACTTACAGCAATTCACCCTTTTCAGTGTAGAGTTTTATAAGTTTTGACAAAAGGATAGAGTCAGAAACCACCATAGTCAAATTATAGAAGAGTTTCATCACCCAAGAAATCCCCTGTTCACTCCCCCATCTCCAGGTCTTAATATTGACTCATTTTCTATCACTATTATTTTGGCGTTTCCAAAGTATCATATTAATGGACTCATATACTATGTAGCCTTTATAATTGGTTGTTTTACTCAGGATGACACACTTGAGATTCATCCCTGGTGTTATGTCTATCACCTTTTCTTGCTAAGTAATATTTAATTTTATCAATTTACCACAGATTGTTAATCCATTCCAGTTGAAAAGCACTAGCTTGCTTCCTGTTTCTGTGATACAATGGATATAACTATAAACGTGTGTGAACATAAGTTTTCATATCTCTTGATAAGATATCTAAGATTGGGACTGCTGGGTCATGTCAATTATAGGTTTAACTTTACTAGCAATTGCCAAAATATTTTCTGAAGTGGCTGTTCAATTTTGTATTCACACCAGCAATATATATGAGAGTTCTAGTTGCCCTGCATCCATGCTATCTTATATGTTTATGATTTTAGATATTCTAATAGGTATGTAGAAGTACTTTATTGTGGTTTTAATTTGCATTTTCCTCATGGCTAATGATATTGAACATCCATATTTTTATTATTTTCCATATATAGTTTGGATAGTAACATTATTAATACAGATGCTGTTATATACTATCCATATATCTTTTTGGTGAAGTGTCTCCACATCTTCCACATATTTTATTTGGCTGTTTGCTTTTCTTGTCATTGGGTTTTTAGAGAACCTTATATATTCTGGATGCAAATTCTTTTTCATGTGTGTCTCTAGCCAAAATTTTCTTCCAGTCTTTTTAGATCAGATATGTGCATTTAAAAGATAAGTCTGGCTTCAATGTTTAGAATCAACTAGAATGGACAAGACTAGAGGCAGGAAGAGTATCTAGTTGCATTTAATTAAAGAAACTGAACAGAATATAATGATATTAAAGAGAAAAAATCAAGAGACACTGTTAATTTGGACTTTGGGGGAGATGCAGAAGGAATAAACTATGAACTAGAATTCTTCCCAAAGCAAATGGGAAGAAAATTTATTAATATTAATACAATAAACTTATATTTTGAGAAAGAAGACCTTTTTCATGTCTATTCCATGTTTTTTGTTTTGTTTTTTTTTTGCGGCACGCAGGCCCCTCACTGTTGTGGCCTCTCCCGTTGCGGAGCACAGGCTCCAGACACGCAGGCTCAGCGGCCATGTCTCATGGGCCCAGCCGCTCCGCGGCATGTGGGATCTTCCCGGACCAGGGCACGAACCCGTGTCCCCTGCATCAGCAGGCGGACTCTCAACCACTGTGCCACTAGGGAAGCCCTATTCCACGTTATTTTTATTTTAAAATGTGTGATACTAAATGAGCATTTGTTTACTAGTGTCTATATTTATCGTGATATTTGATACGGTCAGATTTTGCTATGCCCCGTGGTTATTATACTCTTCTGGTGGAGATCTCTCTAGCTGATAAAATGTCAGTTTCTTGATAGCCAGTCTTACTCATGTATGTCACCTCAGTGTGCCAGTTTCTAGAAGAGGACTTAACATATAGGAGGTACTTTGTGATTAGTGAAAATATGAATCTATGATTCATGTCATGTGTTGATATGCTTCACACTCTTGACCATGTCTTCACCAATATTTTGGTGTCTACCTTAGGCCCAGCTAATTTCATGTCTGTCTCCTGTTTCTTCAGCTTACCCTAAACATACATAATCCTTGTTTTTCTTGTTTTCCAATGCTACTGGATCCAAATAGTGTCCCAAACTAATATCATATTGTGGTTCTTAAAACTTGCTTTTACTGATATTAAATGCAAGTATAAATCTACCTAAGATAAACTTTTAGGAGTTTCTGAATGTTAATCATTTCACCCAAAACAAACTTTACTCTCCACCCAAATTAACACTTATCCTATGTCTAAATTAACTCACTTTGAACAGGACACAAAGATTGAAAAGAAAACCAAAAAGCAAATACTCTAAAATTTTTCATGTTTTACCTTGGGCTTCTGTCTTATCTAAAAGAACAGTCATTACATTTCATTCATCTCAAAGGAACTAATGTTCTAGGGAAATAGGAATAAGAATTATGATCAACCTTTTATGGACTATCTATATTTTAAAGAGTTGGTTGAAATTGACTTGTAATCTTTTTACATCGTACTACCAGACAGGGCATACTGTTTTTTTGAATGGTATAAGTTTTGAGAGCTGTAAATTAAGAAGTTTAAAACAGTCTTGCAGTCATAAAAAAATTCTCTGAAAAAACACTAAAATTTTTACCTTAACTCAAGAACAATCAGGTGTTTACAAATTTTTTTTTTGAAATTCTAATCTCCCAAGTTACTTCTTTGACCTACTTGGTCAAAATACAGACTACAATACTCAAGAATACATGGCAAAATCAAATTATCCAAATAAATTGAATGGAGGTTAGAAACATAAACATACTTTATAAGTAGCACAGATTAAAACAAATGTGACCATCTTAGAATCAATGGATAATCACATTTTGTTCTGTGTAGTCTAGTGTCTGTAGCCTAATCCATACCCTGAAATGTTATTGACACAATGAATATTAAAAGAAAGAAGAAAACACATAAATATTCTGTTGAAGTATGCCACTATTTTAACTCAACGTATTTGATAAATGCTTCCCGTTAAACTGTAAAATTGTGTTTATTCAGCTTTCCAGTCAAAATAAATGTTGCTCTCAAATCTACAGATTCAGTGAAGCTTAGGAAAATCAAACAAAATCCTGTCTGCTTCATAAATTATAAGCAAAAGATGTGAAGTAATGGAAACTGTATCTGATTCTGGAATGATTTGTGGTGGCAATATGAAATGCCCATGCAAACAGATGTGAAAAAGAGTGCAGTTTTATTTTCATAAACTAAGTGGGTCCTCTTGGGGTGAGGATAACGGAAAATAAATGAAAAATTACTCCCTATTTCTTCTAAACAAACTAAGCATGACAAGTACATTGTAAGGATGAATACAAAAGTATAAAGGTACATCTATCCTTATGCCCAATTACATGCATCATTTTATAGGAGGAAAACTAAAACCAACTTATATTGACAGAGTATCAAAGTCATGGGTGAAACTATCTTTAAACATTTGTTCAAACCCCTTTCAAATAATCTGCTCTGATACTTTTGAAGTGCTTCTGTATTACATAGGTAAATTTTTTAGTTCATAGAGATATAATGGCTTTATTCTCAATATTCTATAGAATAGACTGTAAGTAACATGCATGCCAGCCTTACTTGTTTTATTTTCTGATGTATTACCAGATTCTGGAATTGCGTCTGGGCATAGAGGGTGCTAAATAATCATGTGATAAGTGAATGAGTCAATTTTATCTTTGCTTGAGGAAACTTAAAGATGAATTTCCTAAATTTTTAGTACACATCATAGGAATATCACTTTTAATTTAATATGTTAGGCTAAATTTTCTAGCATTTTATTACTTTTGCCATCAAAAAGACAAAACTCAGTTATCAGGTCATGAAAGTACTCATAACTACCTGGCAGAGCAAGAATACAACCCTCAAAGTACATTCACTTATAGGGTTATTCATGTCTACATCTGGATCCATGTCCATATCTGTAACACATATGTAGTTATGAAAGTACAAACTTTAAAAAAAATAAATAAAACCAGAAATATTTTCTTAAAGATTGGATATGGAGAGTACAGGAGTAAGAAGAGTCTAATATGAGTACCAGGTTTTTGCCCTGTCCAAATGGATGCATGGAATTGCCTCAGTTGAACACAATGAAGCTGCAAGTATGGTACCCTTTGAGTTAGAACATCAGCGTGAGGCATGTTAAGTTTCAAAGATCCATTAGGCATGTAAATAGAGATACTTAATGGTCAGTTGAATATATGTGCAGGGAGTGCCATAGAAATCTGGACTGCAGATAGAAATTTCAGGGTCATTTGCATTTGGATGATGAGGCTGGACGACATTACCAGAGAAGTGCACAAAATGTGAAGAGAAGCAAGGTCTGACAATGGGCACTCCAAAACAGAGATGTCAGGGATCAGAGAAAGATCCAGTAAATAAGTGTGAAGTGCAGCGACAGGAGGAGAACCAAGAGTGTGGTAACCTGGAAGTCAACTAGGGAATGTATGTGAAGGGGGAAAGAGGGATCTGCTGTGTCAAATGCTGTGAATAGATCAAACTAGGAAAGGATTGAACCTTGACAATTGGATGTAGCAGGATGAAAGCCATTTGTCCCCTTGGAAGTGCATATTTGGTGCAGTGGTGTGAGAAAAATCTTACTGATTTAAGAGAGAATGAGAGGTTTCCTTTTCCCTTCGTGGACAATTCAAACGTAAAGTCATTAAGTGGGTTTTGACAAGGTTAGTATCTGCACTGGTGGGAGGACAGCCACAATGGGCCAGAGTAGGTTGGTATCCCAACCAGGGTGGAGAAGATGTTACATGGGGGTGCTCTGTGGTTCAGGGTATTGGAGCACATGAGTGGTTAGGCTTGGGAAGAGGTAGCCAGCATAGAGTGTTAGCCTTGGGTAGGATGAGGACAACCTTCATGTGTGTGACATTGGAAATAGCCCAGGCAGGGTGTTAAAGCCAAGTGGCCTGAGGAGAGCATGTAGGTGGGAGAAGAGACAATGATCAGATACATACAAGGGGATTAAGAAAAAGATATTTTGATGTTTATGAGGATCAGGTTTTGCACTATGAGAAAAAGGGGTAACAAATACGGCAAAAAGAAAAGAAAAAAGAAAAGAAGGAAGGAAGGAAGGAAAGGAGGGAGGGAGGGAAGGAGGAAAGGAAGGAAGAAAAGAAGGAAGGGAGGGATGAAAGGAAGGAAAGGGAGGGAGAGAGGGAGGGAGGGAGAGAGGGAGGGAGGAGGTCAGGAAGGAAGGAAGAAAGAGAGGAAGGAAGAAAGAACAATCAATCAGTGCATGCTCATAGATACAGGGAATGGATTTGGTTGCCAGAGGCAAGGGAGGTGGGGGGAAGGGGAGGTGGGGAGGTAGGAGGAGTTGGGGAACTGTTTTTGTTTTTGTTTAAACAAATTGAATTTTGTTTTGAAAAAGAAATAACAGTAGATTAAATTCTGTGGTACTAGACTGAAATTGGAGGTATTAGTGTGAACACATGGTTTTCAACATATAGCTACATAGAAGTAAATAGGCATTAAAAGGTACAGATAGATAGGTAGGTAGGTAGGTAGGTAGGTAGGTAGGTAGATAGATAGATACAAACATTTCTTCAGTTCTGTCTGCTGAGAAGGCTCGGCAGTGACACCTCTGTAGCCTTTAGCAAACCTAGCACCTGGATATTGGTTTCTAAGTGTTATTTTCTACTAAAAGGAAAATAAGACTCCTTGAAGAAATGGTTGATTTCAGGGCAGGGGCAGGTGAAAAACAAAATGAGCCTGGAATAGGTGCTAGAAAAGACGTGCTCAAAGAAAAAAAGGAGCATGTTAAAAGGTCACAGACGCCAACTTGAATGGACTCTCACTGATTAAACTTGGACAATTTTAGGTTAAAAATTAATAATGATTGTTACAAGTAATTATAGTAACAATTAAAAAAATAGGAAACCACGGTCAGTTTGAATACTCTATTGAATTGAGTATATTGAAAGTTTGTAAGTTACAAGGTATTTACAGTTTCAGTGTAGTTCCCTGTGAAATATTTATTGACTGACAAGTCTGTAAGAAGTCTGACAGCTGAGAAGTCTGACAAGTGATTAGTTAACATAACCAGTAAAGGAACAAATCAAAATCATGTGCTGCCTGATAGGATGCAACGATAAAAACAAGAAGATTACTTTCATAATCAAAGAAGCACAACTTGAAACTAATCATGAGAAACATCAGACAAGCACAGGTTGAGGAACATTCTGTAAAATAACTGGTCTATAGAGTCACAAGTGTCCAGATAGTGAAAGCCAAAGAAAGACTGAATAAGTGATCCAGATTGAAGATAACCAGAGACGTGAACACTCAGCAGTACTTGCAATTCTGAATTAGATGATTTGCTATGATGGGCATTGTGGGACCACTGGTGGAACTTGAATGAGACCTGAGGATTAGAAATTAGTAGCGTACTACAGCAAATGTCTTGATTTTCATGGTTGTACTGTGGTTACACATGAGAATGTCCTTGTTTTTAGGAAGTGCACACTGAAGTAACATTTGAAGGGAATAGTGCATTGTATCAGTAACTTACTATCAAATAGGTCAGGAAAACAGTTCTTTGTATCATACCTGCAACTTTGTGGTTAAGATTTTTTCATGCAAAATAAAAATTTAAAAGTGATAGGAAGGATTTAGAAATATTGAGTATAGATACCCATTCAAGGAGTTTCAACCAGCATATAAAAATTAGGACAATCATATTTGGGGGATGATAAGACATTCATTCATGATGATGTTGAAGATTAGGTAGAGATGCTTGAGGGATCTCAGGAGAGATTTCTGGACTGAAAGATGAATTTTGAAGTTATGAAAAATATAGCAATTAGAAGTATGGAGTGACTGATATTAGGAAAGTGAAAATTAAAACCACAGTGAGATTCCACTTCACACCCAGGAGCAAGGCTATAATCAAAAAGATAGACAATAACAAGTGTTGACAATGATGTGGAGGAATGGAAGCACTCATATATTGCTGGTGGGAATATAAAATGACACTGAACTTTGGAAAAGAGTTTGTTAGTTTCTCAAACAATTAAATGTAAATTTAACATATGGTTTGGTAAATTCCACTCTTTGTAATCTTTCCAAAATGATGAAAACATGTTCTCACAAAGATGTGTACTTGAATGTTCATAGCAGCATTAATCATAATAGCCAAAAACGGAAACAATCCAAATGTCTGTCAACTGGCTAATAAACAACATGTTGTATATCCCTACAATGTATTATTACTCAGCGGTAGAAAGAAATGTATACTAAAGCATGCTACAACATGGATGAATCTCAAAGAATATACCAAATGAGAGAAGATGACTCCTGAAAAAATGACAAAAATAGTCTATGAGAGTGTCACCTATAAACACCTACTAAGCCCAGGAATATCTGATGTCAACTCAGAGAGTATCAGCAAGAACTGTTTTGCTCTTTATATCTCCTACACTATTTTCGTATCTCATCTTTGTATTAGTTATCATCATTTTAAAAAAAGCAGTATGGAGTGGATGAGATTAATTTTGATAACTGTGACTTATCCAAAACACATTAATTTATTGATTTTCTAAGGTAGGCATATATAAAAAGTAAGGCAGAACTAGTTAAAGAGTTCCAGATCCGAGTCATGTTCCTGGTTTTGAATCCCAGCTTCACTATTTACTAAATGTATGATCTATGAAAATTTACATAGCCAGTCGGTGCCTCAGTTTTTATATCAGTAAAATGGGATAACAATAAATAGTTTGCATTTTTGAAAGGATTAAATTAGTTAATATATGCAAAACATTTAGGTTCTATAACTGGCACAGTGTAAGCTCTCAGTGTTGGCTTTACTGTAGTTGTTGTTCTTATAATTATCCTAACAATAATCCTCTTCTTGAAATTAGTGAATCAATTTAAAAATATACTTTATGGTAAAACAATATCACAACCTTTTGTAAAATTATATTGGTTATATTTTATGTCTATTTACCTGCAACTCTTTACAGAAATCAAGTCAACTATTATTTCTTTGTACAGAAATATATACAGTAGGTTTTGTTTGCTTATATTGAAAACGAGCAAGTACATGGTATTATCAAAAAAATTTTCAGCTATCTCAGTAGACTTCTGCTAAAGGAATTGATAGAAAAACTACTTCACTTTTGTTCTGAGCAGTCATAATGATATTTGTATCTTCAAGTGAGCACAAATACAAAATAATCTCCAGATGTATTTCATCAGCACATCAGGAACAATTCTAACTGAAAAATGAAGAGTTCTACAAAATTAATTTGAATGGGCAAGAGCTGAGAATTATAATAGTACATATACAGATATGGAGATTTATTTTGTGTTCCTTTTGTTCTGGCTTAATTTTTAAAATATATATGTATTTTGTTTGTAAAATATCCACTTCTATGTATTAGCTGTACTTCTTAAATTTGCCAGTAATATTTGAAATTGGAACCAGCATCCATTTGGTTAAAGTGCATACAAAAATTTTTAGTGTAGCAAATATTCATATTTCAATTTTCTTCATATAATATCAACTATATATATATATAAAACACATGCTAAATCAATATAATTTCTCTTTGAAAATATATTGTAACCTAATTAGGAAAATAAACTGATTGCCATTAATGGCAATTAATGTACTTCTGATTTTTAAAGACAAACATAAAAAATACATATTAGTTTTCTACATAGGTCACGTGTAAAATAAATAAACTGCATTTCAAAAAATGCTTTGAAATACACACATGCTAAGTTAATCCTTTAAAATTTCTTCTCAAGAGTGTCTTGGAACTTTGGGATTCTGCTTCCAGCAAAGATGTAATAAGAGAAACCAAATTTACCTTCCTGTCTAAAAACAACAAAACCAGTCAAAAATATGTGAAATAGTGCTTTTTAAGACAGTGGACATCAGGCAATGAATAACAATACTAATTCCTAAGAAATAGGAAACAAATGAGGTGAGTTCTATTGTTGCTCCAGCTCACTGTTTTTTAGAGTATTTCCTGAATGCAGGTAGGAAAAACGGGAAAGGCAAAAAATTATTTTGAAGGTCATTCATCAAAACATTTTGAAAGTGATGCAAACTATACAATCTCACAGATCCAAAAATCTTAACTCTAAACACAATATGAAGAAAACTACACCAAGACACATTGTAATTGCATTTCTTAAAACACATGATAAAGAGAAGATCTTGAAAGCAGACAGAGGAAAAAGGAATGCTACTTCTCTAGAACAAATATAAGAATAATATCAGATTTCTCATTGGAAACGATGCAAGTAAGAAGATGGTGCAGTAAAAATCTTTAAAGTACTGAAAGAAAAAAAAAACTCAACATATAATTCTACATCCAGAAAAAGTACACGTTGAAAATGAAAGCAGAAAGTTTTTCAGACATACGAAAGCTGAAAAAATTCATCACTAGCAGACCTGCATTACAAGAAATTTTTAAAAGAAGTCCTTCAGTGAGAAGAAAAATGATACGACATGGAAATATGAGTCTTCACAAAAGAACAGAAATCACTGGAAATGGCACCTATATGGTTAAATTATATGTTTCTTATATTTTATATTTATTTTAAATGGCTATATAAGCAAATATTATAAGAATATAATGTGTATTCTATAACATATATAGAAATAAAATGGATAAGGAATATGTGGTCTATATACATAATGAAATATTATTCATCCATGAAAGAATAAAATAATCCCATTTGTAGCAACATGGATGGACCTAGAGATTATCATACTAAGTGAAGTCAGACAGAGAAAGACAAATATCAAATGCTATCGCTTATAGGCAGAATCTAAAAAAAATGATACAAATGAACTTATTTACAAAACAGAAGTAGACTCATGGACATAGAAAACAAATTTATGATTACCAAAGGGGAAAGGGTTGGGTGAGGGATAAATTAAGAGTTTGGGATTTAAATATACATACTACTATATATAAAATAGATAACCAACAACCCATAACAAACAAGGAACTACTGTATAGCACAGGGAACTAGACTCAGTATCTTGCAATAACCTATAATTGAAAAGAATCTAAAAAAGAGTATGCATATGGATATATATATATATAACTGAATTACTTTGCTGTACAACTGAAACTAACACAACATTGTAAATCAACTATATTTCAATAAAAATTTTTTAAAATAAATAAAAGTATAAAAAACACATTATGAAATTGTGCATTTGGTGTGAGGTAGAGTAAAAAAATTTTTTTTCATTGTATGTCCATATAATTTTCCCTTTTATTCTATCAATTGGGTGAATTGATTTATTTTGAAATATTAATCCACTCTAGTATTCCTGGCATCATAATCCTAATTGGTCATGACATATTATCCTTTCTATACATTGCTGAATTTGTTTTGTTAATATTTTGTTGAGTTTCACATCCATAGCCTACAATTTTCTTGAAATACCTGTCAGATTTTCGTATCAGAGTTATTCTGGCTTCTGAAAATGGTTTGGCAATTTTTTCCACCTCTTTAACTTTCTTAAGAGTTGTGGTAGGAATGGTATTGATTTTTTTATTTCATGTTTGACACAATTCACCAGTGAAAATATGTGGGCCTAAAGCTGCAAGTGTTTACTATTTTATATAAACTTTTCCACAGGTATATGAAAATATATGGGAATGGGGAAGTAATATTTATGCCTGAAACCTAAGCATTGTGCTCCAACTGAGCCTCTCCCTGGAGAGCAAATCCCTACGGAATTTGTGTAGCTATTAGCAAAATCCTACTTTGTTTTTCAATCTGCTTTTCTTCTTTTTGTGTATATCTTTGGGATTTGGGCATTTTCTATTTTTCTAGTTAGCGGAAGCAAGCCCATCTTACCAGCATCCAAACTTCTTCAAATACCTGCTGACATATTGAAGCCCAGTGCAGTTCAAAAGGGCAGATGCACAGGAACTAACCCTTAGATTGACAACCACATGGAAATTCTGATTCTCTGACCACAACTGCCTCAGCAAGCGCTGCCCACCCCAGCATACACAGCAAAGAGGTTCTCTTTGGTTTCCGACAGGCTTATTCAGGATCTCTACTTGCATTAGCAGGGATCTTTCCTTTGCCCTGGCCTGAGATTGTTTTCCTGGGATGAGGGTAATCTCTATTGGTAACCTGAGACCAAAAGACCATGTTATTTTTTAGAAACACTGTCCCTGATGGCAAGAGTAACATCTTGCTGTTAAGAAAAAATCTGAAAAACAGATAGAGCTTTTATACATATGCTCTCTGCAGAGACCTTCTGCTACCAAGTGGCTCTAAAGTTATTCCTGCCCTCAGCTATGGTGGCAGGGTTAGTATATTTATATTGGCTTATTAAAATTCTGGTCTGTAGGAAAGAGAGAAATGAAAAAAATTTTTTTCAATATAGTTATTTGAATATTGCAATGTTACCAAATGTAAACCTGAGAACTGAAAATCGTGTGGAGCAGCATTCCGGCAGAATTCTTTGCCTCTTATTGGTCATGGCTTTTGAAGGCACAGACTCAGAAAGGGTAACCACATACGTTATCACTCCAAACTGGAGCAATCCTGAACAGGAAATGAGGGAGCTATTGGTAATTACTTGGAACAACATGTATAAACCAGACTGCCCTGGAAAACTAGGATATCTGGTCTGAAGACCCTAGTGATCTGACGAGTAGAGTGGATTAAAAATTTTTTGAATTGCTTTAAGGTTTGAAAAATTCTGATGTAGCTGAATTACTATTGGTGTCTGAGTTCTCCTAGTTGAGTTTAAACTCAGATAAAATAGACTCTGCATAACTAGCAGTGATTCACTGCCACACTAGGAAGGTTGAAACTAAGCAGATTGTAATGTCCTTCCTCTTAGTTTCTGTTATTCTCTTTCCTTCAGAGAAATTTACGGGTTTGTTATGATTATGTTATTTTAACATCAGCACAGTTTTAGTTTGCACTTCTCTCATTATGAGTGAAATTGGACATTTAAACATTTGTACCATCTGTACATGGTGAAGAACCACTTACAGTTTCCATTTTGTATTCATCTTGTTCGTAACCTTTGATCATTTTTTGACTGGGGTTTGGATTATTTTCTCTTTATATATCAGGGACATTAGAGCCATGAGTTGCAAATATTTGTTTCCAAGTGTGTCATTTATATTTGAGATTTGTGGAATTTTTAATTAACAAAAGTATTTCTTTTATATTTAGGTGATATTTGTTATTTTTTAAGTTATGGTTTGTGGATCTTGATCCACAAGTGGCCTTCCTCACTCCAAGGTTTAGATTTTCACACTCTTCGAACTACTTTTGTGATTTCATTTTTGTATTTAAATATTTAATCCAGTTAGATTTTTTAAATTGTTGCCACATGAATGACATGATTTTGTATACAGAAAATCTCAGACTCAACCAACAAACTTGGCATTCATCAAAGAGTTCAGTAAAGATACAGGATATAAAATCAACATAGAGAAATCAGTTGCAATTCTATACACTAATAATAAAATATCTGAAAAACAAAAAAGGAAACTATTCCACTCACAACAGCATCAAAACAATAAAATACCTAGGAATGAATTTAACCAAGGAAGCGAAAGATCTGTACAACAAAAACTACAAGACTTTGCTGAAAGAAATCAAAGAAGACACGAACAAGTGGAAAGACATCTGTGTTCATGGATGGGAAGAATTGATATTGTTAAAATATCCATACTACCCAAAGCCATCTATAGACTCAATATAATCCCCAACAGTATACCAATCTTCATATAGTTACAGTAATAAAAACAGTAAACTACTAGCATAAAAATAAACACATAGACTGAGGGAATAGAATAGAGAGCCCATAATTAAACCCCCACATTTACAATCAATTAATATTCTACAAGGGAACCAAGAACACCCAATGGGGAAGAAATAGACTCTTCAACATATGGTGCTGGGAAAACTGGATAAACACATGCAAAACAATGAAATTGGATCCCTATCTTACACCATTTACAAAAATTAACTCAAAATGAATCAACAATTTAAATATATGACCCAATACCATAAAACTCCTAGAACGAAACATAAGAAAAAATCTCAACATTGTCTTGGCAATGACTTTCTGACTATGACCTCAAAAGCACAAACAAGAGCAAAAATCAACAAATGGAACTATATCAAACTTAAAAGTTTCTGCATAGCAAAAGAAACAACTGAAAAGGCAACCCGCAGAATGGTGAAAATGTTTACAAACCATATAATGGGTAAAAGATTAATATCCAAATATATAAATAATTTATACAACTCAAAAGCAAAAAAAAAATCATTTAAACATGGGCAGAGAAACTGAATGCACATTTTTCAAAAGAAGACATACAAATGACCAATAGGTACATGAAAAGATGCTCAACATCACTAATACCAGGGTAATGAAAATCAAAATCACAATGAGATATCACCTCCCACCCATTATGGCTATCATCAAGAAGACAAGGTAAGTGTTGGTGACGACATGGAGAAATAGGAAACCTGTATGGTTAACCACTATGGAAAACAATAGGGAGGTTTCTCAAAAAACTGAAAATAGATCTATCATATGATCCACCAGCAATTCCACTTCTGGGTATATACTGAAAAGAAATGAAAACAGGATACTGAAGAGATATATGCACCGCCATGGTTTTGCAGTATTATTTGCAATAGCCAAAACAGGAAAACACCTAAGTGTCCATTGATAAATAGCTAAAGAAAATGTGATACACACACTGGAATATTATTCACCCATGAGAAAGATGGGCATCCTGCCATTTGCAACAACATGGATGAACACTGAGCTTATTATTTAAGTGAGATAAGTCAGTCAGAGAAAGACAAATACTGTATAACTATATGTAGAATATAAAAAAAAAACAAATTTATGAAAACAAAGTAAAATGGTGGTTACTAGGTGATGGGGGGATTATGGGGGATAGTAAAGAGGTTTAAGGGTACAAACTTGAAACAAGTAGTAAATAAGCCCTGGAGATCCAATGCACAGTATAGTGAATATAGACAACAATATTTTATTATAATCTCAAATTTACTAAGAGATTAGAACTTAATGATTTGGAACACCAAAAAGAAAAGAAATTTTGAAACATTATAGAAGTGCTAATTTTATTGCTACAGTGACAATATTACTATAAATGAATCAAGTTAACACGTACATTTTAAATTTACACAATGCTATATATCAAATATATCGCTACAAAAAAAAACGGAGAGGGACCTCCCTGGTGGCAGAGTGGTTAAGAATCTGCCTGCCAATGTGGGAGACATGGGTTCGATCCCTGGTCTGGGAAGATCCCACATGCCGTGGAGCAACTGAGCCCATGTGCTGCAACTACTGAGTCTGCGCTCTAGAGCCTGCATGCCACAACTACTGAAGCCCGTGCGCCTAGAGCCTGTGCTCTGCAACAAGAGAAGCAACTGCAAGAAGCCCACACACCGCAACTAAGACCCAACACAGCCAAAAATAAATAAATAAATAATTTTAAAAAAGAAGAAAAACATGTTACATGGTGTAAAATGTGAAATGAAAGAGAGAAAGAAATACATATATTATCCTGGAGTCTCAAAAACTTTTAGTGAATAGACTTTTTTTCCCCACTGATTAGAGGCCTGCCATTATCATATACTATATTATTGTACACATGTTGATGACTGAATTTCCCCCCCACTGATTTTTCTATCTTGTCTATTCAGATTCTAGTCTCACACTGCTCTAACTGTTGAAGCTTAATAATATATTTTAATATCTGGTAGAACAGTTTCACCATTCTTGATCATTTTTCCCTCCAGTGTTTACCTTTTCTGTTTGATTTTCCAAATGCATATTAGAATCCATTTTCTGAGATACAATATGTAAAGTAAGACACTTGAAAATTTTACAGATGTCATGTAAATTTCTAAATTAATCAGGGAGAACTGATGTCTTAATGATGTTGAGTCTTCTTATACATAATCTTGGTTTGTCTTTCCCTTTAAGTCCAATTTTATGTTTTAAATTTTCTTACATAGGGCATGCACATTGTTTGTTAATTTACTCCCACATAATGTGACTTTGACTTGTTATTGTAAATTTTTTTTTTTTTTGCAGTACGCGGGCCTCCCACTGCTGTGGCCTCTCCCGTTGCGGAGCACAGGCTCTGGACGCACAGGCTCAGCGGCCATGGCTCACGGGCCCAGCCGCTCCGTGGGATCTTCCCGGACCAGGGCACGAACCCGTGTCCTCTGCATCGGCAGGTGGACTCTCAACCACTGCGCCACCAGGGAAGCCCTGTAAATTTTTTTTTTTTATCATCCATGATGTTTTCTATCAGGTTAGTGGTAAACATGAAATCAATTGCTATCTGTATATATATTTTTATGTCATTATTTGTATTCCACTAAATTACTCTTTGTAGTATTTTTAAGATAAATCTCTCACTCTCTAGGGTTTTCTATAAAAGTAATCATATTTTTGGCAAAGGTTATGCTTTATTTCTTCACATTTTTAATTTCATTTTACTTATGTTTAACTAAATGACTAATATCTCCAGTTCAATGTTTAGCAGTTTTGGCAGAGAGACTGAGGGTATTTTTCTTACCACTGAACTTTAAAGTAAATTTTTCCACATTAAGAATAATGTCTGAGATAGATAGGTGTTAAGTAAATACCTATGTTTATCTGACTGATTGTTTAAATCAAAAATAGACACTGAATTTCTTTCAAATCTTCTTAAGCATCTATGGGTATAGTTATGGGATTTTTTCTTTCCTTAGAAATCATTGTTGCATTTTATGGGAGAGACTAACTATGGACAAAATCCATTATATTTCCATCATAAAATGTTAATACATTAAAATGTAATAACTTATTTTTCTTTTCTGAAAATATTTTTGAAAGTATTTTCCATAATATTTAAATTGGTGATACATATTCTACACACTAAGATATATTTATAAGTTTTCACACAAATTTCTTTCCTCAAATATCTGTTCCATGGATGGCCATGATATGCCAGATCTTTCATAATATGGAAAAACTGTCACCATGCTCTAGCATTGACAAATAATGTTTTGTAGATGAAAGGACATAAGATTGATGTTATTGATGGAATCAAATTTTGGTTCTGCTTTTTTATAAAGGCACAAACAAGGGCAGTTAATTGTTATAAGCTGCAGTTTCCTCAGATATTAACTGGACAAGCGAATCCATTACATTATCATTGTAGTTGTTTCATTAGTATTGTCATTTCATCTCACCTCTTTGATTCTGACTTCAATTATTCAAGTGTGTGTTCGGCATTTTTAAAGATTTTGTTTTCTTTTGTTTTTCCTTATAAAATCAGAGGACAGACTTTTGACAGAAAGTGCTTTCACAACAACTGACAAACTGTGTCGAAATGGAAAGTTCACAGTAACAACATCTGGCTTTGTATTTCTTTGAGCTAAGCAAGAGGATTCAACCACCCAGAGGGCTGTTTGCCTAGAGTCAGTGGGAGCCAAAGGCAGGGAGAGGAACACAAGTTGTGAGGGAAGAGAGGAGACTCTCAGCAAAGACTGTCAATCACCACAGAAGTAAAACCAGAAAATAAGAACCTAGGGAGAAAACATGACTGTAGTAACATGAAAAAATATGACTCAGGTAGGATTCTACAGTACTTTGAATATATATTCTAAGAGACTTTAGGATTGAGAGATTAGTGGAATTATACCTTTTTAGTTTTCTTTAAAATCGTCCAAATCACACCCCCCTACATACATCCATACACACACAAACACACCCATACATACAGACACACACACACACGCTGCCCTGCCCTTGTTTTTCTTTTCCCTTTTTTTAAACTCATCTATTTAGTTGCATTTTATGTATCACTGTAAGCTGCTGTCCTTTCAGTAGCAAAATAGCAATTTTGGAACTTTAAAAATTCTTGGAGTATATTACTTATGAGTAAACTAACCATCATAGATATAGGAAATCTGCTAAAAACATGGAAGAGTATAAAACATGATCTAATTTGCATTGTTCATGGAGGGGTAGAAAATTATGTCTTTGTATTTGAACTTGATAAGTAGGTAAATATGGGTTTTAGAATTCCTTAATTTTTTTCCCCGTTTGTCCCCTAAATCGACTAGATTAACTTAAGACAGGGTAATGGACCTTATTCCACTGTTCCTTAAACTTCACATATGGAAAATGATAAATGAACACCTGTCTCTCCAAAGAAAACAAAATGCGTGTTTTTAGATGAATTAGTAGAGTAATAAATAGTGGCAACAACTCTCTGTCCCTCCTAGTTTCCCACTCTTAAAACCAGGGCAGGGCTTCCCTAGTGGCGCAGTGGTTGAGAGTCCGCCTGCCGATGCAGGGGACACGGGTTCATGCCCCGGTCCAGGAGGATCCCACACGCCATGGAGCAGCTGGGCCCGTGAGCCATGGCCGCTGAGCCTGCGTGTCCGGAGCCTGTGCTCCGCAACGGGAGAGGTCACAACAGTGAGAGGTCTGCGTACCGGAAAAAAAAAACAAACAAAAAAACAGGGCAATCATTTAATTTTCTAATGATTGTCGTTGGCAGTGGATATTGGCATGTTTTGGATCATGGCTTAATCACTGGGATTCCATATTTGGTTGCTTGGGCAGAGGCAGAAGCCAAGGAGTTTAGTTGTGGCTCAGTAAATGCATTCACGCAGGCTATGATACAACAGCAGTCTCCCAAGACCAGGAATCAATTCTTGTTCAACATTTCTCCTGCCCTTCACTGATCCCTTTGCTCCAAGATTTTTAACATAAGGGATGTGCTTTTACGTTTATATGGGCTTACTTACACCCTTGTTCAAAGTCATTAAAAGTACTGGCACAAAGACAGAAAGATAGATCAATGGAAGAGGATAGAAAGCCCAGAGACAAACCCACGCACATATGGACACCTTATCTTTGATAAAGGTGGCAGGAATGTACAGTGGAGAAAGGACAGCCTCTTCAATAAGTGGTGCTGGGAAAACTGGACAGGTACATGTAAAAGTATGAGATTAGATCACTCCCTAACACCATACACAAAAATAAGCTCAAAATGGATTAAAGACCTAAATGTAAGGCCAGAAACCATCAAACTCTTAGAGGAAAACATAGGCAGAACACTCTATGACGTAAATCACAGCAAGATCCTTTTTGACCCACCTCCTAGAGAAATGGAAATAAAAACAAAAATAAACAAATGGGACCTAATGAAACTTCAAAGCTTTTGCACAGCAAAGGAAACCATAAACAAGACCAAAAGACAACCCTCAGAATGGGAGAAAATATTTGCAAATGAAGCAACTGACAAAGGATTAATTTCCAAAATTTACAAGCAGCTCATGCAGCTCAATAACAAAAAGACAAACAACCCAATCCAAAAATGGGCAGAAGACCTAAATAGACATTTCTCCAAAGAAGATATGCAGACTGCCAACAAACACATGAAAGAATGCTCAACATCATTAATCATTAGAGAAATGCAAGCCAAAACTACAATGAGGTATCACCTCACACCAGTCAGAATGGCCATCATCAAAAAATCTAGAAACAATAAATGCTGGAGAGGGTGTGGAGAAAAGGGAACCCTCTTGCACTGCTGGTGGGAATGTGAATTGGTACAGCCACTATGGAGAACAGTATGGAGGTTCCTTAAAAAACTACAAATAGAACTACCATATGATCCAGCAATCCCACTACTGGACATATACCCTGAGAAAACCAAAATTCAAAAAGAGTCATGTACCAAAATGTTCATTGCAGCTCTATTTACAATAGCCCGGAGATGGAAACAACCTAAGTGCTCATCATCAGATGAATGGATAAAGAAGATGTGGCACATATATACAATGGAATATTACTCAGCCATAAAAAGAAACGAAATTGAGCTATTTGTAATGAGGTGGATAGACCTAGAGTCTGTCATACAGAGTGAAGTAAGTGAGAAAGAGAAAGACAAATACCGTATGCTAACACATATATATGGAATTTAAGAAAAAAAAATGTCATGAAGACCCTAGGGGCAAGACAGGAATAAAGACACAGACCTACTGGAGAACGGACTTGAGGATATGGGGAGGGGGAAGGGTGAGCTGTGACAGGGCGAGAGAGAGGCATGGACATATATACACTAACAAACGTAAGGTAGATAGCTAGTGGGAAGCAGCCGCATGGCACAGGGATATCGGCTCGGTGCTCTGTGACCGCCTGGAGGGGTGGGAGGGAGGGAGACCCAAGAGGGAAGAGACATGGGAACATATGTATATGTTTAACTGATTTACTTTGTTATAAAGCAGAAACTAACACACCATTGTAAAACAATTATACCCCAATAAAGATGTTAAAAAAAAAGGAGCTTCCTAATTCTCATTAACTCAACTGTTTTAATCTGTTGAGACAATAGTTACTAATCCTTGGATTAGTAATGCTCAATACGACATGATTATTGTTTGTTAAACAGAATTTTTGTGACATAGCCAAAAACTGACATTTGCTCTTGTGCCTTTTCTCACTCCTGTACCAGACTGTTCTTTGGCAACTCAGTGAAATACCCTCCTGAATTGTAGTGGGAATAAAGACTCTTTCAGACAGACAAAAAAAGAGAGAATTAACTGCCAGTAGATTTGCAATGAAAGAAATGTTAAGGAAGATCTTCATGCAGATGTATTATAATACTTGATAGAAAAAAGGATCTATACAAAATCATGGAAACGAAATAAATAAAACATATTCCATTAATGTTAATTGTTCTAAAAGGAAACTACTTAGAGCAAAAGAGTTGCAATGCACTGTGTGTTTATAGCAGAAGTAAAAGGAAAATATTTGACGAAAACAGTATAAGGAACGGGAAGAAGCATTGGGAACACACTACAGTAAGGTCCTTAACTCTACATGTGAAGTGGAACAGTATTATATGAAGGTAGATTCCTATTATTTCAAGATGTACATTATAAGGCCTAGAACAATATATAAAATATTTACAAGCTATAAATTTGTCAATAGTGTAGATAAAATTGATTTTAAAATCTTATTAACCAAAAATGGCAGAAAAAAGAGGAAAAACAAAGAACAGTTAGAAAAAAAATAGGAAACAGCTGTCAAGATGGTGTTTTAATCCAGCCTTATCAATAACGACATTAAATATAATAAATCTGTTTGTACCAGTTAAAATACAGAGATTGTCAAATGGGATGAAAAAGTAAGACCCAACTTTAAAATATCTACAAGAAACGCACTTTGAAAATAAAGGAATAAATTGGTCCTTATAGAAAAGATATAACATGCAAACTCTAATTTTAAAAAAAGAACTATAACTGGTCTATTAATTTCAGATAAAGTAGACTTCAGTACAAGGAATTTACCAGGATATTGTGCAATGATATTGTGCAAATGATAAAAAGATATTGTGCAATGATAAAGGAGTCAGCTCTCCAAGAAACGTAAATATTCTAAGTGTGTATGGACCACTCACAAATCTTCAAAATATATGCAGCAAAATCTGAGAGAAGGGAAAGGAGAAATAGACATATCTATAATTATAGTGTGAGACGTCGATACCTCTCTTTCAGTAATTGATAAAATATGTATACGAAAAATATCTCAGCCAATGAAGATTTTCTACTCTAATTTACTCAGACATAAAATTTTACATCAGCCTCAATTTCTACATTTCCAATATCTCATCTCTATGTAATGTTTATATATTACATGAGCCTGTTCTTACTTATTAGAGGAATAGGTGTAATCTCTAAGAATCACATAAAATTGAAAAGTCCCACCTGTGTATCTGGGGGTGACAAGACTACTCATATCAGCTATGGGGAAACAACTGACAGACACATCAGTGAGCAATCACTAGTGAACAACGCTTTAATTTGAAAAGAAAAAGCGCGTTTCTTTTAATCTATTTCATCAAATCATCATAGGAAGATTAATGCCTGTGAAAATGTTACTAAGACTTTCTCATGGCACAGTTGGGATCTGAAGAAAATGTCACAGAAACTACACTAACATTAAAATTGAAGGAGTTGCTTATATTCCAAGTCACTTTAATCTGCTCTGTTGACATTAGCAATGTGTCTACATAAGACACATGTAATATTATAGTATGTTCTGCAAGAAAAGAACATTTTATTTTTCTTAACTATTATCTACCATGATGAGCAGAAGCAAAATATTTGATTAAGCTGTTTGTATTTAAACACTTCCCTGATGGCTTTTTATTTTAAGGATTTTGTTTGTTTTTTGTTTGCTTGATTTTGCCTTTTGGAAACAAACTACCAACATAGTACTTTTACTCTGACAATAGGATTTTTCTGCTTTGAAACAAAGTGATGGATAAAGGTAACAGGTCTCTCTAAACTTTTTTGTAACCAAAAAATTTTAAAGAAAATCTTGTCCAACCAAATTTAAAGAAAAGAAAGACCTAAGGATATTTTAGAGATCTCTTTCATATGTAAGTAGAAAAGTTTACTTCTGAAAGCAGAAGTAGACTGGGTAAAGAAGGGGAGAGTTCATAAAACCCAAATCTATTGTTAACCTGGATAGTAGGTTGACAATAGGATGGATTTTATCATGGTCTGACTGAGACTAGAGGGGCCTGCAAGTTCCATGTGTCAAGAAAAAGTACAAGGCAGTCAGTTAAGGCAATGAAAGCCAGGCAGATGGCTAACAAATGTGATTGTCCAAATCTACTATGAAAGTTTCTATTAATTTGAATGAGAGGTGAGCATGCCTGCCTTGGCATGGCCTAGCTATGAGGGATGGAAATTACTGCATAAATATTGAGCTTTTAAGGGGAATAATGCAGAATGGTCTTCCCTATCACAGATCCTTCTGAGCTGGCTGCAACTGGAAGTGGGGAAATAGTGTTATGAGTTTGTAAGATAAGAAACAAAGTTAAATCAGCATTTAATCATCGTTGCTTTTAAAAAAAAAAAACAACGAAAGCCATCTGTGATTTCACGTCTGCCTCTCTCTTCATACGCTTTACTTCATTCTCCCATTCTTCTCTCTGGTCTACTCAAACCCTTCTGATTATTCATAATATCTTTATATATTGCTTAGCAAATACCTATTCACTTTTCAATGCTCAGCTTAAGTTTCACACTCCCTACCTGCCCCTCCCACCCCCATTCTCATTCAGATCATTAAAAACGCAGTACTCAGTGGCTGTATGCTTCTGCTGAAACACTTAGGACAATTTTGACACTTGTTTATGAATGTGTCAAAATCTGTCCCTTTTCAAATTTAAGCTCTTTAGAGTCTAGGATTCTTTGATTTGTGTATTTCCTGGTTCTAGAACAATATCCAGGATATAGTAAGAACTTAACTAGTATCTGCTGAATGCATATACAGTACATGTAGTCAAATGAATAAGGGGGACTATTGCTTGGAAACAGAGGCGCTGTGACACAAGAAAATACAGGATCTTGAAGTAGGAGGCAAGTACCAAAGGCCTCAATTTCATTTTTGCAAAATTAAGGATTTGGCATTTATGATCTTTAGAGCGCTAAAATTGTGCAAGTTTTTCCTCTATACACATATTTAGATATGCACCTGGTAAATTTAACTCACAAATTTTTTTAAAAAAATGAAACGATTTTCTAAATTACAATATAAATATATAAAATCAATACATACATAATAAAATTACTTGGCATTTTAATATTTATAACAAATCCTGTTTTATGTTAAAATTAAATTGAATTTTATTCCATTCAATAAGCTCTTCTCTTTTACCCAGAAGACAGTGCTAGCTATAAAGTGACTTGTTACTTTTACCTACATCTGTGAAGATGTCTAGCTTTATGAGTAAAATAATCATAGTGCTATTTTAAATAATAATATTTCTGTAGATAGAGTAAAACTAATGTTTAAAGTTAATGATATCATTTTATAACATATTAGAAAGTATTACATTTCACATTATGGAAATTACCAAGATATGACTCTCACCCACTATTATATAACATTTAAAATCCATGAGATTACTTAAATAATATGTTACAGTTCCCTTGCTTCAAGTTTTACATTATAAAATTTAACATATTATCTTTTTAACTACCCGTGTCATGTATCTTACCTGTGCCTCAAACAATATGCATGCATTACCACATTTACGTTCATAAAAGAAATAGCAAATGTTCAGAGACAACTTTTTATACTTATATGAGTGTTTGAGTGAGTGCTGGAGGTTAAAACTGATGTAGAAGGATAAGGTAGAATCTATCATGTTACCATATACTAATCTGGTAAATTACGGCTATTCAGTGACTTAATTCAACAGAAAGCTTCCCTTGGAGTAACAAAAGGTTGTGTTTTTTATTTCTTCTTCTTCATTTTTCCTGTTTGCTTTTTTCATACCTAAATATTAACACAGCTGTTTAAGGAGTCCTTTCAGAGACATTGTGACTCTTTGGAAAATATGACAGTGGGTCCAATACTGTAATATTCCAGGCTTTTGCCTTGTATTTTCTAGCCCTTTCTCAATTTAAATTTCACAAGCCTATTTTAAATTTTGAAATGTTTGATTAAAATCGTACTAAATACAACTCTTTTGTCATGTTTAGTTAAGTGCTTTTCTTTCATTATTTCAAAACTCATTTGCACAAATGAACCTATCTACAAATCAGAAACAGACTCACAGACATAGAGAACAGACTTGTGATTGCCAAGGGGGAGGGGGGTGGGGGAGGGAAGAATTAGGAGTTTGGGATTAGTGGATGCAAACTATTATATACAGGATGGATAAACAACAAGGTCCTACTGTATAGCACAAGGAACTATATTTGGTATCCTGTGACAAACCATAATGGAAAAGAATATAAAAAAAAGATTGTGTGTATGTGTATAACTGAGTCACTTTGCTGTACAGCAGAGACTGGCGCAACACTGTAAATCAACTATATTCAATAAAAAAAAATTAAAATAAAACTCATTTCCAGTGGTAGTGGTAATTTCAAAAATACAATAGCAACTTGTTTTCACTTAGAAATGATTTTAAATGATTAATAATACACCACCTCCCATTATATAAATAACTTTCTTATAAAAAGGTTTTTATTTCTAATAATGACAATAATAATAATAACACAAACTATGAGTAGGCACTCTTCTAAGTACTTTATGTTTTTCATAACTTAGTCTTCATAGAAAATGAAACTATTTTTAGCTCCATTTGACCTATGAGGAAACTGAGGCACAGAGAAGTTAAATTATCAATACTTGTGTAGATCACCCAACTGCAGCCCCACAATCTATCCACTTATTGAAATATAAGATAGGAAAGGTTGACAGCCACACTGAGAGTTTTCTTCTAGTATTCAAAAATTTTCCCAAGTTATGTTTTATGGGTCACCTTAATTTTACAGTCACCTTCTATTTCTCCTCTGGATCTATCTTTATCTATCTATGACAGATAAGCTTATGCGATGATTTTATGTGTCAACTCAACTAGACTCTGGTGCCCCGTTGTTTGGTCAAACATTAGTCTAGATGTTGCTGTGAAGGTATTTTGTAGATACGATTAATAGTTACAATCCAGTTGACTTTAAGTAATTGGATCACCTTTCATAATGTGAGTGGGCCTCATCCAATCCATTGAAGGCCCTTGAAGCAAAAAATGGACACTTCCTGGAGAAAAAGGAATTCTGCCTCAAGAGTGTAACACAGAAAGCCTTTCTTAGTTTCCTACCTGCTGGTCTGCCCCACAAATTTTGGACTTACACCTCCCACAATCGTGTAACCTATTTTCTGAAAATCAATCTCTCTCTCTCTCTTTGGAAAACCCTAACTGATACAACCTGAAAACATTTCTTGCACACGTGTATGATCAAACTATCATTCAGTAAATATTACCTTTTCCACCACTTCTAGAGTTAAAGAAGTACATCATGAAGCTGTCTTAACAATATTATCAAATATTTGCTTAGAAATTCTGTAAATAAAATATAGAAACATGGAACTGAATTTTACCATTATAATTATTTTACAAGGCTAGAAAAATTGTCTTGTTAAATATAGGAAATAGTGATTACACTAAGAAAACTACTTTAATTGTAAAATGTATTTTCTTTGATACAGGTTCATTTGAGTGACTTAATTTTTTCCTCATATTTATTTCCTCTGCATGTGATTCTTTAGAAGAGTGATGACATTATCATGCCAGTACTGATAACGACAGATATTTTCAGTTTCCTATCTTCCCACAAACTCCAGTGCCATTTTTCCATCTATGTACAAGATAATTCTAGATGGATATCTCACTGTCAAAAAAAAGAAAAGACAAAAGAAGAGTGATGAGAAAGGGAAGCAATTTTCAGCAACCAACGTATTGGGCTCCAGATTTTTGTCTGTCCCCTCATCCTTCTTCTTTTGGTCTTGTTATTGTCATCTCTATGAGGTATACTTTACTTTCTGGCTTATCTTTTTCCTCTATATAGAGAGCATTTTCATAAAAGTTGAAAGTTTTATTTCAGAAAAAAAGATCTAGGATGGAAAAGATAAGCTTAAATGAGTGGAGTTTCCCTTAACAAGTAGTGTTCCAAAATGTCATGCCCTCATTTTTTTTCTGTTTCTGACTGAAGGGAGATTTTAAATTTAGTAAGAAAAAAAATTAGAGTCTTTCTTAATAATGTGAATCTATTCAGTGTGTATTAACTTCAGGGGATTGGTGCTTTCATGGGGATTGGTCTTATCTATTTTCCGTAATTGAGCTACTCAAAAACTCATTCAAGCAGAGGTGCTCTTATATCCATACACGGTAATGTAGGTATTTTAAGCTGTTAAATTTCTAATGTAGATAAAAGTAGGAAAAAACACAGCTTAGATATGTTGCCACTCTCCTAAGAATAGTCAATATATTTTAAACTAAATTATTGGGCCATGATTTTGAATCAACATTGCATATAAAAAACTAAAATTTCTTAAGTTATAACAAGGGTATATACCAGTATGGGATTATTCAGGAAAACAAGTTTATCTATTCATTCTTATTAAAAAGGGTTTAAAAGAAATTATGATCTTACATGACTCTTAGAAGGGCTTAAGAAAGAAAGACAAGAAAGATGCCTCTGAATATCTGGGTAGTTGCTGCCCAAGGTTGGATACACACACATGTTGACCTTGGTCTGAAGGACAGGAGTGCATTTTGGAAAAGAAGAATTTGCAAGGAAATCTTCAATCTCTCCACAAAAGAAGACTGGAAGCTAGGGCATGGGTCCCAGAAGCTGCTGCTTTTGCCGTATGTAAATATCAAAGTCGACAAACTGATGAAGCCTCTAGGTATAACACTCATGACCTCCCAGTGATTATGTGGTTTCACTTCTGTCTTCTGAATCTTGAACAAATCACCATCATAGGAAATCCCTAACCAACAGCAACACAAAGGAGCGTGCCCAGGCATAAATGGAAGTGGTGGTCACAGTGACAACTTGACCATAGACCACTACAAAGAGTCTAGCTCTCTTTTTGGTATGTTGTAATAACTCTAGGAGCACCAGAGTTAGGAAATGTCTGACACAAATATGAAACTGGATAATTACACACCAGAAAGACTTGGGAGTAAAACTAATTGGGAAATCAGAATCTACAAAAATGGTACAGATGAACCTATTTGCAGGGCAGGGATAGAGACACAGACGTACAGAATGGACATGTGGACACAGGGCAGGGGGTGGGATGAATTGGGAGATTGGGATTGACACATATACACTACCATGTGTAAAACAGATAGCTAGTGGGAGCCTGCTGTATAGTTCAGGGAGCTCAGCTCAGTGCTCTGTGGTGACCTAGGTGTGTGGGATGAGGGTGCGGGTGGGAGGGAGGTCCAAGATGGCGGGGATATATGTATACATATACCTAATTCACTTCATTGTACAGCAGAAACTAATACAACATCGTAAAGCAACTATACCCCAATTTAAAAAAAGAAAAAAGACAATGATCTAAGTATCTAAGAAAAAAGTGAGGCCTTTGTGGGGAGGGGTGGGGAATGTCACCCTGGGGAGTTTTTTTAATTTTTTACAGAAAGAATTAAATGAAGCAGAAATCAACAGAAGCAGACATGAGAAACCAGGTTATCCTAGAGAGAAAGGGAAAAGGTGGGAATCAGTATCTCATGAGACTTGACTGGATATTATGAGTCAGGACCTGATAGACTTTGTTAGACCCTGTGGCACAATTTTCTCCTTGTTTTATGTGGTAACTGTGGACTTCTGGTACTCACAACAAAAGGTACATAGGCCAAGGAAAGGTCCCAGCTACAATATATAACTTTTCTATCATGCAGTCAATCAACATCACTGTTCTCTGAAAAATGAACTGATAAATCCGCATAGAAAGTAAATGCACAAACTGTAGAGATAGAATATACGGATTCGCACTCTAGCATTTATTAGTGGTGTGACCCAGGGATATCTGTACCTCAGTTTCTCATTTGTCAATTGAGGGTACTATTATTGGAAGGTATTAAGAGTATCAAATGATTCCCCATTTGTATAGTTTTTAGAAGAGTTCCTGGTAAGTTGTAAGTATGTGTGAATGTTGTTTGAGCTAGTAACCACAGATTCAGAGATAGACCATAAAACCATTTTTCAAAAAATTCTATGTCTGAATATAACAGAGACCAGGATTCCAGAAAAGTTATAAATAAATCAATAAATAGATAGATAGACAAATAGATAGACAGATAGATAGTGGAAGACCTCACAGCCACTATCTTGTAAGTTTCCTTTGCCACACTGATGCTTCTTTCAAATCTGATACATCAATTATTTAGAAATAGGTCACTGAGGGGTTTATTCCAGGAATGCAAGGATTCTTCAATATACACAAGTCAATCAATGTGATAAACCATATTAACAAACTGAAGAAGAAAAACCATATGATCATCTCAATACATGTAGAGAAAGCTTTCAACAAAATTCAACACCCATTTATGATAAAAACCCTGCAGAAAGTAGGCATAGAGAGAACTTTCCTCAACATAATAAAGGCCATATATGACAAGCCCATAGCAAACATCATCCTTAATGGTGAAAAACTGAAAGCATTTCCACTAAGATCAGGAACAAGACAAGGTTGCCCACTCTCACCACTCTTATTAAACATAGTTTTGGAAGTTTTAGCCACAGCAGTCAGAGACAAAAAGGAAATAAAAGGAATACAAATCAGAAAAGAAGAAGTAAAGCTGTCATTGTTTGCAGATGACATGATACTATACATAGAGAATCCTAAAGATGCTACCAGAAAGCTACTAGAGCTAATCAATGAATTTGGTAAAGTAGCAGGATACCAAATTAATGCACAGAAATCTCTGGCATTCCTGTACACTAATGATGAAAAATCTGAAAGTGAAATCAAGAAAATACTCCCATTTACCATTGCAACAAAAAGAACAAAATATCTAGGAATAAACCTACATAAGGAGACAAAAGACCTGTATGCAGAAAATTATAAGACACTGATGAAAGAAATTAAAGATGATACAAAGAGATGGAGAGATATGCCATGTTCTTGGATTGGAAGAATCAACATTGTGAAAATGACTCTACTACCCAAAGCAATCTACAGATCAATGCAATCCCTATCAAACTACCACTGGCATTTTTCACAGAACTAGAACAAAAGTTTCACAATTTGTATGGAAACACAAAAGACCCCCGAATAGCCAAAGCAATCTTGAGAACGAAAAACGGAGCTGAAGGAATCAGACACCCTGAGTTCAGACTATATTACAAAGCTACAGTAATCAAGACAGTATGGTACTGGCACAAAAACATAAAGATAGGTCAGTGGAACAGGATAGAAAGCCCAGAGAAAAACCCACGCACATATGGTCACCTTATCTTTGATACAGAAGGCAGGAATGTACAGTGGAGAAAGGACAGCCTCTTCAATAAGTGGTGCTGGGAAAACTGGACAGGTACATGTAAAAGTATGAGATTAGATCACTCCCTAACACCATACACAAAAATAAGCTCAAAATGGATTAAAGACCTAAATGTAAGGCCAGAAACTATCAAACTCTTAGAGGAAAACATAGGCAGAACACTCTATGACGTAAATCACAGCAAGATCCTTTTTGACCCACCTCCTAGAGAAATGGAAATAAAAACAAAAATAAACAAATGGGACTTAATAAAACTTCAAAGCTTTTGCACAGCAAAGGAAACCATAAACAAGACCAAAAGACAGCCCTCAGAATGGGAGAAAGTATTTGCAAATGAAGCAACTGACAAAGGATTAATCTCCCAAATTTATAAGCAGCTCATGCAGCTCAATAACAAAAAAACAGACAACCCAATCCAAAAATAGGCAGAAGACCTAAATAGACATTTCTCCAAAGAAGATATGCAGACTGCCAACAAACACATGAAAGAATGCTCAACATCATTAATCATTAGAGAAATGCAAGCCAAAACTACAATGAGGTATCACCTCACACCAGTCAGAATGGCCATCATCAAAAAATCTAGGAACAATAAATGCTGGAGAGGGTGTGGAGAAAAGGGAACTCTCTTGCACTGCTGGTGGGAATGTGAATTGGTACAACCACTATGGAGAACAGTATGGAGGTTCCTTAAAAAACTACAAATAGAACTACCATATGATCCAGCAATGTCACTACTGGGCATATACCCTGAGAAAACCATAATTCAAAAAGAGTCATGTACCAAAATGTTCACTGCAGCTCTATTTACAATAGCCCGGAGATGGAAACAACCTAAGTGCCCATCATCGGATGAATGGATAAAGAAGATGTGGCACATATATACAATGGAATATTACTCAGCCATAAAAAGAAATGAAATTGAGCTATTTGTAATGAAATGGATAGACCTAGAGTCTGTCATACCGAGTGAAGTAAGTCAGAAAGAGAAAGACAAATACCGTATGCTAACACATATATATGGCATTTAAGGAAAAGAAAATGTCATGAAGAACCTAGGAGTAAGACAGGAATAAAGACACAGACCTACTGGAGAACGGACTTGAGGATATGGGGAGGGGGAAGGGTGAGCTGTGACAAAGCGAGAGAGGGGTATGGACATATATACACTACCAAACGTAAGGTGGATAGCTAGTGGGAAGCAGCCGCATAGAACAGGGAAAAAAAAAAAAAAAAAGAAAAGAAATAGGCCACTGAAAGAGATCTTGGCCAGTAAGTTTTCTTCCTTTAATCTACATACATGGATTACCAGTTGTTATACATGTTATCTAAACAACAAAATTGATCTCGACCCTGGAAATCTGGGTACTTAAAAGATGTAATAGATAGCAAAATAGATTTTGTGGACAGGTGAGTCCCATAATAGATTTTTTTTTCTAATGTTAATTTTCATGAAGCTCTAGGTTCTAACTGGATAATAGTGACCTCTGTAGACCCTTAAGCATGCACTGATTAATGATAAAAATGAGCAGTGTACAAGGTATTATAAAATTATGAACAATTATTGTTTATATTATTGTGTACTTGATACAATACCCATGTGCATGTTCAGTACATTGTACAATTAAGACTGAGACCTTACATCTTTACTAGTTATAAAAGTTTTTTAAACTACATTTTAACTGTTTTAACTAGGAGTTTTGGTTTTCAGTGGAAGATACATCCATCTACCTATCTCAAGTATTAATTGGAATTGGAATAACTTATTTTTCTTTCTGCCTTTTCTTTTTCTTCTTGATACATACGATTGTCAAACAGATGCTTTGAACTTTTCCAAATTAGTCATGATCCTATTCTAATAAAATCAGAACTTTTTGCTTTGTATAGGTTGATTCTATTTTGTTAGTTGAATTGCTTATAAGTACATGACTGATTTATCTTTTTTTTGTGGATTACCTGAATATTTTCTGTTGTGATCCTTTTACTTTATTACAGTTCTTCACCTTAGATTTCATATTATGATACCAATATTACTATACTGGCTTTTTAATTTGCTAATTATGAAAATTCCAAAATTTTGCTCTTAATTCTTTTTTTTTTTTTTTTTTTTTTTTTGCGGTACGTGGGCCTCTCACTGTTGTGGCCTCTCCCGTTGCAGAGCACAGGCTCCGGACGTGCAGGCTCAGTGGCCATGGCTCACGGGCCCAGCCGCTCCGCGGCATGTGGGATCTTCCCGGACCGGGACACGAACCCATGTCCCCTGCATCGGCAGGCGGACTTTTAACCACTGCGCCACCAGGGAAGCCCTGCTCTTAATTCTTTTAATCTATTTTTTTTAATTTGGCCTTTGAAAACACCATAAAATTATATTTTTCTTTTGAAATCTAATCTGAGAATTTCTCGTTTTCACAGAGCTGATTTATATTTAACATTCCAGACTGCCTAGGGCAGGTGATATTACCTCTGCTCGGCCAGCACAGTGTCAGGGATCAAGGAGAGGATCAAGCAATTGTGAGCTTAAGCTTTGCTCATTTACCACAATTATTCCATTCATACCCAACATACCTTCATCCTCTCATCTTCTTTACAAAACTGAAATATGGCTTCTGTATGGTGAATGGTTCTCTTTCAAATGAAACTAATCTTTTCTGCATTTCTCTTATTTGAGTATGAGCTTGACACACATTAACTTATTTTTTTTTATCAAACAAACATTTTCACATTTTTATTATGCGCCTATGTTTATGTTAGGTATTTTACATATCGAACTTAAAAAAACAGAAATGTCTGCCCTTCCTAGAGTCTCAGCCTAAGGGAAAAAAATGAAAATAAATAAATCACAACCATTTGGGATTAATTCTGCGATAAAAGAAGCTACAAGGTACTTTTGCCACCAGAAAAACAGGGCATCCGTGATCTCTTTGCTGTGTGGGAACTTAATTGCGTTGGAGTACATGGGTAGAGGAAGGCTTCACAGAGGCATTGGCTTTGCTTATTTGTAAATAGTTAGTGGAATTCCAATAGACAGATACAGGGGAGGTAGCCCAGGGAAAAGGCCAGTATAAGCAAAAACCATGAAAGAGACCAAGCAAAGATGTATGAAGTACAACTAGACTTAGGGGTTAGATTAAGGATGATCTTAAAAGTCCTGTCACCGGGGGGATAGAATTTATCCATCACCAAGCTTACACCAGCTTGTACGACATGATGCTTGGGTATGTTCTTTCAACTCGGCCTTCAGTTAGGGCAGGTTGGTAGCTTGAAATAGGCCATCATTTGCCATAATTTGAGTAACTATACCATGGAAATTGACAAACACTCCAAACTATGGCTTTTTATCCCAGAGATCTAGTTGATAAGCATCTATTGACATACTACTGACTTTACCACACGCGTAATGAGGAATCATTAAAAGATTTTAAATCAGGGCATGACTTCGAGTTTCCTATTGCTGTTGCAACAAATTACCACAAACTTAGTGGCTTGAAACAACACAATTGTCATCATACCGTTCTCAAAGTCAGAAGTCCAAGATGGATTTCATTTGGCCAAAATCAAGGTATCTGTGGGGCTTTCCTTCTGGAAGCTCTAGAGAGAATTAGTTTCCTTTCCTTTTTCAGCTGCCCACATTTATTGGCTCTCGTCCCCTTTCTTATTCAAAAGCAGCAAGGATTAGAGAGTATTTCTTTCATTTTTTTTTTTTTTCGCAGTACACAGGCCTCTCACTGTTGTGGTCTCTCCCGTTGCGGAGCACAGGCTCCGGACGTGCAGGCTCAGCGGCCATGGCTCATGGGCCCAGCCACTCCGCGGCATGTGGGATCTTCCCAGACCGCGGCGCGAACCTGCGTCCCCTGCATCGGCAGGCGGACTCTCAACCACTGTGCCACCAGGGAAGCCCGAGAGTATTTCTTATATCATGTCATTCTGACACCGTTTCCTGACTCTTCCCACACTTACCAGGACCCTTATGATTACATTGGGTCTGCCTGGATGATCCACGGTAACCTCCCCATCTCAAGGTCAGCTGATTAGCAACCTGAATTCCATCTGCAACCTCAGTCCCCTCTTTCCATACAACATATTTATAGGTTCTGGGGACTAGGATGTGGGCGTTTGGGGCAACCATTCTGTCTATTGTAGCAGTCAGTAAAGTTTTTTTTCTAGAATTGGTATGGAAGATAGACTGGAAGAGTTCAAGACTCTAGGTTAGAAGCGTACGGCAATATCTCGGTGAGATAAGATAGGAGCTTGAATTAAGACAGTGGAAATCAGAATAAAAATGGTGAGGATAAGTGACGACTTCACTGTTGGACATAATAGTATAGGGAAAATAAAAGAGCCCAAAACCTTACTATGATGCAAATCTATATCATCAATGAATAATATTATTTCCATTAAATGGAAAAGATATCAAATAGAGTTTGTATTTCGGCAAAATTGCCTATTATGTCTTAGCCTGAAAATCAAAACTGCAGCATAAAAGAGAATTTATATAATCTATCAAATTCTAGCAAGTAAAAAGTAGTTATCTTGATTCTTCAAATTGTTCTCCTCTGACTTTCCTCTTGTTCTATAACATTCTGCCCATAGCTTTGAAACAAATACCAATTGATTGGAGAAAAAAAAAGTTTCGTTTCCTTCTTTATAAATTTTTACACTAAAGCCCACTTTTGAGAAGAATTCATAACTTTAATAAGTTCCTAGAGTTGACATAATAGCCTATATGTTTTGCATCTCCAACACAATAGCACAAATTACGTAGTAATATTGTCACAGCCATTTGTCCAAGCTGTATATTTTGTTTATGAACTGTAATATTTTCATGAAGACCTGCTTAAAATTGTATTTTATGTATCAATAGGAATAGATGTCTACAAATAGATTCTGTTATATAGACGCACTGCTCATATTCATTACTTACCCAGAAACTGAGATGAAACAATTAGTTTGCATCAACCAATTAATTAAAACTTACACCACGACTCAGGAGAACAGAAGGAGGCAAAAGAGATAAACTAACTTTCAGAAATGTTGGCAAAGTGAGGAAGGTAAGTGTATAACCTCCAGAAACACTTAGGTCTTGATTAGGTCTAAAGACCTTTCGATTGGCACACCCAGCAAACTGTCCACTGTAAGAACGTATTAATGTTTCTTATTAATGATTGTTATGATTTTTGCAGTCAAATTCAAAAATTACATTTCACATGGTTATAAACAGAATAAAGATTCTATGTAAGATAATTTTAGATTTTTTAAAAGATCAACTCACTTTGGTCCCCTACCTCCATCACTATCATCAAAATGAAAATCAGTACTACAGTCGATCTAAACAGGATTCAAATCTACTACATTATCTTCTCTTTATGGTAATAGGACATTATAAAGTGGAAGATGTCTTCCCTGTTATCTCTCCAGTTGACTAATCATGTAATAATTCTAGAATTCCCTCATCTACTCAGTCCATCTGTGCCTCATGCATTTAATACCTTAAAGTTGAACAGTTCTTGCTTTCCCTGTGTAATTAAGTTTAAGCAACCTGTTAAACAGAAGTTTCACATTGTTCTCTCAATACTGATAATAATTTTATTCCTTACATCTACAGGAGGGACAAAAATTGCCTTTCTCACAGTCCAAACAATTTGGTAAAGTTCCGTTAGCCAGTAATAACCATTAAGCCCCGTTTCTGATTCATATTAGTCATTTTTAATCATTTATCTTAACGAAATTTCTGATATTACTATGGTAGAGCAGTGCTATCAAGAGTTTAAAACGTCATTCAATAATTTAATTAAACAAAGGCTGAGTAAATTCCCACTGCTGTATAAAAAGCATTCTGAAGCAAGCCTGAGTCACATTGCAAGCTTCTTCTGTTTTAGCAACAGAATTCTCTTCATAATGAGGACTCTGTTAGTTAGGATAGGTTAGATTGTGACTTATAGGGTGGCAGACTGTAAAAATGACCATAATTGTCCACCACGCCCCAGATAATGCTCTTTTACATTGTGATTTTGCAGTTCTTTTCATCAAGAAATGGAGTTTATTTCTTCAGCCTTTGAATCTGGTTGGCCTTGGGACTTCTTTGCCAAAAAGGAGGCAAATAGAACAGTGTATAAGTTCCAAGCCTAGGCTTTAGAAGGCCTTGTTCCCTTCCTTTCTTTCTCTTGGAACCCTACCCAGTTGCCATTTGATTAAGCCTGGACTGGCTCTCTGGAGGAAAAGAGACCACATGGAGCAGAAACAAGCCATCCACCATCTGTGGGAGTGCAGCCAACATCAGTTGTGCTCACTTAACTTCAGACCAGCAGACGTGCCCAGTTGACTCATGAACTCCTAAGCACTAATAAATTGTTATTTTAAGCCCAAAAGTTTTGCTATGCTTATTAACTGACTGATTCAGGTGAAAATCCAAGAAAAAGGGAGAAATTATTGGAATCTTACTGAGATACATCAGGAAAGCTGCAGGAATGTCAGTGATACTTGTCCCTTTGGAACTACTAGAACCAGGAATCAGATGTTGGGATTTTTTCTGTATATGTCTTCACTATTCTCTCTCCCTCCACCTGGTGGAAAGACTGTGCCCAAGAGAGAGCCAACATTAGTATCTGTCCATCTGCATACTGGTCAACCGAGACTAGGCTGGCACCGTACAAAAGGACTGCTCTTTGGGAACACTGCTGAGACACAGCTGCCAGAAAACGAGGTTTAGGAAGGATGGCCGTTATCACACCTGGGAGTAGTAAAATACTGTTTAGGTTGAGAGGACCTGTGGTTTCAGTCACAGATAGTATATTATCCACAAGAACTCATCCCTCCTACTATATGGACCTCGTCTGCAGTTCCTGGTATATAATGATACACTTTCCTCTGATTCCTGTATATCCAAATTTCCCCATTCATCTAGTTGGGTAATTTAAAGCCTTGTAACTCCCAGGTGACATTGGCAGAATAAATATTTTCATACCACATGTGATATTCTTTCATGGTAGCAATATCTAGAAAGTAGAAGGATCCCTCTTTAATATTCAAGAGTCTAGAATCCCTGGGACTCAAGGAAATAGAATTGCATACTATGTACAAGGTAGCCAGACTAAATGAATATAAACATACTTTGAATGCCATGTCAAATTATGCCCTGGCTCAATCACCATATGATTGTCATCAAGTGTGTGTTTATAAAGTTGATGTAAATCCAGGAAAAAATAAAGACATTTGTTTTAGGTCTAACACCAGCATCACTGACTACATTTTTGATGGAAATGAGTGATGATCTGGCTTGCAGAGATATGACATGAAAAGTACGTTAAAATAGGTTTTTTTAAAAATTCATTTGCTATGCAAAACCAAGCAAGAATTAGAAATATTATTTTTAATTTCCACTCAGTATCAGTCATGAATTTTAGGTTTGAAAGAATGGCTTTAAAATATTATAGTTAGGGACTTCCCTGGTGGTGCAGTGGTTAGGGCTCTGCGCTCCCAAGGCAGGGGGCCAGGGTTTGATCCCTGGTTGGGGAACTAGATCCCACATGCATGCCACAACTGGGTGTTTGCATGCCGCAACTGGGTGTTTGCATGCCACAACTGGGAAACCCACATGCCACAACTAAGGGGCCCACGTGCCGCAACTAAAGATCTGGTGCAACCAAATAAATAAATAAATTTTAAACAATATTATAGTTAAATTTATGTCTAAGCTTCCACAAAAAAATCAGATCTCTGAAACTAATGTTTTTGAAGGAGTCTGAATAGAGGTTAGCACTTTGGTGGCTACATCAATGACAATGACAATGACAATTTGACAATGGCTAAATCAATGACAATTGCTGACGCCAATATGATCTCGTGCAAATAGAGGATGGAAATCAACTCTCAAAAAGTAAGGTTTTATTAGATTTGGTGGTTATGAAAAGAAGCATTTTGTGTGTGTTGGATTTTATTGTGGAACTGATTGATTACTTAGTCTAGAAAATAATGTGACCAAGTATATATATATATACATATTTTTACTCTGGAGGATTCATTTCTTATTATTTTCAAATGATCAGTTTCATCTCATGTTTCCATATTTTTTACAAGATGAATTTTACAACTTATGTTAATTTCAAATTGCTTGAAGAGTATGTGCTGAGGTTTGTGACAAAAATTCAATGCATTAAATCTATTGTAAAATGCTACATCTAGCTTGGACATATAAATTTAAAAAATAAATAAATGGAGACAATGTTCCATAATATTTCTTTCTTCTTTGTCAATACTTCCTGTTTATGTCCATCTAAACACCAAAACACCTATCTTTCTAGCAACTGTGGACAAAAATCAAATGCGCTTTTTAAAACCAGTGGAATTTCTAATGAAAGTGATTTTGCTACAGAGCCCTGGTTAATTTTATCAAGAACTAATAGGTAGAAACAAATATCTGGGAACTAGATGTGCTCTATCTACATACACAAACACATACCCACACCTCATGAGTTCTTAGTGACAACTCCGATTCCAATTCAACACCTCAAGTTCCATTTTAGTTTCCCTCCTTTCCTTATCTGTAACACTTCTCTGACAGTGGCTCTCAGTATTTAAAATATAATTTATTTGTTCAGTCCTGGACTATCAAAAGATAAATGCATATGTAGCTTTGTTAGATATTTCCAAATTCCCCTCCAAAAGAGTTACCCAGTTTGATGGTAACAGCTTTTGGATGTCTTGGGAATTTTGCTGCTGTTGTTGCCGGTAATTCTTTTTTCATTTTGTGTTTCAGTTTGGATAATTTGTATTAAGCTGTCTCTTAGGACACTGACTCTTTCCTAGGATTTTTCAAGTCTACTCATGAGCCTGTCAAGGTCATTCTCTTTGGGCTTCAACCTGTAGTTGTGGTGTTAGCATTTCCATTAACTCTTTCTGGTACTTTCCATCTTATTCCTGAAATTAATAGAGCCTGCCCACCCATCTTTTACACTAGACTCCTTTACATATTAAGCATTGTTATTTTAACATCCTTATCTGATAGATTCAGCATCTGGCTCTTTCTTTGAGTATATGTATATTGTCTGCCGCTTGACAGTGTGTTGTGCTTATTTTCTCGCTTTTTGTGTTTGCCTCATTATTTTTTATTAAATTCTGGTCATTATGTGAAAAACCATAGAGACTGGGTTATAAAGCATTTGTACCTGAAAATGGTATACCTGAATATACCTCTTCCTGCACTAGATTTTTAGAGTGTGTTTTTGAATCAATCTCTTCCAGAGATGTGTTAGTTTAGATGTTTGTTGTTGATATGGTTAACTTCTATGCCTCCAGTTCAAATTTTTCCAGCATTACCTGTGGTTAGGATGGAGGCTTGGTTGCCTCCATGTACATACCCCTCCTCCAATGGCAGATTGCTACTGCTTATGTCAGTGTTTGTTACCATGCCAGTGGAGTTAGGGGGGTTTTCTGTTGTCCTAGTCTAGTTTGGATCTTTGGCATGCCTTATATGCCCTGGGCCCCAGGGATATGGCTTTCCTGGTGATGAGACAGGCTGGGACCTGGGACCCTTTGCTGCAGTGTTGCAATGCGTGCATGGGACAAACATCTCCTCAGCAACAAAATACAAAGAAACTATAAGGGACTAAAAATAACTGTGTGCATGAGCAGTTGGGGTAAATTCTGGACAACAAGATACAAAGAGACTGAAAAGCCCACTGCCACTTCCCAAGGGCGGGAGCAAAACCAGGGTACTGTGCATGCCCCCTGCACTCAACACCTCCAAAGGGGAGGGCAAACCACCTAAGCTACCCCTCCAGCCCGACCGCAGGACACACCCCCTACACTCACCCCATATAAGGAACCAGCTACCCACCACCATCAGCAAGGGAACAAGCAAGGGAACCTGTTGTTTGTTCTCTCTGCCCCCTGCTACAGCAGGGGCCCCAATAAAGCCTTGCCTGAATTTCTTGTCTGGCCTCTGATCAATTTCTATCGATTGAGGAGACCAAGAAACCTGGTCGGTAACAGTGATACTATTCCTCCTCTCATGGAAGCCAAACTCTGCCTTTTTGGCAGTTCTGTGGAAAGGGTTTCTTGTCTTTCCTTCAGAAGTAGGGAATCTCTAAGTTTAGTTGTATAAGGTCCCCATCTCAGGATCATTTCCTGCTCCTCGGGCTGTGGCAAAGATGTTTTGTGTTTTGTTTTGCCTTTAGTTCCCATCCCCTAGCCACTCAGGATCTTTACACGTGCTCACAGAGATTCCTGCCCTTCTCCAGTGGCTTAAGGTTTTTGTTCAGTAGAGACTAATTGTCTTCCTGGACCATTTTGCCTCTTCCTTCAGTGACAGCACTTTCATCCTTCATCCTTCAGGTCTGTACCAGTGAGGGAGGCTTTCTTCAGTCCCTGCCTTACCTCTATCCATTCTAAGTACCCAGTAGAGGTCTACAGAGAAAAGCCTGCAAAGAGGTCCTAACTCTCTTGGTGTCTGAAGCTTACAATCTCCCCCAGCGCACATTCAACCTTTAGTACATTTTTAAGTATTGCAGCTAAATTATTTTCATCCGCTCATATAATACTTGGTGTCCTTTAGCTCACGTTCTGACAAGGTGACCCAGTGTTTGTCTTCCATTTCTCTTTGGAGGAGCTAGTCTTTCCAAAGATTTCAGGCTACTTACTTGCCCTGCAACCTCAGCTGCCTGATGGTTTAAAGAAAACATAGGATTTTGTAGTTTATCCAACTCTTTCTTGTTATTAGGATGTTAGTGGCTGGCTATACCAGCTTTCGACATCTTTTGTGGAAGTAAAATCCAGAAAGACAATTCTGAGACTAATTCGACATAGTTCCTTAGAGGACTCCAACAGGCTTCAGTCTCTGCTGCTTACATCATTTTTCCCACTCCTCAATGTAACCCTTTACTGGTTTTTCTTCCTGTCCTGTTTTATTTTCTTTTGCTTTCTCTACACCTCACATCTTCCTGGGATCTCCCCCTAAATAAAACTACCATCACTAAAGTCTTTTTTTTCTTAATACTGTAATCTAGAAGAACTCAAAATAAGACATATCTGTAATACCACATTTTAAAACGTAATTGTCTTCACAGAGCTAAAGTCATTCACAGCACTGGAAAATAAATGCACTCATTAGAAAATCTAATATTTTTGTTGTATTTAAGTTTCTCTCTCCTCCTCTCTTTTGAAAGGAAGAGAAAAATAGAAATAAAATCCTTATTTTTATGGGGCATAATCTCTAAATCTATTTCTACTATTTAAGTAAAGAAAGCTATCCTTTCTCCCCTGCAAAGGAAAAAAAAACCCTATATATTCTTAATAATCCAATACATTTTCTAAAACAATGTCAGTGAAAAGGATATGGCTTGATATCAGTAATAATTTAATAAGCTATCTTTCTAATGCTGGTCTAAAATAATTTGTTTTATACATTGCCCTGCCCTCTATATTCCTGAACCTATTTCTTATAAATTCTGCCATCAATTATATCGCCCTTTGTTTAAAATCACACATATATAAAGACCTTGTAGAACAGATTTTTGGGGGGTAAATAGGGATTTAATTATACTATAAGGCATACTCTTTAAAAACAGCCCCCTCCACCAAGTTCACATATAAACAGCTAGAACAGAAAAAGGCTATGCACTGGGAAAACAATGTATACCATCTTTTCTATAAATTCTTTGGATTTGGGGAGCAAGTAAGTACAACTGAGTTTTGGCATTATATTTTTAGACAAGGGGCTCAGAGCTGAACACTATATCTGAAGTTCTCTGGTCTTGAAAATATAGTAACATTTTGTGGGAAAACAACTTCTCAGGATACTGTAAATGCATTTTGGCTTGAGGTAGATCAGAAAAGTCCAGGAATAGATTCTGCTTCAGCTTTAGTATTCTATTCTTAAAGTTAGATAAAAATAAAGACTGGGAAACAAACAACAAAAAATAAATTTTCGAACTTCAAAAAGATATGTGGGTAAATTATCTCCTTTAACCAAATTTACCACTTTTATTTCCATCTGAGATTCATTTAGAATAAATGTTTTGAGATTCAGAAAATATCCCACTGATTTTTAATTTAAAATAGTGTATGACTATAACAATTCAGTAAAAAGCTGACCAAATTATGACTGTACTTTTCATCTGGATTCTGCCTAAAATTATGATATGATGTTAATCTTTTTAAGAGGATTAAGAACAGTATTTGATTTTTTTGGTTGGTTAAGTTTTAGGGTAAATCAAACAAATTTTAAGCAGAAGAATATTTTGTTGCTCATATAATCAAGTATTTCCACGATAAAACCAAATATATTTAAAGTCATAGAGGAAATGGCAGTTAATAATTCTGTTGGGATGGAAAGGGGGGAGTTTCAATTTATTATTCAACTCCATGTAATTTTAAAAACCTATAAATTTCTTGATTTTCAAAAATGACTTTTTGGTACCGCAAAAACTGACTATTTTCATCAACTTTTTAAAACATAAAAGTGTTTCTCTATAATGTGAATAAGGCATATGTTAGAGCTTTAAAAAAAAAAAGTCACAAAAGGAAGGCTGTAAAAAAAGCTTTAAAAAAGCTAGAAAATCCTAAACGTTTTTTCAGGCAACTAGAAGAAAGTAATTAATGAATATATTTTATATTTTTTAAAATGATGGATTTATTATTTTTTTCTTCCTAGTTTTTATTGTTTCAGATCACTCAAATGTGTGATCCAACCATATACTAATCTTGTCCTTGAAGCTAATGATGAAATCTAAATTGGCACTGAGCATTCTGCTACTGATAAAACGAAGTTAATATCACAAAAGAAAGAAGAAAATAAATGCAAAAACAACTTTTGATGTTTATCACCATCAATGTAGACTTATACCTCATTTGAAAACAAATTTTAAAATGTGATTTATTGTCTCATAAAAATGGAATATAAATACATTTAATATTATGAAATTTCTAATCTAAAAATAATGGAGATTTAAATTTGCATTCATTACCCATGCAAAATTATTCTAATTTTAACTATTTTAATAATGAGTTTTGCATAGCAAATGAAAAAATATAGCATTAATAAATAATAGTGATATTACATAAAGAAATAGAGAAACACATATAGAGAAACAAATTTGAATGGTTACAGTCCATCCAGACAGAAAATTAATAAGGAAACACAGGCTTTAAATGACACAATCGGCCAGATAGATTTAATTGATATTTATAAGACATTCCATCCAAAAACAGCAGATTACACTTTCTTCTCAAGTGCACATGGAACATTCTCCAGGATGGATCACATCTTGGGTCACAAATCAAGCCTCAGTAAATTTAAAAAATTGAAATCATGTCAAGCATTTTTTCCGACCACAACGCTATGAGATTAGAAATCAGTTACAGGGAAAAAAAACGTAAAAAACACAAACACATGGAGGCTAAACAATACGTTACTAAAAACAAAGAGATCACTGAAGAAATCAAAGAGGAAATCAAAAAATACCTAGAGACAAATTACAACAAAAACACGATGATGCAAAACCTATGGGACGCAGCAAAAGCAGTTCTAAGAGGGAAGTTTATAGCAATACAAGCCTACCTCAAGAAACAAGAAAAATCTCAAATAAACAATCTAACATTACACCTAAGGGAAGTAGAGGAAGAAGAACAAACAAAACGCAAAACTTAGTAGAAGGAAATAAATCATGAGGATCAGAGCAGAAATAAATGAAATAGAAACAAAGAAAACAATAGCAGCGATCAATAAAACTAAAAACTGGTTCTTTGAGAAGATAAACAAAACGGCTAAACCTTTAGCCAGACTCATCAAGAAAAAAGGGAGAGGACTCAAATCAATAAAATTAGAAATGAAAAAGGAGAAGTTACAAAAGACACCACAGAAATACAAAGCATCCTAAGAGACTATTACAAGCAACTCTATGCCAATAAAATGGACAACCTGGAAGAAATGGACAAATTCTTAGAAAGGTATAACCTCCCAAGACTGAACGAGGAAGAAATAGAAAATATAAAGAGACCAATCACAAGTAATAAAATTGAAGCTGTGATTTAAAATATTCCAAAGAAAAGAAGTCCAGAACCAGATGGCTTCACAGGCGAATTCTATCAAACATTTAGAGAACAACTAAGACCCATCCTTCTCAAATGCTTCCAAAAAATTGCACAGGAAGGAACACTCCCAAACTCATTCTATGAAGCCACCATCACCCTGATACCAAAACCAGAAAAGGTACTACAAAAAAAGAAAATTACAGACCAATATCACTGATGGGAATACAGATGCAAAAGTCCTCAATAAAATACTAGCAAACAGAATCCAACAACACATTAAAAGGATCATACACCATGATAAAGCGGGATTTATCCCAGGGATGCAAGGATTCTTCAATATATGCAAATCAATCAAGGTGATACACCATATTAACAAAATGAAGAAGAAAAACCATATGATCTTCTCAATAGATGCAGGAAAAGCTTTTGACAAAATTCAACACCCATTTATGATAAAAAACTCTCCAGAAAGTGGACATAGAGGGAACCTACCTCAACACAATAAAGGCCATATATGACAAACCCACAGCAAACATCATTCTCAATGGTGAAAAACTGACAGCATTTCCTCTAAGATCAGGAACAAGACAAGGTTGCCCACTTTCACCACTATTATTCAACATAGGATTGGAAGTCCTAGCCACAGCAATCAGAGAAGAAAAGGAAATAAAAATTAGAAAAGAGGAAGTACAACTGTCACTGTTTGCAGATGACATAGTACTATACATGGAGAATCCTAAAGATGCCATCAGAAAACTACTAGAGCTAATCAATGAATTTGGTAAAGTACAAGGATACAAAATTAATGCACAGAAATCTCCTGCATTCCTATACACTAACAACAAAAGCTCAGAAAGAGAAATTAAGGAAACAATCCCATTCACCATTGCAACAAAAAGAATAAAATACCTAGGAATAAACCTACCTAAGGAGGTAAAAGACCTGTACTCAGAAAAGTATAAGACACTGATGAAATAAATCAAAGATGACACAAACAGATGGAGAGATATACCATGTTTTTGGATTGGAAGAATCAATATTGTGAAAATGACTATACCACCCAAAGCAATCTACAGATTCAATGCAATCCCTATCAAATTACCAGTGGCACTTTTTTTACAGAACTAGAATAAAAAATCTTAAAATCTGTATGGAGACACAAAAGACCCCAAATAGCCAAAGCAGTCTGAGGGGAAAAAAACAGAGTTGGAGGAATCAGACTCCCTGACTTCAGACTATACTACAAAGCCACAGTAATCAAGACAATATGAGACTGACACAAAAACAGATATATAGATCAATGGAACAGGAGAGAAAGCCCAGAGATAAACCCACGCACATATGGTCACCTTATTTTTGATAAAGGAGGCAAGAATATACAATGGAGAAAACACAGCCTCTTCAATAATTAGTGCTGGGAAAACTGGACAGTTACATGTAAAGGAATGAAATTAGAACACTCCCTAACACCATATACAAAAATAAACTCAAAATGGATTAGAGACCTCAATGTAAGACCAGACACTAAAAAACTCTTACAGGAAAACATAGGAAGAACACTCTTTGACATTAATCACAACAAATCTTTTTTGATCCACCTCCTAGAGTAATGGAAATAAAAACAAAAATAAACAAATGGGACCTAATGAAACTTCAAAGCTTTTGCAAAGCAAAGGAAACTACAAACAAGATGAAAAGACAACCCTCAGAATGGGAGAAAATATTTGAAAATGAATCAACCAACAAAGGATTAATTTCCAAAATATATAAACAGCTCATGCAGCTCAATATTAAAAAAACAAACAACCCAGTCCAAAAATGGGCAGAAGTCTTAAATAGACATTTCTCCAAAGAAGACATACAGATGGCCAAGAGCACATGAAAAGCTACTCAACATCACTAATCATTAGAGAAATGCAAATCAAAACTACAATGAGGTACCACCTCACACCAGTTAGAACGGGCAACATCAGAAAATCTACAAACAACAAATGCTGGAGAGGGTGTGGAGAAAAGGGAACCCTCTTGCACTGTTGGTGGGAATGTAAATTGACACAGCCACTATGGAGAACAGTATGGAGTTTCCTTAAAAAACTAAAAATAGAATTACCATATGACCCAGCAATCCCACTACTGGGCATATACACTGAGAAATCCATAGTTCAAAAAGACACATGCACCCCAATGTTCATTGCAGCACTATTTACAGTAGCCAGGTCATGGAAGCAACCAAAATGCCCATCGACAGACAAATGGATGAAGAAGATGTGATACATATATACAATGGAATACTACTCAGACATAAAAAGGAGCGAAATTGGGTCATTTGTTGAGACGTGGATGGACCTAGAGACTGTCATACAGAGTGAAGTAAGTCAGAAAGCGTAAAACAAATATCGTATATTAACGCATATATGTGGAACCTAGAAAAATGGTACAGATGAACCAGTTTGTAGGGCAGAAATAGAGACATAGATGTAGAGAACAAATGTATGGACACAAAGGGGGGAAAATGGCAGGGGGTGGGGTGGTGGTGGTGGGATGAATTGGGAGGTTGGGATTGACATATATACACTAATATGTATAAAGTGGATAACTAATAAGAACCTGCTCTATAAAATAATAAATAAAATGAAATTCAAATATTAAAAAAAAATTTAAATGTTTACTTGAAACTTGTGTTGTTTACTTATATGCACCAATAAAATGAATGAGTCAAAGAGAATTTACCCTAACCTCAGGAAAGCTCCCTTTGTTACATTCTGAAAATAATTTTCTGCAATTGAGTTCATGTTTCTATAAACTACTTAGGAAGCAAGACAATTTATATGAAAAAATAATAACCTTGGGTATTACATAAAAAGTATTTGATTTAGAATTAAATAAAATAAAGCCAAATTGTATGTCCAGTTTTTCATTCTGCTACCAATAACTAAGAGATGTTTTTGTACTACTTGTATGTTTTGCAGCAAGGGAATGGTTTAACAGGAGAGAGAAAACTTTCCAAGCACAAGAATCAAGCACTGAAAGATTTTACACACATAAACACACACCGATATCCACACACAAAATATTATCTTGGGATTTAGGTATTAAGCTAATCTGCTATTTGCATTGTTAAGATCATCTTAACATAATATCTAAAATAGATATTCTTTAAAGTTATGCATAAAAAATTAGCTATATTTAATATTTTTCTCATAATAACATGTGCCTCTCCATAGTACTTTTCACAACTGTAATTTTAAATTAGTTTTTTGTGACTACTTGCCTAATATCCCTTTATCCATAAAATTTTGATGAGATAGATCATATTCATTTTTGTTGGTCATTATAAGTTCATTGTGTGTCCCAGTGCCTAGATGACAGACACTTAATAGATACCGACTGAATAAATGTGAATGTTTAAAGAAATAAAAGGATGTGTTCTTAAATGTGTCATGGTTTGATAGAAATATAAGTAACTTTACTTAGTGTGAGATCAGTACTGAGCTTTGAGTTAAAATTCCAGATATTCAACAGCTATTTCTATTGGAATATCTCATAACTCAAAACAAGGAAACAAATAATGCCTGTAGATTAGGACTTAAGAAAAATGAGAAAGTATCTTTCTGCTTATACAGTGTAAAACCAAATATTGCTATCAAACAAACATGAGATTTTTTTTTTTTTTTAAGTATTGGACACCATTCCCCTTTAAGGAACTCAGTACACTCACCACTGACCCTCTAGTCAGTATCCCAATATTGCACAGGAGTTATGAGCAGGGTTCAAAGTCTTGTCCTGCCAAATGTCCCCAGGGAAGTTATTGAAGCCCCCCTTCAACTGCAAAGTAAGTTATGTGATATACCTAACATATATTTGTTTTGAGGAATAAGTGTTGCTTGCTAACCTCTTAAATGAATGCCTGGCACATATAAAAGTATTCAATATATGTTAGCTTTATGTTAGCTTTTACAATTTTAATGACAATTCAAGGCTATGTATAGGCTTGTATTATAGACACAAACAGGGTTTCAAAAGACAAAACTTGTTTAACTAAGAAAGGACGACAGTCAAGTTAATCATGAGCTGAATAATTTCTTCAGTCACTATTCAACATATATACATTGTATCTACCATGTGCTTAAAGCAGCTTAAGAGTCAGTGACCAAAACTCAAAGATTCAAAGAAGTTTGAATTCTGACAGATGAGGCAGACACTGGCCGGTAAACAGAATTAATAAGATAGGTTGTATGTCAAAAGTTAAAAGGTGCCAAGTTCTACGGGAAAAAAAAAAGTTAAGGTAGAGTAGGGTATGAGGGCTCAGTACTGGGACAGAGGGTAGGCTGCAATTTTTTAAAAGATAGTCAATGTAGACATCTCCGAGAAGGTTCATTTGAGCAAAGACTTGTTAGTAGGGTGTTAGCCATGTGGGTGTCTAGGACAATATACCAAATATAGGGAAAAGGCAGTGCAAAGGCCCCGTGGCAAGAGCAAATGTGATATAATCAAGTGACTGGAGTTGCGTGAGAGAGGTAGTATCATGTAGGGCCTTCTCTGACTGTCTTAATCTTTGGTTATCTTTTTCTTAGTCGTTTAGCTCCTTAGTAACCATTTCTGCAAAAATACATATTGCAGAAAATGTATTTTAGTATAAATAAATCAAAGCCATATATTTTCTTTAAAATTATTTGATATTCAATTTAGTTTGTGTGCCCATAGAGTTTAAAACACCTACCATTCTTTTAAAAGAACATAGTTTTGATTTTTTCCTTAAATGATTAGGGTTTACTATGATTTTCTTTCATACCACCATGTCTCCCGATTAATATACCTTAAACTTACGTTCTACTCTCCCAAACCAAGTTTGCCTTGGAGTTTGCTGTTTGGTGATGGCTTTCTAGTTCTCCCTGGTCCCATAAGAAAAGAACAGCATAGTTTCTTTCACTCTTCTGTCTCACTAGTTCCTCTTATCTATGTAACCATCAAATCTTACTTATTTTTTCCTCTAAAAACAGCCTTTCAATTCTCATTTCTAATTCTTTGACTCACGTTCTTATCCCATATAACCTTATTGTAACAGCCTTCATGCGGCCTCCCAGTTTAAAGTACCTAATCTATTTTACACCACTTTCACATTAATTGTGGTGAATGTAAGTTACTCCATTAAAATGTTCTAGCAGATAAATTAATAAGTGGTGGATGGCGTTAGAGCTGCTCTTGAATCTCATCATGCATCAGGCCCTCCTTGTCTGTCCCATACTAATTAGGTAGTAATTTAGCTCTGCTCCATGTGAGGCTAATTGCATGTTAACATGCACCAGCATCGTATTTTATCTCAATATTATTAAGCCAAAATACCCACTTTTAGTGCTGACTGAAGCAGCAGCAAAAGGAATGAGAAACCTGATTTATGACCTTATTTATGAGATGATATTGTAAAGATGAGGATACTCTCAGTGTGGGAAGTTTACAGGGTGAATGGAGTTAGAGAATGAAGGTTGATGAGATGCCCCAAAGGGGATAAGATGATGTTCCAGGGAAACCAAAGAAAAGGAGTGTGCCCAGGTTCAGAGTAATAGATAGTATATTCTTCCAACAAAGGTTGGATTACATTTGTTTGCAATGAATTTAGGAATAAAATATGTAAAACATCCCATTGCTTGAAATGTCAGAGAGATAAAAATATCAGTTCTATGAAAAGGAAGGTCAAGGATGGAAACGGTAGAGTTGTGTCATCCCCTTATTCCATGTAAACTTAACTGAACTTGGATTAAATGTCCAAAGGAAAAGTAGAAATGAACTAGGGAATACAACTTAGACATAAACAGATTTGTTTTCCATTCTTGTGAAAGAGAAATAAGGTTAAAACAAGTGGATGGTTTTTCTTAACATGACATTATTTTGCCCCAAATATTAACCCATCTAGTATCCTAGAATTTAATACATGATATTTATATATAACCTCTAATTTGTGCTATATAACTGAGTGACTTGGTGACCTAGCATAATGTCACAGAAGACCAGGCTGAGCCATATGGCCTGAATTTGGGACTCAGCTCAATGCAATTTTAATCAGATAAGTCATTTTACCTTCATAGGTTTCATTGATTTCATATTTGAAATGATTATGTTATATTGTTGACCTCTAGGGCACAGGTCTATAGAAAGAAAGGCCTTGAGAACAAAGGAAAAAAGCAAATAAAAAAGAATATGGTATATTCCTTTTTATTTTTGAATTATATACATAATTCAATTGAAAAGCCACACAATTCAATTGGAAAGTAAGCCATAGCTCACTTATTTCAATTATTTCTATTAAATCAAGGATTTGGGATACATGGTTCATGGTCAGGGCAATTCTCCCAAGGTCACTTTTGCAATGCAATGTTCACTTTATGTAAAATCGAAACAACAGTGTAACAGCCCCAGGAGATAACGCAGGTCCATTACAACAATCCACTTGAATGCATTTGTTCCCAATTAAAAATGAGAAAAGCCTAAAGCCTTTTGCAGAACCTGAATTTCTGAGAATGTTAAATACAAACATATATCTGTCCTATCTTTTTCCTGTCCTACCAATGCGGTCATAATTGAGTTACTACCTTAAATTCAGTATGGCATGTATATTCAATAAAAGAGATCTAAAGTTTTTTCAACAGAAGTTAAGGACGTAGTATGTATCTTTTATTCTTTGTTAATTATTAAGTTAAATGCATTAAAAATAGGCATGTATATATGGGAGTTTTAAATTTAATTAGTATAAAAAATACAGAAATATTGCATTTTATTCGACTATATTAAAATCTAAAATAAGAATTTTATAAAGATTATTATTTATTTATTTATTTATTGGCTGCGTTGGGTCTCAGTTGCAGCACATGGGATCTTCATTGAGTCATGCGGGATTTTTTTGTTGTGGTGTGCGGGTTTCTCTCTAGTTGTGATGTGTAGATTTTCTCTCGCTAGTTGTGGTGCTGAGGCTCCAGGGCACATGATGGGCTCTGCAGTTTGTGGCACATGGGCTCTCTAGTTGAAGCACGTGGGTTCAGTAGTTGTGGCTCATGGGCTTTGCTGCCCCGCAGCATGTAGGATCCTAGTTCCCCAACCAGGGATCGAACCTGCATCCCCTGCATTGGAAGGTGGATTCTTTACTACTGTACCACCAGGGAAGTTCCTATAAAGATTATTTTAATTCCGTTTTAAATGATTTTAGGAAGTAAGTGGCTTAAGCTTATCTCTTTCTCTCTCACCTGTCTAAGGAAAAGATTCAAACAGAAGGCATGTAGGAAATCTCAAATAACTGAGTAGCAAACCCATACCAAATACCTCTGTGGCAAGCAGAATTCTAAGATAACCCCATGACCCCCACTGTCTGTTGCTGCATCAATGATTAGGGTTGACCATACAATCAGCAGATTTTCCAGGTAGACTAAACCTAATCAAACCTAATTGTCCTTTGTCTTCTCTGGTTGATAATAGAAGAGTAAGCCAGAGAGATTGAAGTACAAGAAGGATATTATGAGAGAGAGAAAGAGAGATTCCATTGCTGGTCTAGAGATGGAACACGTCATATGGAAAGGACCTGACTGGTTTCTAGAAGCTAGGAATCATCCCAGTTGACATCCAACAAGAAACCAAGGACCTAGCCCTACAACTGAGTGTACTGGATTCTGCCAATAACCTGAAGGAGCTTGAAAGAAGATTCTGCCCCGGAGCTTCTAAGTAAGAGCTTTACTCCAGGGACACTTGATCTCAACCTTGTGAGACATGAGACAGCCCAGCTATGCCCACTCAGACTTCTGACCTACAGAACTGGGAGATACTAAATGGGTGATATTTTAAGCTGCTAAGTTTGTGGTAACTTGTCATGCAAAAATAGAAAACTAACACCACTCCTAAGGCCTCAGGTTCATACCACATATGAAAAAAAGAAAACTCTAAAAAGATTAAAAATTTAAGGTGAAAAACAAAGCTTCAGAATTCTCAGAAAGCAGTATGGGAAAATATGATCTCAGATCAAAAAAGGATATTTTAAAGAGAAAGATTAGAAAACACAAAGAAAACACTAATAAATGTGGCTACATTAAAAATCTCACAAAAATAACTTTTATATTCAACATGGAAAAACAAATTACACACTCAAGAAAATAATTTAAATCTATATTAATTAAAAGGATTATTCAATAATCACTATACAACAAATATAGAGAACTATTTACAAATCAGTAAGAAAAAGTAAATCCAACAGAAGAAAATTAATTAAAAAGAGAAATTACATAAGAAACTACAAAGTTTTAAATATATATGAAAAATGCTCAATCTCAAAAATAAATAGAGAAAGGTAACTTTTTTAAAAAGTGATATCCTATTTCCTGCCTATCATATTCACCAAAATTGAGGGCTGCTGATATAAAACAGACTGGATATCAAACAAAGGAAAATTTAATACAATATTTTGGAAACTAAATTGTTACAATTACGTTGGAATCTAATTTGAGAATATATAACAATGTTGAAGATGTTGTTTCCTGTTAGTCAACAATCTTATTTCTAGGTTGCTCCCAAGAGAAATTTTTCACATATGCTCACATAGAGAAATGCAGAAGGTGCCTACTGCAACTTTATTTCTACTAGTGAAAAACTGTAGCCTGCTTAAATTGTGTTCTTCCAGCAAGATGTGTAATATTGGGGTGATATTAAGGTATAGGAGTTAGATACTATTTAAGTTACATAAAGTTCAAGATCCTGAATTTCCAAATACATTATTTTCTAGCATTATACAGAATTTCTTTTCTCATTTCCCCTTTAACTACAGCTCCTCTGTCATTAAATCACACACATGCATGCACACGTGTGCGCACACACACACACACAAATATATATTATCCTTTGTGAATTTCTCATTTTTTCGGCAAATAAAAATACCTCCATGACACTAAATAAATGATTAAAAACGTATTTTGGAGAAGCCCTCCTCTGATGATTAGTTAAGGCACCACAAATTCATCATAGAGCTTTTTTCTCCCCAATTATTCCCAAAGGGTGAAGTATGGCATACGATATGAGTTATATTGGTCTTTACTTGGATGATCTGAATTAGAAATGTTGTAGACCACAGTGCATGAGAGTAGTGGCAATTTTGGTTTAACAACATCTGGTCTTTAAAAACTCCAATATTGTCAGCAAAATATTGTCATCGACACAGAACCTTATTAAAGGAAGGCAAAGAAAGCTTTGGAAAGAAATTTTGAAAAATAATAAGACCTTATAAAATATAGTTAAATGCAAACAATTATCTATACTCATCCTTACAGTACTTTATTAGCCGGACCACCATGAAATTATTTAAGTTATCCTAAATAAAGTTAAAAACTTTATATATTTTGCCCACGGGGTGCTCTTTAGTAAGGTAGTTATGATCTATGCTAAAATCCTAGAGATTATTTGTACTTTTCTGGGTTTATATGAATTTTAAATATAAAGCAAACACAAGAAGAATTTGAAGTGTGGGGAGAAAGCAGAAAGGGTAGGGATCCTGACTTCTGAAAAATGATATGTGATAATTTCCCTGGGCTTTCATTATGACATATATAAACCAGACTGGGTATTAGAGAAATTGGAAACATGGGAGAAAAAAAAAAAAACCACAAAAGCACAGACAAAACAAACTCCATCCTGTCACTTGAGTCACATGAGGAGCCTGAACCCTAGCCTCACCCAGCAGAAACAAGGCATCACCTTCTTCCCAGCTGGTGTGAAATCAAGGAGGCTGAGTGAACATCTGAGACTTTCCCCACCTTCAGCAGTAATGATCTCAACTCACACAGCATCAGTGGAGGCAATATCAGGAACAATGACAAAGGACATCTCCCCTTCATAGCCAAGGTGGTCTCCAGAGAGGGGCGGGGAGGGTGGCTGAACAATTCCTCCTACCCAGTAATGATGACCCTTCTGAACCCCATCCCAGAATATCAATGGAGGCTGAGTGGGAAACCTAAACTTCCATTCACACCTAAAACTAGTAGACAGTTTTATCCTTCTTGGAACAAGTTTTTTTTTAATTAGAATATCTCATAAAAGGAGTAGAAAGCCTCAGTAAAGAAATAGGAGATATAAAGAAGAACCAAATGGAAATTTAAGAACAGAAGAATGAATGGAACAGAGGAAAGAATCTTTGAACCAGAAGAAAGAACAATATAAATGACCCAATCTGAACAACAGAGAGAAAATACCCTGGAAAAAAAAAACAGAGCCTGAGGGACCTGCGGAACTATAACAAAAGATTTAAAATCCCAGAAGGAGACCTGAAAGAAAATGAGCTCAAAAAGCAGTTCAATAAAATAAGGGCTGAAAACTTCTTAAATTTGGCAAAGGACATAATCTACATATTTAAGAAGCAGAGCAAACTCCAAAAAAAGGTACCCATGTCAAGACAAATCATAATTAAACTTCTGAAAATTAAAGATAAAAAACAAAACTTGAAAGCAGATAGAGGTTAAACAACATGTTACCTAGAGAGGGGAAAATCGATTCTAATGACAATAAGTCTCTTATTAGAAGGAAAAACAGTAGGACAAAACAAAAGAGGAACATAATTTTTAAATTATGAAAAAAAAAAGCTATCAACTCAGAATCCTATATTCAGTGAAAATATCTTTGAGTAATGAAGGGGAAATCAAGGTATTATCAGATGAGGGAAAACCAGAAGAATGTGTCACTTAATAAATTAATATATACTTTGAGTGGCTAAACAAAAGTTCTCTAAACAGAAAGGAAGTGATAAATAAAAGGGAACTTGTAACATCAAAAAGGAAGAAAAAGATTAAAAAACAGGTAAATAAACATATGGACAAATGCTATAGACTTTCTACCTCTTATCGATATTTCTAAATTATTTTTATATATAAAAATGGAAAGAGAGGAACCAAGATGGTGGAGTAGAAGGACGTGCTCTCACTCCCTCTTGCGAGAATACCAGAATCACAACTAGCTGCTGGACAATCATCGACAGGAAGACACTGGAACTCACCAAAAAAGATAACCCACATCCAAAGACAAAGGAGAAGCCACAATGCGAAGGTAGGAAGGGCACAATCACAGTAAAATCAAATCCCATAACTGCTGGGTGGGTGACTCACAGACTGGAGAACACTTATACCATAGAAGTCCACCCACTGGAGTGAAGGTACTGAGCCCCACATCAGGTTCCAAACCTGGGGGTCTGGCAATGGGAGGAGGAATTCCTAGAGAATCAGACTTTGAAGGCTAGTGGGATTTGAGTGCAGGACTTCGACAGGACTGGGGGAAACAGAGACTCCACTCTTGGAGGGTACACACGAAGTGATGTGCGCTCTGGGACCCAGGGGAAGGAGAGTGACCCGAGGGGAGACTGAACCAAACCTACCTGTTAGTGTTGGAGGGTCTCCTGCAGAGGCGGGAGGTGGCTGTGGCTCACCATTGGCACAAGGACACTGGCAACAGAAGTTCTGGGAGGTACTCCTTGGCGTGAGCCCTGCCAGAGTACACCATTAGCCCAACCAAAGAGCCCAGGTAGGCTCCAGTGTTGGGTCGCCCCAGGCCAAATGACCAACAAGGAGAGAACCCAGCCCCACCCATCAGCAATCAAGCAAATTAAAGGTTTACTGAGCTCTGCCCACCAGAGCAACAGTCCCCTCTACCCACAACCAGTCCCTACCATCAGGGAACTTGCACAAGCCTCTTAGATAGACTCATCCACCACAGGGCAGACAGCAGAAGCAAGAACTACAATCCTGCAGCCTGTGGAACCAAAACCACATTCACAGAAAGATAGACAAGATGAAAAGGCAGAGGCCTATGTACCAGATGAAGGAACAAGATAAAACTCCAGAAAAACAACGAAATGAAGTGGAGATGGGCAATCTTCCAGAAAAAGAATTCAGAATAATGATACTGAAGATGATCCAGGACCTCGGAAAAAGAATGGAGGCAAAGATTGAGACGTTGCAAGAAATGTTTAACAAAGAGCTTGAAGAATTAAAGAACAAACAAACAGAGATAAATAATACAATAACTGAAATGAAAAATAAACTAGAAGGAATCAATAGCAGAATAACTGAGGCAGAAGAACAGATAAGTTACGGGGAAGAAGAATGGTGGCATTCACTGCCGTGGAACAGAATAAAGAAAAAAGGAATGAAAAGAAATGAAGGTAGCCTAAGAGACTTCTGGGCCAACATTAAACACAACAACATTCATATTATAGGGGTCCCAAAAGGAGAGGAGAGAGAGAAAGGACCAGAGAAAATATTTGAAGAGATTATAATCGAAAACTTCCCTAACATGGGAAAGGAAATAGCCACCCAAGTCCAGGAAGCGCAGAGTCCCAAGTAGGATAAACCCAAGGAGAAACACGCTGAGAGACGTAGTAATCAAACTAGCAAAAACTGAAGACAAGAAAACTTATTGAAAGCAGCAAGGGAAAAACGACAAATAACATACAAGGGAACTCCCATAAGGTTAACAGCTGACTTCTCAGCAGAAACACTAAAAGACAGAAGGGAGAGGCATGATATACTTAAAGTGATGAAAGGGAAGAACCAACAACCAAGATTACTCTACCCGGCAAGGCAAGGATCTCATTCAGATTTGATGGAGAAATCAAAAGCTTTACAGACAAGCAAAACCTAAGAGAATTCAGCACCACCAAACCAGCTCTACAACAAATGCTAAAGGAACTTCTCTAAGTGGGAAACACAAGAGAAGAAAAAGACCTACAAAAACAAACCCAAAACAATTAAGAAAATGGTCATAGGAACATACATATCGATAATTACTTTAAACATGAATGGATTAAATGCTCCAACCACAAGATACAGGCTTGCTGAATGGATACAAAAACAAGACCCATCTATATGCTGTCTACAGGAGACCCCTTCAGACCTAGGGACACATACAGGCTGAAAGTGAGGGGATGGAAAAAGATATTCCATGCAAACGGAAATCAAAAGAAAGCTGGAGTAGCAATACTCATATCAGATAAAAAAGACTTTAAAGAATGTTCCAAGAGACAAGGAAGGACACTACGTAATGATCAAGGGATCAACCCAAGAAGAAGGTATAACAATTATAAATATATATACACCCAACATAGGAGCACCTCAATACATAAGGCAACTGCTAACATCTATAAAAGAGGAAATCGACAGTAACACAATAACACTGGGGGACTTTAACACCTCACTTACACCAATGGACAGATCATCCATAATGAAAATAAATAAGGAAACAGAAGCTTTAAATAACACCATAGACCAGATAGATTTAATTAATATTTATAGGACATTCCATCCAGAAAATGCAGATTACACTTTCTTCTCAAGTACGCATGGAACATTCTCCAGGGTAGATCACATCTTAGGTCACCAATCAAGCCACAGTAAATTTAAGAATATTGAAATCATATCAAGCATCTTTTCCGACCACAACACTAAGAGATTAGAAATCAATTACAGGGGGCTTCCCTTGTGGCGCAGTGGTTAAGAGTCCACCTGCTGATGCAGGGGACACGGGTTCGTGCCCCAGTCTGGGAAGATCCCACATGCCGTGGAGCGGCTGGGCCCGTGAGCCATGGCCGCCAAGCCTGCGCGTCCGGAGCCTGTGCTCCGTAACGGGAGAGGCCACAACAGTGAGAGGCCCGCGTAACGCAAAAAAAAAAAAAAAAATTGATGACTAATAAGGACTTGCTGTATAAAAAAATATAATAAAATTCAAAAATTAAAAAAATGGAAAAATAAGTATAACTGTATATGTAAAATATGCATGTGTAATACCTAGACCAACCGCCAAAAAAGCTATACAAAGAAATACACTCAAAAACAGCATTGATAAGTAAAAATATAATTCTAAATTTGTTCAAGGAACCCACAGGAAGGCAGGAATTAGAAAACAGAGAAAGAAAAGACAGAGAGAAGAAACAAAACAGATAATAAAATAGTAGACCACTCCTAAAATTATCAGCAATTACATTAAATGTAGATGGTCTAAATACACAGGCTGAAAGAGAGAATGCAGAGTGGTTAATAACATGACCCAACTAAATGTTGTCTATATCACACACTCACTTCAAATACAATTATACAGGAGATTGCATGTAAAAAATATGGGAAAAGATAGATCACGAAAATATTAACAAAAGGAAGGAGGGATGGCTCTATTATTATCACATTAAGTACACTTCAGAGCAAAGAAAATTTCTAGAGACAGAGAGGGACATTACATAATGAAAAAATAATCAATTCACCAAGAAGATATAGCAACCCTAAACATGTATGCATCAAACAAAGGTGTTGCAAAATATGTGACACATTAGCTGATAAACAGAAATGAGAAATAGAAAATCTACAATTATAGCTGGAGATTTCAACACTCATCTCACAAGAACTGTTAGAAGAATCAGTAAGGATATGGAAGAACTCAACAATATCATCAACCAACAGGATATAATGAACATTATAGAAAACTCCACCCAACGACATCAGAATGTACATTATTTACTAGTTTCTGTGCAACAAATACCAAAATATATCATATCCTGGATCATAAACAAATCTTAATATATCCAAAATAATTAAATAATTCAGAGTATGTTTAATTACAACAAAATCAGACTAGAAATCAATAAAAGAAATGTAACAGGAAAACCCTCAAACACTTGGAAATTAACACACTTCTAAATAACTCATTGGACAAAGAGGAAATCTCCAAGGAAACTTTTTAAATGTGTTCAACTGAGTGAAATTGAAAATACAACTATCAAAATATGCAGAACACAAGAAAAACAGTACTTCAATGGAAACATAGCACCAAATGTAAACTGTTCTTGTTATTAAAAAAAAGAAGTCTCTAATTTATAATCTGAACTTTTGTCTAAAAAACCAAATAAAAGAAGAGCAGCATAAACCTCAAACAATAGGAAGGGAATAATAATGATAAAAGCCTAAATCAATGAAATTGAAAACCAAAAAGTAATAAAATCAATGAAAAAAAGAGTTTGTTCTTTGTAAAGGTCAATAAAATATACCTCTAGCAGGACTGACAAATTAAAAAAGAAGATAGAAATGAACAATACCAAGAATGAAATAGCAGATATCACTACACTACTTGCATATATCAGAAACATAATACAGAATACAAAAAACCCTACACACATAAATTTGACAAATTAGATGAAATTAACTCCTAAAAAATAAAACTGTATCAAGTAACCCAATATGAAATAGATATTTTGAACTACTGCATAACTATTAAAGAAATTGAATTAATAATTTAAAAATTTCTGAAAAGTAAACTTCCAGGCCCAGGTAGTTTCCCTAGAGAATTCTATCAATATATTTAAACAAGAATTAATACTTCTATACAATTTTTTCCAAATAGTAAAATGGAGAACACTTTCCAACTCATTTATGAAAGAAAACTACCGACCACTATTTCTCTTGAATATAGATGCAAAAGTCTTCAACAAAATATTATCAAATAGATTTCAGCAATCTATAAAAATAATTATATACAATATCAAGTGAGGCTTATTCCAGGGATCCAGAGATGCAAGGATAATTCAATATTTGGAAAATAATTATTGTAATACACTGTGTTATCAGTGTAAAGAGGAAAAGATCATGTTAATTGATGCAGATAAAGTATTTGACAATATTCAATATCTATTCATAAATTTTTTAAAACTTAGAAAATGAGAATAGGAGGAATTTCTTCAACTTGATTAAAAAGATCTACAATAAACCTACAGTTAACAGCATACTTAATGGAAAGAATAAGTGCCAGTGATATAAGAAAAAAAAAAGGAAATAAAAGGCAAAGAGATCACAAAGGAAGAAATAAGACTACACCTACTTGCAGATAACTATACCTACTTCTAGAAAATTCCAAGAAATCTACAAGAAACCCTTCTGAAATTATAAATGCATTAAGCGAGTTTACAAGATACAAATCAATATGCAAAAATCAATTTTATTTACATATAATAGCAAATACCATTTACAATCATCCAAAGATGAAATACTTAGATGCAATCTAAAAAAATTTTTACATGACTTTTATACTGAAAACTAGAGAATGTTCAGGAAAGAATTCAAAGAAGACCTAAGTACTGGAGACATATGGCACTCATAGATTTGAAACTCAGGGCAGTAAAGATATTAATTTTCTCCAAATTCATATACAGGTACAAAGCAATTCCTACAAAAAATATTGCGGGGAATTTGGTAAGTATAGCCAAAATTAGTCTAAAATTTATATGGAAATGCAAAGGAATTAGAATGGCTAAAACAATTTTAAAGCAGAATAAAACAGGAAGAATCAGTCTACCTGATTCTATAACTTATGTATTACATAACTACAGTAGTCAAGACTATTTGGTTATTCTGGAGGGATAGACACATAGATCAAAGTAACAGATTAGAGACCCCAGAAACAGGTTCACATAAGTATAGACAACTGATATTTGACAAAGGTTCAAAAGCAAATCAAAATGAGAAACAATACTTCTTTCACCAAATAATTCTGAATATCCTTAGGCCAAAAAACCCACAATTTTTCTTAAACCTCATAACTTATACAATAACTCAAAATGGGTCATAAATTTCATATAAAACTTTTAGAACAAAATATAGAACTCTGAATTGATATTTTAGTGTTATTTCATATGAGAATATTTTAAGTTGCTATATCAGTATTTAGACACATTTAAACCACCCAAAAGAAAATTCCTGGTAAAAATAGTTGCTGTAAACGAACGGTAAAATACCTGTAAGAGTCTTCACTTGCAAACTGAGCCCTAAAGCAATTTACTCTTGCAGCTGAGGACTAAGAAGGTTTTTCCTAACATGAACTTGCTTTGATGAAGAATTTTTTCGTGTGTAAATGAAAAGACTGAAATACAGTTGACCCTTCAACAACAAAGGGGTTGGGGGAGCCAACTCTCCATGCAGTGGAAAATCCATGTATAATTTATAGTCAGTATCCGCAGTTCTTCCACTTTCATGATTATATATCCCTGTGTTGTACTATACCATTTACTATTGAAAAACTCCAAGTAGAGGTGGACCTGGGTCAAGGGTCAACATAACCCATCTTCAGAATCACATCAGGTTAATTCCACCACATGTGAGATTGTTAAAACTACACTTACACCAACATTCCAGTGGCAGTATCAGTTTAATCAATTCAATTCCCCTATCCCCTCTTACTAATTTCAAACAGACTTTTACTTCATTCATCTGTGTAAGTCACATTTGCCTCTCCACTGTTTTCATCATGAACAAATCCAATCTTTTCCATATCAGCTCAAAACTTCAAAGTCTAAACTTCATCCTTGCCCATTGTGAATTTTTCTATTTTTACTTCATATATGCCTCTGTTTATCTGAAATAGTCTCTAGATATATTCACTTAAGACACACAAATTGAAAGTCTTTTCCCAAAATCTATTTAATCTATTAGGCAGGCCATAATTGAAAGTCTTTTCCCAAAAACCTATTTAATCTATTAGGCAGGCCATACTCTTGAAACCAGCGAGAGCAAGCACTTTACACAAAGCTGCCCAAGGCTGAAACTCAGTATTGAAGATTCTTCTAGGCCTTTCTTCCTTACTTCTGCTCTGTTCACCTTCCTGTGCTTTGGCAGCTCAAAGTTCTAGACTGAATGCCTTTATATCTCTTCCTGTTTATCTCAACTTGACTCAGTTTATGCTTGGTAAACTGACCCTAAATTGTTACTCTCTGTATGGTGGAACTTCCAGAGTATGGTTCTATGCACTGCTTGGGAGACTAATCAAAAAACTTGTGGACCTTTTACAATGTATATTTCCAAGAAACCAATTCTGAATCTTGAAAATTAGAAATTCTGGTGTCTATAACTAAATAAATCCTGGATAATTTTCAGAATCAGTTACATAGGGTGCCCAGAATTGCTCCAGTCTCCATGCCTTGCCTCCATGACCATACTAACTCTTTTGTGCTTTTTCTTTTTCCTCTCCCTTTTCCAGCCAATATTATATTTATATTTTAAGTAGCATCTCAAATGTAAAACCTGTGGGATTTTTCTTAAACCTTACTGGACAAACATATGTCCTGTTGCTATGTGCTGGAAGAATCCCTATACTTACTCAATGATAGCATCTGTCACATTCTTTTTTATGTACTTATTTAGTTTGGAATTTGCTTATTTATATCTGGTTTTTAGTATAGTTAACAATTTTATGCCTCTAAGTAACACATCACTTATGTTAAATAAATGAACTAATCAATAAAATAATCAGAGAATATCCTCACTTCCAGTGAAATTAGAATTTCCTTACCTACCTTCTTTGCTCCCAATTTAACCTTTAATCTCCTAGTTTTCCCTGTACTCTCAGTATTTAACTACGTTCTAGCATCAGTTTTTACCCTGCCCAGTCTGGTTCTATTTTAATGAGATTTTTATTATTTCCTCAAATTTCTCTGTTGGGAAAAGCCAAGGGGAAACATCTAAAACTTCATCCCCAACCCCCATCTCCCATCCCTAAGACACATGTTGAAAATTATTTTTATATGTAAAGACTACTGATTTTTTGAAACAACAAAAGGATAAAGAAAAGATGGAATAGGAAAACAATTAAAAACAGGAATTAAAAACCATAGTATCATGATAATAGATTTTAAAAACAGGATTTAAAAATAGTTCATCCATTCTTGTTAAATAATTTCTGGAAATTAGAAATAGAAGGAAAATTCCTATTCTTATAAGAGGTTTACAAAAAACACCTCAGCAATAAATTACGCAGAAAATATGGAAAATATTCAATATAATTCCTGATAAACAACTCTCAGCCAATTAGAAATAGAAGGAAAGTCCTTTCATCTTAAAAATACTATCCATAGGGCCTCCCTGGTGGCTCAGTGGTTGAGAGTCCGCCTGCCGATGCAGGGGACACGGGTTCGCGCCCCGGTCCGGGAAGATCCCACATGCCGTGGAGCGGCTGGGCCCGTGAGCCATGGCCGCTGAGCCTGCGCGACTGGAGCCTGTGCTCCACAACGGGAGAGGCCACAACAGTGAGAGGCCCGCGTACCGCAAAAAAAAAAAAAAAAAAAAAAAAAAGAAAATACTATCCATAGAACTGAATATATAAAACACTATAATTAATGATGAAATATTAAAATCTTTGTCCTTGGTGACTAAAAATGACACAAAGATTCTCACCACCATTTCTATTCAGCATTGAACTGGACATCTTAGAAAGTACCATAATTGAAGAAAAACCAAAAATATTGGAAAGAAATAAAAGCATTCTTATTTCCAAATAAAAATGTAATGTACATAGACAAAACAAAGACTCTACAAACTATTACAATTAATAAGAAAATTTATCAAGGCCACTGGATACAAATCATCATACACATAACACACAAAATTAGACTCTATGCCAGCAACGAACAGTAAATTAAAATGTTAAAAACAGATTCCAAGTAGCTTTAAAAGCATGAAATATATTTTTTAAAAAAGAAAGATGTGTCCAACCTACAGAAAAAATTTAGAAGGAAAAATTAAATAAACCCCAAATACATTGAGAGATATAAAATCCTCATAGATTGAAAGGCTCAGTGTTGTGTTAGTTCTTCCCCAATTGATCTATAGATGTAAAGAAATTCCCCCCCCCTAAAATCTAGTAAATACTTTATCTAAAATGCAAACCTAATTTTAAAGGTTTTTATGGAAATGTAAAATATGAAAAATAACCAAGACAAACCTAAATAGAAAAATAAAGCTGGTGGATTTATTCTACCATAAATCATGATTTATTATTTACCTATAGAAACTCAAATGGTGTGGTATTGATGCAGGGACAAACAAATCTACCAGGGAATTGAAGAGAATCTAGAAATGGATTTATAAATATATGGCCACCTGATTTATGACAAGATGATACTGTAGTACAGGGGATAAAATATGGATTATTAATAAATAATCCAGATCATTTGGCTAGCCATGCGGAATAAAAAAAATAATAATTGACCCTGTATCAGTTTCCTATGACTCCTGTAATGAATTCCTAGGTACTCGGTAGGTACAGACAATGCAAATTTATTCTCTTACAATTCTGGAGGCCAGAAGTCTAAAATTAGTTTAACTAAGCTGAAGTCAAAGTGTTGACAGAGCTACTTCCTTCTGGAGATTCTAGGGGACACTCTGTTTACTTGCCTTTTTTTTTAACTCCTGGAGGCCACCTGAATTCCTTGTTTCATGACCTTTTCCCCACATTACACCAACTGTCTGTGTCTGTGGTCACATCTACTTTCATCAAATCTACCTCTGCCTAACTCTTACAAGGACACTTGTGATTACATTTAGGGCCCAGTATAATCTCCCTGTGTCAAGATACTTATTCATATCAGCAATGAACATTACTGAACAAGTATTTGTTTGAATACATGTTATCAGTTCTTTGGGGTTTATACCCAGAAGTGGATTTGCTGGGTCATATGGCAATTCTCTGTTTAAGTTTTTGAAGAACCACCAAAATGTTTTCCATGTTTGTGGTTCTCACAAACAACGTATGAGGGCTTGAATTCCCCTGCCTCCTCACCAACACTTGTTATTTTCCATATTTTTTATTATAACCATCCTAGTGGGTTTTTATAACCATCCTTGTGGTTTTGATTTCCATTTCCCTAATGACGAATATGACCTAATATTCTTGTTTGTCCTTTGTATATCTTCTTTGGAGAAATGTCTGTTCAAGTTTTTGGCTATTTCTAATTGAGTTTTTTCTGTTGAGTTGTAAGATACACACATATACATACAATGGAATATTATTTAGCTGTAAAAAGGAACGAAGTACTGACACATACTGCAACATGGTTAGACCTCAAAAACTTCATGCTAAGTGAGAGAAGACATACACGAAAGTCCATGTATTGTATAATTACATTTATATGAAACATCCAGAGGACGTAAATCCATAGGGACAGAAAGGCGTTTGGTGGTTGCCAGGAGCTCAAGGGAAGGGAGAATGAGAAACGATTACTTAATGTGTATGGGATTTCCCATACACATTATCATCGGGGAGATGATAATGTCTTGGCATTTGAGAAAAGTGATGGTTGCACAATATTGTGAATGTACTAGTTGCCACTGAATGATATATTTTGCAATGGTTAATTTTATGGAATACAAATTTCACCTCAATTTTTTAAAGTGGAAAAAATTAATAGTAGCTAAACTTGGGAGGCAGTAGAGACTGGAGGGGAGCATAAGAAGGGATTCTCAGGTGTGAATCCTCTGTTTCTTGAATTGGGTACGGGTTTTAAGAGTCCATTTGTGAAATGCTTCCAGCTGTATACTAATGATGGTCTACTTTTGCATAAATGTTATACTTTAATTAGAAGTCCTTAAAAAGAAAATATTCCAAAGTAGGTATGACTATTTCCATTTTTTTAAATATTGAAATAGCATTGTACAGCATCGCATGACCAGGAAATGTAGCACAGGTATCTTTGAGCTCTGAAATTCCTAAACTCTTTCCATTTCATCATGCTCGAGAGCTCAAAACACATTCCTGTGGCTTTGTTATCATCTAGAAATTTTATACTGACCATTCTTCTCAGGCTGGCATTCAAAACCTAAACCAGTTTGCAGTTTTCAAATTACTAACAAGGTTTTCTCATGAAAAATATTGAATTAATTAGACACATCTAAATATAGGTGGACTCCGAATACTATGTATGTTAAAAAGAAGCAGCAGAATATCAATTGATCCTAAGACAATGTAAAATAAACTAGAATATTGACTGGTATATTTCATTGCTAGTTGATCTTTTATCAACTTTTTCAACAGAGCTAGAGAACGTTAAGTTTCTTTCCATAATGGATTATCATCTGGCCTCAAATTCCTTAAACACTTCTTTTTGATAGTTCAATTAGTCTATTATTTTTGTTTTATTTTTAGGGAATGGAACTGAACACTTTAGCTACTTAAAAATCTAAATGCAAAAATTATCTCCCAAAAAATGCACTGCCACGCTATTAACTGAGCACTCTATTTTCTTGCTAATGCAGTTGTTTAGATGAGAGTGATATTGTAGTAGCAGGATCCTCTCTGTTTCCTTCGTGTTGATTCCCACAACCCTATCTTAATTGGTAATGTCTCCTTTTCCCCCCGAGGCAGCTCAGCAAAAAGTAAAAAAAGCTGACAACCTTCTTGAAGTATTTGTATTGAATCCTTTTTTTTTCATTTCATCTGTCATATATCCGCCCTGAAGGAATGGAATTACAGCTCTCTTGAAATGCTCTGCTTTAGGCCAGCATTCTTGTGTGGAGATGGGTGGTCCCCAAAAACAGTGATAGTTACTTACTCTCTAATTTCTGCACCTATACAATCCGCTTGTGGGACACATACAGCACATACACACACAGGTGTACATACGCACTCGTGTCTATGTGTCTGTGACTATGGAATCTATTATATGTTTCCTTGAACATCTTGGGATTTTTATATGGTGTAGATGCTCTTATGGAATGCTACAGTATTCTTGACTATGTACAAAAGTTCTTACCTGTGTTACCCACAAATACTAGGCATGAGGTAAAGACAGCAATTATTAGCAGGTGGATTTTAAACTATTAAACATGTCTACATGATGATAAATAATTCACACAGAAGACTGACAAGGTTTTAGCAGTCTAACAAGTTTGCTCAGACAGGTAAATTTCACCTGGAATTATAACATAAAAACTGCTCATCATATATGCAAGAGTCTGAAACAATTTAGATTCTCAAGAACTCAGCAATTGAAGTCCTTGGAAACAGAGATTTACTTTCTTCTTTACCTCCTTATTCCAAGAGTTTGGAACAATAACTGAAATATATTAAGAATTTAATATTTGTTTAATGAAGATATGAATATACACAGAGTAAAAGCATGTATGGAATGAAAATTGTTTTTTTATTAAGTTATATCTGTATTATACATCTCCTACACACAAATAAAATATACAAAACATAATGTTGAAGAGAATGCTAAACAACACTGACTCTTAATTATATATAAGTATGTATATAATTATATATTTTTCATTTGAATCATATATTATAAATATATATCATTGAGTGACTTTGGAAAAGTACCTCTAGTCTTAAATTCCCCTGTGTCTATTAACTCTTGAAACAATCTCAAAAGTTTTTAAGTGGGGCTTCCCTGGTGGCGCAGTGGTTGGGAGTCCGCCTGCCGATGCGGGGGACGCGGGTTCGTGCCCCGGTCCGGGAAGATCCCACATGCCGCGGAGCGGCTGGGCCCGTGAGCCATGGCCGCTGAGCCTGCGCGTCCGGAGCCTGTGCTCCGCAACGGGAGAGGCCACAGCAGTGAGAGGCCCGCGTACCGCAAAAAAAAAAAAAAAAAAAAAAAAAGTTTTTAAGACCCATTAAGTAGCTTCTGCAAAGGTAGGATGCAACCATACAAATTAGGCCCATCTTTATTTCACTTAAGGCCACACAAATAAGCCTTGCTTCTTCAGCCTGACAGAAAAGAAGCCAAGGTGGCAGTGCGGGACATTCTGTTTATATCACCAGTGGAATTTAGAGAGGTGAAGGAAGAGAGACCAAGGACAAAGAAGCGAATCATATCTGAGTTGAAGAAAACTACACACTGTAATATTTTCTCACATGTGGCTACAACTAAATCCCATACTCTAAGAGAAAATACTAGAAGAGAAAAGAAATATGTTTTCCTCGATTATTTAGTCTTCAGATCCCTCAACCAGTGATTCTCATAGATACTGAATTTTATTCGTGGAAAACGTGTACCTCTGAAATTCACTATCCATGAACGGGTCACTCCATTCATTGAGCCACATTAACTGAAGATAACACTAAGCACAGTATTATCCACAGGAGACTTACTGTCAGTTCCATCAATAAAAGATTTATTAAACTTTAACTATTCTCATGGATGTTTAAATAGATGACATGGTTCATCCCTAATAGAAGTTGGAATACTGTGGGGAAAAAATGGATACCAAACAAATACTTGACACAGTTCATCCCTGAAAGCGATAGTATGTGGGGGAAAAGTGACATATTAGGTACTTTCAAAAGTAGGGGATAATCTAAGAATATAGAAATACAAGAAAGTTGCTAAGTTGAATATAATCAAATGCTAAAATAAGTCATATAAATAATAACGCCTAAGAATAGCTAGGAGACAGGTAGATAAATGCTAAGTGTCCTAGGAGGAAGCCTCTTGAAACAGGAAACTACGGTTATCATTAAAGAACTTAAAAACTTGAGACAGAGTTGTAAATCTTACATGCCAAGAGAAGAGAAGATAAATATGGCTAGCTGTGAGAAGAAACAATCTCTCCAACAGCCCAAACTTTTTGAAACCTTATTTAAAGCATCAAGTTTCTATCCCTTCCTGGTATGACTCCTCTGTACTGATATTATGGAATTGAGAATACAGGAAAGTAGAACAGTGGTAGTGTTTGTAGGGCATAACCCCAGCATCTAAACAGGGACTCTCTTCAACTCCCTCAAAACAAAAGAAAGGAAGAGCTTTATGTTAGCAATGTTTTGATAAGGATATATGTGCATCTCAAATATTATTACATGTATTTGAACATCTCTGAAAATGCTATATCTAAAGGCCAAATTCTGGTCCATATTAAACAGGGCAATCCACAATTACATTAACTAACATCATGTATATAGTTCAATTATAGTACTGTAGAGGTAGGTATCAATTTAACTTCTGAATTTGGTCTCTTTTGACTAAATAAAGATCATTAAATTCAAATATGCTTGTGTAGTTAAAATGTAGTTCCAAAGTAATAGTTGTTACTAAGCAAAAGTAGAGCAAAACTCTAAGCAAAAATTTTTTAGGTTTTTTTTTTTAATTTTAAAAATCAGAGTATTTGACAAGTATTCTTCCCTGCTAATAATAGTCATCATTCCTGAAACATACTAACGAACTTGTCTACTTTTCCACTGATATTAAGATATCAACTTACTTTTCTCCAAAAGAGCATTTACTTAGGGGAAAAAAAAAGCAATTAACAACATGAAAGTAATTTTTAACAATGGTCTCACCATCATAGCAGTCATTATTTGATACCAAATTGTTCAGTCAGCATGTACATGTTTTTACTTTGAAGAATTTTCTTCTCTTTTCTTCTACTCTTACAGAAAGCATTTCAAAGATGCTTAAAATAATCCATAATAAATCGCTTTAACTATGAAGATTTAAGCCAATTTACTTTAGTAGATAAAAAGTCCGGCACTATTTGGTTTAACTTTATGTCTCTGCTTTGTCTCTGCCTCCTTTTGTCTCTGATTTCTAACAAGACTCTATATTATATTTAAAAACTTCCCTGGCATAAGTCCAGTTCTCTGGGAAGCAGATTCCGAGATGGAGATAGGTGTGGAAAAGGTTTATCAGGGAGGAACACTTGTGAACCATCACGGGGAGAAGCAGGATTGGGCAGGGGACGGATCAGACTATGATGAAGACCTGTCATTAGAGTCTCTCTCAACCCAAAGGTGAGCTTCAGAGTAAATCCTGCCCAATAAGGGAGTCCCACAGTGGGTGCAAATGTCTAGGACCTTTCACAATGGCTTTGCTCAGACAGTGGCCACCATCCACCCTGAAAAGCACATCCTCAACGACCCCTGCCTTGCTTAGGTACTGGGAGTGTCCTAAGCAAAACGAGATCTCTGTTTGTACAGCTGAGGCAAAACCTAAGTTAACAGCTGGAGGATGTTGCCTACCCTCTCCCTTCTCACAGCTGTCTTAATATAAATATAAAATATTTCCATAAATTTTCATCTTTTATTTGTAAACAAAGAATCTATTAAGTATATTTTTCAATAACATTCATAAAATTTTCTCTTTTATGAAGCAGTTCAGAATAGCTCATCCTTCCTTTAGATGTCTATAGTCTCCTCTACTCATCCTCTGAAAGATAAATTTTCTATTATTTTTTTTCAAAATGCAACTATTTTAAATTAATATCAACAAGGAAGAGGTGAAAGACTGAGGAAAAAATAGCTAATCATTTGTACTGTACTGATCGTTTGAGCAGTACCTTGCCTTTAATTGCAGGGGAAAAAAATGTGAAACTATTTTTAAGAGTAATTACCTGAATCAGCAGGGAAGAAAGCGAGCTCAAACTTGACATGTATGTTAGTGATGGTTGTAATAGAGTTTTCAATTTTTCCTATTGGGAATGCCACCCCAAACCGGCATGATCTTTTCAAGGAAGCTCAAAAGCAGAACAGTATCTTCAAAGGTAAGCATGTCGTTATCACTAGCTCTTGCTGTTTTCTATGAATGGGCAATAATATTCTCTATAAAACTAGCCCTTGGAAATTAAATGTCCTTCATTGAAAACACACAAGTCTGTCACAACATGATGTTTTTCATTGGGAACAATGCTGATCAGATTAAACGGCCTTCCCCTCCCACCCAACCACCCCAATTAAGTCTCTAAATTTAAAGAGAGATGCTAAATTTAATCTCTGATAAAGTATCACAGTAACTTCTAAAAAGGAATTAATTTACTCACAGGAGAGTAGAGGAAATATAATGTAATTTGGAAATGGACATGCTAAATACTATCTTGAAATAATTTAAGAAATAAAACATATGAAAATTTCTGTGGGAATAAACATTATACGGTAGACTTCAAAGGGAAATCCCTTGCTGCGTGCCAGAGATATATGCAAAGAAGTATTCAGAACTTTCCTCATGAATCCTATTTCGGGAAAATTAAAGAGGAAGTAATATAAGATGCCAATACAGTATAGGATTTGGAAGAAACCTGGAGAGCAAATATTTTGATATAAATAGAGGCCAAAGACTTGCAAATCAATCATCGCTAGGCACCACACACACAACTCTGAGGAAAAGAGTGCTGGTTCTGTTACTAAACTGTTGTTTTTCATTGCTTTATATATATAAATACAAATATATGTATACTTGTGCCATAGTCACACTATAAATTAATGATGCTTTAGAGCAGTTCTTGATATCTGGTAGAGTAAATCTTCAAGCTTGTCATGTTTCTGTATGAATTTTGCAATCAGTTTTTCCAATTTCTAATCAGACTAGCTTAGATTTTGATTGAGGATTTTTTGATTTTATAGATAGGACTGGTAGAATCCTTACCTCTACATTTTATAGGTTTACTCTCCATAAACATAGCACATCTTGTGTAGATCATATTATTTCTTCAACTTACAGTTTTACAGTGGTGTCTTGTAAATTTACTTTAAGATTTATTTTTAGCATTTACAGGTTCTTATTATTCTAAACGGTATCTCCATAGAGTGAAAAAAAGTATTTGCAATACATGCAACTAATAAAAGTTATGTTTTATGGAATATATCAAGAACTCCTATAAATCAATAAGTAAAAAGTAGCTGAGCCAATGGAAAAAATGGGCAAGATATCCCAACAGGAAATGGTTAAAAGGATATTCACATGGACAGTAAGCATATGAAAAGGTACTCAACCTCATTAATCTTAATAAAAAATCATTAAAACCATAAATGGATAGCGCTACACAGTTGCCAATATGGCTAAAGCCAAGAAGATACACATGGCAAGTATTCTCAGGGATATAAAGTAACGGGAGCTCAAATACACTGTTGGTCAAAGTGTAAATGTGTACAACCGTTTTGGAGAATTACCTGGCCTAACACACTTAGTCAGGTGCATTCATATGGTTTATTAGCATCTCACTTCCCATTGGCAAGGAGCCCAGCACTATGCTAGGACCACAGACGTGATTAAACTAATTCCACAATACCATCTTTTAGGATTTACCTCCTAGGACCTTTCACATACCTATCCTCTAACAGTTAGAATTCAGTTAGGACACATAAACCATACGAGTAGTTTGAATACTTAAAAAGTAATATTAAAAACATATTAATAGGGACTTTCCTGGCGGTCCGGTGGTTAAGACTTCGCCTTCCAATGCAGGGGGTGCAGGTTCGATCCCTGGTCGGGGAGCTAAGATCCCACATGCCTTGCGGCCAAAAAACCAAAACATAAAACAGAAGCAATATTGTAACAAATTCAATAAAGACTTTAAAAAAAGTATTAATTACAAACAGGGGAAAACCTACCAAGGGAAAATAAAATCGAATTTTATAGAATAGCCTAGGGCTGAGAGAACTAGGCAAGGAAGAAACCAACTAGAGAAGAGGCTTCCTCCCCAAGGCTGAGATTCAAGCCTTCTTGGAGAGGGTGTGGCCATAACCCACTGATGCTTGACAAAGTTGCTGAGTTGCAAGGACATTAAGTCCCACTGTGGGGACAAGGCTGAGAAGTAAGAAACCAACTAAATGGTGAACATGGTGCCAACATTGTCCCCTGGTAGAGCCGGCCCACAGCTAGCAGATAAATCCTGATGAGCAGGAAGCTTCCTGCCAGACTGCTGGGAGGCTGAGGCTGGTGGGCAGGACACCATGTGACAGGATGGGCAAGCAAACCTGCTGAAGAGCAAACACTGTCTTGGTGTGTACAATGCTGGCAGCCAGAGCAAGAGAGAGAAAAGTGCACCAGAACCCGGAGGAGAATCCACTTCCTCCCCAGTATCTCTCCAGCATCCTTTACTGACAAACTTAACATCAGTTGACCAAAAAGAAATATTCGTAAGTCATAAAGCAAGATAAATACGGGTAGACTGGGAGTTGAGAGGCCACAAATCAGTACCTGGCATAAGGAAGAATTAGGTGACTAACCATAAGAACTTCAGGAATAAACTAATACGATTAGAAGAAATTGAGTAAATGTGTAAGGATGTAGATCTTGAGAAGCCCAATCTACAGATCACGTGGGACAGGCTTAGTAACACTTGGCGACTGACAGAGCCATCTCCTTATTAGTAGCAAAATCACACAAAAAGAAAGGGTCAAAGAGAATGGTAAGATTCTAGTAAGATGATGCAACAAGTCAGGGAGCAATAAATTTTTAAATCAAAGGGGCAGTAAAAGTGTCAAAAACTCTAAAGACAACAAGGGGAATTAGGACGAAGGAAATGCTTCTGCTTTTGGACAGAAACGAGATGTGTCCGAAGAGAATATTTCAGTGTTAGCTGTGAATTCTGGCCAGATTTCAGGGGATTAGATGGTAGTGATTGGAGGTTAGGCACAATGAAAAATGTGAGGTGACATGAAATTAGCGTTTGGTATGCATTTCTTAACTCAGGTGCTATATAGGCACTTTATGTAAAATATATTTTAAAATCTTCTCCATGTCTTATTATAATAGTTATTATTATTCCCATTTCATAGTTGAGAAAAACTGAGACTAAGAGGAATTTTTTTAATTGCTAAAGGTTTTGAAGTTCACTTGGAACAGAACCAGGATTTATACCCAGGTTGACTGAGTACCTGCCAGAGCGGATAAACAGATCACATGAAAGTAAGCCTCATGTGTAACATCGAGCTGACTGTGACAATTTGGATTTGCAAGGGATGGATTTCATGGAAAAGATAATAATGAAGCTTCTAAGAGATTAAATGTATATTCTTATGATAAAATATTAGTCATCTAAATAAAGATGAATCTAGAGTTTGTGCCAGATGACAACAGAAAAAAAGGAGTTTATGTTCGTTAAAATCAAAACGTTTGGTGTCCACTGAGTGTGTATTGGTCTGTCTCTAACCATCTCTATAATCCTAGGCAATTACTTTACCATCTGCGTCTCAACTTCATCATCTATATAAATAATAACATTATTTATTTAGTTTTATGGCAATTAAGCTAATATGCAGAAAGCATTTAGAACAGTAACTGTCACATAGGTAGTGCTATATACATATATATTTGCTATTGTTATAGCATGGAGATACAGCAAGAACATATAAAATATTTTAATTTTTTGCAAAGTTAATACAATGAAGCTGCTTCAGGAATATGTTCAAAGAGACAATTTATGATTATTATGGATGTGTAAATTAGTGAATAGAAGAGTTGTGATATCCTCTAGGCTAATGTAAAAGAAGAATGGAGAAGCTTAAAGTTCTATGTATATTCTAATCCACCTTAGCATTCTTACCAATTAATTAAAACATAGTACAAACCCTACTTTCTTCCTCAATACCTCCTGGGTCTTCATTCAAACCTGGGTTAGCACTTTTCTCCTTTCACTTTTATCAAAACTACCTTATTTTAGCTAGCTATCGCTGCATAACAAATGGCCCTGAAACCTAACAGCAATAAACACACATTTATTATTCGGTGGGTCAGGAATCAGGGAGAAGATTAGATCATTCCTCTGGCTCTGGGTCATTCACAAGTAGGGTTGCTGGTTTTAGCAGATAATATATAGGAAGACCAATTAAATTTTTATTTCAGATAAACAACAATCTTAGCTTCTGTCCAAAATATTGTATACTTACACACACAACAAATTTTACTGTTTATCCGAACTTCAGATTTAGCTGAGCATACATTTATGTGGCAACTCTGAGAGCCTTCAACCACCTCAAGGTTCAACAGGGAAGGTACTGTTTTCTAAATCACTCACAAGATTGGTGGTAGAATTTAAGGACTTCGGTTCTTGTGAGCTGTTGTTCAGAGGTGTCTTTCAATTCCTTACCATGTAGACCTCACCCCAGAGCATCTCACAACAAAGCAGCTGGCTTTTTATCAGAATGAGTAAGGAAGAGAGCAAGAAAGAGTTCCAGGAAGAAAGAGAGTACCAGCAAGATGAAAGTCACTATCTTTTGTAACCTAATCATGGACGTGATACTCTATCACTTTTGCCATATTCTACTGGCTAGAAAAAATTAACTATGTTCATCCCACACTCAAGGGTAGAGGATGACAGAGGTTATGACCACCAGGAGGTGGGGAATCATTGGGCCAGGTTAGAAGCTACCTACCACATCATTTATAATCTCTCAACCTATCCCTTTCTTTCCTCATCTCCTATTCTATCCCCACTGGTACTCTGCCCCAGTCACTGTGGCCCCCCACTAATTCCTTAAACACACCAAGCATGTCCCTATAGGGTTTTTTCTCTGCTCTCCTTCTGTTTGTAATACTTTTCTTCCAAGGCTAACTCCATCACTTGATTCAAATATTTTCTTATCTTTCCTTCTCAATGAGGACTCAGTATAAAACAGCATCCTTCCCCCACCTCTAAAGCCTAAGTAACTCCTTTTCATGTTCTTATGTTATATATAGCAATATCACATTTTGGCATATCATTTAATTTACTTATTTAATTCCTGTACTGTTTATTGTCTCTCTGATGGCTCCAATACAAGCTTCATGAAGGCAAAAATGTTTTAATTAATGTATCCCAAATGGCTAGATGTGTCTGGCACATGGAATTTATTTTGTCAATATTTGTTAAATGATGAAAGAATAAATGAATATTACATTTATTTTCTACCTTATGAGATTTCGAACACACTAAGGGTAAGCTCTGAAACTTTAATTATTTGTATCCTTCTTAATACTTAGCACCTTGACATGAAAATGTCTGCATCCAACTACAAAATCATCTTTAAGAAGATCTCTATATATTGACCTAAATTTGCAAGCATTGCATTTCTTTTTGCCTGTAATGATCCAAGTGACTTCAACGTTAGTTTATCAAAGTAGTTCTATAATGGGAAAATTTGGGCTATCAAGTGTTTTCGGCGTATCAGCTGGAGAAAGCCAATTTAGAAAGCCATTATAAAATGAATGAGTAAAATCTGAAATTCGAAGACATGGGTTATGAATTCAATTATTTAGGAAAGGAGCTCTTTTGATTTATACTTCATTTCTGTTATATTATCTAATGTCAGTTTTGGGTTTTATCACACCACTTAGTCCAGGCACTGCCTTGATTCAAATATATAATATTTCTCCGTAAGAAAAAGAATAAGCTTTAGCTTGGAAAAGAAAAATCACCCACCAGAAGTAAGCCTAAACGAAATGAATATATGGTATATAGGTTCCCCCACCTCCTTCCCTCTCTCCATCCCTCCTGGAAATCTGTCCATATTGAACTGCCAACATGTTGGGTCCTGCAGGTGCAAATATCTTTGTTTTAGCTCCCTCCCCACAAAGTTAATTATATCCGAAGAACACCCTGTTTGCTAGCAGGATTGTAGTTCAATACGATTCTTCTTTCTTCCCAATCTTTTTCCCCCATTTACCTCTTCCTCTTGTCATTATATACATTCTAGTGATTTTATCTTTACCTTGTCCTGCAGTCATATAATTTCAATCATTTTTATCTTAAGTCTTTCAAGGCTAACATTGATTGTGCACGTAACTAATTTTTAAATAGCACGAATGTGGGAAGGATAGCAAAAAATAAAAATCCAGTATAGATTGAAAGGAGATGACATTTAATGGGGACATGAATGTAAATGTCAAGGGCAAGATGGTAAAGCCTGACTAACAGCATGATGTATGGGAAACAGAAGGTAGGGAATTTAGTTCTCTGCATGTGAAATGAAGAATCAAAATATTAGGGAAATGATAAACATAGAGCTTAGACCACTTTAAAGATTATAATGTACATAAGAAGGGAAATAATAGTCACTCTCCTTTGGACTTGGAATTGTATTTTAGATAGTTCACTTAGGCTTGTAGGCCATACCTGTTAGGAGCTGTTGGCAAATACAAAAGATCTAGAAGAAAATAGGTGAGACTGCTTGAAATGATACAATTAAAAATTAGCTGAAGAAATGGAAAATACTTATCTTGAAAACAGAAGACTTGAAGGAAACAAAAAAGCCCTAAAAATACTTAAATCTTTTTAATATGAGGAAAAGAGAAATGTAGAAACTTGTCTAGGTTGTCCCAGAAGATAAAATTGGATTCCACGAATGCAAGTTATAGGAAAAGAAATATCGCTTAATATAAGAAGGAATTAGGTCCTTAAAATTAGGATTAAATACCTGTGAGATAACCTTTCCTATCAGTTGTTCCCATCCATTGATGTGTTAATAAAAGTTTAGATGGTCATTTGTTTAGAGACAATTTTCTAAAACATTGTTAAGGGACTAGAAGTTAAGGGCATTTCTACTGGAATATACTCTGATGCCATGGTCTCATACTGAAAACTTAACTTCAGTCAAAATCCCATGCATTTAAAATTTTCTACTTCTCTGAGATGATAACATGATTCCTTCCCATTCATTGTGGCTTCATTTTTCTTGACACCACCTCCAATTTCTTCCTCCATCAGCTTTTTCCAAGATTCACATGTTTCTCTACCCAGCCTGACCTGGATGATGAGAACATCACCTCTACTCTAACTAGGCCAAAATGTTTTCCTCTTTTAATTGTATTCTCTCTTATGCTTTCCAATACCAATTATCTATATTCTAACTCCAACAAAGATGATAAAAAACTGGGTGTGTGCATAATTAAGATAGAATTTGTGAAAAGAACATTGGGAGATTTTTAAAGACCACGTGGTTGCCTTTGACATTACAGAATACAAATCTTGTCTCACACAAAGCTGAGTCAGCAAAAACAAAGATGTCTTTACTCCAAAATAAAAATAACTTTCTAAGCAGCCTTATAACAAGTCCAATCCCTTCCAACGTAACACATGGGCCTCTGTTATCTCTGGTGGAAGATAAGCAGAAGGAACTTGAGTAGATGAGGCAGATTGATGCTGCCAGCTAAGTCTCCATGCTCCAAAGTGTCTGGTCCACTCTGGTCTATATTCCATTTAGACCACAACTACACTTTTTCTTGAACCATGCTGAATCCTAAAACTCCTAAATATATTTATTGGCCAGGGTAAAAACAATACACAGATAGAATTCTCATTTTCGAAATTGTGTGAAAGTGGTCCAATTATATATGTATTCCTTAGATTCATTGCTTTGGTTGGGCTTTTAATCACCAGGTGTTTTCTATCATTCACATAAAATAATGTCACGTGCAGATGTGTGATAATTTGAAGCTGTTCCGTCATCAAATACTCTCTGGCAGTAAATAAGAGGAAAACGATTTTACAATTTCTGGCCCTACACAGTTTATTACCCAGATCTCTTTGAGGATGGACTTTTAAATGATTAAAGCCTTGCATCTTCTCTTTTCTGCATCAGTCTTTCCAATCCTTAAACCCTGGTTAATCTACTTGCTCCTGTTTCTTGCCTGCTTTGGTCTCCTGACCTCTGAAAAATGTGCTATTATAATGAATCCAATGGCTCCAAGCACGCCAACATATGTTTATACCAACTAATGTCTAACTCATCTCTCTGTTCTCCATCAATATATTAGTTTGCATACCTTACAGTGTTATTGGTTTCTTGCTAATTTTGCATTGCTGCCACTCACATAAGCTCTGTATCTTCCCTATCAATCCCACTCACTCAAACTTACTTTAAGGTAACAAGGTGTATTCAAATGTGGCTTACGTCAGCTGCTCTTTTTCCTCAGAATCACGCGCCTGTATCTCCATCCTCCTTTCCTCATTAGCTCTCCTCCTTCTAAGCACAACACTTTCATTTTTGGTTCTTCAGACTTAAGGACATCTTCGTTGCATTGTTCTATGATTCTGTTCTACTGTAAGGGCCTGAACTGTGTCACTGAATTTTAAAAATAGGTCAAGTTGTACTATATTCAAATACACCTTCTCTTTGTCCCATTCATTTTCTCCATCATTTTTCTCCTCTATCCAGTTTCAGGGTTGGGCAATGTATAATTTTTGACTCTTTGTGTAATGGTATAAGAAGCACAGGCTATGTTGTTAAATCACCTGCTTCACTTCTAACACTACCACATTCTACGTGCTCCTCATTATTTTAGTTCACTAAGATGTCCTTTCCTCACTTGCAAACAGAAATAATAGTATTTTAAGGATTAAACCAATTAATATATGTAAGAATCTTCAAAATATTTGGAACATATTAGGGCTAAGGTTGTGTTAGCCATTTCTAACTTTATTCGTATTTTTTCTTTAAATATGGGTTTTTATTCACTCTTCTAAAAGAAGTTGATATGTATAATTGCAAATATTCTTTCTAAAATCTAAATTCTATGAAGAAATGCAGACAATGAGAAGTTTGGCTTTTTTATACTACTCACTTTGCTCTTAAAAATTTTAATACTTGGATATATAAAAGAAATAAGTTAATTAGCAAAATTCTATTTTGAGAGTCTACAGTAATGAATATTATTTGAACATTGCTGAAGAATTTCCAAATATGAACTAGCAGAAAAATATCAGAGCTGTTCACATTCTAGGCATGTATCTCCTCACAGTTTTAATGTTTTTCTATATCTCAAAATCTAAATTAAGCTATAGCTGGGTAAATACATAGAAAGCAGAAAGTGGGTTGTCTAAGTAAAGTGTTTAAACTTCATACAATAAAGTAAAACATTTTTCATAACATGAAAAGTAAAAATTCCAAAACTAAATGCATGTACTCATGTATAGGCACATGTAGATACACACTTTTATTTTCTCACACATCTTTTGTACAATACCTGAATTGTACTTTAAAAATTTAAAAATGCATCGTAAACTAAGGAACATATATAACATAATTATTAATAAATGTTCATATTTTCATATTATTTACATTCAGTTTTAGTAATTCCATAAGGCCATTTTAATCTTTGAAACTTAGGTAATTAAGCTACACTCTAAAAATGTTCTTCCATGTATTTATGTCTTGTTGATATTACCATCTCTAACTTGATGTTTCTAATCCACTTACTTTTTTTTCAGACACACTGATTTGAATGATACCCAGTTTTTGAAATGTGTTCACCTATGTATTATTATTTCCTTATATTTCAATTAGATATTGTCATTGTTATTTTATATAGTCACTTTTTAGGTTTATCCACCATTTTCTTTTTCCTTATCTTGTCATATTTTACCTCACATTTCTTTTTGAAATCTTTTTTTTCTTCTTCTCAAAGTACTTTTATTTTGGAATTTTAATTAGTAAGTCTCTAAATGTAAAACTATAAGTTTTGTTGTATACAGTATTTTAGAATATTATTTCATACTTATTCCGTCAATACACTGTGTAGAAAACATTTCATTTCTTTGCAGCTTCATTTGCTTCCACTGAAAAATCTGCTGTCTGTCTATAATTGTCAGTTCTCCGTAGTAAATCTAGATTTCTCCCTAGGTACTTGGACCTTCTTTTTGTTTTTGGTTATCTAGTTTCACTGTGAAGTATCTAGGTATGTGTAACTTCATATGATCCTTTTTCAGATTTATTTTATTCTCAACCTGAGAATTCATGATTTTATAAATTCTAGAATGTTCTGAACCATAGTATTCTTGAACTTCCTTCATTTTAATCCTCATTTTCTTTCTTTTTTTCAACTTTTATTTGCTCAATTATTAGATGCTTTACTTCATGCTCTTTAGACTCTTAGACAGTCTGCCACATTTTCAATCTCACGTTTCTCTGTGATTCACTTTAAGTAATTTCTTGACATCTACTAGCCACAGCAATCATTCTTTCCCAGATGGGTTTAAACTGACGTTTTATCCACTCACTGAAATTTTAATGTCAAACATTTGATCTTGCTTTAAGTACTGTTTGAATCTTTTAAAATATTGACTTGCCTGTCATGCCTTGTTCATCTAATATGTCTCTTTTGTTTACTTAGACATAATTAAAATACTGGTTTTGCGTTTTTCATCTGAATATTCTGGTATCTGATATATTTTAGGACTAATTTAGTTCTTTGTTAGGTCTACTTACTCTTGTTTATAGAGGCTTATTTTCTCATTCATTGTGATTGTTAAGTGTGTGTGTGTGTGTGTGTGTGCACGTGTGCGTGCACACATGCATTGTGTTACAAGTTAACCATACAAGAACCAGAAATGCATATGACTAAATTTCTTTAAAACATGGGAGTAAGGTCTTTCTAGCTAACTTAGTAATATAATTTCTCAAACTACGTACAATATTTCTTGACAAAATATACCATATAGGAAATCAAACTGAAAAAATATTTGCAGCTTACATAGCAGACAAAGCATTAACATCCTTAAATATAAAGAAATATTGAAAATCAAGAAGTAAAAAACAGCAACTTGTTAAAAATAAGGATATGAATAGATAGTCTCAGAAGAAGGGTGTATGTGAAATGCCCTTAAACACATCAAATATGCTCACTTTTACTACAATAAAAAATGCACATTACATAGTATTTTTCACCAGCTTGAGTAAAATTCAAAAGTTTGATGATACATTTTGTTGACAAGTCTGGGTAAAAACACTAACTCTTTACATTGCTTTTGGTAGTAAAAGTGGTATTTTCTTATTGGGATGGAAATTTGGCAATATGTAGCAGGATTACTTATGCATATACTCTGACCTACGCATCAGTCGGCTATTATCACAACAATACTGCATAAGAAAAGAATACAAAATTTAGCAACTGAAATGAGAATATTGTTATTATTTTTTTACCGCAGCATTGGCTGTGGCTGTTCTTTTTTAAGTTGTTTATATCCAGGTTGTGGATTGAGTTTAGTTCTGCTCTGTGGATGCCTCATTCTCCTTTACCTAGAACCTATCCAAGGCATATTCTCATGGTGAATCAACAGATCATGATAGACAAAACAACTAAGTACATTTAAAGCTTCTGCTTTCATATCGACTCACATTCTATTGACCACAGCAAATCATAGGGCTAGCCCCAAAGTAACAGAGCAAGGGAAGCATCCTCTGCCCCAAGGTAAAAGAAGGAGAGAGGGAGGGGGAGGGGAAGAGGGAGGGAGAGAGAGAGAGAGATGAATGGATATTTACTGAGTAGTACTTCAGTTTATCAAAATATGCCCTCTTGCTCACAAATTTTCACATTCCTCCCACTTGAGAAGTTCTAGATCTGGGGCAGATCAAATCGGGCCCTCTGGTAGTTGCTAGAAGAAAGGAACTGTGTAAAGCCTAACTGGGTTATGTTATAGGAAACAGAGGTCAGCATGAAGGAGTTCTTACTGGGCCTGCAGATATGATGCAACATCATTTGTAAATTGTTCTTGCCCAAGATATAATCTGAATCTAATCAAGCCTGTAGACTCAACTTCCAGTTGACAGGAAATACAGGGGATAACAGAACAAGTTCAATGAGAAAAATGAAGAAACAAGCAGATACATTCAACATTTGTTATAAGAAAACTGAACCACACTCTTCAGAAACATCAATGTTATTCAAAAAATTGTTAAAGCATAGGAATGCTCTTAGATTTGTAATTTGCAGCAACCAAATGCAATGTGAATCCTTGCTAGGGATGATGACAATAAAAGTCATTGGGGGTTATTTGAGAAATTTGAAAATTGATTGACTATTAGATAATATTGTTAAATTACTGTCACTTTACCACTATTTTTTACTTATACAGATACAGATGAGGAGAAAGTGTTCCAATTTTGTCAGAGAATATAATATTTGTAGTAAATGCATGCCAAAGCATTTAGTGTGAAAGTTTCATAATGTCTGCAAATTATTTTAAAAATGGTTCTCTACATATTTATAGAGAAAATGTGAGAGAGATTAAAAGTAAATGTAGAAAAATGTTAATACTTCTTAAACCTAGATGGGAAGGGATACAGGTTTTTAGTGTACTAGCCTTTCCTTTTTTCTCCATTTTTGAAAGATTTCAAATATAAAATTGAGGAAAGAATAAATAATATATAGTCAGTCTGTTCCATAACATTGTTCTAAGCATTTCTAAGTATCTTCCCTGAATTCTCATAAAGGATCAAGATTTAGAAAAACTTGGGCCTTGGTTAGACTGCACTGCTCTCAAGATGTTCCCTCCTACTTAAAATATGTTTGTAAACATATGGTTTATTTGCACCGTGACAATGTTAGGACTTTTCCTTAGGGTATACCTGTTATATCTTATTTCAGGCTTAGAAAGGAACCTCAATAGATTTTGAATCTTTTTCTTCTATATTTCATGCCTCTAACATCATGATTATTCATAGGAATACTGATTTACTTAGTGTTCTCAATATTTTAATTAACGTACCATTTCATTTTATTTACTCATTCTTTTTAGAGGAGAGGAATTCTCCATCATGAAGAAAGTGAACTTTTAATTCTCTAGGGAGATAGCAATCTCTCATTTTCAATTCCTCTTGGTAATTTTTCAGGGTTTTCTTTGTGTATGTGTTGTTTCCTCAATATTTTTTTGTCTCAAAAATATTATAAGAATGTGCAGAGGTAATAGCTTTTTATGCTTCACCTTCTTTCTTAGAATTTCCTTTCTTTTCAAAAGAAAGTCAAAGACTGAACATGATCTCTGTTCCTGCCACATATATTTGTAATAGATCATGTAAAAACGTATACCTCAAAACATATTTCTTCATTTATCATTCCTAAATACACAAGTATCAAAAAAAGAAGTGTGCGTGCACACACGCACACACACACACGAATCCTTAACACTTCTTATTAAAACTATTTTACTTACTGTAAAAAACATTCACTGAAATCAACGGGGACAGTTCTATCCAAAAATTTCCCATAAGTCATCTTTAGTCACTGAAAACAGACATTTCATTTATCTCAACATCATCACTAGGATTAATATTTAGAACACAATAAATTAACAAAATAAGAATATTCTCAAAAATAAAACTTTTCTTGAATATGGGAATGAGTAACACGCATAAGTATGAGTAACATACATAAGTAAATGTCAAACTATAAAAAATTATTTAATAACTTCAATATATTGCAATTTCTGGCCACAATTTACCTAGTGAAATTCTTGGAACCACTGTAGCCTAACTAAACTAATATAAAATGAAATAAAAATTTATCTTTAAAGACAAGCAGGTCCTATATAATACCAATAGAGAGAAATATAGTTACCTTCAAATAAGTCCCTGAAAATTATTCTACGCATCACTTGAAAACATATTTGTGAAAAGAAGAAGAAGGATGAGGAGAGGGAAGGAAGAAAATCCGTGCACACAGCTCATTGTGTTTGATGAACAGACTTGATGTTATTGAGGACAGACCCTCATGCTGGGTAACTCTATGCTGAAAGAACCTTATCAAAAATATGATATTGCTTTACCTCAATTTCTTTACAATTCGCAGAGCATAAATACTATAAAAGAGCTGACCCATCTGTTGCAATTCCATAGCTGGATTGAAGGATTAATAAAATCATATTTAGAAAATAATCTGAGCTCCTTGAAAGACTATGTTTCATACATAGAATATATGAAATGCTGCCAGTGATCTGTCCCAGATTTCAGTAACAAGCAGTTTTAAAATCTTTTCTAACTTCAGTTCTAAAGAAAAATCATGTACTATTCTTTAAACTGTGTCTTCTTAATAAACAAAAGCAAATGCTTCCAAATGAAGCAGGTGTGTTAATATTCACCTGGGCTGATGCATCTATTCTTTAGTAATTACAATTTTAGAAATCTGTCTGTATAGAATAAACAACAAATATTACCAAAGATCAAAGAAACAACTCAGAAAAATCAGCTAGTTGAAAGAACATTAAAATCGAATCAAACCTCCTTACTTGACAGCCACAAACACTGAAGCTTGAAGAAACTGAGACTTGAACACGGTCACGTGATAAGAAACAAAAACGGAATGAGTGTCTTGGCTTTCAATCAGCCTGTCTTTATGAAGTAATAGATCATAAGTAGCTACTAGAAGGTGAGCGCTATGTAACTTCACAGAGGCTTTATCGATACAGTGGTGCCGAAAGGGAGGAAGAGTCAGTAACTGATGATAAGCAGATTTTAATAGGAGCAGCAGAATGTGAAAGGCCATGCTCATGCCTGCACCAGCCATACCCTGGCAATGCTAGTTTGTAAGGTAATATGAGGGAGACTAAGATTCAGATTGAACGGGAGCAAAACATGAAGGTTCTTGAGTGTTATGAAGAAGAGGTTGTCCTTTATTTTGTACACAGTGGACAGTCACAAGATCTATGCACAGGAGAATAAGGTGATACGTCTTGTAATTAAAAAAAAAAAAAACTTCAGTAACAGAAATGGGGATGGGTTTAAAGACACATTAGAACATGTTATGTAGTTATGAATAAATACCTGAATGTAGTCCTTTATCAAAGGGATAATAATGCTATTTAAGAAATAAATTGGAGGAAGAAAACTAATCAATTATTTAGTATAAGTTAGAGGGAAGGAGAGTCACAGTTTTATACTAGTTGATTGGTGAACAACAGATAGAAAGGGAGTAGGAGGGGATGTTTGAAAAGAAAATGTATATGTTTAATGTTGTATATGTTGTGTTTGAAATTTCTTGGCCACATTCATTTAGTATTGCCTGGCAGGAAGTTAAGTATAGATGCTTAGAACACAGGGGAGAGGTCTGAGCTCCAGGCATATATTTGGAAGCAGTTAGAATATAAATAGAGATGAAAATCTCTTGAAGAAAGGAAAATGGGAAGGAGAGAGGAAAGACAAAGAGACAGAAGAGGAACTTGAACTACATATTAAAGATTTTTAAAATTATTCTCTATCACAGAGTATGGGAAACTTCAATTTAATTGAAATTCAGTTTTATTAAAATCCACAACATGTTTCCCAGGTTAAAACATACGGTTAAATCTGTCATCCTGCCTTTTCACCAAATTCTACACCTAACAATGGGGAAAATTATGGTATCATGATAAGTATCTGGAAAACATGGAAATTAAATGAGTATCATATTTTAAAATGTCGGCTTACATATTTTATTTTTTAATTAAGCTTATTAAGGACAATGCTCAGTTCCTATTTCTTTCAAGAAACACCTTTCCAGAATGTCAGGAAATACTTCTTATTAAAATGAAAAAAAGACTTGTTAGAAACGGAAGACAGTATTTGAATGCCTTAAGCAGTCTGATTCACCACCTAGCAAAAATAACAAATTTATTTGCATCAAAGTACAGTCTTTTATTACTTGTCATTTACTACAGTTATCTTTTTTTGGTAGGGTTTATGTCAAGAACTCATTAAAATGCAGTAACAAACACAACAAGCTTGTCGCATCAGATATTCTCTCCTCTGTGAGTACCCTAAATGAATAACTTCAAGGAGAATAAGTTTGTGTCATAGTTTGCATTATATGTCCATAAATATTCCCAGGTTAAAAAAAACTTTTCTATCTCTAGAACATAACATAATTGAAGTCACCTATAAAATCCAGTGTATTATCTATTTCTAATGGAAACATTTGCTTAACTTCTCTCTGTAAATTTCTCTCTCAGGGTACAAATCATCACCTCCATTCTTATCTTCTGAGGAATACTTACAAAATTAATCTGAAAATTACAGACAAAAAGTCTAATGAAATTAGAGTGATTTTGCCTAATGCTCAGTATGATTAGTAGTGGTTAAAATAAAATGATAAATCAGCAACATTTACTTCTTTGAAAGCACTGAAACTCATATTGTGGGAAGATGGGGTAGGACCCCTGATACTGAACTTAACTGTTGTCACATCTTAGAGCATCTATCACCACATTCCTCCTACTTTTAAGATCAACTCAAGCAGAATCTGTGGTGGAGCCCAGGGATGTGATTTTATATATCTGAATGCCCTACTTTTCCACTAGATTTTAAGCAAAACAAGAGAAGAAAATGTAGAGCTTTCTCTTCATGCCCTGCAGTCTTCCTATCACCTGGCACATCACTACTCCTGCTGATACTGCTGAGACCACACTCCCTGGCACAAGGAATTCAGGGATCCATGAACTGCTACTCAGTTTGGGGCTCTAGGGGATCAAAGTCATCTCTCTGGGTCACAATTACTAGAGTGTCAAGCAAGGAGGCTGGATTTTTTAAAATGAGAAAGCATTTCCCTACACTCAGAAATATATGACTCTAGTTATGAATTTTTGGTTAGTCAAAATTTTAATAGACAAATTTAAAGAAAATTAGAGTCTAAATTTCTTTCTGTGTAGGAAACAAAGTCTGTGAAGTGAAGAATTAGAGTTAGAAGAAAAATGTCTATTAATAAAGGAAAATAAGCATATAATTTATTCCACAATTCTTGATTTTGCCTATTTTCAAAACGTGGAAAGTTCAGAAATATAGAGGTAGACTGTAAATAGCACACTTCACGCTATTATTTAAATAAAATCACTGTTTAAAAGTTTTGTCTATTTGCAACTTTTATCACTGAAAGCGTTAATATTCCTAATACAGAAAGGAATTTTCTTTGCTCCGAAAAATAACAAAGAAAAAAAGTAAATCAATACTCTAACCCAAATGAGCAGGAGATAAATTCATTACACAAGTACATATGTTCAAAATAAATTCAAATGCCCATTACATTTATGATAAAATAGTTAACCTCGTTACAATTAGAGAAATGTAAATCGAAACACCCTGAGGCCATTATCACCTGTCAGATTAGCACAAATGCCTACATTTGACAAAACACACAATTGCATACAGCTGTGACTAGGCCTCATTCTCAGAGTGCTGGCGGGGTTGCAAAGTAATACAGTCTCTACGCAGAGGAGTTTGGCAATATTAGCAAAATTAAATACATATTGACCCTTTGATCCAGAACTCCTACCTCAAGACATCTACCCTAAAGATACAGCGGTAAAACCATAAAATGTCCCAGGCACAGACTATTCGTTGTGGCGCTGTTTGTACTAGCAAAACCGAGAGGCAACCCAATGTCTATCAATAGGAAATTAATGGAATATATCTGTAAACTGTAGAATTAATAAAAAGTAGAACAACCGTTACCATGAGGATTTCAAAATGAATAAAATATACCTCTATATACAGTTAAGGAGATCACTCTACCTTGGATTGTTTATTAAAAAAACAAAGAGGAGAGATTTCCAGATTGTGGTCCAGTATCAAAGCAGCTTAGAAGTCACCACTCTGTACTAAGAAGTAAATGCTAAACAAACTGAAAAATCATCAGCTCTTCTTATAACTGTAAGAGGAATGAGATTTCCGGGTATAACGCTTCCCCCCAAAATTGGAGAGACAGGCAAATACAGAGAAGAATAACTTACCAGAACAGACACCCAGGGACCTGAAACGTCTGCAGGAAGCAGTGCCAAGGTAGGAAAACGGACATTTGAAACGACAAGCTGCTTGTGGCTCAGTGTAGACAAGTCTGAGTGATAAAAACTCCAGGGAAGTCCAGTCATCTGAGATGGGCGACGAGGGCCTCCAGACTTTTGAGTTTTTCAGTCTCCTGGGGTTCTACCAGGTTCTCACAGAGACTGAGAAAAATCCCCTTGTGCTTCAAGCAGGAGGAAGGGAAAATGAACCACTCTGAAATTCGCCAGAGCATTTTGTCCTTCTTAACACGGCCTGCCCTCTGGAAAAACTAACGAGAGCTTAACTCGCGGGGCTTTTATCAGAACCTAAATGCGTGGGAGGAAGGGAACCACCCATTCTCAGCTGCCGAGGCTTCCACTAGAAGGAAGGAAAATAACAAACTACAGCCCAGATTGCCAACCTGACCCACCTGAGCAGGGAGAACAAAATGAGAAACACTTGTGAAGTTCACACAGCAGGGCAGAAGCCACTGAAAGACTGAAACATAATCATAGGACAATAGGAGGCTTCTCTTCCCCCAGCCCCACCTCATCATATTACTGAAGGTCTATTTACAGCTGATTGTTTTTCTTACCCAGTATATTAGGCCTGGCTACCAAAAATACGTATTATATGCAAAAAAGCAAAGGATAGAGCTTGAATAGGCAGAGTAAGCATCAGAACCAGACACAGGTATGGCAAGGAAGTTGGAATATAAATCAACTATGATTAAGATGCTAATGGCATTAATGGAAAAAAAGTAGATAGCATGATAGAATAGATGGAAGTAAATGTAAGTAGAGTTGAAATCTTAAGGAGAAAACCAAAACAAAAAGAAATACTACATGGGACTTCCCCTTTGGCTCAGTGATTAAGAATCCGCCTGCCAATGCAAGGGACACAGTTTCGATCCCTGGCCTGGGAAGGTCCCACATGCTGAGGAGCAACTAAGCCCGTGCACCACAACTACTGAGCCTGCGCTCTAGAGCCTGCGAGCCACAACTACTGAGCACAGGCACCTAGAGCCCATGCTCCACAAGAGAAGCCACCACGGTGAGAAGCCCACACACCACAATCAAGAGTAGCCCCTGCTCACTGCAACTAGAGAAAGCCCACACGCAGCAACGAAGACCCAATGCAGCCAAAAATAAATAAAATTTAAATAAAATAAAATACTTGCAAAAAAATATTACAAATCAAAAATAGTGTTAACAGTAATCAAGAATGTCTTTATTGGGCTTATTATTACATGGGATACAACTAAGGAAAGAATCTGAGTCTGAGGATATCTCAATAGAAATCCCCAAAGCTCACAAAAAAAAAAAAAACCTGAAAAAAAATTCCCAGAACATCCCCAAACTGTGGGACAAATACAAAAGGTATAACATATGTTTAATGGGAATACCAAGAGAAGAAAGAGAAAAAGGAACAGAAGAAATATTTGAAACAACAATGACTGAGAATTTCCCCAAATTAATGTCAGACACCAAAGTACAGATCCAGAAAAGGACAGGAGGAAGGCAAAAAATAGACAAATAGATCAATGGAACAGAATAGAGAGCCCCAAAATAGACCCCCATAAATATAATCAACTGATCTTTGACAAAGAAGCAAAGGGTATATAATAGAGCAAAGATAGTTTCTTCAACAAGTTTCAAAACAACTGGACATCCACATGCAAAGAAATGACTCTAGATACAGATATTATATCCTGCATAAAATAACTCAAAATTGACTACAGACCTAAATGTAAAATGCAGAATTATAAAACTTCTAGAAGATAACATAGGAGAAAAGCTAGAAGACCTTGGGTATGGCAGTGGCTTTTTAGAAATGACACCAAAACACAATCCATGAAGGAAAGAATGGATGTGCTGGGCTTCATTAAAATCAAGTGAAAATCAATTACAGAACACTGTCAAGAAAATGAAAAAACAAGCCATAGACTGGGAGAAAAGACTGGCAAAAGACACATCCGTAAATGACGGTAATCCAAAAAATACTTAAAATTCAATAATAAGCAAACAAACAACCCAATTAAAAAGTGCACCAGGGGGCTTCCCTGGTGGCGCAGTGGTTGAGAGTCCGCCTGCCGATGCAGGGGACACGGGTTCGTGCCCCGGTCCAGGAGGATCCCACATGCTGCGGAGCGGCTGGGCCCGTGAGCCATGGCCGCTGAGCCTGCGCGTCCAGAGCCTGTGCTCCGCAGTGGGAGAGGCCACAACAGTGAGAGGCCCGCGTACCGCAAAAAAAAAAAAGTGCACCAAAGAGTTTACTAGACACCTCACCAGAGACATACAGAAGGCAAATAAGCATATGAAAAGATGCTCCACATCACATGTCATCAGGGAGATGCAAACTATAACAACAAGTCTATACCGCTACACACATCTCACCATGGCTAAAATCCAGAACACTGACAACAGAAAAACCTGGCAAGGATGTGGGGCAACATGAACTCTCAATCATTGTGCTAAGAATGAAAAATGGTACAATTACTTTGGAAAACAGTTTGGCTGTTTCTGACCTAATTAAACATATTCTTACCATATGATCCAGCAATTGCATTCCTTGGTATTTACCGTAAGGAGTTGAATGTCCACATAAAAGCCTGCACAAGGATGTTTATAGCAGCTTGATTTATAACTGTCAAAACTTGGAAGTAACCAAGATGTCTTTCAGTAGGTGAATGGGTACATAAACTGTGGTACAACCAGACAATTAAATATTATGTTGCACTAAAAAGAAATGAGCTATCAAACCATGAAAAGATATGGAGGAAATTTTAAATGAATATTACTAAGTGAAAGAAGCCAACGAACACACTACGTAATGTATGATTTCAACTACATGATATTCTGGAAAAGAAAAAATCTATGGAGGCAGTAAAAAGATCCGTGGTTGCTAGCAGTTGGGGGGAGGGACGGATGAATTGAGTGAATCCTAATGTAAAGTATGGACTTTGAATAACACTGATGTGACACGTAGGTTCATCAATTGTAGCACCTTTACCACTCAGGTGGGGTATGGTGATAATGATGAGTTTGTGCATGTGTTAGGGTAGGGGCTATACAGGAAATCTCTGTATCTTCTGCTCAATAATGTTGTGAATATAAAACTGCCCTAAAAAAAATAAAGGCTATTAAGAACAAAAACAAATGAACAAAGCAAGAGGAGAACATTTTCACTGTGTTAAAATAAAACAATGGTAGTTTAAAACAAAATTAATTTTAAATAATGATTGTTTATGGAGAGGTGGGAGAAAACAAGGTGGCATATACAGGGATAGAAGTTACACTTCTTTTAATATATTATTTCCATCAACCTGAGTTTAAGACCACATAAATTTTAGGTAAAAATCAAACTCTAATTAAATAAGCAATCCCTAAAAAAATAAGAGTAACATGAAGCAAATGAATTGACTTGTATAATGAATTGCTGGTATAATCAAAGATAGAAAAATATTTCAAGTGAATTTAAAACATAATTATCTTTGCATCGCTAGTGGGATACCAACTAAAAAGAATAGGAACCCTAAATCACATTAAAATTATTTGGTTAGAAACCTAATTTGTGTTGATATTGGTACTGTTAGTCTATAACTGTTGTCTGTATCTCATGAAGTGAAAAAAATGGGTAATTATGGAATTTGTTCCTAGGAGAATCTAAGATTTCATCCTTGGAGAAAAGAAAGTTGATATAATTTAATATGATAAAACAAGTACAGTAAATTGTTAATAGTGTAACTTAGGGTATGTATATACAGGTACTTACAACAAATGTCTTTCAAATTTTTCATAATAAAGTGTGGGGGGAAAAAAAGAAATTTTTCCTACCCAGGGTCATAAAAATATTGCCCTGTTTTCATTTGGAAGCTTTTTTGTTTTCTTTTTGCCTCTAGGTTCCTAATACAGCTTGAATTAATTTCTGTGTAAGTTATAAAGGTTCAAGTTTCAGGGGGTTTTGTTTGTTTGTTTGTTTGTTTCTTTTTACCATACAGATATCCAGTTAATCTGGCACCATTTATTGAAATGCCATTCATTCTCACCAAATTGCCATGGCGTCTTTGTGCTAAATCAGGTCTTCGTATATGAGGTCTACCTTTGGAATGTTTATTCTATGCCATTGTGTTCCATTATACTGCATGACTGTACTTGTCCCAATATCATACTGTCTTGATTACTTTCACGTTATAACTCTTGAAATCTGATAATGTAAGTTTGCTTGTTTTACATTTTTTTCAGGATTGCCTTGATTTTCCTAGGTCTTTTGCATTTCCAAATTAATTTTAAAATTGGCCTGCCAACTCCACAAAAAGAAATTGCTGGGATTATGAGTGGAATTGCATTGACTCTATAAATTGTATTGTTTTACAATAATAGTCACTGTTAGGTTATATCATAGTAAGCATATTGAATACATATTTAATATCTATTTTCTATTTTTATCCTTGTGCCCCTAAGAGTTACTTTTAGATTCAAAAAGTACGGTACTTTGACATTAATCACCTTGTCCAAAGTTATACAACTGGCAACATAAAATAATAATGGTGTCCCAGATATTTTCTTCATCCCGCAAAATATTACAACAAATTCTACAGTAAAACAATAAATTATTCTTTACCATATATTTATGTTATTGGTTAGGGGAGAGAAGGGATCTCAATTTAACTTCGTAGTCTAACTGAATATATAGATCTGAGTGTTAACACTCTCTTAGTTGAGTTGGAGAAACTCTGAAATCGGTGTCTATGGTTTTAGCAACTTCAAAGAATTAGCCGAAGGTAATTTCCCCAGTTGCCAGCACTTGAATTTAGGCCTTCTGATTTTGGACCCTAAATGTGGATATGTTTCTGGTTTCGATGAGGAGCAATAAAGTAGGATATCTACATGGCGCACTGATAACAGTTATGTTACATATTTGGAAAAATGAAATTGGTTCTAATGGCTAGGAAGGAGCAACATACTTTTTTTCTGTTAATTTCTCTTCGTGAATCACATTTAATTTTAGCATAATATTTTTTCATTTGTTTTCCTGTTTCCTCATCTTGCCTAATTTTTTTTTTTTTTTTTGCGGTACGTGGGCCTCTCACTGTTCCGGCCTCTCCCGTTGCAGAGCACAGGCTCCGGACGTGCAGGCTCAGCGGCCATGGCTCACGGGCCCAGCCGCCCCGCAGCATGTGGGATCTTCCTGGACCGGGGCAGGAACCTGTGTCCCCTGCATTGGCAGGTGGACTCTCAACCACTACGCCACCAGGGAAGCCCTTGCCTAATTTTTATATTAACTTTTTTCTTCATTTTTGTTTCCTAATTTCTTAATTTTTGTACCTATTTATATTTGAGCTCAGCCAAATTTTTAGTTTTTATTCTTACCTGTATTATTTTTCACTTTAATTTCCCCCTTATAATTTCCCTATTTTCCTTCTCATTATTTGATTTCATCTATTTATAAGCAATATCCACTTAAAATAATCCCATAGTGAAAACCACACAGAAAATAAATGTACATAAACATTCATTTTTCCAGGGGAAAAAAACCCAGAAAAATGTAAAAGGCAACATATAAGTCAATATTGTCTTAATAAAAAGAGCTCTTATAAATAAAAAGTAACCTTAATTTTGTATAATATGCTAATCAACTTATTGTAAGATGTTAATTTTTTAAACATGCAAAGAAGAAAAATTTCATGCCAGGCTTTGACCTGCTCTTGTGTACCACGCACCGTTTCAAACCTTTGCCTGTATTAGCTCCTCCAGTCCTCACAACAACTCAGTGTAACAGAGACATGTGTTTTTAAATGTGCTATAAACAAGAAATGGTAACAGTCCATATACTTGAAATTGTGAGGAAAAGAGATGGGATTGTATTAAATGAGAACCTAAAGCAGATGGAATGAAAGAAAAAAAGAGGCAGGATATACAACAAACACAAAAGTAATTTCAGAGGAAGAGTAATGCCTGGGATCTTTAGGATAAAAATGAAGAACAGAGAAGGCAGATGCCTTTCTCGCCTTGAAAATAACCAGTAACATATGAGACCATGCCAGATGTCAGTCATAATTGGAGAAATCTAAAGTAGAACTAGAGGCCACTTCTCACTTGTTAAATTGTTGATACTGAAAGTATATATTTAGCAGCGTTAGAAAAACATGGGGACCGGGAACACGCATTCATTCTTAAAGCTAATGTTGATCAGCGTCGACTTCAGAGAGCAGTTTCATGATATGGATCTAAATTAAAGTGTCTCGTGCCCTTTAGCTTAGCAGTCTACTTCTTGGTTTTAACCTTACAGATACACTGAAAGAAGTTTGCAAAGAAATAGACACAAGTTCATTACTGTGAGTTGTATATAACAGCAAAAAAATGTATTTAAAAACATAATGTCTACCACAGGGGAATAAACAAATCGTGGTGAAGCCATTCAAAAATATGTTTCCTCAAAGATGGCTCAAGTTTAATTGAGGAATGAAGTCACTTCCAGATATCTATCCAATTGTATTTTTGAGAAATTTTCCTGCTAAAATTTATATAGTTTACAGCATACACAGATACCATGCATTGAAAAAGTAAGGTAAGTAATTTGAAGCAATTCTATTTTCTCTTTTTTTTCTGAAATGACAGAACATGTAATAATAACAAAAATACTAAGAGCATATGTTGAGCTATGCCAGGCTCATGTTATGATTACCATTATTAATTCATATAATCCTTATACCAATCCTCTGTTGTTGGTATCTTGTATCCTTAACTCTCCTGTAAAGTAAGAAAAAGAGCCATTCAATATAACATCATTTTTGCATTAATCAGATGGACGTGTATAGCTAGTGAAACAAAAGCAGATGGAAGTGCAGGAAAAAAGTTCAAAATCAGCAGAGATAAGAACAAACCTAGACACTCCCCAGGCTCCGAACCTACAAAAGGAATGGGCAGCAGGGGCCCTTCAGCCATCTTCTAGAAAGTAAATAAGTAAAAGACAGCTGAGGCATAAAGGAAACAAGGCTAAATTGTTGGAATCCCACAGAAAAATACTGAATAATTATTGATGTCAGTAAAAGAACAATCTTATTAGAGATCTACAGTGTAAAGTTTGCCACACGATTTTAGGCTCAGTTTTTCACAAGCTTGAAATAAATAAGAACTAAGAATTATAGAGAACTGCTGAAATTAAGGTTATGTACTCAGAACAATCTTCTGTTACTTCTAAACCAAAAGTACCGAGTTACTCTCTTCATTTTCTTTTCTTTTTCCGCTTGAATGCACTGTATAGTTTTATTCATTTCTGACTGGCAGAAAGAAATTTCAATAAATTATGACTGTCACTTTATGAATTTTCAGAACATCTGAGTAATGTAAAATGATATATTTCAACGGAGAAAATGTTTCAGGTACTGTGGAGACATTTTCAATAGGTTTAGTGGGTAGATGAAAAATGGTATTTCAAAGACTTTTCAGTATGAAATATCCTTCAGAAAATGACTGCTCAAGTGAAAATTTCCCTATATAACTAAGACAACCTTCTTTGGGGGTCATCTAGAGAATGAAGCTGGAAAAAAAAAAAAACTTGTGTGAGATGTAAATGTTAACTACACTCCTTTTTAAATAGTTTTCAATCTCAGTAGAAGTCATAGAAAAGAAAAATGGTTTTCCTTTTCTCTTCACGGTAATGTGTGCTACAATTATTTATTTATTTATTATTTATTTCCATGTTTGTCCAAAAGGGAAACGGAGGAGATGGAATCTCCATCTTTCTGCCCTACGTTATGGTGCCAATTTTGCTAGTGCAAGTGAGAACTCAGTAGCTTATGGGACCACATTTAGAGATAAAGTTAAGATCAGATGCAGTATCACACTGTATTTCCTGAGCTAAGTGGATGCTGGAAGTTGCCATAGGCTCCTCCCAGACAAGCCCAGGGCTGTACATCACAATCGGTACTAAGAAAGAGTATAGGAAAAGCAGCAGTGGAACATATTGGCCACTCCCTGAATCTGTTAATAACTTTGGGAACATATAAATAGGAGTCTATTGCAATTAGAGTAGATTTATTAAAAAATCTTTCAAAGCTGAGTTTACATACATAGAAAAAATTCTGTATTTATCAATGATAGAGAACTTATCTTCAAATGAACATAAATATGATAAATATGTCACAAATATGATAACAAAAATGTGCCTTTGAGTTTTCAGAATAATTTCTCCTTGAATAAGTTCTCAAAATAAAAATTTAATACTTCTTCTAGGCTCTTCAAAATCCTGCTAGAAATTATTGTACTATATTTTTATTACAAAGACCAACTTCTTATAAGAGGGCAGGAAGCTAGAATTTTAACAAGAATTTTTGAAAATCAGACAAGTTAAATTCAAGAAAAATAATGAAGAAATACGGCTACTATTATTTAGTTATTTGTATATTGAATTATTCCATAGTTTAACAAATCAACTGACAAAGCAATAATACATGTGTCGGAGAAAGTGTGCAGGGTATGAAAAGAGAAAATAATACATATGTATAGTAGCATTAAGTTTGCTGGCCCCCTCCTGTTAACACTTCTGCTGCCTACTGATATACCTTTTTCAATATGAGTTTCAAGAAATGCACCCTGCTGGGTTTCTAAAATACTATACGTGTTCATAAAATGGACAATTCTTGAGGAACAGATGGATTCGTCCTGTTATATTTTCTAAGTTTTTACCTTGTAAATTCTCTCCAAATTAAGACTTGTCTATTTCTTTGCAGCAGGATAAAACAAGAAAATGTCTGTTGTGACTTTTTTTCATATTATCAGTGAAAAATCTATCATACTGATTTTTTTCTTAGTTTTAAAGCAATATAATTATTTATAAGAGAATGGCTTCTCATGAAGCTGATTAAATCTCATTTGATCTATTCTCAAAGACTAAATATTTAAGGTCAATTAATAGTATAAAGGCTGAAAGTATCTAGAGTGAAACTGAATTAAAACTAAGCAATAAGATTCCCAGATTCTTAAGCCATAGCATATGGTTCATTAAACATCAGAGAATATTTTAAAAGGAACGGCATTAGATATTTTGAGGATGGAGAAAAACTATTTGATGTGCTTCCATGACAAGCTAAGTGATATAAATATATTTCGAGAAATAAAAATTGGTGGGAATGTGTCACATTGTCATTTTGAGAAATCATTTCCTTTTATTTATTTAGATAAATAAACATACTAAGTTAAAGAGAATACTAGGCCAGAACTTGAAAAATAATTGTAATACTAGGCATTTAGAATATAAATTATAAGGCTTTCTCTTCAACTTTTGTGAGGTTGAAAAAGCATCTCATAAGAGCAAAAAACTGTCCAAGTGCTGAGGGAATGAAAACACTGAATCAAAGAATATGACCAGTGGGAGTGATCTCCCACTTGTACTGTTAAAGAGAAAAGAAGGTAAATTGTCTTTCTGAGAGAAGCTAATCATACTGAAAAAATTAATTTTAATCAAGTGATTATGTGGTGTGATCGTTTACAAACAATTAATTTAAAAAATTCAGGGCTTCCCTGGTAGCGCAGTGGTTGGGAGTCCGCCTGCCGATGCAGGGGACATGGGTTCGTGCCCCGGTCCGGGAAGATCCCACATGCCGCGGAGCGGCTGGGCCCGTGAGCCATGGCTGCTGAGCCTGCGCGTCCGGAGCCTGTGCTCCGCAACGGGAGAGGCCACAACAGTGAGAGGCCCGCGTACCGCAAAAAAAAAATAAATAAAAATAAATAAAAAATTCAAAAGAGAGAGAACATCTCCCACATGTCGAATTCTGGGAAGGTAACAAACACAGTTCCATCCCATCCTCCCTATCTATCTGGAGTAGCACAAGAGCCAAAACAGGTGAAGTCTACTAGTAGAATAAGTGTTGGTCCAGGGGGAGAGCCGAGGTTATCAGTGATAAAAGAGAGGGTCTGCGTTTCCTGGAGCCCTTAAGTCAGTGTTGGTTACTTGTTAGAGTCAAGTGAGGAACTATAAAAAGTACTGATGCTGGGGTTTCAATCCTAGAAATTCTAACTGAGTAGGTCTTGGATGTGACCTGAGCACTGTGAATAACCCAGAATCCCTGGGTTTTTTTAAAAAATCCGCATCCAAGTTAGAGAACCACTGCTTGAGGCAGAGTTTATGCTTTCCTGGTTCCCTGCAGAGTCAGGTGGCAGAACCTTGTAAATGTCCTGAGGACAGACTTTCAATAGTCACTTTAATGCTGGTGCTTCTAAACTGACTCTCCAATTCCACCACCCATGGGATAGGGAATTACCCTGGATGTCTAGATTTCTTTCAGTTTCTGATGATGGCAGGAAAACTCAATTCAGCAAAGCCCATCTGTTAATGATAACCCTCAAGAAAAAGAAAGATTGTGCCCTTACCAAACTAGCCAGACTCCGGTCAAGAGGCTCTAGCAAAATGATACAAGATGGCAAAAGAAACAAACAAATTAACTAAACCAAACTAAAACCCCATATCTAAGGGAATCAAAGCCTAAAGGATAAAAATCAAGCTGAACATGTAGCAGAAGGGGTCGCCTTTTAATTAGAACTGAAGGAAAAGGGTCCAAACAAAATTTAAAATATAATAATTCTTGGGGTTATGTGATTAGAGCCCAGAAGAAAGACTACAGAATTTTTTTGTTTAAAATAAGGTTTCTATAGATGAACTGTAAAGAGAGTTGTTATCATTGAGAATATAATTAGTGGTGGACTGAAAAGACAGACAGAGACAGACAGGGAAAAATTATGAAACCTGATAAAAATCTCAAACAGACCAAGATAGATATAAAAAGAATTTTCCATGGGGCATTCTTAAAAATTCTGCAAAAGGGAACAAAAGAAAATGAAGAGAGCTTACAGGGTAATGATTAACACAATAGATGAATACACCCCTCAGCTGTGGAATGGTTTGCCTTATAAGACTGAAAGAGATCCCTCAGTCACAGACAGAATTCACGACAAAGCTTACACACATGTCAACCTACTCTGGATGGAAGAGTATGGAAGAATTCCAGACGTGGAAGAATAAAGAAAAAAAATCTTACAGATTTCTAGACTAAATGTGGAGATGAATCAAACTCAGTTGAGATTTTTCATATGTAACACAGGGAACTAGGAAGCCATGGAAAAGTCTGAGAGAGAATAGTTCATAGAATGGCTCACGAGACAATGGTTCAAAATCTAAGAATCCCAAGAACTAGTCCATCTCTCTGGGTGATTAGAAAGATACTTGTGTCTATGCACGAATTTAGAAAATGTGTCTCCCCACGTTCCATATTTCCATACTTGAGAAAGGACTTGAGTAAAACAATAAATGGAGCCAAAGAGACACCTGAAGACAAAGAAAGACCGAAAGTAAAAAGCATTGAGGAATGAATATAACTGGGAACTTGTATTAATTTAATTAAGGACAAGAGAAAACATGATGATAACATATTTTGAAAATAATTAAATGAGCTCATCAAATCCCAGGAGTTGGAAGGAAGCATCTGAAGAGACTAAAGCCATTTCTAAGTTCTCAAGTGGTTGCCAGAGGGGTGAAAGAATTTGGTGGTTATAGTAAGGTGGAGACTATAACCATTTCTCTTGAAACAATATTTTTAATCACCTGAAATATCAAAGTGTAGTGTATCATTTAGTAGGACTTTTAAAGTCTATTGATTGGGGGCTTCCCTGGTGGCGCAGTGGTTGAGAGTCCGCCTGCCGATGCAGGGGACATGGGTTCGTGCCCCGGTCTGGGAAGATCCCACATGCCGCGGAGCAGCTGGGCCCGTGAGCCACGGCCGCTGAGCCTGCGCGTCCGGGGCCTGTGCTCCGCAACGGGAGAGGCCACAGCAGTGAGAGGCCCGCGTACCGCAAAAAAAAAAAAAAAAAATTCAGTGCATATGACATGAACCCGTGTCCCCTGCATCTCAACCACTGTGCCACCAGGGAAGCCCATGCACTGAATTTTGTTCCCTCAAAATTTGAATGCCAAAACCCTAACCCCCAATGTGACTGCATTTGCAGACAGGGAAACTTCAATTAAATGAGGTCATAAGGGTGAGGCCCTAGTCTGATAAGAAGGACAGACCAGAGCTCTTGCTCTCTATCTGTACACACACAGAGGAAAGGCCCTGTGCGGATATAGCAAGAAGGTGACCATCTAAAAGCCAAGAAGAAATGCATGCCCAACCACCAAACCTGAGGGCACTTAGATCTTAGATTTCCAGTCTCCAAAACTGTGAGAAACACTCTCTTGCTTAAGTCACCTAGACTGTGGCAGCCCTAGCTGACAAATATAACCACCAACCTACTACTAGAACAAGTATCTAGAAGGTTTTTCTACAAAGCGATAAATAGTAAATGTTTTCAGCTTTGTGGGTCATAAGAAAATGTGTCAGCTATTCAACTCTGCTGTTATACTGTGAAGGCAGTCGTAGATAATATGTAAATAAACAGGTATAGCTGTGTTTCAATAAAACTTTATTTAGAGAAACCGGCTGAAGCTGTAGTCTGCCAACTCCTGCTCAAAAAACTTCTCTTGGTAACAATACCATGTATCAAAAAAATCCCAAGAATTTGCTTCTGGCAGACACCCGGAATCTCCAGTTCTTAATATTACCAATGGAACTTAAATATTTCTTACCAGTAAAGTGCACATGACACTGGAGAACTGAGAACACTTCACTGCAGCCCTCCTGAATTCTTGTCTGAAATGGCTTATTCACACATTCTCCTAATTGTCCTTCTAAAAATGCCCAAACAGTGGCTTCTAATCCATAGTATAGTTTTTCTCTTTTTTGAGAAACATCCTTAATCAATCATGTCCAAAACAAGCTACGTTTTGCTTGCGTCCCTACTTTTAAAGCCCTGTAACATACTACCTGCCTTCCCAAGTTAGAATGTTCCTTCAGAGCCTTCTCAGGCCAGAAATCCTCAAAAAACAAACAAACAAACAAACCTTTTAAAAGCATACGCTGGCTATGCACTGGTGACTGGTGACTGGGACCTTCCACAGACATTTCTGCAGTAATATTAGGCCCAAACAAACACCCTCAAGCACATTTTTTAAGTTGACCTAATTTTCTTCCAAAGAATTTTTTGTCATAGACTCCTAGCTCCTAGTGTCAAACGTCTACCCCTTCTTCATTTCTCTCAAACCCCTGTACCAATAAGCTGGGCTAGGACATTGGCAGAGGCAGCCAAGTAAGAAAAACCAGGATTGAGAGATACTGAATTTTGTTCTCTGCAGGGTTAATTATGCCTTTCCTACAATCCTAATCCATCAGACTTCTTCAATATAAGTCAGCCTGAACCATACCAGGCCCTCCATAAATATTTATTGAATGAATGAATTGGAAGCACAAGTTCATGTTTTAAATGATGTAAGATCTGTAGTCCAGGAAAGATCACTTTGCACCTTGAAAAAAACTCAAGCACAATGGCTGCTGGAAATAGGAATTTTTAACACAGAGAGCATTACTGTCAACCATACACTTTTCTAAGAGAAAGGATAGATGTACTGAGAGAGACAGTCTGTCTGATACCTCTCCATAAATGTTTACAAATCAATGCTCTTATTATTACTAACAATGCAGCAATGAATAACCTTGTATGCATTTCTTATCTTCCATGGACAGGCAGGCAGGGCTTCCAGGTCCTTGCTTCCTGTCTGTAATAGGATTCGGCATTCACAGTCCTCCCCATGCGCCTTTACAATGCTTCCCCATAGGTGGAGTATATTTCATTGTCCCGATGACTTTAGACTTAGTCATGTGACATCTTTGCCCACTAGAATGTGGGCATAAGTAAGAGAGTGCTAATTTCAAGCAGAGACTCGAAGTCCACTGTGTTTCCACTAAGCCCCTTTAGCTTCTGCCCCTGCATTAAGAACAGCATGAACCCGATAGCAGGAGATACTTCAGCCCTGGTCCAGGAATGAGAAGGTCCCAGACAGACCAGAAGCTGACCTGCTGCCCTCATGTAATTCAAGCAATAATTAAATGCTTTTGTTGCAAGCCACCGAGATTTCCGTGTTGCTTATTGCTGCCACAAAAACTGAACTAGCAGAGTGAGGCTAAATTTCCAGAACTGAGACTTCTGGGTCAAAGGGTAAATGCAATTTTTATTTTGATAAGTATTGCCAAATTTCACTCCATAGCAATAGTACCATTTTGCACTGCAACAACTTATCAGTATATCTATTTCTCAACAGACTCTGCAACTGATCATGTTAAACTTTTGGATTTTTCCCAATCTGAGAAAGAAGAAATTATATCTTCGTGTCCTTTATATTTGCCTTTCTCCAGTTAAGTCTGAGATTATTCCTCTGTATAGTTTAAGGCTCCTGTGTTTCAGAGGATTCTCTGTTAATACCTTTGTACATTTTTCCTTTGGTTTGATAGTAGTTTCTTCTCAGTTTCTAGATGCTGTATGTGCAGTAAGTTTGGTCCTTTACAGTATGATTGACAAATATTTTCTCTATTTGTCCCTTGTCATTTGACTTAGCTTATCGTTTTGTGTTTTTTTTAACCTTCAATTCAGGTATGTTTTGTTTTACTTTAAATACCTAAATCTGTGTAATCTTCTTATGGTTCAAATAGAACAGAAATCAATCGGATCTCTCCTAGCTAGATGTCACCAAGTGGTAGAAGAAGGAAATGTGGTAAATAAAGTATGTTTGATAGAGCTGTTTGCTGGGTGTATTCTACTAGGGTTAGCCCTTTCATATATGAGTTACATAATTCACAATATAGAGATACCTGGGTTTGATAAGTCCTGCTTTACTATTATAAACAAGATTCTTTTCTTAGGATAGTCAAACCCAGGTTTTAAAAAAATCACATTTTTTTTTTTTGTAGAATTAAGTGCTACGAAAACATGGTCCTAGCCAAATCTGAAAAGAATTAAAAGGAATAGGAATCATTTTATATGGATGAATAAGAAAAACAATAAAAAAGTCACAAAACTTGCTCCAAGAAACACACTGTAGAATAATCTGATTAATAAAATATATATACCTTATTTTTTGCTATAGGTTCATCACAAAAGAATGAAAAGTATATTAGTCAATTTCCCTGCCCCTCTTTCCTGCCCCATACTCACAGCCACAGACAATAACCCAGTCTCTATTTTCCAGAATAGTGAATTTTTGAAATATTTTAATTAGTTTGTACTTTAAAAATTGCCTTGTATGCTCTCTCACACATTATTTTAGGTTGGAATCTGAAATTATTCATCACCAGTTTAAACACTTACACTATATTTTTAGCTTTTAATAAAAATAAATGGTTTAAATAAACCTGTCCATATAAGTGCCCATATAAGGTTAAATTATGTTGGACGTAATTTGTGAATACTGCAAATGAATGTATTACTCTGTCGACTCATTCAGTTCTCAATTTCTTGAGACTATGGGAAAATGAAAAAGAAAAAACCCACAAAAAATCTTACTGAGCCTTATCAAATGCCTTTTAATTATACTGTTATAGTCTTTGACCTCAACACACCTTGATTAACTCAATATATTCAGAAAGGTTTGGGAAGATTGAAATATTATTCATTTCAATATGTCTTTGCCAATAAATGTTTTGGATAAAATGTTTTAATCTCATCACAGTCTTTATGATATATGTTTGTCAAAACCTGGACATACAGATTTACCTTATCCAATTTGGAAAATGTCAGCCACATAAGCTAATTGGAAAAAACCAGTCAATATTTTCCAACTGATCAGCCGGATCAGAATTCTTTCTGTCAGAGAAAGTCTGACTTCATTTTTCAATTCAAATAAACATATTAATATGCATTCCCATGACAACCAGCTTGTTTCTGAATTCTAGTTCTAAGATAGATAAGACAAGAGTCTTCCCATGAATATCTTGGATGGGTGAAAGAGTGTGCTTCTGCCACCTTCAATATTTCTTACAGAAGCTCCCTTGCTTCTTCTTTCGCAGAACTCTCCCAGGAGTAATTAATTCTTTCACAATAGTTGGTGAATGAGAGAGGGAAGTTCTCCAAATGAAAACTGTCATTGTTTCTCTACTGTCCTGCTCTAAAATATATATATATATATATATATAAATCCCAACAAACTATCTGTTTCTAAGGCCACTTTGGAAACAGAAATGTACATGAGACAGGGACAAAGAAGGCTGCCTTAATTAAAGGTGTCTTTCTGGAAAATAATTCTTATTTCAAGCCGTCGCTTTGTTTTACACCCTAGCACAATCGATGGCACAGTCTCAGGCTGATAAATCTTAGGAAAGAACAGGTACGGAATTTGAATTTCTAGGATATGATTTACTGAAAATACTCTTTGCCCTTTGAGCAGTATGGGTTTGAACTGCCGGGGTCCATGTATATGTGGATTTCTTTCACTAAGTATGTATTACAGTGCTATATGTTCTGTAGTTGATCCTCAAATGTGGAACCTGGGATATGAAGAAACCAGGAATACAAAGGCTAACTATAAAACTATACACGGATTTTTGACTGTGTGGAGGGTCAGCGGCTCTAACACCCATGTTATCCTTGGATCAACTGTGTACTCCTTGGAATGTTTTTGTGTACTGCAAAAAATTGCCTCTGCCCAGTTTTAAGTCTGTTATCCCAAAAGGTAATATTTCCTCTTCCTAGGGGAAACTTGACAGAAATTAAAAAACAAAACAAAACAAAAAAAACATTAACTTTTCAGACAAACCAGATTACCTGAGAAGGGGGAAATTTCCTATTTCAGTCTCTGATTTTCTAAAATAAACTAAATCTCTCCTTGCAGAGAAAAGAATACAGTGCAGCTAATATAATCCTATCTGAGTCTGATTACGTGACGTAAGACATGGTCTATAATATTGAGGCAGGCTCTGGGGAAGGTTGTGTGCCTTCCAAAAAGTGAAACAATTAATTGTCATATACAGAAGATTCTTTCCAAAGATTAGATACTCAAGTCATAGGCATCTGAGCAGCAGCTAAGACACTATACCAAGCTGCCTCAGTAATAGTATTGTTTTGATGTTGAGAAGATCAAAACTTGAAGAAATGGCTGACTGTCCTCCTTGAGTTCTTGCATTCATTCTAGCTGAATTACATCTTAAAGAAAAGACTTCGGGAAGAATAAAAAAAAATCAAAGAGAAAGATTTATAGATTAGCCTTGTGAATTTCTTCCAGGGGGATTGAATTTTTATCCATTCTGGAAAATTGGTACAGAACATGCTGGCTAGGGAATATTGAAATCCAAGAAGCATGGACCTGAACTAGTACAGTAGGTACGTGGAAAGTAAACACTGAACGGTACTCCAATTCAAGCTCATTCTAACCGCACTTGATTTTGTTTTCACTTTTTCCAATTACTGAAGATGATGAAGACAGAGGAGTAAAAACAAATGACAAAGAGTGTCCGTGAGTCAAAGGAGCCAACCACAAGAATAGTTCCAGTCTGGACCTAAAACAAATTGGGAATTAATCTAGCAGACCAGAGTCTGATTTTTACTTTGTTGGATTTCAACAGGATGAGTTCAGGCATCTATGCTCAGGGCATGTGGTGAATGGATACTCTTAACAGCAATAATACTACAGATGATAATAGGAAATGCCTATATGGAACTTATACTGTGCCAGGCACTTTCTAATCATTTTTACATTCATCACCTCATTTAATCCATGCAACAACCCTATGAAGTAGGTACAAACATGGGCAAAACAGGTATCCTTCCAAATCTGCTTAGGATGTGATGGCCAAGACACGTGCAGAGAAACTGCGACATGAATCTCTTATCAAAATTTGGAATACCCTTATCAAGTGATTGAGAAGGAACATTTCAGAAATAATCACACTCACTTGAGGGAGGTACAAATGCTTCTTTTTCCTCTTTTCTTGTGAGAAAGGTGAACATTTTATGGCCACCAATAACCACCAAGGGAACCTACTACTTGTCAGGCAAAAGGAAGGGCTGTTTTGGAGCTCTTGATGAAATGGAAGGGAATGAAGGCTATCCTGTTTCCATAAGAAACTAGGTTTAGGAGGAATTTTAAAAACCTTTTCTGGGGGTACACTGAACTGGATCTTGGAGGTGAAAGAGATTAAGGTCATAAAGATCACCCAATAGTGTGTAACTAGAAGAGTAGACATTGGCAATCCTCATGACACCCCTTGCTGTGCCACCTGACACGGCTGCCAAGCAGATGCCATTCGATCCCATCTTAGGAGAGGAAGCCCACAAGATGAGCAGGCACATCCTCCAACCCAAATGGCAGAGCCCAGAGAATCAGGAAAAGATGATGACTATGGATGGAGAAATCAGCTCACACTGTCAAAATTGAATCCATTTGTTATTATATCAAACCAAATAAAGCTGCTCTCCTTCAGGAGTCATGTATGCCTTGTTCTTGCACAGTGCCCTGGCACGTGGCAGAATTCCCCATACATTTATTTGCTAGGTGTGGTTAAACCTTCAGTGTCACAGAATTTGGAGGCTTGCAATGGTCCTGTAAAGGAGTGGATTTCAAATGGACAACCTTGGCTTGAGCAGTCAACACCTCACTGACAAGCAGATAGAGCTAAGAATCAGATGCAAATTTGCAATTTTTCCTAGCCAGTTCAACCTCTCCAGGACTCTGTAAGAGTCAAAGGCTAATACGATATTTAATTACTCATGGGAAATTGGCAAAATTTAATCAGAAACTAGTCCGGGAAATTTTTAATTGTAAAAAATTTAAATCATTCAGACCATAATCTTTGATGTAAATGCAAAAAAAAAAGACAAAATATGACAAAAGTTGAAACACAAAAATGTCAAACCTTTAGAAAGAAAAAGAATAAAACCTTTAAAAAATTCAATATAGATGAGCTCACAGTGAGATTACCAAACCCAAGCAAAACGAGATATTTTAAGAACAAGCAGAAACAACAAACACTTTAAAATCACAAAGAAATTCAAATATTAAGGGTTTTTTTTTTTTTTAGTGTTTGAAGAAATAGAAGACTGCAGTTTTGCTATTACAGGGGAAGAGCTCTATGATTTCTGAGAAATATCCTTCCCCAAGGCCCAGACTCATGGACTGCTTAATGCCAAGGGTAGGACAAGAAAACAGAAGAACATCTCTGGTTCTATCATGAGCCTTCTGCCAAAAACATTAGTCCAGTCTCAATCCACCACTAAATGAAGAACAAGAGTGTGGTGCAGGGGTTCCTCTAGTCTGATGTGAACAGGCAAAACTGACTTGTGTTATTCTGATCCCAAGTTTATATCACTGGGCTTACTAAATAGTTGCTCAGCAGAAGCCTTTTAGAAACCCTTCAGATCCAGGAACACCTTAATATAAACACTTGCTAGAAAAAGTGGTTATATTTTGGTAAAAATGTGGGGTGCAGGTCCCTTAAAGACATATGTGCAATGTGAAACGGGTCTCCGGTGAGGGGACCACCAGTATTTAGGGATATTGTTAATAATTTCAGAGAAGAAGTGTTATCTGAATTCTGCTCTTGAGACATTTTCCTGTGAACAATTCCTTGGAAAGTGGCTCTGCAAAGGCTCAAGGGGAGGATGCTGAGGTCCTAAAAGTAGCAGAACCATCTGCTGGGCTAAGAGTTTGTGGAAGATCACCCTGCCCACACTGCCCAGCTCCATCCTGGAAATGCATTAGACTGACTTGAGAGAAAAACAAAACTTAATTGTGCTAAGAGACCGATTTGGGGGTTGTTATTACAGTCAGTGTCAGCTTTGCCTACTTGTACTTTTCTTAAATTTGATTGATAAGGTTTTCTTTACTCCATATTTCTCCTTTTACTATTTAAATGCTATTCTCTATATCCATTCTGCAAATGGTTATTGATATATCATTTTTAACAATACCCAAAATAATTGTTACTAGGCTTAAGCATATCTAAAGTTAATCAACTTCAATAACACCCCTGCATACACACCTCTGGGCTCCAAAGAGTACAAGGCTTAGCTCCATTCGTTCCTTCTATTGTATATCATATTTCTCCCCTATTTTAGCTTGCTTTTATTATACCCCTTAAATGGCATTTTATAGGTTATAATATACAGCCAAGCCTTGCTTACATTGGTCTAGATGTTTACCAATATCTTTTCTATTACTTTCTGAATTTTATGCCTTCTTTCAATGGGAAATTTTCCAAGGCCCTGATTAACTTTGAGTTCCTGTTGAAAGGATTTATGTTTGCCTGTCACCTGTGGGTGCTTTCAATTCCAGACTTCTTTGTATTAATTTTTCTCTTTGAGGTCTTCATGGGCCACACAGGTAGCACAAATATGTACTACAAAACTATGCAAGGGATCACTGGTGCTTATAAATTCTCAGATGGAATGTTTTTTCTTGTCCCCATCTAGTTTAAGGGTTAAGAAAACAAGTTTCTGTTTGTTTGTTTTTTTTAACATCTTTATTGGAGTATAATTGCTTTACAATGGTGTGTTAGTTTCTGCTTTATAATAAAGTGAATCAGTTATACATATACAGATGTCCCCATATCTCTTTCCTCTTGGGTCTCCCTCCCTCCCACCCTCCCTATCCCACTCCTCTAGGTGGTCACAAAGCACCCAGCTGATCTCCCGCGGCTGTTTCTTCTACCTTTTTGTGTGAAAGTATTATTTTGTTTTCACTCTTATACTGCAGGTGTAGCCTTTGGGGTAGCAGCTTTGTAGAGAGACATTTTGTCAGATTCCCTATTTTCTGTGAGCTCTGGGGTTTATTTTTTGCCCCCTTTATTCCACAAATTCTTCAAAGTAATTATTGAATTGCTTCAAGTTTTGACAGAATTGCCCATTGAGAGAAGGCCTTTGAATACTCTTAATTTCAAGTTCCTGATTTAGTTCCATTTCTGGGCCCTTTTCCTTACATTTATGCCTGCTTGCCATTGGGTTTAAAAAGAAAAAAATTTTAGGGCTTCCCTGGTGGCACAGTGGTTGAGAGTCCGCCTGCCGATGCAGGGGACACGGGTTCGTGCCCCGGTCCGGGAAGATCCCACATGCCGCGGAGCAGCTGGGCCCATTAGCCATGGCCGCTGAGCCTGCACGTCCAGAGCCTGTGCTCTGCAACGGGAGAGGCCACAACAGTGAGAGGTCCTTGTACCACAAAAAAAAAAAAAAGAAAAAGAAAAAAAGATTTTAACACAACATCGTAGATCAACTATACTTCAATAAAAATTTTAATTCAAAATTTTGGTTGATTTTACAAGAACTGTTCTACCCAGTTTTCTTTCTGAAAATATAATTTCTTCTACTTTTCTATAGATTTAGTTGTAATAGATTAAGGATTTCTAAAAGTGTTATAGAATGATAATTTTCAGGTTATTAATGTATCTGTCCCCAAGTGACTTAATTGTATCATTTGTTTCACTTTTTTCTTGCTAAAGATATCAAAATAAATCCAATGCATAACATGGCCACCCTTCTAAGAATATTCACCCATTTCCCCCCACCCCTAATTTCCCATACCCCTCACAAAACCTCAAAACTTAAGTAGTTTTCTTTTTGGATCCAATTTTTCTCTCTCTTATTACTCTCTCTCAATACCAGCAGGCCACTGTAGCCTTCCTAAATTTTCTTAGTGTTCCCTTAACACTACCTGAGAATACATTTTCCCAGCACCCCATGCACCTAAGCAACAAGCATGTAACCCCCATCAGCCAACAAAATGCAGAATGAGAATTACTTAAATGCAGTTCAGTCATGAGCTATTCTCAAAGGTAGATGGTGAAATCAAGTCTTAAGAAGGTGGCAGCATAAAAATATAACACTGGGGGCGGAAGTGGCAGGAGTCTCTATCGTAACCATGGTACCTTAGCCCTGGAGTAGTCAGGTGGTGACACAGGGTCCATGTTATGCCTCTTCTGCTCCCAAACCTGATTCTTGGGCCCTTCTGGATGAAGAGCCTTTAATATTTTCTTTCCCTGTCTAAATATCCTTTAATATTTTAACATTAAATATCCTTTAATATTTTCTTTCCCTGTTTAAATCATGTAGAATGGGTTTCTGTTGAAATCTAAACTTATGACTAATTCTGGTATTGTTTTTCAATCCTGGCTACATACTGTTATCAACTGGAGTATCAGCAGTAGTATTGCTTCTAAAAATACCAATGCCCAGGATTCATTAGGATTAATGAAATCAGAATTTCTGTGGAAGGGCAAAGGCATTCCTATGGTATGAAATTTTTCTAGGTGAATCCAAGATACACTCAGAGTTGGGAAAGACTGTTGCAGTGGATATGTACAATATAAAGAACCCCAGAGTTATATTAGCAAAAGGGAAAGCATGATGAGTACTGGGTAGGTAGTTTACCAAAAAATCCTTTCAATTACACCCCACCTGAAAACCAGTAAAGAGAAAGTCATTCTTTTGTTCATAAGAGATCTTTCCCTAAATATTAAAATAAAATGCATGTTACTGCCTTTATTTTCAGGCTCTGAATATTCATTCTAATTCTTACGTTCTTCAGAGGTCATTTCTTCAACAAGTTTAACCACAAGTGATATGAAAGAAAATGAAAGAAAGTGAAATTGACCTTGAGACATTTATGAATAATAATGAACTTAGCTACAACTCATGCCAATTTCACAGGGAAGAAGGCTTAAGCCATCAATCAGGAAGATACTTTTTACCCTTACTTTGCATTTAATTCTTAAAAAGGAAATTTGGTCAGCTTGCTTGCTTTTTATTTGTTTTTTAACTACATCAGAAATGAACCGATGACTTAGAAAACAGAGAAGGAAATATCACTAATAGTTGTAAACTAAAGTATAACATCACAACAGAGATTTTCTAATATGTATCTGATCAATTCAATTTTCTACACAATTTTTAAAACACACTGTATACATGTTTATTGTTTTAGTAAAATTCTACCAAAACTCATTCATTTATGTAATAAGTATCTATTTATAAAGCATAGAAAATAATTTGTTTCTGTTATTCCTTGTAAATATATTAATAATTACTTTTAATCTGTTGATTCATTATTGGTTTGCTTTTACATATATAAAAATATTTCCAGTTTAAGCTACTTTTGGGAAAGAAGTTCTATTTGGAAAAATTAAGTGTAAAACATCTAAAATGCTTTTTATATTTCAATGCAGCCTTACAAAAAATGTTTATTATAGCTTTGAACTGTAGAGTAAAATACCTTCTAAGAAAAAATTTTAAGTGAGTGGGGTATAGCCTCCACCTGACTAAAGATTAATGAAAATGCAAAACAGGTTTCAAATATCTTAAGGCTTGCGTTAATCGTTGCTGAGATTAAAATAAGATCTGGAAATAAAATGGATTCTTCTGGGAAGAAGGCTGATAACTTAAAAAAAAGTTGGAAAACCCTACTGAGTGAATGATGAAAGGGTTTGGGTAATATAAGTTTGTGAATTATTGAAATATAAAGTCCTTTTGGACTTTATTTTTTAAATGTGTATCTGTTTAAAAAAATCAAATATCACCAAATATTTTAATGCTAAAATCCCTTCCCTACATCCTCTTAATATAAGTATATTCTAACTTATAGATAAAACACTGACCAATATTTACATTATTTTGACTGTCTAAACATGGTTTCTTGTGTTACTAGTTTATTATGTTAACAATTATTTTCTTGTGTAATGTTCCCCCAGGAGTTAATAATTTAATCATAGCTCCATAAATAAATTTCTATAAACTTATTGTTCAAACTAGCCATATACCAGTCACCAGTGTTTTTAGTATTCTTTATTTTTTTCCAAATGTTCAAAGGCTTGGTATCATTGCTTTATTTCTCACAGTCCTTTCTAGTAGAGCCTTTTTTCTTACTATAATAGGCTGATCATTGATAATGTTTTCCTGAGCCAGATCCCCTTTTCTCCAGAACTCATATCTTCCTTTTCCTCAGATTTCTTCCTAACTTGGGTGGTGAATAAGCTCCATTCATATCCTAAACTAAATCATATAGGAGATAAATTTTCTGTGATTTTGTATGTCTAAAACTGTCTTTTTATTTGTCTATCATAATTTATTAGGATTTGACTACCTAGAAATCTAAGGTAAAATTACTTTCAGTAAACATGTCAAAGACATTTTTCCACCGCTCTCCAGCACTCAAAATATTTTGATTATCATTTATTCATTTGCAACTTGTTTTGCTTTTCTGCAAGATTTTAGTAGGCATGTTTTATGCCTCATATTCTAATACTTCTATTGTTTAAGTTTTTGTTAACATCTGAGTTCTTTTTCATTCATTGTTTGATCTTTTCTAATCCAGAGACTCACTAAAGGAGATTTACCCAGAAAGAAAATTCAGGAAACATCAGAAATTTGAAGGCAAAAAGGTGTTAGGAAAAAAAAAAAAGACAAAATGCTTTGAGCATGAAAATACTCGCTGCTTAGCAGAGATGGATCTCAAAATACCACAGAGTAGATCTCAAGAAAGAATCTAATATTCTGGAGGAGGGGGTTGAAGAGATTTGTTCAAAGATCAGAAAGATAAAATCGTTAAAGCTGAATCATATGGTAACTTGTGACTGGCTGATGTTCACAGAGTTATACACTTGTTATTATAAAGAATCTCTAAGGTGAACATCAGTTACTAGAATATTCTGTCATCACTTTAAATTCACTGACATTAAAATCACTCAATTAACCATTTTACTTTTTGTTTTCCCTTGACAGTTGCAAAATATTTAAAGAAAACCAAATAAATTTTCCTGGGTTGATTTAAACTTACAATTTATAGGAAAAGTAAATTATTAAAGTATAAATTCTTTAAAGGACTATGTCATCATCACATTTGTATCCTATAAAACATAAATGTATTGTCAGATCTCTAGTAGGTAGATATATACACCAGTATTTGTATTTACCCCAATTATAAACAATTAAAAAAAGGTGTGTTCAGTTCAACCACCTGATACTTTGTGGTACCCAGCACATCATTTATTTAGAGTTTAAGAAGGGTTACATATCAGTCACTGAGGCAATACCTTCATAGATGATATATAACTGGGATTTTACTCTGATGTAATTTTATAAGTAACAAGTAAATAAATATCCTATTGAATATTCTTCAACTTTAATTTTCAAAATATTTCAAGTGTAGGATGTCATTTCTAAGAACTCTGTACACAATTTAATAAAAAATATATTCAGTACACAATTTTTTTTGCAATGCACTTAAACTACTATTAAAGATATTACAGCTGAAAGAAGTTCAACTGCAAACTATCAAAGAACAATATTTCTTTCTAAATTGCAAATACTGAATCCTCTCAAATTGAACAGATAGAATTTTAAAATAAATTACTTTAACAGATTCCTGTTCATATGTGATAAATTTCTACCCCACATTTAGTGAATAAAATCCACTGGGGCATGCAATTGACACAGTGTGAAACTTACCAAAAAGGCATTTTGCCAATAACATGGGAGAGTACAAGAGTACTCAGAGAGTGCTCCACTAAAAATGAAAGAAATAAAACTCTTTTCTTATTATACACCCTTCAATATAGACATCAATATTTCAATAGGCATCAATATTTCAACCAGTATGAATTCCATTACCACTATTTTATAGTCAATTTGAGATAGATGGAGTCTCTCATAAACCATACAGGAAGACAGCAACAGTCCTAAGGCTAAAATTCTGTTTCCACTCTGTTGATTAAATACTATATCTCTACAGTTCCCTAACTGGACACTATCAGTTTTAACATGCCTAAATAATTATCAGTAAAGGAATAAAGCCAACATTACAGATATTCAATAGGCAGAAAATACAACAAGATACTCTGAGGAGTCTAAAAAGTTTAAGAGTAGTGGGAAATATACAAAGAAAAATAGGGAGTTTCATTTCACTGGTTTAGCAGATGCTTCCTAGTTTCATGATAATCTTCAAAAGAGCCCAAGAACTCCCCAAAGTATTTTAACTTCCTTATTAAAAACTGAAGATACCTGTTTTCTTCACTCCAGACTACTACAGCAAATAAAACCAACAGCACTGGGAAGAAATTAACTACCATATAAAAGAATAAATATTGCAAATACTTCATTGAAAGTGAACTGATTCTTCCCCACCAAATGTTTCAGTGTGCTTTTTATCTTGGTGATGGAGTTTTTCCAAATCAAGATTTCCTACTTTGTATTTAAGTAATGTGATTTTCATTTTATTTTTAAGCACCTTCCTAAGGGTCATGACTGCAACTATGAAAACCTTTATGTATAATATTTATTATTATTTATTGTTACTAAACTACATAGTAAAATCAAAATCTAAGATAAGATTCAATCTATTTTTAAAGCATATAACAAAGTTTTTACTTTTATAGCTACTTCATTTTAGTGTTTTGATCATTACAAACTCTGTCATTGAACAAAATAAAGGCTTTGCTTTAACAGGGCATGACTGTTACTCTTATTAGCTCTTTGCAACATTTAAACTATTCCATCCATATTTCATGTTTATTATTTTCTTTAAAAAACTTTAAACTATGCCAGTAATGGTTCATTTGGTCATTTAATGAAACTATGTCTAGTGTTACAATTATGGAACATTACCAGCGCCATTGTCTACTCTTTACTTTCCTTCTCTAGCCAGCATCATATATTTTTTAAATGTTTTCACACTGCATGATCAATAATATCCAATTTCAATTTCTTGTCAACCATTCTGTTTGGACTATTTCCATAAAACTGAAAATTCATACCTTCATGCATATCAACATCTAAGAATTTTTAACAAAACAGAGAGGAATTGTTATGCTCTGACTCCTCTGTGCTATATCTCCATCCTCCCCCCTCCCCCTCAAAAAATTACAGTCATGCTTAATTGAAACCTAGGATAGGTATAAAGCCCTTATTCTTAAATACACTCATCTGAGATTGTTCTGAAAGGGTCTCATTATAATTCACTATTAATAGATAGTATTGGAAAACAAACCTTTGAACAGTTCTTTCTAAAATCTGATTGGTAGTAACTGTGGAAGTCCTGGAACCAATCCCCGTTGGATACCAAGTGATGACTGTCCCTCTCTCCCAGTAGCAAGGCCCCATGCCATCCCCACAATTCCATGAAACAGCCGGTGCCTTTTGTTCTGGGCTCCCTCAATAGGGAGATGACCCCCAAGTCTGTGTTGATCCATTTGACTCTTAACTGGTTGCTGATCCATAGGGAGATAGAATAGGGCACTTCTAAACCTTCTCTGGTTTTAGACACTTGCTTATACCAGTGCAGTGAGTGATTAAAGGCTTGACTCTCTAATTTTTGGCTGTTGCTTTGACTGACAGCTCTGACACCTGTTGGCTGGGCTCCCTCTCACAGCTCAGCTGAACTGACATCATCTAACTGACTTGACCACTTGTATTTCTTAGCACCATAATATGTTCATTCTTGAGACGGTTTCATCTTCACTGAGCCTCTAACCCACTGTTTCTGAGCCTTTTCTGAGTGATTATCTGTTGAGTGTCATTCCCCTCCTAACAGAAGAAGCACGCCTCTGAGCAAAATTATGCACACAATGTCAGGGATTTTAGGATTTGTAAATTCAAGTTGCCTCTATATTGCATATTCTTTTAATTGCAATAAGTAAACATTTCAAGATACCAGTAGAAAGAAATTAATCCAAAACATTTAACTGTCCCTTGCTAAACAACATTCACAGATGACCTGGAATTCTTCCAGTTCTTTATTAAAAGTAAATCTGTGACTCAAAATTCCATGGTCCTAGGCTGCCATGGTGTTCAAAACAGACACAACCAAGACTTTGAGACAAGAACCTCAGACAGAACCAAAGGGGAAAAATGTATTACCTCCTCCAGTCATATGCCAGTTATTATTTTCTTAATATTATTTGAGGGTGATTCATTGATTACAACTGATTATAAGTGCCTTATTTCAGTTAAAGAAATATGAGTGTGATTCTTGTTTTCTCTAGTAAAAAATTGTTTTTTGACAAAGGGAATTCTCAAAAAAATTTTGTCCACTTCATCTTTTCTCTTTCCTCCGTGCAATGTGTACATTTTATGTCCTGCTTGCTATGTATGGTTCAATAGCCATAATGTGTTACCGAACATCCAAGAGAAAATAAAAGAATAAAAATTGCATGGAAATACCACAGTATGGAGGATTCTGGATCTCTGAAGGCCCATCCATGGATGCAGTTCACTAAATCAAGGTCAAAATCACTGTTCAAAGCTTTTTAGCTTAAGTTTTCCAAAATACAGTTTTTTGAACGTGAGTCATTTCAAAGTATATACACATATAAATGTAAATAAAAAGAGCAATATGAAAAGCTGTGTGTTTGGAAAATGTCATTATAGCTCCATCTTGGAGATTCACGACACACATGAGTACGATAAAGGCTCTTCAATCGTATGTTTTAATGCCGAATTGGTCAACCACCACCGCAATCAATTTCAGAACAATTCCATCACTCTAGAAGGAAACCATTGATCTACTTTCTGTTTGTATAGATTTGCCCATTCTGTACATTTCATATAAATAGAATCATATAATATGGTGTATCCTATAATTGCCGTCTTTCTTTAGTGTAACATTTTCAAGATTCATCCCGTTGTACCATGTACCAGTATTGCACCACTGTTCCAGAGCGGGGATGGGGAAGTGTGAGAGCCTGTGTCCTCTCGGTTTGTCTCTCTTGGATCGGCACATCCACCCTATAAGTGAAGTAGGGCAAAGGTAAATAGGGCCCAATATTCTTGGCCTTGCCCTCTCCCCAAAATTGGGGCTGGGTGGAGGAAATGATCCTCAGACCTCTCAGTTGCACTCACTTGATAATTAGCCTCTATAACATGGAACTAGGGGAAGAGAATTTAAAATGTTGGCCACCTGTACCTCCCAAGGTGAAACCATAGCACTTGATGGGGAGATTTGGGGGGAAGGAGCCCTATCTTGACCACACTCACTCAGACTAGAACTTCTGTCACGCTGAGGTGGGTGGGTTTGGAAGGAGCGTCTTGGTTCGAGTGCCAACATACATGTTTTGTCGTTCGCTATATGTTCTTTGGGAAAATTCCACAGACGTTAAATAGTTGACTTTTTAAAATCAGTTTCACCAATTATGGTCGCTTACTGGGGATAATATCCATGAAGTTCCTTCCTCAGACTACCTTTCTGGAAATTGTCCCTATGTCTACATTTTTGACCACTGAAAAAATGTGGTTCACCATATTTTTGATGTAATCTAAAAATGATCACTCTTTGGACACAGTGAAATTTTTCACTGAACGCCTTTGTATGAGGGCTTCGTTTGATTAATGCCTTATTGTCGTTTCTCTCACATTGACTTACAGTATTACTAAACAAAATCAGTTGCTTTATGACAGTAAAAATGTAAAAACAGTTCAATCTTCTGAAGTTTTAACAATTACATTTTTCTAGGTTTCAAATGGTAGTCATCATAACAGCCACAGATTGTAAGAATTCCAAATCTATCATTTTATATTCAAAAAAATTCTTTTGGATTAATAGTATATTTCTGGTACAGGTTCTTTCCTTAATGAATATATAATACTGATATACATATGTATATAAAATATGTATGTAATCTGTATCTATATATAGGATTTTAAGTCCATACCAAAAAACAGCAATTCATAATGAATCAGTTTATTAGAAAATCAACAAGTATCTATCATTATCTGTCATGTACTCAGCAACATACTATAGGAAACACAAGAATTATTAAGTATAAGTTTACCATTAGGGAGATAACCTAACTGGAGAGAAAATACAATTGTGTATATTTCAGGGAAAAAAAAATCTTGCCAGTCATTTCTGTTATGTTCTTCTGTACAACTCAGTTTTCCCTTTCCAGACCAACTATCTCAAGCCTCTGACGACAGCACACATTCTCATTTACAGAAAAAGATCAGAAAAAAGCTTCTGGTTACCAAAGGGGAAACGTGGAGGGGAAGGATAAATCAGGAGCTCGGGATTAACATACACACACTACCCTACATAAGATAGACAACCAACAAGGACCTACTGTTATAGCATAGGGAACTCTACTCAATATTCCGTGATAACCTATATGAGAAAAGAATTTGAAAAAGAATGAATATGTGTATAACTGAATCACTTTGCTCTACACCAGTGAAACTAACACAATATTGTAAATTATTATACTCTAATAAAATTTTTTTTAAAAAGGAACTTGCTCACTGCCTCAGCCTGAAGCAAACTTCTAAACCAAGGCACATGTGCACATAGTCCATTTAGAGATAACAGAGAGGGAACAGAAAAAATGAGGAAATGAAGAAAAACCCAGATAGGAGTACATTATAGAGTTCACTGCCATGGGCAACTGAGACTTGATCCTGCCTACAACCTTCTCAAAATTGTCCACCCTATGATTGAATAAGGTAATATTTATTCTTTGTTTCCCAACCCACAGTGGCTAAGGATTTCCCTTGGGCTTTTTAATGACCCCACATTTCAAGACTGATCGATGTGAAAGTGCTGTCCAGCAGGCTCTAGCCTGTGCCCGTAGCTGTCAGAAAGTCCAAGTGGAAAGTGAAGAGTGACCATCTGAGACACTGTCAGTATGAATGGAACCCAAGCCCGCACATAACTGCCAAATCTATGGCCAGATTGGAGGTAATGACTACACAGTGAGAGCTGAGGGTAGCAGAGGCATATGATATACATTCTATAATACTTAATAAATACTAGTTAAGCATTATTAGATGAGAACTCCCTCTACAGAGTTACAGCAAGATTTCCTCTCTTTATATCCACTCTCTCCTTATTTTCTCCTGAGTAAATACAGGCACTGTCCTTCTTGCTATTGAACACTTAGCATTCCAACCTCACCTTGGTTCCCATTCCCTTCTGTCATTACTTAGGCAACTAAATAAAATCACTCATGAACTTATGAAGTACGAAGAAACCATAAAAGTTTAGATGTTAAGCTATATGCTTGTAATGTATAAATAAACTAGTATTTTAAGAAGGTCAAATATCTGTTTTAGTTTGAGGAGTCAGGGAAAGCTTAGAGGAGCACACCCTAATTAAATTGGGCACTGATACTATATTCACATATGCAAACAAATGAAAGAAAATTATTGCATGTTTGTAATGAATAGAATAGCAAATATAGAGATTCAGAAATGAATATGGCATATATAAAATATATGAGGTAATAAAGCCTGGAAATAAAGATATATACATATTGATTAATAGTAAAATTGGATAAGGTAGAACCATATCATCAAAAAAATACTCAAAAGTTTGGAAATTCTTAGAATATCTAGCTGTATGAATGAGAACAAGTATTCTGATCAAGAGAGGGGGATAATTAAAGTAGCCGTGGATTAGGATGTATAATCAAATAAAATAGGTAAAATGGAGAGAAACTAGTAAAAGGAAAGCCAGATGTAAGGATCTTGTGTTATGGACATACAGTTGTGACGGATGGTCAGGCAACCAGATTAAAACAGTTATTTCAAATAGGTTTTGCCATATTAGATATAGAAAATGAAGATACAGAAAATGAAGGATAAAGAAAATACAGGATGAATTAAATATGATTTCAAGAATGTTTACTCCGGGAAACAAATTAAAATTGTTAATTTTAGGGGTCATTAAAATGAAAGGAAATTTGGAAGAGTAAGAAGAAAAAATAAGTTGGTACAAAACAGATTGAGAGCACCTGAGAGAACTTAACACCAACTCTATCCAGAATTCGGATATTCCTTATGAGCTCACAACCCTATAAATCCTGGGAAACTGAGATCTGAGAGTAAAATCACCTAATGTAAATGGGACATAGGTAGATTAAAAATGGCCACAAATCATTTATAGCTCATCTCTTTAAGAGGGGCTGTTAGTCCCTGTAACTTGAATGTTCACCTGGCTTTGTGACTAATTTTGACTAATTGAATGAGATAAAATTGTACAACTTCCAAGCCTAGGCCTTAAGAGGTTTGTGTCTTGCACCATTACCATGACTGAATATTGCCACAATATAGTTCAGCCAACAGCCAACACCCACTGCTACACATGTGAATGAGGCCATCACAGGCTACCCAGCCCCAGTGGGTAAGCTCCGTGCCTGCAACTCCATGAGTGAAACAAGGTAAGACCAGCAGGAGGACAGACCATCACAAGCAAAAAATAAAACAGTTTTATAGTAAGGCACTAAATTTTGGTGGAGTTATTACACACTAATAGAAGACTGATTAAGCATCCCCAAAAGTGGAGTGACACTTAAATAAAAACCAAAAACATGTGGCATTGGCTTTGGGTCCAAGGAGCAGAGGCTAGGAAGGTGGCAATCAAACGTCTGCTAGAGGCTGAAAATCAGAAAGGAAATTAAAATCTTGGCTTAGCTGTTGGGTTTGTTCACTCTGGCCTACTTTTCAGAGACATCACAAAATTGTTACATTAATAATCAGAGGCAATGTAATTCATTTAAGGGTTTTTAAAAGAGATCGAACTTTATTTTCCAACTAGCATTGTTCCCTACGTTCTCTAGGGAAAATGAAAAATGGAGGACTGTCGAGGTAGCATATGGAAGAAATGTCTTACATATGAGAAACAGTCATCATAATCTGACCATCTTTAGAAGTCTGGTGATTTCCGCTTTTGGAGTTGCCCTCGGTATTTGATTATGAAATGTGCCATGATTGGTAAATAGAATTTTAAAATGTCAATATGTATGAAGAAATATACTGGTTAACTTATGGAACTTTGGTATTTTATTCCACATTTTTCTGGATAGAAAGTTCTTGAAATGGTAGCTCACAGCAGAGGTGACGATAGGCAATAATGAATCATCATGTAAAAGCTGGTGGCTGCCTCCTGTGACAGTGATTAAGTGATTATTTCTGCTTGGAAATAATCTTTGTACAAAGAGGGCTGTTTATACTATGAGGCTTGTGGTTGACCACAGACCTTATTTATTTTTATGGTGGGATTAATATGGCATTAAGGGCAAAGGGTGATTCTGAAAACAAATTTATGAGAGAACAGTGTTTTACAGACCACCACAGCTCCCCAGAATTTGCAAAAACTAAAAGTAAATGAACCATTTTGATGATGGAAGATTATCCATACAGCAGACCCACTGGCCCTCCTCCCTTTGAGGGCAAATAGAAGAGCTGAACAAAATGTGAAATGAATTCATTTGAAGATCATTACAGAGGTAAACTGATGATGAGGGCTTAACAGCTTCCCATTAGAAAAGGAAAATGTTAGATAACTAATGAGGACATACTGTATAGCACAGGGAACTCTACTCAATACTCCGTAATGACCTGTATGGGGAAAGAATCTAAAACGGAGCGGATATATGTATACGTATAACTGAATCACTTTGCTGTACAACAGAAGCTAACACAACTCTACTCCAATAAGGATTCATTTAAAAAATAGAGAAGGGGCTTCCCTGGTGGCACAGTGGTTGAGAGTCCACCTGCCGATGCAAGGGACACGGGTTCGTGCCCCAGTCCGGGAAGATCCCACATGCCGCGGAGCGGCTGGGCCCGTGAGCCATGGCCGCTGAGCCTGCGCGTCCGGAGCCTGTGCTCCGCAACGGGAGAGGCCACAACAGTGAGAGGCCCGCATACCGCAAAAAATAAAATAAATAAAAATAAATAAAAAAATAAAATATAGAGAAGGAAAATGACTCAGTCTGGTGAGATGGGGGGATACATTTTTATAGGTGCATTTTCTGTTTGTGTTTTGGGAGGGGGTTGTTTTTTAACTTTATTTGACTGTGATAAGAACACTTAACATGCGATATTTCCTCTTAATCTTGTACGTGTACACCACAGCATAACTGTAAGCACAATGCCATACAGCAGATCTCTAGAACGTATTCATCTTGCTTAACTGAAACTTTATGCACGTTGATTAGCAAGTCTTCACTCCTCCCCTAGCCCCTGGCAACCACCATTCCAGTCTTTGATTCTATAAATCTATTTTACATACTTCATATAAGTGAAATCATGCAGTATTTATCCTTTCGTGTGACTGGATTATTTCACTGAGCATAATGTCTTCCAGGTTCATCCATGTTGCTACACAATGTGGAACTTTTAAAAAGCTGAATCATTTTCCATTGTATGTGCATACCATTTTCTTTATCCATTTATCACTCAGTGGATGTTTAGGTTGCTTTCATGTCTTGGCTACTGGAATAGTGCTGCAATGAATACAGGAGGATTAATATCTCTTCAAAATCCTGCTTTCAATTCTTCTGACACATCCCCAGAAGTGGGATTGCTGGATCATATGGTAGCCCTATTTTTAGTTTTTTAGGAACTCCCACACCGTTTTCCACAGCAGTTACTCCAGTTTGCGTTCCCACCAGCTGTGCACAAAGGTTCCAGTTTCTCCACATCCTCCCCAGCACGACTTTTGATATTTTTGGTAACAGTCATACTGAAAGATGTGAGGTGATATCTCATTCTGGTTTTCATCTGCATTTCCCTGATGATTAGTGACAATGAGAATCTTTTCTCATACCTGATGGCCATATGTATGTCTTCTTCGGAGAATTGTCTATTCAAGTCTTTAGCCCATTTTTGAATCCAGTTACTAGGATTTTCATTGCTACTGAGTTGTAGGAGTTTCTTAAATATTTTGGAAATTGACACCTTACTAGATATATGGTTTGCAGATATTTTCTGCCACTCCTTAGGTTGACATTTCACTCTGCCAATTGTTTCTCTTGTGGTGCAAGACTTTTTAGTTTGACGTGGTCTCTCTTTTCTAATTTTGCTTTTGCTACCTGTGTTTTTGTTGCCATATCCGTGAAATCGTTACGAAGACCAATGACATGAAGCTGTTCACCTATGTTTTCTTCTAGGAGTTTTACAATTTCAGTCTTAAAATGAAGTTTTTAATCCATTTTGATTTGATTTTTGTGTGTGAAGTAAAATAAGAGTCCAATTTCATTATTTTGCATACAGTTATCCACTTTTCCCAACACCATTTGTTTAAAAGACTTGCCTTTTATTATTGTGGATCCTTGGCACACTTGTCAAAGAGTAATTGGCCATATATGTGTAGATTTATTTCTAGGTTCTCCATTCTGTTCCATTGATCTATATGCCTGGCATTATGCCAGTACTGTAGTGTTTTGATTACTGTAGTTTTGGGATACATTTTTAAATCAGGAATTGTGATGCCTCTAGCTTTGTTCTTTCTGAAGATTTATTTTGCTATGTGTGGTCTTTTGTAGTCCCATATGAAGTTATTTTTTCTATTCGTATAAAAATACCATTAAAATTTTGAGAGTTTACACTAAATTTGCAGATTGATTTCAGTAGTATGGGCATTTAAATATTGTCTTCCAATCAATGAACACAGGATATCTTTCCATTTGGTTGTATCTTCTTTCTTTCATCAATGTTTTGTACTTTTCAGTGTAAAAGTCTTTTGCCTGCTTATTAAAGTTTTTTCCTAAGTGTATTATTTTTAGCGCTATTGTAAATGGCAGAAGGGTCATTCACCAAGAAGATAAAATGATTACAAACATACATATACACCCATGTTTTTCTCATTATGTGAATACCAAGCAACACAATGAATACAGATTTATAAAGGAAAGTATTTCTTTTTAAAAATGAGGTGACATACCCTGATCTTCCTTCCTGCGTTGGATCCTGGATCCCACTGTATTAAATCAGTCCTCTATCTTCTTCCAACCCCGAGAGGCTCAGTCATTACACACTGTTAGCAACTTTATGTTGCAAAATTCTTAGAGGCCCGGGAACCTGCGGCTTTAAACAAAGCCATGATTAAGAAGTGCCTTCCAAGGATTAAATACGGAATTTCCACCTTGGACAGTTAATACATTGACTAGTTTACTGAGAGGATGAAAAGGCATAAGGAGGGACAGTAAGGAGCTCTCTAAAGACATATTTAAGATAAATTAACAGTAGGATGTGAGGATTTGGAGAAAGCAGATAAGAGTAAATTTCAAGCAAGAGGACAAATTGAATGGATTCAAGGATTTAACGAATGCCTGCGGTTTAGGATAAGAAGTGACAAATAGATGATAGATATAAGAAAGAACTCTGTGAATCATACAGCCTGGTTTCTAATTCTGTAATCTCTAACTTGAGCTATCTTTAAAGTCACTTTTGCTGTTAGCCCAGTTAATCACACGGGAGCCAACATTAAGGCAGCTATTTTCAATGTATTTGATTTAAACACATGAGACTCCAGAAGGTTACTGCACTGTGTAATATAATGATATGGACACATTTTAAAGTGCTTCCCAGCCTTTCACACTTCTGTTTTCTTACTTCTTTGTTTTTAGCAATCCATCAATTTATCTATCTCTGCATCTATCATGTAATCTTGTTTCAACCCAATGAATTATTTTGAGGCTGGAAAATTAATTGATTTGAACATGTTTACTCAAGTGCAAAGCCAAAAAAAAGGAGAGAGAAGGTGCAAGACACACTATTAGCTACCAGAGGTGAAAAGAGAAGAGGAGAGAGAGAGGAAAAAAGGAAGGGGAGACACAGAGGAGGAAGTAGAGAAGAAAGAAAGGAAGAAAACCAAGAGCAAGTAAAAACTAACATGTTTAAAAAAACAAAAGTTAAATTTTCTAATAGCTATTTGTAAGACTTTGGTTTAAATCTCAAAGTTGTAGACCCTAGTCAGATTCTATAATACTCCAACACAAGGTTTTCATCTTTTCACCTAATACAGTGTTTGCAACTATTAAAACATGTTTGTAGACTAATTAACTGTGCACATCTAGTCTTCTTTGGAATAAACATTGGCATAATTCTAGTTAATGCTAGTTTGCATTTATGTCTGAGTTGGATACATTTTATAAAAGGTAAATTTTTTGAAATGACTCTCAGTGTGGTCTTCTCTGTGGTGGAGATGAAACTTGTAAAAGGTAAACTGGATTTTGTTGCAACTAGCTGTTGGTTTATGTAATTTATTTTTCCTTTTTAAATTTCTTGACCAAAGCTTGTTTCCAGAAGCATTCTCTTGGTTCTGGGCCTTTCCTCACAGGATTCCACTTATCTGTCATATCACACACACACAAAGGTTATGCCCCAGGAAATGAAAAACTTATGAAAGAGATAAACTGCAGTGGGGCTGGACACCTCCCTCCTTTTAGATCATCCCTCCACACAAACCTGTTTTTTTGGGTACTTTGTGCTCTATTAACAGTCAAACTAACCCTTATTCTTAGTGCTGTTTCATAACCATGACAGTAATTTTTGTTGCCATGCTGTCTATAGGCCAATACTTATCTGCTAGGCCTGAAAGGTGTTTGAAGAAAGGAGCAAAGATGTGTTACTAAAACCAGAAAAAAAAAATTGGCCAAACTCTCTGCAAGTGTTCTTTGCTAACCACGGCCTGCTGTTTCTTTTCATTGGTCTCTGGTTGTTTCTGGGCTGAACTCTATTTAATTTTGAAAACTGCATATTAGGAATAAATGGAAATGAAATTTCTCTCCTCAAGGATGGACTGGTTTTCCTAAAATTCTTAGATTTGAACCTCCTCAAAGAACTATAAACAATGTTGAAATTCTTAAGATAAATCTTTCAATCATTACTACTTACAAATACAGTTGATCCTTTAACAACACTGATTTGAACTGTGCTGGTCCACTTACACCCATTTTTTTGTTTTGGGGGTTTTTTTTTGCACTAACTACTTACTATAGAATCCACGGTTGGTTGGATCCATATGTTCAGAACCACATATTGAAGGCAACTGTAAAGTCATACTCAGATTTTTGACTCTAAGGAGGGCTGGCACCCCAACCCCTGTGTTGTTCAAGGGTCATCTGTAGATAAATGTTGATGATCAGCCTGAGACAAAAAATCAAGAAATAGGTGATGTCAGGGGACTTGTACTTTATTCTATCAGGCCGATTCAGCGTCTCTGTGGTTGTTGCCTGTGCCTGAGGCTGCGCTCCAACGGCTATACAGGGGAAGCGTCCTCTGGTCTCCAGTGAAGACACTACGTATTCATTCTCGTTTAGAGAATACCTCTCGCTTGATTCACTCAGATGCCACAGAGTCCAGTAGAATGTAAAGGGGACAGAGTAATGCCATGACTCTCTCTCTCTCACGATCCTAAATTTAGTGAGCTAGCTTTGTATGCTGTCCCTGGACTTCCCTGATCCCGAGGCACTCAATTCTTGCTCAGTCTCTCCAAAGAAGATAACCAAATAGAGGGTCCAACTAGAAATCACTTTTCTGCTAGTCAATCTTTGTTGCTTTTTTTTCCCAGAAATTTATCAATATGGAGAATAAAATGGATGTTAAGAAGTTCTCAAACTTTCTCCCGAGTGCCTCTGTCTCACAGGCAACATCGGATATAGCTAGCCTTCCAATCATGTCATCTACACTCCAGATTTTTCTGGGAAAATGTAGATGCTGTATTGTGTAATATAGGATGTGGACTAAGTATAAGGGATCAAAAGAAAGTTCATGGTAGGGAAAGTTTTCATGAAAGAGGTGGAATTTGAACTAAGCAATGTATATTTTAAATTATACTGGATTATAGGTACTGCTGAAGGCAAAGAAAATGAGTGGTTCTCAATGGAAGACGATAATTTTAGATTTTGACATATTATTTTAGGTAAGGGGTAATATTTCTTTTTGCAGAGATAGCCAAAGTCATTGGAAATAAGGAACTAGACTGCTAGTATGTGGATCTCAGAATTTTGAATTCTAATCATTCAGTTAAACAAATCAACAAACCATAGAAAGGTGAAATACCAGAATGTGGTCACATAAAATGTTACAGTATATTGGATACTGGATTTAAACAAACATTAGTAAACCGAGGAATTTAGGAACTCAAAATAAATAAATACTCTTATCTGGGTACAAACGCCTCCATAGAATAATAGATTCTGTTCCTTTCCTGCCTTCAGAATCTCTGGCAATTTCCTCTCCTTGGCAAATTTTAACACTAGGGAAAAGGGATTCTGGGAAAAAGAGTTTCCAGCTTCCCCTCAGCATTGTCCCTGTGTGTCCTTATGGAGAACATTTCTTAAGGAACGAAGTCCTCTGGACCATCAGAGACCAAATTTGTATTTCATTAGGTTTAAAAGTAAGAGGATAACTCTTGAAGACTATACTGTCAGGAATCATTTCTATCATTTGTTACTAGAAACGTTTCTCTGTACATGAAGAGGAATGACTCATTTCTATCCCTTAGATCCTGGACTCAGCTCCTAGCTATAGGAGAAATAGAAGCACATATTGGTATATAAGATTCAGAAAGAAACTTCTACCTATGGGATATAACCTGAGATACTTGCAAAGACTGAGACATCAGAAGCCCATTCTACCATTCTACAAGACAGGATATGGGATCTATGGTAGGAACGATGAATTCATTCCATGGGCCAACTGTTATACTTCATTTGCTCCACTATCATTTCCTTGTTCAGAAGAAATAACTACAGAGAATTTGTTTACAGTGAGTAAAGCAATCCTTAAAATCATGAAGGGTGTTTTTATCAGGATCATTACATGGCAGTGAAAGCAAATGCATCTCCAGAATCAGTGTCTATTCCAAAAGGAACAAATTGTTTTCCTTTTGATGATGGAAGTGATCGAATGCAATCAAATTGTTACCAGGTGGCTGGCTTGTTCATTTGGGAGACATTACCATATTGGTGGCTCAATGACACTCTCTGTTGTTGACATGTTGTTGTTGACATCATTAATAGTTACAATCACATCATAGTAAGTAGAAGTCCATGTTGTTGAGTCCACAGATAATCGCCATGCCTGCTTCCATGGCCATTTGGTCCCTCAGGCCTTTTCAGCAACGACTGGAATGTCTGAGCACAGAAATTCACTGGCATCCACGTAATGGACCATCTTGTCCACATGAAATTTGAGAGCTTGGTCAGCTGTGGTTGCCTTGGTGAACATTCATACAGTACAAAAACATTTTCACACTTTGTGCCCATTCCATGAGGTCTGCCCCAAACATCTTTGTCACCAGTTTTCCAATATTTTTCTTCCTGAGTCTGTGGCCACTCAGCCAAAACATTAGCCACTGCTCAAAACTCAGAGTGAATCCGACATTTTTTCCAGGAAAAGTAAATAAGCAGGTACATTTCCTCCAAGTTCTACTCCTTGGAAGCTTTCCCTTCAACTTTGTTCTTCTGTATCATGCCCGAGTGGGGATGATGCTATAGTCACTCATTTTAGGTGTTCCTAATGTATCATGTGGGACCACCTGCAACCCAAACATAGGTTTCTTCTTCTTCAGACAGTTTGCCCTAGGAAATGCTTCATAAAGCCACAGTATGCCTTCGTAGAGAGTAGGCAGTTCTTCAAAGTATTGAAATAGATGCATGAGTCTAAGCCCCCTGCTTCTGTAAATAATTGTGCCTTCAGAATCTGTTCAAGCCCAGTATCATATATACCTCTTCCACTTAATGATGGAATGCTGCTGAAACCAACTGTCACCAACATTTTAAGTGCCAATAAATTTCCTGTTTCATATGCAACTGGTGGGGCAACTTGCTTCAGAAATCTAGAGCCTTCTATTGTTCTGATCCCAGTCAAAAAAAATAAGCTTGAGGTTATTTGGTAAGTGTATTGCAGCAACGTGCTGTTATGTATTTGTTATGTGTTGCCTCTAAAATCCAAAAGGCATTGTGCTGTTTTCTTGGTGGCAGGAGTTTCCAGATATAGCCTCTTGCCATTTGCCTTCTTACGGTTATCTTTTCATGGCCCAAAGCAAAGAAAACCTTGAAACTTAGAGGGTCAGAGCCTGAATTTTCAGGGGGTTTTGTTTTCCATACTTAAGCAGGTATGTATCTCATTCAGATTTCTATGGCATTCAGTATATCAGGATGGTATCATTAATAGGGTGGACCAAGATGATGTCTTGTGAGATGATAAAATCAGGGAGATCCCTACTTATTACTTTTTGAGAGAGAGCAGGGGACTTGATATATCCCTGAGGAAAGCAAACGCAACTCTTATTTTTCCTTTTCTAAGTGAACTCAAATGGGTCTTCTTGTCTATATTTACAGGTAATGAGTTAAAAGCATTCACTAGATGATTAGTTGATGACAAGATACCAGGGACTGTCTTTATATCCCCTAGAAAAGTCACAGCATCTAAGATAGCAGCTGATTGGAGTCTTCAGCTGGATGAGTTTATGATAATACACCATTATTTCAAAACCCATCCTAGATACCTTATGCTTAGTATGGGTTAGTTGCTACCTTTTAATCTGTGATATCATCATGCTTTGTATTCCTGTCACGTCACTTACTCCATTTATTAGTTTATCTCACCAGACCATGAACTCCTTGACATAAGAACATATGCCTTATCTGTATTTTCTATGTTCCTGAAACATAGTAAGTATTTAAAATCCTTGGTGGATTTTAATTTGACTAAAATTTTGTCAAGTGTGTTTTACTAGTGAAAATGTCTGTTTTAAGATTGCTCAGGGAATATAGCCAATATTTTATGACAAGTATGAATGGAGTATAAACTATAAAAATTTTGAATCACTACGTTGTACACGTGAAACTAATATAATAATGTAAACCAACTATACCTCAATTAAAAAGTATAATAAAGAAAATAATTTCTGTAAAATGTGTAAGTAAATTAAATGTTTTATAAAATATCTCCAATATGTCAGAATTTTAACTATATTAAGACCTTTAAAAAGTCTATACCTTTATAGTATGAGTATATATAACAATGAGACAAAATGCTGACTGAATTATACTTGCTTTTGGGTTTTCCAAATAATTGGAATAATTCCATAAACAATGCATTTTTAAACATATTTGAAAACTGAGGGAAGAAATGTTTAGAAGTCTTTAGCAACCTCTAAGTGCCTGGGAGTCAAGTGATACATTACTATTCCTGTAACTTTAAACCTATTTTAGATATATTCAGGTACTAAAAGTCCTTTTCATAGCATCTAAATTATATCTAGGTAATTATATCTAGGTAATACTTTGAATTAGTAGCCTCTGGCCCACTAATGACTTCAACCATATATACAAGTCCTTAAAACACTAGTATAAGAAAATAAACTATATGTCAAAATATTCAAACAATGGTAATCACCAAAAATATGCATAATTTTATGATGTTTGTACATAAATGTCATTTTATATATATATATATATATATACATATACACACACACACACACACATATACATACACAACCAAGGGTAGTGATTATGCTTCTCCTCCAAAAGATTTTTTACTTATAAAATGATGGATATGGCCACAGTTCATAGAAATCTAATTTTCAAACATCAACACAAAATCTATTTTTAATATCAAGAAGACTGAAACTTATTAAGAATATTGACATAAGCATATGTTCGTGTTAATTTATTTGAATTATATATAAATATAATGCCATATTCTAGAAGTATGTTATTATATCATGTTTTAAAATAGATTCTATCTGTCTATCTGATCTATTTATCTATCAACTTTCAATCACTCTACTACACAAAAGATAACTTTTTACAAGCATAGTAAGTTTTAAACCTAATAGACTAATTTATCAAGCTGTCCAAGTTCACATGAGACTATGTGGTCTGAGATTATGCTCTCAATCTTTTCACTCCTCATTTATCAGCTGTACTGTCTTATTGATGGAATCTAGAATCATTCTGAAGTCAAATTTGAATTCAAATTTGAAATTAAAAAGTATGCTTCCCAGCAACCTATTAAAATAATAGCATCATATGAAGAACAATTTGAGATTGTCCCAATTTGTTTTATAATTTTCATGCACATAGTCTTGTAAAGCCCATATTTACTGTATGGTCTAAAGGTTACTGTGTGATCTAATGGTCAAGCACAATGAACTTGAGATTTGGATTGAGACAAAATTGAGTATAAAGTCTGGCTTTCTTTAAAAGCTGTATGACTCTGGGCAACATATTCAATTTCTATGGATCTCGTATTTTAATTGTTAAAATTAAAATAAATATTATGCTGGCCAAAATTGGATCGAGTGAAGTTATACATGTTAAGCAGTTAGCACAATATCCAGCACATAATAAATGCTTAATAAATTTAGCTTTCATCATACTCTTCACTAGGCACTCTTTCAGGTACATTCGCATACTTTCAAAACCTCTCATCGTTATTAGTATCAAAATGAGACATAAAATGCATAATATGTCATGCATCTTCTGTGCATATTACACTAAATGTGGCCAAATGAACATAAGGAGAAATGGAAGAGAAAAATAAGTTACTTTTAATCTAGAGAAGGGGGTAGGGTCCATTGCAGAGAATTGAGTGTGAATGGAAGGGAAATGGGCACCCTTTCAAATCCATGGCTGGTGATAACAGACAGCCATACAGATTAGTCCTGTTATTAGCACCAGGATGGGTGAACCACTCCTTCCCTTTTAAGAAGTCTCTCTGTGTTACAGGCCAACTACCTGATTCTTAGAATTCTCTAGTCAGTTGAAAGATTCGGAACCTGCACTAAGAACCCAATTTGTGTCATATAAGTTTGACTACTTACCCTTGATTGGGATCTATGATAGATTGTTCCATGCTGCAAACCTCTCTACAAAGGAAGTTCCCATTGTGCCTGCACATTTGCATAATTATTCTTCCTGTTGTGTACACTTCTTACTACATTAAAGGATATAGTTTCTATAAGGAAATACATAGCTCTATCATTTAATTAAGGACAGGTAATATTATCCTCAGTTTATAGAGTAGACATGTGAGTCTTAGAACCATTAAGTACCTTTCAGAAAAAATAAGTAGTAGATATAAACAGAGGCTGGCACCAAAAATGCCTTTAATATGATCTACTTTAAATAGGGTGAACTTTAGCTACTTTAATTGTAGAAAATGTTTAAGAATACATGCATAAATGATAAAAATATATCTTTTAAATCACTTTTTAAATAAATTTAAAGAAAAGTTTAACAACTTCTTTTAATTCTCTGCTTAATACTTCTCAGTGAAAAATTGCTACATATATACTTATTTGAGTCTAGTTATCCTTTTACTGTCACACTAGAAATGGGTCTAGACATACAGCCAAAAATAAATCCAACTTTATAAACTTGTGAAAAAGGGCAGATTCCTGCCTTGATTCTTTTTTTCCAAGACCAGGGTCCAGCTCTATCTCTTGAATTGTTCTGTAAGTTTATTTCAGTTCATAATTATTATCCTGTTCAGTGACTGGCCTTTGCTAATTTGATAAGAAAGGGGAGAACCAAAAGTAGCCTTTCTCAAAGAGTTTCAGGAAAAAAATCATTTCCTCAATGGGTTAAACACACACACACACACACACACACACACACACACACACACACACATGAGTCTGTGGTTAAATCAGTTTTGGAAACATTAGGTTAAAGTAAGTTCAAGAAATTTTGCCTACCCCAAGATAATGAAAATAAGTTCCCATGTTATTTTCTAGATCATTTATTTTTTTGCCTCTCATGGTTAGGTGTACAATTGACCTGCAATTATGTAAAGTAGTTTGACATATGATACAAGTTCCATTTTTCCCCAAAACTTTGCCCACAGCTATATAGTGCTACGTTTATTATAAATCAAGGGTCCATATGTGTTAGGTTCTGTCTGTAGACTCTTTATTCTGTTGCTTTTGTTTTTTCTTGTACTATTCTCACATTGTCTTGATTATTGTAACTTCATTATAATTAGAGCAAGGCCTCTCACCTTACAGATGGTTGTCCATTTACATTTCCACTTAAAATTTAGAATAGGCTTATCAATTTAGATAAGATAAAATTAAGATAATTTTTAGAATAGATAAATTAAGATAAAATTTAGAATAGGCTTATCAATTTCTACAAATACTCAAATACATAGTCTTACATTATTGGGGGAGTTTTTACTGGGTTTACTAATTCTGATTTAAATTCTGATTTATTCTGGGTTTACTAAATTTATTTATTCTGGGTTTACTAATTCTGATTTATTCTCGGTTTACTAAAACTGATTTACTAATCAGTATAGGGAGAATTGCCATCTTTAAAATATTGTCTTCTAATCTCTAATTGAGACATAATATTTCCATTTACTTAATTCTTTAAATTTGTTTTATAATTTTCAGTGAAAAGGTATTGAATAATTTTAGGATCATTTCTATATAGTCAGTATATTTTATGGTTATTGATTTTAATATATTAATATATATTCAATGATGCTGTAGTTATTATAAAGTTTCACAACTCTAATTTCTTAACTTGAAGGTATTATATAGAAATTCAAATGATTGCTTTTATGTTGTCCTTTTACTCAGCAACTTTGTGAAAAAATGATTACTATATTTAATTAGATATCCTTTTAGATTTGTTTTCAAATCCAGCCATATAACTTGCTTTTTAAGTGGATTCATGTTGCATTTACTTTATCTGGATCACATCTCTCTCTTTCTTAACATTTCCCTTTCACTTATATATATAATCATTACAATAAAGGAAAAGGGCATGGTAGATAATGTCACATTATATATATCATATAATAATTAACATTTCCACAATCATTGAATACCTTAAAACGTAATTTTTCTTCCTTCACCTTCTCCGTATTTTGGCTGAATATAAGTATACATAGAATTCTCAAAACTCTAAAATATTGGGTTGGCCAAAAAGTTCATTGAGTTTTAAGTATAAATAAAACACACATTTTTCATTTTCACCAAGAACTTTATTGAACAATGTATTCATTAATCCAATAAACTTCTGGACAACCCAATATAACTTATTGAAGGTGCTTTTCAGTAAAAAAAAAATCTGAATGAGTATTGAATCAACTTTTACAAGGAACTTGGGTTCTTAAGGAATTCAAGGGATTTAGACTTTAACTTAGAATTTGAAGGTTGATAAATATGTTGGGGAAGACCAGAGTGCTTTTAATTAAGGTTGATCAGGGAAGGCAAAAAACAAACAAACAAAAAAACCCTAAATGAACATAATGGAAACTCAGTTCACAAAGAATGGAGAAATCTGGCCTTGTGAACTGGGATTCAGCAACTGGGTTTACAAATCTATGCGAGAGATGAAGACCTGACACAGGGTTTTTCCTACGCTGAAAGCCTTTCCAGAAATGGCAACCCTAACATGGCGTTTGTACTTTAAGAATAGCAGAATATATGAGGGGCTTCCCTAGTGGCGCAGTGGTTGAGAGTCCTCCTGCCGATGCAGGGGACAGGGGTTCGTGCCCTGGTCCGGGAAGATCCCACATGCCACGGAGCGGTTGGGCCCGTGAGCCATGGCCGCTGAGCCTGCGCGTACAGAGCCTGTGCTCCGCAACGGGAGAGGCCACAACAGTGAGAGGCCCGCGTACAGAAAAAAAAAAAAAAAATCGCAGAACATGTGGGACTCAACCCAAAGAGCTATAAGATCCTCAAAAAATAAAGTATATAGATGGCATTGTTGTAGTGTTGAAGACATTCCTTCAATGAGTTATCACTTCTTGGAATTATCTTTGTCCTTAAACAGGGGACACTCTCTTTAGGGGAAAAGCAATTTTTTTAGTGTACTGCTTTTAAAGTCATTGTTCTAAGACTGCTACCATCATGTCAGGTTAGACCACTCATACAATAATACATTTTTTAGTTTCAATCACACGATAAATTCCTGCTTGAGTTTAGTTTCAAGCAAAATTTTATCCAGCTTTGTTTTTGTCTTACATTCTATTTATTGTTGAGCCAAACTCTGACCATAATTTTATAAATAAGTGCATTTCACATTCTTACTAATATCTATCCTCTCTTCTTCTATAAGATGAGCTTTGTGTTTTTCAATTTATTATAGTTAGCCATGTTTTCATTTTAGTTGTTCTGTTAGACTCCCTCAAATTCTTATGTTAATAAATTTAAACTAAATGAATAAGTGTAAATATAATCAAATAAAGTTGTAAAAAAATTGTATGACAAAGTAAAAACAATTAAAAGTTATTCCAAGAATACTGAGTATGCTTATAAAAGGCAGCTTAAAATTTTATGTGCCATATTTTATTGATAATCTCCCTCTGTTAAATATGTAGGGTTTTTCCTTACTTTTAACTCTTATAACAACCCTCCACTGATCATCTTTGTAATTATATATCAGGACAAAAAGTTAATCTCTAACATAAATTGCTAAAATAAAATTGAAAATTCAAGAGACATTTGCAGTTTTAATTATCTTGATAAGTAACTTTCAAGTTCCCCTTCTGTGCCAATTTATAGCAGAGAATAACATATACTTTATAGTTTCAGAGAAATATGGTAGATTAAGCAAATGTATTGTATAAAGTGTAGACACTTTAGAGTGTCTCCATCCTCTAAAGACACTACAGATTTGCAAATGATTCAATTGAGGATAAACCCATAAATGTAGAAAGAACAAAATGGTGGAGGGTTAACATATTGGGGGTTCCATAGTTTTTGTTAAAGTAAAAGCAGATGGAATCATACAGGTCATTCTGAAGGAGCACATAACTCCCAAATTCCAGATTATGGTAGATGAGAAATGCAAAAATAAGGGAGTCTGAATTGCACAGATGAAGCTCAGAAAGTTTTTCTGCTTGGATTGAGCAGGTATAATAACAGGAGTGAAAAATGTGGTGAAATACAAGGTGAAGCCATTTAAGTTCATCCTACACAGACCCACACACATGAGAGAGAGAGAGAAATGTATTGAATTGTGGGTATATTTCCAAAACAGTTAAATGAACACCTCAGAAAAATATAACCCTGTTAGAATGTAAGTTATTATTTCATAATAAAGTGCTTCTAATTCTGAATTTCTGGGCCTCCCATTTGAAATATAGCTTTCCACCATTTCAGTATGAAGGAAAGTTTGCCAGTCAACAAGCTCTGCTCCTGTACCACCTTATTAAACATCTTATTCAAAAGACAATGTGAGTGAAAAATTCTAGCCTGCATACCCAACAGCTGAGGAGAAAAGACATGTAGTTTCTAACTGCATTAACTAATCTGATCATTTACTCCTTGATTAGAATGAAAAATTAAGGATTACTAGATTTACAAAGCAAATCAACAGCATGAAATGAGAAAAAAAGTCAAATACAAAAGAAAGGTGACCCCAGGAGGAAACAGATCATTCAAGGTAGAAGAAAATGTTTTAAAGTATAATATCTTTAGAAGAGTTCTAGATGATGCTTCTACGAAACAAGAGTCATGAATAGGATTGAATGAAAAATAACTCTCAAAAAAGAACCTTTGGAAATTAAAAATATACTGACAAAGTAAAAATAAAAATCAATAGGAGGATTAGAAGATAAACTTGAGGTATCGTTTCAGCACATATATATGAAAACATAAAAAGAGAAAGCCTATAACAGAAAATAAATTGGTCAAGACTATTAATCTAGATAGCTTGTTATCTAATAAACAGGAGTTTCAAAACGGGAACATTAATGGAAAAATAGGGGAAAATTACTAAATAAGAAAAACTCCCAGAACAAGAGACCTGTCTCCAGATTTTACAAAACCTGCTAACATCTGACCTCAATAAATAAATATTAATTCAAAGGCACATCACTGAGATGTTTCAGAAGACCAAGTATTAAAAGTGTCCCAAAAATATCCAGCATACTTTTTTCTTAGTATTCACTGAAGCAATTAATGTCATAATTATTTCATACTTTTAAATTAGCAATTTTGGATAATAAAAATGGTAAAAATTATTTCAAAATTCTGAGGCAATAATATTTTGACTTCAAATTTTATGTCCAGCCAAGCTATAAACTGATAGAAATGGCAAAATAAAGCCTTTTGAGAAATTCAAATCAGAAAATGTACCTCCCATATACCATTTTGGAGAAGGTTATGTGGGGTTATATTTACACAAAACAAAGTTTACAACCACAGAAGATGAATGTAGGATAAAAGAAATACTGGACTTACGTAAGAAGTCCAAAGTAAATGAATCTTTTCTATCTGGCCTAAGGATAATCAGGACAAGTGTGAACAAAAAACTCATAAGATAAATCTTTTTCAGAAAGTAATGTACAAATTTAAGGCAAATTGAAATGTGCCATGAAGCTACTGATTGTGTATAAGAAGAGAGAATATATTTGATATTGACAAAATACTGTTCTTTCCTGGGTAGCACAGGAATTGTGACACTAGACCCACATTGGAAGTATTATAATACCAGCATACTAATTAGTTTTTCAGTGAAAAGTAGCTACATGATTATAATAATGCAAACAGTGGATTTGGCTTTTAGAACAACCTGTAGACAGACAACAGACTGTGGTTTTCAGATACAAATAAAAGTAAATATATTCAATTTTGAAATATCATTTTAAATATAATTAGCAGATGTTAAGATATGGAAAGTCAAAAAGAATGAGTCAAGAGGAAGCTATGCATTTTTATTTCTTTATTTCAATAATAGGAACTCAACATATTGGGAAGAGAGCAAGAAATAAAAGTTGTATTATATTATTGAAAGTTTTAAGTAGGTACTCTAAATGTTTAGATAAATATAAACAACAAATTTAAGAGGAGAGATAATGGAGATGAAAGATTCGTGGAACTGGATTTAACTACTGAATATGCCAGGTAAATGGAGTGATATAGAAAAGCATGAAAGCACAATATTTTAAGGAACAGTGAGAGAAATCGATATGAATATCATTATGAAAATAATAGTTAGAGACGCAGTTTGAGAACTAAAATGAGATCTTATAGGAATGAAATGCTTTCTTCTTTTAGACTAAACTATTATTGTACGAGAAGTGAAAATCTTTGATTTCCTTAATCGCATGCTTCCTACCAAAGGAAATGAAATTAAATACTCATATGAACACATCATTTTTAAAAATATATTTTTAAGCAGGAAATGAGTTCCCTCTTAAAAAAATTCAAGCCAATTGAATGAAAAGGAGCCTTAATGGATGTAAGATAAAAAGACATTAGTGAAGATAGGAGAATACAGAAAATTCCTTTATTTATAGACAGAGTACAGAATTCGGAAAGTCCATGAATAAGTGAAGGACTTGGAAAAGTATTGCTGACTCAAATGCAGAAGTGTTAGAGTGTGGAGAAAGAGTAAGATGGGATTCTGTGATGAGCCATAGCGACAAATCCACCATTTAGAATGGAGGAATGACTCAAGGTCAGAGATAACGTTTCCAGACATCAATTCAACTTGTCTTTAATCATTTTGCATACTTTGTGTGATGCGGAGTGAAAAATATCAAGGTTTTTTCCTCAATTAAATATTAGGTTAGAGTATTTCAATTAAAACAGAATTCCTAAACCAACCTGATCAAGTTCTATATGGGAATATGCTACTTATTTTAATTAATGACTAATTTATGTTCAATGAGATTGATTATTTGAAAGTTACCTATAAATTATTTAAACATAATAAATGTAGATGGGCAAGATAACATTGCTGGAGAGATCTTGAACTTTCAATTTCCTTACACTTATGTGCCTAATACTGCAAACTTAAAATAGCCATAATGTCCTTTTTTTACTACTATGAATAAGTGAAACTGATTTTAATAACTAACTAAATTATCTCAATCAAATATTAAGTATCTAAAAAATGGCCTCTGCTAGATTATACCACTTATGTTGATTTGGTTAACTGCCGATACTGAAACTATATTCTGCCCCATCTTTGCGTGACACTGGAAAGATCAGAATCTCTTTTGCTTTTCTTATTTGACTTGTAAGAGTAACACTACCTTTTAAAAAATATGGTATACTGATTTTTATGTTGTTAATATTGAATTCTATAGAATTATAAAGTTTTAAAATTGAATGTTAATAAATCATTTGCTCACAAACCTCAGTTCTCTGGCTCCCAAGAGAAAAACTGAACAATCTTAGGCCACTGCTTTATTTTTTACCAGGGGAAAAGAGATTGTTTCAACACCTTGGCATGCAGTAGACACAGAATATTTCTCTTAGTCACAGACTGGGAGAAAATATTTGCAAATTATTTATCTGACAAAGCACTTAAATCTATAATATATATTTTAAAAACTCTCAAAACTCAAAAGAAAATGATTCAGTTTAAAAATGGGCAAAAATTTGAACAGACGCTTCACCATGAAAAATATATAAATAGCAAAAAAACCACCTAAAAAGATGCTCAACATCATTAGTCATCAGTGTAATGCAAATTAAAATCAAAGGAAATGCCACTACAAACCTAATTAGAATGACTAAAATGAAAAAGACTGAACACATCAAGTGTCTGGAAGAATGTGTACAAATGTGTATACATGGAACTCTCTTACACTGTAGTCGTACAAATACTTTGGAAAATAGTTTGCAGTTTCTTGAAAATTTAAATATATACCACCATAGGATCCAGGCACTACATTACTAAGTATTTATACAAGAGAAAGAAGGCATATGCTCGTAGAAAGATTTGTACAAAATCATTCATAGCATCTTTATTTGCAATAGCCAACTGGAAACAACCTAAATCCCCATCAACATGTAAATGGATAAACTACAATATATCCATATAACAATAACACACAGCAATAAAAAGAAATAGATGACTGATATGCCCTATAATACAATCTCAAAAATCACGCTGAATGAAAAAAAAAACAAGAAAAAAAAGTATATGCTGTAAGAATCATAATGTAAAATTTTAGGAAATTAATGTACAGTGAGAGAAAGGAGATCAGTGTTTGCCTGGGGAAGGAGGGTAGAGGCAGGGTTCAGAGAGAGGGATTCCTTTGTTGTATTGTTATGTTCATTATCTAGATTACAGTGGTGACTTTATCCAAAACTTATTAAATTCTACATCTTAAATACATGCCGGTTATTACATGTCAATTATACCTGGATTATATTGTTAAAGATTATGAAGAGCAAAGCTTAACTGAATAAAATCCGAGACTTACTTTGAAATGCCTTCAAGAAATAGCAGATACAGGAATAGGCGTGTGTGTCTGTGTGTCTGTGTGTGTGTGTGTTGAAGAAAATATAGCACAATGTTAACTACAGAATTTCGGTGGTATTCTGTAGTTATTCTGTACTGATGGTATTCTGTACAGTTATTCTGTACTGATTCACTTCACATTTTTTAACTGTTCCATAAATTTGACATTTTCCATAATAATATGATGAAAAATTATATTTAACCATTTAAAAACATATAAAAGGAAAGATTGTTTTCGGATATTTTTAATTGACCATAACGATAATACCAAAAAATAGGAGAATATTGCTCACAAATAAAACCAGGCAAATCTCTCATCTGAATATGAAAGCAACCTAACTAAATCAAGTATTAGCAATTGCAATCCAGAAAATTTTTAAAGTAACAGTTCATTACCAAATAGGGTTTATTCCAGAAATGAGAACAGAGCTTAATTTTTAGGAAATTGTTTGTTAAAAATTAAAGAAAAAGTCATACTACTATATACATGTATGCTGAAAGGCATTTAGCAAAATTCAACAACTCAAGATAAACCAGTGCTACAGAATCAAAACTTTCTTGACATGTTACGTTCCAGAAGCCAGTATTATATATGAGAAATAGTAATTTTAACCAAAAAGACAAAAAACAAACAACAATAAAGTATGCTCCCACCACATAAATTTTTTAGTATAAATACAATGCAACATTATTAAGAAGAGAAAATATAGTGATATTAATTAAAAAATTCTAAAAATTTGGAAGAGAAAAAGTAAAACTAGAAAAAAATTAATCTATATCACCATAACTATACACAGTTTACACTAGGATAAATTCCAAATATATCAATGGTTTAAGTGTAAATAATGAAAGATGAGAAATTATATCACTCCATAATTATGAAGAAATATCTCACCATGCCAAAAATTCCTGAAGCCATAAACATTTAAAAAAATTAAATATATCTTAAAAATATTTCTGCAAGCAGGGCTTCCCTGGTGGCGCATGGTTGAGAGTCCGCCTACAGATGCAGGCGACACGGGTTCGTGCCCCGGTCCGGGAAGATTCCACATGCTGCGATGCGGCTGGGCCCGTGAGCCATGGCCGCTGAGCCTGCGTGTCCAGAGCCTGTGCTCCGCAACGGGAGAGGTCACAACAGTGAGAGGCCCATGTACCGCAAAATAAAAAAATATTTCTGCATGTAAAACACATACACTCAAAATATGAAAGAGGAATTATAAAATGGGTAATAATATTTGCAATTCATAACACATAGTGAAAATGCCGATTTTCATGAATATCAGTGAGAAAGACAGAAACAGCCTAATTAAAAACTGGGCAAGTGATATAAAAATAGCTCTTAACGATATTAAATTATCTTAAAATAAGATAAATGCAAATTTAAGCTGCAACGAAATATAACTTTCACTTACCACACTGGCAAATACATGAAATTTTATCACACATTACATTAGTGACATAGTTTAAAAAGGAACTTATTCATTTTCAAAGATGGTGTAAATTGTTCAACCCTTATTTCAATACTTTTCAAAACTGCAAATGAATATGCATCTTGTTCCAGGTATTCTGCTTCTAGGAATTTGTCTCACACATATCATCATGCATATGGAAAATGTTCCATATACACAATTAATTAATCAAGAGCTTTTGTAACAGAAAAAGTTTGAACATCAGTAATGAATTATTGAATTAATGAATAATTATGAAATTATACACCAGTAATGAATTGTTTATAAAACTAAGGCATATCCATATAATGGAATGTTACTCCAATGAAAATCAAGACAATTCTCTGAATAAATTGGTTTGGAATTAGTAACAAATATAACAAGAAAGAGAAAATATATTTTACAAGTACTTCTGTTTTTAAAAATGGAAAGTAATATACGTCTGTAGTTGCACAAAATATCTGGAAGAGTAAAATAACAACAATAGTTACCTATTAGAAATTATACAAACTTAGACATGAGTAATAAAGAAATGAGGGATATCTTACATTGGATCTCTTTATGCTGGTTTTAATGTTTGAACCATGTAAAAGTATTGATTAATCAAAACAACTCTTAATGTTCAAAACAGAAGTCATTACTCCTATTCTTACAACAAGAAAAAGCTAAACGTATGGACAATCAGTGACTTTTCTAGGACACATCAGAAAAGAGGTCACAAAGCAAACTGACGCTAAATTTCAAAAAACAGGAAAATCCAGAGTTACAACCAAAATCTGACTTGCTGGAGCAGAAGCTGCAGGAGCCGTAAACAGGTGGGGACACTTAAATGGTAATTTAGATGAATTGCTGAAGTCTGAGCATGGACCAGCATGATAGTGAGTAGCACCTAGGGATTGCAGTCCTAGGGACCTCCAAACCTTCTTGGGTTTTATCTATATTATCTCCATCAGATTCTCATGGTGAAAAACCAAGAGAGACTCCTTGTGGCTTGGACAGAGGGAGGAAGAAGCTGTCATTCTGAAATATTCTCAGAACATTCTGCATAACAAAGGTTTACACTCAGGAGAAAATAATGTACCAGAACATTATCCCACCAGAGGGAAGCATATTATTCCCACTCCATCCTCCTCTAGCTTCCTTGTTTTTACCTAAGGGGATGGGGAGCCAAAAATGAAATAAAATAACAGTTGTGAAGAGTACATGCCAGAAACACAGACCCAAGAAAAGGCTAAGATTTCACTGTAAAATTAAATTATATTCAATAGAATGCACCTGCTTTCCCAGACCTTACTACCACACCATTATATCAATAGTGGATTACAGATTAAAGAGTTGCAGATGCAGACTGTCTGAGGAGTATTTACGAAGACCCAATGGCAATAGTAGAGAAAGAAAGGGCACTAGAGGAATTTGAAGTCTCCAGCACCTACAGCTTCAGCAAACATTAAACACTGTCCAACTCCTAGCAGATTAACATAAAATCTCACACTGAACAAGAGTTTACCTCACTTTTTATTACCTGATACATAATGTCCAGCTTTTGACAACAATTGCAAGCCATGCTAAAAGACAACAGAAAAATACAATCTGAAGAGACAGATCAAACATTTTCCTAATTGAGGAAAGTAGTAAGATCTCAGAATGTCTACACAAAAATTGCTGAAAAGGATAAGTAAAACATGATAGCTCCACAACAAGACAGATCATAATGAAATGACAGAATATCAAGAATCTTAGGTACAGGAAAGTACACATATCTTACAAGGGAAGAATAAGACTGACAGCCCACTTCTCAGCAGCTATAATAGTTGGAAGAAGATGACAAATTGGTATCTTTAAAGTGCTACAAGTAAACAACTGTCAAACTGATGTAATATAGCCAAATATATTTTTCAACACTGAGAATAAATAATATTTTTATTATAAAGTGCTAAAAAAATTTACCACTCAAAGACCCTCTGGGAAAGAAATATGAGTAATGGATATAAATCAGCAAGAAGAAAATAAAAGCCAAAGGGGTTGGAAAAATATATTCTTGGATCTAATTAACTACAGATTGTTAAAAGTAATACTCATATTTTCATGATGAAAAATTACGAACTCAACTTCAACAAAAATAATACAGGTGATGTGAGGGACCACAGTGAATAATGAACACCTTAATGGTAAGGTCTTATCCTTTCAGAAGTGAAAGAAACTTAATAACATCAAATTTTGTTAGAATTTTTAAAAGTTATATTCGTGGGTGAATTTAACAGGAACTGAAAATTCAAATTATACATCCAAGTTAAGAAAGGAGGGTTGAGAAAAAACAAGAACACCACCACCAAAGAGGAGCTATTAAATAAAAGTAACCTTGGAAGGAGGAAGAAAGCCAAGAAAGAAAAACAGTTAATTAGAACACAAAACAAAATACTAATAATACATTAAAACACTAAGATTTAAATTGCATTTTTTTCAAAATTTTAGCTACACATGATTTAAAAGGAAGACATATATTTCAAACAAAGGACATAGAAAGGTTAAATATTATCTGGAGATATAAAGAAATGACAGATATCTCAAGAGTTGGAAGCTGGCGTACCAATGAGTAAGGAACAAAAATGTTACCAGGTGTAAAGCATAAATAAGTATTAAGCATGTCACTACATACATGAGGAATAAAGAAGTAATCCACCACACAGACGGCGACCGCCATCTTGGGTTGTGGTGGTGTGCACAGTGCTTCTCCACACAGGTGCCAAGGTGTGTCCCCACTGCAGTTCTAAGCTGGGAAAGCCAATCCAATGTGCCAGGTGCAAGGCCTCTGCACACGGCCCCCTACAAAACCAACACTCCAAAGCTCCCGGGGTGGCTACAAGAACTGCTGAGGTGGAGCTATGGAGCCCCAATCCCAAGTTGGCCACCATCCAAGGGCCAGAAATCTGATTCCTTTCTGACTTGGCCATCCTCCAGCTGTGTGGCTGAGAGGGTCTTGGTGCTCTGGCCAGGTGTCAGGCCTGAGCCTCTGAGGTGGGAGAGCCGAGTTCAAGACAATGGACCACCAGAGACCTGCCAGTGCCATGTAATATCAATTGACGAGAACTCTCCCAGAGATCTCTGTCTCAACGTTAAGACCCAGCTCCAATCAATGACCAGCAAACTCCAGTGCTGGACACCCCATGACAAACAACTAGCAAGACAGGAACACAACCCTACACATTAGCAGAGAGGCTGCCTAAATTCATAATAAATTCACAGAAACCCCAAAACACACCACCAGATGTGGTCCTGCTCACCAGAAAGACAAGATCCAGCCTCATCCAGCAGAACACAGGCACCAGTCCCCTCCACAAGGAAGCCTACACAACCCACTGAACCAAAAACATTACCCACTGGGGGCAGACACCAAAAACAACGGGAACTATGAACCTGCAGCTTAAGAAAAGGAGACTCCAAACACAGTAAGTTGAGCAAAATGAGAAGACAGAGAAATACACAGCAGATGAAGGAACAAAGTAAAAACACACCAGACCAAACAAATGAAGAGGAAATAGGCAGTCTACCTGAAAAAAGAATTCAGAGTAATGATAGAAAAGATGATCCAAAATCTGGGAAAAAAACGTGGAGAAAATATAAGAAATGTTTAACAAGGACCTAGAAGAACTAAATAGCAAACAAACAATGATGAACAACACAATAAATGAAATTAAAAATTCTCTAGAAGGAATCAATAGCAGAATAACTGAGACAGAAGAAAGGATAAGTGACCTGGAAGATAAAAGAGTGGAAATACCTACCACAGAGCAGAAAAAAGAAAAAAGAATGAAAAGAATTGAGGACAGTCTCAGAGACCTCTGGGACAACATTAAACACAACAACATTCGAATTATAGGGGTCCCAGAAGAAGAAGAGAAAAAGAAATGGACTGAGAAAATATTTGAAGAGATTATAGTTGAAAACGTCCCAAATATGGGAAAGGAAATAGTCAATCAAGTCCAGGAAGCACAGAGAGTCCCATACAGGATAAATCCAAGGAGAAACACGCCAAGACATATACTAATCAAATTACCAAAAATTAAATACAAAGAAAAAATATTAAAAGCAGCAAGTGAAAAGAAACAAATAACATACAAGGGAATCCCCATAAAGTTAACAGCTGATCTTTCAGGAGAAACTGCAAACCAGAAGGGAATGGCAGGACATATTTAAAGTGCTGAAAGGGAAAAACCTACAACAAAGATTACTCTAGCCATCAGGGATTTCATTCAGATTCGAAGGAGAAATTAAAACCTTTACAGAAAAGCAAAAGCTAAGAGAAATCAGCACCACCAAACCATCTTTACCACAAATGCCAAAGGAACTTCTCTAGGCAGGAAACACAAGAGAAGGAAAAGACATACAAAACCAAACCCAAAACAACTAAGAAAATAGGTAATAGGAACATACATACATATCAATAATTACCTTAAATGTAAACGGATTAAATGCTCCAACCAAAAGACATAGACTAGCAGAATGGATACATAAACAAGACCTGTATATACGCTGTCTATAAGAGATTCACTTCAGACCTAGAGACACATACAGACTGATAGTGAAGGGATGGAAAAAGATATTCCATGCAAATGGAAATCAAAAGAAATCTGGAGTAGCAATTCTCATATCAGACAAAATACACTTTAAAATAAAGACTATTACAAGAGACAAAGAAAGACACTATAAAATGATGAAGAGATCAATCCAAGAAGAAGATATAACAATTGTAAATATTTATGTACCCAACATAGGAGCACCTCAATACATAAGGCAAATGCTAACAGCCATAAAAGGGGAAACTGACAGCAACACAATCAGAGTAGGGGACCTCAACAACCCACTTGAACCAATGGACAGCTCATCCAAAATGGAAATAAATAAGGAAACACAAGCTTTAAATGACACATTAAACAACACGGACTTAATTTATATTTATCGGACATTCCATCCAAAAACAACAGAATACACTTTCTTCTCAAGTGCTCATGGAACATTCTCCAAGACAGATCATATCTTGAGTCACAAATGAAGCCTTGGTAAATTTAAGAAAATTGAAATCGTATCAAGTATCTTCTCCTACCACAACGCTCTGAGACTAGATATCAATTATGAAAAAAAAACTGTAAAAAATACAAACACATGGAGGTTAAACAACATGCTACTAAATAACCAAGAGATCACTGAAGAAATCAAAGAATACCTAGAAATTAATGACAATGAAAACACGATGACCCAAACCTATGACATGTAGCAAAAGCAGTTCTAAGAGGAAATTTTATAGCAATAAAACCCTACCTCAAGAAACAAGAAACATCTCAAATAAATAACCTAACCATACACCTAAAGCAATTAGAGAAAGAAGAAGAACAACAAAAATAAAACCTCAAAGTTAGCAGAAGGAAAGAAATCATAAAAATCAAATCAGAAATAAATGAAAAAGAAATAAAGGAAACAACAGCAAAGATCAATAAAACTAAAAGCTGGTTCTTTGAGAAGATAAACACAATTGATAAACTATTAGCCAGACTCATCAAGAAAAAAAGGGAAAATACTGAAATCTATAGAATTAAAAATGAAAAAGGAGAAGTAACAACTGACACGGCAGAAATAAAAAGGATCATGAGAGATTACGACAAGGAAATATATGCCAATAAAATGGACAACCTGGAAGAAATTCTTAGAAAAGCACAACCTTCTGAGACTGAACCAGGAAGAATTAGAAAATATAAACAGGCCAATCACAAGCACTGAAATTGACACCATTATTAAAATCTTCCAACAAACAAAAGCCCAGGACCAGATGGCTTCACAGGCAAATTCTATCAAATATTCAGAGAAGACCTAACAACTTAATACCTGTCCTTGTCAAACTATTCCAAAATATAGCAGAGGGAAGAACACACCCAAACTCATTCTACAAGGCTACCATCACCATGATACCAAAATGAGACAAAGATGTCACAAAAAAACTACAGACCAATATCACTGATGAACATAGATGCAAAAATCCTCAACAAAATACTAGCAGCATATTAAAAAGATCATACACCATGATCAAGGGGGATTTATCCCAGGGATGCAAGGATTCTTCAATGTACGCAAATCAATCAATGTGATACACCATATTAACAAATTGAAGGAGAAAAACCATATGATCATCTCAATAGATGAAGAAAAAGCTTGTGACAAAATTCAACACCCATTTATGAAAAAAACCTCCAGAAAGTAGGCATAGAGGGAACTTATCTCAACATAATAAAGGCCATATATGACAAACCCACAGCCAACATCATACTCAATGGTGAAAAACTGAAACCATTTTCACTAAGATCAGGAAAAAAGACAAGGTTGCTCACTATCACCATTATTATTCAACATAGTTTTGGAAGTTTTAGCCACAGCAATTAGAGAATAAAAAGAAATAAAAGGAATAAAAATCAGAAAAGAAGAAGTAAAGCTGTCACTGTTTGCAGATGACATGATACTATACATAGAGAATCCTATCGATGTTATCAGAAAACTACTAGAGGTAAACAATGAACCTGGTAAAGTAGCAGGATACAAAATTAATGCACAGAAATCTTTGGCATTCCTATACACTAATGATGAAAAATCTGAAAGAGAAATTAAGGAAACACTCCCATTTACCACTGCTACAAAAAGAATAAAATACCTAGGAATAATCCTAAGGACACAAAAGACCTGTATGCAGAAAACTATAAGACACTGATGAAAGAAATTAAAGATGATACAAATAGATGGAGAGATATGCCATGTTCTTGGCTTGGAAGAATCCACATTGTGAAAATGACTATACTACCCAAAGCAACCTACAGATCCAATGCAGTCCCTATCAAACTACCAATGGCATTTTTCACAGAACTAGAAGAAAAAATTTCACAATTTGTATGGAAACACAAAAAACACTGTATAGCCAAAGCAATCTTGAGAAAGAAAAATTGAGCTGGAGGAATCAGGCTCCCTGACTTCAGACTATACTACAAAGGTACAATAATCAAGACAGTATGGTACTGGCACAAAAACAGAAATATAGATCAATGGAACCGGATAGAAAGCCCAGATACAAACCCACGCACCTATGGTCACCTTATCTTTGATAAAGGAGGCAAGAATATACAATGGAGAAAAGACTGCCTCTTCAATAAGTGGTGCTAGGAAAACTGGACAGCTACATGTAGAAGAATGAAATTGGAACACTGCCTAACACCATACACAAAATAAACTCAAAATTGATTAAAGACCTAAATGTTAGGCCGACACTATAAAACTCTTAGAGGAAAACATAGGCAGAACACTCTATGACATAAATCATAGCAAGATCCTTTTTGACCCACCTCCTAGAGAAATGGAAATAAAAACAAAAATAAACAAATGGGAACTAATGAAACTTAAAAGCGTTTGCCCAGCAAAGGAAACCATAAACAAGATGAAAAGACAACCCTCAGAATGGGAGAAATTACTTGCAAATGAAGCAACTGACAAAGGATTAATCTCCAAAATATACAAACAGCTCATGCAGCTCAATATCAAAAAGTCAAACACCTGATCCAAAAATGGGCAGAAGACCTAAATAGACATTTCTCCAAAGAAGATACACAGATTGACAACAGACACATGAAAGGATGCTCAACAGCACAAATCATTAGAGAAATGCAAATCAAAACTACAATGACGTATCACTGCACACCAGTCAGAATGGCCATCATCACAAAATCTACAAACAATAATGCTGGAGAGGGTGTGGAGAGAAGGGAACCCTCTTGCACTGTTGGTGGGAATGTAACTTGATACAGCCACTATTGAGAACAGTAGGGAGGTTCCTTAAAAAATTAAAAATAGAACTACCATATGATCCAGCAATTCCACTACTGTGCATATACCCTGAGAAAGCCATAATTCAAAAAGAGACATGTACCACAATGTTCATTGCAGCACTATTTACAATAGCCAGGACATGGAAACAAACTAAGCGTCCATCGACCGTTGAATAGATAAAGAAGATGTGGCATATATATACAATGGAATATTACTGAGCCATAAAAGGAATGTTGTTATTTGTAGTGAAGTGGATGGACCTAGAGTCTGTCATACAGAGTGAAGTAAGTCAGAAAGAGAAAAACAAATACCATATGCTAACACATATATATGGAATCTAAAATAAATAAATAAATAAAGGTTCTGAAGAACCTAGGGGCAGGACAGGAATAAAGATGCAGACATAGAGAGTGGACTTGAGGACACAGGGAGGCATAAGGGTAAGCTGGGACGAAGTAAGAGAGTGACATTGACATATATGCACTACCAAATGTAAAATAGATAGCTAGTGGGAAGCAGTCGCATAGCACAGGGAGATCAGCTAGGTGCTTTGTGACCACCTAGAGGGGTGGATAAGGAGGGTGGAAGGAAAACGCAAGAGGGAACAGATATAGGGATATATGTAAATGTATAGCTGATTCACTTTGTTATACAGCAGAAACTAACACACAATTGTAAAGCAGTTACACTCCAATAAAGATGTTAAAAAAATATATAGGGCTTCCCTGGTGGCGCAGTGGTTGGGAGTCCGCCTGCCGATGCAGGGGACACAGGTTCGCGCCTTGGTCCGGGAAGATCCCACATGCCGCAGAGTGGCTGGGCCCGTGAGCCATGGCCGCTGAGCCTGCGCGTCTGCAGCCTGTGCTCCACAACGGGAGAAACCACAGAAGTGAGAGGCCCACGTACCGCAAAAAAAAAAAAAAAAAAAAAAAAAAAAATATATATATATATATATATATATATATAAAAAATGCACTAGAAGTACCACCATCATGAATGCTTATATGCCCAAAAATGTAGTCTTCTAACATTAAGAAAAAATTGACAAAATCATGGAAGAAAAATGTACTAAAAAATCATAGTGGACCCACATGAATATAGCCAACTAATTTTTTCAAAGGAGTAAAGACAATAAAATGGGAAAGGTAATCTTTTCAACAAAATGACTTGAACAACTGGACGTTTGCATGCAAAAAAAAGAAAGAAAGAAAATCTGGACACAGATTTTATACCCCTCACAAAAATTAATTCAAAACAGATCACAGATCTACATGGAAAACACAAAACTATAAAATTCTTGGAAGATAACACAGGAGAAAACCTAGATGACCATCAGTATACCACTACCCATTTAGATACAACACCAAAGGTATGGTACTTGAAATAAATAATTGTTAAGTGGGACTTCATTAAAATTGAAAACTGCTACTCTGTGAAATACAGCATCAACAGAATAAAAAGAGAAGCCACAGGCAGGGATAAAATATTTGCAAAAGACACAACTGAGAAAGGACTGTTATTCAAAATATTCCAAGAACTCTTAAAACTCAACAATATGAAAACAACCCAATTTAAAAATGGGGCAAACACTTAACAGACACCTCACCAAAGAAAATATACACAGGACAAATAAGCATATGAAAATATACTCCAAATCATGCCATCAGGGAAATTCAAATTAAAACAATGAGATACCATTAAACACCCATTTGAATGGCCCAAATCCAGAACACTGACAATACCACATACTGCTGAAGACGTGGAGCAACAGGAAACTCTCATACTTTGCTGTTTGGAATGTCAAAGCGTAATAGCCATTTTGGAAGAAATGGGGAGAAAGCCAAAACCCAGAGAAATAAGAGGAACATTGAAATCACTTTTACCTTGAACCAGGCACAGCTGAACTTCAGTTTTAATGGATTTGTGAGGTAAACAGGACAGAAAAATTTTAAAAGTACCTTTTCCTGAAGATAGAAGCTTGTAAGAGGAGTCCTTCACTGTTCGGCTGAATCAGAAGTAAATGTTCCTCAGGCAAACACAAAGGAAGCTGAGCTGTTCCTGAGCCAGAAAACCAGTTTCCCTGAGACTTGTACTCATAAGTCGGCTTTTGTAAATTGGCTTCTTGATTTGAAGCCTAAATCCCCAACACCTGGATGGTCGAAAGAACCTCACCATACATACCAAAATGCTAAGAGCCACAATCATGGTTAAATAGGTTAATATATCTCTCTAAGATAAACATACAGAAATTAGAAGAAACAGACAAAAGTCAGAAAAAGATTTAGATGGTTTGGAAAACAAACTTAATTAATTAAATTTCTTCTCAGGAGGATGGCTTCTTCATCTATTTCTCAAAGAGGCTTATTGGATATGAAACAAAGACAATGAGCAACCCAAAGCAATGTAATTACAAGCACAGAAGGGTCACTGAATAGGTAGCAGCTGAAACACCACAGAGAGAGTCCACAAAGATTTCTGATCACGATTGTAAGTCAAGAATGCTTACCTTAAAAAAAAAATCAAAGTCAAGTTTGAAAATGTTTTCAGGGAACGTAAAAATAGAAAAAGTGACTTAATGGTTGAGAAAAAGCACCAAATAGAACACATAGGAAGTCATTCTTTACATCTGAAAGATTCTTTTTTCTTTTTTAAAAAATTTTCAGTAGTTTTACTATGATGCATCTGTCTAGGTATAGATTCTCTTGTAGTTATTCTGACCTAAGATTTGTAAAGTTTCCTGAACCAGGAAACTGTTTTTTGTTAATTTTGGAAATTGTTGGTCCTTATGTCTTCAAATATTGCATCTTGCACAACCTCTCTCTACTCCTTTCAGGGCTTTAGTAACAATGCAATTTAGATTTTAGTATATGTGCTGACAAAGCAAGCACTGCAATTTAGATTTTAAACCATATCCCATACAGCTCTTATTCTTTGTAAAATATCTGTTTTTCTTTCCATGCTCTAATCTGCGTATTTTGTTCTAATCTTTTTTCTAGTTTACTCATCCTTTCTTCAGCTGTGCCTAATTTACTATTAAAACCATCATTGAACTATTAACTTCATTTTTCATTATAGAAATAATATCTGATATTTTGTATTTTTCATTTCCCTGGTGAAAGACTCCATAGTGCTATTTAATCCCTTGGATCTATTACAGTGATTTTTAAACTACTACTGATAAATCCAATATGTGGGTCATCTGCATTTCTATTTTTATTAGGTATTTTTTTCCTGATGGATTTCCAACATATTTTAATGTCTGATTATGTTTAAGAGATACCGTTATTTGTGGAAAAAAATAGAGCTCTTTTGGGGCTCAGGATGATGTCATTGTCTTCCACAGGGGTTATAATTTAATTCTTATAGATGATCTTGCTACGAACAGATAAATTTAGTTAATTCAGAAAATAAGCAGTTAAGAAACAGGGCTGAAATTTTTAGGGTATGGGTTTGTTTCAAGTACTCCCTATGAGGTAGCTCATTGGGTTCCAATCCCAAGTGTGGATTTTTTTTTTTTTCTTATCAGACTACAAGTTTTTTCTTATTCGGTTTCTTATCAGGCTACAAACTCCTACTGTGGTTACCTTTTCCCTGTAAAATTTCCAAGAGCTCTGTTTAGGACCTCATATTCTCCCCCACTGCTTTCAGCTAGCCATTTAGCTGATGTTTTTAAATACCAAAATACCTAGAGGTGAAAATTGACATCAAATGTAAGGTTCACCTCTCTGGAATTCTCTCTTACCCATACTCTTGGCCTTGATACTCCTCCAGTGCCTCCAAATAGATACTCTTTATTTCAAATTTTATCCAGCTATTCTAATTATTCACAATGAACAGGTTTATCCTAAATTGACTAGTCTGACATTGCTACAAGCAAAACCCTTCAAGAGATTTCCTTTAGGGATTGGATGCAGATTTATACCAATATTTCACCTATAATTCATTGGCAAGAATTTGGGCACATGGCCTCATATTGCTGCCATTAATGCTGGAAAATAATGACTAGAACTTATAGATATATTCCCAGCCAAAATCTGAAGGGAGAAGTCCATTACAACATAAAAGAAGAATGGAGTAAATATTGAGAGAATTAGAAGGCTCTGGTACATGTATTATACAATTTTCTTACTCGTTTTGTCCATTTTCTTTTGTTAGAATGTAATATTTGGGAGGTAGTATTTTTTCTTTTATGTATTTTGTTTTCATTTGTGTCGTGGTTGTTGTACAACATTGTATCCTATGTAACCAGAATATACTGGTACACCATAGATGCTCAATAAATATTTGTGATGTGTGGAAGGACTTTCCAAGCATACTGCTAAATGCCAAAACTGAAATTCTTCTGTTTTTTTGGGAGAATGAGCTTCCATAATTTTAATAATGTTATAATATTAACATAAATTTAAGATATAATAAAATACTTTAATACTAGAAGCATCAACATTCTCTAACAAAGCCAGTGGAATATAGGAAAATATGTGTCACTTAATATTTTCTTTTTGACAAAACAACTTTAACTTCAAACATTTTTAAAAATATAGTTGTCAGAACTACTAATTATATTTTTAATTACCCTTTGGACATACTCAAGAGTGTTAGTCTTCTTAAATGTAATACTCCAAAATAAAAGTTATACCAAAAAAAAAATGATCTGATCAAGTGTTTAAGTTTAATGAAGGAAAAAAAAGTCCCATTGGCTCATTTATTTACCATATTCTTGATTCATGTTGCTGTAGAAAACGTAAACCACTGAGGTAGCAGAAATTTCTTCCAAGGATATGAAGCAAAGTGAACAAAATTGTGAATAATTAACTATCCCTGAGATTGATGGTAGAGGGACATGACCAAAAAAAAAATTTATAAATTAAATGTATAGGGATGAAAAACTGAGGTATCCAAAATAAAATTGAAGCCAAATCTGTATCTTCGAACATTCAGGAAGAAGTACAGTGGACAAGCTGGCACTTGGGACCCTTTGCTGCCGTGCTTGCACCTGGACAAATGTCTCCTCAGCAACAAAACACAAAGAAAATATATGGGACTAAAAATAGCTGCGTACCTGCATAGTTGGGGCAATTTATCGACAACAAGATACAAAAAGACCAAAAGCCCAACTGCCACTTCTGAAGAGCCAGGAGCAAAAGCAGGGTACTGAGCACGCCCCCTGCACTCAACACCACCAAAGGGGTGAGCAGACCACCTAAGCCATGCCTCCAGCCCGAGTCCTGGACACACCCCTCCCCTCACCCCATATAAGGAACCAGCTCGCCCCACCTTGGGGAGCGAGCAAGGGAACCTGTTACTTGTTTTCACTCACTCCTGCTACAGCAGGGACCCCAATAAAGCCTTGCCTGAATTTTCTTGTCTGGCCTCTTATCAATTTCTATTGATTAAGAAAGTCTAAGAACCCAGGTCGCTAACACTTCCACCTTTTCCGGCTTGGAAGACGGAGTGAGGGGAGGTCATAAGCCATGAAATGTGGCTCCTAGAAGCTGAGAATCGTCTTCAGCTGATAGCCAGACTGATAGCTTGCTATCTGTCTTCAGCTGATAGCAAGAAAGCAAGGAGCTTTGTTCTATAGCCACAGGATCTAAATTCCACTAACAACACAAACAAGCAAAGAAACTAATTCATCCTTAGAATCTCCAGAAAGGAATACTATTGACACTTCATTTTAGCCCTGTGGGACCCACACCAAATTTCTGACCAGCAGAAATGAAGATAGAGAATTTGTGTTGTGTAAAATGCTCATTCTGTTGTAATTTGTTACAGTAGCAATGAGAACCAACACCAAAGCTTATGGACCCCATCTCAGGAAACAGTAAAACATATCTATTTCAAATAAGTTATTACAAATGTGCTAAAAACACACATGTGCAAACACACCCACACACTTGAAACACTTATGATTACTAAGTCCACTTCATCTTATATTTAAGGTCCCTCATGAAAATCTTAGGAGTAAAAGTAATTTAAATTTAGATTAGAAAATACCACTGGGGCTTTATGTTTATGGAAATACAGTGAACACCACTATTCCCTCATTTCAATTTAATAGCAAGCTTCAAGTGTAGGCTTTATTAGTTCAACCATTATTAGATCATTTTCAAAGAGCTTGGGAAATGTATGTGTATGTAGAATTCAAACTCTAGGTATCTGCTCTGTTGTACTTATATAAAACCAACACTAGGTTTTAAGGTTTGTGTCCTCTAAAATAAAGCAAACTGTTATGGTAGGTTCTAGTAGGTTTTATATAGCAGGCTTAATGTTCTCTGTATCTCTCCTGCCCTAGTTTTTAGGACAAAGCCAGCGAATTATAACTACCTGAGGGCTAGAAAGATTATTGTTGACACAAGACCAAAGAATAACTTAGTGTCATCATAAAATCACCCTGTGCAGCTATCATCAGGAAAAAAGAAACTATATCTATGGTAAAATTATTCCATTATAAACTAAAATAATTTACATCAAGATAAAGTTAATGCCATCATTTTGGATGTGAATTTTGGTCCTTACTTTGCTCTCTAACAAATTATAACACTTTTAAGAGTGAAGAACCTCTGAAAGGGTCTGTGAGGTGGATTAGATAAAGGAGTATCCTGAACAAAGCACTATACAGCACCAAAATGGAACCTTATGACATTCATACAAGAAGGACCATATATAAAGGAGATGTACATTTCTTGACCGATTCCTTTCACAGCCATTTTCTAAATAATACTATAACAGAATGTGCTGTCTAGTTTTAGTGATAGTCTACATACCTATTCATAGAATTTATCAAGTTTTTGTTTTATTGTGTATAAGAATCTGTTATTGGTGATGAGAAACAGTCGATTAAGATTTAAAAGCTGTTTCCACTGGGAATTCAAAGTCTATTTAGCAGTCTGGATTTTTACACTTATTATGGTATAATAAATTCTAAACCTTCATCATATACATTTTATAGCAAGCATCAAGGGTAAGTCTTAGTCAACAAATTCAAAAGTTGGCAAACCGTGGGCCATAGGCCAAATCCAGCTGACTGCCTGTTTTTGTAAATAAAATTTTTCCTGAAAACAGTCATGTATTTTTTTTGTTGTTTTGTTTATTTGTTTGTTTTTGTTATCTTGTCAACTATCTTCTATGTCCATTGCATATTTTTTAATTGGGTCTTGTTTTCTTTTTTCTTTTTTAAAATTTTTATTTACATATTGTTTATGTTTATTGTTTATGGTATATTGTTTCACACTACAGTGACAGGGTTGAGTAGTTGTAACAGAGACTATGGCCCACAAAGTCTAAAATATTGGCCCTTTATGGAAAAGAAAAAGTTGACTACTGATGTAACTGAAGGTAACATTTGCATATAAACAAATAATATCAATAAAATATTAATAGCATATAATATTTTTATCATATAAAATATGATAGAAAAGAGATGTTAAGGTTTACCTTTAAGATCAGGGAAATTTTCCTAGAGGAGATAATGTTTCAGTTAAGTCTTAAAGCATAGACTGAAGTCTACCAGCTGGATAAGGGGGGATAAGGCAATCCAAGCAGCAGAGTTCACCACACAAGAAAGACATATTTATACACACACACATACAAACACACACACACATAAACACACACACACATATATATTCAGCCTTAAAAAAATGTTACAGATCCTGCCATTTGCAACAACATTGATGAACCCGGAGGACATTATGCTCAGTGAAATGACACAGAAAGAAAAAAAAAAACTGCATGATCAACTTATATGTGAAATCTAAGTAACATCGAATATATAGAAGCAGAAAGGAGAACAGTGGTTACCAGGGGTGGGGAGGTGAGGGAAATGGGGACATGTTTGTCAGAGGGAACAAAGTGGCAGTTATATAGGATGAATAAGTCTAGAGAGCTAATGCACAGCATGGTGACTACGGTTAATCATATTATATTGTACAGTGGAAATTTGTTAAAAGGGTAGATTTCAGATGCTCTCACCACACACACAAAAAATTGTAATTATGTGAGGAAATGATATGTTAATTAGCTTGACTGTAGTAATCATTTCTTTATGTATATGTATATCCAATCATCATGGTGTATACCATAATATAAACTATTTTTACTTAAAAATAATAACATTTTAATTTATATTTTAATTATTTTTTATTGGAGTATAGTTGCTTTACAATGTTGTGTTAGTTTCTACTGTACAGCAAAGTGAATCAGCTATACGTACACATATATCCCCTCTTTTTTTGAATTTCCTTCCCATTTAGGTCACCACAGAGCATTGAGTAGAGTTCCCTGAGCTATACAGTAGGTTCTCATTAGTTATCTATTTTATACATAGTATCAATAGAGCATATACATCAATCCCAATCTCCCAATTCATCCCACCTCCCCTTTCCCCCCTTGGTGTCCATATGTTTGTTCTCTACATCTGTGTCTCTATTTCTGCTTTGCAAATAGGATCATTCAGACCATTTTTCTAGATTCTACATATATTCATTAATATAAAGCATTTGTTTTTCTCAATAATAACATTTTTAAAAAGACACAGAACGCTCACATTCATAACAGCATTATTTACAATAGCAAGGACATGCAAACAACCTACACGTCCATCGATGGATGAATGGATAAGAAATTGGGTTATATATACACAATAAAATATTATACAGCATAAAAAAGAAGGAAACCCTGCCAACTGAAACAACATGGATGGACCTTGAGGACATTATACCAAGTGAAATAAATCAGACAAAGACAAATACTACACTTATATGTGGAATGAAAGTGGTCAAAGTTGCAAATTTCCAGTTATAAGATAAATAAGCACTGTGAATAGTTAGGAAAAGATAGTTAGGAATAGGTAGGAAAAGATAGTTAACACTGCTGTATAATATATTTGAAAGTTGTTGAGAGTAGATCCTAAGAGTCTTCACCACAAGGAAAAACAATTTTTCCTTTTTTTGTATCAATATAAGATGATGGATGTTAACTAAACCTATTGTGGTAATCATATCAAAATATAAGGAAATCAAATCATTATGCTGTCCACCTTAAACAGTGCTGAATGTCAGTTATATCTCAATGAAACCAGGAAAAAAAGAATTCTACCAAAGTTAAAACAAAAGACATAGCAATGTTGAAGATAATGATTTATGCAAATAAATATAAGTATTCCATAAAACACATAAGAAGGAGTGGGAGAAGATGAGATGGAGAGACAGACTCAGGAAGAAAATGAAAGGTCATTGATGTCATGATTTGTTAAATAGTAGTTTTATGTTGTGTTTTATATCATTTCTCCATAGAATCAATTTGCAACATCATCTGGAGATGACTATAACTGAAAATAGGAACACAAATGAGGAGCATAACTTAATAATACACATGATAGATGGTAAATTACAGGGAGGGTGGAGCAGAGGAAAATGATTGAATGGATCTTTAGGAGGAAGCATTTCCAGAACTTAGTAACTGACTAGAGACATGAGGTTGAATGAAGAGAAAATGAAGCTTTATAGTATCCAGTTCAGGCTAACAGATGCCACCAATCCCCACCTGAGATAGGAACAAAAGAAGAAGAGGAGGCTGTAAATGGAGGATAATATAAATCAGTCTTAGTTTGTGAAAGTCCTCAGAGAATCTTTGATCCATTTAAGTCATTCTGAAATAATAGGTTATAGTTTTGTTCTGTTTTGTATGGATGTCTTCTGCTTTCAGTACCTACTTTCTAAGGATATTGGTTTTCATTCTCATTTAGTTCATAAACACGTTATCAAGAGTTTAACTACAATTTGCATGGCTTGTGTCTGTGTGTGAGTGCGAAATTTGTTTTCCTGAACTTTTAGAAGGACGTGTGGCTCAGGTAGTTTTTCTAATTTGAAGTAGCCCCCTTCACTATTTTTGTGTAAGAAGACATAGATAGATAGATAGATAGATATAGATATAGATGTAGTCATAGCTTATTTTCTGAGATTTATTGAGTCTGTTCCATTCCCTCACTGTTATCACAATGTTCTCGTCCTTTCTATCATCCTTCTGCTTTTTAATTTTTGGCCATGCCTAAGAGTTTCTCCTCAACCTATAGACTCGTCCAAGAAGTTAGCTCTGGCTGATTAGCTTTGTAGGATTATAGGCACTCCATTGTACCAGCCTGTTCAGATCCTTCACACTCACCAACTTTTGTATTATACAAAATCCCTTTCAGTTGTAGCTGCTTTTCAGTAAATAACTATTGGAAATTTTGAATGTTTCCTGATTCCAGATCTTTCATACTCCTTATTTCTTTCCTCTGCACAAAATTGATTCCATGCAGGTCTTACAAATGTTGAAGGCTTTTCACTATATGTCTGTATTTTGGGGTTCATAGGCGTACCTTGTCAATTAGCTTTGTTTTAAATATCTACAATGCCTTTGAGTTGTTGCTTTTGCTAATTAGTTTCTATGTGTGCTTAATAAGAGGACTCTGGAACAATTCAAAACAATACCATTGCTGCCTTCTTCCCAGAATCTTCCACATATTGGTTTTGAATTATTTGATATTAATGTTGCTAGAGATGAAATGAGAGCCATTCTAAATACATTGATCATTTAGATTTAAAACGAATTTTTCCATGTCTTCTAAGCAACACATAGTAACATAAGGAATAATTTAAAAGACAGGTAACTGAGTCTGGTTGTTTATATAACTTGGAGTTTAATGGCACAAACTCTGAAATTATGGAGTCCTGCATTAAAAGGTCCTGATTTTATAACTCAGCTCAGAAGTCTATATGTGACTTAAAATTGTATATAAAACCACTATTGCATTTATTGAAGCTGTTATTCCTTGCAGAATAATTTAGGCTTGTCTTTTCCTTATGAGTACACACAATGCAACTGAATCTATGCTTTCCAACATATCTTGTTTCAGCAGTCCAATCAATATTAATAATCAGAACTTTGGGTTTAGGTCTAATCAAGTGTACAGTAGGAGCTTTACAAAGTTCCTTCCTCTTCTCTGCCTACGTTAGCTTCACCAGAGATAATTAAATTGTATCATGTAATTGAAGAGGCAGAAACTAGAAAGGCAGGAAAACAGCCATTTATCCAGTCTGTTCTAGAAGCTCATGACTTTTAACAATGGGTAAGTAATGGGAAATACAGGGAAATTGAAAGAATAAGCAAAAGGCAGTTTTCCAATAAAGTATTCATTAATATAGGAGAATTTATAGCTATAACCAACTGTTTTTATTTACTACCATTTTAAATACATAAAATTGGCTTTCATATTAAGATATTGGATTATGAAAAACATGTAATAACTCTCCCCTGTCTTGAGACCTCATTTCGATATAAGAAAAAAAAATGTTAAGGTATGTGTAGTATCAGAAAATGAATAAAACAAGAAATTTCAACAAATTTATGAAATATAAAGTAAATAAATAAAGCAGAAGTTCCTGCTTAAAGAGACGGTAGAAGATGAACTCAGCCTATTTTACATAAACCTGGAGAGGCTCTGAACACAAAGACAGAAGGTGAAAGAAAAATAGGAATCAGTGGGATTCAGAATACAGCGGGAATTATAACATCAGTGAAAAGTTCTTCTTCTAGAAAGAGTTCATAAATGATCTAATGAGATAAAAAGAAAAAAGATGGTAGAACCCCAGGGTTATGTCCTCTTAACTCAAGTTTTGAGGGTCCCCCTAAAAATGCCTCAATTCCCAGACATCCATCTAAACTAAAGCATACCGAGTTCTCCACGGGCCTTCCAAGGATCACCAAGCATGTTAGGAAAGCCTGAAATATGAAAAAGTAAGGATAAGATTAAACAGAAATGCTTAGCAGAAAGAAGAGAGATAAATCAGGCAAAGAAAAGGCCTTTAATAATTTTCATGAGACATATTTGAAGCCATGACATTTCTATGGAATAAAATTAGGGTGTTCTATAGAAAAAGAGACAGAAACCTATACCAAGAAGAGAGACAGAAACAGAAAGAATAGAAAGGACATCAGTTTCATTAATGCTAAGATAGAGCAGTGCCTCAAGTTTCTCCAGGAAAATAAAAATATAATTTATATATGTATAATTTTATTTCATTTTGAGGAATTGGCTCAAGCAGTTGTAAGGACTGGTGAGTCTGAACTATGTAAGGTAGGCCGGCCGACTGGAAACTCATGTGGGAGGTGATGTTTCATACTGTAGGCAGAATTTCTTCTTCTCTAGGGAAACCTCAGTTTTTGTTCTTAAGGCCTTCAAGGAATTACATGAGGTCCACCTCATTATTGGGGGCAATCTCCTTTATTTAAAGTCCCTGATGATAGATATTAACCCATCTACAAAATGCCTTCACAGCAATACCTAGATTAGTGTTTTATAAATTAGCTGAGTACTGTAGCCTAGCCAAGTTGATACCTAAGACACTTACACCAAATACTCTGCTGAATACAATAGAATGTGTTGGTTAAAATAGGGATCCTCTTTTCTTAAACATATCACAATGATGACAGGATAATAAGAAATTACCAGACAAAATTCTAAGAGAAAATGGGTCATAAAATATGTACAAAAAACACCAGAGCAACAAAAACAATTTTGCTCTGAGGACTAGCTGCCCATCCTGGCAACTTGGGCTTTCTTTTGGGGGATCTTATATATGGAAATAACAGGAGCAAAAGCCAAATCCCTTCCTTATGTGGGCAACTCTTAGGAGAACCTGTCCATTTTAAGCTGGGTCTCAAACAAGATCTGCTCCCAGGGTTAAGATGAAACAGAAGTGAAATTGCTCCAACTTCGTAGAAAGTGACAAGGACTCCTTGCTGCTAGGTGGAGCAGAGTAGAAAAATAGGAAAGGAAAAATTCATCCTGGAAAAATTATGGTTATAAAAGAGTCATCATATAGATGTGCAAGCCGGGATCACATGTAAACCTTTTGAGAATCAAAAAGGATTTATCAGAATTTGATCATAATTGCACATACAAAGTTAAAGCAATCTATAAAATTTCTGGAAGTTAACATAGGAGAATAAGTTTATGATCTTGAGGGAGGGAAGGATTTCTTAATCAAGACACAAAATAACACTAATAAGAAAGAAAAATATCAATATGTTCATCTACTTAAAATTAAGAATATCTATGCATCAGAGGACGGCGTGAAGTTGAGTGAAAGACATGTACCAAATTTGGAGAAAGTATACATAATAATATAACAAAAAAGATGTATATGGAGATATATAAAGAACTCCTTTAAATCAAAAGTTAAAACACAGATGCCCTAATAGAAACATGAACCCCAAAAAACCATGATTATTCTTTTCACACACACACAAAAATCCAAATCAAAAAGGATGTATTCCTTCACACATTTTGTACTGGCAGATAAAAGTGTTCATCGTAAGTCTAGCTACAAATGACGTATGTTTGGCATGTTGTAAGTATTGACATTTTTAAAGAGAACTATGACATCACTCTTTCAAATGGATAAAATGTCATTTAAATTCTATAATGATTTGATACCACTGTCATCCATCTAAAAAATACATAAAGAAGCTCTTCTTTAACAACGAAGATAGATAGATAGATTGATAGACAGATGATAGCTAGATAGATAGATAGATAATAAAGATATCTGTTAGTAGTCAGCAGTGGAATCCACATTTAAATAACATTTTCTCAGAATTTTGTGAGCAGGAATCAAAAAATTAATCACATAATATATTGCATGATTTTATTGGGAGATTGATGGATTTATTGGAGTGTATTTAAATTAGTAGTTCAGGGCTCAAGGGGAAATCAGCTATTGTGTTATATCCAACTTTGCATATCTCTGGGCTTTATTTTATTATACATCCACCAGCTTAGCCAATTTTTTTTAAAAAAATAACCAAACAATGTCAAGAGCTGGCAAAGATATGAATCAATGCTTATTCTTATGTACTTCTGGTGGGAGTATATATTGAAACAGCCACTTGGAAAAAACAGTTGGGCTTAATATAGTAAAATTCCAGATATACATACTTTTGACTTAACAAATCCACCCCTAGATATAAACCCTAAAGAAAATTATACGTATGAACATTGGGATAAATATATACAAGTTTATGAGAGCTTTGTCTACAATAGTTCCAAACAAGAAACAATCCATATGTCTATCAATAATAGAAAAGATACACCTATCATGCTATGTTCATACAATGGAATATAATAGAGCAGTGAAAATTGAATGTAGATTCAGGTACTTTTAAAAAGAAATGAATCAAATATAAAAGAGTTTGAAAGTGTTAAGACATAAAGAATATGATTTAATTTTCATTTTTGAGGTTCTATACCAGATAAAACCTAATTATATTTTAAGGATGCAGAATTATATTTTTAGATGACAAAACTATAAAGAAAAACAAGGACTTAACTAATTCAAAAATCTGGATAGTAATTACCTGGAGGTGGTAGCTGGAGAGGAATGGGTAAAAGAGAGAAACTGTGATTGAACAAAACAACAATATTCTACAACTTGACCTGGGCCATGCATACATATATGCTTCCTTATAATTATTTATTAAACTATTTACTTCTGTCTTGCATTTTTTCTTTACTAATGACCCGAAGGGAAAGTAAAAGGAATGTTGAATAAAAGAGGATATTAATATATGGTGCTTGTATAACACTAATTCAATCAAGTTTCTGATGCAGAGCCTTGGTATTTTTAAAAAGATGTCCAGGTTATGCTAGTATAGATCCAGAGTAAAGAATCACATATCTGGGTGAGCAGTTTCTGGCTATAACATAAGAACTCTGTGGCGTCAGAGATATTTCAGAAACACCATGAGTTAAGACACACTTTCTATAGACTGAGTTGAAGTATATATTTATGTAAATGACACACAAATACATTAAAATATTCAAAAATTAATTATACTGCTTACACAATTACCTTTAGCTAATTTTGACTAGGTACTATCTCCACATTGTAAAATATTGAAACTTTTAATAAATATTTAAATAAAAATGTGTGATGTGAAAAGTAAGTCTTCTAACTCCTAAGCCCATCAGATTCCCTTTCCAAAGGTCAATGATTCTCTGCACTCTTCCAGAGATAGTCTATGCATATATAAACACATATATCACTTTTGTTCACACAGAGTGATAAATATACACTAGTCTGCAACTTGCTATTTTCACTTCACAGCAACCAATACATATGCAGCTGCCTTATGGCTTTTAGTGACCAGAGTGTATTGCTTTTATGTTTGTGTATTGTCATTTTTCAAATATGTAGGTGGTAAGATTATTAAAGGATCATCTCATCTTAAATAGAAAAACACAGAGAACAAGAGAGAATGCTAGGAAATATTTTAAATGTCCTGCTGAAAAATCAATAGAAAGACTGCAATGTAAAACAGAATATATATTTTGAAACAAAAACAAGACTACCAGCAATACATGGCAGAGCTTGTTGACTAGAAGAGGGAAAAGCAGAAGCCTGTGCCTCCCAAGCACTCAGAACGGAGCACAGACACTGATTAAAAAGAAAAGCCTCTGGTTTCCCAGGTTTCACACTAAGCACGTGAAAGTTGTTGCCCAATGCTGAAAGAATCTGAAAACTAAGGAGCACTGAGGATAACTACAGCAACAACAAAACCCCAAACCAGCCAAACCAACGTCTACACTGACCCACCTCCTTGTATTGGCAGCTTGAGGAAGAAAGAAGTGTGTCCATTGCCAAGCAAAAATACTATACCTTAGGTTCAATTGTTCTTCTGCACACAATGTTCAGCATAGAGTTGAAAATGATAAGACACAAGAAAGTGAGAAATAAAAGCAGCAGATCTTTAAGTGTGGTTCTGCTGACTACTGATAAGAGGTAAACTAATTTATAGAACTAGAGCCAGAAATGGCCCTAATGATGGAACAGTTAAACTGGGATTGTACATAACTATTATTTAAATGATATAGTATAAAAGATGGACACTGGCTGAGGACAGATGGGGTATTGTAGAGGAGTGATTGAAACTATTTTTAATAAGTCAGCTATATATGCTGGCAATAAAAAACAAAACAAAACAGAAAAAGACAATATCAGAGAGACATAAAGAATTCCTTTGATGGGTTTTTCAACAGACTGAACACCACTAGATGAAGAAATAGTGAACTTGAACAATGATAATTAGATATTATCCAAACTGAAACACAAAAAAGAAAAAAAGAGTAGAGGAAAACAAGCAAACTGAAAGCAGTAGAGCACCCACAAGCTATGACACAATTTTAAAGTATCTAATATAGATGTATTTGGAGTTCCAGAGGTAAAGAGAGAGGAAATATAAGAAGTATTTGAAGACCTTGCGGACAAGAATTTTCCAAAATTAACGAATGACAGGAAGCCACAAATGCAAAAATCTTGGAAATCCCATGCAGGAAAAGTACAAAGAAAACAGAGCTAGGCACATATGCAAGAAAAACCCTACCTTGCACCATATATAAAAATTAATTTGAAATTGATCATAGAGTTAAATGTAGGCACTCAAACTATAATGTTTCTAGGAGAAAGTATAGGAAAAATCTTTATAAACTAAGGGAAGATTCTTTAATATGTGATACAAAGAAAAACATGAAACATAAAAGACAACAATGAGGTGCTATATTGTAATTTTAAAGTTCTGTTGCTTGAAAAAACATTTAAGTTAATAAGAAGATAAGACTCAGACTGGGAGAAAATATTTGCAAATGACATTTCTTGCAAAGAAACTGTATCCAGGATATAACAGAGAAGCTTAAAATTTAATGAAATAAAGACAAGCAGCTCAATTTAAATAATGAGCAAAAGAAAAAAAAATCAACAGACATTTCACCAAAATAAGGTACACATAGAGCAGATAAGTACATGAAAAGTTGCTTAACATCATTAACTGCAACAGTAATACAAATTGCTGTGACAATAAGATTCTATTTTACACAAACTAGATTAGCTAAAATTAAGACTGTCAATTATATATAAATTCAGTTTCTGGGCTTCAGTCTAATCAAAACTGTAAGCTAGGTTAAAGCTTCGTGCTTTTGGTTTCTTTGTTTTAATAAAAACTAATGCTCAATCTCTGAAATATTCTAAACTATCATCAGTCTAATATGGAATGTGTTTATTTTTTCTGTCTTCTCTAATGTCTGCATATATATTCTGTATCTTAACAGAAATATGGTAACAAAGTCTATGATTTTTCCCTTGTGGAATGAATCACTCTAGGGAGGGTGGGAAGAATTCCATAACGACTTACCTGGTAACTTTTTACAGTCACTTAAAAATCGTGTGACATCTAGAGCTATAAGTTAATTTGTTCTTTCATTGATCTTTTATTGAAGCATATTTTGTCTCAGATACTCTACTAAACATTGTCTTCAAGGATATTAATACCAGACTGTTTTGTGATCATAGTTTGACTTAATTTAATGCTTTTGAGATGCACTCATATGGTTGCATGTATCTGTTCTTTTTTATTTCTAAATATTATTCCATTGTATGACTATTACACAATTTTTTAATTCACTAACTGAAGAACATTTGGGTTGTTTTTACTTTTTCTGATGATGAATAAAATAGCTATAAACATTTACACCCAGGTCTTTGTGTGGACGTACGCTTTCACTCATTTAGATAACTTTCCAGGAATAAATTAGCTGTGGTAGCATGTGTGGTCGCATATGGTTCAATATATCTTAATATACAACAAACTGCCAAGTTAGTTTCCAAACTTGTACCATTTTGAATTCCTATTAGAAATGTATAAAAGTTTCGATTACTCTACATCCTTGTCAGCACATATAAACCACACAGGTTTGCAAATAAAATTAGTGCAGTCCACCAAGTAGATCTTAATCTGCCAAAATATTTAGTGAAAATACTGCCAAATGCAATAATTCTACCAATGGGAATATTTTTAGAATCACAGTCTAATAATATTTGTAAAAATGAACCTAAATGCATTTAGGATTGATTTGTTTTACCTCACCTTGATTGTGAATTGTTTTGCTAATTTACTCTGTAGTCTTTGCAAATAACTTAACTCTATTTCTCAATTCTTCCAACTTAAAATGGTTACAATTTCAAGGAGTCTATGGGGAAAAATTGCAAAACTATGAGGTAAATATAAGTTTTCAAATCTACATCAATTGAAAGTCTCACTCTATGGATGAAATGTAAAAAAAAAAAAATCATAATACTATCTATCTCAATTAGCACAAGTCCAGCAAGCAAATAGAAGAAAAAGAAGCAAATAAATAAAAAGATTTTTGCAGGAGGAAAAGAGCTACACTCAACTAAATTCAACTGGATTAAAGCAGTGTAGCAGTGATTTATAATAGTCAGTTAGGGTACTGGGGAGTGTTGAAAGAGTTAAGGGTCCTTAATTTTAGAGTGAATTTTCAAACGAAGAAAAGTTTAAACTTAATTTTTAAAAACAAATATAGTATTGCTTGCTATTTACGGAAGCCCACCTACTAAGCAGGGACATCTAATTGTATGATAATTCAGCAGTTAGAGAGAGAGAATCTCAAGTCTTGTAAAGTCTCTCCTGTCCTAAAATGATACAGCCATTTCTTAGCTAATATTCTACTAAGTAGAGTCCTGGCTAATTTTTTTTACATCCCAAGCTAGGTTAGAACACATAGGCTATTTCAAATCCAAGCGTGGGTGAAAATGATGACTTAGACTTTGTCCAGAGTTATTTTAACTTTGGATTCTTGGAAGTCATCAAATAAACAAAGTAAAATACGCAAACCAGGTCACAATGCGTGTGAATGGGAACATCTCCCCATTGCCTGTCTCACGTCTCAAAGACCTGGAGTCTGATGGTCTTGGCAGGTTATTCAGAGTAAAACATCAACAAGTTTAGGAAATCAGAACCGTAGGCTCATTGCCCTTACACTGCAGTCATATTAGCACTCACAAAGCCACCCACGAAAATAGTTCTGCTACTCAGCGAATTATTTCTCCACGATGACCACATATGTGGCTTCCGGGTCTGGGAATTCTTGCTATGAGAACCCTGGGGCCATCTCCTCTTTATCTACACTTGCACTTCAGGACTTAGGGGATTTGCACTGGGGTCCAGTTAGTGTCATTCACAATGATCTATCACACTTCCATTTTTCCCTTCACTCTAGCTTCATTTTACAGATGTAGAAATTCAAGTTCAAAATGGTTAAATATATTTCTCAAGGCCAGAGAGCTGGTCAGAGCAGGATTCATTTTCCCTTAAATGTCACTCAGAACTTCAGCAACAAATTTTAACAACTCTGCAGCACTGTCTTTTCCAACAGACAAAAAGATTACTTGCCCTGGATGGTCAAATTAGCCATAAGACACTTTTGGCCCATGGAAACGATAGCCAGCTAAATGAAGGAATTTTCCTGCATGACCTTGGGAATGTTCTGTAAACACTCTATACCTTGGGAATGTTCTGTAAACCCTCTATACCTCTTCCTCATCTGTAAAATAGGTACAATAACATAATGCCTACCTCATAAGGTTGCTATTGAATTAAATGAGTTAATAATTGACAAGTAGCTCAAAGAGGATCTGGTTCAACCTAAGTGTCTTATAAGTGTCTGTGACCTACAATTATGATGGTGATAGTGGTGATTTTTCCTTTTAGGGATGGAAAGAGAGAGTCATTTGTCTGCAGTGCCCAATCATGGAAAGCAAATACGTACCTCAGATATTCTGGGAATATTGTCTTTGAAGATCATGTTTAAGTTCACCAGCATCTCAGGTTTTAGCAGTGACTTAGAAATCCTGCTATCAGCAAAATTTTGATTTTGTCCATGGCCACTACAAATGACTTGAGTTTTATTTACCCATAATCAGTACCAACCATCCCTATAAAAGTCAAGTCTCCTACACAATTCTCTATGTTTACCTAATACTATGTTTCCCTTTTGTGATTTTCTTTTTCCTTCAAGTCAATTTCAAATATTCATTTAATTTGATTTCACTTTTATGAAAATATATGATGGAGAGAATAGAATATGCTATGATATGCCTAAGGCTTAAAAATCCCCCCTAGGGATTTTTCAGGTCTTAGTCTATTAACCATCCCCCTCCACTCCCTGCAATGGATTTGAACAAGAAGCATCTGAAGACAAACTTTGCATATTTTGAATTTTGGCCTAAAGCCGTCCTACTTTATTACTTAGAGAATGTTTTGAAGCCTGAAATTTACTTATTCAGGCATAGGCACAAATCTAGCAGTTCCACTGGAGACTCATTGCTAATAGTTAACAGACCCCTGTGCTTATTCACTTAACTTAGGATGTTCAAATTTCATGCAATTCAATTTCCTTTTTAACAAAACAAATGAACAAAATTCTATTAGACATGTCTAATTTTGTGTTTTTAACTGTACACCTTTACAGTAATGACTGTCAAATAGACATTTACATCCCTGGCTCTCTTCCAAGGTTCAGATTTTTATTTTCATTTTCCTATAGGATACTTATTTCTAAATTCACTGCAATAATAACAATGGTAAAAGTAATAAATAATAACAACTACCATTTATTCAATACCTACCACTTAACTGGCACTCATAGTTACTTAATGTCCACTATCTGATTTACTTTTCCTGTGAGTTCCTATCCATCCTTTGAGATGGATATTCATTGCTATTTTACTTGCAAAAAAAACCTGAGGCTCAGAAAGATTAATTTCAGAAATCTATATTTAGCATGGAGAAATATGTACTCACAACCTTTCAATGAATTTTAGAGCCCCCATGTTTATTTGTATATTCTAATTTAGAAATTCCTATCAAGTCTGCCCTTTTCATCAGCACTGCCCCATTTCAGGAAATCCATTATTATATCTAAACTTGGTATGCTATTCACAACCCAAGTATTTCTTCACCTCAATTAACCTTCAACTCTAACGATAGTGGGAGGTAACCTTAAAAAAAAAAAGATAAGGCTATGGGGCGTTCCCTGTTGGTCCAGTAGTAAGGACTCTGTGCTTCCACTGCAGGGGACACGGGTTCAATGCCTGGCCAGGGAACTGAGATCCCGTATGCTGCATGGCTTGGACAAAAAAAAGACTATGTTTTATCTTACTTAAAATCTTTTTTGTTTATTTCCTACAAAATAAAAAGCCAAATTTCTTAGCTGATTTACAAAACAGCTCACAATCAGACCACTTATTATCCCTGTTGACCCCTGTTGAACACTTCCACCAATCCATTCAATGTCTGAGCGACTTTGGGGCTTTTCATATTTTCAGTCACATCATGGTCTTTCATGGCTCACTGGCCTTCTCTACCCTACTCCTCCCATTAAAAAAAAAAAATCTAACTATTCTTAATAATAAGGTCAGAGAAATCCCTTCATGTAAAAACTTAACTGATTCTCTTCTAAAATTGAACCAGCTCCTTCCCAGTTTTCTCAGCACTTTGATGTACTTCGTTGGCCACATGGAATCATCAAGCCTCTGACTTACTTTTACGTTGCCCCACCTACAATCTTAGATCCTTAAAAGTGAATTGAGTAGATAAATGAATAAAAATAAATGAATCACCGAATCTAACGTTACACAACATTATCAAGAAATTTTATCAAAAAATTACAAGCATTCATATATCAGGAGTGTAGAAACCTGGATCTAATCCTTTTTTCCATTTTGTAATCTTGAGAAATGCTATTAATCAAAGTATGAACCAGGGATATTAATGTCTCACCTGCGTGGGAGTTGAGGTTTGCAAAAGATTACTGTTTAACATGCCTTTTAGCTTTAGGACCTATGATTCTATGAAATAGTAATTTGAAATACTCTCTCTAATAGGTCATTATCAGAGGACAAGAGTTACATTGAATATCTTTATCGAAAAAAATATCTCTCTGCACCCTGCCTCGTCATTTACTTTTTGCTTCATCTCTATTATAGTTCAACTCTCATTTTGCTCTGGGCATTCATTGTAAAATGCTAGGATAGTCACAAAAATGCTGAAGAGAAACATATTTTGCCCTGGATAGTAATAAGAATCTATTAGTGCTTTATCATTCTGGTAGACAAGTATACATAAGGAATGAGTGAAATGTGGAGCCAGTTCTGGTATTAATCATTGGAAACAGCCACGGAATTATTACATATTTAACCATATGCAGACTCCATAGAACAATAAATCAACAATCTGTGAATACCCAATATTATTCCAATTCACTGTTAGATCCAAATGATTATTTATAAAACGTGCAAACTCTGCTGATAAATAGAAAGTGTTATAAAATTTCTGGTTAGGAAAGCATCATAGCTTACTCAGAAATATTTGATTTCTGACTTAGAAAAATTTCCAGTTCTATTTAGTTTCAATATTTCTTGCAGTCTTTGAGTATTATTAGAAAGTAGAGGCTGAAAGAGTATATTATTTGGATTATCAGTTCAACTGCATAACCAAGAGGCTCGAAATAACTAGTGAATTTAAAGAAGTAGAAATGTATGTCTCCTTTACCTAAAAAAGTCTGGGTAGTCAATCCAAGCCCGTTGGTGTTACTACAGTCATTAGAGATCCAGATCCTTCTATCTAATTGTTCTGTCAAACTCATCTTGAGCTTCCAATTAATAGTCTAAGATGTATGCTCTGGCTTTAGCTACAGTCTGTACTGAAACCAATGGAAAAAGAGAAAAAACGAAGTATTGAAAATAACTCTTAACTTTAAGGATGCAACCTAATGGTAGAATAAATCACTTCTGCCCGTATCCTATTAGCCAGGTATGTGACCATACCTTGCAGGTATGTGACCATACCTTTCTTTAAAGAAAACATGAAAACGTAGTCATTATGCAAGCAGTCCCTGGGCCCAAGTAATAATCAGATATGCTATTTCTAAAGGAAGAAGGGGAGAATGGAGAAGGGCTGAGAGTTTCGGCCACAAGCAAGCTCCCACAAAGCACAAGTGTTCCACATTCCAAACAGAGATTGATTAATGCATCTTTTATTCACCTTTCAGGAAAAAAATCAAACGATAATTTTCTTAATTAAATGTTTTAAAAAGATTTTCAAGCACCAGTTGTCAATGATGACCAAAAAATTAATAAATATCACAAGGATAGGAGTGCGAAAGCCTGCAGAGTTTGTCGTGCCTATATTGATATCAACCAGTTTCTCTACTCCAGTAGAACCTGGGAAGATTTAATCCGGCATTGTAGATGCTGTAGAGGGAGCAGATGGCAGTACAAATGCAGTTCCTTGTGTCGTTCTGTGAGTGTCAAGGTGCTGTGTGAAGGTAAGGGTTGAAAGAGTCAAGTTTAATGACTCACGGAAGGCAAGTTCAAGAGATTATAAGACTAATAATGGCTCAAATGTGATACTGAGAAGAGAAGTATATCACTAGTGTTCAAAAAGATGAGGGAGATAGAACAGAACAAAATGAACAAGAATAAACAAAGAGATGGGGGATGGAAAAAAGTGGTCGAGAGAATGGGTAAGGTATAGTCATTAATACAGACGTCCATGGAGTTTTCATCTACCCCATGGGTGTATTTCCTGAGCAATCCCTTACTTCAAGTGAATATGTTTTTGTTCTTTCTTTTACTTCTATTGTTATGCTGCCTGAGATCCACAGCACAATAACGAACAGATAACTCCTAAATCATGAGATTCTCATGCTCTCTTTATTTTTATACACATATATCCTCCTGATCCTATTTCCCTTTCAGCTGCTGACCCATTCTTTGCTTCCCTGGACTCCCCAAAAATTGGCCTATAGTTTTTCTAATTCCTCTTCTCCCATTCTCATTTAAAACCATTCCAATCCAGCTTTTACATCAAACACCTTAGTGAAACTGTGTTCTTAAAGATTGCCAGTAAGCTCCAATTTGCTGCGTATAATATCAATTCTTAGTGCTCATATCATTTGACTAATTATTAGTATTTAACACATATGATTGACGACTCTCTCCCTCTTAATTCTCTTTCTTCACTTGTCTTTATTACTTCTCGTTATTCTTCACTGGTTCCTTCTCTTTATGTCAGACTCTCAGTATTTGTTTGCCGCGGGCCTCAAGTTTTAGAGCCCTTTTCATCTCTATTAACACTTACTCCCTTGGAGATATTATCCAGTCTAACGAGTTGAAATACCATCTTCCTGTTGTCCATGCCCAAAAGTGTATGTCTACCTCCAGCTTCTCTCCCTTAACTCCAGTCTTACACTTCCAACTGATTATTCAATATCTCATCTTGGATATATAGTATGCATCTTAGACAAAATACATCCAATACTGAACTCCTGACCTTCCCCACCTGACCTACTCTAATTGCAGACTTTCACAACTTATTTGATGACACCTCTTTATATCTAACTTCTCAAGCTAACAATCTGAGTCATCCTTTCTCTCACACCAGAAGTAATCATATTGACTCTATTGTGAACACGTCTCCAGACAACCATTTTTTATTATTTCCACACGGACCCTCTTGTCTGAGCTACAATGATCACTTATCTGGATCATGTAATAACTTTCTAATAAGTCTATCAAATAATACTCTTTTTCCTCCTATGGTCTCTCCACAGTGAAGAAATCAGAAGAGTGATCTTATCAAAGCATAATTCAAATTTTGCTACTTCTCTGTTAAAAACCCTGCCACGGCTCCCCATTTCACTTAGAGTAAAATCCAAAGTCTTTAAAAATGGCTAAAGGGCTTCCCTGGTGGCGCAGTGGTTGAGAGTCCGCCTGCCGATGCAGGGGACACGGGTTCGTGCCCTGGTCCAGGAGGATCCCACATGCCGCGGAGCGGCTGGGCCCGTGAGCCATGGCCACTGAGTCTGCGCGTCCGGAGCCTGTGCTCCTCAACGGGAGAGGCCACAACAGTGAGAGGCCCGCGTACCGCAAAAAAAAAAAAAAAAAAAAAAAAAAAAGGCTGTATGTAATACTTCAATCAGTTGATTGTTAATTAAAATAAATTAAGAAAATGGAACGTGTTATGATGAACTCATTATAATTCACTTCAAATGAAAAATATTCCACATTTTGAGGGAAAAAAGAACTAAGAAATATTCCAAGTGGTACAATATAGTGTTTAAGGAAGACTCCGTACCATTTATGTTATCTTTTGAGTTTTCCTTTAATATGAGAATGCAGGCATTCCTGAATGGCCATTAAGAACCACGATATTATTGCTATTTTATAACGCATTTCTTTATCTCCCTAAACAAACGCCAATGGCAGTCATCAAGTTCATATACTCCATGAAGTCCCGGAAAGTGTAATCCTTTGTACATGAAAATACGCATTAACATGAACATCCTGAAGACAAGAGAATACTTTCAGTCCAGAAAGAAAGATCAAGCAAGATCACTTTGGAATTTTCAAATAATGAAGAGAAACACTGGGGATAAAAGTGAGACAAAAAGTAAGCTACAAGATGTCAATGAAAAATGATACAGATGAACTGGTTTGCAAGGCAGAAATAGAGACACAGATGTAGAGAACAAATGTGTGGACACCAAGGGGGAAAAGTGAGGGTGGGGTGGTAGTGGTGGGATGAATTGGGAGATTGGGATTGACATATATACACTAATATGTATGAAATAGATAACTAATAAGAACCTGCCATATAAAAAGTTTTTTAAAAGATGTCAACGGAAATAAAAAGTAGTATATCGATGTCATGGGAAATCACAAAATTTCTGCAACTTCTTTCAAAGAAAATATTCCTCTGTATGTGTTGGGAGGACATATTAAGATTTAGAGTTGTGCAAAGAGTGTATCGTTAACTTTGAGAATTCAGATTGAAGCATATCAAACTATATGATTCATCACCAAAACACAGCATATTTTTTCATGAATTTTCTTCCAGCAAGCATGGTTTATAGTATTAAAAAGTTTAATGAATGTTTTAAAAGTGGGGCAGTCATCTATAATAGTACCCAGTGATCTCTGCCCCCTAATTTCATGCCCTTCTACAAACTTCTCCCCTGGGGTGTGGGCTGAAGTCCTTTGTGAGTAGGTATTGTCCCCATAAGTAATGGTGAGGAACAAGAATAAGCACAGAATTAGGAACAAACATCAGAGAGAAGTTGAAGTGTATGAGTGGAAATGCACCAGTGATAGCACAATGAAATAATGAGCATCTCATCACTTCAGGCTTTTTAAATTGTCAGAAGGTTGAAGAAGCGAGTTCTATCTTTAGAGAGGTGTATGAAGAGAGTTATATAAACGGAGAGTACTTTTCTACGAATTTGTAAACAGTACTTCCCATGGCTTGCTCTTACTTTGTCATAACAAATTCCCTGCTGTTAACAAGACTGGACCAATCTGTCAGTTTATGAATTAAGAGAATGGCCTAATTACAACCATATGAAATGAACCAATAAGCACATTATAAATAAATGGAATTATAGATAATTAGGTAGATAGATCTATAGATAATAGAACAATGAAGATAAACCTCAAAAATCGTTCTCTAATTGAAAAAAGTCATAGAATATTAATATTCCTAGTTGTAGAGAAAGCTAGAGTCAACAGAACAGCCTCTTCCTTATGAGTATTCAGTTACCTTATTTCTCCTGCTTCCTTTGAAATTAGGAGCACTCATGTGCTGAGCTCCAGCCAAAGACCTGTGTTACTTTTAGGCCATACTGATGAAAATATGCTATCCTACATATTCTTTTCTGTTTCTTAGTACCTGGCATATAGACAAATCCTAGAATGACTGTGACAGTTATAAATTGAAAACGGCCTGATCACAATATAGAAGAAGCCTTGTCATCTGATTTACTACTTAGATGAGCACCTGCCAGCCAGCAACATCACATCAGAGTGGGACTTGAGCAATAAATACAATTATTTAGTTATATCACTCTGTGTGTGTGTGTGTGTGTGTGTGTGTGTGTGTGTGTGTGTTTAGATTTGCCTGTTACAGCAACCAGTATTTACTTGTTCTGATCGCTATGCTTCGCAGATAAAAGGTTCTTGTGTACTTTTTCAGGGGAAAAACAAATATCAGAGCAAGGATATTGAGAAGATGCTGCACGTAGAGAAAAAGCACTTAGTGGTTAAGAGCACAAATTTTTAGACTGAGTTTGAACTCTGACCCCCACCACTTAATAGCTGTGTAGTCTTGGGCAATGCTTTTGAATTCTCTATGCCTCCGTTTCCTCTGGTATAAAATGGAGTTTTTAACTCCATAGTTGCTAACTTTTATACTTGTTCTAGGGAATAAATGTGCAGAGATATTTGTAGCACATGACGTAGCAACTGGCACATTTAAGCAATCTGCCATTCTCAGTGTTCCTTCTCCTGAACCACCTGTGTCTCCTTTTTCTTATAATTCCTACACTTATTCCTTGATGAGCATGCTGTATTCACCATTTCTCCCTTCTCATTATCCCCACACAGGCATTTTATTTTTTTCACAGACTACCAGAAGGACTGAAAAACAACAAAATATATCTAGCAGTTTAGACGTAAGCAGAAAGGATTTCAATCAACAAAGCTGACACTTGAGTAGGAAATAAATGACTAAGTTTTTTGACTCCCAGTAAATTAGGAAGGATTTTATCCTTTTGTAATCAAGCATAAAAGACTTCAAAATGAGAATAAAAAGCTAAACAATAGAGTAAAAATGGAAATTGTGACTTAATCATGTTTGCCTTAAAACATTATATTTAAATAGAGTTTTAAAGATAGTTTTAAAGACTGCCTATGTTATAATCTTATTATTCATTTTAGAATAAGACCTTTTGGGAAATGTTGAGATTATAAATCCAGACAATTGGAACAGAGGGCCGTTGTATCAATCTTCAAATGATATAATTTTGATATCTGAAAAACATGATTAAGGTACCATTTTGTTCCTTGGTGTAATAATAACAATAATAATAATAATGGCAAACATTTCTATAATGCTATGAGTTAGTCACTTTTGTAAGGGTGTTATATACACTAACTCATTTAATCCTTGCAACAATTCTATGCGGTAGGTACTACATTATCTCTATAAGAAAATTCGTTTGTAAAGATAAGGTTAAATAAACTTCACATATTAATAAATGGCATATACTTCAGGATTCAAACAAAGGCAGTCTAGCTGAAAAGTGAGTGTATCTTAACAGATACACTTTACTGTTGAGGATTTATGTATTATTGCATTCAGGATTTTAATGTTTTAAGAAATGAATGAACCCTATGGTACAAATATATTAAATATTAATTTTTCATTTTAGGGGGTTATGATCACTTGGAACTAACCTTTTAAAAAAATGTCCCCAGAAGTTTATGTGTCCACATAGGAACATATTTACAACTGGAGAGGAAGGTACAACCTGTGACTGTGAAGCAGATTTGCTCCCTGAAAAGTTGACTGAGTCAAGAGGAAAATCTAGTCCAAGGATCAGCTTGGAACTGAGCACTGTAGCATGAAATGAAATGCAAAGGATGATTCATATGCAAATTTAATGATGAATGGCAACACACTGCATTTTAAGGAAATCTCTAATAAGACGTGTAAGGATCAATGCTAGGTCAAGTCTTGTTCAACAGCATTTATAATTAGCTGGGACAGGAAGCAATGATTAGATTGATGGCTCCTACAGGTGGTGTTAATTTGAGAAGTAAAACAGGCATCTAGCTGTCAATATGCCAATGTTTTATAGAAACCAGGATGAAAGAAAGAAAGAAAGAAAGAAAGAAAGAGGGAGGGAGGGAAGAAGGAAGGAAGGAGAGAAAAAGAAAGACATGGATACATAGATATTGTCTTAAAATATGGAGAAAAAATGTTCTATTTTGACACTGATAGCATTTTGTTTTCTAAATAAATTCAACATATTTAGTATACATAATTTAATATATGATGATTCAGTTTCTTTATAAACTTCAGTCACGGTAATGGTTGAGATAATTTAATGACACGTTTGAGACGCTGAATACAATCCTTGCCACTGATTCTGGAAAAGCTACACTTTGGAGTTAATTGACTACTCTTATGGTTTATAATTCCTTACCTTTAGGATCTTTGCTGTCACTTATTGTTCTTTTATCTCTTAACTGTCTCTCAAATCCATTATAACTTGTTATGGCTCTGTACATTTTTATGTTCAAGCTTATGAGAATTGTGTACAAATAATTTTGGAATGAGGATCTACTGATTCTTACTCTTATGGGTGAGATAATGAAACACTATGACATGTATTTATTAAACTTCTCTGTTTTCCTTTGTTGTGGTTTCTGGATATGATTTCCAGATAGGTGAAGTGATCTCAGAATCCTTAAGGCTTCAAGTGTTATTCTCCCGCCCTGGGATCAATGTCATAGATTAATTTGATAGAATCTATCTGCAAGACAAATATCGTGGAAACCTACTTTGAAGATAGTATAAGTATACAATTTCCTCCCTAAGTTTTTTTTCAATATATCATTTAAATTCCTCGTCTATAAATCCTCAAGCAACTATTCTTATTAATAAATCTCTCTTGTTTTCCATATCCACATTGACAAGGGCCCATAATAAACATGATAAACTGGAGAGTTAAAAAGAAAACAGTAATTATCTGAGGCCTATTTACCAACTGCAGCTATCAACTCTGAAAAGGGAATATTAGTCATTGAAACATTCTGAAGCACCACATAAGTTTTCTTTAAAACTTTCTTCAAGCAGTACTTGATCCCGCTTCCATATTGCCTAATAATATTAACATGTTAATTCTGCTTTTCCTAAATTATCTTCCAACACAATGTACTCAAGATATAAGCGGTTTTACTATGTTAATAAAGGTATATAGTCCAGATCAATTTACATTAACTAACTGATACATTTCTGATAGATAAATACAAATAAATTGTTCACATAAAGTTAACACACAGGTGAAAATATAACAACAATAAAATAAAATTAACTAATAATCTGAGACCCAGTTACTTGCTCTCATTGAGGAAGATTACATTTGTCCCAGTCATTTGTACTGAGGTTCAGAATAACCTGCTGTTATCTGAGTTAAATAATGCTTTCTGTACTTGGTGGAAAGGTACACATTTTAGAATTCTTTTGTTTGGAAATTATCTCATTATAATAAAAAAGACAGACTACTTAAGGATTTTATTCCTGTAATTATCCCTTCACCCTTCTGCATGACCTCTTTATTATCTCTGAATTTCCAAACTTGTGCTAATAGTCTCATCTTTAATCATTACACATCAGAATCCTATTCTGCTCAGGCTACTACTCTATTTGCTACAAGTACATACCATTTTACTTCTAATATTATTTATTTGTCCTCTATAACTCTCTGTTTCTTTTTTAAGCAATGCCACCAGAGGTTTTACAATTTCATTAGTTTTTTCAAATAACCCATTTTGGGTTGGTTCGTCCTCCCTATTGCCTCTTTGTTTACTTATATTATTAAATATATTTCTGATTTTATCTGTATTATTTCCTCCTATTTTTGACTTTTTCTACTGCTTTATTTCTATCTAAAAACAGATATTTTTAGCCTTTCTTTTCTACTCTAAGAATTGGATGTTATCATTTTCCTGCTATAGATTTATTTCACAAGCTTTGATATTTAATATTTTTATCTCCCATTTCTTAGTGGTTCTAATTTCATAGAATTTCTTTTTGCTTTTCATACAATTACTATTATGATTTATAGTGTCCATATGTATAATGCTTTTAAGGGGGTTATTATTATTGTTACTATTATTAGTTATTTCTAATTTATTTGTATTTTGGTCAGACAATGTGATTTTTAATGATAGCAATCAATAATAGGAATCTTTAGATTTTTTCTTTGACTCTTGTTTTCTGGTCAAGCGTATGGTCCACTTGTTTATTTATTTATTATTTTAGTAGGTCTTGGAACATTTTTTTCCTCCATTTGTGACACAAAGTACTATAAAATATGTATCCACTAGACCAAGGTTATTAATTATTTTGTTCTAATATTTTATGTTCTTACTATTCCTTTTCCTTTGTTCTACTACCGAAGCTGGTATTGAACTGTTACTATGTTGGGGTATTTTTTAATTTGCCGTTATAAGTCTGTCAATTTTTTTTTCATAATACTTTGAGGTTATGTGATTATGTATATGCTATTTAAATTGTTGCAGCTTCTATTAAATTGAAATTTTTCCATTATGTAATGACCCTCTTAGTGTCTGGAAATGCATTTTGTCTCCAAATTTTTTTCTTTTTGTTTGTAATCTATACCAGCTTTCTTCCAGTTAGTAGTTGCCAAATATATCATTTTTCCATCTTTTTATTTCAAAATTTCTGTGTCCTTACTACTTCAATTTTTTTTCTTGTTAAAAGCTGAGAGCTGGCTGTTTTGTTGGCTTGTTTCTAAATCTGTCCACTTCAACCTTTTAACTGGAGAGCTGAGTACATTTGCACTTATTATGACTAATCATGTATTGGGGGTTATTTCTACCATCTGCTTTCTTTGGCTTGAGTGTTTTGTCATACAAAATTTCAGAAATGGAGACCTGATGGAAATGAAGAGGCATTTATTTGAGGTTTGTTAGGACTGCAGCCTGGGAGACACAGATTCAAGAAGCATTTGAATTGTGTTCTGCCCGACTGCAAACTGGAGGAGGCTTATGAAGGAAAAAGCCACAAGATTGCACCATAAACTGTCAAGAATTAGGATTGGAGTTGGCAAGAAGAAAGGGTGCTTGTTAATCAAGGATTGATTAGGGTCTGAAATGATTACATAGTTGCAAAAGTAGGGGGGAGGGGGCTTTGAAACTACAAGGCTGCAGCTAACAGCTGCCAGCCGATGCTGTTTTGAAAACCCCTGGTGGTGTCCTAGAGTTTGATACAGTTCAGAGAAAATTCAAGTTCCTCAGTGATTCAGGAACCTGTCTGAAAGCACATCCTCCACGGCTACCTGGCTTCATTTTTCTTGCCTGAACCAGAGTTACTCCATTTTGATTTTTACATGATCTTTAAATATGTCATCAGTTTTTATTTTTCTCTATTTTCAAATTTTTCTCTTCTATTTTGGAAGTTACGTCTATTCTTTTTGTGTTTAGCCTTCAAAATTTAATAAGCAAACTTAGTAGTATCCAAAATTAATAACATTTCCCCTCTGTTTAACTGTTTACAACTGATTTGTTTTTATTTTCTAAATTTTCTTAACAGCAGAGCATTTCACAGATAAAAAGGTTTTAAATTGATGAAATCTGATTTATCAACCTTTCAACTTATGGATCCTGCTTTTGGTGTCAGGGCTTTGCTTTACCCTAGATCCTGATAAGTTTCTCCTGAGATTATTTTTTTCTAAAAGTTTTATGATTTTACATTTTATGTTTAAATTATGATCCACTTTGAGTTAACTTTTGCATTAGGTGTGAGACTTATGTTGAGGTTTTGGGGGGGTTTTTTTGTTTTGTTTTTTTGTTTTGCCTATGAATAACCAATTACTCTAGCACCATTTTTAAAAAACACTATTTTTCCTCCATTTAATTATTTTTTCACCTTTGTCAAAAATCTAATATTCGTATGCATCTATCTTTGGTTTCCCTATTCTGTTTCATTATCTATAGGTCTATCATTCCTACACTATTACATAGTCTTGAATATTGTAGTTATAAAAAAGTCTTGAAATTAGGTAGACTCATTTCTCCAAATTTATTCTTGTTTTTCAAAGTTATTTTAACTATTACAGTTATTTTCCATTTTCAAATAAATTTCAGAATATTTTAATCAACATCTACAAAATATCCTGCTGGAATTTTGACAGGAATTTGTCAAACCTGCATATAAATTTGGGGAGAAATGACATCTTTACTATGTTGAGTCTTCCAGTCCATGAACACAATCTGTCTCTCCAACTATTTAGGTCAGCATTTTGCAGTTTTTTGCATATGAGACCTTGTACATGTTTTGTTAGACTGCTATCTAAGTATTTTATTTATACCTAAGTAATTTATTCTTTTTAAGCAGCTGTAAATGATATTGTATTTTTAATTATTTATGTGTCCATGTGTTTAATAGTAATATATAAAAGTACAATGGATTTTCAAGACTTGTCTTGCATCTTGCAACACTGATGAATTCACTTATTAGTTCTAGGATTCTTTTTTTTTTTTTTTTGGTAGCTTAGTTGGGATTTTCTACATAGATAATCATGTTCTTCACAAACAAGGAGAGTTTTATTTCTTCTTTTCCTAACTGTATGCCTTTTATTTACTAATCCTGCCCTATTCTTGCTTTACTGCAGTCAGCAAAACTTCCAACACTATAATGAATAAGAGTGGTGAGAACAGATATCTCTGCTTTATTCCCAGTCCTAGGGCTGGAAGAAATAGCCTTTTGTTGGAGCTGTTTTTCTTTTGTCTGTTTGTTTTTCCTGGCTCTCTTGGTGTTTCTGAATTGCTACCTTCTTCAGCTTCAAGTGTGGAATATACAAAACAAAATGAAAGCCCAGGGAACTGATGACCATGTCATTCCTGTGGCAAATGAGATCCCTAACCTGGCTGCCTTCCTGTTCCCATTTTCAGAGCATCCTAATATTTGTTTTATATGAAATGTCCAGGGATATTTAGCTGTACTTAGCTGGAGGATTAGGGGAAAATATGTCATCCCAACTTCTCTGATTTTTATATTTTAACTCATAATACTTCCTTAAACGTCTCCATGCTATGATTTTGCCTGTCTTGCCCAACTTGAGAGGTGATGGTCAACTTTTTACAAGTAGAATATTCTACTATTTTGTATTGACAATAAGAGCTATTTCCAGTTAGCTTCATGGTGAAAGTGATCTCAGAGAGGCAGCAGGGAGCAGTGGCATGAAGCGAGATCTTAATTCCCTGCCCAGGAATTGAAGCTAGGGAGCCTGGATGAAAACCAGGAATCCTGGCCACCACACACCCTGGCTCTTGTCCCCAGTGAAAAATGCATGTCTCGGGCTTCCCTGGTGGCGCAGTGGTTGAGAGTCTGCCTGCCGATGCAGGGGACACGGGTTCGTGCCCCGGTCTGGGAAGATCCCACATGCCGTGGAGCGGCTGGGCCCGTGAGCCATGGCCGCTGGGCCTGCGCGTCCGGAGCCTGTGCTCCGCAACGGGAGAGGCCACAACAATGACAGGCCCGCGTACCGCAAAAAAAAAAAAAAAAAAAAAAAAAAAAAAGCGTGTCTCACAGAGGCAAAACTGTAAAAGCAGGTACAAAGTTTATTATTAGAGACATAGCGCAACAACAAGTGGGAGAGTGCACAGAGAAACAGTTTATTTAGTCTAGACAGAAGCAAGGCAGAGATGCCCACCCAGAGAGCAAGGGTGTGGGCGTCCTCCCTAATGAGGACGAGCGCAGTGAAGAGGCTCTTAAATCATTTATATACAGGGCAGATCTTCCAGGTCTTTGTTTACCTTTGGCCAATTATCTGGTTTCTTTTTCCACATCTGACCTGCCCTAGGACCCTCCCCAACATGCGTGTGCAACTATTTTCCAAGAAGGATTACAGCCCAGAGGCCTATGGGACAGCCTTAGCATCACATACTATGGGGTGGTGCTCCCTCCTTTTTGACCCCCAAGGAGCCTTTCTGCGCATGTGCAATGTCTCCTTTGCCCCAAGGATGGGAAATGTATGACCTCTTGATCTTCTAACAGGGTTTAGTCCCATTCTGTCCCTGTCATAAAAATGTCCAATGTCCTGTTATTTACCCTATTTCTGTTACTGGTTTTTATATCGAGGTGCAGACCTCAAAATACAGACAGGAGTCCGGTCATAACTATGTAGTCCTGGAGCCCATTTGTCTGTTGCTTCACGGAATGTAAACAGGAGGTTGGTAATGAACGACCGGCCTGAAGCCCATCTTCTTCTCACCCCAGGAAGTGTGAACCGGAAGCCAGTTGTAAATGTCTAGCCTGGAGCCCATCTATTTCCTGCCTCAAAAGGAGTTTTTAAATTCCTATCCCCTACTCCTGGACAAACAGACACAAGGATACTTCCTGCCATTAAGCAAACAATCCAATCCCTAGCTGCAGATATTCAAGGGGTTGTAGCTGCTTAGGCATTTTATATGTACATTATCATCTCTTTACAAAATAATGAAAACTTACACGTGTGTGTCAGGAACATAGATGCATAGAATATAAGTCAATTTGGAACAATATGCTGTTTCCAAAGAATAGGGAAAAATTTGAAAATATCTCTTGTATTTGGAAAACTGGAATGGCAAATATACTATTCATTTATTTCAGTCTCCTTGTCACTGACGGGAAATCTGGAAAGAGAATTGTGCTTTGTGACTCCCTAACAGCTGGGTTTATTCCAACACAAGCCTTACTTAATTCCTGGGATTAACAGGGCTAGTATTAGGGCATTCTTATTCCCCAATATTTTAATAACCACAGCTGTGCTTACTCATGGGCAGAGAAAGGAGAGAAGAAGAGAAATTCCTAGCATGTATGGGATCATCAAAAATATCATCCCTGAGGGTCACCACAATCCTAAAAGCCATTCATTTGTATTCTGCAGATAAACTGCAACATTAGCAAGATGTCTAGCTCCCATGGTTGAGAAATTCTATTCAGAGAAAATTAAATAGCTGACTGATTTGCATACTGCACATATTCTTAGTATATATTTGTTTGAATTTTTAAAAGTATAACAGAAGGCTGCAGCGTGCAAGTAGAGATATAACAAAGAATTTCATGTACTTTTTAAAAGTCAAATTCATAATTGTTATGAATTTAGGTCCTTCATGTGCCATGCTTAATTAGACTAATAGAGAATAATAATTTAAAATGTAACTTTAAAACTGGAAAACAAATTTCAAATATTTTGTCATAGTGATTCTGTTCAAACATCTTATATTGAAACAGTATTCTAAAGCGCTATGTATCTTCAGCATGATTTTATTCTTATGGACTGTAACCCATCTTGGAATGAAAAGACTTTCACCTCTAAGAATATGGGTAACTTTATAGATTTTGTAATGTATTGTAAATAGGTAGTACAACCATTATATTTTGCGTTTATTTTGTTATTTAATTTGAGCTACACCCACTAAGCCATACACATCCTTCTCAATGATACTAACATAAGTTTAATATGTTATATGATACAAAAAATTCTAACTTTTATAGCAGATAATGTCTCCCCTTTAAAATTGCTCCCAGATTTTAATACAATCTTATTTTATACCTACATGTGGATAATGATAGCTCGCTAGTTACAATTAAAATAACTTGTCTTCTCTTGAAGTAACTGAAGTAATAATAAAAATGGGAATAATTAAGCAGCAGATGTTCACAAAATGGAAAAAGTGCAATACATTATCTGATCAAAAGTGAATTTAAAAAAGCAAAAAATCTGAAAATGACTAACATTGGCTTGAGACAAAATACATCATGAAGTTACCTACAACCTGGTAGCTTGTTGACTTATGGACTGATATTAGTTTTCAACAAATTTTTTTTTTTTTTTTTTTTTGCAGTACGCGGGCCTCTAACTGTTGTGGCCTCTCCCATTGCGGAGCACAGGCTCCGGATGCGCAGGCTCAGCGGCCATGGCTCACGGGCCCAGCCGCTCCACAGCATGTGGGATCTTCCCGGACCGGGGCACGAACCCGTGTCCCCTGCATCGGCAGACGGACTCTCAACCACTGCGCCACCAGGGAAGCCCTGAATGAGATTTATTATAAGGAATTGGTCACTTGATTACGGAGGCTGAGAAGTCCCAGAATCTTCCAATTGCAAGCTGGAGACCTAGGAGAGCCAGTGGTGTAGTTTGAGTCTAAATCCAAAGGCCTGAGGACTGGGAGAATCATGATGTAAGTTCTAGTCCAAGTCTGAAGTTGCAGTCTAAGGGCAGGAGAAGGCCAGTGGCCGGCTCAGCAGCCAGACAGAGAAAGCAAATTCTCCCTTCCTCAGTGTTTTTGTTTTATTCAAACCCTCAACAGATTGGATGATACCCATAATGGGAAGGCAAATATACTTTACTCAGTTTACCAATTCAAATGCTAACCTCATCTGGAAACATCTTCACAGACATACCTAGAAACGTTTAATTAAATATCTGGGCACCCTATGGCCTTGTCAAATAGTACACGTAAAATTATCCAACACAGTAATCTGTTATTGCAACTGCTAGAAGCTCCTTCCCCTCTTTTTCCTCATAATTTTACATTTTTGTAAGGTCTTATGTTCTTTCATTCATTCATTCATTTGCTTCCCTATATTATGGTTCAGGCACCATGCTAAACCCTGAAAAAAAAAATACTAAGTTGCACATGGAATGCTTGCAACTAATCCGAATAGTTTTCATCTAGGGGCAAAAAAAAGTCATCAGATAACTATTATATAATATGATAACTCCTGTATTTACCTTGTGGACGAGATTATAAGAAAAACAAGCAGACAGAAATTAAGTTTTCCTGAGAACAACAGAGGGTGTTTTCAAGAGAAGGTGATATATTTTTACTGGGTCTTAAAGAATGAACACAATTTCACAAGAAATAGAAAGGACATGGCGAGCAGACGGAGTAGTCTATGATGAAGCACAGAGGCCCGAAGGGTCATGTTATGTGTGTTGAAATGAGAGGAATCAATGCATTGAGACTGATAGTAAGATGCTGGAATAGACGAGAACTTGATTGGATTGTGAATTCTCTGAGCAATTATTATCTTTAGTGATCTAGTAGCAACAATTATATCAACAACTTTCTTTTGAAACTCTCCCTATAAATGCCTCTCCTCTCCACCATTTTCAGAGATTTAGAAGGGTAAGTAAGTGTGGTTCATTCTGTGAAATGCTTTTGTTAGTCTTATCCTCCAATGATACTGTAATTCTTTCAGGTTGACCATATTACTTGGGATTGGTATTATAGATAAATATGATTTCTCAGAAGGGCAGTAAAATGGACCATTAAAAACTTAGCACAAATTAGCTTCTTCAGTGTAACTGACTGCACACAGAGGGACCATAAGGGATTTGGGACATGACGCAGGCCCATTTCAATGCAAATGAAAAGGAACAAAAGTGTGCAGATATGGGAGGCTATTCAGTTAGGGCAGATCTCAGCAGAAAACCAAAATAGAGTTTTTGGATAATCTAAGAGGCAGCATGAGACTTTTAATTATCAAACACAGGAAGTCACCAAGGCAGTGATTGACAGGTCCTGAAACCAAATATGATATAGGTATGCCAGCTCAGTCTCAGGCTCTTCCAGGTTTAAGGACTAGAAAGAAAAACAAACTGTCTTCGTTTCGGTTTATTGTCAGCATAGCAGACAAGAAGTGCAAAAGATTTGCATAATATTAAGTTTAACAGAAGTGGATGTGGTTCACTTCTGTTTTCCTTCATTCTTCATAAAAGCATATTCAGTCTTCTCTGGTCTAAGTAGCCCTCATGGAACTCTTATTCACAGATGAGGGAGCTCAGAAGTACAGACTCTTACCTTTCGCTTTTTAGACCACACTTGGCTAGATGGTTGCAGGGATATGTCAATACTCAAGGGTCTACACTATTTCTCATGTATGGAAATATTTACAGGGGCACAATCGTATAATCACACATTTTATATTTTATTGAGTCACTGTATCAGTTAAAGGTGCCACTTTGGTTAGCCTGCCTACGATCCACCATACTTACCTGCCTTCATTTTTGTTTCTACTTAAGGCTGTTCAGTCTAGAGACAGAGAATAAATATTTCAAAGTGATTCTTTTAAACAGTAAAGGTTATTCTATTTAATTTCATTTCACTTAATATTTAAATTTTTATATGGAAAGGAATCATTGTCCAATTTCTTATTCTATAGGAAGTCATATAAAAACTCTTCTTTGAACTTTTCAGTTTGTTTCTCCATATAATCCGAATTAGTGGCTTTCAATAATAAATATATAGGTGACCTCCTATTATTCAAATTATGCTTAAGTTAAGATGACATATTTCAGTATTCTTCATTATTTTAAGAGGTAACCTGTTCAAAACCTATGAAGTTGAAATTTAGAGTTCTTGAGTTTAACTTCTGACTCCAAGTTTAAAAATCCATATATAGACAGTTAACTCAGCTTCTCTGAGCCTCTTATATAAGGAATAAAATTAATAAAGCTTATATTATAGAGAATTTTAAGAGACAAATAAGGTGAGACAAAATATTTTATATACATATACCAATAAATACATACTTATTGAATCTGACTCAGTCATCATCTTTCTGACATGCCTGATTTTCTATTTCTTCTACTTTATTATTTTATTGTCATATTTAATAATTAATTTATAACATACCTTTTTGTCATAGAGGTATGATCAAAAGCATTTTGAATACCACACCAGGGTTCCATTTATATAACATTTAGTATTAAAATGTTAAGCAAGTACATGAATCAATTAGTATGTGAGAAAGATAACTTTATAAATGTGCAATAACTTTTATTCATATTGTTTTCGGACATGTGGGACATCATGATAGCAAACTAAAAGGAAATCTGGACAAAATGTTGAAGCAGTTGATAAATAGGAATCTGAAATTGACCTATTATATAATGGAGATGGTTTTTAAAAACGCAGCTGATAGCTTAACATTGAAAAAACAAATAATGTGGACTCCTAAAGAGACACAGAGACAGAGAGGTTTGTCTGACCCATGCTTAAGTGTCAATGGCCTATTTATTCTTAAGAAAGAATAAAACCAACATTTTGAGAACAGAGAATGACTTTAAAAACTGTTCTAAGTGTATATTTTTCTTTTAATCCTTATCTCCAATCCCATCCCCTTACTCCTATATGCAACTACTCTCAAATGTGTAAAGCAAGTCTTTTAAAATCCACCTTCATTATATTTATTTAGATATGAATTCTTGAATGGTATTCTCTTCTTTTGCATATATGCTTTAATTTACATAAGTGCTATTGTATTACAAAGACCATCAAGTTTCTCACTTTTTGTTAAACTTTTTGCATTTTTAGATCTGCACATGTTGCTTTACAAATATATAAACATTAACTGTTTTCTCCATAAAATTGTATGTGTTTATTTTAGGTGATTTCTAAGATACTCTATAGATTTCATAGTTATTTGAAATGGTTTCCTATTTTCTTTTTATATTCTTGTTAATTATTACTGGCAGAAAGGAATGCTATTGATTTTTATGTGCTGAATCTATGTGATTAAGAAAAATAATGTCTCTTGCCTTCTAAACCTTTTTTTTTCATTTATTTCACTCCACTTTCCATTATTTAACCAAGGATCTCTCGTACTTTATTAAGCACTAATGCTTAATAAATGCACTAATGCAGACAAACTTGTCTTCTTTTAGTACTTAACAGGAATTCATCAACATCTCTACATTTAAAATGATCCTTGCAATAGTTTTTTTTTTTTATATTCCAACTTTATCAAACTAAAAATGTTCCTTCTATTCTGATTTTTCTGTTTTTGTTTCTTGAGTCATAGTCATTGTTGGATGCTCATAATCTCCCAACTTGGGTTCTTTGCAACTGGATCTCTATACTACCCTCCACATACCATCCACTATACAGCTATCCTTAGGTGGGTCTGCTGTTTTGTTCCTTTTTATTAACCAGTGGGGGTAATGATCTGACCAGGACTGTGTATGATAGATGAAAAGTAGCACTTTGAATAGCCCATTCATCCTATTTCCAATCCATTGTCCCTGGCCCTTTCCACCTCCAAAGCAATGTTCTTCCCAACATCTAAAAATCTTCTCTCTCACTGGTCAGTGCTCAAGTGAAGGAATGACTGTGTTCACATTGCACATTAGTCATGCAATGCGACTAGAAAATACAATCCATCCAGAAGGTTTATGAGGACCTAATTAATCCTTCCTTAATAGATTTATAATACAGTGTTCTTTTTGCATTGTTTCTAATACATGTTTTTTTCTTTAGTACTAGCCACAGGATCACATTTGCATTTTAAAGATTACTCTTCCTGCTTGTAAAGAATGGCTTTAAAGTGTGGTCCTGTTAACATAAGAGCTCAGTAGTGAGATCATTATGGTGTTCGATAAGATGATGATAGTCTAGAAACCATGATGAAGAATATGGAAAAGAATACAAGGAGGTGGATCTGATAGACAGAATAAAGGGAACCTAGGCAGTTTACTGTTTTATTATTTGCTTGGCTGTTTGTTTCAGAGAGAGTAAAGCACTGAAGATGACTGCTATGGACTCAATGTGTGTCTCCCCACCACCACCCAAAGTCATTTGTGAAGCCTTAATCTCCAATGTATTTGTTTAATCAGACTTTCACAGGTAATTAGGTCATGAGGGTGGAGCCTTCAGGAATGGGATTAGTGCCCTTATAAAAGAGACAGGAGAAAGATGATCTCTCTTTCTGCCATGGGAGGATACAACAAAATGGCCATCTGCAAACCAGGAAGAACCAGGAAGTGGGCTCTCACAAGACAGTTAATCTGCCAGCACCTTGATTGCACACTTCCCAGTTTCCAGAACTCTGAGAAATAAATGTTTGTTGTTTAAACCACCCAGTCTATGGTAGAGAAGTGACTAAGACAATGACTTTTACATATTTGTTTGACATGTTAAGTTGATTGTGGTCCTATTTACTGAGCCAAGAAACATTTGAAAAGGACCTTTTTTTTTAAGCATAAAAAAATCAGTTTGTTAGACATGTTGAGTTTGAGATTATTGTGAGATATCCAATGAGACTAGTAAATAGAATTATTAACAGAGAAAGAATATGTGACGCTAAGGCTTAGATAAGATTTGGTAGGAAACAATTACAGAATAACATGAAGAGGGCCTAAGAACTGTACTTAAATTCTAAAGAAAGAAAGAAGAGGTATCAAGAGAGTATAGACACTACTATATTTAAAACAGACTACCAACAAGGACCTACTGTATAGCACAGGGAACTCTGCTCAATATTCTGTAATAACTTAAATGGGAAAAGAATTTGAAAAATAGATATATGTATATGTATAACTGAATCACTTTGCTGCACACTTGAAATTAACACAGCATTGTAAATCAACTATAGTCCAATACAAATAAAATTTATTTTAAAAAGAGAGAAGCAAAAAAGAGTATAATAAGTGATGAAATAAGGAAGGAAGTAAAATGAGTGTCTGATACCACAAAAAAATAAGGGAGCTTTGCTTGAAGAAATAGGAAGTGGTGACTAATGTTGAATGCCTCTGAGTGGCCAGGTAAGATGAGGACTGAAAATGCACTTCAGTATTTTTAGAAAGGACTATTTTAATGAAATGTTTCAGATGGAAAGAAGATTGGACTATATAAAGGAATAGTTTGGAAACATCGTGCAAAAGAGAGCAGGAAATCCACATTTCTAGAGTACGGACTTGGATAGCAAGGGGGAAGATATGGTAGCAGTTGTCTAGAGGGCTGCAGGGGTATGTCAGCACTCAAGTATCTATGCTATTCCCATTAAGGAAATACTTACAAGACCATAGCTACATAATCACACATTTTATATTTCATTTCGTCGTCAATGCTACTAGAGGCTCCCATATGATTAGGCTGGCCTTGCCCCACCATGGTTATATAACTACCCTTTTTTTGAGGAACCTGCAATAGTACTTGAAAATACATACAGTCGTCCCTCAGTATCCACACAGGGTATTGGTCCCCACAGATACCAAAATCCTCAGATGCTCTAGTCCCTTATATAATAAAATGGCTAATACAATGAACACAGTCAGCCCTCGTGTCCACATATTTCCACACCCACTGATATGAATAGCAGACTGTATTGTAAATTATTTAACATAGGATTAAAATATATCATCTTGAATATATTCATAGTCAACACAAATTATCCTAGATTTCGGAGAATAACCTAAGATTCATTCTCATAAATTGATGTCCCATAAATATCACATTCCTTAGTTCCACATAACTCTACATCTTATCAAAATCACAGTCCTTACTATTTTAATAAATTTCAATTCTAAATTTTTACATAGTTGGTCTAATTCACAGTTACAACACCTCTTCAGATTACTCAATTTTTTTTCAGTTTCTGCAGGTCTTGGAAGAAGCATATTGCACATTTGAGACAATCATTTTAACCAATTTAGTGAGTAACACGAAAAGCTGTAAGCTTTGAGTCCGGTACTGACCAAGACAGGGCTCTGAAGGTATTCAGGCCGTGGTTCAAGTTGCCATAGTAGTGGTGGGAAAAGATCCAGTGTAGAGTTTACGGAAGCCCAAACGTAGAATCACAACGTAAACTCACAGCATTTTAAGCTACGACACGTTATTCTCGGTGTGGGATTAGACATCGACAGAAATAATTCCTCACTTACCACTAGGTCCTGGAAGAAGGAGAGCGCCTGATCCTGGGACTTCACAGGACCATAAGTTCACCCACGAACATTCCTCCTGTTAATTTTCCCAGGAAAAGAGACCAACTGAATCCTGAAAGAACTTTTCCCAGAATGTATTGTTTGAAGTGAGTGGATCACGAGAACGTCGTGGTATACCACCAGGATCCTGGTTTCGGAACAAGGTACTCATTCCTCCAAGGGTGGAGTGTTTGTGACGAAGAGCTCCCAGCTGAATCTCTCTCCAGGGGTTGCTATCAGCCTCAGTATCACCTTGCCTAAGGTCACGCATTTCCCTCTGAGGCTCCTCTAATAACAGTCACTGCTAACTATGGAAAGTGCAAAAGCCTGGGACTCTTGCCTGAAGTTGGGACAACTATGAAAATACACAGCTCCAGGGATCCCTGGAGTATCAGCTGAAATCTTTTCTGTGATTGAATAGCAGTTCAATTCCACCTGATCTCAATTTTTTACTCCTTCACAGGTCTTGACACCAAGGGCTGTCTTTAATAAACTTCCTGCATGGGAATCTCTATCTCAGAGTCAGTGTACTGGGGATGTAACCTAAGACAGGGTATGATTTAAGCATGAGATGATGATGGTTTGGACCAAGCTGGTAAAGGTAGAGGTTTGGTCATCTTTTCAGAATATTATAAGAGTAGATTCCCAAGAGATTTCCTCATGGATTAAACTGTAGTGAAAAAGAGTTTTCCCCAAAGTGTTGTGAAAAGGAAAGGAAAAGCTGATGCTTTCAAAAATGTCCAAGAGGTAAAATAATGTTAAGACATACATTGCTAGTACTTCCCATTGTTACTATAGTAACACTTATTGTTTTACCGAAGCCCATGTGACCCTACCTGGTCTCTATTGCCATTCTGGCCTCTTTCATGTGGGCCTGTGACTTCTAATTGTTATTTCTTTGGGCTAGAATCCCCTTTCAGACAGGTGCCTCTTTTCATCTTTCATGAATCAATTTAAATGTCAGTGTCCCTACACCTGACTTGGCAATTGGGTTTTATGTCTTCAGTGCTGTGGTGCAATGATTATTAGTACTTTCTCAAACAATATCTATCACATTACTCTGTTTTACCCTTAAACATTCACAATACATGACATTATTTTTATTTGTGTATTTATTGTATAACTTTACTCATTAAAAATAGGCACTCAATCGGCAGTAGTATCCTAAAGTTCAGTAGGCACTCAGATGTTTGTTGAATGAATAAATGCTGCATTTTTATTCATTTAATCTTATAGTATCTTAGATGTATCTGTATTTGGGGTGATAAAAGAAGAACAAAAGCTAACCCTTGAATGCTCATGTTTAGGATAACATGTGCCTGGTGAATGTCCGTGTATATGTGTATGGGTATGAATATGGATTGGGGTATCTTGAGGCATTTCAAAAGCATCAGCATCTCAGCATGACCAAACTGTGAGTTAGAAGTTCTGTATCAAATCATTCAAATCTTAATAACGCAGATGACAATTAAAACTTAACCTTATCTCATTTAACCTATACATCCATTCAAATATGTAGATTCCTTTTCTTTATTCCTCTTTACCAATGTGGAAATGGACAGGGAGCTCAATGAACTCACAAAAGAGAAAAAAGGCAAAAGTGGACTTAAATCCATGTCTGAGCTCAAAACTCAAAATTTTTAGCCTCTGAATAAGTAAGATTTTCAAAGGTGGCCATGGAGTCTTCCCATGAAGAATGACAATGTACTTGGCCAAAGATCACCTCCAAACTGTTGTCTGAGTTCCAATATTTTAACGTCCCATAATTCTGGTTTCATAAAGTAGAGCATCAAAGACAAAACCCATTTCCTAAATTGGGTAAGTTCCATCTCTAAGCCATCTGACCTACTCTGAGTCTGATCTGACTGGCTCTCTTATGCCTTCTAAGATAGTGTTTGGGGACCCATAGCTGATCACTCTCACATGATCTGTCTGTAGAAATGTGCATGCCATTGAAGTACTTGCTACATCAGAGGATAAGTGAAGCTATGGCATAGGGTGCCAAATATGTATCCTACAACAGGCAGACAAAGGAATAATAGCTTGTCCCATGTTGTTCCATTTGTAACCTTTATCAGAAATAATAAAGTCTTGTTTTAAGAGTACGGATATCAAAGCATATCCTAGAACAACCCATGTGATAGGTTGGGGGAGGAAGTGAAGCTGGAAAGACAAGTATGCCTCCATTTTCTTCTCTGGAAGGATCTGTCTTTGAATCTACTGTCAGAAGTTCAGGAAAGCCACACTGAGAAAGCTCACTTGAGAGTCAGTGGCTATGAGAAATGCCCAGGGTCCTCAGAGGCACCAGCACTAACAACAATGTTTGAAAATCAGACAGGGGCTCTTTCTGAATGTCCCCTACACATGAACTCAGCTTCTTCAAAGTGGCCAATATGGCTCCTACCCTTGACATACCCCCTCCAGTTCATAGCACCCCTCGCCAAACACACATACTTAACTGCCAAACCCAGGATTCCTTCTAGAACAGATACTACACATTTAAACTAAAGAACTAAGTAGTTATGAAAAAATTACTTTAAACTCTTTGAGGAACCTTGTTCATTCATTTCCCCCACTCTCATTTTGTGAAAATTAGGCAAGGCAAGATGTCTTTCTTACAAAAATTAACATCAGATCCTTAGTGAAATGCACGTATATATATATATAAGCTGAACATATAAATTACATATAACTGTATATGTTTAAGTGAACTCTTAATATTTTGTGCAGAAATGGGTGTTTATATTTGAAATGAACCACAGAATAGCAAATCAGAAGCACTGATCTATAATAAGGATGGGACTGAGCCAAGATACCTAAAGTATAAATTTTTCTTCTACTAAATATTTTTCTCATATAGCAATAAGATGAATAATTTGGACTTTGTGACCTTGGGTTCTTTTTCTAGTTGGTTTTTATAATTATTAGATAGTAAAGCAGACAGAAGAAATGATAGAAGTAGTGAATAGCTTCATGTGGGATTTCTTGTTTACTGCATAAAGCCCAGTAGCTTTTCTATTGGTCAGAAGAAAGTCTGAAGGCCACATAAAAGTAGGTTCATTGGGCTTCCCTGGTGGCACAGTGGTTGAGAGTCTGCCGTGCTGATGCAGGGGACACGGGTTCGTGCCCTGGTCCAGGAAGATCCCACATGCCGCGGAGTGGCTGGGCCCGTGAGCCATGGCCACTGAGCCTGCGCATCCGGAGCCTGTGCTCCGCAACGGGAGAGGCCACAGCAGTGAGACGCCCGCATACCGCAAAATAAATAAATAAATAAATAAAAGTAGGTTCATTGAAAATAAAGCCATAGTTGTATTTTACTCATAAAATGCATAAGCATTTAAAGTAACACTGAGGTGACCTTGAAATCATCAAAAGTTTAAAGTTTCCTTCCCCACAGAGATGTTGGAAAAGTTCATTCCAATTTTTGAGAACTGGGACTTCTAAAAGTGGAAAAATTCAGTAGAGCACAGACAATTTTTGATAAAACTCTAGGCTGTTTCTTTTTTACCACCTGGAAGTCATTAAGGAGTTTAAGGAAGATGGCAGAATTCACCTTCTTACACCCTTCTTTTAAGTGATTTAAGTGGAAACAGGTGTTTATATCTTATCAGATGTAAATGACCCTTAGCAAACACCTGCCAACTGAAACCTGAGTGATCCCTGAGCTTTGCTTTGCTACCAAAACTTATCCAAAAAGTTAGTTTATATTTAGTGGTTTCCAGTTCATCTAACTCTCTATAGATTTTCATGACGTGTATGTGAGAAAAATGGCTAAACATCCGTGAACGCATCCAGTAGACTCTGGAGTCATTGAACATGTCTGGAAAAATCATCCTGTTGTCGCCAGAAGCCCACAAACAGGAATTCTGTACATATGGATAAATCATTTTTAAAATGCATACTTGATGGTAAAAACTATTAAAGTGATGAATAGGCCACATATTTACGTCTGTCTACATACAATCAATACTGAAAAACCAATTAATCAAGAAATAGTCACTGAACTACTATAGGTAGATTGCTGTACTCAAAGCCAAAATGTGTTAAGAATAGAAAACATATTAATTTGAACAATGTCAAAGAAATTTATAAGGAACTTTTATCTTTGCTCTGCAATTTTATTCTCATGATTATCTAAATCATGGAAAGTTATATATAGATAAAGATATGGATACAGACATAGATATAAATATATAAACTAATGTATACAGAAAGAGACTATCTAAATATATCACTTTTCTACAGTCTGTTTTACCATGCTCTACAAATATTATAATATTTTGGGTCAGCCTAGGTTACAAGGGTTTTCAGCTCAGTAAGAGGATTTAAAGGTCATTTTTTAGCTATATGATAAATCGAAATCATTTTGCCATAAAATGCCCCCAGGAGTAAATAGAGAAGTTGTCACATTTGAAATTTTAAACTTCACATACTCAACCCCAGTTCATTGCTAATTTTATTTAAATTTTAATGTATTAACCAAAATGATTTAATTTTATGTTTTAAATTTTAATACTAGATGTTTACATGTTAGGGCTGACGTATTTCCATACCCCTCAGTGCCCCTTCTAGTCAAAAGCTCCACCACTGCCTTGATGACAACTATTCAAATTTCTGTTCCCATTACAAAATATTTGCCTATTCTTGAACTTTACATATGTGGAGACACATAATACATACTCCTTTGTGTCTGGCTTCTTTCATAAAAGAAACATATAAAAGAAACACAATAATAGTGGGGGACTTTAACACCTCGCTTACACCAATGGACAGATGATCCAAACAGAAAATTAATAAGGAAACACAAGCTTTAAGTAACAGAATAGACCAGATAGATTTAATTGATATTTATAGGACATTCCATCCAAACACAGCAGATTACACTTTCTTCTCAAGTGCACAAGGAACGTTCTCCAGGATAGATCACAGCTTGGGTGACAAATCAAGCCTCGGTAAATTTAAGAAAATTGAAATCATATCAAGCATCTTTTCTGACCACAACGTTATGAGATTAGAAAGCAATTACAGGGAAAAAAACCACAAAATACACAAACACATGGAGGCTAAACAATACGTTACTAAATAACCAAGAGATCACTGAAGAAAGCAAAGAGGAAATAAAAAAATACCTAGAGACAAATGACAATGAAAACATGACGATCCAAAACCTATGGGATGTAGCAAAAGCAGTTCTAAGAGGGAAGTTTATAGCTATCCAAGCCTACCTCAAGAAACAAGAAAAATCTCAAATAAACGATCTAACCTTACACCTAAAGGAACTAGAGAAAGAAGAACAAGTAAAACCCAAAGTTAACAGAAGGAAAGAAATCAAAAAGTTCAGAGCAGAAATAAATGAAGTAGAAACAAAGAAAACAATAGCAAATATCAAAAAAACTAAAAGCTGGTTCTTTGAGAAGATAAAAAATAATTGATAAACCATTAGCCAGACTCATCAGGAAAAAGAGGGAGAGGACTCATATCAATAAAATTAGAAATGAAAAAGAAGAAGTTACAACAGACATCGTTGAAATACAAAGCAGCCTGAGACTACTACAAGCAACTCTATGCCAATAAAGTGGACAACCTGGAAGAAATGGACAAATTCTTAGAAAGGTATAACCTTCCAAGACTGAATCAGGAAGAAATAGAAAATATGAACAGACCAATCACAAGTAATGAAATCCAAAGTGTGATTAAAAATCTTCCAATGAACAAAAGTCCAGGACCAGATGGCTTCACAGGTAAATTCTATCCAACATTTAGAGAAGAGCTAACACCAATCCTTCTCAAACTCTTCCAAAAAATTGCCAAGGAAGGTACATTCCCAAACTCATTCTATGAGGCCTGCATCACCCTGATACCAAAACCAGACAAAGATACTACAAAAAGAGAAAATTACAGACCAGTATCACTCATAAATATAGATGCAAAAATCCTCAACAAAATACTAGCAAACAGAATCCAACAACACATTAAAAGGATCATACACCATGATCAAGTGGAATTTATCCCAGGGATGCAAGGATTCTTCAATATATGCAAATCAATCAACGTGCTACACCATTTTAAAAAATTGATGAATAAAAACCATTAGATCATCTCAATAGATGCAGAAAAAGCTTTTGACAAAATTCAACACCAAGTTATGATAAAAACTCTCAAGAAAGTGGGCATAGAGGGAACCTACCTCAACACAATAAAGGCCATATATGACAAACCCACAGCAAACATCATTCTCAATGGTGAAAAACTGAAAGCATTTCCTCTAAGATCTGGAACAAGACAAGGATGTCCTCTCTTGCCACTATTATTCAACAGAGTTTTGGAAGTCCTAGCCACAGCAATCAGAGGAGAAAAAGAAATAAAAGGAATACAAATTGGAAAAGAAGAAGTAAAACTCTCACTGTTTGCATATGAAATGATACTATACATAGAGAATCCTAAAGATGCCACCAGAAGACTACTAGAGCTAATCAATGAATTTTGTAAAGTTGCAGGATACAAAATTAATGCACAGAAACCTCTTGCATTCCTATACACTAATGATGAAAAATCTAAAAGAGAAATTAAGGAAACACTCCCATTTACCACTGCAACAAAAGAATAAAACACCTAGGAATAATCCTACCAAAGGAGACAAAAGATCTGTATGTAGCAAACTATAAGACACTGATGAAAGAAATTAAAGATGATACCAACAGATGGAGAGATATACCATGTTCTTGGATTGGAAGAATCAATATTGTGAAAATGACTATACTATCCAAAGCAATCTACAGATTCAATGCAATCCTTATGAAATTACCAATGGTATTTTTTACAGAACTAGAACAAAATATCTTAAAATTTGTATGGAGACAAAAAGACCCCAAGTAGCCAAAGCAGTCTTGAGGGAAAAAAAACGGAGCTGGAGGAATCAGACTCCCTGACTTCAGACTATACTACAAAGCTACGTAATCAAGACAATATGGTATTGGCACAAAAACGGAAATACAGATCAATGGAACAGAATAGAAAGCCCAGAGATAAACCCGGGCACCTATGGTCAACTAATCTATGACAAAGGAGGCAAGGATATACAATTGAGAAAAGACAGTCTCTTCAAGAAGTGGTGCTGGGAAAACTGGACAAATTTTTAGAAAGGTATAGTAAAAGTAAACTCAAAATGGATTAGAGACCTAAATGTAAGTCTAGGCACTATAAAACTCTTAGAGGAAAACGTAGAAAGAACACTCTTTGACATAAATCACAGCAAGATCTTTTTTGACCCACCTCCTAGAGTAATGGAAATAAAAACAAAAATAAACAAAAGAAACCTAATGAAACTTAAAAGCTTTTGCACAGCAAAGGGTACCATAAACAAGATGAAAAGATGTATAGAAGCACATACCATAGAAACAAGATGAAAAGATGTATAGAAGCACATACCATAGAAAAGATGGCCAAGAAGCACATGAAAAGCTGCTCAGCATCATTAATCATGAGAGAAATACAAATCAAAACTACAATGAGGTATCACCTCACACCAGTTAGAATGGGCATCATCAGAACATCTACAAACAATAAATGCTGCAGAGGGTGTGGAGAAAAGGGAACCCTCTTGCACTGTTGATGGGAATGTAAAATGATACAGCCACTATGGAGAACAGTGTGGAGGTTCCCTAAAAAAGTAAAAATAGAATTACCATATGACCCAGCAATACCACTACTGGGCATATACCCAGAGAAAAGCATAATTCAAAAAAGATAGATGCACCCCAATGTTCATTGGAGCACTATTTACAATAGCCATGGAAGCATTCCATTGAGAAACGAATGGATTAAGAAGAGGTGGTACTTATATACAATGGAATATAACTCAGCCATAAAAAAAAAAGAGAATGAAATTGGGTCATTTGTAGGTACGTGGATGGATCTAGAGACTGTCATACAGAGCGAAGTGAGTCAGAAAGAGAAAAACAAATAGCGTATATTAACGCATATATGTGGAACCTAGAAAAATGGTACAGATGAACCAGTTTGCAAGGCAGAAATAGAGACCCAGATGTAGAGAACAAACCTATGGACACCAAGACAGGAAAGCAGGGCGTGATGGGATGAAATGGGAGATTGGGATGACACAGATATACTAATATGTTTAAAATGGATAATTAATAAGAACCTGCTGTATAAAAACATAAAATAAAATAAAATTCAAAAAAGAAAAGATGACAGCGATAACGTCAAAAGAACTCTGGGAACAACTTGAAGCTCCTAATACTCAATGCTGGATCAGTTTGAGCATCATTAGAAATGAGAACTGCAATTTACTAAAAATTATCAAAATGGTTAAACACATGAATTCACAATTATTATATGTATATTATATAAATAATGGTTCACAAATTCCATAGAATATTTTGCAGCATTAGTAATGATGTTTGGAAGGTTAGTCAACAAATTGGAAATGCTTATGGTTTTACCTTAAGTAAGATAATAAGCATTCTGACTACTACATGATTGTACATACAAGGTAATGTACATGTATATATGTACATGTACAAGAATACAAATGTGGAGAGAGAGGAGAGAGAACTAAAGATGCATTTTATAAAATGATGAAATTGTGAATGTTTTTTCTTCCTTGTGATTTCTACTTCATGGTTTCAATGCATTTTATTCTATGAAAATATTTTAGTGCAATAAAATCAAATTATAATTAATTGACATTTAAAATCTTTTGCACCCTGATTGACCTCCTTTTCCCTTCATTGAGGACAGTATGATATGAAGAGAACAAAGTTCTTAAAGTCAGTCAGATCTGACATAAGATCTGGGTACAGATCTGGGTACATTAATTCTCTTTCTATTCCCTTGTTTGATCCTCAAATTTGAGAAACTTCTTTCTTATTTTCTACCATTTACAAAAAATCTGTTAAGATCAAACCAAGTTATATTTGAGATTCAAGTGAAAATGTTTGCATCGATTCAATTTTCTTTCACGAATCACTTATTGATACTTTATTATTTTCTATACACAGACTTCTGCATGGTCTATAATTCGTTTTTCACCAGATGCCCCTTGCAGTCTTTCTGATATTAGGAAACATATTAAGAACATTTACATTCTTGGTATTCATTTTCTGCAGGGAAAATCCAATTTGGTGTCTAAATATGGTCTTTTTATTCTTTATCATTTCAGTGCTGAGTAAATTACAGCTGTCCTCATCCTTTTACCACATTAAAATCCCTCAGCGTGTCTCTTTTAAAGGACAAATGATATTTTGCAACATAGATTTTGCTTTGGCTACAATTTAATCAGCCCCCTAAATCCTGCCGGTCACCTTCGGACTAAAACACCTCTTCTGTTCAGATCAAAATATTAGCTTTAGTGCCTGTCTATCATCTCAAGTGCAAGCTATTGAAGTCAAGACGGTGTCCTTTGTCGCTCTCCACCCTGAGAGGATTTTAAGGAGTTCTCGATTGTATTCTGCTGCTTGCATTTCAGACAACTTCAGACTACTTCAAATGACCTCTCATTCTGAACTCAATACTGACTTGCTCTTCTCCGTAAGCAGTCCAGGACACTTAGAACTCATCCTTTTCATCCCACTATCTTCCTCTTCATATTTCAAGGGCTTCTTTCAGATCTGCCTTGGAATACCATTTTGCAAAAACCCTGTACTGTATACATTGCCTTCAGTCATATATTACAGATCTGGGCTCCTGGCTGAAAAATTGGCTAAGTATTGATCACTGTTACTTAAACTAGATGGTCAGAGCTTAATTCCTTACTTAGCTTACTTCCTACAATTTCCTGGAAATACTGCATTTCTAACTAAATTTGAAGGTTTCAATTCATAGGAATATGTGTTCACAAATTAATTACTGATCACCCTTTCTGTGGAATCTGTGTATTTCCCCTTTGACCTGTACTCCCAGTCCTTCTATCCTGCCCTACTTTTTCTTTTTTCCATAGCATTGTAACATCCTAGATAATGCTTTTTGATTAGGCTAATTTTACATTGTCTTCTCTCTGCTAGAAATTATGCTTCACTAGGGTAAGGGTCTTTATCTCTTTTATTCACTGGTACATGCCACGTGTCTAGAGCTGCGCCTGGCACATGGTAGATACTCAACTCTTCCTATCATGGAATCAATACATATTTTTTTCTTTGTTTTGTTTTGTTTGATAGGAAAGAGGCTACAGAATGTTGTATGTGTACACTGTGTTTTCTTTCATTCAGATTATTTGGAATCTGTCTTTCCATCCACTAACACATTTGTAGGAATGTTACACTCACAGGTACACTAGGACCTGATCAGATGATGCCTCACATGAGTTCCATGATTTGTAGTTATGGAACAGAACAGGATGGAATAGCCAAGGTGATGCACAGTACACCATGCTCGTGGATAAAGGTATCATACTTCATATAAAGGAGATAATTCACTCAAATAAAGTCTTGAGCAAAATTTTAATGGAAGGGTACATTGTCTTGGGCTTTCTTATCGTTCCTCTCTCTGGCTCTTTGCGCCTTTGGCATTGCTCTCTTCTTTCACTCACATACATTCAATTATTCTTCACTATACAGACTCTCAGAAAATGCTTTTAGATGCCCATGCAACACAAGGCTGCAAACACTGATAAAACTTTATCTGTAACTTCTGAAGAAGAAATAGAATTTTCACACAGAACAAAGCATTCAACTGAAGAGGTGGAATGGAAAAGTTTATTGATAAAATTTAAAATACATAGATGGGAAAATCAAAAACATTCTGGCACAGGGCTTCCCTGGTGGCGCAGTGGTTGAGAGTCCGCCTGCCGATGCAGGGGATGCGGGTTCATGCCCCGGTCTGGGAAAATGCCACATGCCACAGAGCGGCTGGGCCCGCGAGCCATGGCCGCTGAGCCTGCGCGTACGGAGCCTGTGCTCCACAATGGGAGAGGCCACAACAGTGAGAGGCCCGCATACCGCAAAAAAAACAAAATAAAAAAACAAAAAAAACCCCATTCTGGCACAATGACCATTCCTTTGACCTAACATCATTTAAGTTAGAAATCAACTATTGAGATTTTGACCCTACCAAGCCCCTCCCCCAATCCCCAATACGACTTGTAAGAAGTATTATGCTCCTGTACTTACTAAGAATCTTATTTAACTGTACTTGGCAGGATCACTTTCTTCATATACACATGAAAAGCCAATCTCTGGCAAAACCCTAAAGGAGAACGCGCATGTTTCTTCAACCTTCACATTAGCCCTTTTACGATCTACTAGGAAGAGGGAATGAGGAAATTCAAAGTGCTCTGTACTGTACTCGGCATCCCTACTTCTTTTAAATAAACCTATTTGCTCTAAGCAGACAGTCCAGTAGTCCATTATTAGTTAAAGTCACTAAACCTTCCAGATAGTTACAAATTTAGAGAGCACTCCTGAACAAGTTCATTTTTAATAGTGAATTTTTCAGAAATGAGTAAGAATTTTGGGTCAGGGTGTCTACAGAAGTCAAAAGGGCTATTAAAATTTAACTTGTTCTGTGAACCTGGAGAAAAGAATGAATTCAATGCATAGGAATTCTTTTTCATTTTAAATCAAGAATTGCCTTCCCTGTAAAATGTAAAGCACTATATACATGTTGGCTAATATTACTAACAATAATTACAACGTATCTGTAACTCCGCATCATGTAGTATTTTCTCAACCTCTGATATCTACCATACCTCTTTTTAGCCATTTAAAGAGCTCCCTTTAAACGATGGTATTGGCATTTATTTAGCTACTAAAATTATTTACAGCATTCTTTTAATTGATAAACTTTATTTCTTAGAGCAGCTCTAGGCTCACGGCAAAATTGAGCAGAAAGCACAGAGTTCTCTACTGTTAATAAAAAGGTTGCTTTGTTTTACTTTGGGTTTTTCTTTTCGATGTATCAGAATTTTATGAAAATAGGGTCCCGATGGCCCTTGCTAAAGAGGCAGCAGCTTCTGCTTTTCTACCATGTATCCTGTTGGTATTTATTCCATAAGCATAAAGTGGGGCAGATTAAGGCAGCATACATTTAGGTGCTTCTGTAGGCTGGAAGTACTTTTACGTAATGGAATACTGGAGATGTTTCTTTCATAAAAATTGCTCAGGAAAGGTTCTGTAAGTTAACCACTCATAATGCTGGTGGGAGTGGCCTTTAGTCCAGCCCTCCATAGGTTCATTTGAAGAAGCACACTTCCATAAGGAAGCTTCCTTCTTCTCTCCACGATGATGGTGTTTTCATTGTCTAGGGGCTATTCTTCGTAGACCTGTAGTGGAATCAGTTTACCACTACCTAGAAAAAACTCCTTACGTTCACAAACAGCTGGGTTAAGGCAGGAGGAGTAAATTTAAGTTATTCAAAATAGAGAATTCTCTAAGGAAACATTAGGGTTAATTTAATAAAAGAATAAAATACAGGGGCTTCCCTGGTGGTGCAGCGGTGAAGAATACACCTACCAATGCAGGCGACACGGGTTCGAGGCGAGCCCTGGCCCAGGAAGATCCCACATGCCGCGGAGCAAGTAAGCCCGTGAGCCACAACTACTGAGCCTGCTCTCTAGAGCCTGCGAGCTACAACTACTGAGCTCGTGCATTACAACTACTGAAGCCCACATGCCTAGAGCCCGTGCTCCGCAACAAGAGAAGCCACAACAATAGGAAGCCCGCGCACAAGCCCGCGCACCACAACGAAGAGTAGCCCCCACTTGCCGCAACTAGAGAAAGCCCGCAAGCAGCAACGAAGACCCAACACAGCTAAAAATAAATAAATAAAATAAATAAATTTATTTTAAAAAAAAAGAATAAAATAAAAGTGCCAGTCGATATTGCATTATAATGCTGTTTCTGACAGTGGATATTGACTTACTGACATTAATCCCAGGATTGTCTGTTCTTATTTTTAATATAAGATTCTGTACTTCATAAACAACCATATATTAACCAACTTTCTTCGTATCTTTGACACATTTCTGTGATCCAGCATATGTCATTCTTCCTCCTGATTTAAACCTTGGTTATTGAGTTTTTATCAATACCTTAAAAATGGGATTGGGAAATACTTTAGCCAGTCATATGTGATAACTTACTTAGGGTTTCACACTTAGAGCTATATCATCAAAAAACCTGCTTTAAACTGTGAGGGAAATGGCAGTTTACAATTGCATTAAAAATACTAAAATGGAGCTTCCCTGGTGGCGCGGTGGTTGAGAGTCCACCTGCCGATGTAGGGGGCGCGGGTTCGTGCCCCGGTCCGCAAGGATCCTGCGTGCCGCGGAGTGGCTGGGCCCGTGGGCCGTGGCCATTGGGCCTGTGCGTCCAGAGCCTGTGCTCCGCGGCAGGAGGGGCCACAGCGGTGAGAGGCCCACGTACCACAAGAAAACACACACACACACACACACACACACACACAAATACTAAAATGAATGAATCCATTACTCAAGACACAGCCATGACAGGTCTGTAGTTGTTATTTTCCCAAGTGCCTGGCAACGTTATCTGTCCTGGATTTAGATTCTACTGTTGGCTGACTGAATTAACTCCTTCAGTTCCAGCTCCAGATAAAACACCATTTCAATTATAATGTGCTCAAAATTACAACTTTCTTGTTTTTAAATTGCAGTTGAAGGGGAATGGTTATTCTTTAAAGAAAGAATTTCCCCTGATCCTGTTTTTCACCTTCACATTTATATACTCTGAAGTATACAACAGACAAGTTAATAGGTTAATAAAAGATCTGAAAAATGACATTTGAAATCTGTCTTTTGAATTTCATAATGCACAACAAAAACACAGCCCTCTCTGGAAGACCCATGAAGATGTGCCTTTAAATAATTTTTTTGTTAATAAATATAAACAGGTTTCTTAATGCACCTTTAAAAAAAGTTTATTCTGGAGTTAGGCTGCTGTGTGTTGAATCCTAGCCCAGTTCTTTTTAGTTGTATGATTACTTGCTACTGACTTAAGCCACAGTGGCTCATAATCATGATCTGTAATTAGTAGTTATATCATAGGGTTTTGTTTCAAATACTGATATAAATTAACATACCTAGAAGAAACATATTCTAAGCCTCAATGTGTATTTTTTTAAATGGTGCATCCAACTTTAGGGTTTACCAGCCACAATGTTTGCAAATGCCTGTTTTGATTTTTTGATATGTTTTGTCTTATCCTAATAACCCATTTCAAAATCTAATATTGGTAGAGTTTTTATAATTTACACACTGTTTCACATAATTTATATTCCTCTTAATGTCCTGATCATGACCACTCTGGGGGATAGGTATTATTATAATCCTATATTACAGAAGAGAAAGCTGAACGAGGGATGCTCTAGCATGAAAGTATCAATATATCAAAAAACATCTTGCCCCATTTCCCTCTGGTTGTCTACAATAGGCCTCTGCTTTATAAGAAAATGCAATGAGTAACATTAATAGTAATTACCATTGACTAGGTTAGATATTATCACGCATAATCTTTTCATCTTTGCAGCAACTCAGTAATATTATTTATTATTATGACTACCTTCATAAAGATGAGGAGCCTGAGGATTTACAGAGAGTAATGGATGTACCCCATAAGTGACTGGACTACAGTGAAAACCCAGATACCTTGATTTCAGTGCAGTGATCTCTACCTTCATCCTCTACTGCACCTAAATGCTTTCTGGTAAAGAAGATGAAAGATTCATGTAAAACCAATTTAGTGGTTCAATTGCTATTGCAGCTTATTAAGTATGTAGCTTATTATGCCATGGCATAATAAGCGTAATTCTTAGTAACTAAATGCATTTATCATATATAGATGAAAGATTTCCAATATTCTTAGACATTTATTTCCTGCAATTCTGTTATTAATTGGGGGATTTGGGACCATGACCTTTTCTAATGTTTTCCCTCAAAAGTGTGGATATCAACAACTGTCTAATATATGCATGAATAAAATGCTATCAACTAAATATAAATATGCATAATTGTATGCCATTTACCATATTATAATATACTTGCCATGTTTGCATTGGGAATTCTGTGATACCTTGTAGCTGTAATTCTAGTTCTATGTACACGTAGGCAATAACATATATAGGAATTAACTATTAACACAGCATATCATATTATCCTCAAGTATTCATTTTAAAGTACTTTTCACATATGAACACTTTTAAACATTTTAAACTTTTAAAATAAGATAGTTATAAAGAATTCTTTTGAGGAAAAAAGGAAATTGATGTTAAAGACAACAAGTATACTGAAAATTTTAATTCAGTTGATCAGTATTAAACATTGATTGAGAGAGGATTCACAACACCTTTAGTTTTAAATAGACCTATATTTCCAATGTGTATTGTTTATCAAAGCAACCCCCAGAATGGAAGGAACTCTAAGACTGAAAATAAAATTTTTTTAACTTGACATAATTTAAATATTTTAAATACAGTGGTGGATGAGAGAACATTTTTGCCAATCTTTTTAGTAACAGAGGTGTCTCAGTTATGCGTTTAGTCAAATGATTAGTTTCCCATGAATAATATTCATGTAACTATAATACTGTATTGACTGGCCTTACATTTTTAGACTCATAAAGACAAAGAAAAGATCCGATTATGGTTACAAAATAAAATGTAAATGCTACAAACCTTGACATTTTAAAGACCTTAAAATTGCCAACATTTAGAAAAGAAGATGTTAGAAATAGAGAATAATTTCCTCATCTTTTTGACTTGGGAGTTAAAAACACAATATCTGAAGTTGATGACTCATAAAACATATTAAAAATTCATGAAGTATAACAATGGAATAAAATGATTTAAATGAAAAAAAAATGAAGGGACTGAGTTGAAGATAAAATTGTATTTATTCCTATTCTTTAAAATGAAGAGTCAACCAAATTCAACACAAGTTGATAAATTAAGAAATTGACAGATAAATTATTTAAATTTATAAAGACAGCCACTAGAGAACCCAACCCTAAGTACTATTAAAAATGGTTACTTTTGATGAAGAAGATTGGAGGAGGGGATAAAAGTCAGAGTATTCAATTTTGACAATTCTGCATAAATTTGTTTTGTTCTCGTTTTTGTTTTAGATGATGGTAGGTAACTTTTAAATTAATAATAACATTTTCTCCTCCCAAATGACTTTCTCTACATGAGTTAAACCACATTAAAAAAGATTACTTTTTAAAAAATTCTCCAACTATCCTTCTTTTTTGGCTCTATAGAGAAAAGCACAATAAAACATTGGTTTGAAGTAGCTCATTTATAAATATCAGAGTTCTAAAAATTTATGAATTGAAAGAAAATGCTTTGTTATTATGTTTCAATTATCACAACAACTTTATGTGATATGTTTCTTTCCTTAAAGCATACATGGTAGACATATGTAAATTTGTAGTTATCTATTAAAGATCATTTGAACCCCCTGTGGGCTACTTAAGAAGGATGCTCATTAGCTTCTGCAAGAAATAACTGCTTAACAATAGTTTTTTGTTTAATCGAGGTCAAGTTCATGTCATATAAAATTAACCATTTTACAGCATCCCATTGAGTGGCATTTAGTATATTCAAAGTGTAGTTCAACCACCTCTATGTAGTTCCAAAAACTTTTATTCATCCCCCACAAAATTCCCATACCCATTAAGCATTAACTTCTCATTTGTCCCCTCCTCCCAGCCTCAGGCAACAGCCAATCTGTTTTTTATGTCTATGGATTTACCTATTTCATGTAAATGGATTCATACAATATGTGATGTTTTGTGTGTGGCTTATTTCATTCAGCATTATGTTTTTGAGGTCCATCCATGTTGTAACATGTACCACAGTCCTTTATTTCTTTTTATTGCTGAATTGTATTCCATTATACATATATGCCATATTTGTTTATCCATTCATACACTGATGAACATTTGGGTCATTTCCACATTTTGGCTATTTTCAATAATGCTGCAATGACCATTTTTGTACAAATATTTGTTGGAGTACCTGTTTTCATTTGTTTGGGATATATACCCAGAAGAAAAATGGCTGGGTCAAATTTGGGAGTTTTTCGGCCATTATTTATTTAAATATTCTTTATGCCTCTTTTTCTCTTCTCTTTGGGAACTCAGATAATGCATGTGTTGGTATATTAGATTCTTCTCCATAGGTCTCATTGACTCTGTTCATTTTTCTTCATTATTTTTTCTGTCCTCACGTTGAAAAATTTTAATTGTCTAATCACTCAGTTCACTGATACTTTCTTATACCTGCTTAAATATGCTGTTGAATACTTCTAGTGAATGTGTCATTTCTATTAATGCACTTTTAAGTTCCAGAATTAATATTAGGTTCATTTTTTAATCTCTTTATTGATATTCTATGTTCGTTCATAGATAGTTCTGGCTTCCTTTAGTTATTTGCTTAAAGTTTCCTTTTGCTCTTTGAGTATATACAAAACAGTTGATTTAAAGATTTTATCTAGTATATCCAATGCCTGGGCTTCCTCAGAGAGGCTTTCTGTCAATTAATTTTTTACCAGTGAATGGGACATTCTTTCCTGTTTCTTTTTATGCCTTGTTTTGTTTTGTCTTGCCTTGCTTTTTGCTGAAAACTAGACATTTTGAATATTTTAATACAGTGACTCTGGAAATGAGGATTCTCCCCCCTCTCCAGTGATTTTTGTTGTTGATTGTTGAGGTTTGGAGTCATCTTTTTATTTTCTAAAGTGACTTTTCCACACTATTTTCACAGAGACTCTACTCCTTTTCCTGTGTGATCACTGAAGTCTCTGTTGCATTATCTTAGCAGTTACTCAGTGACTTGACAGGGATGTTTTCTAAGAGCACAATTTAGCAGTCACTTTCTTCATTAAGCACTCCCTTGATGCTTTAAATTCTTGATTAGATTTTAGAGTTCTGATAATGTTTATTCCTTCAGGTTTTTTATTTGCTTGCTTGCTTTGGGTTTTTTGTTTTGTCAATTTAACAGTTGCTTCAGTGGAGGTTCTGTTCTTTCTCTTCTACAATTTCCATGATGCCACTCCCCATACAACAGTTTGGGATAGAATATTGGTGGTGGTGGTGGGCTTGGTTATGAGGAAACTTAAAAATTGCATTTATTTTTTTCCTTGCTATCTTTGTAACCAACTCTTTTTGTAACCAACTCTTTTAGGCGTCTTAGTTTAATTATTCAGAGAAGTAGAAACAGAGAGAGAGCAATATAACATAGTTTTGTATCAAAAATAAAAGATTTGATAAATAACATAATGAAAAAGTTTTCTTGGGAATTTTTTTGTGAACAATTAATTTATGCATTTGTTCCTCAAATATTTATCGAATACCTGTTATTTATCAGGCAACTTCTAGGGTACAGTTAATAGAAAAAAAATATTTCCTTCATTTTATTTATACTCTAGTAGTAGAAGACAAATCATAATCAAATATAAAAGTAAAATATAGAGTATATCAAATTATTTTAAGTGGAAATGAAAATTAAACCAGTGAAGGAAGATAGAACGTGTAAGCATAAGAGAAATGCAACTTTAAATCACTAAGAAGGTGATTTTCAACAAAAATCTAAATAAGACAGGTGACAGACTGAGTCATGTATAAATCTGAGGAAAGGGCATTTCAGGGAAAGCACAAGTGCAGAGCGCTTGAGGCAGGAACTTTCCTGGAGAGAGTGGAGTAGCACCAAGGAGCTGAGTGCCTAGAGTGTGCTGAGTAAAATGGGGGTGGTGGGGGTGCTTAGTTTTAAGACACAAAGTTAGATGGAAAGGGGTTAGATCCTATGGCAACATGTAAACCATTAAAACATTGCATGCAACTTGGTTTTAATACAGGTGAAATGAGAATCCATTGGAGAGCCAAAAGCCTTAGAATCATAAATTATGATCAGACTTTTGGTATTAAAAAATCACTCTAAATGAACGAGTTGACTATAGAGTTCAAAAACAAAAGTACAAATCGAGAGCATATTTTAGAAACTATTGCAAAAATCCTGGGGAAAACTAATAGTGCTTTGTTCCAGTAGAATTGGGGATGAGGAGAGGTGATCAGAATCTGGATACATTTTTGAGAGCAGAAGTACAATTTATCCTGGCACAGTAATCCCATTTAAGGAATCTCCAGTCATACCTTGTTTTATTGCATTTCATTTCATCACTATTCACAGATATTGCATTTTTTTTACAAACTGAAGTTTTGTGGCAACCCTGTGACTAGCAAGTCTATTGGCGCCATTTTTCCAACAGCCTTTGCTCCCTTCACGTCTCTATATCATTTTGGTAATTCTCACAAAATTTCAATCTTCTTTATTATTATTTTTGTTATGGTGATCTGTGATCAGTGACCTTTGATGTTACTATTATAATTATTTTGGGGCACCATGAACTGTGCCCATATAAGATGGTGAACTTAATTGAGAAATGTTTTGTGTGTTCTGACTGCTCCACCTACCAGCCGTTCCCCCACCTCTCTCCCTTTCCTTGGGCCCCCCATTCCCTGAGACACACAATACTGAAATCAAGCCAATTAACAATACTACAATCGTCTCTAAGTGTTCGAGTGAAAGGACCAGTCAATCAATGTGGGACACTTAATTGTTGTTTTAGTTTAAGAAATGGCCACAGATACCCCAACCTTTAGTAATTACCTGATCAACCAGCAGCCATCAACATTGCGGCAAGACCCTCCACCAGCAACAAGATTATGACTCATTAGTGGCTCAGATGATAGTTAGCATTTTTCAGCAGTAAAGTATTTTTTTAGTTAGATATTGGTTTTTTAGACCTAATGCTATTGCACCCTGAATAGACTATAGTATAGTGCAAACCTAAGTTTTATATGTACTGGGAAATCAATAAATTCATGTGACTCGCTTTACTGTGGTTGTCCGGAACGGAACCTACAATATCTCTAAGATATGCCGCTATTATATGGAAATAATCTTATGTCATCAAGTAGCTTACCAGTAAGTTTTTTCCAGGATATTTACTGACACATTACTTTTACTAGTACAAATGGTAACAACCTAAATAAACAATGCACATTCATTAAACATTAGACATTTCTACCCAATAACTGAATAACTTCTCACACATGGATTATCTTTGATCTGTTGTCCTCTTAGTGTTAGGTTTATAATGACTTTTATTAAAAGAAAAATCTACCCATGGATCCTCTGCATCAAAATATCCCTTCCAGTACCAGACTTTCTTAATATAAAATCAGTTTCTCCATTGATTGTACAAATGGTCAAAGAGAACACGAGCATTTGGAAACAAAATTTTGTTATTGCCGTAGATTATTCTTTATATGTAAATCCAAGAAAAACCTGCTAAAAGTTGATGACATTTCTGGAGTTTCCCAGTGGGATGCTGGAACCAATTGGCATCTGCTGTAGAGGGCCGATTGTTAGATATCCAGGAATTTTGCAAGCCAGTTGCGGCACTTCGGTAGCTTGAAATCAACCATGGTGGGAGCATTTACACCACAGAAACTGGTAAGCATGACAAATCAGCACCCACACAGAGCCAGTTTTTAAACATTCACCAGCACACTACTGAGTTTAGGTTCTTAATTCTAAGTATTAAAAAGACTGAGAAAATAGATTCAGCACAGAAGGAGCCCTGGATTAAAATATAGCTCAAAATAAATGCATTTTTAGAGAGTTTATGTCTTAAAATGAGTTTATATTCTAAGAATGCAGTAAGATATATCATGTTTTTGAGAGACATGTTATTTGCTGCCATATATCACACACTTCTGAAGACGCCTCCTAATGAAAAGTAAAACTCGTGCAAAATCTAAATGTTTAGTGACATGAGAAATTAGCCAACCAAACTTTAGAATTTGCAACACATTTTGTCTTCAAAATATTTTACAAAGCAGCATGCAATTATCAAATACTACAGAAATGTTCTTATTTACCTGGATATCTGTGGTGATCTTTTAAGATCATGGGGCAAAGCTGCTTATCAACAGGACTTGTAGCAACCAATTCTGCAGACACTGAAAGAGAGAATATACAACAGTTCTTTTGAAAATATCCATCACTTGTTGGTTTTCCCTGGTGGCACAGTGGTTAAGAATATGTCTGCCAGTGCAGGAGACATGGGTTTGAGCCCTGGTCCAGGAAGATCCCACATGCCACGGAGCAACTAAGCCCGTGCGCCGCAACTACTGAGCCTGCACTCTAGAGCCCGTGAGCCACAACTACTGAGCCCGTGTGCCACAACTACTGAAGCCTGCACACCTAGAGCCCATGCTCTGCAACAAGAGAAGCCATCTTAATGAGAAGCCCGCGCACCACAACGAAGAGTAGCCCCCGCTCGCCGCAACTAGAGAAAGCCCGCGAGCAGCAACGAAGACTCAGTGCAGCCAATAAATTAATCAATCAACTAAAAATATATATACATATCCATCACTTGTCACCTGCTTGCCCTTGCTACAACTTTCCTTTTCAGATTTCTCTTTCAGCACATATATCTGGTGTCTCTCTCGTTCAGTTGTAAATTGTCTTTGTTCTACGAAATTTATGAGATTTTCACCACATAAAATAGTCTCTGACAGAATCATTTTTGATCTGTCCACTAGGATTTGGCCAGATAGATCTGCTGTGGTGCCTCAACCAGCCATGCTCAGCCTGGCAGATCACACTTTCACCACAAGGGGCATAAAAGACCAAATCATCCATCAGTTTTAGTGCAGAGATTTAAAATATGAATCATGGCTGTTTTATAAATCACTTCAGAAAAAAAAATCCATACTTGAATGTTTTGAGGTGCTTAGCCTTGCAAATAAGCAATTACCCGTTATATTTAAACTGTATGTCAAAATGCTTACATGTAGCCTGACAACTAAATTTATAGTAGCATCTCTGAGACAGACACTACTCTTACAAATTGTAGTCTTTGGGGCTTCCCTGGTGGCGCAGTGGTTGAGAGTCCGCCTGCCGATGCAGGGGACACGGGTTCGTGCCCCGGTCCGGGAAGATCCCACATGCCGCGGAGCGGCTGGGCCCGTGAGCCATGGCCGCTGAGCCTGCGCGTCCGGAGCCTGTGCTCCACAATGGGAGAGGCCACAACAGTGAGAGGCCCGCGTACTGCAAAATAAAAAAATGTAGTCTTTGTATCCGTGCGGAGTTGTATGCATTCCTTCAATCTTCACATAGGGACCATTTCTACTCCCTCAAGGCATCATGCTCCCAGTTAAGGTAGAAAGCCACCTGGCTTTGACCTGAGAGTTCTTCCTTATAGGTAAGGGATGCTATAGTGTTGTGGATAGGACCAACATTGGTAGAAGTGGACCCAATGTTCAAATACCAGCTTTACTTCACTTTAGCTATGTGAACGTGGGTGAGTTACACAACTGTATTCTCAGTTTCCTCATGTAGAAAATCCAAGTAAAAGTAAGATCTACCCCAAAGGATTTTGTTGTTGCTGGTTTTTTTTTGTATGGCAGGGGGGCAGGGCTGAGAGGATGAAAAGACATCATACATATAAACTAAATATGCTATATGCATTTGCTATCATTGTTACTAATGTTATTAAGATATTGGAAAAATTGTGCTAAGAGAATAACTATTACCCAATAACATAGTGCACACTGATTTTTCCTCTGTCTGAATGACTACATTATTGTCCTTTCCTTCCAAAAGTTACGTTTTTCACCACCCTCTCATCCTACTCACTGAATATTCACTTTCTTGGGGACATAAATGATTTCTTATAGTTCCCTTTTATGACATGGCATGATATCTCAGAACTTCACAGAGTAGTTGCTTGTCCATCATAAGAAATGTGACTGGAACCAGGATCATGGATCCCTGAAACCCAGAGCATCTTGTTTGTACCAAGTTCCCGAGGGAATATTGCAGGGAAAATCACACCCTGATTAAAAGAACTTAGAACTTAAATCTTGAAATTCGTGTTTCTTGGTGATCTCTGGACTACCTGCCTCATTTTGACTTGGGATTATTGTTAAAATCAGATTAGCTGTGCTCCACCTCAGACACATTAAATCAAGAGTCTTGAAACGAGAGGCCTGGGATTGTGCATGTTATTCCAATCGCCCAGGTTATTATTATTCCCTTTAAGATTTGGAAATTTGTTTTCTTACCTCCTACCTTTTCAACTAGGCAACTGGGTCCCGCTATTGGGTCCCACGGAATTTACTTGCTTATTTAGAAAAACAAAAACACTAAACAATTGGCCTTTTTTGTATTCCCTGAGCTCCATTCTTTGGAGTTTACTATATTAGTAAACTATATTATTGTATTTACTGATTTTGTATTCCATAATAATGATGCATAACAAACAGCCACAAAAACCTTAGCAAGGCATAATAACAGACATTTATTTAAGCCAAGGAAATGAGGTCAACTGAGGCTTGGCTGGTTTAGGCTGGATTTGGCTGGGTGGTCTGGCTTGGCTAGGTTTGTCTCCTCTTTCTGACAAAAGTGTGTTAGCTCAAAGAAAATTATTCTCTCAGCAATAGCAGAGATGCCAGAAAACAATCCCCAAAGTGTAGACAGATTTCAAGGCTTTGCTGAGTCATGTCTGCTAATATTCCATTGGCCAAAGCAATCAATGTATCCACATCCAACAGGAACAGAGCAAGGAAGTATATGTTTCCATGGCAAAAATGAATGGGTGTGGTCTCTCTGGAGAATAGTCTTACTGACCACATTGACCTAAGACACTTTCCATTGCTTTATTTTCCTAGTTACTCCTTTGGCCTTCTGGTTTCTCCCAGGTAAGGAGAAATTAAGACAGTCTCAAGAAATAAATCTCAAACTAAGACAGTCTCACCATCACTACTGCATTCAACATTCGAGAAAGAAACAAGGAAGAAATATACAAATGCTGTTGGTGCTATCAAGTTCTAGAAAAACATTTCCTTTTTGCTTTTTCCTATTAGAATTCCTATTCCCTATGTAGTAGTCTAAGACCTCTATCCTTCTTGCTGAGTAAGGCATAGAGACTTGAGATTATATGAATGAGATAATGCTTAATTATAACTTTCAGTTACATTGCTCTATTCTCCATAGTTTACATACTATTGCTACAGCATTCAATACAAGAAATGATTCAGGGAAAACCTTTTTAATATTGTTAAAATCCAACATTAACTTGAGCATTTATAATGATCCTGCTGAAACAATTTGATAAATAGGACAACAGTAAACACTTTCTTTTTATTTAAACATAAATGTTTATTTTTAAATGTTCATATTGATCAGAAATCTTGTGTTCCTTAATCTGGTTTAAAACGCACTCAAGATTTTAAAGCAAATCTTTTGAACTCTTTTGAGCATTAAAATACTATTTGGGATGTGACATATTAAGCTGTCATATTTACACTAGCTTATATTGCACATGTTTTTCCATTTAGAGGAAAAATTCTGGCTCTGGTTTCAATAATTTAATTCAATACAATAATTACAGATCTCTCAGACACCTGCAGAGGTCTGGATAAATAAATGATATTATTGCAACAGTCTTTTTTAATATTCGGGGAAGATAAAAATGATTTTCAGATCACCTTATTCATTGTTATATCCCCAATACCTAAGTCCTAGCAGAGGAGATGCTAGGACTTATATTAAATATACAAATATAGGACTTATACAAATATAGTAAATATTTGTTGAATGGCTGTTGACTTTAATGTAATAAAAACTATACTAGTAGTATGAACACGTCATACAATCAAAAAGAAAAGAACTTGCTGAAAATCTGAAATAGATCATGCAGATTCTAGATAATTAATTTTCCATAAGCAATTTATCCCTGAGAAGAATGTAAATTCCAAGGATAATTTTATGATACTTGTCACTTTTAGGTTCCTTTAAAAAATACTCAGAAAAATAGAGTATGTAGTCTTTTGTGATTTGGGGGTCATCACCTTTGATAATATAACAGCCTCAGGACCATTTTGTAAAATATCAATTTTCCTAAAATACCATTTGCTAAAAGTCAATGTACATGCAATTTTCATGACATTTCAGGGTTCCCTGAACCCCTAAAGCCCATCCACATGTCATAGGGACCCTAGTTTAAGAAATTCTGAGTCACAATATTACCAAGAAAAGTTCCTAATGGTGTGGAAAATATCTCATAGTCATCTTCAGATTACTGGCACACTTCAGATTCCCCTGGGAAGTGGAACCGTACAGACAGTTGGACTTAAGACTTTTTGACTTTACAGTGTTGCAGAAGCTACATGCATTCAATAGAAACCATATTGCAAATTTTGATCTTTTCCAGGTCTAGAGACAGGCAGTACAAGACATACTCTCTCATGATGCTGGGGAGCGGCAATGCCGAAGCTCCCAGGCAGCCTCAAGATCAAGAGGGTAAATGCCCAATGCACTTACGACCATTCTGTACCCAGACAACAATGCAATTTCTCACTTTACTTTAGTAGAGCATTCAATATATTGGATGAGACTTTGAACACTTTATAATAAAATAGGCTTTGTGTCAGATGATTTTGCCCAACTGTGGACTTATGTAAGTGTTCTGAGCATTTTTAAGGTAGGCTGGGCTAAGCTGTGATGTGCAGTAGGTTAGGTGTATTAAATGCATTTTTAACTTACAATATTTTTATGGACGTAACCCCATCATGAGTCGAGGGAGATCTAGACTAAGCTACATGAAATCCTAGGAGTCTCCATTGGACAAAGTTTAGACCAGATAACACTAGGTGTTATTCAGTGCTTTCCTCAGAAGGACGTACTCTATGTGGACATTCATATACTTCCATTACTAGGTGACAGCCTTGTTTAGTAAGTGGGACATGAGAAAAGGAAGAGCACACGAAACAGGGAAATTACTAAGACCGCAGACAGTTCTGTCCCCTCAACAAGAAAACTAGAGTGGCTGAGAATTGAACTGTTTAGCTTTGGCCTAGTTAAGAAACTATAAAATAACACTGCCCTGCACAAATGAGAAAAACATAGATGCTCTATAAACTGCAAATCCAACAAGAATTTGTAGTTCCTGAAGCTTCTGAAATGGCGTGGTTCTTTATTCCAGCTAGTGTTTGAAACCCAGAGCAAATCAAAGCCATCAGCAGACATCCCTCGGTGACCCACGACACACCTGCTTGCACTCACCATACCCTTCCTCTTTCCTATTGCAGGGGAAGAAATGTCCCTTCACCATCTAAAGCAGACCTTTCTTATTTTTCTTCAAACTGTCCTCCATTGATCCAGTCTCCTTACATCAACACCATTCCATCACCCTCAAATCTTTCTTTCTTTTTACAGAGAAATTCTAAAGGAAAAAGAAATGCATTTGCACTTATATACTCTATATATCCTCCCATCTATCCCACTCACTCCTCAGTATATCCTGGCCCAAATTTTGCCTCAACCCTGAACTCCAAGGCATGAAGGCCAATGGAGCCTGTCAGTCCTCCTTTTGCTGGAGTTCTTATGTGTTTTAACCATGTTGAATATCCCCTCTTTCCTGAAACATGCTCATCTCTAGATAAAGTACTATGTTTTTCTCCCACTTTTTTTCCTAGTCACTATCTCCTTTGGAGGATCATACTCTTTCCCTAAGCATTAGAATCTGGTTTTACTCACTTCATTCTTCGCCCTCTCCTGGTTCAAAACCTTCTGGTTTTCTAATCTCTCTTTTTTTTCCTTGAAGCAACCTATGTGTTTAAAAGATTTAAAATACAATTATAGATTAATGTCTCTCAAATGTTTCTCTACCTAGATCCCTCCTCTATGTTCAAGCCCCTGTATACAACTCTTTACAGAATACCTACAATTGGATGACACACAGATACTACAAATTAAAATGTCCAAAACAATAGCTTCTCCTCATGTCATTAAATGTTGTCAAGAGCCATATAACTTTACTTTCAATAGTCATTCATTATAAAAAATACTATAAGCAAATATGACATAATGTGAAAATAATAAATATATAAAATTCTGGAATTATATCGAGCTTAAAAATTGGCTCTATCAAAAGTAGAAATTTCAGAGGGCAGACAGCAGAAGCAAGAAGAACTAAAATCCGGCAACCTGTGGAACTAAAACCACGTTCACAGGAAGAGAGATGAGATGAAAAGGGGGAGGGCTATGTACCAGATGAAGGAACAAGATAAAACCCCAGGAAAACAACTAAATGAAGTGGAGATAGGCAACCTTCCAGAAAAAGAATTCAGAATAATGATAGTGAAGATGATCCAGGACCTCGGAAAAAGAATGGAGGCAAAGATCAAGAAGATGCAAGAAATGTTTAACAAAGATCTAGAAGAACTAAAGAAGAAACAAACAGAGATGAACAATACAATAACTGAAATGAAAAATAAACTAGAAGAAATCAATAGCAGAATAATTGAGGCAGAAGACTGGATAAGTGACCTGGAAGACAGAATGGTGTAATTCACATCTGCAGAACAGAATAAAGAAAAAAGAATGAAAAGAAATGAAGACAGCCTAAGAGACCTCTGGGACAGCATTAAAAGCAACAACAGTCACATTATAGGGATCCCAGAAGCAGAAGAGAGACAGAAAGGACCAGAGAAAATATTTGAAGGGATTATAGTCGAAAACTTCCCTAACATGAGAAAGGAAATAGTGACACAAGTCCAGGAAATGCAGAGAGTCCCATACAGGATAAACCCAAGGAGAAAGACGCTGAGACACATAGCAATCAAATTGGCCAAAATTAAAAACAAAGAAAAATTATTGAAAGCAGCAAGGGAAAAATGACAAATAACATACAAGGGAACTCCCATAAGGTTAACAGCTGATTTCTCAGCAGAAACTCTACAAGCCAGAAGGGAGTGGCATGACATATTTTTAAGTGATGAAAGGGAAAAACCTACAACCAGGATTACTCTACATGGCAAGGATCTCATTCAGATTCGATGGAGAAATCAAAAGTTTCACAGACAAGCAAAAGCTAAGAGAATTCAGCACCACCAAACCAGCTCTACAACAAAGCTAAAGGAACTTCTCTAAGTGGGAAATGCAAGAGAAGAAAAGGACCTACAAAAACAAACCCAAAACAATTAATAAAATGTTCATAGGAACATACATATCAATAATTACCTTAAACGTGAATGGATTAAATGCTCCAACCAAAAGACACAGGCTTGCTGAATGGATACAAAAACAAGACCCATCTATATGCTGTCTACAAGAGACCCACTTCAGACCTAGGGACACATACAGGCTGAAAGTGAGGGGATGGAAAAAGATAATCCATGCAAATGGAAATCAAAAGAAAGCTGGAGTAGCAATTCTCAAATCAGATAAAACAGACTTTAAAATAAAGAATGTTACAAGAGAGACAAGGAAGGACACTACATAATGATCCAGGGATCAATCCAAGAAGAAGATATAACAATTATAAATATATATGCACTGAACATAGGAGCACCTCAATACATAGGCAACTGTTACCAGCTCTAAAAGAGGAAATCGACAGTAACACAATAATAGTGGGGGACTTTAACACCTCACTAACACCAATGGACAGATCATCCAAACAGAAAATTAATAAGAAAACACAATCTTTAAATGACACAGTAGACCAGATAGATTTAATTGATATTTATAGGACATTCCATCCAAAAACAGCAGAGTACACTTTCTTCTCAAGGGCACACGGAACATTCTCCAGGATAGATCACATCTTGGCTCATAAATCAAGCCTCAGGAAATTTAAGAAAATTGAAATCATATCAAGCATCTTTTCTGACCACAACGCTATGAGATTAGAAATCAAATACAGGGATAAAAATGTAAAAAACACAAACACATGGAGGTTAAACATTATGTTACTAAATAACCAAGAGATCACTGAAGAAATCAAAGAGGAAATCAAAAAATACCTAGAGACAAATGACGATGAAAACACAAGAATCCAAAACCTATGGGATGCAGCAAAAGCAGTTCTAAGAGGGAAGTATATAGCAATACAATCCTACCTCAAGAAACAACAAACATCTCAAATAAACAATCTAACCTTACACCTAAAGGAACTAGAGAAAGAAGAACAAACAAAACCCAAAGTTAGCAGAAGGAAAGAAATCATAAAGATCAGAGCAGAAACAAATGAAATAGAAACAAAGAAAACAATAGCAAATTTTAATAAAATTAAAAACTGGTTCTTTGAGAAGATAAACAAAATTGATAAACCATTAGCCAGACTCATCAAGAAAAAGAGGAAGAGGACTCTAATCAATAAAATTAGAAATGAAAAAGGAGAAGTTACAACAGACACTGGAGTAATACAAAGCATCCTAAGAGACTACTACAAGCACCTCTATGCCAATAAAATGGACAACCTGGAAAAAATGGACAAATTCTTAGAAAGGTATAACCTCCCAAGACTGAACCAGGAAGGAATAGAAAATATGAACAGACCAATCACGAGTAATGAAATTGAAACTGTGATTAAAAATCTTCCAACAAACAACAGTCCAGGACCAGATGGCTTCACAGGTAAATTCTATCAAACATTTAGAGAAGAGCTAACACCCATCCTTCTCAAACTCTTCCAAAAAATTGCCAAGGAAGGAACACTCCCAAACTCATTCTATGAGGCCACCATCACCCTGATACCAAAACCAGAGAAAGATACTACAAAAAAAGAAAATTACAGACCAGTATCACTCATAAATATAGATGCAAAAATCCTCAACAAAATATTAGCAAACAGAATCCAACAACACATTAAAAGGATCATACACCATAATCAAGTGGAATTTATCCCAGGGATGCAAGGATTCTTCAATATATGCAAATCAATCAATGTAATACACCATACTAACAAATTGAAGCAGAAAAACCATAAGATCATCTCAATGGATGCAGAAAAAGCTTTTGAGAAAATTCAACACCCATTTAGATAGAATTCTCCAGAAAGTGGGCATAGAGAGAACCTACCTCAACATAATAAAGGCCGTATATGACAAACCCACAGCAAACATCATTCTCAATGGTGAAAAACGGAAAGCATTTCCCTTAAGATCAGGAACAAGTCAAGGATGTCCTCTCTCACCACTATTATTCAACAGTTTTGGAAGTCCTAGCCACAGCAATCAGAGAAGACAAATAAATAAAAAGAATACAAATTGGAAAAGAAGTAAAACTTTCACTCCTTGCAGATGACATGATACTATACATAGGAAATCCTAAAGATGCCACCAGGAAACTACTAGAGCTAATCAATGAATTTGGTAAAGTTGCAGGATACAAAATTAATGCACAGAAATCTCTTGCATTCGTATACACTAATGATGAAAAATCTGAAAGAGAAATTAAGGAAACACTCCCATTTACCACTGCAACAAAAAGAATAAAATACCTAGGAATAAACCTACCTAGGCAGACAAAAGACCTGAATGAAGAAAACTATAAGACACTGATGAAAGAAATTAAAGATGATACCAACAGATGGAGAGATATATCATGTTCTTGGATTGGAAGAATCAATATTGTGAAAATAACTACACTACCCAAAGCAATCTACAAATTCAATGCAATCCCTATGAAATTACCAATGGCATTTTTTACAGAACTAGCACAAAAATTCTTAAAATTTTTATGGAGACAAAAAAGACCCCGAATAGCCAAAGCAGTCTTTAGGGAAAAAATGGAGCTGGAGGAATCAGACTCCCTGACTTCAGACTATACTATAAAGCTACAGTAATCAAGACAATATGGTACTGGCACAAAAACAGATATATAGATCAATGGAACAGGATAGAAAGCCCAGAGATAAACCCACACAGCTATGGTCAGCTAATCTGTGACAAAGGAGGCAAGGATATACAATGGAGAAAAGACAGTCTCTTCAATAAGTGGTGCTGGGAAAACTGGACAGCTACATGTAAAAGAATGAAATTAGAACACTCCCTAACACCATACACAAAAATAACTCAAAGTGGATTACAGACCTAAATGTAATACTGGACACTATAAAACTCTTAGTGGAAAACATAGGAAGAACACTCTTTGACATGAATCACAGCAAGATCCTTTTTGATGCACCTCCTAGAGTAATGGAAACAAAAATAAAAAAAATGGGACCTAATGAAACTTGAAAGCTTTGCACAACAAAGGAAACTACAAACAAGACAAAAAGACAACCCTCAGATTGGGAGAAATTATTTGCAAATGAATCAATGGACAAAGGATTAATCTCCAAAATATATAAACAGCTCATGTAGCTCAATATTAAAAAAACAAACAACCCAATCCAAAAATGGGCAGAAGACCTAAATAGACCTTTCTCCAAAGAAGACATACAGATGGCGAAGAAGCACATGAAAAGCTGCTCAACATCACTACTTATTAGAGAAATGCAAATCAAAACTACAGTGAGGTATCAGCTCATAGCAGTTAGAATGGGCAGCATCAGAAAATCTACAAACAACAAATGCTGGAGAGGGTGTGGAGAAAAGGGAACCCTCTTGCACTGTTGATGGGAATGTCAATTGATACAGCCACTATGGAGAACAGTATGGAGGTTCCTTAAAAAACTAAAAATAGAATTACCATATGACCCAGCAATCCCACTACTGGGCATATACCCAGAGAAAACCATAATTCAAAAAGACACATGCACCCTAATGTTCTTTGCAGCACTATTTACAATAGCCAGGTCATGGAAGCAACCTAAATGCCCATCAACAGACAAATGGATAAAGAAGAAGTGGTACATATATACAATGGAATATTACTCGGCCATAAAAAGAGATGAAATTGAGCTATTTGTAATGAGGTGGATAGACCTAGAGTCTGTCATACAGAGTGAAGTAAGTCAGAAAGAGAGAGACAAATACCGTATGCTAACACATATATATGGAATTTAAGAAAAAAAAAATGTCATGAAAAACCTAGGGGTGAAACAGGAATAAAGACACAGACTTACTAGAGAATGGACTTGAGGCTATGGGGAGGGGGAAGGGTAAACGGTGACAAAGCGATAAAGAGGCATGGACATATATACACTACTAAACGTAAGGTAGATAGCTAGTGGGAAGCAGCCGCATAGCACAGGGAGATCAGCTCGGTGCTTTGTGACCGCCTGGAGGGGTGGGATAGGGAGGGTGGGAGGGAGGGAGACACAAGCGGGAAGAGATATGGGAACATATGTGTATATATAACTGATTCATTTTGTTGTGAAGCTGAAACTAACATACCATTGTAAAGCAATTATACTCCAATAAAGATGTTTAAAAAAAAAAAAAGAAATTTCAAATAGAGCAACAAGCCTTAAATTTAAAGGCTAAACAAGGCCATCTACTCACCCTTTTTGCCAAAGGGATGCACCTCACTCATTAGCCTCCAGTCGCGCTAAGGTTTCAAGGCTTCGATGCACCCGTCTCATTCCTGCTTCAGGGCCTTGACATTTGCTGTTTTTTCTGCATGATATACCTGCCCTCCTCACCTGTCCCACCTCTATTATCCTCCAAGTGTCACCTCTCACGGTATTTCCTATGGGATTGTCTCCTCTATCGCCATAGGGTACCCTCCTCATTACACCCCCCCTCCTAGAACACCCATTCTTCTTCTTTATCACAGATTACAATTGTTATTAAAAATTTTTTATTATTATTTCCCTGATAATTTCATATTTTTATAACTGGAATGACTTCTCTCAGTGAATTCCTGGTATCTATTACTGTGCCTGGCATAGAGCACTTGACCCATAAAAAGTTATCAGATGAATAAATGAGTGAATTACTTCTACCATTTCATCTTTTATTTCTGTACAAAGTTAATGAGCATACATCCCATTCAGACTTGCAAGTCATTGACTGAAATACTAAATGATATTTTGTGACCTCAAAACATTCTGCTTGTTGGATGGATGTTCACTTAGCAGTAACGATCAATCTTAACCTGTTCTCAACTGTGTTGAAAAGAATATAAAGGTAGATATGTAACTCCATTTCATATCACTTATTCCCTTTCCCTGTGGATTTTTATTCTGTTATATACGTTATTGGTCTGATATAGTTTCCTTCAAAACATGTTCGTTTCAAGTTTTTGGCAAATGAAATGATTGCCTATTGTTTCATTCTAGAATCTCATGTAATTTAACATTAGTGTCATCAGTATATAATTTCCAAACTCATTTGTAAGCTATTTTGAGATATACTGTACACACACACACACACACACACACACACACGTTTTATCTGTAAGTTTCCGACCACTTTTTTAACTTCAGTGAATTGGCAGAAATAATCACTAATGGCTCTGTAATAACATCAACTATTTCTTAAATGCTTTCAATGTATGCCATCCAGTTATTTTTAAAAGCAAACTTTAAAAGTAATCTGATGTAAGCTGTTATAAATAGACTGTACAAACAACAAGGTCCTACTATATAGCACAGAGAACTATATTCAAGATCCTACGATAAATCCTAATGGAAAAGAATATTAAAAAAAAAGAATGTGCATATATGTATAACAATCACTTTGCTGTATAGTAGAAATTAACACAGCATTGTAAATCAACTATATTTCAATAAAAAAATAAAAATAAAAGCAATCTGGGGCTTCCCTGGTGGCGCAGTGGTTGAGCGTTCGCCTGCCAATGCAGGGGACGCGGGTTCGTGCCCCGGTCCGGGAAGATCCCACATGCCGCGGAGTGACTGGGCCCGTGAGCTATGCCCGCTGAGCCTGCGCGTCCAGAGCCTGTGCTGTGCAACGGGAGAGGCCACAACAGTGAGAGGCCCGTGTACCGCAATTAAAAAAAAAAAAAAAAAGCAATCTGAAAACTTCCCTTCCCTATGTCTCCCATCACAAGTAATAGGCTCTGATTATGTGATCACATTTGTAAATACATCCAATATCCATTCAATTAAATAAGTGCATATATGAGAGTCCATGTGGCAGTGATGGGCAAATATATCTGAAAGCAAAATCTGCTGCCATCCTCAGAAAATCTCTTCCCAAAAGCAGAATAGAAACAAATCCCTTTTGTTATTGAATAATCATTAAACCAGGATGGGATGCACATTACAGAAAACCCACTAAAGGGACTGCAGAGGAAAGAAATCTCGCCCTGTTATATAACCAAGCAGATAAAACCCATTACACACCTGTTCTCAGGATAAACAATAACGAGTCTACAACTAAGAGAACTTGACAGCACCCCTTGTCACCCACAGTTCATGATAAATTCATTTTGGAAATGGGGTAATCACCAGTCTTTGCTAATTGTCTTTCAATGAAAAAATAAATGTTTCGTATCTTTATAACCAGAGGGGGGTTTGCAATTTCGAGCCATACACCAGCTGAAGTTGGGCTACTCTCCAATCAGGTAACTGGGAGGTAGGGGCTCCTTGATTCTTGATGATTACATTTCAAAGGGATGCCTCCCAGGTCCTTGAGGAAACAATACTGGGATGCTTATTTTGTCTTTAAAAAGATTTACATACATTTCAAAGAGGCAAAGAAAGTACCCACAGGTTTTCTAAAGTAAATGCTCTAAGGAAAAGGAGGGGAGGAAAGCCTTCCTTTATTTTCAACAGAGAGAGTCAAGCCTCTTATTTTGAATTTGTATTTGCCCTTTCAGTAGACTCAAAGTTAAAACGAGGTATGAGGTATTTGTGGGGTTTAAATAAAGACTTTTCTTTCACTGATGTTGAAGATGAAGGAAAGAGAACAGGGGCAGACATGGAAGAGAGAAGGCTAACGTTGTCCTTGTTATTTAAAGGGCTCTTGAGCAAAAGAGGAGTGAAACTTGCTATGTACAAATTCAAGAAGAACAGGGAATAAACAGCTAAGATCTGTAGGGAGACAGGTTTCAACATAACATAGGGAAATAGCTACCTAACAGATTGACTACGCAACAGTACCTCCTGCTCCTTGTTCCTTGAGTTTTCCAAGCTCTGGCATAATGTTTGCTCAGTGAGGAAAGTACAGAACTGATCCAACATCCGTTGAGTGATTGGACATCAACAAGGTGATCCTCAGGGCTTTTTCTAATACTGAGATTCTGTGATATATTTACATATTTTAAAGATAAGACATGTGTCCATGTTTCTAAATGTATACTCAGAGAAATACTGAAAAAATAATATGACTCTAACATTTTTGCATGTCAGTTTGACACCATCCAGCTTGAGCGATCACTCTGTAGGAAGGGTTTACTTTGCTCACAAGATTTTGTCAGGCTAACCACGTTAAAGACTGGCTATAGAACTAGCAAGAAAATGCTTTATTAAAGTTTGTTTTATTTAGCAGGTTGTGCAGATTGTTTCTAAAATTCAGGGAAACATTTAGCCTAGGAAAATGTTATTGTGGGTAAATGGAAAGGTAGGACATAAAACACTGGCAGAGAGGCCTACTGGCACTAAAATAAAAGAAAGGCAGGAAGATGGAATAAAGACCAGGTTCAATATGCCATGAAAGTCATATAAGAGAATAACAGTTCTGAAAGAATTAAGGGGAGTGAGCAGGGAAGCTGAAAAGCATCTTGAGAAAAATGTGCTTCTAAATTCTTTAAAAGAAGTAGCAGTCAAAGAGATTCCTTCAGAGCCAGTCTAAAATCGACCTTGATCAAAGGATACTGGAAAAGTTGAGAAACAGGTGAAAAATTCCAAGAGAACTTGGTGCGTCTCTGTGGAACATGCCCAAATAACTGTGCCATGATTTCTTAAAGATTCAGTTAATAAATTAAAAGGCTAGAGAGTTCACCGTAATATTTGGTTAGCAGGATTTACTTCTTTATTTTCTCTGGTTATTAAAATAAAAATTGCTCATTGCGCAGAACAACTTAAACTGCAGAAAGATTAAAGAATAAAAATTAATCTTCTACACTGGCGCTATTCATCATCACCGTTAAAATTTTGTATTCTGAATTTTATGCAGGATTTTTGCCTCTTTTTAATGCAGTGTATTTTAAGTCAATTGCATAAGCTCAAGAGAGCTTAACATTTCTGAATTACAAGGAGCTACGCTTTCATAATTTTTAACAGTTTATGGAAGCTTATCTCCCTGTCATTCATAGTAATAACACCTGGGTTTGGAATATCATGCAGAATTCTGACAGTGTCTGTACACCAGTTCTTCTTTTTCTCTTCTTTTTAATTTTTCTTTTTCAGTTTAGCCCTTTTGTAAATAGAAAACGTTGTCTTCAAAGTTTTTACTGTCTTTCTCCGGGACATTTTTCATGATACACTGAACAATATAGGCCATAGAAATGAATGACATTAAATGCTATAGATCTACAAAGGAAGGAGATCCGAGAAGCCCTACTGTGTGCCAAATGCTGTATATACGTGTTTTCATTTCATTCTCACAGAAGCATCTATTTACTACAGATTGGAAAACTGAAGCCCAAGAAGTTACTTGTCTGTTACATTTTGTTTAAAATAATTTGCAAGAATAAGAATCATAAGTCACTTCTTCTAAGTAATCCAACTGTTCATTGCCAAAATGTCCACAAAGTTTTGCAAAGCAAGTTCTTAGAAGATGCCATTTCATGTATCAGTAACAGTGAAAACATATTAAAAATGCATCCCACACCACTTTTCCTAACATCATCTTCAGTTGGTGGGTAGCTTCATCATTCTTCCAGATTTGCTCAGCCCAAAACCCTTGGAAGACAGCCTTGATTCCAACACAGCAGCAAATCTTTTTCACAGTTGTCTCTTTTTGTCTTCATGCCAAGACTATCTATATATTTTACTTGCATCTACCTTTTAGTTCACTAATAATCACTTGAACTGTGTCTCTTCCACCATTACATTTCTGTTTTAATTTCTTAATTTCAGTATTGCATTTTATCACTTCTAAAATTATCTTTATATAGTTTCTATTTCTCTGACAAATTCCTCTACCTTGTCTTTCAATTCCTTGAACTTATTGTTTCTGACTATTTCCAAAACAGGGTCTGATAACTTAGTCATCTTCATTTCCTGTGTGCCTTTTTTATATTTTCTGGCATTCCTTTGTTTTATGTCATGTCTTATCTTCCTGTATGTCTTCTTACACTTGTGCGGGACAACATATGATAACATTTATAGAGATATGGGGACATTCTTAATGCTATTTTCTTCCCCTAATGAGGATTATTTTGGCTTCTGGCAGATAGCTAGTCTAGAGGATTCAGTCACCGTGAGCACTGTTTCATGCTCCTTGGATGTTATCCTTTTAAGAAACAACTAAAAGCTGGGAATATTTACCAGACTCCTCCTTCCTAGAAGGCCTTAAATTTTAAGTTTTATCAATATTATCCCACCCCTGTAATACAATAAAATGTATAATCATTTAACTTTTAAAATATTTTCCTGAAGAAAAACAATGTTATCTTTCCATGTTCATCAAAGACACACTGCAGATTATGACAATAATTGATATAGTAATGTAAAGCTCTTTGAAACTAAAAGTATGCAGTAAATGCCAGTGATATTATTAACTTTGGAATTGGTATTATTGTTGCTTTGTGTTACTCTCAACAGTTTTGAATTGCTAATATATAATAGGCATGATATGGAAACTGTAATTATTCATTTCAGCATCCTTTCATCTAATTGGGAATTTCCTAAAACACAATATCTTAAGTAGCTTTTAAGAAAGTCTATTTAGAGAACTGAATAGGGTTTATTATTAAAATATATTTATTATTAATTGTTTTGGAAAATATGCTACAGATTTTGTTTAACAAACAATAGTCCATACAGCTATACACACTAGTATAAATATGATATTTTGTTATAAAAATAAATTCAGATATGAAATATATGATTATCCATTTAATCTTTCTGATCCTCTCTCCACAATGTGACTAGTATCACTTTGCATATATGTCAAATAGCTTTGCATATATGTCAAATAGCATATATGTCATATATGTCAAATAGCTAGTCAACGTAACATCGATTTCCTTTGGCCTAGGTCATTCTTCATTGAAATAATTGCATTAATATAATACGTAAATAATTTAAATGACAAGTATTTAAAACAAAATCCACAGTACTATAAAGTACAGACCAAGACCTTTGTTTCTATGTGCTGTTCTTAACCTATATGTCTTTATCCAGACCAGAGTGGGCAAAGGGGTTCAACTCCTGACCAATTCCAGCTGATGGTGAATGGTAGCCTAGAACACTGTTTGAAAAGAGCATCTGAAGTTTTGTCCATATTTCTGACATGGATACAGGAGACAGTAGTCTTAAACTAATAAAGGTGTATATTCCATCACTGAGTTCTTCCCCAGAATATTTGCCATTTGTCTTATTTCTTAATCTATCCAAGTTCAGGCAGAAATGGTTCCCGTGAAACTCCTCTCATACATCTTATCAACTTATTTTTGCTCATCACCTACTCTCTCTTTCCATCTCTCAGACAGAGACCACTTGTGCTGTGCTTTCATTCCGTGGAGTTGACCTTAGGAGACCTTTGAAAGGGGAGATATATAATAGTTTTATATCGGAAGCTCAACTTCATACTGGTCTGTCTCCATCACTTTATAACTTAACCTCTGAAATTAACTCTTGTAAATTACTTTCTTCTTATCCGAACAATCTGGCACATTAAATGGCTCTAAACAATTAATTTTGAAAGGGAAAGTGCAGATAGTGGGCACACAGGAGTATGGAGACAGAGCCACAGCCTGGTGTGTGACAGAGAAGGATCTAATGAACTCAGTAGAGGCCCCTCCCTCTGCACATGAATCCTTACCAAGCTGCTCCCTTCGAGCAAGTTCTCCATGGACCTAATCTCTGTCTTGCTCTCTCTCTCTCCTCCTACTCTCTTTCTCTGTAGGTATCTTTACCTTTAGTAAAATCATAATCATTCTTATTTCCTTTGATCTCCACTGATTTCAGTGTGTGTATGTGTGTGTGTGTATTTGTTAATATATATTAGATTAAATGTATGTATATATTCTAATATACATATTAGAAATCCCATATAATTTGTTTGATTTACTAAGCACTTCTCAATTTGAAATTCTTGGGTGAGAAATTTTTTTAAATTTGCGTTTTGTTGCTGGTATGATGGGGGTTTTTTTTGTTTGGTTTTCAGTATTTCAGACCCCACCTGAAAACCAAAAATATATACTTAAACAAATTTAATAGTTAATTCTTAAAATAACACTAAGATGACAGTGTGCATCTGTGTGTGTGTGTGCGTGTGTGTGTGTGTGTGTGTGTCCAGTTATATATTCAAAGGGTTTACCTTCCAAACAACAGTGGAAGAAAATAGAATTGAATCAGTACACACAGGAAGACTGTAATGAAAGAAAGCTGCTTGCAGAGCGAGCATTACAGCAGGTGCAGATTTGGACATTCTTCTTTCCAATCAGAGAAGAACACGTTAGCAGCCTTGTTTTGCTAAGGTAATCACTATGCTTTCTGTTTCCTTTAAAGAGCTGCTGTTTATTTTTAATTGATAGCAATAGAAGATGCAAAGGTTTCAACAAGTGATATCAAGATTAACTGACCTTTCTTTGTCTATTTCCTTTTCATCCTCTAATTACTTCGTCCCTCCTCACTGATCTCTCTTTATTTCAAATGTGTTCTTCGGTAATTTGGCTAACTTTATAATTCACATTTCCTGCTCTACAAGAAACAGCTCTGTCCCTTAAAGCAGAATGTGCAATGACATTTTAAAAACAAAAGTCCAGCAAACAATTAAACATATTGAAAAGATAACTCATTCTTTGGCAATGCTCCCAAACTTAGATGGAAGTATATTTCCAGTACCAAGCATACTGTTTTGTTTTTAAATCTAAAAGTAAGACTGACATTCAGGCAATACACACCATGAGAGCTGGACCAAATGTTTAAAATCTGAAATACTTTAATATTTGTTAATAAATAAACTGCTCCAAACCTCTAGTGGTCCCTGCCATCTTGCAGCTCTGCTGCTTCCTTGGTATAATCCAGACCTCTTTAATCAAACAGCGAGGAAAATGGTAGAGGGCTACCTGCAAGAAGCCATCAGGCTTTACCGGCTGGAGTGTATCCTACTTAGTTACTGTATAACTAACTGTTAAATAATCTGAACATGAGTCACCTCATAAAATCTTGGCTTCTCAACTCCTTCAGTCTATGTGGCACATATAGGACTTAAATTTTACTCTCCCTATGCCATTGTGTTATTACATATTCAAAACAGTAATACTTTGATTAATTAGAGCATCAGTGGATTTTGAAATTAAAGACAATCTTGATTGGAAAAAATAAATCAATCTCAGTCACAGGCTAAGGAACAGAGTCTATGCAATATTAGGCCACATCTAATAAGGGCCACAGCATTTGCAGATGCTTCTCACATCTTCTTTCCTTCTGTCTTCACACAACATTGCTCAGCCTGCTGTCTTGAAAAATTATTAATTTAGGAGGGTATAAAATATTCTGAAAGGAAAATACTATCAGAAATAAAAACACATGAGAAAAATCTAGCCTAAAGCAAATATTCTTTAATTATAAAATCCAATTAAAATATCTTGGAAGGGGGATCAAGACTGCAGAGTAAGAGGAGGTGGAGCTCACCTCCCCCAAACAAACACATCAAAACATACATCTAGGGACTTCCCTGGTGGCGCAGTGGTTAAGAATCCACCTGGCAATGCAGGGGACATGGATTCAAACCCTGGTTCAGGAAGAGCCTATGTGCCGTGGAGCAACAAAGCCCATGCGCCACAACTACTGAGCCTGTGCTCTAGAGCCCACGAGCCACAACTACTGAAGCCCACGTACCTAGAGCCCGTGCTCCCAACAAGAGGAGCCACCACAATGAGAAGCCCGTGCACACGCACCGCAACAGAGTAACCCTTGCTCACCACAACTAGAGAAAACCTGCGTGCAGCAATGAAGACCCAACGCAGCCAAAAATAAATAAATAAAAATTTAAAAAATACATCTACATGTGGAACAATTCTCATGGAAAACTAACTGGAAACAGGCGGAAGAACTCCTATACAGCAAAGGCTACAAGAAAGATCCCACATAAGGGGTAGGACAGGAATAAAAAGCATTGGGTTGGGACCTGTGCCCGTAGAAGGGGACTAAGAGGAATAGGAAGACTGCCCAGGCAGAAACTCACCCTGGTGAGTGAGTTGGTTGAGTCACAGACTAGGTGTCCCAGTCCTGGGGTCCTAGGCAGAGGAGACAACCCACTTGGCAGCATAGAGAACCACTAGGACAGACGGAAGGGCTGGAGAAAACTAGACTCCACTCACAAGGAGTATGCAAGTACTGCTTGCCAACAGACAGGATGGAGAGAGGTCTGTCATAGTGGCTGCCACCTCACCCATTCCCCAATCCAAACTGAGTGAACACCCAGCCCCACTCACTCTACCCACAGCTTGGCTCTGGATTAGGAAGCCAGAACCTGGGAAAAGACTCGATCTAGTAACCTGGGGCCCTGGGGTGTGGTCCAGGTAGAGCGGCAGCAGCCATTGTTGGTACTTTCTCAATCAGCACCCCAGAAGCAACCCAGATCCCTGATGGCAGCACAGCCACTCCAACCCCTGCAACCAACATACCACAATCACCACTCCCAGCCAAGCAAATGCTCTGGCCCTGCTCACTCTGCACCACAACCTTGTACTAGATCTGGGACAAGCATAACAGGGGAAAAGATATGAACTTGGGCTGTGTCTGAGCAGAGCCTCAAACACCTTCACAGGCAGCACATGAGGACTCTATAAGCACACGAGCCCCACTGATTTCAGCACTCTCCTCCTTTGCAGTAAAGTCCTCAATGTGGGAGAAGGAAAAACACACACTTAAAGGGAACAGAACCAGCTTGAGCCCAACCCTCAAGGCTTCTGCTCCAACAACTTGGGAGCGGACCCCACCCTGACAGGGCAGCTGGAGACTGCCACTGAGCAGAGAGGAAGTCCTGCCTCACACCCAGAACAGGCTGTAGATCCGCCAACACCAGCCACAACTACTACAAAGGTAATAGAAGCCAGCACACCCTGAGGAAAGGCTTGGCAGGCATCCACATCAAATCCCTCACACCAAAGACATTTGACACACACAGTCTACATAGAAATGCTCCCACGTAAAAACACCCATTCAAGACCACAACAGATAACTCTTTCACCTAAATTCATACAGACAGAGAAAAGTTAAGTGAAATGAAAAGGCAGAGCAGCTACTCCCGACTGAAAAATCAAGAAAAAAAAACCCTGAAAAAATAATGAAACAAAGATAGTCTACCAGACACTGAGTTCAAAAAGTTGGTGATAAAAATAACTGAATTAAGAAAGAGAATTGATCTAAACACAGATCATTTTTACAAGGAACTAGAAACAATAAAGAATACCAAAGCAAAAATAGATAATTCAATTTCTGAGATAAAAAGCACTCTAGAAGCAATAAATAGACAACTAGATGACACAAGAGATGCCTGAGTGATCTTGAAGACAGAATAATGGAAATCACCCAATCAGAACAGCAGACAGGAAGACAAATTTATAAAATGAAAGCAACATACAAGATTTATGGGATAATATAAAGTGTGCCAACATATATATTATAGGGGTTCCAGAAGGAGAAGAGAGAGAGGAAGGGATCAAAAATGTATCTGAAGAAATTATAGCTGAAAACCTCCCAAACCTAAGGAAAGTAATAAATATTCAGGTACAGGACCACAGAGAGCCCCAAACAAGATGAACCTAAACAGACCCACACCAAGACATATCATAATTAAAATGATAGAAATTAAAGATGAAGAGAGAATTCTAAAGGCAGCAAGAGAAAAACACAGTCAGTTACAAGGGAAGTCCCATAAGACTATCAGCTGATTTCTCTGAAGAAACATTGCAGGCCAGAAGGGATTGGCATGATATATTCAAAGTCCTGAAAGAGAAAATCCTGCAACCTAGAATACTCTATCCTGCAATCATTTAGGATAGAAGGAGAGATAAAGAATTCCTCAGACAGCAAAAACTAAAAGAATTCAGCAATATTAAACCTACCCTAAGATAAATGTTGAAGGGTCTTCTCTAAATGGAAAAGAAGTAAGAATCTATAGGAAAGGCAAATATATAGTAAGGATTGAAGGTCACTTAAATAAGCCAGTAGGTAGACTAAAAAAAAAAAAAGAAAATTGTAAAAGCAACTATAACTGCAATAAACAGTAAAAGGATATGCATGAAGATGTAAAATATGCTATCAAAATCACAAAATGTGGGGGAGGGGAGTAAAAAATATAGATCTTTTAGAATGTGCTTGAATTTAAACAATTATCAGTTTAAAGGAAATAGATATAATTATGTGTCAATATATATGAACTCCATGGTAACCATGTCAAAAATATATAACAGATACACACACAGAAAGAAACTCAAGCATACTACAAAAGAAAATCATCAAACTACAAAGAAGAAACAAAAAGAAGGAAGAAATGAACAAAGAAGAACTACAAAAACAATTGGGGAAAAAAAGGACTAAAATGGCAATAAGTACATACCTATCAATAATTACTCTAAACATCAATAGACTAAATGTGCCAATCAAAAGACAGAGTGGCTGACTGGATAAAAATATAAGACCCTTCAATATGCTGCCTACAAGAAACTCTCTTCAGGGCAAAAGACACACACAGACTGAAAGTGAAGGGATAGAAAAAGATATTTTATGCAAACAGGAATGACAAGAGAGCAAGGGTAGTAATACTCATATCAGATAAAATAGACTTTAAAACAAAGCTAAAGTAAAGGACAAAGAAAGGCATTATATAATGATAAAGGAATCAGTATAAGAATGGGATATTACACTCATTAACATACAGACCCAATACAGGAGCACCTATATAAAGCAAATTACTAACAAACATAAAGGGAGAAACTGACAATATATCAGAGTGGGGGACTTTTAACACCCTACTGACATCAATGGACAGATCATCCAGACAGAAAATCAATAAGGCAACACAGGTGCTAAATGACACAATAAACCAGTTAAACTTAATCAATATCTACAGGATACTACATCCAAAAAAAGCAGAACACACTTTCTTTTAAAGTGTGCTTGGAACGTTCTCCAGGATAGATCACTTACAAGGTCTCAAAACAAGCCTCAACAAATTTAAGAGGTTATATGAAACATACTTTCCACCCACAATGGTATGAAACTAGAAATCAAATACTGAAATAAAAATGGGAAAAGAGACCAAAAAACATGCTACTAAAAAAACAAATGAGTCAATGATGAAATCAAAGAGGAAATCAGAAAATACCTTGAGAAAAATTAAAAGAAAACACAACTGTCTAAAATCTATGGGATGGAGCCAAAGCAGTTCTAAGAGGGAAGTTCATAGTGATACAGGTCTTCCTCAAGAAACAAGAAAAGTACCCCATAAACAATCTAACCTACCACTAAAACAATTAGGAAAAACAGAACAAACAAGACCCAAAGTCAGCAGAAGGAAGGAAATAATAAAGATCAAAAAGGAAATAAAATAAAGACATAAAAAACAACAGAAAAGATCAATTAAAACAAGAACTGGGTTTTTGAAAATAAACAAAGTTGATAACCTTTAGCCAGGCTCAACAAGAAGAAAAGAGAATAAAAATAAGAAATGAAAGAAGAGAAATAACAAGTGATACCGCAGATATACAAAAAATCATAAGAGAAATATATGCCAACAAGTAGGACAACCTAGGAGAAATAGACAAATTTCTAGAAAGGTAGTCTTCTGAGTCTAGAATATAGTCTTCCAAGACTGAGTCAAGAAGAAACAGATAATTTGAACAGACGAATCACTAGAAGTGAAATAGAATCTATAATTTTAAAAACTCTCAGAAAACAAAAGTCCAGGACTGGATGGCTTCACTGAGGAATCCTACCAAACATATAAAGAAGAATTTATATCTATCCTTCTCAAACTATTCTGAAAGACTGAACACTCCCAAGTCCATTGTATGAGTCCACCCTTGCCCTGATACCAAAACCACAAAAAGACACAGCAAAAGAAGAAAATTATAGGCCAATATCTTTGATGAATAGAGATGCAAAAATCCTGAACAAATATTAGCAAACCAGATTCAACAATACATAACAAGTATCAAACACCATGATCAAGCTGGATTTATTCCAGGGTCACAAGAATGATCCAACATATGCAAGTCAATCAATGTGATACACCACATTAACAAAAAGGAGGACAAAAACCACATGATCATCTCAATAGACACAGAAAAAGCATTTGACAAAATTAAACATCCATTCATGATAAAAGCCCTCAACAAAGTGAATATAGAGGGATCATATTTCAACATAATGAAGGCCATTAACAACAAACCCACAGCCAACATAATACTGCACAGTGAAAAGCTGAAAACCTACCCACTAAACTCACGAAAAAGATAAGGATGCCCACTATTGCTGCTTCTATTTAACATAGTACTGGAAGTCCTAAGCACAGTAAACAGACAAGAAAAAGAAATAGACTAGACAAATTGGAAGAGGTAAAACTGTCACTATTTGCAGTTGACAGGATACTCTATATAGAGAACCCTAAAGTCTCCACCTAAAAATATGAAAACTAATAAATGAACTCAGCAAGGTAACAGGATACAAGATTAATATACGGAATATAAAAAAATGGTTATGAAGAACCTAGGGGCAGGACAGGAATAAAGATGCAGACGTAGAGAATGGACTTGAGGAAACAGGGAGGGGGAAGGGTAAGCTGGGACGAAGTGAGAGAGTGGCATGGACATATATACATTACCAAATGTAAAATAGATAGCTAGTGGGAAGCAGCCGCATAGCACAGGGAGATCAGCTCAGTGCTTTGTGACCACCTAGGGAGTGGGATAGGGAGGGTGGGAGGGAGATGCAAAAGGGAGGAGATATGGGGATATATGTATATGTATAGCTGATCCACTTTGTTATACAGCAGAAACTAACATACCGTTGTAAAGCCATTATACTCCAATAAAGATGTTAAAAGAAATAGATAAGCAACAAGGATATACTGTATAGCACAATAAATTATATCCATTATCTTGTAATAACCTATAATAGAAAATAATCTGCAAAAATACTGATCACTATGCCATATACCTAAAACTAGCACATTACTGTAAATCAATTATACGTCAATAAAAAATATGATCCATTATGCAAGGTAATAAAAATAAGTTTAATTTTAAAAAAAGAAGTTTTGAGGAAATTTGAGGAACTTTGGTTCAAATCAGCTTTAAAATTGGTAGTTCAGGTTGTTTTAGACATGTGGAGTTTATAATATTAAGGACTATCTAGCAGAGTGCTGGGTGTCTATAAACATTTTTGGGATACACACACACACACACACACACACACATTTATGGTTCAAAAATTGCTTTAATATGATCCAAGAAATCACTTGAGCCAAGGAGCTTTAGTTAATCATGCACTTGCTGAGAGAACTGGGGGAAGTTTACTGATGCCTGTAATTTACTTTAAAGTGCACCAAAAATAAGATGGTTTAGTACTTGGAAAGAGAAATGGAAAAATGAATACTTGGTAAAGCATTTATAGGAAAGTGCTAATTTTGGAATCTAGGTGATGACTGTTCATTGTATAAGTTTTTCAACTTTGCTATAGGTTTGAAAATTTTTCATAATAAAAAATTGGAAAAGATATATTGTCTGTATGAGGTGTCAGTGTCCCCTGAATCCATTTTCATATTTTCCTCCCATGGCACTGATATAGAAAGATGGGCTTGAGGTCACTCTAGTTGTGTTAAAACACTTCCTCTATGCCCTTACGAAATAAAAATTACAAGGATCAGGCCCAGAGGAAATAGACTTAACCAGAACTGAGCTTTGTGTAATTTTCCTGATATATTTCTTCTGATAGGACTCAGTAGGGTTGACTGTTGATATTTGAAGAGATAAGAATTGAGGGAATTAGTATTTTAGCCATTTTCCACATAATATGATTACAATTGAGCGTCAGGGCCTGGTATAAAGACATATTTGTGCTTAATGACTATGATACTTGCAGAAAGCAGATACTTTAACAAAAGCAAAATGAAAGATAGAAATCCTGACAATTAAGTGAAGGGCAATGTTTTACCATTTTTGTAGTACATATGTAAAATTTTTTAAATGTGCTCTTTATTGGAAATTTTAAGAAATTATCAGTTAACCAGTATCCAATTAAATACACAAGGTTGTTTTTATTTTGGTTTTTTTTTAGTATAAGGTCCCTGTCCACATTAGAAAATATATGCTTTCATTTTTATGATTCCTGAATCATTATGATTCTGTACTTAAAAGTCAAATGAGTTAATAAGACAGTAAAAAGTAAAAATTTACAAATCCTAGAGCTCTTTTATGAATTGACGAGTCAAGGAAGATTTTATTACTTGAATTTTCCTACAGAATAAAATGTACATCTCCTTACTTTTTTTCAAAATTTTATTACAGAATAAAATGTGCATCTCCTCACTTTTTCTGCCATGACCTAAAATACAAAACTGTTTAGAGTAGTATTTACCCAGCTACTCATCCCTGCTAATTTTCATATCTCCTTCCCAAAATTCTTTTGCAAAATTCTCTACAGCACTTTTTAAAACTCTCTTTGCATTAGAAATTAAAAAAAAAAATCTACAACTGTAGCTTTTAGCACATTGCTCCTTCCACACCCCGATCTTGACTAAAATCAGATTCTTATTCAAGGACTGTGTTCCTTGGAGCTCTCAAGGAGATATTTGCTCCTATACATCACAGGAGATGGGAGAAAAGGCGCTGATATCGTTTTAGAAACCTAGACCATTACTCTTCTACTTTTTTGCCTCAAACCTTTCTCATCTGAGTGTTCCGCCGTGTCTGTTGTAAGAATCAGAAGCCATTCTGGCCATTTCCTCTCAGTCCCTGATTATCTGCTTCCCTGAAGCCAGCTCAGTGCATGGCTGGATACCACCCTGAACAACTTCAGCACACCTGTGATCAACCCAATACAAAGCTATGAGTCAAATCTTTCTTACATTTTGACCAACACTCACTTCAGTCACAAACTCTCATGGTCAGACCACAGATCTTGTCATGTCCCTACACTGCAGCAAGTTTGAATCTCTATTTCTATCATAGCAAATCTCATTTTCTTACTCTTTGCCTCATGCTATTTGGAAACACAGACTTTTTCTACCAAACACCACTTATTACAATTTTATTCTCTTACACGACCTAGAACCTACAGTTCAGGAGTGCTGATGGTTCATGATTTCAGCCACTTATTGTCAGAACGTTCAATTCCTAGGTTACTTTTCCTTCTGCTGTCCTTTCCTCACAAATCCCCAACCTTGGATTAATCCACCCAAATGCCCCTCTGCTCCTAATAACTAGACTACTCAGCATGGCTGAATTAAAGGCCACCACCAATCCAGAACACTAGTGCCACCCCAAGGTCATGGTCTCCAAGCTCAGCTGGGCTCTTGGCATTATTATGATGTTATTGTACACGATCCTGGTCAGATCTATTTCCACATGCCACGTGATTAACCAAACCCATACTTCTACATCTCAATATGTAGCCAGGTTCCAAAGTTGCTGAGAAAAATTAAGACTATGATTCTCTTAAATGTCCATTCTCATTTCTAAATGTTGTCTATATTTGTCTGTGCACTTTCACTCTCTTTTCTTTGGTCCTTTGAGAAGAGCTATATCATCTTTAAGTTCACGGCATACTTTTTCACTGTGCCCCAGCCCTGGGAACTCACTGTAAGATTTCCAACCTGGGTGTCAGAAAGTCTGACAACAGTGACAAAAGGGAAGTTTCTTGAAAGAGGCTAGTTTTGAGTATAAATAGCAAGTTTAGTTTTAGTCATGAATAAGCAAAGAAAGTTCAAATTATGGGGGCTTCCCTGGTGGCGCAGTGGTTGAGAGTCCGCCTGCCGATGCAGGGGACACGGATTCGTGCCACGGTCCGGGAAGATCCCACATGCCGCGGAGCGCCTGGGCCCGTGAGCCATGGCCGCTGAGCCTGCGCGTCCGGAACCTGTGCTCCGCAACGGGAAAGGCCACAACAGTGAGTGGCCCGCGTACCGCAAAAAAAAAAAAAAAAAAAAAATTATGTACAATATTTTTAGAATATTTTCTGATAAAAGTTTAGAGAAATTAAAAACTAAAAGTAATCAGTTTATAAATCGTGTTATTATTGTGTTTTGCACTTTGTGAATCTATGCAAAATTTAAAACATTTTTAATATATGTGTATGGTTTTGGCATATTGTCACTGCAGCATCAATAACAAACTTGACCTGGAACGGAGCTTTGATTTTGACAAATTTTGGAATTTGGGATTAACCTATCAGTCTTAGGGAGCAGAGCAGTTAAGAAAGCAAGTTTCAGAGCTTGGATTTCTGATTGTAAATTCTATCCTTGACAATTACCACAATAGGAAGCTATGTGAAATTAGGAAAGTTATTTAATATTGTTGTTTTGATCTTTCAGAAAAGCTCATTTCAACATGAAAAGGTGGGATCCAACATTGATAAAGGGGCCGAATAATAGCAACAAGAACTATCCAGACGATGAGAGGCTCTACAATTTGGGGATGAATTGTAATTGAAAGCATGTGTGCCTGAAAAGAATCAATGAGATGACTATATTAACAAGCCAAGGCAGATGGTCCATTTCTGTCTTCAGTGGTCAGATGAGATTGCTGCAGTTAAAAATCATGGCATCCATTTCAGAACCAGAATTTCTAGATAGTCTCTTATGTGGCATATAAAAAGAAATGCATCCTTCTATAGACCATTGTTCTCATGTGGAAATAGCTATTACACATGAAATATTGTCTCTCATTATTGTTAATTATAGCATGCTTTTTATGATTAGTTTACTTATTTTTTATGTAAGTCTCCACTGTGTATAAACAATGGGGTATCGGCATGAACAGAATGAGCGTATCTGACTTACAACTTAAAAATGATCATAAACATATTGACGTATACCCAGCTAAATATTATAAAACAATTTTATAAAAAAGCACACAAATGGAGGAAGGCGTTAATGTTAAAAAGATGAGGGTAGTTTCTACTGGGTAAGGAGGAAATATGAAGAAGTTGTTTAAACATAATTCATACAGTAGCCTAAACACACATGTATATATATGAATCATTAATATTATCTACATCAGATGATATCCTATTTTTTTATCAGACTGCTAATTTGTGTTGCTACTCAAAGCCTGCTGCAATTATTGTGAAATGAATTACGGGGGATATATTTATCACGCACCAAACACATGATCACATTGCATTAGACATATTGTATGTAATTTACATCAAAATAGTAATGACAGTATTATGATTCCAACTTTATTGGAAAATTAAAGGTCAGGAAGGTGAAATAATTGGAACATATTTCCAAAGTTATTAAATGTGTGATCTGTACTCCTAACTTAGTACCATGTGACATGAAATCCCTGCCTTCTATTCACCAATGTCTGGTTATTAAATAGAACAAGACTAGAATGACAGGTAAACATCCAGTTAGCTTTCTCAACATTATTTTCATAAAGGAGCCTCATCAGGCTGATTACTGTTGTTTTCATATATGCTATACTTCAGTGTCCTCTAGCTCTTTGCCAGGCTCATCCCATTCATCCTGACAAACCAAGTTTAACTTCACCTCTGGGAATCTTCCCTGTCACCCAAGGCCAGCCTGGTGGTCTATAGAGCTCTTTGCTCACATCTACGGCAGCACTTAATACATTTCAGTGTGATTTCCCATTTACTCTTTCCTCTCCCACCTTAGACTATGGGCAGAGTTTATGTAAGACACTTGATAAAGTCACTCACAGATGGTAGGAAAGCAAAAGTCCCAGGCTTAGCTTGTCTTTATAGTAAGAGGATCCCTCATTTAGCAGAGAAAAACAGTTAGGCTTTTGATCCTGAACAGAGAGTTACTTGTTAAACAACAGAAAAGACCAACGTGGGCTTCCCTGGTGGCGCAGTGGTTGAGAGTCCGCCTGCCGATGCAGGGGACGCGGGTTCGTGCCCCGGTCCGGGAAGATTCCACGTGCCGCGGAGCGGCTGGGCCCGTGAGCCATGGCCGCTGAGCCTGCGCGTCCGGAGCCTGTGCTCCGCAATGGGAGAGACCACAACAGTGAGAGGCCCACGTACCGGAAAAAAAAAGACCAACGTGCTCTCTCTCTCTCTCAAGGCATTTCTGGTTCAGAATCTCTGCGTGGTGTGCAGTATGTCGGAGCTACACTATGACTGTCTTGCCTCTTCGAACCAGACTGAGAGATGAACGCACACGGCACTTCTGCAGGATCAAATCTGGAACAATTGCCTCAGCTATTCTGCTGCTTGTGGATAATGATACCTATAGCACAGGTTATATGAAATACATTCTCCTAAAAGCTGCTGTTTGTAGCCTAACTGTATGGATTTTGTCTCTCTGGCTGTGGCTGCCAAGCTGCTTTCTGCTAAGTGTCTCCAGACTCAGTTTATGTCAGGCTTCTAAGGACCTTGTGTACACTGTTGGATTATGACGCATGGGAACAGTCACGCTGAAACCTGCCTAGGAGTGGATCCTTCTGATATTAAAAAAAAAAAAAACAAACCTGTTAAGGTATGGTTTGTATGTTAGGAAAATGACTGAATGGCATGGCATTAAATATATGTTGACATGGACATCAAACAGGATCAGTTATATAATGAGATGATTGCTACTAAACATCTACTTAACACTGCAACAGAAGGACCTTTGGTCCAGTAGTCAACATTCATCTCTACAATATGTGCAGTTAGCAAAGGCAAGCTATTTTTCTTAAAAATAATTTATAAGATTATTTTTAGTATTGTGAATATTCCCCAGGAAGAAAATGTATATCATCCTATAGATTTCTCTAATTCTCAAGATACGTTTACTTGCAATATTAATTTCATCCATTATATTTCCAGCCAGATAGTCTAGAAGGAACCTCCCTTTACCCAAAATTATACTCAGTGATTATTTTTACCCAAATCCAAGCAGTATTTATGCTTTTTCAAGATTATAAAAGTGCATTCATGGATAAAGAAGTTGTGGTACATACATACAATGGAATATTACTCAGCCATAAAAAAGAATGAAATAATGCCATTTACAGCGACATGGATAGAGCTAGAGATTGTCACACTGAGTGAAGTAAGTCAGACAGAGAAAGACAAATATCATATGATATTGCTTACATGTGTAATCTAAAAAAAGGCTACAAATGAATTTATCTACAAAATAGAAATAGAGTTACAGATGTAGAGAATAGACTTATGGTTACCTGGGTATAAGGGGAGAGAGGGATAAATTGGGAGATTGGGATTGACATATACACACTACTATATATAAAATAGAAAACTAATAAAGACCTAACGTATAGTCCAGGGAACTCTACTCAATACTCTGTAATGGCCCATATGGGAAAAGAATCTAAAAAAAGAGGGGATATATGTATACGTATAACAGATTCACTTTGCTGTACATCTGAAACTAACACAACATTGTAAATCAACTATACCCCAATAAAATTTTTTTTAAAAAAAGTGCATTCATAAGGTGACCAAAATTATAAATACTTTTAAATGAAGTAACAAGTGCAAATAAGTGTGGTGCACTGGAGGCCACATATATTTAGTTTCCTGAAGATTTATAAACTGGACATACATTTTTAAATATTTAAAATAGAGAATAATAATAGCTAATGAGAAAAATATTTTTAATAAGGATTTTCCATTTGTATTAAAAAAACATGAAATTTTAAAATTAGTTTGGAACATTGGTGAAAGATGTGTGTGAGTACAAGTATGTATAAATTTAAATCCCACCCCTCCAACTCTAAAAGATGCTTCAGCAGAAAAAGTACACATTAAAAGACTCAAAAATATACTAAAATCATGAATAACTAAAATATACTAAAATGGACCAACTACCATAAATTAAATAATTTCTGCAACTTAAAGCTTAGCAACTTTGTGCTTAAGTGACAGACAAAAGGAAATAAAGCTAGTTTATTTGATACTCATTCACTGATACAAGGAAGTAATGAGTTTTTCTGAAAATATCAGTTTCTTGACAGATAATTCTATGAAGAATTAATTTCTAAATACACACACCAAGCCACATTGTATAATATGTTTGGCAATATCTTGAAGTACAGTTGTTTTTATGTTTGTATATTGCTTATTTTTGAATGGCCAGGTTCTAAGAAAATATCATCTCTAATTATTAGAGAAGTATGTAAAATTTCCTAGGAGACAACGTTAGTTGGAAGTCACTCAGGTACTATGTAAATCCAACAACATTATTTCCCAACTCTAGTGGGAAGTTCTGTGAGACGTAAAGCCTATAAAATGGGGAGAATCCTCTTTAAAAACAAGAAAAAATTAAATCTTACTTTTGTAACATTTACAAGAACATGGCCACGTGCTCACCCAGGATTGGAAAGGGTCCAGACAGTTACGTTTTATTCGTTCCTTGGGCAGTGACTTGGGTCCCCACTTCCTGAAACATGCCCGTTTTCCTGAATTACCTTGGATAACAGTCCAGATACTCAGACCAGAAACCTAAGAGTCAGCATAAGTGGATTCTTCCTTCTCATGAACACCATCTCCCTCCCACCCTTACCCCACGTTTGATACCCGAACATACTGGTAATTTTCATTCTTAATACTTACCTCTTCTTTCTCTGAATTGAGGCAACAAACTCCTTCTGGCCCTTCGTGATTTTAAACATTCCTCCTCATTTACCCGTGTAGTCAGCACGTTACTGCCCCGTGATCTAAGCGAGCAAGTGCTTCTCAAACTAAGAGTGGGCTACAATCGCCTGAATAGGTCTTGAAAAATTGAAGACATCTGGGATCCATTACTGTAAATTTGTATTGATTGGCTGGGGGGGGGGGCGCCCTGAAATCTTTTTTTTAATAAAAATCCCTGACACAATTTATATACAGATAGCCCACAATGCTCACTTAGAGAATCTGCTTTCTGGAAAATGATTATGTATTTCATGTTTTTTTCCTTCCTTCACAAGGCACAGTACCTTGTATATCACAAGTATTTAATAAACACATAATTAGCATGTGAAATGATAACATTAAAATATTTCCATGAAGTGATTTCCAGCTGGAGTTAAGCTCTAAAGAAAGGGGTTGATACTTTAATTTTCTATGGGGATTAAATTTAAAGACGCTATTATGGTCCAACCATCATTAGAATCACTAGAGGTGTTGGAGAGAATTTTGATTTTCAACTATAACCAGACTTACAGACCAATCTCTGGGTAATTTACATTTTCATTAGCTCCCCAGGTTGTACCTTCATACGTTTGACTTGAGGAATCACAATCCTGGAAGATCTCCTATTTAACATTTCCACGTCCTAAAGCTTTCTTCCCAAATGGTAGTTTCCTGACACAAGCCACTAGAATACTGTGGTTAAATTCAGAAAAAACGTATTTCAGATATCACTTGTACACCGATAGAACCTTATGTTAAGGCCATTTTAAAGAATGATATACCCTACCTGATAGAGCTATATCTCTCCTGTTATCCCTTTATTATGGAGGGAGACCACAACATTGTCACAAAAGTGAGTGTGTACGTATCCTTAAGGGGGAAAAATGTTTTGAAATTCCCTAAGAACTTGGACAGGGATTTGGCTGGAACCCCAGAGTTCTGAGATTTGGGCCTCTGTGATATATAATAGCCCATGTCAACTATTTTTTTTTAAATTAGATTTGTTTTATGATTTCTAGTAAAAAGTTGGAGTCAAAGAAAATATGATCCTAACACAGCACTTTAGGGCAAGGGGGACTGTTCCGGAATCCCCCTCACTGCTTTGCCATGGCATCAAGCTGGGTTAAGGACTTAGGTGTTAGAGCTAAACTCTGGGGGCATAGGGTATACTGAGGAAATCTGAGCAGTGATTCCGATGAATTCCTGTACTATCTATAATTTATCTTGATCTTCCACAATCCTGTGAGTATTAAACTGCCCATACTTTTAGAAAAAAATGTTACCTTGGGAATGAGGGATTTTTTTAAAGCTGCCTCAGAAGATGGCTATTTCCACATCAAAATTCTTGTTTGCTGGGAGCTTTCTGTGCTGTAACATAAAATCCTTGTTGGATTCTGGTTTCTTGCTGCTTAGAGCTTTGACCTGGTCTTTTTGCTCCGGAAGTCTTAATGACTGTTGCGGGAACTTCTGCCTATACTCCAGATTCTTTTCTTCTCACTTTCCCAATTCTAGAGCCACTTGACCTCGTATGAATTGTAAGTCTTCCCTGTTTAAAAGGACAGTGTTCTACCTTATTTGATTGCTCTGCAAATCAACCCTAGCACCTACACTTCACTAACTTCCTCCGGCTAACGATACTGACCTTAACCCCCTACATGGCCCTGCTGAGCCCTGTTATATGTTTCAGCTGACACCTCCGCTTCTGACTGCTTCATCGGTTGTATAGGCTGCTTGTTTCTCCAGCCTTTCCTATGTCAGGGACTTTTTTTTAGGCGTGGATTTGCTGTGGTGACAAAAGGAAATTTCCTTTTAGTATGTTAAATGCAATTTTAACAGTAGCTGCTACACATCAGCAGATCATCAAAGGTTCTATCCATCAAACTGTCCACAATCACCATTTCTATTTGCCCAGTTGGAAGCAATTCATCATCATTAAATGTTGCAGGGAGGCCTTCATAAAGAAAATGTGTGTGAAACCGATTTCTGGTGTTCCTTGCTAACAGCTGGTATATGAGATGATTTGCTTCAGGTACAGAACAAAATATTATCATTTCCTAATAATTTTTTTATCAAATTGTTTTTGGCAACATTAGAACTAGGTAGCTTTTGAGGGTAGACAGAAAAGGATTTCAGTAGTACTGCATGGAAGTGTTCATCTCCAGATACAACACTTGTAAATATTCTGCAATGATTCTTCTGTGTGTTCATTTGATGAGGCTTTTTCTCCAGCTCTGGATGTTCATAATGATAATTCCACAAAGAATAAAGTAGTTTGCCTAAAAAAAGTTTGCCTAAAAATTCACAATTTCCGAAATACTTTCACATGGATTATGTCATGTCATCACAGCAAAAGCTCTGCGATGTAGGCAGAGTAAATTTGGATGTACCCATTGTACATCCCAAAGACTAAAGCCCACTGAGGGCGCATGGCTTGTCTCATACGAACAAATGGTGGCCCAAAACATATGCTTTTCTGTACTATACCACGGTTCCTTTGTCATAAATCTTACCTGTAATTACCAACATATGCGTCAGAGGAAAGCAAAGCTGAGCCATTGAACCTAGCAGACAGCATGCCCAGGACTTCTGTTAGCTGAGACTCTTAACTCCTGATACTCCAAAAAAAAGAGATTACGCTGGCATACAAGGCTGGTATAAACGGGAGCGCATATGAGCCAAACTCAGTATCTATCAATTCACAATAGGTGAGAGAAGCCGTAAAACGAGAAAAACACACTGAAATAGTCCGTGAGTTTTGTATGAACGATATTTAGGAAGACTGGGCACCTGGACAAGTTCACCCTAAGTGTATTCTGGATAGGATCTTTCTAACTTGACCTCATTTTTTCTTTCTAGCAATAATCATTGGAAAGTATGTTTAGGTATTATGTGCCTTCTATTTGCTTAAAGAAAAGAACTCATGTTACAACTGCAAGTCTATTGAATATTTTATAAACCAACCCACAGACTACTCAGGAAAATGCCTAACACAATAAATCCTGGGCAACCTGTGTGCCTTATCCTCTTAAACTTTGCTTTTACGTTATACTCTGCTTCATTGAATGCATATTGTTACCATAGCACTAGAACGTGGTGTAACAGGATAAGGACTTGAATTGCTGGTAAACAAAACCAAGTTCAGAACCAGTTTGGGCAATTATTTTTTAAATGAACTTGGACCAGTTAATTATATAGATGGTATCATTTTATCATTGTAAAATAGCAATAGCAACACTTTTTAGGTTAATGTTATATATTTGAATTTATATATATATATATATATAAATCCATTTGCAGTGCCTGGAACATAGTAAATAAACCCACTATTAATATTTGTCATTTCAACTAACTTCTATGGCTTCATTTTGGGCAGAAAGTCAGAAAAATGTTAACAGTGGCCTAGGAGTCAATCTGAATGACAAAACTGATCTCTTGATCTTTGAACCAGGATTCCTCAGGTATTGGCTCCTTCCAAGTTTGAGAAAGAGTAATTACAGGGTAAACCTGGAACATCTCCTTGTTCCAGAAATTAAAAAGTGCTTAAAAAAGAAAAGCAAGCAGGATCATTAAACATGGCTGCAGAAGCTAGTGCAAAAGTGTCCCCACTAGTCAAAACTGGGATTATTATAAAAATTAAGTACAATATGAATTATAAGTCATTGAAAAAACTGAAATTCATGATTTCATATTGATAATGAGTAGACAAATGAATATATACATACATGCTCACATACAAAGAGATGTAAATAAGAGAGAAGGGAGGTCTTTTGCTTAAGTAGAAAGGGGAAGGTCACCTTGTAAGTGTCTAGGCACAGGTCAAGTGGGGAAATCATTATTTGTCTATCCTCATAGTAGGGATTGGATCAGCCAGGAATCACCACTGAATGCTAGATCTGGGGAAAAGTTTTGATGAGAAGCAGAATATTTGCACAGTCTTAAAATTTCCAAGTGACTACTTACTAGTTATGAAGGAAAATAATTATACTTAAAGATAATTGTTCAAGTGACCAAAGCAAATTTCAACAGTAAGGGACAGATGGATATCATGTATCTTCAGTTATGATACCCTGAGGACACATCACCTGTGCAATAATCCTGCTCAGAATGAAAACATCTAATCTAATCACAAGTACACACCAGATAAGCACAAAATGAGGACGTTTCTATCAAATACCAAAGAAGGGGGCAGCTGCATTTTTTAATAGGTTAATGTCATAAAAGACAGGGAAAGCTTGCGTAAATATTCCAAATTAAGGAAATCCAAAGAGATGTGACAACTAAGTACCATTCCTGACCCTAGACTGGATCCTATACTGGAAACAAACAAACAACAAAACAAAACTCCTATAAAGAATATTATTGTGTTATTTGACAAAACTGAAATATAAATGGGTTTTCATATATTGTTATTATATTCATGTTAAAGCTTTCGAGGTTAATAACAGTCCTGTGGTTATGTGAGAGAACACTGTTATATTTAGGAAATACTTACTGAAGTATTTAGGGGTAAAGAGCCATGATATATGTAACTTATTCCTCGAGTGATTCAGGAAAAAATTACGTGTGTGTGTGCACGTGTGTAAATTGTATACACAAGTGTGTATATGTAAATAGAGAATGAAAGCAATAAACTAATGAGGTAAAATGCTCAAAATAGGTGGAACCAGGGAAAGAATATGTGGATGTTCTTTGTACGAATTTTATTTTGGCAATTTTTCTGTAAGTTTAAAATTACTTCCAAATCGAAAGTTAAAAAAATAAAAATAGGTCCTTGGATAGCAACACATTATTTTCATCAAAATAAGATAACTATAGTGAAGGTCCCTGAACTCAAAGTCTGCTTCTGTGTTTATTTCATTGATGCATTTCTGAATGGCTTACCAACATTTATATTTTTATCCAATGGAAATGAGGATGCATCCAAAATCATAGAAGTGAAGAAGAAGTTGCTCTGGTTAGTTTGTGAATGAGCTATCTTGTTCTCACAGTATTTTGTTCCTGCCCTTTGTGGTTCTATTTGCTAAGCAGTCAGCAATGGCTTGTTTTTATGAATAATAAAATGCATATGAGTTTTACTTGCAGTTTTTATGGAAGAGAAGGAGCTAAGGGCAAGGACCACATCTTATAAATTCTCCTAGTATTTTTATTGAGTTATTTTAAATTCACAGTTCTAAGACTTTTATAGCTTAGAAATGAGGCACTTTGCCATTCTTCCTGTCTCTTTACTGTGCATGTAGATTTAGTGGGCGTAATTGTAATATGTAATTGTAATATGTAATTTTCAAAATTACATATTATATGATATAGAATCTGTGATAAATTAATCATTTCACCTGTGTTACATTTCTTGGGACTTTCTCACAAATGTAGGAAGTTTAAAATATTTTCAAACCTTTAAGATCTTTCTGTGCCCATTCTGGAAGAACTTCAAGCTCTGCTGAGGTGTTTTGAGATTTGTGAAGATATTTTTGTATCTTATAATCAGTAAGTTTCACAATGATATTATCTTTATCATTTCTTGCTTTTATTACATTTTTTAATTGGTAGTTTACAATACCAAATAAATAAAATGCTAATTTCCAGCTCAGAAAACTCACAATTCATGAGAATCACTGGATTAAGCCTTTACCAATATATATATATTTTTTTCCTTGTGGTACGCGGGCCTCTGACTGCTATGGCCTCTCCCGTTGCGGAGCACAGGCTCCGGACGCGCAGGCTCAGCGGCCATGGCTCACGGGCCCAGCCGCTCGGCAGCATGTGGTATCTTCCCGGACCGGGGCACGAACCCGCGTCCCCTGCACCAGCAGGCTGACTCTCAACCACTGTGCCACCAGGGGAGCCCCATTTACCAATATTTGAACATATAGAAAGAATACCAAATAGATAAATAAAAGGATTCATTTAAGAAGTGGATTTTAATAATCACATCTTCATTAGCCTATAATAGACATTTTTTGGTACAAGTAGATTTAATACTTTGGCACCTAAAACTTCATGCATCTAAAAATATCTGTAGTTGCACTACTGAAAACTCTACTTGAATTTCTCTGCCCTAGTCTCTCTAATAAGATATTTTTTTCTTTTATATAAAATTTGATTTATTTTACATACACAATTGTATTAGATTCTTTTAATAGGTGATCATCCTACCAACTTAAAACTATTACCTATTGCAAAAAAGTTTTCTTTCAAACTTATAGATAAATGTGATTTTACATTCCTAAAAACCTTGAGTTTAGTCTTGAAGTAGTGATAAAAAGAAAAGCTTTCTGTTTTCCTAAGGTATAGCACACTATGTAGAAAAGGGCAGAAAGGGACCTTAGCAAAAAGTTTTGGCTGGAAATGCAATGAAGGACAGGTAAGACTAGAATGCTTAATAGATGTAATGAGTATAGGGGAGAATAATAAAAAGAACATTCTGGAAAAATCTAGAGCATGACTGTTGGAATTTTTTTAATGATAATGGTGAGATGCTACTTTTAGGGGGGAAGATGTTGAGCTCCATTTTATCACAGTAAGCTTCAGAAACTCCCAGCATGGTCATGAGAGGTAGTCTACCAAAAGTTGGTTAAAGAGACAGAGAGGTCAGTTGCCATTAACACTAAGTCATCTTTCATGCAGACAAATCTATGGCAGTCCAGATTACTCCCAGGGGAAGCAGACATAGAAGGAGGACACAGCACCAGGGAGTTCACTTTCTGTACAGCTTAGTCTAAGTGTAGAAAAAGAAGAGAAGCCACTGGAGACATTTCAGTGGTTGGAAGAGAAATAAGTGAAAGATCCATTGTCATATCGTATGTCACTAAAATCCCAATGATGCTTCCTTCTTAGTATCTCTCATCTGTCTCTTTTCTCCAGCCCTACTCCCTATTCTTTGGTGTAAGCCTGTATCATTTCCTGACTCAGTCAATTAGTGGTCTCTGCCTCTAGCTTCCTTGACCTCCCTCTCTAATCTGTTTGCTGATATTTTAAGGGTCCAAAATCTAACAGAATTGCTTCAAGCTTTTGGTTTGAATTTTCAATGCACTGTCTAAAATAACTTCAGGACTAAAATATAGTACATTAGTTATTTCTAAAACATGGTAATGCACCACACTAACTCTAGTGAGTACTATTGAATAAAAAGGGAATGGGCAGAGGAATTAAGAGAAACATAACTAAAGTCTCATGTAAATAAATTACTTAAAGAAAGTCATTAGAGCATTGAGTTCGGCTCTGCGATTTTGAACTGAATACAAGCAAAATACATTTATATCCTATGGAGCTATTTATTGAAACTAAATTATTGATGTGTCACTCTGTTCAGGCTGCCATAACAAAATACTATAGACTTGGGGCTTAAAGAACAGAAATGTATTTTCTTACAATTCTGGAGGATGGGAAGTCCAAGATAAAGGTGCCAGCAGATCTGGTTCCTCATTGAGGACTCTCTTCCTGGCTTGCAGATGACCACCTTCTCTCTTTGTTCATATAAGCAAGAGGGAGAGAGAAAGGAGAAGAAAGTTTTCTGGGATCTCTTTTTAAAAGTGCACTAATGCCATCATGAGGGACCCATCCTCATGATCTCATCAAGACCTGATTATCTCCCAAAGACCCCATCTCCAAATACAATCACAGTGGGCCTTAGGGCTACATTCTGAATTTTTGTCCATAACAATTGGCTTTGAAAGGCATGTGATAATCCTCTAACATGATCTTTAATTATGTGCAGATCACTCTTAATTTCCATTATTGATTGTGAAGAATGGTGTAGGCATGTCTAGATGAGTGAAAATAATACCTTTAATTTAAAAAAAAAGAAAATGTTAAACTTATATAAACTTATTTCCACTGCTAAATAGTCTTGAAATTTGAAAACCTTATATTGTAATTGTCTTTGTCATTCTTAAAGAAGACTAAAAATGGCACAGTCAATTTCTTCACACTATGCTAATCTTATTATCTAAAATAAATGGGTACTTTTAGTCTATCTCATTTATTATTACAAAAGAGAAAGAGACTATATTTCATTATAACTCACAGTACTTATGTAAAGATTAAATCAGATATACAGTTTTCCTCTCCATTAAAAAAATGTTTAATTCCACACTTTCATTTTTTGGATTCTCTGGTTATAATTTCAATTATAACATATATCTTATGATTCCTAGGCTTCTCATTGCAGTGGCTTCTCTTGTTGCAGAGCTCCGGCTCTAGGTGAGCGGGATTCAGTAGTTGCGGCACTCGGGCCCTAGAGCACACAGACTTCAGTAGTTGCGGTGTGCAGGCTCAGTAGTTGTGGTTCACGGGGTCCAGAGTGCAGGCTCCTTAGATGTGGCGCACGGGCTTAGTTGCTCTGCGGCATGTGGGATCTTCCCAGACCAGGGCTTGAACCTGTGTCTCCTGCATTGGCAGGCAGATTCTTAACCACTGCGCCACGAGGGAAGTCCCAAAAAAGCCTTTTAAATATGTAATGATATGGCACATTAATAATTGGAATCAATAAAAAGTTAATAAAATTAAAAGTACTCAGATAAAGATTCTTTTAAAGCCTTTTAATTTGTACTCAAAATTTTTCCTCCATTACTACAAGTAATGTATATTAATATGAAACTTTTTTCTCTCTTAGATAAAACGTTTTGATAAGGCATACTTTGCCTCCTGATAAAGAATACAAACAGAGGCCTGGAGTTTCTCTGATTATGTGCTTAATGTTTTCAATATATGGTCCAGTAATGGTCAAACTATCGTCATGGGCCAAATCTGGCTCACTTGCTGTTTTTATAAATAAAATTTTATTTGAACACAGCCATACCAATTTATTTACGTACTACCTATGGTTGCTTTCATGCTACACCAGAGTTCAGTAGCTGTAACAGACCTTCTGGCCCTGAAATACGTGCTACCTGCTTGGCACATTACAGAAAGAGATAACTGGTTTATACTAATCAAATGCTAGCTTACCCAAACAGTGGATCTCTTCTTTTTTTTTTTTTTTTTTTTTTGTCAAGCAGAGTTGACTGGGAGAGTATGCCTGCATATTTTTCCTGGAGCTCAGGCATTTTTACTTTTGCCTTCAATGGCATTATTTTTACAGATTTGGGCTATCATTTCTGTGGTAGTCCTTAACTGTTTAGGAATCACTCATTCTATAATACATATAATCTATTTCACAATAAGTCATTTTCAAATTTCTTCCTATGACACTTTACTTTTTATGGAATTTCTCAACATTTGGGAAAATCCAGAACAGCCTCCAATGGCTTAGCTACAAGTTCCCCACTCTGCTCCCATGGAGAAGGTCCCCTAACCAAACAAATGACCCTCCCTATTACAGTTCCTGACCCTCCAGGCATAGTTCCTGATTATCCCTGAGTAGTAGGTTTCAGCTCCCTGCCAGCCTGTAGAATTAGTCAACCACAACAATTGCAGCCTCCTGCAGGAACCAAGAGCCACCTTCCCCACTTGATACTATGAAGCCTGTCATACATCGGCCTTTTCATTCACTTTGTTTCCAAGTGCAACCCCTGGTGGTCCTGCATGATGTGTGGTGTCCTCCACCCCCAAGCTGTGAGTCTATGTGACTAATGCACTACTATCAATCACATCTGTCTAGTGGCAACCATCCCCTCAGCCCTACGATGGGAATCTCTCTTCACCAATGAAGTGAATAGGAAGCGATTAAAACATATCCCCATGACTACCAGTTCTTTTGGACATTTTCAACTGTTGAAGACTCTGGAAATTGGATAATATATGTACATTCTTTCACCTTTTAGTAATGATTTTTTATCAAAGTTTCAGACAAATTTATGACATTTTGCTTCAGTCGCTTTCATAAGAGTATTCTTTATAGCATTTTGAAAATAATTTCGTGCCCAAAGTCACTAAGCAAACACTGGCAAAATACTGGTAATCTAGTTCTTCCAGTGTATCTCCCCTGTCACCTTTTAAATTTTTTCTTTCAAAATAAACAATCCTTATTTACATCCCTTTGCATCTAAGAGACTGGTTTATATTCTTAAGAAATTTCTGCCGAGAAAAACAAAATGCCATTATTTTCTTAGCAGTGGTAGTTGAGTTCAAACGTGTGCTTTTCCTGCTAATTCTGAACTCTAAGAAGATAATTTGATTTTCACAGTATCATCCAAGACCACCACTGTGGTCCTGGCAGTTAGAAGTTTACTTCAGTGTCTCTGAAGCTGATCACCACAGAAGCATTCTGGAAGCTGCTTTTTTTTTTTTTTTTTTTTAACATCTTTATTGGGGTATAATTACTTTACAATGGTGTGTTAGTTTCTGCTTTATAACAAAGTGAATCAGTTATACATATACATATGTTCCCATATCTCTTCCCTCTTGCGTCTCCCTCCCTCCCACCCTCCCTATCCCACCCCTCCAGGCTGTCACAGAGCACCGAGCCAATATCCCCGTGCCATGCGGCTGCTTCCCTCTAGTTATCTACCTTACTACGTTTGTTAGTGTGTATATGTCCATGACTCTCTCTCGCCCCGTCACAGCTCACCCTTCCCCCTCCCCATAACCTCAAGTCCGTTCTCTAGGAGGTCTGCATCTTTATTCCTGCCTTACCCCTAGGTTCTTCATGACATTTTTTTTTTTTCTTAAATTCCATATATATGTGTTAGCATACTGTATTTGTCTTTTTCGTTCTGACTTACTTCACTGTGTATGACAGACTCTAGGTCTATCCACCTCATTACAAATAGCTCAATTTCGTTTCTTTTTATGGCTGAGTAATATTCCATTGTATATATGTGCCACATCTTCTTTATCCATTCATCCGATGATGGGCACTTAGGTTGTTTCCATCTCCGGGCTATTGTAAATAGAGCTGCGATGAACATTTTGGTACATGACTCTTTTAAACTATTAGAGGAAAACATAGGCAGAACACTCTATGACATAAATCACAGCAAGATTCTTTCTGACCCACCCCCTAGAGTAATGGAAATAAAAACAAAAATAAACAAATGGGACCTAATGAAACTTCAAAGCTTTTGCACAGCAAAGGAAACCATAAACAAGACCAAAAGACAACCCTCAGAATGGGAGAAAATATTTGCAAATGAAGCAACTGACAAAGGATTAATCTCCAAAATTTACAAGCAGCTCATGCAGCTCAACAACAAAAAAACAAACAACCCAATCCAAAAATGGGCAGAAGACCTAAATAGACATTTCTCCAAAGAAGATATACAGACTGCCAACAAACACATGAAAGAATGCTCAACATCATTAATCATTAGAGAAATGCAAATCAAAACTACAATGAGATATCATCTCACACCAGTCAGAATGGCCATCATCAATAAATCTAGAAACAATAAATGCTGGAGAGGGTGTGGAGAAAAGGGAACCTTCTTGCACTGCTGGTGGGAATGTGAATTGGTTCAGCCACTATGGAGAACAGTATGGAGGTTCCTTAAAAAACTACAAATAGAACTACCATATGACCCAGCAATCCCACTACTGGGCATATACCCTGAGAAAACCGAAATTCAAAAAGAGTCATGGAAGCTGCTTTGATTCCTGACAGCATGTGTGAAGTAGAAAAAAGGGTGGGGGCTGGAGAGGGGACTGGGCAGAGAAGCATTTTTCTTGATTTCTCTTTTCAATATAGGGAAAGTAGATATGCAAAGAATTCAGATATTGGGTAAACTGTACATTCTAAAATAATGAACTTGGGCTTCCTTTGGAAAGAACATTTTTAAAAAATGTAACTTATGATCTTAACAAAAACAACTTAGGTGGTGACTACCTCAGTGCAACCACCGAGGAGTGATAGCTACAGCATGGTGGTGATGAGGTGAGGTGGTGGGAAAAGGGGACCCACTGGGTAAGGAAACATGGGGTGACATGTGCATTCAGGGAAGGATGGAAGACTGTCTAAAGCTTCTTCATGCCAGCAAGGGCATGAAGGGCGTAGAGGTTAGCAGAATGGAGGAAGAGTTTAATTTGGGACAAGGAGATGTAGCACTGGATGCTGTGTGAACTACACCAGCAGAGAATGAATAAAAATGGAATATCTCAGCAGACACCAGTGTTTACAAGGAATCGTTCTGAGGACTGGATGGGGCAATGCACATGGATGCAAACTTGGACAGACAAGGACACACCAAGGATGAACTAATGTTCCAACCCTCCTAACTCCTAACATTATGACTCTAGAATGACATACCAGGAAGATGCCTGTAGGGGGATAGTGGGGTGGGGATAAGATTGGAGATTTCTGCAAACCTGTAAGTCAATTTACCTAGAAGTGACTAATATGTCTTCTGGTGTTAGGAAGAATGGGAGGCTTGAAATTAAAACATTGATGAGTGAGTAAGAAATAAATTTCTTGCCACCTGAATAGATATCTTGTAATTGTCCCCACTGTCTTTTCAATACCTGATTCAAAGCAATTAATATTTATTAATAGTTATTACTGTTAATATATGAATCACTCTCTCAGTGATGATATGAATCCTTTGTTCTTTCCATGCTTAGAAGGGTAGTGTTAAAGAAAAATATATGTACTAAATGGGGTTAATTTTATGCTCTTAAATTAATAATGTACACATACATTAGTAGTCATGCAATAGAATAGAAATGAATTTTGCATTTTTCTCTTCTCATTTAGAAATGGCACAAAATTGTTTTAACTTTTGACATATATGCTTGTCTCAAAATGGCAATGTAATTTATACAAAAAATTTTAATATTACGTTTTACTGACAAATAACTCACTACAGAGGCTTATATGCCATACTTGATGACTACAGACTTACATCCTTTACCAACTTCTATTCCCTTAGGAAACTGAATTTATTTGCATAAAATAAAACTGTATAATGATGATCTGATTCTCTATTTTCTTTTCATAGCCATCTCAATATACCAATTTAAATTTCTTTTTAACACTAACTTTGGAGTTATTTGGGTTTTTTTTTAACTTTTATTTTATTTCTTCCAAATGACTATAATATAGTCTCTAAAATGTCCAATAGATTATACAGAAAAAAAGGAAACACTCTCATAATGATAGTATCTATAATTATGTCAATGGAACTCAAACAAGAGAATCCTCTGCTCATTTAGATTCTACCAAATTCAGAGGCCAAAGGAGGTTGTCATTACACCCAGATCAGTGGTATTTCATCTAATAGCATGGGAGTCATTTCTTTACTTGAGTCTTATAAAACAGCAAAAGTAATAATAATGAGTGAGTGAACCTGCCATATTGAGTGATCTATTAGCAACTTACCTATGAACAAAGCCTACTGAGAATTCATTTGGGATCACATTGAATCTATAGTTCTAAACAGGAAGAACGGACATCTCAACCAGACTCAATCTTCCAATCTATGAATACAATGTATCTCTCCACTTATTTCCATGTTTATTGATTTCTTTCATCAGAAGCTTGCAGTTTTTAGCATAGATCCTGAACATATGTTGTAGGATTTATACCTAAGTATATACCCATTTTTGGTGCTAATGCAAATGGTGTTACATTTTCTAAAATTTTTAATTCTGATTTTTCATTGATAGTGTGTAGAAATACAACGGATTTTGTATTAAAGAAATACATACTTTTACAGTATATATTGAAATGGAAGTTTGGGCACTATAGGGAAGGGAAATCTCAGTTTAGATTTAAATAATGTCACTCCCTACTTTTATGAGTAAGTAAAGTGAAATATTGGGTTGGCCAAAAAGTTCATTTGGATTTTTCCTTGGCAAAGCCCGAAAAAAATTTTTGGCCAGCCCAATAGTTTGATTTTTCTGTCTCTTCATGGCTTGTTTTGTCAATGAGATTAAACACATTGTATTTGATAGGTCATTAATAGTCACAGTTAATGGAGATAGTTCAAAGTAATAGCTTAAATGGAGAAAAACAGTGAAGACTAGTACTTTTATGAAAAACACTATTAAGCTTTTAATTAATTGACTGCTACCTAAAACCAAGTTGTTCATAGCATTCCTTCTCTCTCCCTCTCCCTCTCTCCACTCCAGCTTAGAGAGAAACGAAAATCACTGAAATTATCTCTACACACAACACAAATTCCAAAAAAATATTATCTTTATACAAACAGCTAAAGCATACGAGGACATAAGCTATTTTAATTTTATTTTAATGTCTCTTATGATTGAAGAGCTTTCCTTTAACACAAGCTACTAATTATTCTGAATATAAATTGATCAGTTTGTAAAATATATCATCCCTAAGAAATGAAGGTTTGAAGCAACAGTAAAGGGATAAAGGCATAAGACTGGCATGAGATAAATTTAGAGATCTCCAGACACCTGACACTCTAAATTAAATCAGTAAGTGCAACTCTGTGGACCTTAGGTCATCTGAAATGAAATAGTACAAATCAAACTTTCCACAATGTTCATCAGTGCTATAGATGGAGACATAGCAGAATCTTGAATTTTGAAAAATAATGGGTTTGGAATTGTTTGTTATCTCAATAGAAAATATAAAAATTCATATATTTTTTAAGATATTTACTTTGGATTGAAGACCTTTATATATTTAAAAACTAATATCATGGCGATGTAATGTACAACATGGCAACTATAGTTAATAATACTGTATTGCATATTTGAAATCTTCTAAGAGAGTAAATCTTTAAAGTACTTATTATCACAAGGAAAAAACTTCTGTAACTGTGTGTAGTGACAAATGTTAACTAGACCTAATTGTAGTGATCATTTTGCAATATATACAAATATTGAATCATTATGTTGTACACCTGAAACTATTATAATGCTGTATGTCAATTAAACCGCAATAACAATAAATATCTGAGAACGGAGAATTTTAGCAACATAATAAGCACAAGTACAGATATATTTAAAAATGCATAAAGGATCAGATGGGTGACATAATAGCTGTGTTGTTGATAAAACAGATGATTGTGTCATGTGCCTTTAATTGCTCAAAATACATGCTTGTTTGTGATGGGAGCATTTTAAAAGGAGTATGAATATAGAGGACTTTTGAATGGTTTAATAACTGTGATGAAATGACTGCCTGAAAGTGCAGTGCTTCTCACGGATAATGAAATGATCATTGGAATGAACTAAAACATCTAATAAAATCTAAACTAAAATGCAAAAATAATGGTTGCTTACAAAGAAAGAAATACAGTTCTACAGTGGGTTAAACAAAGAAAGCTAGCCTAATCTGGAGACAAGGATTAAAAAAATTTTGCCAGAAGAAATGTAACTTAAATGACATCTTCAAGATGGTCAGGAGGGGCTTCCCTGGTGGCGCAGTGGTTGAGAGTCCGCCTGCCGATGCAGGGGACGCAGGTTCGTGCCCTGGTCTGGGAAGATCTCACATGCCGCGGAGCGGCTGGGCCCGTGAGCCATGGCCGCTGAGCCTGCGCGTCCGGAGCCTGTGCTCCGCAACAGGAGAGGCCACAGCAGTGAGAGGCCCGCGTACCGCAAAAAAAAAGGGTTACCTAAATTGTCACCTTGATAGAAGAATCCTCCAAGATTTTCATCAGTCAGTTTCCACTCAACTAGGCTGCAATAACTAGAAGCCTTAACAACCCCATGATCTCAGTGGTTTACAACAACTAGGGATTTTTTTTCTGTAGTAAGATTAAATATCTTTCACAGGCCAACTGTACCTTATTTGTGATATGACAATCTCAAGGCAGCGGGGAAAAGAACAATGGCAGACCCCCGTGCTGGCTCTTAAATCGTCTGCCTAGAAGTGATATCAAATGTTACCACTCATGTTGATTGACCAAAGAAAACCACCTAGCCAATAACCCCTCTACAGGGAGGGGCAGCAAACTTTTGGGAACAGTAATACATTTTACCAAAATTTCTAATAATTTTTAACGATATAACATACTTTTGTTTAAAAGTAAAACCTGTACAAATATATTCTCTGCTTCTAAATAACTTTCTGATTGCCATGCACAATTTAACCATTGGTAAATATTTTTGATCATTGTGATTGTATAATGCTAGTTTCTGATGATGTAGATTATGATATTAAAGAACAGATCATTTTCTCTTGTATTATCTCTGTTATTATATTGTTATTCTCACAAAATTAAATCTCATTCCTAACTCTTCCTATTTCTATTCACTTGACATAAAGAGCATTTCTGGTATTGGCATCTTGAATTCACAAGGGCATTGATATTTAGTCCAAATAGCCAACCAGCAAAATAAAAGGGACCCAGGCTCTTTTTATTGGCAGTGTCCTGTGGGCTCTTCCGTGACCATGGCAGCTTTCCTCGTAATCCATTCCAATCACTGCTCTCATAGCCAGTGTTCTCAAATAGCACCCAGAAAAAGTCCTTCACTTTTGGACATAACCGCATAATTCTCATTGAGGTGAAGCTGACCTTTCAGCCATTCCTTCTGTTATTTTTTGCTCTACAGAAAACTCCTAAACCATATACCATACCCAAGAATATAGTTATTTCTTTTAACTGGAAAGGGGAAATGTGGGGGAAGGGATAAATTAGGAGTTTGGGATTAACACACCCAAACTAGTATATATAAAATAGATAACCAACAAGGACCTACTGTACAGCACAGGGAACTCTACTCAATATTCTGTAATAACCTATATGTGGAAAACAATCTGAAAAAGCATATATATGTATACGTATAACTGACTCACTTTGCTGTACACCTGAAGCTAACACAACATTGTAAGTCAACTCTACTCTAATAAAATTTTTTTAAAAATCATGCCTTTCTCAGACCAGTCCTTTGCTTTCAGTTCTATTTTTTTGCCTTTCTCTCTCTCTCTTCTACTCTGCTTTGCAGACAACATTTCCTAGGCATCCAATTGAGCTGATTTCTTGCTAGTTTGCCCAAAAGGAAGCACTGGTGGAAAATTGGAGGCTCGGAAATCGGTACTAGGAAGAAATGGAGAATCAAGGTTGTTTCTCTGCTAGCTCTTCACCTTAGGTGGAGTCTCTAGCAGTGGTTGCATCCTTCTAAATCTCCAGTTCCTTCCAGACAAGGCCATCATATTAATAGTTCCAGTTTTAATATTAATTGAGCAGTTACTTAACAATTCATTGTAATGACACTGATTGATAAGATGATCTAGTCTTTAACAGTTACTTATGTATCCACCATATCACATAAGACTGACTACTACTTTTATCATTTAGGATTGATGTGCTTCTATTTTAATCTATGTACGAAGGGACTCATTTACCATTGGAAGATCTAAAGTTCCCTCCCCTTTAGGGTCATCAAAGCCATATCACCAGAAGCTTCAAATCATATGCCATGTCTCCCAGTGTTTGTTTAGACTCACACAGTTTAGAGAATTTGGTGTATGAACAGGTAACTTGTCACAGATTTCTACCTTGAAAGATAAGGAAAGGAGATAGCAAGAATAAAAATTTTATACTGGTCAAAATTTTTTGAATATCCCTATTCTTCATAAACCTTGATGAACCAAACTCCCTTTCCCCACCCCCCCTCTCTCTCTCTGTCTCATACTGTGACCTCATTCTCTCCTCTAAATTCCAATAATTCTTACTTTCTATACTGTTCATTTTTTTCATTTGGCCTCTTTTACTCTGTATGGTCACTGTTATTTTCCTTCAAATTAGGGACCATTTCTTCCAGTCTTCACATGGAGTCAGGCTTCTGAGAAAAAGTCAGATTAAGATGTTTAAGCTCATTATTGCTTTACGTTCACTTTCTCCTTACTCTATTAGAATGTAAGAAATGTTGACATTTTCCTCTCTTGCTTAATCCTTCCTAGTTACAATTACAAGGGTATTTTAGGAAAAACTGAAGTAGAACTAAGCATATGATATTTAAAGAAATGAAAACAATAAACCCCCTTGATGTATACAGAATGGATTCCCCAATGTCAGTAAATTAAAGAAAAGAAGAGTCACTTCTGGGTATGTATCCAAAAAGGAAAAAAAAAATGAAATCAGGATCTCAAAGAGATATCTGCACTCTTATGTTCATTTCATCATTATTTATAATAGCCAAGGTATGGAAACAGCATAAATATCCATGGATAAATAAAGTAAATATAATATTATAATAAAATATATATTGTATATTATACATCATATTGCATTATTATTCAACCTTAAAAAAGAAGGACACTCTGTCATTTGCAACAACATAAATGAGCTTGGAGAACATTATACTAAATGAAATAAGCCAGATGCAGAAAGACAAATGCTGTATGATCTCACTTACATGTGGGATCTAAAATGGTCAAACTCATAGAAGTGGAGAGAAGAATGGTGGGGAGGGGAATAGGGAGGTGATGGTCAAGGGGTACAATGTTTTAGTTATGCAAGAATAAGTTCTGGAGATCTAATGTACAGCAATGCCACTAGAGTTAACAATATTGTATTGTGTACCTGAAATTTGCTAAGACGGTGGATCTTAACTGTTCTCATTACACAAATATACACAAAAGTGATAACGATCTGAGGTGACAGATATGTTAAATAACGTTGAATGTGGTGATATTTTTCACAATATATATCAAATCATCAACGTGTATGCCCTAAATAGATATAATTCATAATTGTCAAATATGCATCAATTAAAAAAAAAAAGAACGTAGCTAGTTGTCTCAAGACCTATTGGGTAGAGGATCAGAGCTAACACTGACACCTGTGTCCAACAATATGCTCACAGACCCCTTATCACAATGGGAACATAGGGAAGGCACGTTCTTCCGGCAGTATCCTCACATTGATTTCCTGACCAGTGGGGTAAGATACATAATAGTAATGAAGGCCAAGCGGTAGACCCTGATACTGTATTTTTCCTCGGCCAAGACACTAAACCAGAATCAAAACTGTATCTTAGGCGGAACAGCAGATATTCGCGCCACCCTCAAAGCCACAAGAGATACAGGAGTTGTGGTCCCCGTTGTGTCTGCATTGGTCTCTCCAGTCTGGCCGTTAAAACCCCAGATGGAATATGGTAGATGATGGTGCACCACCCAAAACACACCCAGGCGGTGGCCCCAACCACAGACCCTTGTGCTGAATGTGGTACCTTCATTGCAACAGCTCATCACGCACATTGGATACCTACTGATCCGGCGAATCAATTATTTTCGATCCGATCAGAAAAATAGGATCAGTTTGCATTCGCTTTGAATTAACTGAAATATACATTCGTTTTGTTCCTCAGGGTCATATACATTTCCCCGATCTCAGTTACGCTACAGGTAAAAAGTTGGGAAAATATACTTGGTGATTTTCTTTTTTCTGTTTTTTTAAGCCTTTACTTACAAACGTTGGATAGCACTATAAATACGTTGGGTTTAAAATTAATCACTCTGTGTAAATCAGGAATACATATGAACAAGATTCTTGAAAAAATAAAATTGTGATGTTATGCAAATTATTGCCTGTCGTTTAGGCAATTAAGATAAATTTTCCAGAAACAGTACCATACACAGAGTGAAAAAGTTCAGTACTTAAAACAACTTGGCTGAGAATTGAGGATAATGTGCTATTGAAAACTGTGATAGATGACTCAAAAATTGGCTGTAATGATGACAGAAATACTGATGTCAAAATTTAAAGAGTTTGAATAAAATTAACTTTGAAATGTGATAGTAGAAAACTAACTTTTTATAGTAATATATTACTTAATATAATATTTTAAAATATGTATGCAACTAAATGTAAATTAAACATAACAGGTAGGCATGTGACTATTTAATCAGGCTTTTTAAAAATGTATATATTCAAATCAGCCATGGTACGCTGTTTTCATTCATCTAGCTGGCTCAGAAATGATACCGTATCATTTCCCCAAGAGAGTTTCTTACAGCCAGGATATCTGTATCAGACAAGTTCAAGAGACACTGTACTATATTTGGAACCACTACCCCCATTTGTCTCACAAGCCCTGTTCTACTGTTTTACTTGGAATTGCAAGATTCTTCCCTTATGATGATTTTTGTCCTCAATTCTCAGCAAATCACTGTCACTGGGGGCTTCTTTTGATGATTCTTTCCTCTGCCAAGTCTACTGGGCACTTCTCCATGTATCTCAAAGCTAATTATAAGCATGGTTCAATTTTTTTCCCCTAGAACTCCAACAGATTTATATGAATTTCAGCTCTAACCAAAAGAAGATGCCTGTTATTATTCTATATTCTATTACTATTTATTTAACCATTTCTCTGATTTTGGACTGTTTCTGATTTTTTTACTATTATAAATGAAGTTATAAGAAATAATCCTGTTGATAAATTACCATCTTCATTTCTAAAGCTTTTTTTCAGAAGAGATCCTTGGAGGTATGATTCCTGGACCTAAAACTATGATCAGTTTAAGTCCTTGATACTTATAAAGGCAACTATTTATATTTTTACTACATATCAATATGCTTTTGTACTTCTGTCACTAAAGCTATTTTATTTTTCACTTAATAAATTAATAATTGATAATTTTAGATGAGTCAAATATCAGTAAAGAGAGGGAACAAATCATTTCCTATCAATTACTGGAAATTACTGTAAAGCCAATGTTTATGCTTTTTTTATTTAAAGTACAGGCAACTCTTCCAAAAAAACAGAATTGTCCATAATAATCAAAGAACATCTTCTTTATCCATGTGTCCATTGATGAACACTTAGATTGTTTCTATATCTTGGTTAATGTGAATAAAAGAAATGATAATTATGTGATGAGATAGAGGTCATAGCTAATGCTACAATGGATCATATTGCAATATATAAATGTATCAAGTCAACATGTTGTATACCTTAAACTTACATAATGTTATATGTCAAATATATTTCAATAAAAACTAATAATCAAAGTACAGGCTTCTGGTCAGGACAAGATCGTGATGGCAGCAAAGCTTTTGAACTTCTACAAACTTCCTCATAAAAAAAGACTAAGCAACTAGAAGAGATAAAGAAAAAAATACTCACCTTCATCTTCACCAAAACTAGTTGCAAAGGTGTTGCAGAATAAGAGTGAATGAAGCCAACCACAAATGACAGGACCCTAGTGGGCCCCATGTACGCTTAGGAGTTGTACAGAGATAGTAGAGTGAAATAAAATACTTCAACATAAACCTAGCAAGAAATATTTCAAACATATGTGAGCACTTTTAGAAGGCACGTGAGGGAATTGAACAAATGGGAAATCATGTCATCCTATTTCCCCCCCAGCACAACTGGAGGTATCTGCTCTTGGTTTGGGCATGGACTTAAACCTGGACTTCTTTTGAGGATTATCTAGCTCAAGACCTATTTTCTTACTAATCCTAAAATATATTAGAATTAGTAATAAATAGTTATATTGATATATTAGTTATATATATTAAGATTAGTAAGGAAGTAGGTAGTATATTAGTAAGATAATATAAACAGGTAATACATAATAGTAAGAGATATAATATATGTAATATATTAGGATGTATATATATATATTTGGATGTATAAACGTATGAGATATGTATATATATATGTATATATTCTATTCTATTCCTTTAAATTTTAAAACATTTAGTGGTCTCATGAATATTGTAGTCTGGCTTCCTCTTCTGGTTGGATGTTTTTTGTCTTTTCTTCTAAACCAGAGGATAAGGAACTCAAGAGCAAAGGAAGTGTTTGGTTTAACCACTTCCCACAGCTGTCTCCATCTATCGCAGATTCAGACTTAGCATTGTATGCATATAAACCATACATCACTCCCAGAAATATGTTAAAATTAACAGTGCTGAGAATCATAGACCAGGAATATATGGTTTCTTTGACTCTGTTGTTTAAGTACAATAGGAAATAGTTGTGTTCTGGAGTGGAAAACAGAAAGGTTTTAAAAGAAAAAAAGGAAATGGAAAGAGAGGTGACCTCCAGGAATTTATTTCTCTTGTAAAGAGGTGAACAAGTAATCCTTACCAGCCTGTGGAAGAAGAGGACGTTTTGCATTTCAGGGAGAGTCACCTTTTCCCACCTCATTTTAAAGTAGTCAAGGCTCTTATGATTTGAGTGGTGTTTGCTGATACAGAATAAATAAGAGACACAAAATTAAACAAAATAGTGCAACAACCACAACAATAGCCATGCATTTGATAGGCAGAATGAAGCCTCATTATGCCTTATACTCCAGAGGAAGGTTATATGCCCTTGAAACCCTCATGCCGTTACAAATGAGATGAGTGCAGAAAAAAATATGACCCAGGAAGATAACAAAAGATTAAGGGTACAAACAACATTAGGAGGATAGAAATAGTCCATGAAGTGAAGGGGCAGAGAAGACACTGCAGCAAGAGAGTAAACTGTGAATTATAAACTGTGGTTTCAAAGCATGTGTGGTAAAAATTTTAAAAACCGTACACAGAGAAACAGCTTAGGAAACTTTGTGGCATAGGAGAGAAAGGACAGGCCCCAAAGCAACTGTTATTGGATTGCAAATTTGGTTTCTGACTTTTTCTAGGTGTCTACAATTTGGCAAGTTAATCCTTCCTCTTTACATCTGTAAAATGGGGTTTATAATACCTGTCTAAGAGAATTAAAAGATTAACTGAACTGGGACTTCCCTGGTGGTCCAGGGTTTGAAAATCCGCCTTCCAGTGCAGGGGACGAGGGTTCGATCTCTGGTCGGGGAACTAAGATCCTACATGCTGCAGGGCAACTGGAGCCCGTGTGCCGCAACTACAGAGCCCACGCGCTCTGGAGCCCGCACGCTACAACTAGAGAGAAGCCCACGTGCCACAGCGGGGAGCCCGTGCACCACAACGAAAGATCCAGCATGATGCAGCCAAGACCCAACTAAGCCAAAAAAATAATTATAATTAAAAAAAGATTAATTGAGCTAATTTATGTCAAAGGTATAGCCCAGATCCTGGCATATAACTATTTTATCACCCTCACGATTGCTGTCATTCAAAGTCCTTATTCTGAGGAAAAACCACATAATATGCATACAATAAATGGTGGCTATTATCATAAAACACTTGTTTTATCATTAGAGTTTTAATTTTTAAAAACTTTAAATGGCAGAAATACAAGAACCAGGTATATTCTTTCTATCAGGAGACATGAATAGTAGTAACTAATATCATTAAATATGCAAAAATAAACAGGGATGATTGAAAACCTGACATTCTACAAACACCAACAGCATACATATGGAGAATTAGATACAGTGTTAAGAGCTTATTAAGTGTTTACTGAATCCACTAGAGTTACCATAAATAAATTTGCATAAATGCTATCTCCTTCATATTTTTTTGTGCAGCCATTTAAAAAAATCCTTTAGATTCAAAATTCCTAAAATTAATTTCATTTTCTTTCATTTCCTTAAAATTTTAATATAATGTTTAAAATTTATTAAGCATTTTTTATTAACATTTAATAAAATGTTTACTAAGTTAATTTAGTAATCTCTCCTATCAAAGCTGTCTTTACAACCTTTAAAATACACCTTTAAAATTATACTTCTATAAGTTGTATTTTTTTTGCAAAAAGAAAGGAGAAATTTAAAATAAATAGGTTTGAATGAAATTGGAACTCTGAACCACTAACAGATGAATGACATAAATTTTGTTTCTTTTCTCCAATATTGTGTAATGCATCATTCATCAAATTATCTCAAAACATGAGGCAATGAAACAGAGCAGGACCCTATAGTCCTGCCCCCACCATGTCCTCTGCCTGTCTTTTGTCTGTAGAAAAACCTTAGCTAAAGAATAAGTTTAATCAGGGAAGTGAGAAAATGCAGAAGCAAGAAAAACAGTCAAACAAGACCAAATAATAATAGTTTAACCATTAAACCAAGTCAAGGACTTTTAGTTCTTCCTCAAGGGCTATAGCTAATATTCTGAGCCATATCCTTTGAACTGTCTTGTAGATACTGGAACCACCACCAGGTGGAAGAAGTTAAGTACATGATGACCAGACTGTAGCCATGACTTAAGCTGCAATGATTCCAAGAGAACTGGCCTCAAAGTAATGGAAGCAAACAAACCCTGGAACTGAAGACTAACTGCACTTAAAACAGTCAAGATGACGCTGATCAGACCACCGCAGGACCACTTTCAAGACGACTGTGTTGTTTCTCCAGGTAGCCCCCTCCCTCCACCTATACACCCTTGAAAGTCTCCTTTAAAAGCTCTTGCCCACTGATTGTCAGGGGAGAGGGGAGTCAGCCTTTGGACAGGAGTCCTCCCTCCCTCCAACCTCCTCCCCCATTGCTGGCCTCTGAAATCAAGCAAACTTTCCACCAACCTTGCCTCTTTATTGGCTTTAGAGTAGCCAGCAGCTGGACTCCACTTTTGACAACAGTAACATGGCGTATTATGAAGTGTTACAGTGAGGAACAAGTTATATGAAGCCTAAGTCAGTTGGTAGCATTGGAGTTTATATATACGTAATGGATGAGAAAAGGGATTTAAAATCTTTAGTGTCTCATTTCCTTGGTCTGTCATTTACTAACACAAAATAAAAATCAAAGCAATATGCAGAGACAAAAGGATTGGGACTAGTGCCAATTTTCTATACATTCATTACCTACACATTGAATTACATATGATCAGATATTTCCCTTTGAAACTATTAAGTCATGTGTCACTTCTAATGTGCTCCAAAGAATTTGAAAGTTCTGATAGGTAATCAGACCACAGCAGGAGAGAAAAAATCCCTTTGGCAACTACAGCAGAGGATAAATTCAAATTCTTTAGCTTCATATTTTAGTGTCTAAACAATCTCTCTATGTTCCCATATAGCTCATCTCAAGAATGCTTTCATCACGTTCCATGAACACACCTTTCCTGAATTACTATCGATTTGCATTTTTCTCTTCTCTGCTCTTAAATCTCTTCTCTGATGTGCCATTTCAGGAGCTTCCTTTTCCTTGAAACTATCCAGATATTTGCAACTCACATGATTCCTCTTTTTAAATATATAATATTTCTCAGGTTAATTTTATTGGTTTGTACTAGCATGAAATGCCCCATGTTTTTGGTTTCTTTTTATATTTATTTTTCAATATTTATATATAAAATATAAAAATTTATAAAATTATAAATATATTTCATATTTATTTTTAGAAAATTGATTTCACATGTTGGAATATCTTCTGTGGTTTGTTTGGTCAGTCATTTCACTTTTTTTTTCAGTCTTTCTATCTTGTGTCTCCACACTATGTTGCATTGTTCTTTGAGATAAGGACAAACTTTAGAACATAGTTTCTCAGACCCTCCATAGTCTATAGCACATGTTCTTGGAGTTAACGGATTTTAGACACATATTTGTTGATTATTAACTGTGTAAATTCCAATCAATAATAAAATGGTCAGGAAAAGCATGACACGGATCGGTTGAATTTTTACAGAAGACAATATCACTTCATGAAGTATATTTAAATATGAGAAAATATATCATATTTCAGAAAATGTAAAAACTTTGAGCCCACACAATATTCCTTCTTACCTTTTGTATACATCAAAGGGATTTATAGTTTTTATTCCTTTCAATATCATATGCTTATTTCTACTCCAGCTTTTTCTGAAACACTCTTGTAATTAACTATGAAGGATTAAGCAAGAGAAGAAAATGTCAACATTTCTTACACTCTAATAAAGTAAGGGCAAAGCGTATATAAAGCAATGATGAGCTTAAACATCTTAATTTGCCTTTTCTCAGAAGCCTGACTCTGTGAAGACTAGAAGAAATGGTCCCTAATTTGAAGGAAGATTACGATGACGATACAAATTAGAAGAGACCAAATAAAAAAATGAATGGTATAGAAAGAAAGGATTATTGGGATTTAGAGGAAAGAATGAGGCCTCAGGGTGTTCTCTGACTTAAGCTGAACCTCAATGAAAGGGTGAACTTGGTTCAATGGTTATCAAGCTGTGAGGCAACACTTCTGGGCTTTCTTGACATGTTTTGGTCAATAAGTCAACTTGTCTTTGCAATAATTAGAGAGATATATGGTTGTAATCTGGAGGGCAAAAGAAAACAATTGAACAGATAGGAGCAAATCGTGTAACAAAGGAGAGAAGAAAACACATATCACCGCCTGTGGAGGGAGAAGGCCCAGTCTTCACTTGTTAAGAGAAGGTTACAAATATTTGTCTTCACAAGAAGAAAATAGCAGTTAATTCCCAGGATTCCTCCAAAAAGGGATATTCCGGTAAGGCTGTTTGGAATAAGGCTTTTTCTCAGGACTGAGTGAGCACTAAAGGCAGTGAACGGCCCTCCTCCCACTGCATCATGGAGCACCCCAACAAGTGCAGGATTACAGATCTCTGAACAAGATCTTACACTTTTTAGAAGATCAAGGAGTCAGGAGGTAAAAGAGAGATCCTAATCGATTATAAATGTAAATAATTATGATTATAAATACCCTATATGTCAGTTAAGTTACGAGAAACTCCTCAGCCAAAGATAATGGATGAGATCCTTATTTCACAAGAAGATCTTAACAAATAATAAAAGATTATGAATTTTTTTTTTTCTTTTTTTCGGTACGCGGGCCTCTCACTGTTGTGGCCTCTCCCGTTGCGGAGCACAGGCTCCGGACGCGCAGGCTCAGCGGCCATGGCTCACGGGCCCAGCCCCTCCGCGGCATGTGGGATCTTCCCGGATCAGGGCACGAACCCGCGTCCCCTGTATCGGCAGGTGGACTCTCAACCACTGCGCCACCTGGGAAGCCCATGAATGTTTATTTTTAAGTTGTGTGTTTGATCTATATACAAGGACTATAATAGAACTTTTTTGCCTCACAAGGATAAAGTAAGCACGAAGATCTAGACCTCTAGTCCCAAAAGGTGTAATTGTAGCAAAAGCAAGGTGATGACAAATAGGGACAGCTGATATCAGTGGATTTTAACCCATCCTAAGAAAACAGTGGGGAGGTTGGAGGCAGCAGGGAGAAAATTTGAAAGTAAGCTGAAGATCTTAGATATACAAAACCAGAGCCAAAGAGAGCATATCATTGATGTTCTGACTGCAATAACTATATATGTATATTACCTGGACAGTAAGGGGTGGTATTAATAAATCCACCCGTGCATTCTGGATTTCTTGGAAGCCCCCAAATCTTTTCATCTTTTTCCTTTTCTCTGACAACCAGCTGATTCTTACATTCCAGACAAGAGAGGATGAAGTTTTGCCTGACAATGGTCATGGTGGATAGTAAAATACAAAAACTTTACCTGGGAATCTGGGAGTGTTTGCCTGGTCCCCCTCTTCTCACTAATCCACCATATCCTAGTAAATTTTTTGTGTGTGCGGTACGCGGGCCTCTCACTGTTGTGGCCTCTCCCGCTGTGGAGCACAGGCTCTGGACGCGCAGGCTCAGCGGCCATGGCTCACCGACCCAGCCGCTCTGCGGCACGTGGGATCCTCCCAGACTGGGGCACGAACCCGCGTCCCCTGCATCGGCAGACGGACTCTCAACCACTGCGCCACCAGGGAAGCCCATCCTAGTTAATTTGTTTGTATTATCTGTTACAGTTGCAGTTACATTTGGGACAGCTATTTGACTAATGTCTTTTTATCATTTCAATCTATATGATACTTGAGTGTAGGAAACATGATGATTTTGTTTACCACCACACATAAAACCCAACACAGTACAAGGTATATAGTATATACTCAATACATATTTTTGAACAAAAACGAATGAGGAACTGAAATTCCATGAGAAGTGTTTGCGTTTGGTTTGTGAAAACTGTGTGAACTTTTCAAATGATAAAGTCATTCATAAAACTAGACATATAAACTCACAATCAGGATGGAAGTTGAGAGTATGGTCAGAGATGTCTTATATGCAGATTACTATTATCTTATTTTAAAAGTGTGTTTTTGAAATGTGGTTTTAGCCTTATTTCAATAAAAGTGATATTTCAAATCATGGATATGGTTTCAAAATAAAATACTTACCATACATGTAGGACTCTCAAAATACGAATGTAGAATGAGAAAAGAAAAAGGTTAAGAACATAATTTGAAAAGTGAATATACCGATTTAGGGTAACGGAGAAGGAAGAGAACATTAGCAAAGGAAATGGGAAAGAAGTATTCATACAGCTGAGATAAGAGCAAGGAAAATGGGCAACATTATTGATCAGAGAGGAAAACTCTGAGATCTGATTAACTTCACAGAAAGGCAAATAATACAAGTGTTTTCTGAGCCCGTTACATGTTGAGCACTTTCTTAGCACTTTCTGTATACCTATGTCTCATGACCCACACAAGAACACTAAACTCTATCACCATTTTGATTTTCATCACATGAGGAAACCACTTCCCAGAAAATATAAATAATGCCTTCTGCTGTAAAGCAAGTAGACTGTGAAATTTAAAGTCAAATTCAGGTTCAACTGGAACTTAATATCATGTTCATTGCACTATATCTCTTTTTAAAGATTTTACAGTTTGATACATTTTCCAAATTTTTGATAAAACTCATATCAACTCCTATAAGAACAGTATTTCCAAAAAATGGTATAATGCTGCTATCTATATGGGAATTCACAGAAAAATGGATACATCAACATACGGAAATTAACTGTGTGGGAACTTAAAAAGGAAAAGGCCTAAGACTAGTTTCTTTCCTATTGGGAGAGTTCAGGGAAATGAACAGCCTCACCCAGATCTCCTTGTAAATATGCTGAGTCTCCTTGACTCAGTCTCCCTTATGAAGCCCCTATCTCTTAAATGGTTATATCAGGATATAACTAAACCATATAGATTGCAATATTGTCAATTTACCTGGCATTGTTGACTTATGCTGCAGGGCTGCCTAGAGAATTAGGGTTAGTAAGTTATATAATTAACAGTGTATACAAAAGAGATTTCCCCCCCAAATTAAAGTCAGTCTCTTTGTGAATAAAGATGTCCTAAGAAAGAAGAAAGAGAACACTTTTGGATGTTGTCTGATGGTTTCAGCCTCTTTCTGGGAAAGACTGTTTTATCTGTACTTGCTGTTTGCTGGTATCTGAATCATTAGTAAAGATTGGTGCCAGGTAAATAGCTTGATTCCTGTGAATCTGCTCTGACAATTTAATCTATTGTGCTATCATAGAAATCAGGAGGAACGTGGATAGAGAATATTGGCAAGAGAGGAAACGGCAGGAGAAATATCCTAGCAGTCCTGCTTTCCCATCATCACCTAGGTACATAAAAGAGAAGCTCTCATGAAACATTTAATGTATTTAAAGAAAATTAATTTGGCTGACCTTTATGTAATTTAGGACATCGGGCATGTACTACTTGGCAGTATTAACCTCCGTCTATAAGTATAAGCCTCTTAAATTGGACTAATTCACTTGATTGACAATGAAGTCATTATCTTAAAATTAATTGTTGAATGTGCTTCTGATGACTTCCAGAAATAACTCATTATCAATCTGCAATTCTGGCACTGAAAATGATTTTTAGAGATAATATCTTCACATAAGTCAGATCATCCTAATATGTCCTTGAAAGTACAACTTTTAGAAACTTCAGGGTCAATTCCACTTCTGGGTATGTATCTGAAGAAAATAAAAACAATAACTCAAAAAGATATATGCACCTCAATGCTCATAGCAGCATTATTCACAATAGCCATGATATGGAAGCAACCTAAATGTCCATCCACAGATGAATGGGTAAAGAAGATGTGGTAGATAGATAGATAGATAGATAATGGAATATTACTCAGCCATAAAAAAATGGAAATTTGCCATTTCCAACAATATGGATGCAAATGGAGAGCAATATGCTTAGTGAAGTAAGTCAGACAGAGAAAGAAAAATACTATATGTTTTCACTTATGTGTGGAATCTAAAAAATAAAACGAATGAATACAACAAAACAGAAACAGACTCATAGATACAGAGAACAAACTAGTGGTTACCAGTGGGAAGAGGGTGGGGGAAGGGCAAGATAGGGGAAGGAAATTAAGAGGTACAAACTATTAGGTATAAAATAAATAAGATACAAGGATGTAATGTACAGCACAGGAAATATAACCAACATTTCGTAATAACTTTAATGGAGTACAATCTATAAAAATATCAAATCACTATGTTGTATACTTGAAACTAATATAATTTTGTAAATCAACTATATTTCAATTAAAAATATATCTTTAAAAGTTTTCCCCAATGATTAAAGAACTAACCTTTCTATGAGAACAAAATTGCATTCCAGCAATGTAAAACAGATGTACTTCCAAATATCCTACAGAGTAAACAAGCATACAAATGGGCCAATTCCGGCCACAGCAATATAATCCTTGACTTTTAAATGGTTTATAGAAAAGTGAACTCCATTTACTCTCTACTAAATAACCTCATCATCATTGTTTAGAATCATTAACCAATTTTAAATGTAAAAATCCCTATATGGCTATTCCTCATCTCCCTACTACTCCTAGCTGTGCCGGATGCATAAATGTTGTCATCGAAAAACACCTCAATGGCAAAACACTGTTCACAATTCAGAGCATCTGCCTTTGTGGTGTATTATTTGGGGTTACTATTTAAAACAACAGTTATGGGCTTCCCTGGTGGCGCAGTGGTTGAGAGTCCGCCTGCCGATGCAGGGGACGCGGGTTGTGCCCCGGTCCGGGAAGATCCCACATGCCGCGGAGCGGCTGGGCCCGTGAGCCATGGCCACTGAGCCTGCACGTCCAGAGCCTGTGCTCCGCAAAGGGAGAGGCCACAACGGTGAGAGGCCCGCAAACCGCAAAAAAAAATAAATAAATAAAAAAAATAATAAAACAACAGTTATTTTGTATAGTACCTTAACACACAAATATCTCTCCTGATGGGCAGCTAAATGGACAATGTTCTGTTTCTCTACTTTAACTGCTGCAGAGGCTGACTCCAGGGTCCCCAGAAGTGAACTTAGCACATGGCACAGAGCCTGTATTTCACAGGAGATTATTTTCAATGGCCTCTCTACATTCAGTGAAAAATCCACCCGGAAAATTTGTATGGTAACAATAATAAACAGAAAGAAATATTTGATGTATATCTGACATATACAAATATTTGTATATATCTGATGTATATCCATTGGTACTTTAAACTATTTATTATGGCTGATGATTTTATAGCATTTTAACTTCTAACTACAAAAGGTCTAAAAAATATATATCTTTGCTATTAAGTTTTAAAATAAGATTAAAGTGCAGATAGATAAACACACTCTTTATAATGAAGATCACTTGTCAGATGGATTCATACTAGTTCAGAACATCTTTCCTGGCAAACATACATCATGAGGTTTAACGCATTCCAATTTGTGTTTTTATAGGAAATGTAAGAGACTTTGGTCTGTGATAGCTTATCCTCGGGTCAGTTGTCATTTTTAGCACAGAGTATAGTTCACCCTATCAACTAGATCTTCATTACAAGGCAGCTAAAACTTTTATGAGCCTGAGATGGATTCTGCTTGTATAACATTTGTGATCACAGCAAACTGATTATAATGTCTTCACATATTCCTGGACTCATTACTCTCAGAATTTGAGAGATTTGAGGGACTAGAGTCTAACCTCGCATCTATGGCGAGAATTCGTTTTGTAATAACCCAAACAAATGTCACTCACCTTCTAATTTAACTTTTATATCAAAAAAAACCACTTAGTCCCAAGGAAAGGTATTATTTTGTGGCACAATTCTAACTAGTAAAGAGCACTGGCTCTCGTTAGTGTTAAGGAATTTGTATACTAGTAATTTTGTAGTTTGAATAGTTCTTTGTTATTGAATAACTGCACCTGAATCTAACTTCCTCATTCCTGACAGACCCAGTGTATCCCAATTGCCTTTCTCTCTCTCCCTTTCTCCCCCTCCCCCCCTTCCCTCCCTCTTTGCCTCCCTCCCTTACTCTTTCCCTCTGTTACTTCTAACCATTAAAACATTTAATACAGTTAAATGCTCTCAGTGCTCACAGCAGACCCAATTCACAGGCTCCAAAAACCACAACTAAACTGACTCCTAAGTTTGTAAATGATGCTTTAAAAACCGGCCGTTGATGGCTACACATATCTTTACAAAGCCATGCATTTCAATCTTGCTTGTGTTTTTATTTTAACAATAAAATATGTTGATTAAATATTTATATTATTATTTTAGTAAAGGGTATTGCGACTTTAGAACAAAAAGCTTATGGGTGGCTCAATGTCCTGGATGATTTGATGCTCTGACAATCACAGTTGGGGTATTTGTGATAAGTCTATTGTTCTATGAATAAGCAAATATTATTCGTGAAAGTATTAAACTCTTAATAGTTAACAAATTATTTATTGAGTACCCACTATATTTCAGGCATTTTTTTTAGGTGGCGGGGATAGAAAAGTGCTCAAGAAAGCCTATGGTCCAGCAGGGGTAGTTAAAATTGAACAAGCGATTAAAATTGAACATTACAGCATATACATGAGAAGTGAGAGGTGAGAGGTACTAGAGGAAGATGTGGCAGGGCCATTCAACCAGAGTTTATGGAAGATAGTGGACCCTTCCAAGAGAAATATTTAGTCAAGGAAACATAAAGGAAGGATGTATTGACAAATTGAATTGAAAGAGAAAACGTTTTTGGCAGGAGAAAAAAACACCTATGTGAAGACTGATGATAATATATCTTCTTAGGTAAAAGCAACAAAGGTCATTGTGGCTGGTGCATGGCAGAGAATGCTGGAAACACACTGATGGGACAGGAAGGGTCCAGGTCAGAGAGACTTATGAACCAAGCTAAAGAATGCAGACTTCATGGTTTATGATAATATACTCCATGCTCTTAACGTATTAGGGATTGTTAAACATTTAATCTTTACCAATTTCACATGTAAAATAAAAAATCTATCCCCTTTAATTTAAATATAATTAAATAGTGAACAGAATAACATTAAGTGATAGCATCACTGATCATTATATGTCTTGGCTGTGTTCATGTTTTTATCCATTCAGCTATTGCATTGTTTATCTTGTTCTCATTGATTTTTAATAGCATCATTGATCATTATATGTCTTGGCTGTGTTCATGTTTTTGTCCATTTAGCTATTGCATTGTTTATCTTTTTCTCATTGATTTTTAAGAGAGAGATTAGGGGATATCAATTGTTCTTAAGAGGTTTTTTTCCCCAGGTATTTCTTTTTTAATTTTGTTAATTTTTTTTAAATGGTGACTAGAAATTTTGTAATTACTTAAATACATTGATGGCTTAATAAATTTTTATCATGCATATATCTTATTGTGTATGAGTAATAAAAATCTGTTAAGCCATCAACGTCAAGCCATCAACGTATTTATATAATTATACACATATAATTATACCATACATATATATAATCACTTTAGCTATCACGTGGAGAATTAAGTGGAGGAGAGCAAACTTTAGAGCAGGAAGACGTGTTGAGGATTTGCTGTGGTTACATGTACATTGATGAAAGGGCTCGTCTATAATAGGAAGTGGAATCATTATTAAGGATGGTAGGTAAACTAAAACTAAGATCTCTGCTAAGTCGTGTTTTGGGGAGAAAGCACTTGAACAACAACTAGTACTCTGTTTTTCAATGGGTGTATTTATCAAAAGTCAGCAAAGGCAATAGCCTCATAAGAAAGGAGAAGAAAACAAAACTTTCCTGAGCCACTAGGTGACAAGAATTGTGTATCTTCATGCATTTACTTGGTACAACAAGCATGTGGGATTAGATTATGTACCATATTTTACCAATGAAGAAACTGAAGTTTACAAAGGCTAAATAACTTCTACAAAGCCACCAGAGGCCAGGACATAACAAAGGTGTACTCGGTTCCTATTCCAAAATTGATTCTAACACATAATGAGGGAAAAGAAAGAAAGAAAGAAAATGGAAGGAATTGGAAGTGTGAACGAAGTGGCTTGACAAAGTGCCTTGATCGCTTTGAATTATCATTGGTTGGGAAAATTAAGATTTAGACATTAAAGATGGAGAGCTCAACTGTCAAAACCATTATTTAAACATAAACTTTCAAGAAGACATTCTTAGGGGGTTAGGAAATCAAAGCACTAACAAGCAGTACAGGGAATTGGTGCCTTGGGCTTTGTAATCCAGAAACCCAGCAGGATCAGAACCCTCAATGTCCCCCGCCTCTTGTTTGTAGAAAAGCTGTAGCCTCCTAGGCCTTCCCTGAGTTCCAAAGAGCAAACTTAATCAAGAAATGCAGAAACAAAGGAAAACTGTCAGACAAGATAATAATAGTTTAGCCATAAACAAAGTCAAGGACTTTTAGTTCCTCCTCGAGAGCTATAGATAATATTCTGAGTCATATCCTTGAGTTGTTTTGCAGACATTAAAACCCCCATCAGGTGGAAGAAGTTAACTGCATGCTGACCACAAGCACTTGGACCCCAGACCATTTGGAGCCAGAAAACTGATAATTGAAATTCCCAAAACATTGTCCTGTCACCTTAGCAACAACCAATCAGAAGAATGTCCGTGAGCTGATCAGGCACCCTGCAACCCTCCTTCCTAATGTTACCTTTAAAAACCCTTCCTGAAAGCCACAGGGGAGTTTGGTAATTTTGAGGATGAGCTGCCAATTCCCCTTGCTTGACCCCATGTTGGGTACCTTGCAACATACACTGTAATTTCTTCCACCACAACCCGGTGTGGTTTCATCTTTGTTTCATGTCGGGTGAGTAGACCCAAGTTTGGTTTGGTAACAATTCCTCTTAGGTGTAAATCAAAACAGGACAAAAGAACAATGACCATTTTTATAAATGAGAGCAATGGGACTCAGAGATGTAGAAATGAAACCATAAGCAAAAGGAGTGATATAAATCTACAATGATATAAGAAGACTTGATAATTTGAGAAATTAAAAATGTCTAGTTAAAGCCAACCAAAGAATCAAAAAGAGCAGCGCAGGTTTGATGCGATGTAAAATCTTTGATGGGCGTAAAAATGCTGACTCATCTAAAAGTACCCCACTTGTCAACTTAAAATCTTCTCTGCCAGAATCACTTCTTTGGGTTATAGCATGGCTAACTTGAAAATAAATCATCTTGGAGAAATAGTATATTAACCTACTCCTATCCACTGGCACAGTTTAGTTTGTCAAACTAGGAGGCAGTAACACAACCAGAACAAAGCTCTAAGGATTTGGATCTTAGGGTAGATGATGTGTAATTTGAGGAAGAAAAGAAAAGCATTTCCTGAGAGACACTTTCAAATTTATATGGGAAACGTCTTCAAGAAGAATGAGGACCAGAGACTGTCCTTAAGCCTATGTCCCAAGAACAGGTTCCTTGCATATAATCTTCAGCAATTCCTAGAGAATGTGTCAGTTATTTATAACACATGACAGTCAACTGAACAGGTCAGGGAATTTTCCCTGTATATATTTCCTTGTAATTAAGAGAGTGATTCTTCCTTAACAAAGATCCTGGCTCATATATAGTTCATTACATTTCATATTTCAAATTGTCTATTCACCGATAATTAACCGAATAACATTGTTGGGCTATAAAAACAAATAAGGTAGAAAGAGGACACACAAACAAGTGAGAAACCCAAATCACTGTCTGATTCAAATTAATAACTAATTTATTTGTTCCAAACTATTAGGGTATTTATAGGTTTATGAAAAAAGAAAGGCTTTTCAAGTTGATTAGGGTTATTCAATAGATGACGCTACAGAGCAATGGTTCTTGGATGTGATATACTCTAGTTCATAGTTTTATCACTGTATTACCAAGGAACAAATATTTACTAATTCTTGCATAGTCTTCAAATTAGCATACTGGCCCAGGGCCTGTGATTAATGAGACTGGATCTGAAAACCCATGCCACGGATAATTAACATTGAAAAGTACAATCCACTGAATTAATAATGCATTTATGCCAGCCACTAATAATCATTTATACCAGATGTAGCTTCTCTGTAATAATAAACTGCTGAAATGTTTCAAGCTTCTAAAGGAGTTTGTTTGCCAGAACTTAAAAAAAAAAAAAAAAAGGTACCATTTAAATAACTATAGATTAACCTCATAGCTCTGAATAACTGACCAGCAACTTTATATTTGTTGTTTATAAAATAGTCTAGATTCCAAGAAAATAATGCTATACAAGAACATAATCAATTATATATCAAAGTTACTATCTCTTCTGGGTGGGAGACTTTGAGTTGACTTCATAATAGCAGATTATCAAGTAATAGGAAGAAGCTCTTTAGAAGAATAATTGAACAACACCAAAAGGTTATCAATAATTTCAACTAAAATGTATGCTGTTAAAAGATACATATGACATATTAATAAGGTTAAAATAGATCTTGAAAGCAGCTCTTTAAATCACTGATGCTTCTACTTCTTAAACATATCTACTTTATTTTTTCAAATTGACTTCGAGATCCTGTCCATAGTCATGCATGATGTTATCATCATAAGTTTACCTACAAAAAATGGCAGTTTCATATGGCTTAAGCCACCTTCTCTACCATTTCAAATTAACATATATTCTTATTTGTTCAGATCTACTTGTGAAGCAGCATATTTTCTCAAAGTCACAGTTTAACCATAGAAGAAAATTGTCTCAGAAAGTAATTTGGTAAAAATGCTGAAATGTTTACTCCAGAAGTCTTAAAAAATGAAGTAACTTTCAAACTTTCCAAAACTAGTGTGAATGAGAAAACATGAAAATATGCACCAAAAAAATCCATGTTTTTACTGAGTTCTTCAGTACATTGTTTCCTCGTGGTCTACAAATCGTTCCTATCTGCAATATATCCAAAATTTCTTCAGTGTTATTTTCCCTTTTTTTGTTTTTAATGGTTCCTCCACTTTGTTTCCAAAAATATTAGCTACATCTACTAGGTGAAAATGAATTTCTCTCTCTTATCCAGGAAGCATTAAAAAATATTATTTAATGATAATTCTGATTTTTGTTCCTATTCTGTAACAATCAGTGTGATCAATAAAATCATCCTTCATTTAAGAGGTTACCTTAAGCATTAGCCCTTCATAAATCTTTATTTATTCTGATATGGATTTAATAAAAGCTTCCACAGAAAGATTTGAAACAACTGATATTCTTGGGTTAGTTTGATTTTTATTCACTAAACAATGAATTCTACTATAGTCTCTTGTAGTGCATAATTACTTGAGAAAAAAGAGGGAGTTATATCTTTATAATTTTGACGTCTAAGAAAATTTATTTTCAGTACTTCAGTCATATTGTAGCATCATTTTAAAAGGAGTTTGACATATCATGAGCTTAGTAAAGTATGCTTTTATAGAGTTTATTTTAGGGATGTTATGTACTTCTAATGCCACAATGTATTCCTAAGAAATATTACTTGCTTATATACATATGCAGGAGACAAACTTTAAGTTAGCTAAAGCAAAAATAGGGAAATATGCTATTGGGATATACTGAGTATTCATGGAATCAAAGGGAAAAGGAAATACATGAGCTTCAGGAAGACTGGAAATAAGACTGTGAAAGCTGTAAGAAATGGAAGCTTTTCTTTCTTGGCCCTTTGTCTCTCCTTTACTCTTTTCCCTTAGCACCCTGGCTTTTGCTTCTTATCTTTGCATATGAGCCAAACATCACTGTCCAAGAATCATATCATATAATCTCACATTGTACTGACTATGTGTGTATATGGGTGCATTTCTATAAAGGCCAAAGTTTTTTATTATGGCTATCAGCCTTTCATTTGGTTTGCATTTGCTAGGGTCAGATAGATACACATCTAGGTTACAGCAGATACATATAATTTGTCATGGAGATCACATGACATAGGATACTCATATCACTAGGGAGAAACAGAGAGAAGCAAATGTTTAAATAGAGCCTAGACAAATAAAGTAGATAGAGAAGCCAGTGGATCAGACATACAAATCGAAGTTTTTTATTTTTAATTCTGAACATATATACCAGATAATGTTTCTTTGTAATAATCACCAATTTTCCGATAAAAAATACAAAGTTCAATAAGCCAAGTTACAATTGTATGGATATTTGAACATGTTTTTAAGCATGTTTCCATAACAATTTGTGATTTTTTTCAAAAGTGAAATTTTATTAAAGTATGAAAATATCACTGAAAAAGCTTTAAAAACAAAATATGACAATTAAGTAGCATTCATTTTTTTAAAATAAATTTATTTATTTGATTTATTTATTTTTGGCTGTGTTTGGTCTTCATTGCTGTGCACGGGCTTTCTCTAGTTGCGGAGCAAGCAGGGGCTACTCTTCGTTGCGGCGTGCATGCTTCTTATTGCGGTGGCTTCCCTTGTTGCAGAGCACAGGCTCTAGCCGTGCGGGCTTCAGTAGTTGTGGCACTTGGGCTCCGTAGTTGTGGCGCACGGGCTTAGTTGCTCCACAGCACATGAGATCTTCCCGGACGAGGGATTGAACCTGTGTGCCCTGCATTGGCAGGTGGATTCTTAACCACTGTGCCACCAGGGAAGTCCTAAGAAGCATTCATTAAGGAGACTGTTGCTAAGTCCTGGGAAAGCAAATCTGAATAAATCTCAGGTGTCTTAAAATTTATAGTCATTTAATGCATTTACATTAGATAATGAACTTCATGATGACCTTATTGACTAACAACAATTTTTTTTTCTCTAGAATGTGTTTCTAGATGTGTGTTTTACCCTCTAATAAATATTACTAGTAAAATAATAAAGCTTTTACAATATCTATTATTAAAACATAAAGTCTGTTTTCAACAATATATTTAATGTTATTATTATAATTTCTCGGAAAAGCTTTTAGAAAGTTATTTTATCTTATACAGTACTAACATTTTCTATGTTTTGCAAAGATAATGTTAAACTATATCATATATATTTTAAACATATTCAATTAATATTTAAATTATATTTTATTCATATTGCTTTTGATATATTTAGAGAAGGCTTAAATGACTTAAGAGGTGGTGTGGGTAATATTGAGAAAATGAACATGTCTAAATGAGATCTAAAGGCAATCTTTAAATATCAAGTGGCTTGATGACAAGCTTTTCTGCTCATTTGAAATGAAACTATCACAGAAATTGTGTACATTGCCAAATAAGTGATTTAAAAATACAGTTTTAAAAGTGTTTTAAATGTATTTTCCTTGAAAATTTGATAAACAAATCCCAATGGTAATAAACCTGCCTCTTAGTATTTTATCTGATCCATCTTCCATCACAGTAGCAAAAATGAATCATGCAACTATGGCTTCAGAACTTATTCTATACCAAGCGAAGTATTAAGTACATGTATTATCTCATTTAAAACCCCATCGTATGTATCCTATATGATCCTATGTATTAGTCATTATTATTTCCCACTCCAGCACTGTCTTTTAATAGAGTAGTAGGCAGACGTTCAGAGAGATTAACGATCTTGTGCAAAATCACCCAACTGATAAGTGGTGGCACCAAGATTCTAACTGGTCGACTTTCTCTTCACCACACTGGTCTAAGCCTCCTACTGTGGAGAAAATCTGAAGAGCATGAATCTGGGCTCACTGGAATGCCAAGACTGATGACGCTGGGATGTGAAAGAATATTCTAATTATTGTCAAAGTCACTATCCTTGAAAAATCGTTTGGGGGGCTAAGGTGTTTCTTTATTCTTAAGTTAATCTTCTTGAGGAAAATAATACGAGTTTATGAGTAATTAATAAGAATGTAGATTATCACATTACTTCTAACTGACAGAATCTATCAATATCCTTGTGACAGTGAAGATGTTGTCAAAGGAGAAAAGGTCAGTGAATCAGAGCCAATTACAAGGACGAATTGGCATTTAGGGGAACTGATTTAAGAGTAAAAATTATTTCAGGCTTCCCTGGTGGCGCAGTGGTTGAGAATCTGCCTGCCAATGCAGTGGACACGGGTTCGAGCCCTGGTCCGGGAAGATCCCACATGCCGCGGAGCAACTAAGCCCGTGCACCACAACCACGGAGCCCACATGCCACAACTACTGAAGCCCGCTCGCCTAGAGCCTGTGTTCCACGGCAAGAGAAGCAGCTCACTGCAACAAAGTGTAGCCACCGCTCTCCACACCTAGAGAAAGCCTGTGCGCAGCAACAAAGACCCAACACAGCCAAAAATAAATTAAATAAATAAATTTATTTAAAAAAGAGTAAAAATTATTTTTATCTATCCATGGTTCATGTAACTTATGCAGACATAATTTTAAGTTAATAGTTGATTTACATAAGTTTGTAGATATTTTTCTACCTTGATTTTCCAAATGATCTTTTTCTTTAATGATCTTTTCTGTAATGCTTTATACAAGTTAAAGTCGTCAGAAATCACAACATGCAAAATCTTAATGAACTTAAGGAAGGGATATATGAATAACTTGATTCAAGATTAATATTATAGCTGAAACATTTGAAAAAGACTTCAGCACTACTAGATGAGAATTATGATATTTTTGTAATTTTTCTATAATGAAACAGTAAAATCAGAGGTAAAAAATAAAGGATGTAAGATTCATTTTTAGAGTTCATCCTAAATTAGGAAGAAAATATTTCTTGTTAAGTAAGTCAAACTGGAAGAAAATGCACTTTAGAAAGCCTAAAGATGACTATTAAAATGTGCGTAATTGGTTCATCCACTTAATATAAATTACTCCCCCCCCCCGCAAGAAAAAGGGTTCATAAACGAGAAGTTTTCTAAGCTAGAAGCCTCACTGTATAGTAACCTTGGCTATGCACTTGCCCCAATCAGCTCACCTTATCTTCCAACCCTGCAATTATTAATCCTCAGTGTGTAGTGCTTAAAATGTGGTCCTTCACAGAAGAGACTGTGAAGAGAGGACTTGTAAAATGCCCGAGGAAGAAGATCTCAGGTCTATTTGGTCGATTAACGATGCTTAATACACAGAAAATTATGGGGAAGAAACTGCAGCCCAGAAAAGAGCTCTTAACTCTAGATTTCATGGTATTAGGAGAGTAACTGGAACAGAGAATTCAGATAAAAATCATCATAGCAGTGAGCAGTGGTATTAAAACACATACGCTCTAATAAGTAGCCCCTTCGTGCTGCTTAGTGCTTGGGGAAGACATTTAATTCACAAAGCGAGTTACTCTCTAATAATTGGAAACTCTTATCTGGCTTCTAAAATCTACTTCAGACATTTGTTTGGCCCCCAAACAGTCTGATCGGATCCCTTGATGTGCAAGATGAAACAGCTCCACCTTAACTAGGGGATCTGAACACTATATGGCACACTCGCCACCTAGTGGACATTCATTGTAATTTTTAAATTAATCTGTGCTACAGAGCATGTACATCACCCGTTACATTTCATAATATAAAGTGTGCATTGTATGTGTTCCTTGATACTGCAGTCAAGAAGTTTCTAAATGTGTTTTGCCATCTGAATATTTTGGGAGACACACAAAAGAACTCCTCTAAACAAATTTATATAAAATCTCTTTGGAGATACCAAATTAATGAAGCCCTGTAGAGGACCAGTCCTTTGTAAAAGTTTACATTGCCAGTCCTTCTTCTTTCCCCTATGACCATTACCTATCCCTGGAGCCACTTAGAGTGCATGTTCCACGCTGGACCATTTATTGGGTTTCTACCCAGCATCCCACATAGGCTGGGGTGGTAAGAGGTTTGCTCTGTTTGATCTCTCTGGTTTGGAGAGAAAGTTGAACTCTGCTATTAGTCGAGAATAACTAACGCAATTGTCTCTTTTCCTTTTCTACCCCTCTTCCTACTCTCTGCTGCATCTTTATTAGGATAGTCTTTCAAGGCCCAAAGAAATAAATCTCTAATATTGGGCACTTAAGCTTGATAGCAGACCAAGAGCAGCTGTTAGGACTTCCAGGCGTTGCCGACACCTAAGGGATCCCAGGAAAGCAGTCAATCTGCATTTTCATAATGTGAGTCATGGGTGTGGGGTTTCATTGTACCGTCTGGCCCATCGGGACTTCCTCCCCAGATAATAAGCATCATCCCAACATCCATATAGTGAAATCAGAGCTGGAGAATTATAACAGATTCTAAAAGGTTTAGTGTGTTCGCTACCGAGTTTCAAGAATGCTTGATATTGTTATTGAGGGTCTCCTCAATAACCCCCTATTTGATGACTAACTCAGCCGTCTCTACTTTGCTCTGTTTTGCTCATGAAGCAGCCATGTTCATGATATAGACTTACACATAGTTCTCCAGTGCCCAACTGTTCCGTACCATGCAGAGAGTGAGGTACTAGAAGTATCGACATGCATGTTAACACTGCTGCCACACCCTTGCATAAAAGTCCTTTCTATGTACCTGTATTGGAGGCCTGTTATTAATGGGTGGCTTCTGTTGTGACTATCATTCTAAGGGCCTCTTTTCATCACTTCAAATCTCTTTTCCGCTTTGGTAGCAATATTGGATGCTTGTATCCAATCCCCTCCACCATTATCAGCTTAGCTACTATGAATTTTTAACCACATAAATCAAACATCAGCCCATATAATAACTGTTTTCACTCAGCACAGAATGGTCACAACAAAATAGAATTTGGAAAAGTAATGTAGTTCATAACATGAACTAGCATTAATATGTAACTAATACTATGACAATATGGTTACAGATTTTGCTATTACACATAATCAGGTTTTCTTGTACATGCTAGCAGGGCAATAATTCGCTGGTACAAGTATTATATTTAATTGATAAAAGTTTTTCACATGAAAAATCTAGGGTTGAATCTTAGCAAAAGTTTATCTGGACTAAACAGTCAGAGAGCCAGGAAGAAGGAGCATGAAATGTATACACAGTATTTATTTTTTTAAACACATGGATTTAAAAATGTTAAGAAAATGATTAACTATTTTGCAGAAACTTTCTGCAATGATATACAATTTAAACATTTACAATCTTGCAGTTTATGCCATCACTTGTCTCAGACTTGATACTGGTATGGAACAATTTCATGACATATCACTATCACACACACACACACACACACACACACACAAAAGAACAATGAGAGGAGACACACTGAAAACACTTTCAACCAACCAAACTGACTTACCATATGTTTTTGGTGATCCAGTGTTGTGTTAGAAACTTCCTGTCCCAGCTTGTAAGAGCCAATTGTTAAATATTCAGGGATTCAGTAAGCTAGTTGTTAAACAAAGCCACTATTAGTATTTAATTATATAAAATTATATAAATTTTATAAACTGTATATGCAATTATATTAGTTAACTAAACTGTATTGAAAACAAAGACAATAAACACTCATCAATTCCCAGTTATGCTAATATACTGTTATTTCTGCTCTTCAAGTTATTTAAATCTATTTTATCTGTATTTTGTCATACACACCAAAAATATGAATACAAATTCATGTTTTGGAAATAACGTAGAGCAGTGAGCTACTGCACATCTCTGTAGCTCATTCAGTGACATCAGGTTGGTGTCCTGAAATCAGCCATGGTGAGAGTTATGCACACCCTGGAAATTAGCACCTGCTACAATTCAATGCTTTTTTCTCCAGGGAGCTGTTTATCAACCAACTGGTAGAATATCAATGGATGAAACCATAAAATCAGCCTACGAGACCCAGCCCTGGCTTAGTGCTGTGATATCGGCCAGTTTGTTAAACTTTTAAGTCTCATTATACTCATCTACAAAATGAAGTGTTGGGAATGGTGGTCTTTATAAAAACACCAAGTTTTAAAATCAAGTCCAACTTGGCTGCCTAATGAGCAGAAATGTAGCATAAAGCAGTGACATCGATTTAGCACTCAAACCAACAGAAAGACATAACTTATTTTAAAATGACATACAATTTATCTCAATAATACATCAACTTAATTGCCGGGAGTTTTATGAGAAAGGGATGTTCAGGAAAAAATCCAGTAACTTGATCAACAGATTATATTTTGTAAAATACGTAACAACTAACTGTGTCTGATTAATTTTATACTATAATGAAAATTGACTTATTCTGTGGCATTTAAATTTTTAGAAAAGTTGAAACCCAAAATACATATCTGTAAATTATGTTTTTCCTACCAGTAGTTCAAAAGTATTAAACATAATGGAAATATATTTTTTAAATTGACCATTGAAATGCATTCATTTCTGTCTGTTACAGACAAGAGCATGTTTGCTTTCATTTCTGTCTGTTACAGACAAGAGCAACTTTGTTTTACAATATAAAGATCTTTCTATTCTAAAACCTCTTACATCTTAATTGTGACATGAAAACATTGCTTAAGAGAATCTTTTTTAAACACTGAAATTGCTCTCTTTTTGAAATGAACAGTAGCCCCATTCTTATGTCATGGAAAGGAGAAAGAAAAGAGAAAAAACATTTAACAATATGTCGATATTCCAGTTCTATCACTTATTAGCTCTTTGAAGAAAAAAAAATCATATATTTTCAGTAGAATGAATTTTCAGGAAAAACATGCATCATTAGTAGAATGAATTTAGTTTTTAAATAGCTACTTCCTCTCTTAATTTATTATTAATAAAATCTTCTAAATGTCATAGAATCTAGCAGCAAATGTTAATTACTATTAACTTGAATGTACCTATCTTGGTAATACATTAGAGCACTTGACCCTGCAAAAATATAGTGGTTGTCTTGCAGAAATGGGGTCAACTGGGCCTCTCCAGTGCCCACCAAAGCCACTGGCACATAGTAGCTACTCAATAAAAACAATGAGTGAATGAATGCTTGGGTGGATGTGAAGCATTTTTTCCTATTGAGATTCAACTCACAGGCTCTTTGAAAAAAAAAATGTGAGAAGGGCTTTAGAGTTGAAAGGATAATGTAACACTCATTTCAAAATGCAAAAGTTGTTCTTTCTGCTTCTATTCAGTTCATTCTTCACTGGTTGGAAGTGTTCTCAGGCAGCCAGCCAACTGGACTTAATTGAGGGCACTACTGTTGCGAATTACCATGCAGAAAGAAGGATGAGGCCAGGTCCCGGTCTGGAGAAATCCATAATCTCATACTCATAAGAGAACTGCTATAGGATTTTTAAAAATATAGCATACATCCAACCCACCATTAGGAGGTAATTTCTTAAAGTTGGTCTCTGATTGACTAAATGGTTTTACTCTTCCCTTTGGGTCAGCTCCTGTTTGCTAAGCCCCGCGTTTACAAGACAGCTGTCTGTGCTTAAGGGTATAAGCTGTGGCTTTCCAAATGGAGTGGTCTCTGCCACCCTGGCCTCGGTCAGCTCCATGACCAGTGAGCCCCGACGTGCCTCTGGATGATTGTGGTGAGAGTCCCAGGGTTTTACGGTCGTCTGTCCCACAGGAGAAGAGCCTAAGCGTTCTCAGTGCCCGGCCTTTCCCCAAAGAGGTTATGTGCTCAGTGGTGGTGACAGAGAGCTAAAGGACTTGGGAACATTATTCAGAGTTCCAATTATTAGCAAAAATGCAAGCAGATGGAGCAGGGAAATAATATCTTTTGCTAATTATCCAAATGGATGAGCTGACAGAACTTTACACTCTCCCACGAGAGCCAAAGGGTCATGGAGCCCTGGCCATTTCTGGCCAAGCTGGCCAGCTGCCCTCAAGCGCAGGGCCTGCGGTCTTCCCTTCCGCTCACCTGAGTCCTCTGGGGGAGAGCCTTTACACTCTTCTGTGGGGAGGGTAGGAGAGGGCTTTTGCTGTTATTGTTTCAATGATACTTTGCTTGAATGCCAGATTTTCTGTTAAGTGTTAGAGAAAAATGTTTAAAAATCTAGTTTACTAAACATAGAAGCCCAAATGTGTTTTTAAACATCTACATGTCCTTTTGAGATCTGCTATGATATTCTTGTACATTCTTTTTTCTTGCAAAGAATGCATAGAAATAGCATTAGTAAATATCCCATCCACTCAATTATCCATTCATCTCTCCAAATCACCTCGCTAGAGACTTCTCTCTTTCTTCCTCAGCAATGGTTGCTCAGCATTTCAGCAGAGCATGGATGGCTCCACACTTACAAGTTGAATTTATGCACGAGCCTGTTCGTTCCGTTCTGTTCAACAACTTTTGCTGCCCTCCTAACCCTACACAGATGTCTCACAAACCCAGGCTGCGCTCACGGAGGATGGGCAGAAGAAGCAGGGCAAATCCATGGCACACACAACTCAAAGCACAAGACCCACTGAAGGTGAGTCAATAACATCAAACCCAAATGCAAAGCAAGTACGTCACACCCTGTATGTTCTTCGCAACCTTCATCCTTGCACTGCAAATTTTAGACATTTGCAAAAAATATTGTAAGCTCTCTCTCCACTTTTTCCGCTCCATTGAAACTCTCAGAGGCTCTGCGTTACCTTTCTCTCACACCATTACCCCCAGGACAAACGACCTGCTTCCGGGGTTCATGCTGCTCGTGTTCCAAGAAATATTCCATTCCTTCCATGTGCCTCGAGACCCCTAGCCTTTTTAAATTCCTAGGAAGTTCCCTCTGCTAAGAGAAATAATGTGATCTATAGCAATAGATTAAGTGACGTATTTAATTTCAGATAGCGTTTCTAGCCTTTTCTGGATAACTTATGGATAACAAAAATGAAATTTGCTAACCAAGGAGTTCAGAAAAAGCAATAAATAAGTAAACGTGACTTGATAGAGATGCGGGATTCCATTTCTCTTATTAGCATGGCTACTTTTGGTTAATGGGATCTGACTTTTAAATGGGTTAATGGGATCTGACACAGTAAAATGTTAAGTCTACCTCATGTGGCGTTGTTTAAAAAAATCATCATATTTATCAGTCTTTGGAGAAAATAAAATGAAAAACAAAGCTGCCATACAAATGCGTCAGTAACTTAACACATGAAGTGTAGTTCGCTGTATCAGTCATGCATTATCAAACTAGGCAGGGTCTCTTTCTGTCTTGTTACTGCTGGAGAAGTAAGATCACAGGCTTAAGGTTGGAGGGGACCACAGACCTCACATCCAATCACTTTACTTCGAACACTATCGTTATCGCTATCACATATATGATAAAAAGAAAAAGAAGGCTTACGGATGTTTTAAAAGAAGAGGGGGTCTTGCCTCAATCCACATAGCTAATGTGTGCTTGAGCTGAAATGTGAACACTAGTCCATAGATGGTGCTTTTTCGACAGTCTGCTAGCTAGTATTTGATCTGTAAACACACACACACACATGCACACACACATACACACACGCTTAACATTTATCCTCATTAGTAATCAACGGATGCCGTGTACTATGCTGTGCATAGGCAGACAACAGATGACTCACCCAAAGGATAGAAATGAGGAGAGATGAATGAATGTGCTATTTACAGAGGTGTGGCCAGGTAAGAGAACCAAGGCGTGGTGAAGCATTCAGAGACTGGGAACACGGGGAGGCCATTCTCACCTCTCAGACAAGAGGGCAAATCAATAACTGATGAGACTCAAGTGTGAAGGAAAAAGGGAGAAGATTAAACCACAGGACTCAGTCCCTGTCAGACCAGAGGCCAGTGATTAGATGGTGGGGGCAGTGTAGAATTAATACCCCAAACTGCTCTCTTCTCCCACCAGCTAATCTGCCAGTGTCTTCCACTGGACAAGGGAAACCAATGGAAAGCCAAGAGCCCCATGATAAGGCTTATGGGCCCCAAGCCCAACAGAGAAGGGCAGGAGACACTCAAGAGGAATAGAGAATGGCCAGCACACTCACCAAGCCATTGCTGAAGAAGTTAGCCGAACTTTGTGCAAAAGTGTGTGCACACGATGTTCAGTGCAGTATTACTTATAGATGTAAGGCATCGAAAATAATATAAATAATCAACAGTAAATGACTGAAGAAGTCAATTCTAGATGTGACCCATAACTTTTCAGTTGAAAATTATGAAATGATTAAAAAGCATACTATAAAGAATACTTATTGAAATGGGCATATTTATGCTACATTAAGTTAAATCAGAAGACTTATAAAGCATGTACATGTGTTTTACATGTACACACATCTGTGTGCCTGTGAATATATATGTATAACTATGTATTTATATGAATGTTTATATCAAAGCTACTTTGATTTGAAAGATCTCAAATGAAGAGTTTAAATTATATTGAAATTAGGATGTACTAACCTATAAGAGAATGACAGGCTTCTTAAGAAATTTTAAATAGTGTTTGTTTTCTTTTAAGTTCAACTAGCATCATGGAGCGGCGTGAGGGGCAAGGTCTTTCCACTGAAATTGATGTAACATGATGATTTCACAAACACTAAATACATTTTTTTCAAATAGAACAAATTTAAAGCCATTGATATTAAGATAAAGAGTAGAGATTTCCTCTAGGTAAAGGTCAGTATTTGCAATGTACCATTGAGCGTAGAACTACAAGATATTTTATAAAAACGTTGTTGACTATTGTCAGATAAAATCAGTGAAGGCCAGTGGACATCTTGCAATCCAGATTTATGATTACTCATCATTATAATACATTGGTTCCTACAGCTTCTGATTTCTATCGGCCCTGTCTTTCCTCTTCATTTGTATGAATTTTAATTGAAAAACATATTGCAACTGTTTTCTACTGATAGGATGACTAAATTAGGAGGATACTAAGTGATCATGCCCTGGAAAAAAAAATTATAATCTCTACAGTGAAATGCATCTGGAGCGTCTCATTCCCCGGATACTCAGATCTCTTCAGAACCCAGGTAGAGATAGACATTTATTCTGCAGGGCTCAATTTCTTTATTGTAAACTTTCCGTTGAATTTAACCATCAGAAATGTGAGACGTGTATTGCTTTGACCAGCCTAAGAGAGGAGATAATTTATATTCTCCTGATTGCTAAGACATGTGACTGCTTCAGTCCAGGACTATTGATAACTTTACTTAGTTAAAAAAAAGTAAAAGGACTATTGTTGAAAAGAAATTAAACAACAAGAAATAGGAATACTATAACAATATAGTATTATATATTATATTATTTTTCCTATATTATTATATATAGGAAAAAATATGAGACGCAGATCCCAAATTCTAAGCGCTCAGAGAAATCAAACAGAACTATGTGGCTGTCCTATTCAAAGAGGATTCTTGTTCAGGGAGAGAAAATAACATCAAAATGTAAATATTGACCAAATGGTGATATTTGGAAGTCCTCAAAGGATCGCAGGCTAAGGAAATGCTAAACATTTGAGAATTTTTTTTAAATAAAAATAAATAAAGGAGACTTAGAAGGAACTGCAAAATCAGTAACAACAGCAGCAATAATAACGATGTTTCCATCCGATGGAATTTTTTTTTTTTATTCGCCTTCCACTATTTCTGCTTCACCAGAATTTTCTCACAATAATTTGAATTGATTGATATATAAGTAGCTTGGCTTCCCTAGCAACAACTTCCATTTATAAAATGTCATCAATACACAGATCCTGGATGGTTTTCTTCAATGTTTGCATAATGTTCTAATTACTTCAAAGACTAAAATGTTCTGGGCACATTTAGAAAATAGGAACCATGTGAACAAAGCTCTAACTGTATTATACAGTCAAATGGAGGAAGCCACAGAAAGACAGCACATGTCCAAGTATAAACCAGGAAGCGCGTCCATCCAGAAAGGGAGAAAATCAGGACTGTTTCAGCTTTCCCAGGAAAAACAATCCTGGAAATAGGGGAGGTTTGAGCTGGCTTCAAAAAAGGATACCATTTTTAATAAATCTTTGGATGAGGAAAGCAAAGAATGTCAAATGCTGGAAATTTGCCATGAGCAGATGGACAAAAAATGCTCACGTTTCCCTTTCATCAATCATTGGTCTCCTCCCAATTTTTCCTCTGCTTTTTACCCTAAATTCTCTCTCTCCCTCTCTCTCTTTCTTTCTCTCTCTCTCTTCCCCGACCCCTCCCTTCTTCCCTCTCTCCCTTTCTCTCTTCCCTCCTTGTTTCAAAATGTCATAATATGTATAATATTGTGTCTTTTATTTCCTCCTCTTCTATTACAGGGAAATTGCAGTTGCAACTTTCATGTAATTGCCTATGTATTAAAAATGATTAAAATGATCTTTACCTGAATATAATCTTCAATTGATTATTCATACCTGATATAGGATGATCGATTTAATTTAACATAAGTGGAAACTGAAAGATCTCTTTATTGAAAACAAGCAATGTAGCCTAATTCTGTTTGCTCATCACATTTTTTATTGCAAAATTCTTTCTCATTTGCTGAATGGCAAATTTAGAAGGCACTGAAGCACAGGCAAGTGCATAGCCTCTAGGGCCAGATTGGCTGGATTGATACCCAGGCTCTGTGACTTACTGAATATCACTGACCTTGAGCAGGTTAACTTGTCAGTGCCTCAGTCTGTTCTTCTGTGTAATGGGGATAATACGGTAGCTGTTGTAAAGATTAAAATGAGCTAATGTTTGAAAAAGTTTAGAATGGTTCCTGGCACTTAGGAAGTGCTATATATATCTGCTAAGTGATACATCAAAAACCTGGTTAGCTTCATGGAATTTAGCTAGGTAGCAAACCAGCTTCTGAGCCGCCAACGTAGATATGATTAATTATGCTGAATTTCGGGTCTAAGGTGGAAACAGTGAAAAAATATGCTTGCTAATGAGAGCATATCGAGAGTCACATCACTGAAATGACGACCTTCATTCTGTCCTTCAAAAACTGTTGAAGTGGTGGCACATCTGAATAAAAAGAGTCACTTGGACAGCCATCTAATAAATGTTTTCTTCCTTTCCAATCACTTTAAATTAGAAAATAATTTAGAGATTAAAATAGGCAGAGAATCTGTTTTGGGGTTCTCATGTTTTAGAAAGGCATAACTGCAAGGAGAACACTTGAATGAAAACCCGTTATCATGATGATGAGAAAGCAGCCAACCCCAGCAGGCATAACACTACATTAAACAAATATTTTATAACATTTTTTTGAATCAAAGGTCGTAGATAATATAACCTACTAAAACACACAATTTCCAGAAAAAAATCAATACAATGCTTTAACTCTAATATAAATGGAAACTATAAGAAAAATAATTTATAGTAAATTATATGCTATCTAATTACTATATATAAACTATATTAATACTCAAGCACAATGAGATTGGGAAACACCATGCAGTTTGCAGAACTCACTCCATTCAGTGTCCCCGTGGTTTTGTGACCCACACACGCAGGTGAGACAGGGATCCTATTAGTGGTGATGTATTAGTCCCCAAAGTTCCATTTTAAAAAGGTGTTTTTCTATTTAGAAATATATAGAAGAAATAGTTGATTGTTGAAGCTCTGAGAATGGTAAAACTTTTTGAAGGAAGAAACTTGATATTGACCTGTCTTGACAGATGACTCCCATGCAGTAAAGGGATACTAGACAGAACCAGGGTTCTACAATATACTCTAGACACTGCAGATGGGTTAACTTCATTTCCATATTTCTACATTAGCAATCTCATGTAATGTATAATAATGGGCAGCTTCACTGAACACTTAACCAAATATGACATACTGCCGGAAAGGGAACGGAGCTACTGCCCGTGGCTACCATGCCTGACTACTCAACTAAGTGACATAGCTTAGCTCTTGTTTCATTCAATTCTCATTCTTATACATCAAGAGAAATACGAAAGGTGGAAAAGAGGATTCAGACAAACTGTCTTTAGGACTCAGGATTGAACATTTGTAATTCTCCACCTTAACTGTGTCAGGTAGAAAACTGTTTCTCCCTGTGTTAGTTTGCTAGGGCTGCCATAACAAAGCACCACAGACTGGACAGCATGAACAAGAGAAATTCATCCTCTCACAGTCCTGAAGGCTAGAAGTCTGAGCTCAAGGAGTCCCTTTCTTGGATTGTAGATGGCCATCTTCTCCCTGTGTCATCCTCCTGTGATCTTTTCTCCAGATCTTTCTGTGTCCAAATTTCCTCTCCTTACAAGGAAACCAGTCATTATTGGATGAAGGCCCATCCTAAAGGTCTCATTTTAAGTTAATTATGTCTTTAAAAACCCTATCCCCAAATACAGTCACATTTTAAGGTACTGGTGGTTAGGGCTTCAATGTATGAATTTTCAGGGGACACAATTCAGCCCATAACACTATCTACTTATGGTAGCTATAAATTATCATTAAGGACCATGATAAAATCTATCTAAGACACTGAATTAAAGTGCAAGTCTACAGCAATACTCCTGCGCTACCTAGAAAAGTCAAAGGCACTGTGCTGAGATAGGTGTGGTTCTATGCCTCTTCTTCCTCTGCAACCTGAATCCTGGCTCCCCAGCCCAGGAGTTACTTTCCTCTGGCATCAGTAGGCTGAGTCTGAAGGGATATATGTGTGTACCAGAGCATTCAGGGGGCCATCTCCCCTCCTCCTGGAGGCACACCCCCTATTTTTAAACTCATGCTAATGTCCACGTGGCATATAGGTAACACCCTTAACAGGCACTCAGGGAGACAGCTCCCCTCCAGCCCCAAGTGTGCACGAGGAGAGCACAAATTAGAAAACGCAGCTTCTATGTTCACTCCTGAAACAAGGAAACATTAGCAGGTAGTAAAGAATGGTGGGAGTAAAAGCACATGAAAGTTAACTAAAAAGGGCTCATGAATGTTGCCCAGAAAAAATTTAATTCATTCTATCTCAATATTCAAAACTCTTGCTTTTCTTAATTTTTTTTAACACAAAAGCTTTTAGCTTTCTTCCTAGCCACTGGCCTCTCTGTCTCAGTCACTTCTGCTTTTTTCCTCCTGCACAGCTGAATTTCTAAATATTGGAGGGCTCAGAGACAATCCTTACTTTCCTTCCCTTCTCAATCTTCACATTCTTTTCAGGCACTTTTATATAATTTATTTCCACCCCTGATTTCTATCTTAAACTCCAGACCAGACATCTACCCACATACCGGACATCTACACTTGAATTTCTCAGAGGCATTACAAATTTTAATTATCTGAAAGAGAATAATTCATTTCATGCCAAATCTTCTTCTGCCCCACTCCTCCTCGTTTTGGTAAATGGTATCGTTATGCATCCAGTTACTTAATAAAAAATTTAAAATATTAAACACATAAATGCATAAAAATAGCAGGCATACTTGATTTCCTTTTCTATTCATATATAATCCATTAATAGGTCCTATTGACCTTACTTCAAAACTGTACCCAAAATATCCATTTCTCTCCATCTCCATTAGAATTATAGCAGTTTAAACTACCATTATCTGGCCTGACTATGCTAATTGACGTCTCTCCTTCCTGTCCTGTCACCCTGTCTAGCTGGTCTATTTTGAAGACCTCATCAGCTACGCCTTTCCTTTTTGCTCAGTGGCCTCTAATCCAACTAAGCTACCACATCACAATGGTACTAAATGCATTGTCACTTTACAGTCTTGCAAAACTATTCCCTTTGTGGGAGAAGAAGAAGAAGGAGAAGGAGAAGGAGAAGGAGAAGGAGGAGAAGAAGAAGAAGGAGGAGAAGAAATTCTTTTCCTTTACACTTTCATATGATTGATTTGTTCTTTGGGTCTCAGCAAGAAAAAGACTTCACTTCCATAAGAAGTCCTTGTTAATCATTCAATCTATGGTAGCCTACCAGGCTCTGAATTACATTAATTTTAACTTTAACCTATCATTTATCACTGCATAATATTTCATCCCACCCTATTATCATGTAAGACCTAGAAGATCAGGCATCTTAATGGTCTTGTCCATTGCTCTATACTTAAAACCTAGAACAATGCCTAACTCATGGAAGGGAGTCATGAAATTTGTGGAATGAAATGAATGAATGAGCAAAAGTTTGTATGATGTATGTTTGCATCACTAATTTTATTTGATATTCCTTTCTGATATTCTTTTCCCCAAACAGTAGAATGAAAATGGTTTCAAGGATGAAATGAGAATGATTTCAATGTATTATGTGGACTTTGAAGTGCTAGGCAAACGTGCTTGTTGAAAAAAGAAAACAGCCTCCATGTTGCCAGTTCTTAAAATGCCCAGATATGAACATTTAGTGGTTAAAAAAAGTGTCAGTTTTCTTAGTGACATTCTTCTAGTCAATTAATCTTATCTAAATTATAAAATTATTTTCTTGACATTAATTAAATTTATTTTTATTTTGAATGTAAATAGAGCAACTTATAAATATTTCTATTTTTCCTGGAGTAGGGGGTAATTAGAGTAGAGATTATTTTCTGGTGAAACAGAGGAAACAAAATTTGTGTGAACAGTAGGCTGATGATGCCTTTTATTTTTTCATTAAAAAAATTTTTTTAATATCTTTATTGGAGTATAATTGCTTTACAATCTTGCATTACTTTCTGTTGTATAACAAGGTGAATCAGCTGTATGTATACCTATATCCCCATATCCCCTACCTCTTGTGCCTCCCTCCCACTCACCCTATCCCACCCCTCTAGGTCGTCACAAAGCATCGAGTTGATTTCCCTGTGATGTGCAGCAGCTTCCCACTAGCTATCTATTTTACATTTGGCTGTGTATATATGTCAGTGCTATTCTGTCACTTCATCCCAACTTACGCTTCCCCCCAACCTCCATGTCCTCAAGCCCGTTCTCTACATCTGCGTCTTTATTCCTACCCTGCCACTAGGTTGGAAGACGAATGGATAAAGAAGATATGGCACATGTATACAATGGAATATTACTCAGCCATTAAAAGGAATGAAACTGAGTTATTTGTAATGAGGTGGATGGACCTAGAGTCTGTCATGCACAGTGAAGTAAATCAGAAAGAGAAAAACAAATACCGTATGCTAACGCATGTATATGGAATCTAAAAAAAACGGTACTAATGATGCCTTTTAGATTAATCAGGAATTCTCTTTCCTTGGTGTATGGAAACACCCATTTTCTTTAGCAGTCTTTCCAGTTAGAGCAAAAGAGGAAGTACTTCTACTCTTTTTTTATCTAAAAAACATCATATCATGTTACTCTTAATCTCATACTCTGCCTGCTATAGGACTGTAGACCATAAATTACAGTTTTGTTTTGTTTTTAGTTTTAATTTCTTTTCTTTTCTTCCTTTGACTCCTTCTCCAGGATTTTTAAAAAATAATTATAAGTACTATTCAAAACTACAATTTGGGGATTAATTTAAATATTAAGATCTTTGAAACCTTTCCTCTAATGTTTTAATAACTGTTCAATCAAAATTAACATATCACTCTGTATTTTAAGAACTAAGAGAAAAAGAAAATAGTACAAAAGTTGAGTTAATATTTGGATTTGACATATTTCTGATTGTGTTTTAAATTGATATTGTTGTTTTGGGGAATCCAAAGTAACCGGTTGTAGAGTACTTTTTCCTTCACCCAGTTTTAGTCCCTTGATTTTACTGTTACAGACACTGTAGAATATGAGCTAATGGTCTCAATTCAGGAATAGATGTTTCAAGACTTAGACCTTTGCAAACTGTTTCATGCTCTGATGGTATTTTGTTTACTTGGTTTTGATTTCTGTTTTAATTATTGTTATTTATTCTAAAGTGAGAGTGGAATATGGCCATCTTTAAATTTCTTTGTACACTATAAGCAATTTCTGTACAATGGAGGAAGGTATTTTCCAATAACACTCTTCAACAGGGATAAGTAAACAAAAAGTGCTTGACGGCTGTAATTATCTGGACAATTTCCCTCTTTACTTTGCTTAGAGAAACTAAAATATCTATGTTTTGTTTCTCTCTCTCTCCCTCTTTCACACACACACACACACGCATGCGCACACGCACACACGTGCACGCACGCACACACACACACACAGTTTCTTATCTCTGAAAATAAGAAGCATAGGCTATGTGGTCTTTGAAGTTAAATAAGGGGGAGAAGTTATTTAATTTCTCTGTATATATTCTTTCCAGAGTAGTCTGAAGTAGATAATTAGTTTGTTAATTATTACAAGGCAATTTTTTCCGTTTTTAATAATCCTCAAATGTAGCGACGAGAGAAGGGGAATTCATTTGAGAAACTTAAATTTGAGAAATGTGTTAATGAGAATGCTTTACCCAGAGAATTCCAAATCTATGTGGTATCTGCTTTAACTAAATATTTATTTAAAAAGTCCTCCCCAAAGCATAAGGGGAATACAACTGCATTACTGATTTCCACCACTGAAGGCAGTAAAGTTTGATTCAGTTTTGAAATTTTGAGTTTAGTTTTATGCAATCCCATTCTACTTTCAAAAGGGCATCCTGGGAATATTCTGGCTAGTTTGTGTGTGTGTGTGTGTGTGTGTGTGTGTGTGTGTGACTATTATAATAGCATGGACTTTTGTAACTCTATTAAACTATAAGGTTCAAATCTCAATTCACAGTTTAGGTGAAACTTACTCAAGTGCGAACAGCACCAATGCCATTTCCCCAGGACAAACCTCACTGTGTGTCATTTAGCTATATCTTTATCCACTCCTCTGCTTGTCCTTATTGTATCTTTCTGTGAGTCATAAACCACACACAAATTCCCCTATAGGGTATCAAATTGGATGAGGAGGAAAGGATGGAACAAATTGTGCTGTTTGTTTGAGGCAGTGATGGTGACTTGGGAGGGAAGATTGAGAGAGCAAGCCTGGGGTCACAGATTGATTTCATACAATAGCTTTGGGTCTTCCCAAGCACATCTGTGAAGTCACCAGATGTTGTGTTACTACTTTAATTTTTGTGTGTGTTCATCCTCCTTTCTAAGGAGTCAGTGGGCAATCATCAGAGTTGACGATCTTAGCCAAGTTGATCCTTTTGGGGTGACGTTGATTATCTTCTGTTGAAGCTACCCTATGACTTTTCCTATCAGAATACCAACATCAAGAAGGAGGGCGAACATCAGAAAAGTCCTTACAGTTCCTTCATCAATAAAACTGAGAGAATTCTTATTAAGATTCTTTGATCACACATGTAAACCAATAATTCGAATGACCCTGAACAAGAGACACATTTTAATCAATTGAGAATAATGTACTGAGTGTCTACGAAACGTTAAGCATAAGCCATTCCCTACCCAATTCATCCTTTCCTGCATCTGGTAGAATTCAACTAATGGACTCTGACAGAAGAAAGAACAGAAAAGTCTCCCTTGAGCCCATCCTTCTGGTAACTCACCCCAGTGTGAATGTAAACACCTCCACAGCACATGAATTTTAAAAGCAATATGATGAAAGCCCTTCTCACTAACTCTAGACATTATACATTGTAAAAATGAACACTGTCACCTTTCAAATCTTTTAAAAGTAGATGCTAGTGATTTTTACTCTTAAATTACATAACTATGAAGTATGCTACACACTGGAGAGTGCTTGAGTGTTGGCATATGATATTACTCATGATTTATTAAATGCAAAGTGTATTTATCAAGATTATACCTAAACTGAGAATAATAAGTATAGCCTTATAAGAATTTGGTACGTGTGCATTTTGCCCTTCTCTTCCCCCCACACACAATTTAAATTACCTCACGAAATGAAAGTTTTAGCTAATTTATTTCAGTAACTCCCAATATGGAAGTCTGAAAATGACTTTTAATCTCCACTGGGAATTTCTGGATGAGGGACGAAAGGATGCAGAACCTTCTGAGGAATGAAAATGCCAACAGGTCAGTCCATAACCTTTATAGTAACAACCAATTATTAGCCTAAAGTCAGTAACTGGAACTCACAATAAACCAGCATTGTCTTCTGTATTGGGCATTTATGAAGATGGCATAAACTGAATATATGAGAACTGGCATATATAAGATATGAGTTGAAGTTACTTATGAAAGAGATAGAATCTCTTCTTCCAGAAAGCTATAACCACAGTCCCAAAGTGATATAATCAGAGACAACCGTCAAATAATTGTTTACTACCATCTAGTACTACTTCTTTGCCCCAGGAAATGCGTCACCATGCCCCAAACAAAACAACACAACACAGAATGATAAACCACATTAAAATGAAAAGCTCAGCCTGTCTTAACGTTCATCCACTTCTGTGCATCTTGACCCTCATTCCCATCAGGTCTTTAAGAGCGTGCAGAATTACCTGCCATGTGGTAAGTTCAGTCCCAACTTGCTGCACGGGCCCTTAGGGATTTAAGAAGATGAGAAGATCAGAAAAAAGCAAATTTGAAAGACACCACACTAATTCTGAAATTAGAAAAAACCCGATCTCATACCATCAATTATAGTATATGCAGTTAAAATGAAAGATTGGATTACCGAATTTATGGATTATTAAAGAAAGTTTCAATTACGTCCGTCTACTCAACATACTAAAGCAGGTATATATGACCTAATTACACATGAGAAATACCGTTAAATAAGACATAAATGGAAAAACCTTCTTCCTTCTCTCCTCCCTGTTCCTGGCTAAATGCTTACCAAGCAGAAAGTTCAATAGACCAAGAGATCGTTAATTATTATATTATCACATAAACTACCTTAAGTGTCATTAAATTATAATACCAAAGGTATTTAGGTGTTAGTAGCATTGCTATACTAGGAGAACTTTAACATTTATATATTCAAATGGAAAACATTTTTAAAAAGAAGAATTAACCATGTTTATACTGAAGCATGTAGTTAAAGGCATCTCTGAAAGTCATTTTACAAATATCACGCAGATCCCAGTGAAACTGAATTTATTCTTGGTTTTATGTAGGTGATATAAAACACAGCTATAGGTTCTGTAATTTTCTTCAACTCTGCGTAAGTAAAAGAGGCCTTATCATTTCCTATTGCCTGACGAGGCACTGCATCCTCCCAGGAGTTAAGAACACTAGGAACTATGGAATCTAGCTTTAAATGTTTTGGCAGTAACTCTGCAAATTAGCTTAAAACGTTTAGGCAGTAATTATCACCTCCAAGCCTGTTCCACTCAATATCTTCACCACTGCAAACTGAGGACATAATAAATTGTACAGAGATTTAAGTCAAAGCAGTTTCTTGGATGGAGTAAAAAGAATGTTCTTAGCAATCTGGAGTTTCAAATTAGTGATGGTAACTCTTACAGTGAGAACACTCATTATTCTTTTTTTTTTTTTTTTTCGGTACACGGGCCTCTCACTGTTGCGGCCTCTCCCGTTGCGGAGCACAGGCTCCGGACGCGCAGGCTCAGCGGCCATGGCTCACGGGCCCAGTCGCTCCGCAGCATGTGGGATCTTCCCGGACCGGGACACGAACCCGTGTCCCCTGCAACGGCAGGCGGACTCTCAACCACTGCGCCACCAGGGAAGCCCTCTCATTATTCTTTTGTTTGTTTATTTGTTTTGTTCTTAAAATGCCCAGATTCCCCAGAACAATATGCACTATTTGCTTTATTATGTTCCCTGGTCTAACCTGACTACTCGTTTAATCTAATACTTATATTGGGTTTTGAAAGTTCCTGATGCCCTTCAGCTGTGTCAGTTGGCCTGGCGTTATCAAAAACTGATGAGAGGAAAATGGAAGATGGAAGTCCAAGAAATATTTAAGGTAAACTTGGAGGATCTTAGATGTTTGGGCATTCAACAGGTAGGCATCACACAGTACAGCATGTAAAGATGTAATTTAACATGGAAAGCATTTTCTAAATTGGGTTAAGTGTTAATAATTTATATACTAGATGGTGAGTTTATTGTTGATGTTGTTATTGCTGCCGAAAAGTTGCTTTTTGTGTATCACATGATCCCCACCATAACTGTATGCTCTCCCATCTGCTAAGTATCTAGAAAAATATTAGCAATGAAGAAAATGGGACCATTCAAGACAATTCTAGACTCTCTGCCTCAGAAATGAGTTCATTCGTATCTAGACTGTGTGTGAAGCATTAGGATTAATATCCAACCTAGTGGTTCTACCTTCACTGACACTAAAACTTCTGAGTGCAGAGGGTTTCTCTCTTTAAGTCAGCTGGAGATTCTATAGATCTTGGTCCAGAAATATCTCGAGGATGAACAGACTGAAAAAATTTGAACAACCCAGAGGGGGAAATACACAGCTTGCAACTTCTTTTAGATGAACTTTCTTCTTCCAGATTTCCTTTGCCCATCGCCAATCTAATTGAATTTTCCTTGTTATTTCATTCCTCTCAGGGCCCCGTCTATAGTTTTGAAAATTTCTTTTGTCACCTCCTTCTCCTTAAAATATTGCTTTAGAAAATGGGTGTCCATTGTTGCTGAGGAAAATCTATACCTCTCTACCAGTCTCAGTAGGATACCCTCACCTTAATGCTTAGAATAATTGAAAACAACTGTGTTTCACTCTTTTAATTGAAATAATGATAATTTTCTAAACCTGAAGAAGGTCTCGGAAGGTCCCGACGTTTTGCCTTACACTCTACAGCTCTCACTTTCTCACAGTCCTCTCAAATTCCAAACACATTTCTAAAATTTTATTTCAGTATGCATTTTGTTCTGTGGGAAAGATGGTAATATTTAGCATCAATTAATAAACTGCTTGTCTTTATGTCCAGAGAATTTGAAATCATTTTTTTCTGATGGAAGCCTTATTTTTTATCCAAAATTTTTTTTAATTCACCAATTTTAAAAAATTAATTTATTTTAAAATACTTATTTATTTTATTTATTCTTCTGGCTGTGTTGGGTCTTAGTTGCAGCAGACAGAATCTTCACTGTGGCGCAGGGCTTCTCTCTAGTTGTGGCACATGGGCTCTGTAGTTTGCGGCACATGGGCTCTCTAGTTGAGGCACGTGAGCTCAATAATTGTGGCATGGGGGCTTAGTTGCCCCGTGGCATGTGGGATCTTAGTTCCCTGACCAGGGATCGAACCAGCGTCGCCTGCATTGGAAGGCAGATTCTTTACCTCTGGACCACCAGGGAAGTCCCTATCCAAAATTTTTTGAATGAATTTGCAACATAAATATATTGAGGCATGAACTGGAATTCAGAGTAGAATTTTGGTACAATTCGTTTATGTCATAGCATAAATAAGCACTTTATATAAGCCAGATATATAAATTATTTTTAATCCTCGAAATAATTTAATTCCTTAGATGTAAATATAATCTAATCTTATAAATGAGGAAATTAAGGCGTACATTGTGTATGTCACAGAGAGTTGTAGAGCCGAAACAAAGACCCAGAGACCAGACTCAACACCCACCCTATAAATGGTTTCTTGTATGATCACCTGATTCTCCTTTCTATGCGATTATAACATTCAAAAGTAATCTACCTGGGCTTCCCTGGTGGCGCGGTGGTTGGCAGTCCGCCTGTCGATGTAGGGGACACGGGTTCGTGCTCCAGTCTGGGAAGATCCCGCATGCCACGGAGCGGTTGGGCCGGTGAGCCATGGCCGCTGAGCCTGCGCGTCCGGAGCCTATGCTTCGCAACGGGAGGGGCCGCAACAGTGAGAGGCCTGCGTACTGAAAAAAAAAAAAAAAAAAAGTAATCTACTTAATATTATTGTGTTTTGGGTGGAGTGGGTTTTTTTGGGGGGGAAATTCTTTTGTTCCTTGAATATAACTTTTATTTCTTGAGGGTTTTTTTTGGCAACCCATTTCTAGCTAGTTTTAATGTCGCATCTAAATAAAATTCTATTTTAAAATCAAACTGAGACTTTAGAAATATTGAACTTGCTTAAAAAGTTTTTGAATTTTCAGAAACCTAAAAATCACATTCACCGCTAAATAATTACTGTTTAGCCATCATTCCTTTACGTAATTAGGTATTTTCATAAGCGTTTACAACAAGGAAGTGATTGGTATAGGCTAACTCTATCTCTCTTCATTCACTTTTTTCCTCGACCCTTCCCTTTCTTCTCTATAGTTATGATTTGATTTGACGTCACAAGACTTTAAAGAGAAATGATAAGGTAATAAAAAGATAAGTCAATTTTAGGGCTTCCCTGGTGGCGCAGTGGTTGAGAGTCCGCCTGCCGATGCAGGGGACACGGATTCGTGCCTCGGTCGGGGAGGATCCTACCTGCCGCGGAGTGGCTAGGCCCGTGAGCCATGGCCGCCGAGCCTGCGCGTTCGGAGCCTGTGCTCTGCAATGGGAGGGGCCACAACAGTGAGAGGCCCGTGTACCGCAAAAAAAAAAAAAAAGTCAATTCTAAGAGCTTTCTCTTTCCCTCTTTACATCCATAATATTAGTATGAAATTACCATACAATTTGATATTCAAAGCATGTGTATTTTTCTTTATATCCTTTATTCAGTAATTCCTTGTCTGAAAGGTAAATATTATATTTTACTTTTCAAAGTTATGGCATTTTTCTGGGGACACTAATTTGAAATTATATTTTCCTTAATCTGTGAGATCATCAAATAATGGGAGATTTCTGAAAGTAATCACTACATAAATTGTGGGTTAGGTTTGTTGGCGCTAAAGCACTAAAATGCTATAGAAAAAAGTAACTCTTAATTGCAATTCTGGAAGAACAATTATTCTGAGTTATGTGATTCTTATGTACTCACATTAGACTATAATCAAAAGAAAGCTGGTGTACAGAAAGTGAAGAATGCAATAAAAGTTAAGATCAGATTCTATATTCCAAATATTACATATTGATTCAGCCAGCTTCCTCCCAGTTTCCTAACCTTGATCATTGATTTCAAAGATGTTTTATACATGCATTCAGACCACCTTTCCCCAACTGTACTCTTTCTATTAATATTAAAACAATAAATCATTAAACATGAATTGTTTCTAAACAAATATCTTCAGAGAGTGTAATCTAGATAGCAGTAGTTGTCATGCATTTCTCTGAGACCTTTAAAATAGACCGGGGTTTTGGAAGCTACTTTTAGTTTATGCCACTTTCCTCAAACAGGCTTTCTCACAATTAATATTTGATTATAATGGGAAGTATCTCACTGTGCCCAGGGCCAATTAGCATTGCCAAAGGCCCAGACTGCAGGTGACTTTCTGTATACCAGGAGCTTTCCTGTAAGACTTGATCTCATTATGTTCATCCTTACTAGAGAATGCATCCCAGACAGATCCTGTACATCCAGCTACTCAATTCTTCTTGGAGTATACAGTCAGAGTGGCAAGAGTTTCTATCCTCATTAGACTCATTTTCCTGGGGGAATTCATTGATTTCTGGGCATAGCTGAACATCTTGATTTCCAGAAGCAAATTCCACTCTAAGGACCACACCTGGAGATATACTAATTGTTTCTTTACTTATTGGAAAGTCCTGAATTTTTTCAGTGCTTCATTAATAGAGTTAGTCACTTCAAAGTGTTATTAAAACCAAAATATTGTGATTCTTTTCATCAGTGAAGTTCCAGAATTTGGGGACGACTTTTGAGATAATTTACCGGGTGGCAGAATACTTACAGGTCTCTGGAATGCTTATGATGATGATTGTGATAAGAAAGTTTTTTGATGATCTTCATTTTTTAAAGAAAATATGAAGATACTAGATTACCCAGTCAATATTTACCTGAATAGATGTCAGGATAAACGTTATGCATATTTATCTTGATCTCTTTATTCAATCATTAGCCACCAACTCTGAGGTCAAGAGGGTTATTGATTACTCAGAGGTATAATCCCAGTGTCTAGCACAACGTCCAGCTCAATAACAGTAGAAACTCAACAAATATTGGAGATATAAATGAATGATGCATATGTTGTTTGTGAAGCAATAACTTGTTCCAATTATGGGGTCATGTTAATATAAAAAAATAAGCCCAATAATTTCTGTAGAAGAAGAAAAGAGGACATGAGTGGTGGGAAACAGGAATTGTCTATCCTTTCTTATTTTATATTACTTCACTTCCAAAATAATACCACTTGCCCATCTTCTTTCCTCATCATGTTTTTGTTTTCTCTTTGTGTGCCTTTGGTCCACTTAGTTTTACTATTCTCAAACTTTGATTGACCTTATATTCTTACATTGAACTAAAGAAACATTTCACTTCATCATATGCTGTCTTCGATTCTTTTCAAATACAGTGTAATGCACATATCCATGATGAGTTCACTCTCTGGAATAAGACAGTCCATGTTTACTGTATCTAATAGGCTTCTGATAGAAGTATCCTGAATCTATTGTTTGGCTTCTCACTTTTACAGGTTCTTAAAGGTTGACTAGGCCAAATGGGCTTGGTACTTCCTACCTTCTCATTAAGAGTTATAATTGAAGTCAAAAAGAATCTTCTTAATATCTAATGATGAAAAGGGTGAACTGGATATGGAGAATGTAGCATTAGAATCTAAGGAATGTCTGATCCTGAAACTACTGAAGTCTTATTTAAGTATAATTGTAAATTCCAATGTCCGTATCTAGTTAACACAAATTTCAAGCAAAGGTAGTTGCACTACAAAGAATGTGACATTGTTAACTTTCAAACATGGCAAAGTACATTGAAAATTGATAAAGGCAGGGTCTTAGCTCACACTGGCATGAAGTAAGACCATACTATATAGCACAGTGGTGACGCAGGGTGGTTACACGCGTCATTAAAACAAAGTTTTGTTTTGTTTGTTTTTACTCCTTAAGAGAAATGATTACAAACTGGTCAGAATGTTTTTGTAGGAAAGCAACACCCTCAGGTATGTCATTTTCTGTTACAAAACAATTAAATAGAAATCTTCTGCCAGCTTTTTAAACTCAGTACCCTAATAGATGGACTCAGTTCAAACCTGCCTGAAGTAGATAGCCACTGAATAGCATCCACTGAGATACTGAAATGGTAATACTTTCAATTGCTCCCACTTTTATTCTTCTATTAAACAACTTGAGCCCTACTTTAGTGGCATTTACTGCAATGGTTAAAATAGACAGACATAGTTTAAAAACTGACTTCTGAAAAGTTGTGCTCCTGCACAGTATTTTTCTCCTATGACTGGTTTCTTTGAGTTCTTACAGATGGTCGAGGACAGTTCTCTACCACAGTGTTTTCGCAAGCGCTCATTGACTTCTGACAGTCTGTGGGAATTAAAATAGAAAAAGGGCATTTTATATTCCATAAGAATGCATCTACTGTATCATTTTATAGGAGGCGAGTTTTACAGCAATAGGATGCAGTTTCCCCCGTTAGTCATCTCTGTGTGTCTTCATTTTCCAGATTGTACCCAATCTGTAGTTCTTACTAGGACAAAACATCCCTTTAAATTAATAGGAAACAAAGCTCTAATAAAGAATGCTGAATCAGGCCCATTACCACCATACAAATTATGCAGTGAACACACAGCACTGTTTACAGTGGACCTTTCTGAGAAATAACCATAATATTAAACTCAGAGTATATTCCAGGAGTAGGCAAGTCTCCATAAAAATTTTATTTATCTTGAAAGGCGAATGCTTATTCATGGCAAAATATTGAAAGACATGGTTCCTCCCCCTTAGCCCTCCGTAAACATCGTTAGATAGTTAGATGACCAGTAATTCTTAACTGTGTCAGTAGAGTCAGTAAAAGGATTGGTTCTGCAGAGATATAAGAATCCCCAGTACTATATGTAGACTGGCTGGAAGGAAACTATATGGAGGATGGTGTCCGGAGAGGTGTGAGCGGGGGAGAAGAGCCTGAGATTTATTATTGAAATGATCTGAATGAGAAAAGAAAATCTGGGTCTCCCTAGATATTCGTAATTCTTCGTACTTGCAACGCATCCGATACCTTGAAGTAGTTACCTGTATGCCTGCTGATTTCAGTTTTGTGTTTGTATCTGTTTGTGTGCGCGTTTGCCTGAATGGAGTTTTCCCGGCAGCAGCGAGTGCTGGGTGTACGTGTGCACTGAGTATGAATTAATTACATATTGAAAACATCTGCATTAGCGGCGTCTGCAGTCCTTGCCGCTCCAGTCGGGATGTTCAGCTCCGTCACTTGGTGTTAGGACCACTCGGAAGACCTGCCAGTCGGACGCCTGATTCTAGTTCCCGGGGGGCCGGAGCTCCCGGGGCCTGTACCATCTCTATCTGAAGGGGAGGAGAGACAGGAGAAGAAGGCATCCGAGCGAAGGGGTTCTGTTTCCTGCAGCTGGGTAGGGGGCAGTCAGGGTTGGAGCCGGGTTCCAAGATCACACTGCGAATTCCCAACTTCAGCACCGCCTCCCACCCGGGGAGAGGCGCGCGCCTCCCTCCTCGGCCCGCGCCCCAGCTGAGGGACCCGGGCCCCTGGGTTCCTCCTCTCTCCTGTTTCCCAGCGAGGCGAGGGCAGGGCGGAAGGTTTGTGACAGCCAGAGGGGTAAGGTAAGGAGAAGCAGGCGGCGGCGAAGGAGGAGCCAGGGAGGGGCCTGGAGAGGGGGGAAAGGAGGGAGGGTTTTCCCCCCGCCTCGTCCGCCGCCCGGCTTCGCAGGCGCTGCTGGCGACGGCGTTTCCAGCCCTCCGGCCGCAGCCGCCGCTGCTCGCGCTGCACCGCCTGGGAGATGCTGCCCCGCGCCGCGCCGCGCTGAGGCCGTGCGTGCGCCCGCCCCTCCGCCGGCCCGGCTGCGTGCTCCGCTCCGCGCAAACACAGTCGCTCCATGTGAGCTGGTGGGCGACTGGAAACCCCTCCGAGTCACGCTGCCCAGCGGCCGGGGGAGCGCTCGCCCGCAGTGGCGACCTCAGCACCGCCGTCTCCGGCGTGCTCCCTGCTCCTTCTGCGTCCTCCGCTCTTCTGGTTTTCCGCCTCGTCCCCTGGTGATTTTTTTTCTTTTTTTTTTTCCCGAGAGGGAGAGGGCGGGGTAGGTGTCCCCTCCTCTGCTCCCCCCTCCCTTTCCTTCTCGGTTTGAATTCTTCCCCCTGGCGTTGGTTCGCAGGAGCAAGAGGCAAGACCCGCGCGGAGGGAAGACGAAGGCTGCGACCGCCCTGCAGCTCCCAGCCCCGCCGGACTGGAGCCCGGCGCGGGTGAGGGGAGAAAAGAGGAAGTAGGAGGGGCTTGGCTTTCGGTCGTGCCTGAGGACGGCCCATCTCCCTTCGAGAACCCCTCAGAGAGCCTGACGGCATCTCTCTGCAGCGAGCCTTTGGAGTACCGCGAGCCAGGAGGCGAAGGATGCCGGTGGCTCGGGGAGCCGGCTGCGGGGCAGCGCTTTCCTTCTGGCTGGTCGGCAGCATCCTCTGCAGAGCCTGGACGGCTCCCGCCACGTCCCGTAAGTAGCCCTCCCGCGAGCTCGCTCTGCGCTGGAGCAGTTTCAGTGCCGCATTGATGTTCCACCCCAGGGTACCAACTCGGAGGTGCCTTCTGAGGTGTCGCAGCCTGATGTGTGTGTGTGGCTTCTCTGTCACGCACTTGCGGCCACTGCAGCAGGGGATACTCCAAACCCCGCGCTCCGGGTTGCGGGGAGAGGGTTTTTGAAGCTGGTGATGTTTCTAGAAAGTTGTTTCTGGTCGTGGAGATTGGTTGGCAACTGCTGGGTTAGAGTCATTAGTGTCGGGGACAGCGTCTTAGGACTTATTCTTCCACTTTGGTGTGTTTGTGTAGAGGAAGTTCATTGCCTTTTGCTTAGGTAGGTCAGTGAATGAAAAGTGAAAACATGGCAAAAATAAGTTTCTTCGTTTTATTTATGGTTTTAACTTAAATAAGCATGGCTATGGGAGTGAAAAAGGAGCGTCTTTTGGGCTCCTATGGACTTCTATTCGCCCCCCCTCACCCCAGCCCCAAGTTAATGAGCGTTTAGTATTTGCTTATTAAAATGGAAGACAGTGAATCCAATATTGTAGCTGAAATTGCTTTAATTCTCTGGCAGCTAAGTGCAATGCAGTCTAGGACTTGGGACAGTCGGTGCAAAATAGCATTAATGCAGTAATGAACAGATTTCTTAAAAGAGTTCTCAGAAAAAATGATGCTGTGAAATATGTTTATCTCTGTGTGTTTTGGCTAGTTTTTCTAGAAAAGATTGTTCATTTGTTCACGAGGTTAGAAAAAGTAGAAAGAAATGGAAGATTCCAGCCCATCGTCTGCATTGCTTTAGAAGTGCGTATTGTGCATCTAGAGAGGAAATGCATGAGCGCTCCTTTGGTTCAGAAAGAGTTAAATACTAGAAAATAGCCTGTAGGAATCTTAGGGTAATATTCATAAGACATACTTGTTTCTGAGAATGGACGACTTGTTAAAGAATCATCATGGAGATTTTAGAGTTTCAAAATAAGCGTTTTCCATGCAGGAAAAAAAGTTTAGTGTTTTCCAGTATTCATATATGAAGTAGTACTATTTCTGTCTATCATATCCTGGGATTCATTAATGCATCTTTGTCCATATGTTAATATGAATGCTCTTATCCCAGTGTGTAAATATTGATAAGAATAAACGTTGAAAAAGGACTTCATAAGTTGTGCTAAAGGATCTACTAAATAATATTATCATATGATGAACCAGTATTACTGTTTGACATATTCTCCGAAATAGAGTACTTGGTTCTCTTTCCTTGCATTTAAAGATAGAGAAGCCACTAACTGGTAATCTGAGTTTGTAATGAACTTGAAACGAACTTTTATAGTTTTTTCCAAAGTAGATTAAACCTCAAAAACATGATGTGTTATTAATATTTAATGTCAGTTTTATAGATTTAAATATAAATTGTGCAGCTATTAATGCTCGGTATTCATATTTACATAAACATGTTACTAGATTCTGAGAAAACTATTCTGATGAAATTTCAGTTTCCATGTCAAGGTCTGGTTATATAGAACTAATTGACACTTTTCTCAGAAAATAAGCTCATTATACATTCAATTTACTGTGTTCACGGATTGAAGGCCCTCACAGCCAGAGTTTTTCCTGATCTTTCTGTAGACTTTAATTATAATGAATCAATCTGAAAAATTCACCGTGTGTCAAGAATGGCTTACCTTCAGTTATTGGGTTAGTATATTTTAAGAATGGGAAGGTTGTTATCTCTGAAATATATTCTTAGTTCTTACAACTTAGAATTTGGCCACAGGGGAAGAGGGAAGAGCAGAGACCATTACTTTTAAGATAGTTAATGGTTATGTTCAATTATTCAGATTATTTATTTAGCTCCTATTCCTCATTGTTGAAAACGTGTAATGGCTTAATTAATATGACTTTTTGTTTCATTTGAATCTAAATTGTGACCAAAACTCAAAGTTGCCCCCATCCTAGAGATGAATTAAATAAATAAGAATGATATTGATTTTACTGATTAGAATGAGCTTCACGTACTCAGTACTTTAAATTTATACTTCTACCCTTAATGAAAAATTGAATTTATAGTATATGCAGCTCTGAAGAAGTTTGATAGCTAAATTCTTAATATTAAAAGCATCCAAAGGAGAGAAAAAATGGTAACTACACGAAAGTAAGATAATGAACAACTCAACCAGGAGAGGTCATCACAAGATAAAAAGTAGCCTAAAAGTCTAAAAGTAATGTTTTTATTTGGTACCCATTTTTAAAATATGATGACTATGCTAAGACTTTCAGTCCCCAAATAACTTTTTAATATGATGGACATTTTTTGAAGAGGCAGGTAATATTTTTAAATTTGATAACAATACCATTTCAGATATACATTGGTTTCTGGCATATTTCTTCTTCTCTGTTATTGAACTATATATGCCTATGCTGTTCCTGTTGATACTATCTATTTTGTAACTAAACTAAAATAAACTTTAAAGAAGCTTATCTCTAGGATGAAGTAGAAGTGGAATTTAATTTCTTGCCAGATAGTGGAAATGAGCTGCTGCTGAGCCCATGGAATCGTAGAGCCTCCCTTCTTGTAAATGTATCTGTACAGGGCACATATGTAGAGTTTAAGTGGAATATTTTACTCTTAGGGAGTTGCATTTATTTGAACATATTTGAAAGACCCTGACAGTACAGTTCTAAATGATGAGCTTGAGCTGACATTTAGTGAATTTAATTTGTTCTCAAAGTTTACTAAATTTTGGCTTAAACAGTGCTTTCTGATAAAAGTCACTTTACATTATTTTATATAGCCATTAAACTATAATTTCACTGACTGTCACATTTGAGAAGTGTGCTCCAATACTTTGTGACAAATATGTTTTTACATATATGAGTGCAAATGTGTATAAATATATACATATACATACACATGGTAAAATCCTTTAAATATATATTATGTAATATATAGAGATATAATATTATTTAATATAGATATATATTTATTATATGTAAAATATGTGTATATTTATATATTTGCTAACAAGTCTTTCAAGGGGTTTAAGTTGCTTACAAGTTTATAGATAGGTCTTTTTGTGCAAGTATTCCAAGTAAATAAACCAACAATATCAAAACAATAGTATATTTTTCTATTTTCTCTCTTTTATTCATATACCACCCTTAAAATGGTATCTTTCAAATAGTTGAATTAAATATAAAATATATAAGTAAATATAAAAGCAAATACCATTAGTTTATACTGAGCTTGTACATAGTAATGAGTTTGTTTTAATAAAATGAATTTAACTTAAAAAGTGCTTTAGGCTAGCAAAATTTATTGATTGATAAGAGGCAGTATATTATTTACCTAATGCAAACTAATGAAAAGTATTATTTACTCACTAGAGAGAAATATATAATCCCGATTTCATTGTAGGCACTGATATTCAGGAAACAGGGATCTTTGTCTAAGTTTTCTCCTGTAACATCAATACATGGAAAAAGTAGGTAAAAAAATGAATCCACAAGTTCAAAATAGTTTTTATTAACTTTTATACAGGTATAAACATATAGCGTATCATCTTTAGATAAATAACATCAAAGTTATTTGATGTGCATCATATATATTTAAAAATCACACTTCTAATATTTTTTTCTATTCTAATTGGCAGGACATTTCAAGGTGTGTAACTTCTTTGAGATTTTAAATCACTTCCCTTAATTATAAATTCTTCCAGAGAAAATCTTAATAAGTATTTAAAAGTGAACTAGTAAGTCTTCTTGTTTGATGTATCCTTTTCATGATTGAAACATAAAAAGAATTTGATGTACCTCCCCTTGGCTTGCTTCTCTTTTTTAAAGTAGATTTTATTTCTTGTAAATGTTGTACAGAATAGGGAGAGATTCTTACTTCAAATCCAGTGGGTGATTTCCTTAAAAGTATTAAACATATAGAGAACCAACTTCTGCATGTTGTCTCTCTGTAGTGATTGATATTGATGGGATAAAGAAATAAATGTGTAATTTCAAAGTTTTCCCATATCTAATGGATTTGAGAAGTGCTTTATTTTATCATTCATCACTGTGTACTAAGTTAAACAACAGAGCACATAATAATTTAAGCCTCACAAATACAGTGTTATGGAAATAAAGTGAGTGCTATATTTATATCTATATCTGAAATTGGATGTTATCAGTTTTCTAGAGAAATACATATTTTAAGATAAGTAGCTTGTAGAAAAATAAATTATATTTCTATATTCATCCCATATTTGGCTGCTGGAAGAAATTATGTGTTTATTTTTGCCATTTTACTATGTAAGAATAATGATGAAATGATCTTTGGGCTTTAACTTTTCAAATGAGAAACTTAAAAGAGACTACTTCTTAACAGGGTGCTCAGTTAAAACATTGCATCTTCCCATCTCCTGGGATCTAGAGAACCTGTCTGTTGTAGTTCTGACCAACTAAAGATGTTGGGATTTTGAGGCGCAACCTCCTTCTCCGTCTTACTGTTTTCTGTTATGTGGAGAAAACTGCACTTGTAACATTCTTAGCTTCTATCTCTACTGTTCCAGTGAATGGTAATCCGTTCGAATTCCACCCCAGGTTAGGTAGAGTGATTTACCTGTTAGGTGACTTTGGGAGAAGGACCTAGTTGAGCTGAGCCCTTCCTCCTTCTTCCCTCCACGCTGCCTGCAGAAGGTATAGATTCTACTAAAAGACATACAAGAGTAGGCTATGCTTCTGCAATAACTTCCGTGATAATATGAGGAGCCTTACGATGTTCAACTCTTCCTATGGCTAGAAGGTCTGTTTAATTTCAGAATTAAGGTTGATGCATCCCATGGTTGCCACGCATTGAAGTACTTTTCCTCCGTATTAGCAATTACTATGTAAAGGGTGATATTTGCTCTCCATCTGTGGCTTCTTTTCTAATTGAGAACTCAGGGAGAGAAAAGAGGGCCGTTTATTTTCCCCTATCAAACCCCCAAATATTAAAATTGCCAGTAATAAGCTTATTTAGTATTGAACTAGATGAATGTGGTTAAAAACCAGCAGTGAAATAAGACTCGTTTTTTCCCCTTTGAGGTTGAGTTGGAGAATTTACTTAAACTATGCCCATCAAGCCCTTCTCTTCATTCATTCGTTATTCATATCTGCATGGTCCTATTAGTGATATTAATTTTAGAGAGACATTTAAAAAAGCATTTCTTTATCTATGGTTAATAACATTACCATTATAAACACATCTTGGTTATGGATGTTAGTGGCTACACATTCAATTCCATGTTGTCCATTTAAGTATCAGGTGAATTTGACATGCCTTGAGTTGGTAGTTACTTGCTGTTCGTGTTCCTACTGCACAATTATGAAGGGTTGGGTCAATTATTCAAAAAAAAAAAAGGCGTTTGCATTTTGAAGACCAAGTTGATAATTTTCTTAATTGTAAATTTTGAAAAAGAGCTTGTTAAACTCTTACTTAGTTCATTTTGGGGGTAGACTATTCATAATAATAGCTTGAAGTAACTGATTATTTTTTTTTAATAGCATCCAGATTTTAAAACCTCCCCTGATAGTAGGAAATCTGGAAATAAAGATGTATTCGTTGGCTCTGAGCTTGCTTGCTGAAGAGATCCCATTTGTGGTATACTGTAAAAGTGCTGAAAAGTACGGCAAGCTCCCGAGGGCCATAGTCTAAGTTATCCTTATGATTTACATGTGTTTGAAATGCTTTCATAAACATACACAGTGATATATTCTTTAATGTTTTGATATTTAGGAAAGAGGTAAAATTAGTTCCAGAGAATATTTTTTACCAGGAAAAATTATCCCCAAAGATATGTAAGGTTCTTCTTCCCTTTTCCAGTACTTTCACCCCGGCTTTGTTGCCATGGGTTGGTGGTCTTAGTGATCAATGCATATCGTAGAAAATGGCGATAAAGGTTAACCTTCAAAGTCGGGCTCCCTGCTGCTGTCTTGTGTGGTGCATCTACGTTGGAATCAAGTTACATAAAGCTTAATGAAATTCAACAAGGATTTGCTCACTTCTATGCAGTTAGAGTCATGTTGAAAAAGGACATAAAAAGACACCTTTTGCCTTGACCCCTAATTTTCTACCAGCCACTGTAACAATTGTCAGCTAAGTCATTCAATTATATTGGGTTGGCCAAAAAGTTCGTTCGGGTTTTTCTGTAAGCTATGGTATTGCTTACAAGGAATACATGGGCAAAGTAAATACCTATACTCTGAATTAACAAAACAGTTTATTATGTGGTGAAATACCATGCTTTGCCAAAGAATACATTTATCTGTAAGAATATTCTCTTAAAATGGAAGGTGCTTATTATTACTTGTAAATCATACAGACTCAAATGCTTATTGAGAACCAACATAAATTGTATATTGATTAAAATACATCACTCAACTCATTTTTCTAGGCATTCATCTCTTACTTAATGGGAACCACGTTATTAAACAACCTTATAAGTAAATATTTACCTTCATATAGTCTATAGATACTTTTCGGATATTGGACAAAATATATGAACGGAAGAACTACATGAAAAAAAATCAGCCTAATTATGTAATGTGGCCACATTTTAGCATATTTTAGGGGTATCACTTGTTTAAAATTTGTTAATTACACATGAACAATGACCTGTTCTTCATTAAATTACTTACTTGTTAATAAATTTAAGCTTGAAATTTATAGAATGTATGTAGTTATTTGAAAAATTTTTGATTCAAACAAAAATAATATCTGGAAAATCATATATGAATATCAGTTTTTTCAGGTGATTAAATGAATATGCTATTAGTTTAATGTTTTTAATGTCAACTGATCTAAGAAAACGTGATCCAGACTTTTTGTTTCTCCCTACATGCCTGTAGTCACAATAACACATGAGTTTGATGCCACCATCAAGGCACATGTTGCTAATCTATCATTTTTTTCTCAGTGAGTCTAAATATGGCCACAGAATCAAATCCTTCTGGACACAATCTACCAGACAACCGCATATAATCTCATGAGACTTGATCTCTAAAATAAAACTTTATTTTTTACTTATGCCATGTATGGTATCATCACCGGAGGTTTATCAGCTGACTTTTGTTAGTGAGAAAATACACTCATTGTTAGTTAAATCACATGATTAATATTAAATGTTATCGTGTGAAAAGAATATTTAGAAGAATTTATGTCTGCCTTACAGTAGAAGAGGTTTTTACTGGTAGTGATGAAATCTCCAAGAATACAATTTCATCTTACCTCATGCACATCTGGAGTATATGTGAGGTTTACTCAGATATCTTGACAGGAGCAGGTAAGTTCCTCACGGCTAGTTTAAAGCAGATGCTAGTATTGTTTGCTATGCTTTTTGGCTGTCTGGAGTATGGAATTAAGAATAACCATTTTATTATGTCAGTTGACAAAGATAATACTGTGTCAAAGATATCAGTGTGTCATAATTGGGTATTTACATTGCTTCTACTATTAAGAATGCAAAAATAAGCAGCCTCTGTCAGATATTTACATACTGATGGGTTTATTTGTGTGGAATTGACGTCCGAGACTGGGGTGCTTGATCAAAAAGTACGTATCTTTTCTTGGACTTCCCTGATGGTACAGTGGTTAAGAATCCGCTGGCCAGCTCAGGGGACGTGGGTTCTATCCCTGGTTGGGGAAGATCCCACATGCCGGAGAGCAACTAAGCCTGTGCGCCACAACTACTGAGCCTTCACTCTAGAGCCCATGAGCCCCAGCTTCTGAGCCCGCATGCCACAACTACTGAAGCCTGTGTGCCTAGAGCCCGTGCTCGGCAACAAGAGAAGCCACCGCAATGAGAAGCCCGCGCACCACAATGAAGAGTAGCCCCCACTCGCTGCAACTAGAGAAAGCCCGTGCGCAGCAACGAAGACCCAATGCAGCAAAAAAAAAAAAAAAAAATTTAAAAATATATATCTTTTCTTTAATAAATGTTTCCTGATTGAGTTCTAGAAATCTGTAATAACATTACATTTTCAGCACCAATCAGTTAGTGCCCTTTTCCAGAACTTCAGGCATCAATAGACTTTATTATGCTTTAAAATTGTTGCCAGTTGATATGAATATCCATATTTGTGGATTGCAGACTTCAGGTCAGGCACTACTCTTTAGATGTATTCACTCATTTAGTCCTTACAACAGTGCTTCAGTCTGCAGGTAAGAAAACTGAGGCAGACAGAAAAATGAAGTACCTTGCCCAGGCTACCCATATGGTCTATCCCTACAGCCGGTGCTCTTAACCATAGTGCCGCTGGATGAGTGAAATAGTACGTCATTGATTTCCAGTTCTCTAATACTGACGTTCAGCTTGCATCTAGGCAATATTTTAAGGGTTAATTACCTTCTTGTATAGAGTTATAGGGGAGAGAAACCTGTTATCATAATGTTTACATTTCAATGATAACATTAAATAATAATGCAGACAATGTTGTTTATGTTCTACCTCTTCATAATAAAGTGATTTTACAATGCAATTCTATCTTTTGGGTACTATTAGCATAATTATAATAATGATGTGGTGAAAATATTTACTTAAATCTATGGAAAATATTTGTTAAAATGCTTTGTCAGATAGGAATAAAAGCTGTTTTAAACTGGTTCTCAGGAAATTTTGCAGTCTGTATCCAGAACTGTAAATATTATTGCCATGACTAAAGGTTAAAAGATGATACCTGTGTAATCTATAACCATTGTTTTGAGTATCAATTTCACGTGATGTCTAAACCGTAAAACTTTTCTTGAGAGTCTTGTCAAGAGGAAAACTTATTTTACTTTAATGGCAGTGGGAAAATATTTGTCTCAAAAATAGTTGTCAGTTCTAGTGCTAAAATATCCCTAGTATCTATTCCCTTCTCTCCATCCCCGTCACCACAGCTGTGGTTAAGATGTTCAGCATTTCCCTCCGGCATTAATTTAGTAGCCTCCTAGTATGCCTCCTTGCTCTTCATGTTTCTCCTCTAGTTTATCATGGATATCTATGCCAGAAATCCTTTTGTAAATCACAGATCTTGGCACCGTGCTCCACTTCTCTGGTTCTTGTCTGTCCCTTTAATATAATCTCCCCCTAACCCAACATTTGCACCCCATAACCTTGCCATACTGAAATCCTTGCAACTTCTCTAATACAACATGCTGTTTCTAATCACATTTCTCTTATGCCTTCTCACATTCCGTTCCCTCCCGAAATGCCTTTTCCTATTATATATATGCTGATTTAGAAAAATCTAATATATGGCCCAAACCTCAGAACTTTGGAGCAGATTAGAGGTACCATCACCTCCCTGTGGTGATTTGGTCTAATTGCAGGCAAGATATCAAGCTGGTAATAAGCAGTTTCTCTGCTATTTGAACTTACAAGGGATGGAGTGATGAAAAATAATGCAAGTTACCTTCAATTATCTGATACTGGAGTGAGAAATGACCCAAATTGCTGACACTAAAGGAAGGCAAGAAAAGTTATTTTCAATGATAAAACACAGATACTTGTTTGTCATTGTTTATAGATGAATATTAATCTACCATCTCAAGGGAAATAATGAAACCATGCTGTGAAAGCTCTACAACTTCTCCAACCCTTTTCCTACATGGCTCTATTTTGTAGCATTTTCTGTACTTCACTTAAGCCGTAAGGTTGATCAGACTCGTTAAAAGCCAAGCATGACTGCCCTTTTCAAAACACGTTTTTTCAAAGAAATACCTGTAATCTGCATGCAAATTGAAGACAGATGTCAACAAAATAATTACTGTGCCTAACAGGTACTTTAAATAGAGTGCTTAAATTGTCAAAAAATCTTGTAAATGATAGAGGTAGTTGCAGAGAAACTCGATAATTACATATATTTAGTGTGTATTAATCCAGCATATTAGTTGATATTGTCAAAGTTGCTATAGAATGTCAGTGAATTTCATTTTGATTTTTAATATAACAAAAATATCCTTTGATGAATACAAAATGTAGGCGCTTATATTCCATGTGTTCATATTTTGAATTAACTCTTTTCATCCCTACATTTGAAACTTTGTACATGATGCACCACATCCTTAAAAATATCCTCCAGCCTTGCCTTTTCAAAGTTGACCATCCAGCAAAATCTGTTTCGAAATTTATATCCTTTACAGTGATACCCTAGCACTGCCTACTCATAACACAAGTTACTCCCATTTCTTTTTTAAAAAAATAAATTTTTAGTTAGTTTTGGCTGCATTGGGTCTTCATTGCTGCGTGTGGGCTTTCTCTAGTTGCGGCGAGCGGGGACTACTCTTCGCAGCGGTGTGCGGGCTTCTCATGGCGGTGGCTTCTCTTGTTGCGGAGCACAGGCTGTAGGCGCTGGGGCTTCATGGGCTCTAAGCACTATGGCTCATGGGCTCTAGAGCTCAGGCTCAGTAGTTGTGGCCCACGGGCTTAGTTGCTCTGCGGCATGTGGGATCTTCCCGGACCAGGGATTGAACATGTGTCCCTTGCATTCCCAGGCTGATTCTTAACCACTGTGCCACCAGGGAAGTCCAGGTTACTCCCATTTCTCTTAGCCCACAGTTTGCACAGACACAGCCTACATTTTGTTCTTAGATGAATAGATTTAAGGGTGTAGTTGTATCAAAAGAACTAGATTTCAATAAGCATCTTTTACTATATTAGGTAGTGTACTAGTTGTGTTGAATTATCATATAAAATTAGTCCATTACCTCCCTTTTAGAATACTCAAAGCAGAAGGATGCTCAAAAAATTTAAAGCTTACTGATTTCACATTTATACAGTTCTTTTATCAAGTTATCCCATATACTAACACAAAATTCTACATTTTCATAAACTCCTGACATTAGTTCTAGCTGGGCTTTAAGGTAATAAAAGCTTAATATCTACCCCATATTCTACTGCCATAAAGTATTTGAAGACAGATATCGTAAAGTCTGATTAAATACAATTTTAATAGTCACTATTTTTGTAGATAGCTAATTAATATATCAATTAAAAGAAAATACTATGATATATATTTATTTATATCCCCCAGATTACCTATAACACTTCTAGGTATATAAGCATTGTTAAATATAATGGAATTGAATTGATGGGTTAGTTCTGTGTATAAATTGTGCAAATAGCTAGGATGTAGCAACAAGTAAGGATTTCTTTCCTTAGTTGTATTCTTATAGCTAAAAGCATTGTAATCAGAAGTAATATAATTTTAACATAATAGTAGTTACAATAAAGTTCTCTGTAAGGAGTAATCCTCGTATTATAAAAATACTGCCTTGAAACTGACCAGTCTGTATGAATCAAAAAAAGAAAAAAAGAGAAACAGATAAGTATTTCAGAGGACTGTCGTTCAAAAGTAACAGGGCTTTTGACATTACTTTAAAGGCTAATTTACATCTATTTGCTCAAAGTGAAAGACAACATAGTCTTGAATTTCAGTTTATTATCTGTTCTTTGCCCAAAGTATATTAGGAAAATATTACTGCAATTTGAGTAGTCTTCATATCATGGAAACATGGTTTAATGGTATATAATTATTGTATACAATGATCTGAAGTATTTCAATTTTACAGAGATTATATCATCACCCAAAACATAAGTTTTGGAATTTAAAATGTATTGTAACTGCACATTTTTATTTATTTTATTTTATTATTTTGGTAACATCTTTTAATTGGAGCCTAAAGAATGGGAAGAAACTACGCAAGAAAAGAAGAGAGGAAGAATGTTCCAAGCAGAAGAGGACAACTATGCAATTCCCACATTGGCCAAGTTTGGACCTCCCCCTGATGGGGAGGTATCTAGTGATTTTGGAACAAGTCTTCTGTAAAACATGACAAAAATTAAGCTTTGAAAGAGTAAATGACACTGTTTAATAGTTTATCAGCAAGTAGAGAGAAAATAAATCTTTGCTGGACAAAATATAGAGAATAAGCATTTATTATCTTTAATAAGAGAATAATATATATTTTACCAGTTTTGTTAAACATAAGCATTAAGGGGCTTCCCTGGTGGTGCAGTGGTTGAGAGTCCGCCTGCCGATGGAGGGGACACGGGTTCGTGCCCCGGTCTGGGAAGAACCCACGTGCCGTGGAGCGGCTGGGCCCGTGAGCCATGGCCGCTGAGCCTGTGCGTCCGGAGCCTGTGCTCCACAACGGGAGAGGCCACAACAGTGAGAGGCCCGTGTACTGCAAAAAAAAAAAAAAAAAAAAAAAGCATTAAGAAAACCTTACCCTCTGTGAATGAACTTGACTATCAGCCAGGTCAATTAATTTATGACAAAGGAGCCAAGAACATATGATGGGGAAAGTACAGTCTTTTCAATAAATAGTGTTTGGGAAACTGCACAGCCATATGCAAAAGGATGAAACTGGACCACTGTCTTACACCATATGCCAAAATCAACTCAAAATGGATTAAAGAGTTGAATGTGCAACGTGAAACTATAAAACTCCTAGAAGAAAACATAGGTAGTAAGCTCCTTGACATTGATCTTGGTGATGCTTTTTTAGATCTGACAGCAAAAGCAAAGGTAACAAAAGCAAAATAAGTACGTGGGACGACAAAAAAGATTCCTCACAACAAAGAAAGCCATCAACAAAGTGAAAAGGCAACCTACAGAATGGGAGAAGATATATGAAAACCATATGCAGTAGTCCCTCCTTATCCACGGTTTCACTTTCCAAGGTTTCAGTGAACCAAGGTCAACTGCAGTCTGAAAATACTAAATGGAAAATTCCACAAATAAGCAATTGGTAACTTTCACATAGGGCACCATTCTGAGTAGCTTGATGAAATTTTGTGCCATCCTGCTCTGTCCTGCCTAGGCCATGAATCATCCCTTTGTCCAGCGTATCCTGCTCCTTAATCACTTAGTAGCCAACCTGGTTATCGGATTGACTGTCCCGGTTTTCAGTTCACTGTATTGACTGTGGCAGTGCTTGCGTTCAAGTAGCCCTTATTTTACTTAATAATGGCCCCAAAGTGCAACAGTAGCAATGCCGGTAGTTCGGATATGCCTGAGATAAGCCATCATGTGCTTCCTTTAAGTCAAAAGGTGAATGTTTTCAACTTATTGAGGAAAGAAAATATGCCGAGGTTGCTAAAACCTACAGTAATAATGAGTCTTCTATCCGTGAAATTGTGAAGAAGGAAAAAGAAATTCATTCTAATTTTTATGTTGCACCTCAAATTGCAAAAGTTATGGACCCTTTATTACAGTATATTGTTATAATTATTTTATTATTAGTTACTGTTAATCTTTTACTATGCCTGATTTATAAATTAAACCTTAGGTATATATGTATATATAGGAAAAATACATAGTATATATAGGGTTCGGTACTATCGATGGTTTTAGGCATCCACTGGGGGTCTTAGAATGTATACCCTGTGGTTAAGGGGCGGGACTCCTGTATCCAATAAGGGGTTAATATTCAAAATATATAAAGAACTTATACAACTCAATAGCAAAAAAAACCAAACCGTCTGATTAAAAATGGGCAAAAGATCTGAATAAATACTTTCCTGAAGAGGACAAACAGCCAACAAGTACATGAAAAGATGCTCAGCAACACTAATCATCAGGGAAATGCAAATCAAAAGGGCAATGAGACATCACCTCACACCTGTTAGGATGGCTATTATCAAAAGGACAGGAACTAACAAGTGTTGGTGAGGATGTGAAGAAAAGGGAACTTTTGTTCACTATTGGTAGGAATGTAGATCTGTGCAGTTACTATGGAAACCTATATGGATGTTCCTCAAAAAATTAAAAATTGAATTACCAGGGCTTCCCTGGTGGCGCAGTGGTTGAGTGTCCACCTGCCGAGGCAGGGGACGCGGGTTCGTGCCCCGGTCCGGGAAGATCCCACATGCCGTGGAGAGGCTGGGCCCGTGAGCCATGGCCGCTGAGCCTGTGCGTCCGGAGCCTGTGCTCCGCAACGGGAGAGACCACAACAGTGAGATGCCCGTGTACCGCAAAAAAAAAAAAAAGTTGAATTACCATATGATTTAGTAATTCCACTTCTGGGTATTTACCTGAAGAAAATGAAAAGACTAATTTGAAAAGATATATGCCCTGCAGTATTATTTACAATAGCCAAGTTATGGAATCAACTTAAGTGTCCATTGAATGGTGAATGGATAAAGAAGATGTGCTATATATATCAAAGATATATTGGAATATTATTTAGCCATAAAAAGATTGAAATCTTGCCATTTATGACACATGGGTGGACCTAAAGGACATAATGCTAAGTGAGATAAGTCAGAGGAAGAGAAACACCATAATCTCACTTATATGTGAAACCTAAAAAACAATATATTAATAAATCAAGCACGTGGTTACAGAGAATTGACTGGTGGTGGCCAGAGGTGGGGAGTTGAGGACAAAGGCAAAATGGGTGAAGGGGGTCAAAAGGTACAAACTTCCAGTTATAGAATACATAAGTCCTGGGGATGTGATGCGCAGCGTGGTGACCCTAGTTAATAACACCGTGTCGGATATTTGAAAGTTGCTAAGAGAGTAGCTCTTAAAAGTTCTCATCACAAGAAAACAAGTTCTGTACCTGTGCGGTGATGGATGTGAACGAGATTTGGTGTGGTGAGAGTTTCATACTATATACAACTATCTCATCAGTATGTTGTATGCCGGAAACTAATATGGTGTTATATGTGAGTTATATATAATTTTTTTAAAAAAAGAAAATCTTACACTCTAGGAATGAACTTCACTATCTGCCAATAACACATACATATGGAATCCAAAAAAAAGGTTCTGAAGAAGCTAGGGGCAGGGCAGGAATAAAGACGCAGACGTAGAGAATGGACTTGAGGACACGGAGAGGGGGAAGGGTAAGCTGGGACGAAGTGAGAGAGTGGCATGGACATATACACACTACCAAATGTGAAATAGATAGCTAGTGGGAAGCAGCTGCATAGCACAGGGAGATCAGCTCGGTGCTTTGTGACCACCTAGAGGGGTGGGATAGAGAGGGTGGGAGGGAGACGCAAGAGGGAGGAGATATGGGGATATATGTATATGCATAGCTGATTCACTTTGTTATAAAGCAGAAACTAACACACCATTGTAAAGCAATAAAGATGTTAAAAAAAAAGTATATACATTACTACACATAGAGTGCTCAGCATAGTTTTGGATGTAGGGTGTGTGGGGATAAGGTTTTTCTTAATTGCCATTTTAAAGTATATTCAGTCTTTAAATATTATGGAAAATTTTATCTGTTTCTGTTGTGCTGTTTTGTTTTTCTAAGTCGTTAATTGATTATATGAACTAGAAGTAGTTGGAATCTACCTCGATTTAATGTAAAACGGCAGATTTGGCTAGGCAGACGTCACTGAAGCAAATAAAAATCAGAATACTATATGTGGGTGTTGTATGTATGTATGTATGTGTTTATTTATTTATATATTTATGTATGTATTCACCGCCCACGAGTTTCAGATACTATGGGTCTTCTCTATGGCAGGGTTCCTGACTCTGTTTATTATCTATGGTAAGAGGTCTCTATTGTCAAAGCTAATCTCCTTAAATATGTGAAATAAATAGTCCTTTACTAGGAAAGGGTATCTTCATCCTAGAAGCTCCTAAAAGAAAGATCACTGTCATAAAATGTTCTGTAGTCATTGCTGAAAATTATTTTTCTACTGGATACCTGCTGAAATGTGTTGACATGGATTTGGTAACAGTGTGAATGTTTCTTTAAAAGAATCTACGTATTCTTTTGGAAAATATCTTATAGTGGTTATTAGCACAGACTTTCATGTCAGAAAGACTGGGTTTGGTTGTTGGCTTGGTTCTTCAGTGACCATGGACAAATTATCTAAATTTTTGAGCCTCAGGTTTCTAATATTTAAAATGATGAAATAGCAGGACCTTCATGAAAGTCTCGCTAGAAGGATCAAATACAGGATATGGAATGACGGGCACATGATGGTAGATTCATCTTAGTAATTTTGTTATTTTTTAATGCATTCAATATTTATTATATAGCTTCTATAATACTAGATTAGACTATGTAGATATTGCAAAATTATGTGTAATTGCCTCAGACATTTATTTCATAATTTACTTGGGAAGCTGACACATTTGGAATAATTAGCAAAGGTATCTTATTTAATTTTCACATAACACCACATGTAAATGGTCAAAAAGTGAGATAACGATATGGTTCAAATATATTAAGGAAGACTTAATTGAAAGAAGTAATGCATATATCATTTATATTAATTGGATTTATCATTTATTATATAACAACATAAGTACAGCTATACTCTACACACAGCGATGTTAGTACGCGAGTCATTTATTTTAAAAGTATGCTCATGTTAAAAAGTAAGGGAGAAATTATTCAAGCAGTGTAAAATAATTAATCTATTTAGGAAAGCCTGTTTTACAATGTAGTAGGTATTCAATTACCTTACAAATGTTTCTGAAAAACCACAACATTTGCAAATTAGAGAGCTTGTGGGCACGAGGAACATATCCAAAAGCATAAACATTTTTACTGTAACTTGTCAGCCATATGGGCAGATGGTATAAAGCTTGTTTTCTGAAATGTGATGGAAAGTATAAAAAGAAATTTGACAGTTTTTTTTTTTTCATTTTTGAATGTGACTATCCAAATAGCTAGAAAGCTGGGAAATCAAACAGTGATATTATTTTAAGACCCTGAAAATCAGTGCTCAGGATTTTGGGAGGTTCAGCTGAAATTGTTTATAGACATTTTTTTTTCATTGTCAATGGAAACATTTGAGGGTCTTTTGAAAATAGATCACTGTGGTAAGCCCTGGAGTAAAGACTTTGGAGACAGGGGCTCTGTCCTGAAGGGTTTTATAATCTCTCTGAAGGTAGAAAACACTTATAAGTAAACATTTTTAGAAAGCAACTTTATTTATACTAAAGCATTTTCCCAGGAAAACATGTGCATGTGCAGAAAAAGAAGCACATATCATGATGGTGATTGGAGCTGCTCTGTACGGAGTGACATCCATTCGTTAAGTCATTATTAAGAGAAAAGTACTATTTACGAAGTTATACGTACAGCATACTATGTTTTATGCTTAGAAACATGGGAACTCGTATGGTCTGTGTCTGTGGGTACATCCATGTGTCTGCAAACACAGAAAGGGTTTAGAAGAGTCCTTCCCATGCTGGTGAGCTTATGAGGCACTAATAATTCAGGTATTTAAAAAAAATAAATTGGTTTATTTAAAAAAAAAAAAAAGCTATGTAGTTGCCTTGCAAAGGCCCAGGCAAAATTAACATTTATGTTTTGCTACGTGAAGGTAGGAATTGGAAATGATAGGATCGTAAAAATGACGGAGAAAGTTGGCTACTGGAAAATTATATTCTGAGACATATTCTAAGGCCCTGTCAATAGTTCCTAGTGAATTCTTGTCATTCTTTTCCCTGGGGCTCAGGAGAGCCCTTGGGCCATGTCCAGGCCCTGCCTTGTAGCCAGCCTGAGTCAGGCCAGGTGACTTTATTCATCACTTTCTGTCTGACATTGGTAGAATATATGTATTAGATATTTATTTTCACAGTTTGGAATTTCCAAATCCCTGGCTGTAGAGACTTAAGGACTTAGGATATACTCTTTTCAACCAACTTGGAAAATATTTGTTTCTTCCTCTCCTCAAATTTTGAATATTCTTTTTCAGTAAAGGGAGGAGGACTTCCAATTTCATTTACAGAAAAAGGACAAAGGAGAGAGTGAAAAAGCTCAACATTCTGTTTTTACCAATGGGAAATTTAAAACGAGTCCAGAGTTCCTCTCATGGTTTTTTATCATCTGTGTGCCTCTTCTTCTTCTGCCTGTTCCCATCAAACAGGAAGATAGAAGGTGAGGTCGAAGGAAAGTGGGTTACACTAGTGAGAGAAAAATCACTGGTCCCCATCTCTTCAAATAATAAAAATTAGCAATAACAGAAAATATTCATGACTGTTTTATATCAAACGACTTGTTCTTTCTTACCAGACCCTGAGATATTAGGCTTAAAGAAGTTAAATTCTGCTTTCCCTTTGAAAATTAAATTCATTGTTTAATACATTGACACAAAACACATTTAAATCCAAAAGAAATCAAGAACAGCTGAACAATAGTAAATCCAAAACATTTTTTAATAAAGTCTGATTTTGAACTGTTGAGGAAGTGGTAGAAATGTTAAGCAAACTAAGTGCTTTAACATATAGTTATATGTATATGATTTTCAGAAATTTATCTCCATTTTTATAATTGCACTGTAGTCAATATGTGTTGCCTAACTAATTTTAATATCAAAAAGGAACACTTGTTTCATTATGTAAAAATATTATTTTGTTCCTGGACAATATTGTGTACATGAGCAATCATTCCACTCATTTAGAAACATCAGTACTAATATTCTAATAATTCAATGGTATTTAGCTTAGAGAATTTTGCTAAGGAGAGAAATAACTTTGATCGTTTAACACATATATATGCTATTGAAATAGCAGTCATTTATAAGAGGAAGTTTCCTAAATAACATACATTTCAAAGTGTATTGTTTATAGCAGACTTTAAAGAAGTATATAATATTGAATGTAATTATAACATACTTTCACAAAATTGTCATATTGGTATTTTAACTCAATAGTTACAGGATATCTGTAGTTATTTTTAATGTGATTAATGGTAATATGCATCATATTCTTAAAGTACTAACCTTTGGCATTGCTGTACTCTATACTTCAGAGATTTTCTCATCTTAGTAAGATTTCAGTTAGTTGGATTGCTGTATACTTTGGGGTGGATAGTGGTTTTATTAAAGATGTGTGCATTTATAAATGCTACAAGTCCAAGGATTGTTAGAAAATGTACCTTGTTTTCTTATTACAATTAATTCCATACTGATTGTGTTTTTAAGGAATATAATATTAAAATAAGGTTATTTCAGAATTTGAGTTATGTGCCAATTTAAACAGAGAGCAGGATAGAGCTTGATATATATGTTTTTATACTTTCAGTATCTTTGCAGCTTAACTTTTCAACATTGACCATACGTCAAAGGCTTAGCCTTCACATTTGACATAAAATAAAGCACAGCCTGCAAGTGCTAGATGACTGTGTGTCTGTAACAAACCCAAGCAGTGTCTGTATCTCAAATTATAATCTTTATCTCAGATTCTAGTCTATGCAAAAGTATGCTTTTAAGCAGATGATCGGTATACTTAAAACACTGGCCAACAAGAGGTTATACATGGATGTTTGTTGGTTCTTGAGTACTAGTCAACGGTGGCCATTACTGGGGCTGATATTGAGGAAGTTGATGCAAAAGACGTAAGAACTTCAGAAAGCAGCACTTCCCACCTGTTATTATGCACATGAACCACCTGGAAGATTCTGATTCAGTAGGTCTGGGGTAGGACCTAAGATGTGGCATTTCTAACAAGCTCCCATCTGATGCTGACATTGAGAGAGGTCCATGACCGCACATTGAGTAGCAAGGTTTTAAACTTGGAATCTGTAATGAAGGACGCCATAACAAACTTCTTGTTTATTTTAAAATTAAGAAGCACACTCTAAATGGGGAAAATGGGACAAAAAAATAGAATCATTATACCACACTATTAAATATTTTATGTGTAAAGAGAAGGTACAGTAGTGTCGTCTGTGATATAGTTTGGGGAAAAACATGCAAAAAGTATAGATAAATGGGTTAGTTGTGTAGTCTTGTCAATTTCTGTAATCTCTCTAAATTTTAGTTTTGCATTTAAAATTTTAGAGAATTGAACTAGATTATCTCTAAAGCCCGTTACAATTAAAAAAAAATTCTATGATTCTAGTTTCCTAGACTTTCCAGTCTTAGAACAGAATGGAGTCTCTTCCAAACCTCAGTCTTGCTTTTACCTCTAACAGGAGTTTGGGATAGAATCTCAAGGTGCTAACGAAGTTTAAATAATACTATGCATTTAAAATGCTTAACAAATTGCTTTACCAAGAGCAAATTCTCAACTAATGTTATGTGTTAGCAATATTATTATAAAGATTAGGAAGATCAAGCCCTAGAAGGTGAAGTAACTTGTTCCAGGTTGTAGAGATTTCTAGAGGTATGCTAAACGAAACTATAATAACAAGATATCTATGCTGTTGATAGTATACTAGAAATAATGCTTTCTAAGTAAAGCTAGTCATTATTATAGATTATCACAAAGGAAGAAAGAATTCTTACCTTTCTCTGTTAAGACTGGTAGAATCCTACCAAAATCCATCTAATGAATCTCAGTTACCAGAATACTCTTCTCATGTTCGATAAAGTGTGTGTATGCACTTTTTTGGTTCCAGTAGCATAATAAAAATATTGTTTACTGATATGCAGATAACTCCGTGTTGATGTCATGCTTGTAAAGCACGTATTCATTTACTGACATAAAATTATTTATTATTTATTATTGATTTATATTATTTCAACTTATAAATAGAAAAACATTTCGCTATGTGAGTAGATGTATAGAAAAAGATCTGATAAGGTGAACGAGATTGATCAGCATGTCTGTGCCGTTCTTAATACTAATTGAGTGTGATTTTTACATCGTAGACGACCAGAAATTACTATATAGGGCATGATGGACGCCTACCAATAGTCTGGTAATCCTCCCATAAATTACGTGGCATTTATGCCAATATCGTGAGTTTTTCCATTTAAAAAAGACAATCAAGATCAGTCTTTCCTATATAATCAACTCCCAAGGGGACCACAAAGCATTACTATTAATATATTTTATATCTTAAGTTATCCTCAAGAGGATAACTGATTGCAGTGGGAAAGTTAGACTCAATGACACTGTTGCTCTAAGTCTTGCATTTCAGCGTTTAGGGGACTTTAGTGTGGTTCAGAGGGGTTCCGAGGAAGGGGTGTTCAGGAGGTTCATGCTGTACTCTCCCAAGGGATTTCGTTTCACAAAAACTGTGAGTAGGTTGGTTTGTTGCTTCCTTTGGTCTGGTTTGGTTGCGTTCTTGAGCAGGCGGGGTCGCCTGACAAATGTTAATAATGTCCACATGGGCTCATTCTCTAAACTTGGGGGCAGGTGGAGGCTGTTGAGAGCCTTACACTCGCTTATTCCCTCGGCCAGCACTCACCTTCAATATCCAGCGATTTGGTTTCCGCTGTTGGGTGTATGTTGGTTTACATGGCAGTGGTTTGCTTGAAATGTCAAAATAGGGTCATTGTTCATGGTGAATTGACATGAATCTCAGAGCAATGAGCAGGTGAAACACTTTGGCACCGTGTTGTGTGATTTAAGAAAAAAATACACGGCTACTTCTCATGATGGGACTTATGAGTGATTACTATAGAAAAACAAACTTTCAAACCTTAAGTGGAGAAAATGTTAGATGCAAGCCGAGTGACCTATAACAAGTACCTGGTTATTCCCCTGTTAGTTATTTCCTAATTTTTCTTTGGACTTCTTTGGACCGTGGACATCCTCTGTCAAGTCTCACCAAAGCAGAACTAATGCACTTCTACAATCTGCAGTCTGAGTATTGCATTTTGATTTGCCTGGAAACTTTATTCATTCTTAGGACTAACTCGTAAATAATTGAGTGAATATTTTTTAATCATGAAATTGCTCTAAAAGTATAACTTTAAGCATCCTATTAGACCATAATATATACTTCTGGAAAAGGTAATATGTTCTTTAAATACCCACTTACCTGACACATGGAAGATAGGGATGTTTCATCCATTTTTAAGAACATAGTGGGATATTTGTTTTTTTGAAATGTTGTTGGTACTTTTTTTTTCTCTTTTTCATCTTCTGCCACGCATGAAGAAATACTTAGTACTTGAAAGAGGAATGTGAGCCTCTTTTTTACTCTTAATTTTACTATTAAAATATGATTTAAAGGTCTTTTTAACATTGTTATTGAGTCAAAGATGACATATATATGTAATTTTGTTAAAACAGAGCCTCAAATTTCATAGAAACACTTGTGGAAGAGTTTTTGACTAAAAATAAAAAAGACCAATAATAATTTTTTTGTACCACAAACTTAGTGGTTTGCCAAAAGGTAGGACCAAGGATGCTTTTCGTTGGTAGCATGTAATTCCAATTTAAATTAAAGAACTATAAATAAAATTGAAATTGAAAAGTAAATTATAAAAATTAAGGGAGAAAAAACCACATTCTTCCTAAATATATAATTCTTTAAAATATTACTGAAGGATTATGTCACTATTTCTTCAAGAATACCATAATTATCTATAATAGTGAGAATTTTTGTTGCAAATTATGCTGACATTTTTTTTCAGTTGAATTTTGTTTTTATAAAGTACCTTTCTTGTATATTATGAAACTAAAGCCAGATGTGTGGCAGAATATAAGAAAAGCATCCTAAGAGAATAAACATTCTCAAGTTCTAAAACTGTAAAGCATCAGCTGTAAATTGATGACAAATGTCACATTGTCATTTTCACATTTTTCTTCTGGGAATTCTATGAAGAAATAGGTGTGAAATGATATATTCCAACTTTCTTTACTCTCTGAAAAATATAATGTGTTTTGTGCATTGAATTTTGAAATGGTATGAAAGGTCTGAAGAATATAGAATTGTTGGTAGTCCACCATAGTTTTATTAGGTATATTCATGTTTTTATCTCAAAATTTTTTAAGCACTTGACCTTTGCTATTGAATGTTTTGTTGCTGTTAATACTGAGTGAGAGCTTAATGTGTTACTATGTAGTTTTCATACAAGTGATCTTTTAATATTGCTATTAAATTTGTAAATAAGGAAATAATGGAAATGTCCATGAAATGAGCTTGGATACTGTACAGTACAGACAATATCCTTCACACATAGTGAGGGAAATTGCAGTATACGAGTAAGAAATATAACTTTTGAACACCCAGATCTTGGAGTCCATTTTTATTTTGGAAAATAACATGTCTAATTCTCAGTATCTCTAAGATACACATTTGTGTGTATGTCTGTGTGTGTGTGTGATGGGGGTGTCAATGTTTATTTAGTGTACATTATGAGGAAATTTGTTGGTCATGTAGTTGAAGTTTCTTTGTAAATGAAACTCACCTCATTGAAGTGACATAATTAAAAAAATCTTTAAAAACATACTTGTAAGTAACTTACATATATCATGTCTTCTTGACCCAAAGACCATGTAAAATTATGCTGATACTGAAATGGCTATAAATGTTTATTAAATATACTATTTTGATTATTATTTCAGTGACCAATCAGGTCTTTGGAACTGCGTTTTCCACCCCTAAATGGCTTAAGATCACTGTGCTTTGCTATTTCATCTTACTGCTGTCAAAATGCTCTTTTGACTACTGGCTTTTAAATTAAAAAGGATTTCTGAAATCATTAAGAAAGATTATGATTGATCTATTCATATTAGAAGATGCGTTAAACTCCCATTGCAGCAGACCTCTGCACACCTCCGTTTCTTTTGTGCTTATGATTAACTTTCTTTAAAATTCTGTGTGTGGTATTTGAGTTTTTTCATTCATTTTTATCAACACACTAATTCCTTCATCTAGTCTGTCAGTTATTTTTAAAATATTGATTTGCTGTCTGAAGGTGATAGATTTTGTATTAGACACCCCAGATTCAACTAAGGGACTCTGTTAAAGAAGTCTGTGAAAAGAGATTTGTTTTATTATCTACAAACATTAGTTTTCTCATTTGTAAATTAATTGGAATAATAATACCTATTGAGTTGACTGTGAGATGACATATATTAAAGTGCATAGTATAGCGAATGGCACAATGTAGGTATTTCATAAATGTCAGTTCTCTTTTCATTATCTTTGTGTAAAATTAACATGTAATTCATACATGATTTTAGGGACTTAGCATTCCTAGTCACTCTATTCCTATTAGCTCATTGTTGTAACATCTGGGTAGCTGTAAGAGTCTCACTTCCCCAAGTGTAACACTTTCATGCCTATCTCTCTACCATCTCTAATTTGGTGGAATGCCTGCTTTGTCTCAAAGTTTGCCTAAATAGATTTAGCTTCACTTGCTGAAGGAAATCCCATTTCAAAAACTCAGGTGGTAGATAACTCACTTTAGCAGATGAACTAGAAAAGAGAAAATGAGACATTCTCTGTGATATTGAAGGATAGATAAAGAAGTAGAGGGTTCTTGTACAGATCCAGGATGGATGGTGGGGACTACTTCCTGTTCAATGACTCAAGATCCTGACATGAACTTCTTCCGTACTGCGTGGAAAAGGGAAAAAAATATCAAGATGGGGATTGTCAAAGAAAAAGTGACAACAGTATTGAATCCCTTGACAAAATGCACCAAAATGCTTTGACATATTGAATCCTGCCCCCTTCCTTTCCTCGTCTTTGTCTCCTTCTCAAACTTGTGTCTAAAATGATTTCCAGTGTCCTCATTCAGCCTTCTAGTACCTCCATCTAAAACCACCCCCCCCCACCATATTACCTCACTTTGTTGTCATATGTTTCTCTGTCTTGAAGTGTCTAATATCTGTGGTGGTATATTCAGAACCATGTCATGGAGATCTGGGAAATAATTAGGTAGATAGTAGGACCTCATTATAGGTAGGATGTAGAATGTTTGAACTATGATTCTCATTTATTAACTCTCATCATTTCTATCACTGAAAATATCCATTACTTCAGGTGTTTCAACTTGAGGTTGGGAAATCTGAAGGACCCACAGTATCTCCCATTAAGTTTCTCTTGGATGTTTAATAAGAGATGTGATTTCAGTTCTTGGCAGGGGCAAGCAATATTTTGTTGATAACGGATCTTCCCTTAAACCACCTTATATAGTTTATTGTCTATGCAGCAATAGCTGCGAGGAGAAGGAAGAATTAGTGCTCTCTTTCTCCTCCCTCTGACGGGAGAGCCTCAAAGAAAACAGAACCCAAGAGGGCATTTTGGAAATTTGCTGTGGTATTTTTCTTGCTTATAATGAAGAGGGTGGTGGCATTAACATTGAGGGTGGCGATCAGGACTGCTAGAACATCTGGCCATCCGTATGTCAGGCCTGCCCCACAAAGAATTTCCCACCACCCAATGCCTGTAAGATTCGAGCAAGTGGAAAATCTGTTTAGAAATATCTGAATCTAGAACCTAACTAGAATTTGAATATAAATTCAAAGTGTATCACATAGTTTTAATATGCACTAATTTTCCAGATAAAACAACTGTGTAAGTGGAGGAAACTTGGTACTCTTTCAGATCATTAATACGAGCTTTCAGCACTTCATAGAATCACAACTAACAATGTTCCTTATAGTATCTGAGTGGCAAATACAACCCATTTGTGTCAATCTGCATATGTAACTATTATATTCACCATGATTCTAGGTGTGAGTAAAACATCTGACTACTCTGTCTTATAGTGTGATATACCTTGGATATTTCCATATTGAAATATATATTGTTTGTATAAATTCCTTTCCTTTTATTGTATTAAGATGATTGATGTTTAAATTTTGTGCTTAGATTAGAATGTAATGAATTTTATTTCAGATTTATAAAAAGGGAGTTACATGTTTATTCATACACACATGACACTGGATTTGATAAGGTTAAGAACCATTGTTTTAGAAGCTGCCATCACTTCTCTGTCTCCCTTTTGTGTACTGGCTTCTTATCTACAGGCTGAGGGACAGACTTTTCTGACATAATCTTTCTTTAAATGAAGGGGTGTGGCTCTCAGTGCCAAAGGAAATAGCAGCCTAGCCAGTTTGAAATGGAACATAGGGTTACTCTACCCAGCCTCTCCTTTCTGAGAGATGGTTCACCTAGAGATTTTAAAAGGATAGCCATCTGCCCTTTGGCTGGCCAGAGACAGGCTAAGTTAATTGTGAAACACTGTGAGGAATGTACCTTTCATTTGCTTAGAAAGTTCACATTTGTGTGTAAGTGTTTTATATTTCAATAGCAAGTATATCATTAGAAACTTTAGATTCGTTTGTGATTGTAAACGAATTGTAAGATTCATCTACTTGTAAGATTATGCATTTCAAGAAAACGCAACTGCAGTTTTCCTTGGTCACATTACATGGTTTTCTTTCAAACATGAAAAATACAGTACTGAGTACTAACAGTGAGTTTAAATCATCTGATTTTTCCCTTTCTTTTATAATTTGTTAGTCATTATTAAAATTTCACTAATGTTGCACCTTACAAATCCATATGACATGTGTGTCATTCTCTACAGGAAAATCAAAAGTCCAAGTAAGGTAAGCTCTAGGTGAAGTTACAAAAGAAGTATAGCAGGGATTATTAGGCATACACAGTCTCCATGCTACTATTCCTTAATAGTATGATTTACTGGGAAAGATGATCTCAAACAGGGATCGGCATTGATTCCCTTGTGTGTAGTTCAGAGATACTAAGTGATGCTTTGTCTCCTGCTTCTCTGTTTCTCAGTTCTACACATACTGAATTTCACCTGTCTGTCATCATTATTGACCCACACCTTACTGTGTTACAGTTGACTTTAATAGGTTCGACTCCTTTGAAAATGTTAGAAACATTTGCAGTGGGAGTAGCAACTCTGAAGACTAGGGCTGCTTCTAGGCTATAGGATACCTGTATGAATTTGAAAAGAAGTTGACCCTCACCCTTGGCAAATGTAGCCTCAAAGTTCAGGGGTTGGTGAGCAGAGGGTTCCTTTCTGCCCACCTCCTTCCCTTCCTCTGGAGAGACAATGCCTTTCACAGCTTTGTGGGCAATTTGTGAGCTCAGTTTCAATCAGAGATTTGCTCATTCAGCTGGGTACCTTTGTGCAAAGTACAAACTGTATACACGTGCATGGTGGTCCTGAACACGATTTTGGCTATGGAAGGAAAGGGAGAAATAGAAAATTCCCAAGTGTTCCGTGAAATATTAGTTATAAGAGAGTGGAAGAGGTTTTTATAAGAAAACAAGAAGGAAACAGTTGAAAGGGAGAAGTTAAAGATAGCAAAATCTGTCAATGGCCAATTGAATCTCCTTTATTAATTTTTTTAAAATTCAGGGTTGACCCACTCTACCACTTATGAACAGAAAATAAACATTGTGCCATAAATTATTATATTCTATACCAACTTTTGCTTCATATTATTTTAACTGGGGTTTCTCTTCTAATTCTATATGAAATAATAAATCTTTTGGTTTATGAGACTAGAGGACCATCCTATATGACTGTCAGTAGAGAATGATTTCACTATTGTTTATATTCTTTCAAATTTCTTCAGAATAAACGTTGAAAACTTAAGAGAATTTCTTCAAATTTTACTTCCTTTTTCTTATAGCAGTTTAAAAGTCGTTGAAAATAAAGAAGTTAAGTTCACTTTCTCCTGAAGTCACAAGTGAGAAAACAGAGATAATGGATTCTACTTTGTTAATGATATGCCTAAAATTGGATACTAAGTTATTAATTTTTTAGTTTTTTTATGAATGAGGACAAAATCCTCATTTCTAAATCTTGTCACGCTTAAATTATGCTCTTATTTGAGTCCTCAAAGGATTAAGTCCAGTCTTATGACTGTCACTCCTATAAACTTATTTTTATCCAAGTGAGATAACCTCCAGAAATACATAATTTTGAAACTCTCTTCAGACTGGTTTCCATTATTATAGCTCATAATAATAAATAAAGAACATCTGTAAGTTTCATTTTCCAATGTTTACAATGCCCAATCTCCTAAAGAACTTATGGGCTAACTGTATTGTGTTTCCTGAAAATAATTTGTTTAGTGAGTAGGAACATTTTAAAAATAAGTTTATGGTATTATTTAGAGCGCCTATTATTTAGAGATCTATATCATATGTAACGTTTAATCAATGTTACACTTTCTGTGTGTCAATATTTTCCCACACAAAGGCTTTTAAAATTATATTAAAATGTTTAAAAACTAGTTTTTATTGTACTCTTCCGGGTTCCAGGCTTTCTTTTTCGGGGGTGGGTGTGTGTTAGTGGATAAGTGTGTGTGTGTATGTGTGCGTGTGTGTGTGTTTAAGACTCTAGGTTACTTTGCTTTTGTTGAGTAGGCTGTTGTTAGAGCCATTGTTAGTCACTGGTATTTATGTACTTAGGCTGCATCCATCTAGAATTTGAGTCATACTCTCATGTAAATTTATTGTAAGGGGAATATAGTGAAGGTATTTACCTCATTTTAATTTTTTTTCTGTTTCCTCCTGCTTCTCGTAATTTTTAAGAATGTTCTGTTTTAATTTTTAAGTAAAAAGTAAAACTTACTTTTAGCATCTTTCTCATTTGCGACGTTTTGACTTAGAACTGCAGTCATGTGAGTGGTGAAACTAAGTTAGGTATGACCGCAGAAGAAGAGTGAAAGAATGAATGAAAGACTTTGGATGTGAAGGAAGAAAAGGTTGTAATCAAAGTCTCCAGATGACTTTTGAAAGCCTCCAGGTTTGGAGGCAGGTAGAGGCTGGAAGAGGATTAACTTGGTAGATTGATGAAGATTGATGAATTTTATCCACGTAAGTTAGAATTTATACTGATCATATAGGACAGAAAACCCCCAAACATTAACCCTACCAAATAAGTCTACAGATAGGCAGTGCTGACATTGTTTTAGAAACTCAAACTCCCAGATGCTCTTGGTGATTGTTCATGGCTGAAAAAAAATTGACTGTAACTCTTAAGTTCTATGCCCATGATCAGAGCCAGAGAAAGAATGAAGAGTGAAGGGCACAAGAGGCCCCAACTGAGTCTCCCTATGTAGCATTCCTGAAAGCCCCACACGATGACTTCTGTTTACATTCCTTTGACCAGAATGGTGTCACGTGGCCTCTCTTATTTCCGAATGAGTCTAGAAAATATTGGATTTCATCTGGGTCCTTTGCTATCCCAAACCAAATTAGGGTGCTCTAGTAAGGAAGAAAAAGAGAATAGATAGTGGGCAGACAACTAGAAATCTTGACAGCAATCTCTGAAAGAAAGGGAGACATTCTATATTTAGAAAAGAACACAGTCTTTTTGTGTCCTTGCTATAGAACGAGTAGAGTGCGAAAAATTGCCTGTGTGCTGGCTTCCCAGTGGAGTTTCATAGAGAAATAAGAATTGTTCCCTTCTGCATGTTAAGCAGCTCTCAGATATATTGTCCATGCTCATCTAGCAATGACCATAGTCCCTCAGCAGTGCGGTTCTATTTTTAGCAATGAAGTAGGAAAAAAAAAAAACCTCAGAGAGGAGAGGCTCCAAGACTGCTTTTCACTTCTGAAAATCAATGTATAAAGTGAAGTGCCTCACAGGCTCTACAAAAATAGAGTGCTTTGGTATACCATTTCTCGAAGGCAAGTAAATATAAGTCCAAGTATCCAAACAGGGCAAACGAAGCAGGTTTTCACCTATAAGAGAAGCCATGAGTATTTATTCTTTGCGAAGCTCTTTCAATATTGAGGATGGAATTGAGTGTTTACTATATAACTCTGATAATGCAATTTGTTGGCTAAATAAAACTGTAAGTAGAATTTAGAACTCCTCATCTCTAAATGGTATATTTTATTTTAGGAATATTTCACATTTAGGAATATTGCTCACTTCAAGATCAGCAGATTGGGCTTCCCTGGTGCCGCAGTGGTTGAGAGTCCGCCTGCCGATGTAGGGAACATGGGTTCGTGCCCCGGTCCGGGAGGATCCCATGTGCCGCGGAGCGGCTGGGCCCGTGGGCCATGGCCGCTGGGCCTGCGCCTCCGGAGCCTGTGCTCCGCAACGGGAGAGGCCGCAACAGTGAGAGGCCCGCGGGCCGCAAAAAATAAATAAATAAATAAATAAATAAGATCAGCAGATTACTGGTGAGCACCATGAAACCATAATCAGTTGAAAGAAATATATTACTTAGATCAGACCCTTTTAAGGTTTCACGTGGTTTTATTTATTTTAAAAAGGGAATTTAAGAATATCATAGATTTTGAACAATTATAACAATGTATTTCATGCTTGGGCAAAATGTTCAGATCCTTTTCATTATGCAAATTTCACATGTTGTTGAGGACAGATTTCACGGTTATACTGCAAGAGCAAACATTAGTAATAGCCAACTATTAGAAAGTGGGATAAAGTAAGGCCATAGAATATTTATGTCCCCAGCCATAGGAAGTTTAGAATTGATTGCTTGAGACAAGCACACACATGACTAAATTTGGTTTCTGTTTTCCTCTGGCCCTCTCCATTAATTCAAGAACGTAGAACTGATCACTGTTGAGATACTTTGTTTTCTTTAATATTTGTCAAGTTTTTTGCCTTCAAGTTATTCATCACAAAGGGAGTCCTTCTGTTTAGTAGATGTCTCTGTACATTAACATGTGGTTTTGTCTTTGTGGAAACCTCCAGATCACATTGAATAATTAACTGGACAGATAATATTGAAAAACTAATGAGCTAGAGAGTGTTTTAAAAGATTTCACTCTTGAAAACGGTACATGAAATTTCTGGGGCATATAACTTAAACATGCATTAAAAGCTAAGCGATACATGAAACTTTTCCTGAGGAAGGAATAATTTCTAAAGTAGTTTCTAGATGATAGTGTAATCCAGAGTCTTTTGTATGCATCAGAGAACTCTTTGGATAAGAAAAGGTCATGGAGTCAGTATTTCCATTTCTAGGATAAGCAGTTGTATTAGAGAATGGTATGCGGAAGGAAGTGAAATCTTGTGTGTAATTAACACACGATTTCCCTGGTTGGGCTCTGAGCACTTTAATTTGTTTCCTAAACAATAACATAAATAAATAACCTTTGAATACAGGCTTTTATTTCAGACAGATGACAGCCCTGAAATGACCACTTCTGTTTCTCATTTCTCATCAAAATCCTGGTGAAGACCCAGTGATTCAAATTGCCAAGAACTTCTACTTTGCTTAAATCCAGTTGTTCTCCTTCCTTTTTAAAATACTGTAGTTAAACACTGGAACAATAATGGAGCCGTGTCTCTGGGGATTGAATTATGTTTAATTGGGAAGGAAGCGCACTACCTCTTGTTCAAGTTCATAAAGTAAGACTGTCCATTAGGAGACGGTGCAGCCCAATTGGAGCCAAGTTTCAGGACAGCCTGTTAAGAGGAGATTCATTGAAACAAATAAGAGGATTTTATAAAGCATGTCTTGTAAAAGGCCATTCTAGGTGGACAGCTGGGTTATGCCTGTATTTTCAAGCTGTAGCAGCATTATATTAGAAGGTGAAGTACACCCTTATCCATAAAATAATGGCTTTTGTAAAGGTGATGAGAGTGGGAAGTTCCATTTTTTCCCCAGGTGTACACCATGTTCACAGTTCAGTTATTGACCTGGGGTACTGCCTACTCCGTATTCCCTATCAGTCCCTTAGCATCAGTGTTTCACCAATCCCTCTCTAATGTCAATGAATATGAGGAAGATTTAGAACAGACATCCGTTCTGTTCTGTTCTGTTGACTTCCATATAGTGTTCACAATTCATTGTGAATATACAGTGGGCATTATAAATATCCTAAAGTCCATTGGGAGTCTCATTTTCTGTGGATGAGAATTTTAATATCACATGTTGACACCAGTGTTGCTCTTTTTGGGTTGTTTAACTAAAATAGGTCATTTTATGAAAATTCTTAAATGTGGACTTTTGATCAGGAAAATGTATTTCTGTGTTTTCAAGATGTCAGATGGTTGCCTTGAAGTTCATATTTTTAGATATGAACGGCAAATTCCTAGTAAAACATACAGTGTTGTAGGATGCTGCTTTCTTAGTTAATGGAAGGATACCTAGTCATGTGGTTTAAAGATACCAAATTGGTGGGTTTCCCTGGTGGCGCAGTGGTTGAGAGTCCGCCTGCCGATGCAAGGGGCACGCGTTCGTGCCCCGGTCCGGGAAGATCCCACATGCCGCGGAGCGGCTGGGCCCGTGAGCCATGGCCACAGAGCCTGCGCGTCCGGAGCCTGTGCTCCGCAACGGGAGAGGCCACAACAGTGAGAGGCCCGCGTACCGCAAAAAAAAAAAAAAAAAAAAAAGATACCAAATTTGTTTACTACGGATTTGACTTCTGTTGTGCTCACCTTGATGAGCATCACAGTAGTGTTCTTTTGTGCCTAAAATGATGCATTAGAATCCCATCAGTACCTTTGCCAACCAATAAATTATTAATAAGGTGATGTGATCATGCTAATGAAGCTACTTTATTAGACTTTGATGGATTTTATGCTGGAGATCGTGGTGAGGCCTTTGAAATATATAGAGTATTTTCTCCCAGGGCAAATCTTCTAGCTTCATTGAAAGCTTCCCTGAAAACTCTTCATTACTCACAATATTGCTCGCCTATTTTCTAATGACATGATAGTCACTTTCACAGAAACATAATAGTCTGCAAGTCAAATGTTTAATTTGCTGCTGCAAAAGAATTCACAATAGAATTCTCAGTGTGGGGTTAATTACACAGTAATGAAAGAGTAAACCTATTGGGAAAATGCTCTGAGTAACATTGCTGTGTTTTCTCCTGATACAGATGTGCATGCTTGTTTCATTTTCTATTCTGGGAAATTCAGAACTAAGAGAAAATATTGAAGAGGTATGTGCGCAAACAGCCATGTTCTTATCTTTTGTCAACACCGTGAAATGTGTATATTATATTACAAAAGCGATCATTAATAATTAGTAATGCATAAAGATGTAATTTCAGTCATAAACAGTATAAAGTAGTACATTGTAAGTAATTGATAATATATTCCAAAGAAAGAAATTGCTAATCTTAAAAAAATAGTACGGCAGTCATTCAAAATTGTCTCCATGTTTTGAATTTCTACAAAGAATAATATACCCTTACTTTCTTTGAATATAGTGTCTACAGCTAGCTATGTTATTGTAGGTTTACTCCATATGTCAGATAATTCACTGGATACTTTAAATATGGTATCTTATTAATTAAACCTTTCAAAAATTTTATGAGATAGGTAGTATTGTCCCTATTTTATTAGGTGAGGAAAATGACATATAAAGAACATGAAAGGATTTCCTGTGTGATAGGATTCAGAGTCACATCCTTTTGTCTGGAAAGGATTTGTTCTCATTCTCTATATCATACTGTCATCTATGTCAGTTCATGTGTTGATATATTGAAGTTTATGTGAAAGAGGCTTGAAAGTTCAAAGAGAGAAACATCTAAACGTGCTCATCATCCTGTGAGGACTGTGGCTAATATAATGGCACAGTGTTAGACTTACTGTAAAACTACATTAATCAGGACAGTATAGTCTAGGTGTGAGGATAAACAAATAGACCAAGACAACAGAACAGAGTCCAGAACTAGATCCACCATATATATGGTCAATTTATTTTCAACAAAGGCGCAAATGTAATTAAATGGGGAAAGGAAAATTGTGTCAACGACTGGACCTAGAAAATTGGATATCTGTATTGAAAAGAAAATATTCACATGACATATATCTGGCAAAAGACTTTTATCTGGACCATGTAAAGAGCTCCTACAAATCAATTATAAAAAGACAACATAATTAAGATGAGCAAAAGACTTGGAGAGTTTATAAAGATAAACAGATGGCCAGTAAGCACCCAAAAATTGTTCAGTATCGTAACTCAACAGTTATATGTAATTTAAAACAAAATGAAATGCAGCTACACACTAGAATTGCTAAAATTAAAAAGGCTAACAATATCAAGGGTGGGTGAAGATGTGGCAAGCTGAATTCACATACTTTGCTGGTGGAAATGAAAAAGGATACGGAAATTTTTCAAATCTGTTGGGTTGTTTCATACATATGTATGTTTCCTTTTACTTTCTGCCAGCTTGGTTGATATGTAATTGACATAGGACATTGTGTAAGTTTAAGATGTACAATGTGACGATTTGACACACATCTCTATTGTAAAACAATTGCCACCATAAGGATAGTTAACACATCTGTCATCTCACATAACTATTATTTTTTTGTAGTGAGAACATTTAAGATCTATTTTCTTAAGAACTTTCAAGTATATGATACGGTAGTGTTAGCTATATTCATCATGCTGTATATTAGATCCCAGAACGTATTCATCTAAAAACTGGAAGCTTGTGCTCTTTACCAACAAGCATACGGTTACCCTCTCACCTATCAATTCCACTTCTAAGTATTTACTCAGTAGAAATAAAAGCATATGTTCACAAAAACTTGTAAAAACATGTTCGTAACAACTGTTTTCAGAGAGCTGGAAGCTGGAAACAACCCAAAATTCCATCAACAAGAGAATGGATAACCAAATCGTGCTATATTGATGTAAAATACTACTACTCAGCATTATAAACAACTACTGATGTGCACAACAGAGATTAATATCAAATATCATTATATGAGCAAAGGTAGGCAGACATAAAAAATAGATACATTTATGTGAAGTTCAAGAAGAGGAAATGATCATGTATAATAGAAGTTCGTCTGTCTCGGGGCAGTATTATCAATACTTAGTGAAGTTCTATTTGGTTATGGGTGAAAGTATTTTTCAAAAGTCATCTGACTGGGTACTTAAGATCTTTAAGTTTTATTGCGTGTAAAATATACCACAAGAATTGAAACTGCTTTGTAAGAAATGGGAATGACAAAATAGGCAATATTTTATTTCTTAAAAAATATATATCTTATTGTTTTAAAGCTGACATATCCCTTAGACTCCCTGCTGTCAGATCGTGCTTACCAGCTTGGAAGTAGTTTGAGAAGTATCTCTCCTATCTCTTTCCCTTGAAGGATTAGACTCTTGATTTATTTTAAGTGGACAATTAGGAAGCCTTAATTATTGGGTTTTACAAATGGAAAATGACCAGAGGACTTTGATTTTTTTTTCCTTTTTACATATGTAAAATATTGAACCGGCTCAAATGTCAAAACCATATGAAAGGTACACTCAGAGAAAACTCAGTTCTGTCTGTATCCACTCCAGCTTACCCTAACCCATGTAAATAAACATGTGTTTAGTTTGTGGTATATCCTTCCAATGTTACTTTTTACAAAATTAAGCATATGTGTATATGCATTCCTATTTCTCTTCCTTTATAACACAACAATTATTGTACTTTGTACTCCCTTCTGCATACTGGTTTGTAACTTACCCTGGAAATCTCCCTCATGTTTGTACATAAAGATTTCTACCTCTTTCTTTTTTACAGTTTCATAGTTCTCCACTTGGTGACTGTTCCATAGTTTGTTCAAAACCATGTCCTTTCTGAATAGATTCTTGGTTTGTTTCCAGTGTTTTGCTATTTCAAATAATGATGCGGAGACTCTTCTTCATCTGTTGTTTATATTTGTGGAGTATATTTTCATACTATCAAGAAGTTGTCTTGATTATATTTCCCAAGTGCTTGTTTGTATATATACAAAGGTTATAGATTTTTTATATTTATAGATTTTAATTTCTTTTTTTTGAAATTTAGGTCTATTATTATAGCACCTGGAAATAGAGACAATTTAATTCTTCTTTCCAATTCTTATATTTCTGTTTTTTCTTATATATTTGCTTTGATTAATACCTCCAACTCATTGTTTAATAGTTACGTTGATAATAGCTGACGTTAGCAGGAAATCTCTGTTAGATTTGAGAACAGGCATCTAGAGCTTTCGTTCCACCATTATTGCCTAGTTTAAATTATTAGCTCAAAGCCTCTGCAGGAATTACCACATAGGCCATATAATAGAAAGTCTCTGCTACGTTTTCTGTTTTGAGGATCAAAAAATACCTAGTAAAAATGTTTTTCTAATCTATCTATATGTGGATCAATTTGTTACCCCTCAGGATCTTAAACTTTGCTACTGCAGGACATTGCTACTTAAACCTTGCTACTCTCAGGACATTTTCCTGTAAATACTAAGTTCCTACACACTCACATTTCAACAGTCAAATATACATTTTATGATTGAATTCCTGACTTTTTCCAGTGGTACAACTTCACATGCAATAAATCTGATCCAACCCAAAATACCTTCATCAATTCTTTCTGGTGTAATTAATCTCGGACCTTTCGCTTCATATAGTTTTATGCGTTTCATATCTGTCTGCACCTTAGTAACATTGCACTGAACTTGCTTCCTATTCCTCTTTCATAAGTTATGGAAATATCTAACGTCCTTGATTTTATTTTTCACTTCATTTCAGTGTTTCTTCGTGATAAAATATTTACAGTTTACGATCTTAAAAGTTTTACTGTGTTTTCCTAACATTATTAGAAAACAGTAATTAAATGCAGCTCTACGTTCTTGTCAGATCTGTGCTGAAGCAGGATACAACAGAATGCTCTTTAGTATAGACTGGTCACATACAAACGAGTTTCACATAATTTTAGGAAAGGTGGCCAAGCTACTCCATCAATCTTCTAATTTTGTAATGTCTGACTGGGTTGTTATTTCTTTGGAAAATGTAGTCAAACTGTGACAAAAGTGGAAGCTTTGCAGCACCACTGTTAAGAAATAGGTGGATTGGGGAGCAGAATGTTGATGAAACCACGAGTGTAGAAATGGTTCTAAACATCTGAGACTCTCAGTAGAAAGAAATGTCTGTTTCTGTAGCCTCTGATTCAGTCTGTCTCACGTGGAGGGCGTAATGAAGGAAAGAAACTACTGCATTCTAAATTGTGCAGAACAAATCCCTAAAAGGGAAGTGACTGGATCTTTATTGCTTTGGAGACCAAAAAGACAGTGTACTTTGAAGTTCGTTCCTATAGTTAATCTGCTTTGCTTGATGTAGTAGCATCGTGTGAACTCATTGCCGTATGAATAATACATAGCGGCGATCACCTCTATTATCAGAATGTTTTTATGTATTCATGAAGTATATTTTTCTATGACTAAAGGAAAAGCAGCAGATTATTAAACTTCCAGTTTCATTTTAAGATCTGCTCTGCCTCTTCAATTTATCCCACGTTTTCATTTTAAAAAATTGCATTGATAAGACATTATTACAAAAGAAGCCATTTAGAAAACACTGATCATTCATTTTCCTTTCGCCTCATTTCATTTCATGTTTTGAGCACAGTTTGTCAGTTCCTACAGACTGTGATTGAAAAAGGGGCTTCTAATCTTCCTTAAATAGTTTTGCTCTGAGTTTATAATGGATGGGTCAGAGAAAGAATGTGATAAAAACAGTTATTTTTTATGTAATATACTGGTGAGGGGTTGAAAGGGTTGCTGTCTCTCATTTTGTTTTTAATTGTTTTTCAGTCCTATACAAAACTTGAAATACTTAATGCTACAAGACAAATATTTAGATGGACTGTGGTTTTTTTAAATTGATTCAAGGACTGGTTTTATCCTATGTACCAGATTAAGGCTTGAGTAGGAATAAAACTTGTTCTTTTGCGATAGCACAGACAAGGATGAGGTGAAACAGGCAGCTAAGTCTCCATTTAGACCCTTAGGTTTTCCTAAAATATTGGCGGGGAAGTCAGTGTTGAATTGCACATGACAACTTGAATTTTGACAGTGCCCATTAGTTAAGTCTGTCTGGTCCGTGTTTCCATGAGTGCACACTTTCTGCCCCCAGGATCTCACTGAGCGTTTAAACAGTGTTCCTCTGAGACACAGAAAGGATACACCTGGCTGTGGTAGAGAATGTGGGCATCTAGCTGAGAGCTCAGAGGTGCCATTGGACCCTACCCATCAGCTCATGGAGCACTACTTGGGTCTTCCCAAGGGATATTTGAAATCTTTGAGACTGTTGCTCCGCACCTGATAAAAAAGCATCTATGGACGGAACGTACCTGGGAAGAAGTCGTCCTTCTTTTCCAGGGCCAAGGCAGAAAAAGTTATTGTCTCCCAGGAGTTCCCTTTACAAGTCTGCGATCTATGATTAAGGATATTGAAATTATATATTGTGGTTTTGTCCTCTACTCTCACTCATTGTTTATAAATAAGAACAAGAACAGATATTTCTTAAACATTACCATGTTCTAGATATAATCTCCTTTAATTGCTCAACAAACTTTTATGGTAAGTACTACTTAGGGCTTCCATTTTACAGATGAGAAAATTGAGGCTTTGACAGGTTGAATGATTTGTCAAAACATGCAGAGCTCCTATGTGCTGTGGTTGAGCTTTTTGCTAACCTTGGGGCCTAGACTCTTCATTATGCTATGCTTCCTCAGAGCTGGGAAATAGTAGTATAAATACATTTGGCTATAAATCATGGTAGTAATCTTATTGCTTAAGGCATTTAAATCTAAATTGACTCCCCCAAAGACTTCTGCAGATGTTGTCCCAAATTACAATGATGTTTCAGGCCAGCGAGCACTAAAAATTTTAATTCAACCAAACAGTAAATTCTAGGAATCAGGGAATCTTTTTTATCTTGCATACCATTTTATTCCTGGTAACTAAGAGTGTCCTGGCCATTCTTAATTACAAAGATACTTGCTGAATTGAAATAAATTGAATTGAATTAAAGTCATAGGCTTTTTGTTGAGGTTTGGGCAGATGCTCTTGGAAACTTTGCAATGAGGTTAAAAGAAAGGAAATTGAAAAAATAATTACATAAAAGGATAGCATTATGTAGAAACAAAATTCCTGTCTTGCGTGTCAATCATCCTGTAACACAGAAGCTGTCAGCTCCTGGGGATAACCCCTCATACACCTTCTGGGACAGAACTGCATTCACATAGAACTTGTGATCAACCCTGATGACAATGAGCATGTATTAAATGGGTAGAGATGCTCCATTTTCTCCAAGTCAAGGTGAGGTCTAAGGGCAAGTATGCTGGGACTTACATTGGTGTCACTATGTTGAGAACAGGAGAAAGAAGGGAGAATTTCTGCCTCATTTTTTAAAGATCACATCAGTACATTAAACAATTCTGTAGATCTGCTATTGAATCCATCTTTTGGAATCACAAATGAAAACTGGTACTACATGTGATGGGGGAAACTACACACAGAAATGAAGTAACATTAAATTCTCTATTTTTTTGGAAAAAAGATAGTAAAGAAAATTTCCTGGAAAAAAATTTTAAAACTCTACGTGATAAAAGTAATGTATGTAAAATAGAGAGCTCAGCTTTAAATGACTGTTTATTTACAAACTTCTTTATGTACCCCTTTAAGGTAATACTTGCTTTATAGTACTTTTATAGAAGTTCTAGTCCAAAGAGGAAGGTCATAAGAGACAAAAGTTAAAACTAAGAAGTGAATCAAAGTGTTTTGACTCAAACTTTTCTATTTTTAACAGTATATGCTGCCTCTAAAGGGAGTAAAGGGAGTAGGGTAAGATAAAGAGAAAAAAGGGGGGACCAAGGTGAGAGAAATGGAATTTCCAAACATCTGTATCCTGGGATTCTTTTGTCTTTAGCAGTTTTGACTAATATCTGGGCATCTGCATTTCTGCATTCATCTTCTTAAGGAACATTATGGCACTCAAATCTTTGCGATAATTAATGGCAAAGAGCTTTATAGGGTATACTTTCTGTTATTTTTTTTGTGTTCTCCAGCGATTCTTAAAATGCCGTTTAACACAGAGGCTGTTTTAAGTGTATTTGTAAGAATGCAGGCGTGTGGAGAAGAGAGGTCATTCACAGATTTACATAAAGTGTTTCTGCTTAGGAAGTCCTCTCTTATGAAGGTTAATAAGTGGGGTTTAGTGGAATTGATGAATGGGAAGAATGGCCCTTTACCGGGTTCTCCACAGAATGCGTATCGAGCTCACCTCCCTTTACTCCAGTAACAAGCTCGTCCCTGAAAATAAAAATCTGTACACACACTTCTGGTGATGTATTTGCCCCTTTGAAATATTTTTCATGTGGTTGAAGTAGTGGTGAGTAAAAACTACCTAGGCAATAAAACCTTTTATTTAATTTCCTGTAATAATTTCTCTCTAGAGAGAGAGACAGAGAGATAGACAGTGGAGAGATAGGCAGAGACAGGGTGATATATGAGTAATAGCTTAACTGTAAAGAACCTAATGGGTAATGGACGAGATAAATAACAATTTATGTTCTAGCTTTAGTTTCGCCCTACCATGAACATATGTGAAATATGTCTTATTTATATATTTTACTTTATTCTTCATGTGCTTGTTTTTTAATTTTTATATTAATTCCTACTATAAATGATCTCAAACTCCAAGATATTTTTATGCAGTTTTGAAGGAACTGTTTTCACCCCACCTCTATTACATTAGATAAAAGGTAGCATTATATTTTGAGAGAGAGCTAATATGGTATATTGGGAGTACAGCTAGCCAAGAGTTTAGGATTTGCTTCACCCGTATATAGAATTCTAAACACACGAACTTTCTGAGTCCTGATTTTCACAAAAAACTGATCTGAACATCCAGACAGGGACCCATAAGTTTTCTCAATGTTTTATAAAATTCCTCCTTAAAATTGGTGAGTCAGTATTTAGTTCCAGTTGAACTTTTAAAATATCTTATAGCTGTATACCTTGAATAATTTCTTCTTTTTCAGATTTTTTTAATACTTTTCTCTAAGTATAAAAGAAATGCAGTGACATTTGCTCTACTGTGTATGTCCTAAGACTTCATTAAATACAAACTATGAGACAGAATCTTAACTCATAGGCATTTTCTAGTCATATTTCGCTCATCTACTCATTCCAGGAAAAGTTGATCCGGAAGAGATGAATCGCTGGTTTTTCTAAAGTATTTAGAGAAAGCAGCGTGGATATTTGTGTGTATGTGTGTACATATGTATGTATGTATGTATGTATGTATCTATGTATGTGTGTATTATTTAAGTGGCTGTTTGTTGCTATGTTATTAGTGTCCCTCTACAAACACAGTTATTTTGTAGAGCTAATTTCATAGACTTATGTCACAGCAGATCCCTTGGCATGATTAGAACAACAGATTTCCATTTTCTGAACAGCAGCTCGTGAACTTGAGGGCCATCAACAGGTCGCTTCTCAATTTCCTTCTCATTTGACTAAAGAAGCAGGTCTGTTCCCCGCTTTATTGCGTAGACTGGCACATTGGGTTACTTTTTCATGACTTTGGACACTGATTCTTACTTATGACTCCCAGTTGGTTATCTTTATTTTCCTTCTGTATGGTTTTACAAATGTGTCATAATTTTAAAATAAATCTCATATTTCTGTATATAGTGTAAAAGGATGATTTGTGCGTAGACCTCTTCTTCCTGTGAGTTTTCTGAGAATCATATCTCTCATCTTTTAGTTGGAACCAATCTTCATGAAGTTCTTAGGAGTTTCAAATGATAACCTGTGTGTGTGTGTGTGTGTGTGTGTGTGTGTGTGTGTGTGTGTTTGAAAGAACTCTATGAATTAAAGCCCTATACACACGTAATGAATTTTCATTAATAATCTACAAAACAGTATTTTTAGCTCTTTGTATATATTCCTGTGTACATTTATAGTTTGGAATTAAAATATGGTGCCCTTGCAAAACTATAATGGATAATAATTATTGTTAAACTTCCAAACTCTGACGCAGAAGAAAAATCTATAATAATTTGGGTGAGCTTTTTCTAAAAACTTTTTTTTGGTATCTTGGAGAAGCATAACATATGATTACTAAGATATTTTTCAGAGAATTTGGCAATGTTCAATAAAGCAGAAAATGTATTTTTAGAATAAAATGCTTAATGTTTAATTCATCACAAATGCAAAAGAAACTGAAGGTTCTCAATTCAAATCAGTTATGACAATTTTATTATGAATAATATTTCCAAAAGGTGGCATGCTTGAGATATATTTTGTACCAAACAGCCTTACAGTAGGCAAAGAATAGAAGCATATTATCAAAAGACTATTATCAAAGTTATCTATTTTTCTTTCAAATTTTTGTATAAGTTTTATGTAGGTTATAAAAGTTATCAGTTTTTTCTCTTGATTATTAAAGCTAAACATTTCAAGACAATCCATCCATCAGTACTTTTAACTGATTAATTGAAATTTTATATCAGCAGTGTTTAAATTTTCCAGTGGGCTCTCCAATTAATATAGATATTCCATTGCCAATAAAATCTCTACTTAACGATGCCATAAAAATGAATTAATGTTGGAAATCTATGTCATTAAATAAGAATTTAATGTGATATAAATATAGAGTTAGCAAGAGTTAGCAGGTGGCAATATATAATAATAAAATATTTTCCTTTTGGACTACGCAGAATCACTTGTGTAATTCACAATGATAGAAGCTGTATCAGGTCTATGGTTCACAGCATGTGTTGTTATTACCTATCAATAAACCATTCAGCCCTTCTCTTCCTGTAGCATCATAGTTGTTTTCTGTGTTGTGTGTGTGTGCTTATGTGCGTAACGTCACAATTAGAAACAGTATGTCCTTAATGTTTGAGAACATTAACATATTTCTTCCTCTTTTTGGTCAATCAATTTCTAAGCTTTCTATGGACTATACTCCAAAAGTTAATTTATTTGGAAATTTAAATTTATTTTTTCCATAGAATCAGCAGTATTAAAGTTGGGTGAGGTTTCATGCTGATTTCATGAACTTCCTTAAATCATAATGCAAATAAAATACTGTGCAGTGGAAATTTTTAAAAAAATGTAGACATATCCACCGTTGTAAACTAGTCAGTAATCACTAGTTATTCACCAGAAAATTTACTAGGAGACTAGTGAAGTGATATTTAAACTCGTTTTTCAAATTACTGTGCATGCTAGTAGCTGATCCAACCTGCTTGGATCGTTGCCTCTGATTGCCTCAAATAACATTAGAATTGAGGTGGATTTGGGGAGGCCCGGAGGAACAATTCTCTCTGTAGAAGAAAAGAGAGAAGGTTTGGGGAAGATCAGGGTTTAGTGGTTGGGCACCCAAGGGTTCTGAAGGAACAAGCCAGGTCGTCAAAACTCAAGCCTGGAACAAGAACTGTGAAGTCTTGGGGGATGAAAGAAAAACTCAGAAACCAAATGTGTGTCATCTGAGCGAGAAAGCATGAAACGGGCTTCCCATATGACATGTAGTGAGAAGGAATCAGGCACCCTGGGGGCTTTTTCATCAACCTGAAATTGGAGACATGGTGGTGACCACTGGCTGTCCAGCAGCTGCTCTGTGAACTCAATCCAAGAGAAAGGACTTCCTAGAATTCTTATTACCGGCTTTAGTTCCTTTTCTATGTATCTTCTTCAACATACCCTATAGCCAAACCTCAAATCCATAAACGAGTGTGGTTAATTCTAGTAGCTCTAATAGGAAGTATTCAGACATTAAACATTTGACATATACATGATACTAGTCCTTGGAGCTCAGTGTTAATAGTGGATACTTGTTATAGTGGGTATGGTAGGGGCCTAGAAACATGGATTCAAATCAAACTAGGGGGCAGGTCATGAAAGACTTCAGATGGTAACAGTGACTTAGCTGAAATTCGAAGGAAATAGTCTTGTTAATGACATTGCAGCTGTTGTGTGCTGAGGTGTTAGCCCCTCTGCCTGACTCAGTTGAGAAATATTGTATAGGACAATTCATAGCAGAAAGGATAGAGAGAAGGCTGCAGATTCCAGAGGTATTTAAAACTTCGGGTATGTGTGGATAAGAAGAGAAAGGAGTTTAGGATGTGGCCTAGATATCCCACTAGTACAAGCATATCTTTGTTTTTCTCTTTTACAAATTTGTGAAATAGAGTAGGAGGGGGGTGTTCTGGGGGAAGTTACTGGACTTCTGTTTGGACACAGAGAATTTGAGGTGGCCGTGGATTATGTATGAAAAGAAATTCAATATGAAGTTGGAAATGCATGCTCAAAATTTGTATCTAGATGCAGGTATAGATTGGAACTCTCTCCTTCAAGTCAGTATTGATCATGGACACTCCCGTTGTTTTTCTTGTATAATGGCTAAAGCTGATCTTCCCCACTCCACTCATGTATAACTCATCATTAGCTTTCCTTATCACAGACTGTGTCAGATCTGTTTATTTCCAGTTGTTCAATCCAAGAACTTGAGTTTTCCTTGACTCCTACCCACACTTAGTTGGTAAGGCAGTCCCGTTGACACTACCCAAAATATACCCAGAGTCCAAACAGTTCTCATGGCATCCACTTCCTCAGCCCTCCCCAATCATTATTTCATATCTCGATTATTACAGTAGCTCTCCTTGGTTCATCAGCGTCTAGCTCTTTTCTACTATGAACTAGTCTCAGTATAGCAGCCCGAGTTATCATTTAAGTAACAGTCAAATTACAGATACCCACAAGGGAGTACCTTCACCACTTTCCACTGTCTGCTCAAATGTCACCTTCTCAAGGGGACCTGCAGTACTTGAAAATACAATCCATCCAAGCCATTTTCTTTTCCTCTGCATTTTCTTTTCCATATAACTTATCACCTTCTATCATATATAATTTATTTATACATAACTTTAAAAATAACTGTGTCTTCCATTAAAATGTAAGCCATGTAAGGCTAGCGATATTGATACTTATCCCTTTTTTTCTCTGATATAGATCAAGCCCCTAGAATACTACCTGACACATAGTAAGTGCTTGACAATTATTTGTTTTATTACAAAATAAAGATCGAATGGTGCTAATACTTTTTAAGTAGTGTGTTTTTTCCCTGGTGGAGTCAGATATTAATGTCATCAAAAGAAAAGAATAATTTTAGAAAAACTAATTTTGGAAAATATAAAGAAGAAAATATACGTTTCGATAAAATATGAATTGAAGGTTTTCAGAGCAATATAAACAAAACTGATAGGAAACACAGTTTGTGAAGACATTAAGGGTTATTCATTGTGTGGATATTCACTTCTTAACAGGGGAAGAGTTTTTTACCTTTTTTTTTTTTTGGCCATTATACTCTGCTATATTGAGTAGCTTTCCATTAAAAAGCTTCTTCATTGATTGTCAGTGGACAAGCTCAAATCCCTCTTATCTTTAAATAGCCTTCTAGGCAAACAATAACTAAGGAGAGAAAAAGAAAACTGTATGGGACAAAACAGTATTTTGTAGTAGTTGGGTAATTACTGCCTTTGGTAGTTTCAGTAAATTCAGTTTTCTTTTTTGCTTGAAAAAAAGAATTCCTTGATATTAGTTCTTTAGAAGTGCTGGATAGAATAGTATGGTCAGAAGAGGAAAATACCAAAGTGAATCACGTATAACAAGTATACATACAAATAGGTAAGAAAACAGTGAAATATTTTAAACAACTAAACAAGACCCCTTTATAAATTAAAAAAACCCACTTTAATCATGATATTTATAGGTTCAATATTTATTGTCATTACCTCAAAAGCTACGAGCAAGTGTTTTATAATTCTAACTCATTTGGCATTAAAAATATACAAGTTTCCCTGTTTCCTTTTCTCATCCTGAATAATCATCAGTTTGGGAATCTGAACTGGCCAAAATTTCTATTAACATCTAAGGAAAATGCTGCTTTTCTTCAATGCTGTAGAAATAATGCTATAAAACATAGTTGATAAAGTTAATAATAAACTGTTATAAAAATATTTAATTAAATGTTTTACATATTTTTAAAAGTATATAGTGTTGATAGCTTGTCAGTAGTCCTGCAGAGGAAACAAAGCTGAAAACAATTTAAATTATAGCCAACCTTGAGTACAGATTTTCTTTTATATCGTTTGTTCATTAATTAGGCTAAGAAGGACAAACTTGTTTTGTCTTTTCATTTTATTCAGCAAATTTTGAAAAGATACTCTGTTTCTATATTGTATTGGCTTACGCTTTAAAATATATTTACCTTGAAAATTTCTTCTTCTTTTGTTAACTGATCATGTTTTTTTTTTTTTTTCTCATTTTCACCCACCATCCTTGAATTTCTTACAATTTGATTCTGAAAATACTTCTGTTCGAACAAATGGCTCTAAACTGGGTGCAGTTTTCCTCCCAAGGAACGTTTAGCCGTATTTGGAGACACCTTTGGTTGTCAGAGTTGGGGGCGGGGGGTGCTAATGGCATCCAGTATGTAAAGGCCGGATGCTGCTATATTTTCTGTAATGCACAGGACAGCACAGAATTTTCCATCCCAGCATGTCAGTGGTGCCAAGGTTGAGAAGCACTTATTGACACTTTCTCTGCACAGTCTTCCTACCAGTCTAGATTCTTCTACCTCTTTTGATTTTATTGAATTCATTCACTTTTTTTTTTTTTCTTTGCAGTACGCGGGCCTCTCACTGTTGTGGCCTCTCACATTGCGGAGCACAGGCTCCGGACGCGCAGGCTCAGCGGCCATGGCTCACGGGCCCAGCCTCTCCACGCATGTGGGATCTTCCCGGACCGGGGCACGAACCCGTGTCCCCTGCATCGGCAGGCGGACTCTCAACCACTGCGCCACCAGGGAAACCCTACTTTTGTTTTTAAATAGCTAAATATTTTGTTTTGGTTTTTATCCCCCAAAATTCCAATGAACATCTACATTTTGGAAACACTAGTGTAGTTACTACTATCTGCTTTTAAAACACTGCAAGTGGTCCAATCTCCCCATCAGAACAAGTAGAAGCACAGTGTTAGTTCTAAGGATAAAAAGCATGGAATTTACTAATTTAATATTTACTACAGAGAACTTTGTGTTTACTGATAGTTTTGCTTAGTCACTTTAAGCCTTTTTAAATCTTATTATCAACATATATTATTAAAGTAGGCTCATGTTTTTAGTCCAATTTCATTTTAAGGATCGACTAATACATTTGAAGTTTGTAACAGCACATTTATTTATATATAGGATATATATATCCTCTTTATAACTGAATTTTTCTCAATTCTTATTAACATTGATATTTTGAAAAAACTGTTGTAACCCTATTTCCTTTTTTAAATACACACATACGCACGTTTGTATTTTGCCTATCTGTTTACGGCATGGTAAATATACGTGTGTATCTTAGGACATAAGGTTGAATTCAAATCTGTGACTCATATAGCAGTTCTCACACCTCCTTGACAAATTTAATGCCCCTGTTAAACTTTCTGTCACTTCTGAAATTTTATGGTTGTTTTTGAGAATAGTAGCTTACAATGTTTCTCTCCTTTACTAGGTAATAAGTTCCATGAGAACTGGGACTCTGTGACTTTGCTCAGTACTGTAAAGTGTATCATATACAATTCTTTAAAGAATGCCTGACATATCAGTATATTCAATATATGTTACTTGGGGCTTCCCTGGTGGCGCAGTGGTTGAGAGTCCGCCTGCCGATGCAGGGGACGCGGGTTCGTGCCCCGGTCCGGAGGATCCCACATGCCGCGGAGCGGCTGGGCCCGTGAGCCATGGCCGCTGAGCCTGCGCGTCCGGAGCCTGTGCTCCGCAACCAGAGAGGCCACAGCAGTGAGAGGCCCGTGTACCAAAAAAAAAAAAAATATATATATATATATATATATATATATATATGTTACTTGAAAACAGATGATAAGATCCCTGACTTCTAGGAATAAATAATCAATATATGGATAAAAATATGTCCAAGAAGTAGTTAGTTATGAATGCATTGCTCTGTATGATTGAGGCCCCAACCAGGAATACTCACAATAAGAAACTTAAGATACTTCATGAGCTCCACCCACTTCTTTGAGCTTAGTGTCTTGGTTCTTATCCCCCAAATTCATTTATAACTACAAGGAAATCAGCCAGTAAAGGGAATAATCCGTATATTACGTATTCCCTAGACAAGGAAAAATTAAAATCCATACACTGTTTCTTAAGTTCCCCAGCACTTCCATTAAGGCTTTGCTGAAATTTTGCAGTAGGGTTATAAATCTAGGATGTCACGGGAGTGTAGGTTTCACAGATGTGGTGTAACTCACTCATCCATTCCTTGTTCATTTAAGAATAAATTTATTATTGTATTTTAGGCACCAAGCTATGGGCTAAAACCAGTTGTTTGAGGATGGGAAGTATCCAGCCTGTTAAGGAAGATATGTATAGATCCTTCTGGTCCGTAGCAGTGATGGTAACGAATGCAGGAGTCCCCTTAGTGAGTGTGGAATGCATATTAACCTGGATCAGTGAGAGGGCTGATCTTGCAAAGTGCTCAGAACTAAAGTTGAAAATGTAGAGTTGAAGTAGACAATTGGAGGATGGGGAGACCAGGCAAAAAGGTTTGGAGGCAGGATGTGAGAAGTCAGTCTTTGAGGAACTGAGGATAAAAGCTCTGTTTTCAGGTTTCTGTACCTGTCTAATTAATAGTTTAACAGGGATGTATACACACACACACACACACACACACACACACATACATATATGAGAAAGTGTGAGGTGGGTTGTTCAACTGAGGATGACAATGACTTTTAATTATCCATCTTAATATGATAAGCAGAGATATATTATATGAGCTTGATCCAGCATATTATGATCTAATTTTCAGTTACGATAAGGTGTTTGCCAATGAGTTTGAGATTCTGCAAAAAAAAAAAAATCTCAAGGATTATGAATGGCTAAAAATATGAAGACAACTTTAGAGACCAATGTTTGTCCAATGAAATTATTGGACAAGTTAACATTACTAGGTTTATAAGAACAGGTATAGGTATTATTATTCTTTATTTGATTTTTCTTTTCCAAATGCATGACCTTCATTTAGTTCTAAGACAGCTCTTCTATGTTATGACATTTGGTTTTCCTTTTTCTCTCTCTGCCTCTTTCTCTGGCTCTGTCTCTCTCTCTCCACTCCTTCTCCCCTCCCTCCTTCTCCATTTCCCTCTCTCTCTTCTCCTTTTCTGTTGTGGCATCATTGGCAGTAGCCCTATTGTAGGATTATAGACGCTAAGTGTTTAGCAGTATTAGCTTATGTCCCTAGTGGGAGCAGTGGAAAGGATGCAGAAAAGCTGAAGGGGACTCACAGTTCTTCTAATGTAATCTCTCACTTTCCACATCTACAGTTATTGCTACCCTAGGGGAAATTTTTATATACTGTATATGCAAATATATTCCTTAGGAAAACATATTTAAACTTCTTGTTCCATTTTCAGAATAAAACTTCTCCTTTCACGTTTCAGAATAAAACAGCACACTAGTTAAGAAGTATTTATGAATTATATAATGAGTGGTCCTCATAATCTCTGATAAATATGACGTATTGGGGGTCAATAATTATGAGTCCAGTTTCACACCTGTAAGTATTGAAGTCTGCCTTCTGTTTTATTGGTAATCGAAATAAAAACATAATAAATCAGTCTCTTCTTTGTATATGGATCATATTGCCTATGAGCGCCTTTAGAAAAATAACAAGGTAATTCAGTTTAGGGCTTGGAGGTGTAAAGAAGGAGGATGAAAGAGAGAACAATAATTTTGTCTCGGAAGATAGAAGTACTCTGGGAACCGGTTTTGTCTATCACTTTTGATTGGAATACAGATTGCCAGAGAATTTAGACATCCTTTGGAAAGCCAGGCAAAAGGAACTTAAGCTGAACATAAACAGCTTGAAAACCAGAGTTCCCAATTCCCTGGGAACCAGTAGACATTCTCCACAAAAACTGCACTCTGTATCTGTGACTCATTTCATCATTCAGACATTTGAGACACCTGCCACAGTGCCAAACTCTTTTAACTGCTGCAAATTCCGATAAAAGTGATACAAGTAAGCTACTGGCCCTCATGAAGCCACTTTTGATGGGATTGCTTTATTTTTGGATACTGTGTAAGCAAATTTGCCATTGTCCTAAATTAAGTTAGTTAGATTTAAAAAATCTAGATAGAGTTATACAGATATCTGGATAACTTGATACAAGTAAAGATACCAATTAGGGGAAGGTATTGTGCCTCAAGCTATAACCACAAGTGGCCTCAAGCCTTCAGAGAGGGTCAGGGAAGGCAAGAGACCTGCAGGCAGGAGGCCCCAAATGGGCATTTGGGAGAGAGCCGTGTTTAGTTTGGTATTGCTTTAGTGAGAGCCTTAGCCAAATATTCTGCTCTGTTCTTGCTGTGAATTCAGCTGCCTTTCACTCCTGCCTCTTCTTTTCGACGTTCATCACTCTCTGCTTCCATTCTGCAATCCTTTCATGCTGCTTATTCAGGGGTTGTAAATTTTGAACGACTCTCATGTCTATAGCGTTTCCTGAATTGTAGATCTGGACAGTATTGAAGGGCAGCCGGGCCTCCCCAAGAGCCTGTTTTGGTTGACTAAGTTCTTCTGCTGTATTGATTTAGTATAAGAAATTCTTGAATAACGTTCAATTTCTTCATGGTTTTTAAAGGTCTGAGGCATCCGCAAGAGCTTTGTATTCCAGGCAAGAGACACAATGTGAAAAAAAAAACAAACAAAACTATTGTGGGATTGTTTATACACGCAAATCTCTACAGATTGGAGTTTCTTGCTGTTGGCTGCAGTAATGGCATGTCATTTTCTTCTTTGCCTGTTCACCACATTTGCTCTTATAACCGAAAAGTACCAGTGAAAAGCTAAACTGAACCAGAGAAGCTGTTATGTTATTAATTCTAAAAATGCTTCAAATCCTTCGTATTCCTTTCTCAGTTCTGTTGGTACTGGATTCTCTTCTACGTGTCAATACCAAGACATGAAGAGAAGCTGATGAATTGAAAGGTTGACTCCCCTGCACCTCCCTACGAAAATAATTCTTGAACTGTTCTGTTTGGAACAGAAGGATATATATTTATATGTAAGAAATACTTTGGAGTTTCACTGTTCTGTTATTCAAAATATTGGGTGCATTCTCATGCAGTTTCTTTCTCATTTATTTTAGTTCCTTCTCCCTCTCGACACAGAGGATTCTGTCTTATTATTTTGACCATTTCATCAATTTTAGAAGCCTAGACTTTTAGAACTAAGAGAATCATAGTGTAGAAATGTAGAGATCGTCAGGTTTAATGCTTCCGCTTTACCTGTGAGAATGGTCTTCCTTTCACTGAATATAATCTAGTAACCCTGAATGCCTCATGTTACCTGCGCTTTATCTTATTTCTTAAGCTACTTGGAACATATTCCTCACTTGCCTGCATTTCTTTCATGTAAATATTGATTATTTAAATCTATAATTTCATCACAGCTACTCTGTGAGACATCGGATTTATGAAACACGCCCCCCCCAAAGTAATTTATGTTGTAGTTTGCTATTTTCTTATTAGGTATTACTCCATAAAATACAAAGAAATTAACATTGGGCATATTAAAAATTAAAGACGCCTTTCTGCCTATGCAAGGAGTGACTTACATATACTCATTTTGACGTCTAGTAGGTAATTCTATGTGATTAAGATTTTTTTAATGTTTCCATTTTGGTAAGTAATGGTTCTTGTAATCTCCAGATATCAGATCTTAATGTTGAAATATACGCAGCTACTGAGTTATTCCTCAAATAGTAAATATTTTATTAAAAATTGGGTGGTTCATCTGCGGGTAGAGTGCAGAGAAACAAACAAGCAGAATTATTCTTTCAGTTCAGGTCATATAATCTGACCCTTGGTTTTGTTTGTAATCCTAAAAACTAACGTCAGGACAAAGGCTTGAGATAACTTGAGCAGGATCCTAATCTGGGTAAACCTAAATTTGGGACTCAAGCCACATGGCCAGCAGTTGGTCTGTTACATGGTATGATTTGAGTGTGTCCTTGCCCCCCAAACATAGGCTCTAAGTTAACAAATAAATTTACCGGTTTTAAAAACACTGAAGATTTTATAAAATACCCATCTTCCTGGCTGAGAGAAAGCAGGTGATATGTTTAGTTGAATGTAAACTAAACTTACATCAGCCTTCTCATCTCTAATCATCTAGCTGAAAAAGGCTACACTGGGGAAACAGAAGTTTTGAGAGAGACAGAGAGTTGGGAGTTAAGGAGTGATGGTGATTTTGGATGGGGGTTTGATAAGAGCTGTTAGAAGGAAGCTTGAGGCATGGGGTCAGGGCTGTTCTAGACAGGGCATCACAGTGAAAGGGTCTGAATTACCAGTGAGTATCTTGAGGCGTGGAGGCTAATGAAAGTAGAACTCTAAGAAATGATGCCGGTGGTGGGGAGGGGTATGTGTAGTGACCCAGGAGTAACTGATTTTCCTCCTGTTCTGTGACCAAATGTGAAGTAACTTCTCCTTTGAACATGGATTTTAGAGAACTCACCTGGAGGAATCTCTTCTGCCATCGATATTTGCCATCATACTCTGGAAAGTTCTAAATGTCTGACAAACGGGGGTGTTACTATATCGTATTCATTGTAAGGAAGAGCTTCCCCGTAGGCTGTTGACAGTGAGATTCTGGTTCGCTGGGGGCTGGAGTATAGACTGACAGGCAGACGTGTGTCTTTTTCCCTTCTGCTATCCTGTGCTTTTGTGAGGAAACCTTTCTTTCCTATCAGCTCCATTCTTGTCTCCCTCTGAGACTGGCTTTATTGTATAATGGACCACAGAACAGGGACTTTTTGATGAAGGCTTTTATCATTGATACAGAAGGTATAGACAGCACATCCCTGGGAGATTTTAGCCGTTCACAGCCCCACCTACATGTGAATAGAGTAAGAAAAAGAGTTCTGGGGCCTTTAAGAAGTTTTATCACAATATTACAGATACATTGAGTTGGTATTGTTACGATTTTGTCAAATAAATGTTGAATGATAAAAATTCCAGTTGCAAAGGATCCAACATTATTAAGACTCCCTGTCAGCAAAGATGATGGATTCAGCCCAGTGCAGCTTCTCTTCACAGAAGGAATATGCTAGAATCTAGATAGCTTGTAAATATCACATTCTAATTTGTTACTTTGTCACATTTCTTATATATTTATTTACTTTGCTTGCTTTATTTTTCTCTGCATAGTAGCTGTAGATGAACCATTCAGTTCCTATGTCAATAGTTTATACTAACTATATGAGTTTATTTCTTCTCTTTTACTAAGGGGGTAGATTGACCATATTCCCACCGTTATTTTTATTGTCTTAAACCCTACTCTCCTCTTATTTTTTAAACCCAAAAGGTTCCATAGATGCCTGCTTTTATCCTATAACATCCTCAGTAGTAGGCTGCATAATACTTTTAAACCTACAGGCTTAACAACCTGTGTAAGCCTGTTTATAATTTTCTTTTCTTTTCTTTTTTTTTTGGAGCAGGATTTCTTTTTTTTTTAATTTTTTATATTTTTAATTTTTTAACTTTTAATTTTTTAATTTTTTAATTTTTTTTTCTGTTTATAATTTTCAACATCAAAGAAGCGTGGCCTAAAGAGTGAGAAAAAATTTTCAGCGTTAAGTTCACTAAAAGCAGGAATGATCAAAGGTAATTGATACACCTACCTGAGCACAGCTTCCTGTGAATTTTAGGCCTATGCACCTTTACTGAAAAAAACCTGAACATAGCATATACTTAGAGAATCATTAAATATCGGGCACTTGATACATGCATAAATGAGGTAAGTGAAGCCCAGGAATTATGTGAATTGTCCTGGTCAGATAACCTATGTTCATACAGAATTGAATAGGCTGTTGTGATATTTCCAAAATGAAGAAGAAATGCATTAAACCTTTCTAAAATGACTATAGAATATAGATGAGTGACTAAGGGGAAAGAAAATGTATCAAGAAGACAATCTCTTTGATTTGTTTTACATGCTTTAAAGACAAAAGAAAAAGAACCTGTTTTTTACAGAAACAGCACCGTGAAGAAGTTGTCTGATTTCCTTTAAAACAATAGGAAATGAGTTTTAGTAACAAAGCAGCAGCCCTCCGTGTGTGTGTGTGCGTGTGTGTGTGTTACGCCTCCTCCCTCCGAAGCCATTCACAGTTGAAGAGGCTTCTACGCACACTTGTAACAGTGATTGCCAAAGCACTAAGCTCTGCTTGTTGTTGGATATTTTGGCACAAAGAATCAGTGACAGGAAAAACACCCTCTGGGAAAGTGTAGACTTTATGTAGCTTTTTCCATTTAGTAATTACAGCAGTGCTAATTCACAGCCTCTTTGACTAGATACCTAGGTTTTAAGTAGCCTGGCAATTACAGATGTTGCCTTCAGCCACTAGGAAGTCCTCCTGAATATTTATAGACGTTCCCTCCCTTTCTTTCTGTTTCATTGCTTTTTTCTTTTCTCTCCTTTCCTTTCTTCCTCCTTTCCTTTTTTCTTTCCTTTCTCCCTCTCTCCTTTCCATCCTTCTCTTCCTTTCCTTTTTCTGATTTTTAGAGTTGTTAAACTTTAAGGAGAACTGTACGGAGACTTATGTCCATTCTCCATCAAAATAGATTTGCTTTATAGATATGTTTCACTTACAACTTAACTGAAGTTTAAAAATTATTTTCTCAATGTGAACGCATGATTATTTTATCTGTAGTGTCTTTTATTTATATATTTATTTTTTGGCCTAGCAAACTAAAATGTATGTTTTCAACATAAGAGTCATTGACATTCTCTCTAGTCTTTCTCCATGAACTGTCTTCTCTGTGCACTGTGTTAGGAAGTAATGTTAGTCATAGCTTCCATGTATCCATCAAACCAACTACTAAATCACTTACGTTGGATTTGTCATATGTAATATTCACCATAGTCCTTTGAAGTGTGTATCACTGTTCTCACTTTATATATGAAAGTAAAAAAAATAAATAAATAGATTTCAGAGACATTATATGATATCAGCAAGTTTAATAGCCAGTAAGTAGAATTGCTGTGATTCAAATCCAGTTCTTTTGAAGTTCAAACCCAGGTCTATGTGATGTGCCCTTTGAAACTGATTGATCTTTGACCATAATAAGAGCAGGAGAAAGAGTGAGGTGTGTTCCAACTCTCTAAGTCCTAATTGGCTACACTTTTCCCAAGGGTTAATCTGTGAGTTTCTAAGAACCATTTTGCACTCCTAGAGTGAATAGACACTGTTCCATGACTTCAACTTTAAATGCATATGCTTCTCAACAATTCACTCTCATTACTGAGTGATTTTAAGCACCTTTTGGAAACAATGAGATGGAGAGAGCAACGTTTGCCAAGAAGCCACAATGTCTGTGATTCATTTTCTTTATTTTAACATTGACACTAAAATAAATAGAATAAAGGAACTGAAAACACTTGGATTTTTCAGCTCTGCCACTAAACATCTCTGACATTTGAGGCTAATATTTTTATATTTATTGGTTTCAACTTCTTTATCAGGAATGTGAAAAAGTCACCCCAGGTGGTATTTAAGGTAAAATGCAAGGCTAATTTTTTATCATTATTTTTAATAACAGTAACACAAAGTTTAAAATGTCCTACATCTGCAAGTCTCAACTTGGTGAAGTTTTCCAGATCTTTTCATACCCTGCCACAGAGAATACATTTCTTCTCGTGCCTTCCAAGACCTTTTAGCCCCAAATAAAGGACCAGGATAGGGGTGTGGAATAACTAAAGATTTTGCTTTTTCACTGCTCAGATGAATATTCAAAATGAATATTACATTAAATTTTGCTGTAGTTTTATGCTTACATGGAAAAATAAACCTGACCTTGCTTCTGAAGGCCTGCAACTCAAGGCTTTAACTATGAACGAATGTTACATTTTATGATAAAAGCATTTCCTAAGTTCTGTCCACACAAGCAAAAAATCAAGACGTTGAGGCCCTAAAGGGAGATGACTGCTCCCCCAGGCTCTTACACAAGTGGACTTCCTGGCACCGGCAATAGTGTTTCTTCATCAGGAGCTGATTTAATATCCTATAATAGGTTGATGTAATAGGTTGATGTGTTCCAGTCACATCCAGGTCTGTAGGTAAGGTTAGAGCTTATGTTCCATCCTTTTTATTGTTTCCGGAATTAATTTTAATGTCCATGTGATGTTGAAAGTTACTCTAACCATCAGAATGGCTGCAATAGATAAAAGCCAGTGCTCAGAAAGATGATACAGAATAAAAGAATAATTTTAAAAAAACAGAAATAGCAAAAATAAATTTAGGTCTAAAATATTCAGTACCTTTTCCCCTGGGAGTAAACTGAAGAGTAGGTACGAATGGGGAAAACTGTGCGTCTGTGTGAAACAAGATTCCAAAGACCAGCAACATGTTGGTTGTTCAAGACGTTGGATGTTCAATAACGTCCCCGCAGGAATCCATCCTAAAAATGCATACGGATGTAGAAGGCTTGACAATTTTTAGGAGACCTGTACATACATGTAATTTTTGCATATTTCTCATCTTAGGAATATGGCAAATCTACCTTATTGGGAAGCAGGAGAAATATCTGCTTCCTTTCTGGTGCATCACATGCCTCCAAGGATACACACAATATCTTCTTCTAAAACAGCAAAAGGTGTTCTCTTGAGTTGACTTTTGTCGTAGCTTTTGCAGACACAGGCCCTTACATCCATCTTTTTTATGTATTTCCATTGTACTGTATTGGTTCACCACATAGCGTTCCCAGGGGCTCTTTTTCCTTCTGGTACAGCAGATTCATCCTTTTTAAACACTGCGTTTACCCTTTACATTATTGATTCAGAATTTTCCTTTCCAAATTGAACTTCATTCTGTTTGATTTGTCAAGCATTTGTGTGTGATCCAGCCTCACACACCTAACTCCCTCTCTCATTGCTCTGAAATCCTAGTTGGTGTCTGTCTTACTCATGTACCTCTCTTGTGAGATCACATTTAACCTCTTCCAGAAAGGTGGTACCTTTACCACAATTCCTATCTAAGTCCTACTCAGTTTCTATGTCCTATTTAAATACCACCCTTTTATGACACCTTCTCTTGTTATAGAAATTCTTATTTCTTGCTCCTTTTTTTAGACGTTGCCATTTAATTTTTTCTGCACTTGAATACATTAGTTCTTCTTTGTTGAAACCTGCATACCATGCACACCAGATTCTTTGTAGCCAACATCTACAATCACAGGTATCCTATAAAGGTTCTCTCCTGGGAATGGTATTTTTGGACCTTCCATGTTTCGCAAAGCTTTCTCTCAGGATTCAAACTTGATTCTGCTTCACTTTATAAATGGGTGTGTATCGATACAATGCCTTTATTATTATACCTCACTGAAGAGATGCCAGGTCTTTCAGAACCCTGTTCCCACCCCATACTGCAAGGAGGAGGCACCTCCTTGGTGCCCAGGAGGAATTCTGGCATCACAGATCTCACACTTGGCCCAAACAGCTAGGCGATCCATGGCCCTTAAACTCTCCTCTCAACACACTGATGAGAAGATACCTGGAACTTTCTATAAATGACTCTCCAACTTCTTTTTCCTAGTTTTACTCGCCTTTGGTTATGAGTTTGAAACTTGCCCCCATTGTGTACTCTATGGCCTATTGAACACTGACACCTTGGAGTGAAAGGCCATCCAACCGTTATTAAGAAAACTATGCTGAGAAGCAAGAGGCTAGGTCATCCGGCACTACTGCACATCTGCCCTGACCACCCTGCAGTCCCAAGAACACTTATCACAGTAAGCCCTACGAGGATGCCTACTGCCATTTCCCCTGTACTCATGCTCCAGTAGTGTGTACAAATTCCCAAATTTGTATGGGGAGCAGGTGGGTCACCTCCATGACCTCAGATCTTGAGCTGGCGTGATGACATTTTGTCCAACCAACTCAGAGCCCTCTTCCCACCTGCAATTCTCTCTGCCTTAGGATGTCTGCAAAATATTCTCCCTATGCATTATCTCGCCATTACTTCGAGAAATCTCTCAGGGTTCACACTTGTAATCTAATAGTAGTTGACTCTTTTCTTTGAATCCAGGAGTTGATCTCTGCTTATAACTATGGACTTGACTTTTGGACTTTTTCTGATTTCTGAAGATCTCCCTTATAGTGGCCACCAGTTTTGTTTTCCCTTTGCCCAGCCTCAGCTTCCAGTATCCTATACATAGAAAAGTTACAGCATTCTCCCCAAGCAACCTCTCAGTATGCGTGTAAGCAAATATCATGGGCTATAAATTTGAGGAAACTATACCCTTTCCTTACTTTGCAACTTTCAGATTATCTAATACAATGAACATATATGTTTTTGATTAATTGATTGACCAAATGATGAAATGCCTTGAGGATAAAGCAGTATTCTAAGAATTCAAATAAAACCTAAAAATGGAGCATACGGGGCTTCCCTGGTGGCGCAGTGGTTGAGAGTCCGCCTGCCGATGCAGGGGACACGGGTTCGTGCCCTGGTCTGGGAAGATCCCACATGCCGTGGAGCGGCTGGGCCCGTGAGCCATGGCCGCTGAGCCTGCGCGTCCGGAGCCTGTGCTGCGCAATGGGAGATACCACAACAGTGAGAGGCCCGCGTGCTGGAAAAAAAAAAAAAAAAAAAAAAAAATGGAGCATATGGTTTCTAAACTAATTTAAATGGCAGATAGTAATATGGGATATTATGGAATACAGTAGAGACTAAATAGACTCCAAACAGCTAAGGACTTTGTAATTTTAAACACTAACACCTACTAGGAATGAAAAGACTGTACCATGCTAATTTGGACAATTACATTACGGATCAACTAATTAATAATAGTTAACAGAAGAAACATTAATGTTAATGTTAGTTAATATTAGTTAACGTTTTAATGCAATACATTTTAGTTTTTGATTTTGTTCACTGCTCTATTCCCTCGGTCTCAGGCTCAGTTAAATACCATCTAGAAGGATTGGTGCCTTCTTCCTGAAAGCATGAATTACAGTTTCCCAGGTGGATATTAGTACTTCATAAAGGATGATTAGAGTTGTTGAATATTTTACAAAGGAAAAGTGGATGGCTTGAATGATAATTTAGCTATCTTGATGAACTCCTCCTTTGAAGTTGAAGAAAGACAGTTTTGAAACGTTAGACTTCAAAGAAAAACAGGAGAGGGATTGAGCAGTATGTAAATACTTCATAATTGCAATGAGGTGGTTCATAGAAGTACCTTAATTTGAGTGAGAAAAGCCTAGAAATACACCGTTGTCTTTTATGTTGCAAATAATGTCACTAGTTCTTTTTTTTTCCATATTCGGTAATGATTTACTATGTCAGTTCTGCTGAAAGTTAAAGAAATAAAAATGTAAGCATTGGGCTTCCCTGGTGGCGCAGTGGTTGAGAGTCCGCCTGCCGATGCAGGGGACACGCGTTCGTGCCCCGGTCCGGGAAGATCCCACATGCCGCGGAGCGGCTGGGCCCGTGAGCCATGGCCTTTGAGCCTGCGTGTCCGGAGCCTGTGCTCAGCAACGGGAGAGGCCTCAGCAGTGAGAGGCCCGCGTACCAAAAAAAAAAAAAAAAAAAAAAAAAAAAATGTAAGCGTCACTCTGCTAACCTACCACATTCCAGAAACTATGCTTGAACATGGAAGAGTTTTGAACTCGGAACACAGTTTCCCATAAAATTAATATTGTGAGATCAATGGTGGTCAGTTTCCCAGACCAATCCGTAAACCTAACACTCCACAATACAGCTTAAATACAACACATTTGAACTGAGATACAAAGTAGGAAATCCTGTTGAGTTTGTAAGAAAGACCCCCCAAATTGAAAAGGAGTTTTTCTGTGCTCTGGCTGGGAGAGAGAGTACGTTTCACTAGAGCAGGAGTCAGCCAACTATGCGGCAGATGAAATCTGGTCACGCCTACTGTTTACGTTTTGCCCATGGATCTGGACCTTTCACCCTACAACAGCAGGGTTCAGTGGCTGTGATAGAGACCATATGTCTCGTCTCTCATAGCCAAAAATATTTCCTATTTTGCCCTTGACAGAAAAAATAGCTGGTCCCTGAATTAGAGAAGGAACAGGCTCTAGAGAGAACCGTTTGTAATTCTAACGGTGACTTCTGTGCTGTGAGCTCCAAGGGACAGTGGTTGTGTCTCACGAACTTCTACCTCCAGAGACAAGGCTCATGCCTGGCACATAGTAGGTAGTTCATGAATACCCGTAGATGCAGTGTTAGTAAACTCTCAAGGGCTTGACAAATTGATCCCTCTAGCTCTTTCTCATTTGTCCTTTCAAATTATAAAAATTATAGATATAACTAAATATTATTTGCAGAGAGTGTAGTTTGTATTATGGCTTCCTTTTGGAAACCACTGAGTTTCTCTCTGTGACCTAATGTAGGGCTGACTTTCGTGAATATTGTGTGGGCACTTGGAATTAAAATAAATAGTCTGTTTCAGGTGTATGTGCGTGGATATACTGTTAGCAGATAAAACGGTAATCATTTGGTTCAATCCTCTTTTTCCTCGGGTATTATTATTTACAAGGGAGAGGTGTCAGAATTGGTTCTCTCCACATTTTCTTGCACTGCCAACAATGACTGCTTTATAGGTGTATCAGGGCGTACAGCGAGCTTTTTGTTTGACTATACTCTCTATCCGTAAAACAGATCCTCTTAACCCCATATGATAAAATGTATACTGACTTCTGCTTTGAATATTATTGATATTACATTCATGCTTCCTAGTTTCCATTTGCCTAGTTCAGTCAGTGGTGTTTATCAATGCCCCAGAAGAGAGCAGGGGCATCTTGTCTCATTTCATCTTCCTGTCCCCTCCAGTCCTCCAAATGATAACAAAACAAACAGAAGGAAATTTTTTCTTGTATTTATTTGTTTCTCTCTTGTACTTAGGTTTCTCTCTGTGCATTTTTCCTCAAGGATTGTACATCTTAAATTTGATTTGAATTATGTATATTAAATTATACATATTAGATGATAAGATAACTTTTATCATAGTTATGGAAATCTAGATTGTATTTTTAATTGAATCTGTACTTTCTTCCAGTTTCATATCATAATGTATCCATTCATATCCTTATATAAAACAATCTTACCTCTCTTGTCTTGTTGTTCCTTATTTTTTTCTCTCGTGTGTGATATATTTGAAATTGACTTTCTGTTGCTTTCATATTTGAGTGATAACTTGACTGAGTATAGAATCCTTGGTCACACTCTTTTCTCTCCCTCAGCTCTATTATCTTCCGGCATCGAATATTGTAGATGACAAATCTGAGATAACTTGATTTTCTTCGTTTTGAGGGTGTCTTCTTTCTCTTACCTGGAAGTTTATAGCATTCTTCATTCCCCAAACTCAGTATCCTTTCCGGAGGATGTTTCCACGTGTTTCACTTTCATTCATTTTGTATTACCTACTTTTTAAGACTACGTAATACATTCTGATGACTTACCTGTAGTTTGCAAAACTAATAAATGTCAAAGCTAGGACCTGAAATCAGTCTCTTGTATCCTGTTTCTGTACTAGCCCTTCATCTCAAAACTTTTGCTGCAGTGTAATCATATCTGTTCATGTAGGAAAGGTCTGAGTTAGACTTAAATTGTGTTTACCTTAGAAATACTTCTACAAATGCTAGTCATGTCACTAACATTGTTGAGGGAAGCCCATTAAGGGCCTTTGCTTAGGGGAAAAAGCATTCTGAGAGAGCGTAACTGTCACTCAGTATATCATCCCACCCAGCTCTCGTGAGTGTGAGTAGAGCATGAAAGATTCCCTAGAGTGCTAGCATCCTTCGCTCAGGCAGCTTCTGCTCCCATGTGAGATGGGTCAAGGTCAGTCGTGTCACTTGTGGGAGGCAGACGACACCACGGGCGGCTGTGATGCTGTTGGCACCGTTAGAACCAAGTGCATAAGAGGATGATGGCAGCGGTCACAAAATAGCCAAGAAAACGCTACTCCACAGCACACACGTGGGCCAGTTCTGGGGAATTCATAAACATACATGCAATTACAAAGTCAGAGCCTGTGATTACTGTTTTATCACTATTTGTGCCCTTGAGACCTCTCTCTCCCCTAGTTTGGTCTGACCTGGCTTACAACAAACTCCCCTCCTTCTCTCTCTCTACCTCCCCCTACTCTTGATCTTTTCTCTGAAAACTTCTCAAGGAGCATCTTTTAAAAATTGTTTTATTGAAATATAGTTGGTTTGCAATGCTGTGTTTCAGGGTGTACAGCAAAGTGATTCTGTTTTGTATACCTATACATAAAATATAATATATATTCTTTTTTTACATTCTCTTCCATTATAGGTTATTGCAAGATATTGAGAATAGTTCCTTGTGCTATACAGTACGTCCCTCTTGGTTATCTATTTTATATATTGTAGTGTGTATATGTTAAACCCATCCTCCTCATTTATCCCTTCCCCCCACCTTCCCCTTTGGTAACCATAAGTTTGTTTTCTATGTCTGTGAGTCTGTTTCTGTTTTGAAAATAAGTTCATCTGTGTCATTTTTTAGATTCCACATCTAAGTGATAACATATGATATTTGTCTTTCTCTGTCTGGCTTACTTCACTTAGTATGATAATCTCTAGATCCATCCATGGTGCTGCAGATGGCATTATTTCATTCTTTTTTTTTAAACGTCTTTATTGGAGTATAATTGCTTCACAATGGTATGTTAGTTTCTGCTTTATAACAAAGTGAATCAGTTATACATCTACATATGTTCCCATATCTCTTCCTTCTTGCGTATCCCTCCCTCCCACCCTCCCTATCCCACCCCTCTAGGTGGTCACAAAGCACCGAGCTGATCTCCCTGTGCTATGCGGCCGCTTCCCACTAGCTATCTATTTTACGTTTGGTAGTGTATATATGTCCATGCCTCTCTCTCGCTTTGTCACAGCTCACCCTTCCCCCTCCCCATATCCTCAAGTCCGTTCTCTAGTAGGTCTGTGTCTTTATTCCCATCTTGCCCCTAGGTTCTTCATGACCTTTTTTTTTTTTCTTAGATTCTATATATATGTGTTAGCATATGGTATTTTTCTCTTTCTGACTTCACTCTGTATGACAGACTCTAGGTCCATCCATCTCACTACAAATAACTCAATTTCGTTTCTTTTTATGGCTGAGTAATATTCCATTGTATATATGTGTCACATCTTCTTTATCCATTCATCTGTTGATGGACACTTAGGTTGCTTCCATGTCCTGGCTATTGTAAATAGAGCTGCAATGAACATTTTGGTGTGGAGAAAAGGGAACACTGTTGCACTGTTTGTGGGAATGTAAATTGATATTTCATTCTTTTTTATGGCTGAGTAATATTCCATTGTGCCTACATACCACATCTTTTTATCCATCCATCTGTTGATGGACACTTAGGTTGCTTCCATGTCTTGGGTATTACAAATAGTGCTGCAATGAACATTGGGCTGCATATATCTTTTTGAATTATGTTTTTCTCTGGATATATGCCCAGGAGTGGGATTGCAGGATCATATGGTAGCTCTATTTTTAGTTTTTTAAGGAACCTCCATTCTGGTCTCCATAGTGGCTGCACCAACTTACATTCCCACCAGCAGTGTAGGAGGGTCCCCAAGGAACATCTTTGCAGACAGGAAATTCAGTCAGGGAGCACAGAACTCTCTCTTATCCAAGCTTACCACGGGCACATGTTCTGCCTTCCTAGAACAAAGCATGGATTATTGTGAAGCAGTAAACCCTCTGATCCTGAAATGTATAATGATAAATGCAAGGTTGTTTTCCCGTAAACCACTAATATGTTTCATATTGCTGACTTACCTGCTCCAATGCACTTCTGCATTTATTATTACCAAGGTGACCAGAAGAGTTCCTCTGAGTTTTTGATACTTTCAAAACTCACAATTCTCTGTCTTTCTCCATGGTCTTAGTATTTAAGAGTACATAGTATGGTATGGGTCAATTAAAACATCTTACAGTGGAATGTAAAGACAACTTTATATCAGTTTATGTATTAAAATATTAAAGGGAAATTACCTTTGAAGGAAAATTCCTACATTGAAATAGACTTATAGAAAAAAAAAAGAAAAGATTTCAGAAGGAGGTCCATGTACTGATTGATACTTAATTCAGCCCATCAATGTATTTGTTGCTTGATATAAATGAGATTTGAAATACTGCAGTGAACTTTTTTAGTGCAGCATTTTTTGGATTGTTAATTAACATATATACCAACTAACTCAGAACTGGAAGTATATTAGGGCTAGAAGAGACCTTAGCAGTCATTTAATCTAACTCCTCCACTTTTGAAGTAGAGAAACAGGCTCAGAGAAAAAAATATTGCAGTGCTGTAATCAGTGAGCTAGTTAGTGGTAGAACCGATCCTAAAATCGGAACGCTTAATGCCAAGTTTTCCCCACTTTATCAAGTTTCCCTCTGTGTCCTGCAACCCATTGCTTAGGTATGTTAATGTGTTTTAGAGGACTTTGATATCACTTGAACTCGTTTGATTCTAGGCTATTATGTCAAAGTAATATGACATTCCTGGTGATTCTCTAATATAAAAGTGATATATAAGTGATTTTGTATAAGGGATATAAAATTATTACCAGCATGGAAGGTAAAATAGTTGAAAAATTATGTAGTCAGCATACCCACAGCCAACCGAATAATAAAAGTTCATTTATTTTGCACCTTATATCACAAGAGTAGCCCAGAGTACACCAAACTAGTGAGCTACTGAGCTAACATCTGGTAGATATCAATGTGACATCTCAATTGGTTATTTCTTGGTTGTCTGAGTAATGTCACAACTATGTTAGATCAGTGGTTTTCAGCTGTGGCTGTACATAAAACCCATCCAGGTACAAGTTAAATCAGAATCTCGGTATGTGGGCGACTAGTCATTGATATTTAAAAGTGTCTGGTTTTGAGAAATTCATTAACCTTTTTGCTAGTAATGATGTATCATGGTAATTATGAATTTCTTTAGTACAAAATGTACTTTTAATCACAGTACTTAAAGATGCAGATTGATATGAAATCTATTTGTAATCATAGAATGAAAATTAGAGAGAGAAAAATGTATCAATTTCAGATATGTTCTAATTCCCTCGTGCAGTGGAATTTGGGCGTCCTTCTGTGATCCATACTCACTAACTCTTTAAAATAACAATCATAATGCTTAACTCATAAAATAAGCATGAGGATTATATTGGCCACATGAGACATGGTGCACAGAGAATATGCTAAATGATGATGCTGTTGATGATAAGAGTAATCATGTTTATCAATAATACTTTATCCTCAAGAAGTTCAATAACTTTCCCAAGGTCATACAACTAATTAAGGTTGGACTGGGGATTGCAACTTGCCACATATATTTTAGTTTAAAATTCTTACCACCAGTTATGTCTTATTTAGTGTAAAGTTGAAGATTAAGGCTAATAGAGTGACGTAGAGAAAGGCAAAACATGAAACAAAGTTTCTGTACATGCGTGAAGCAGTTTACAATTAAATGGGTATATTTGCTTAGATGTTGTCCAACAGGGGACTGTCAGCATTGACCTTTTAGCCAGGAAGCAAATAAAAAGAGAAGAGATGGGACCATGGAGGTGATATTTTGCAGGTGTGATGGAGTGAGGGTCCTTGAAATTCAGCGTAAATCAATTGAATTTCAACATTCAGATGCAATTTTTGAACACTTGTGCTCATATAATGTAATCATTTGAAGGCTTATCACACTTCAACTGCAAGTAATTTACAGCTGTTTCTATTGAGAGTTTATCATGTACAACACCCCTTTAACAATATGAAATGCCATCCAGTCACCATGGTTGCCATATCTAATGGCTCTTCTGCACATGATCCCATAAATTACTTTAATGGAGCAGTAATTTTCTCACATAAGTGTGCGATTTTGTGGCTAATCTTCCAAGAACATATGTTCACAGACGCTAAAGACGGCACCCTGACTTATAGTGCAGGGTAATAACAGAGATAGACTTCAAGGGAGCGATTTCCTTATTGAGCCTCGGTGAGAACTCAGGAAAGTGATGCAAACCTGATGAATTAGCTTGGTAATTAGGAGACTGATCTCTGCTGCCTTCTACACAGGCAGGAAGGGCACCGGCTCTGGCCATCCTGCAGTAAGCTAAGGAGACAGGTAGAGTTGTGTAGCTGTGCCCCTTAACCGATTCTGGGCTTTAATCCTCAATGCAAGAGCAAATATCACTACTGTCAAATTGGACCTTGGCGTCTTGCAAAGACTGGAGATAAGGTAAAGGATCGACACAGCTTTTCTACTCTGGTGGAGCTTGCTTTTCAGTGTCTGTGCTAATTGTACCATTAGCATGGCTCCACCACGTTAGAAAACCGTCTAGTGGGCACTTGTTCACCATGGCTCTGGCTCTTTGGTAAAACATGCGGTATATCCCCGTGGTACCAAAATCCTTCAGCGAGAGTAGGCGATGTCCTGTCCTCCAGAGTAAGAGTTAGTGGTTTTATCTGCCCCACCTTACAAGCGTAACTTCTCAACTCATATTTGCTAAAGAAACAAGATATAAAGCATTCCGCAACCTTCTATAAGGAATAACAAAAAGAAAAGCAGCATTTTTTTTTAAACATCTTTATTGGGGTATAATTGCTTTACAATGGTGTGTTAGTTTCTGCTTTATAACAAAGTGAATCAGCTATACATATACACATGTTCCCATATCTCTTCCCTCTTGCGTCTCCCTCCCTCCCACCCTCCCATCCCACCCCTGCAGGCGAAAAGCAGCATTTTTTTAACGCTAATCTTGTAGTTCAAGAAACAGATCATACATGAATCAAAAAGTGACAAAATCCTGATGCTCACAGCATCAGAGGTGACACTTTCAAAGAGTTTTCTTGTGTGTGGCAGAAATAGACCCATCCCTTCTCTCTCTTTCTAAATCAACATTCCATTTCATGAAAATGTCACTTATGTTTCTTTAAAAAGCATTTTCTAAAATGTAGTGGTCAAAGAAGTAAATGTCCAGTGTAAATATTACAAGATAGAAAAAAGATATTTATAGAATACATGACAAAGCACAACAAAATTTGAGGGACTGCAATCACATGAAGCTAGCAATTAGATGCAGAAGTTGAATAAAGTTCATTATGTGTGTCTATATATATATATATATATATATATATATATATATATAAAGTTCATTGTGTGTATATATATAAAATTCTTTTTGGTCACCAAGAATTTTAATTTGTTACATTTCAAACATAAATTTATCTCCTGAATCCAGGGTTCAAAAGAACCTATAAAACACATGTAACATGAAACTTTCAGCCTGTTCCCAAATGCTTTCTAGCCTCTTTTCACAATGCACTGCTGGCTAAGTCAGAAACTCTAATTAAAATTCTTATCCTAAACTAGAAAAAAATTTAATTTAGACCAAGTTTTGACTTTCATCCATAAACTCATTAGCTTTACCTCATAACAAAATAACAACAAAAATCACATATATGGTCCTAAAAATATTTTCATATGAAGTTTATACCTCATCCTTTACCGGTGCTAAAACTATCCTTGCAAACATCACAAAATGCTGCCTCTTCTGAGTCAACGGTTACTATAAAAGGCAGCGAAATGTAGCAGGAAAAGAACAGAACTGAGGATCAGAAGACCTCAATTCTAGTCCCAAATTTGCAGCTAGCCACTTCTGAAACCTGGGCTTTCCATTGATAAAATTACATTCCACATACATTGAAAAATTTAAGTACAAATGTAAGTGTTTGCTTCTGAAGCCCACTTTGTTGCTTTAAAAGCAACATAGACGGTTATTCTTCAAGGAAGAATGTAGCAAAAGTCCTTCTCCGGACATTCTTTTTTTTCGTGGTACGCGGGCCTCTCACTGTTGTGGCCTCTCCCGTTGCGGAACACAGGCTCCGGACGCGCAGGCCCAGCGGCCATGGCTCACGGGCCCAGCCGCTCCGCGGCATGTGGGATCCTCCTGGACCAGGGCACGAACCCGTGTGCCCTGCATCGGCAGGTGGACTCTCAACCACTGCGCCACCAGGGAAGCCCCGGACATTCTTATTTTATACTTTCTTCGCTAAAAAGATGCTGCAAGCATTCCAAGTGTCTTGAGCCTTGGGGAGATAAAACTTCCTTTGCTTGCTACAGTGTTTATGTACGCACTTGATTCTAGAAACAAGGGATGCATTTTTAAGGATGGCTTGATTTTCGTTTGAAAAAAAAAAGTTTGCACTAAAACATTAAATCAGGTGCAGTTTACATGGCAACCAACCAAGGAACACCAGACAGTAAATGATGCAGAGAACACTGTGCATTCAAACACTCAAAAAAGAAAATGAGAAGAAAAGAAATTGCACCAGTATTGCGCTCACAAGGGGCGCATAAACTAACTAGTGACTGACACGGTCTGAAATTGCTTTCATCCCTTCTTACCACTTTTCACTCAATGGCTTCTTTATAACTTTCAATTAACCCACTCCCCCTGCCTGCTGTTTCCCTCTTATGGCCAGTGATATTTAAAAGAGCTACTAAATTATAGATTCAGATGTTTTGAAAAGACTTTTTGTTACTGTTTCTGGTATGCTTGGTCAGAATTAAAATTTCAAAGGATGCAGGACTCACTAAACTAAAACAACAAGGTGTTAGGATTCAAGACCATATCAGCCCAGCCGGGGAGTGACCTGCCAGCTAGGAAACACTGTGACATCAAGTGTTCTCCTGATGATTCGCGCCATCCAGGTACATGGTCCAGGAGCCTTGGCTTTTTGCCTACTATCTGTTTCCCCACATTATCCCAGTGTTTGAACTGTTTCCCCACATTATCCCAGTGTTTGAATGGATTTGTGCTCACCACATTGTTTCTCTTTACACAAGAACTTTCTTACATACACTTCAACTCTGGAAACAGATCTTTAAATCCAATTTTATATAAAAATGTAGGGTTTTTTTAGATGTCAAAATTGGGGCTTTGTTTCTTTAATTAAAGAAAAGAGATTCTCTTTTCCAGTTTTCAAGAAGTTATTGCGTGTTTCTCAAAAAAAATAGCAAAAGCTTAATGATTGGGTGAATCCCACCTCACGTAAGAGATCCATCAGCCCTTGGCCACCAGCTACTCTAGACTAGAATCAATTTACCATGTGAGTTCTCTTGGTGTTTAGGTTTCTGTGAAATCTGACTTCTGCTTTCCCAAGAACACTGGAAGAACATCAGGTTTGCATATGACTCTAGAAAGATCACATATCACTACGTCTGAATACACACTGAGTGATGCAGTGCATTAGCTAACGGTGCTTGACCTTAAAAGTTATTTGACAAAGAATCACTCACACTCATGGTGAAGTTAAAATGAACACTTAGAAATGACATATCCCTAGCATACGGTATTTATTTTTCTCTTTCTGACTTACTTCACTCTGTATGACAGTCTCTAGGTCCATCCACCTCACTACAAATAACTCAATTTCATTTCTTTTTATGGCTGAGTAATATTCCATTGTGTACATGTGGCACATCTTCCTTATCCATTCATCCGTCGATGGACACTTAGGTTGCGTTCATGTCCTGGCTATTGTAAATAGAGCTGCAGTGAACATTGTGGTACATGAGTCTATTTGAATTATGGTATTCTCAGGGTATATGCCCATAGTGGGATTCCTGGGTCATATGGTAGTTGAGTGGCAGGGCAGGAATAAAGACGCAGACATAGAGAATGGACTTGAGGACACGGGGTTGGGGAGGGGAGGGGAAGCTGGGGCAAAGTGAGAGTAGCATTGACATATATACACTACCAAATACAAAATAGGTGGCTAGTGGGAAGCAGCAGCATAGCACAGGGAGATCAGCTCGGTGCTTTGTGATGACCTAGAGGGGTGGGATACGGAGGGTGGGAGGGAGGCTCAAGAGGGAGGGGATATGGGGATATATGTAGGCATATGGCTGATTCACTTTGTTGTAAAGCAGAAACTAACACAGCATTGTGAAGCAATTATACTCCAATAAAGATGTATTAAAAAAATAACATATCCTTGGCATTACTCTGCTTGTTTCTGGAGCAAAATGAAATGATGAGAGACTCTTACACAGGTATTAGTTTATGTTCGTCAAAACAGCAAACACAACCTCTGCCATGTATGCACGATAACTACAAGGAAGGTAGAAAGAAAACGAACACTAGGCATCACATGAGGGTTTTGAGTGGTCAGATCACTTATAGTTTAGAACAGCAGTCCCCATCCTTTTTGGCACCAGGGGCTGGTTTCGTGGAAGACAGTTTTTCTATGGACCGGGGGTTGGGGGGGGATGGTTTCGGGATGATTCAAGTGCATTACATTTATTGTGCACTTTATTTCTATTATTATTACATTGTAATATATAATGAAATAATTACACAACTGACCATCATGCAGAATCAGTGGGAGCACTGAGCTTGTTTTCACTTACCACTCACTGATAGGGTTTTGATATGAGTCTGCAAGCGGTTGATTTATTTTGGTCTCTGTGCAGTCACACCTCTCTGCTAATGATAATTTGTATTTGCAGCCGCTCCCCAGCGCTAGCATCACCGCCTCAGCTCCACTTCAGATCATCAGGCATTAGATTCTCATAAGGAGCATACAACCTAGATCCCTCACATGCACAATTCATAATAGGGTTTGTGCTCCTATGAGAATCCAAGGCCGCCGCTGATCTGACAGGAGGCGGAGCTCCCGTGGTAATGCAAGTGACGGGGAGCGGCTGTAAATACGCCACTCACCTCCTGCTGTGCGGCCTGGTTCCTAACAGGCTGTAGACTGGTACCAATACATGGCCCAGGGGTTGGGAACCCCTGGTTTAGAAGGTCCCAAAAAACTATCTTTTGGGCTTATTTAAGGTAAGCTTAAGCTCACAGGGAAAACTTTACTGCGGACAGTTATAGAGCATCAGAGGAAGGCTACATCAGAAGGGACCAGCAGAAGAAAAGATTGTACGTGGCAAGTATAAGACATTACAAATAGCTCCACAGTCGAGATAAGATTAATTACAGCAAGAAATCTGTTTTTATTTAATGTTAAATATACAAGTATATATTCACATAGAAATATATGCATAGAAAGACATACACCAAGAGTTAAAGATTCTTTGTGTTCTTGCAGTATTATTGGAAATTTCTAAGTTTCTTTATTTTGTCCACACCTAGTGTTCTGGAAGACTTCCTTTTATCAATATTTCCTCTATTGACAGTTTACTTCCTCCTTCTTGTTAGTGTCAAAGCTGTAGGATATGATCTCTGAGACAGTGAGTAATATTGTTGTTCGATATTTTTTTTTTTTTACCAGTGAACTTCCTTCGTTTCCTCAGGAGTCACCCCTCTTTCTCTAGGAGGTGGTCTCCTCTGTTCAGCTAAGGAAAAATTCTCCACTGCAGTTAAAAGGAAAGACCTACAACATTATAGGTTAATGAGACTTTCTACTTTCTTTTTCCCTAGTGTAGCTTGGAACAACCGAGTATTTTAAAAAATTGTGTAAAAAATAAACTCTAAATGGATTAAAGACCTAAATGTAAGGCCAGACATTATAAAACTCTTAGAGGAAAACATAGGCAGAACACTCTATGACAGAAACCACAGCAAGATCCTTTTTGACCCACCTCCTAGAGAAATGGAAATAAAAATAAACAAATGGGACCTAATGAAACTTAAAAGCTTTTACACAGCAAAGGAAAACATAAACAAGACGAAAAGACAACGCTCAGAATGGGAGAAAATATTTGAAAACAAAACAACTGGCAAAGGATTAATCTCCAAAAGTTACAAGCAGCTCATGCAGCTCAATATCAAAAAAACAAACAACCCAGTCCAAGTGTGGGCAGAAGACCTAAATAGACATTTCTCCAAAGAAGATATACAGATTGCCAACAAACACATGAAAGGATGCTGAACATCACTAATCATTAGAGAAATGCAAATCAAAACTACAATGAGATATCATCTCACACCAGTCAGAATGGATATTATCAAAAAATCTAGAAACAATAAATGCTGGAGAGGGTGTGGAGAAAAGGGAACCCTCTTGCACTGTTGGTGGGAATGTAAAGTGATACAGCCACTGTGGAGAACAGTATGGAGGTTCCTTAAAAAAACTAAAAATAGAACTACCATATGGCCCAGCAATCCCACTACTGGGCATATACCCTGAGAAAACCATAATTCAAAAAGAGTCATGTACCACAATGTTCATTGCAGCTCTATTTACAAGAGCCAGGACATGGAAGCAACCTAAGTGTCCATCGACAGATGAATGGATAAAGAATATGTGGCACATATATACAATGCAATATTACTCAGCCATTAAAAAGAAATGAAATTGAGTTATTTGTAGTGAGGTGGATGGACCTAGGGTCTGTCATACAGAGTGAAGTAAGTCAGAAAGAGAAAAACAAATACCGTATGCTAACACACAGATATGGAATCTTAAGGAAAAAAAATGGTTCTGAAGAAGCTAGGGGCAGGGCAGGAATAAAGACGCATATGTAGAGAATGGACTTGAGGACACGGGGAGGGGGAAGGGTAAGCTGGGACGAAGTGAGAGAGTGGCACTGACATATATACACTACCAAATGTAAAACAGATAGCTAGTGGGAAGCAGCTGCATAGCACAGGAAGATCAGCTCCATGCTTTGTGTCCACCTAGAGGGGTGGGATAGGGAGGGTGGGAGGGAGACGCAAGAGGGAGGAGATATGGGGATACATGTATATGTATAACTGACTCACTTTGTTATGAAGCAGAAACTAACACACCATTGTAAAGCAATTATACTTCAATAAAGATGTTAAAAAAAATTGTGTAAAACCCAGAATGGTATAAAAATCAGAAAAGACTAGTTCTACTTAGATTCACAGTTTTTATTCCTTGTAGCAAATAATATCACAAAAGACATACCAAAAGAAATTTGTGTAGGGATTACTACCTTACAGTGTAGGTAGTCGGTTTGCACTAGTTTAAAAGTTGCCAGGTTTTTTCATCAAATAAATTCAAAGAGCTTCCTTAAAGATCGATAGGTAGTTAAACTGACCTTAGAAAGCAGGTGTGTAATTGCTCAACTTTTTTAAAAGGTGTGACAGTGTGATTGGAATTTAAATTCAAGGTGTAGGCTGGGAGCCTTAGCTTTAAAAGTACCTGTAGATTTTTGTATTACGATTCTATTTTAAAAGGTACTCAGAGCTTACAGTTTTAATTACAGCCTCACTAATTTGTTTCCAGATATATTAGGATTAAAGTTTAAGTATAACGTTAACACAATATTTAATCCTTGGCTTGTTCTTCAAAATATGCATCTGCTTTGCATTTTTGGAGGCAGAATGACTCATCTAGTCTGACAGTATGTTGACTTCATTCTTTTCTTTAGAATTAAACTTACATAAGAACCAAACATTTTTCCAAGCTTTAAAAAGATGCCTCTCGCTAAAAGTGGGTTTTTGAGATTTTTTAGTATCTGAACAGTCTTGCTTACAATTTGGAAATATCTCCCACTAAAGTACAACTTGGAAATGTAAAGGAAAGCAATGAAATCTCTGAGGGCAGTCTTCTATAAAATGCCAATTTTAAATTGAAGTTTCGGAAAATAGTGATGATTTAAAGAATTGTGGCAAATGGATAGATCACTTGAATAACTTAAAAATGAACGACTTTATTGTGACATTAAAAAATGGAAACTCTGAGTCCCAAAATAATAGAAGTGGTCTAAGTTCTATGTATCCCTCAGGATTTGTGCTGCCCGTTTGTCTAATTGGGTGTTGCCGGTGAATGGCAGTCTTATTAGCTTTAACACACTTAAATTTATATTCCTGACTCACAGTACCTCACTTTCACAAGTTCAACCAACTACACTAATGCATTCTCTTATGCTTTCCACCTTAAATTTTGTACAAAATGTGTGAGATCATCGCTTAACCTGTCTTCAAGCTGGGGGAGAAAACGATATTGCCAAATTTATATTCTTTTTTCTGATGTTCTAGAGGTGCGTCTTCATCAGAGCCAATGAGAACAGATATGAGCCTGTCACAGAACATCTTTTTTTTTTTAATAAAACTAAATTCTGCATTTAAAATACTAAGTTGGACAGTTATCTGGTACTGTATGTGAATTCCAGGGTAGTATTTCAATAATTTCATCTGTTTCTTGACATTTTTTCAGTAGTACATATTTAAGTTCCAGAGTCACCTCTGTTCCTTCAAAGACTATCTTATGACATCAAAATATACCATTTCTCCCCAGTGTCAACCCTGTATTCCTTTGCTCAACCAAATGCATCATCACTTCCACCTCCATGCTTGTTGATTCCTGCCAAAGGCCACTTTATTTTCCAGTACCTCTTTCTCCAAATAATGATGACTGTAAGTGTAAGTTCTCTTTAAGATTCATCTAATTAGCAATTAATGTCTTTAAATTCTTCCTTTAAAACATCTGATGAAATTGTCTCTTCCCTGCCACTGGATGGGAGCACATAACATATACGAGATAGACTCCAGTAAATGGGGCACAGTTTATTATACCTTGAAATATCAACCTGAATTATGGTGGAGAAATTCTAGATGAGAATTGATCCCCCAAGATCAATCCTAATGCACTGAACCAAGGTGTCAGAGAGTCAGAGCTGGGAAACAGATCAATAAGTTGACATAGGACCTGTAGGGGTGGGCAGAGCAGAAGGATTAGAAGTGAAACCACCAGGGCAGGACAGGAGAACACATGGACAGAGGAGACCATAGGAGGAAAGGGAAACACCACAGATGGGAGAAACTACTATAACTTACCAAAACTGAAAAATAAGATCCATGACCACATGAATTAAATAATTAGGGTTCTAATTATATCATTGTGCAAAACTGGAAGGAAAAATGTTCTGTTTTGTCCTTTCTTTTGTGTGTGTGTGCAAGTGTTTCAGCTCTAATAATTTCCTGTTGCCCTAAGAATAAATTTTCTGTTTGAAAACACTTTACCTCCTTTTGTAGAGGGTGCCCACCTCAATGCTATAGACCAATAAGGAATTAGAGAGAAAGAGAGTGGAAGGAAGAAACCGATGGAGATGTGAAAACATTGTCCCATCAGTGATACACAACTTCTCACTTGATTTTTCCCCTAAAAGGATTGTGAATGGCACTTTTAATGTTTCTGTTTCTATGCTTGAAAAAAAACCTCCCTTTCACCACAGCCCACCCCCACCGGACCCCACCTGCTTGCCCCATGGTCAGTGTCTAGCTAAAAGATAGTCAAAAAAGTTTGAGTTCATTCCTCCAAAATCCCAGCTGATGGAGTCTGAAAACTAATTTTAAAGACAGTTCAATTTGTGAGTAGTGGCTTTGGGTAGTCCCAAGAAATGGAATCCTTTCAAAATATCCACAGTGATTGTTCTGTTCTTCCAAGACTAGAGCTATCATGACTTAAAATGTGCGTATCTGCATTTCCTCTTCTAATCCTTTTGCTTCTGCAGAAGCTCAGACTTTGTCACTCTACCAGGTAGTAATGAATATGGCCTCTGAATGGAACTAACAAAACATTGCATACTGAAAATGGAGTAATGCAATGTCTTTCCATAGCCTGAACAGTTTGGGTTAAAAATATTTTATTAAAAACAGACCCTGCATGGCTGAAACCAAAAGGCATGTTTCCCAGAGGGATCATCATCAAATTCATATTTCTTCAAAATGGGGTTTTCTATTTTTTTGTTGGACCCCAGCTAAGATATTCACGACTTAGAGAGGGAAATGTAGGTCTTCTCCTTACATCAATGAGACAGGAAAGCACAAATGAACAGAGCATTTATGTTAAAATAACTTTTAGAAAAAACTGTTTCAGGTTAAGAGGTAAAGCATGCCATCAGTACTGATCTTTCCACAGGAGAAGTACAGCATCATAGAAAATAATCAGCAAGGACTACACTTAACGGGAATTTTGAGTCATTACATGGGACATTTCAGAGGAACCTGAAAATAGTTTAAGGCTCCTCATATAAAGAAGGAATGTTGCATTCAAATAACCCATTCATTCAGTAAATATTTATTGGCTCCTGCTAAGTGCTGGCTACTCTGCTAGGTGTTCTGAGAAGTATTAGTGCAGCTATAGAGTTTCCCTTCAACATATTTACAGCCTATTGGATTCTCCAGAATATATTACAGTTGGAAAACAGTAACATAGAAGAAGAGGATCAATAGACCCTAGAAGAAGAAAAATTCCAAATGAAGCAGAAAGGAAAATAGCCTTTTTTTAATCCACACTAATTGTGTCAATTGCGTGTGTGTGTGTGTGTGTGAGTGTGTGAATCAGATATTTATTAAGGAAAACCTGAGAATTGACATTGATCTCAATTAAATTGTTTTTGGTATTATGTAGAATTTTTGCTTCAGTTAGTACTTTGTGAAGTGTATGTCATTCTGTCTATCCCTGAATTGGTTTTTGGTCACAGATCATTTTGCTGTCTTTACAAAATCCTAAGGTCGAGAAACACGCAGTAAAATCATCCTTTTTGACAGTTCTCTTTAGAGCAATTGAAGTGAGGTCGGTGATAGAGCAGAGAACAACGTAGACAAGAATAAAGCTCACTCCTGGCTTCCTATATAGTAGGGAATTAGGGGTGACGATCCTTGGGGTGACGGGCGGTTGTCCTGTTTATATATGAAAAGCGTTGTCTTCCTTTAGACTGTGTGCTTATTTGTGGTTATTTGGAGGGTTGGTATTGGAGATCATGTGGGGCTTTTGCTACACGAAGCCATCCTTTGAGCTGCCCCAAAGGATGTTTTCATGTTTTTTTTACATGAAAAAACGCCACTAATAGTGTAGAAGAATCTTCCCTGGTCCCCATGCATAACCCATATTATCAGATTTCAGCCAATGGATTTTTATTTTTTACTGATGGCTAAATTTTATTGGGAATTGTATTTCCTATCCAGGAATGAAACTAGATAATAAGTCTTCCTGAGTGAGGTCCTCAGATTTTAGTTGCAGAAAATATCATATTTATCTAACTTTAATTTTAATGTTAAAAACTCAATGCTTGTGTATCAAGAGTCATAGAAAATCTCAACTTTGACCCAGTAATGTCATTCCTGACAGTCAGGCCTAAGAAAAAACCAAGATATAAAGAAACCTATGCCCCCCCCCCCAAATTTACTGTTGCATATATATAATGTTTGGATATTTAAAGTAGCCAAAATATTTAGCAGTGGGAATGGCTGTACAAATTATGAAAAGTCTACTAGATATCATGCTACTAGATGTTATGTTATATAGCTAATAAAATCACATTCATAAAGTATTTATAATAATATGCAGTGAGAGTCTTCTGTAATTTTTAATGTTATTATATAAAATTTCATGGTAAGAATGAGCTGTGATTACAGAAAATGTACATTATAAAACCAGAAATAAATGCATCAGGGCTTCCCTGGTGGCGCAGTGGTTGAGGGTCCGCCTGCTGATGCGGAGCACGCGGGTTCGTGCCCCGGTTCCGGGAGGATCCCACGTGCCGCGGAGCGGCTGGGCCCGTGAGCCATGGCCACTGAGCCTGCGCGTCCGGAGCCTGTGCTCCGCAACGGGAGAGGCCACAACAGTGAGAGGCCCACGTACCACAAAAAAAAAAAGAAATAAACGCATCAGAATATTGACAGTGTTTGTGCCTGGTAGTGAGATTCTTGAATCAGTTATCCTTCTCTTTCTAATCGGTTTCTACTTTATGCATAGAGTCTTTTGTAGTATAGCAAAGAGAGAAACTTCTAATCTGTTTAGAAAATTCTGTTTTCTGACATATTGCGTGGCTATAAGCGTTTGTAGCTTATGCAAGGTATTTTTTTTTCACCAGACAAATTTTCAGAGTTAATAAAAAGAGAAAACTCCAGCTTATTAAAATAAATTGTTTTGGGGGGAGTTCTTTTTAATGCAGAACTAGTATACTACATTTGCTTAACATATGAAATTAAAATTATTTAATAAATGATTTGGTGCACCCCACCATTTGTTTTAAATATATTCATGTTGACTTGCTCTCAATTCAAGGACATTCTTTAAGCTAAATAAAATATATCTATGGGGAAAAATTCCCATAAAACCTTGTTTTATGCAAAATCTCTTTTACATCTCAGGGAAAGCTATATTGTCTATCCTAAGATTCACAGGCCAAATAATACCTTAAGGGAAATATGATAAGCTCTAAATAGAAAACTAAATATGAATCGACTAGTCACTTAGTAGGTCTGTTAATCCTGTCTCAACGTGACAATAGTGATCTCTGCTTCTACGGACTCCTTGTGCCAATATTTTTCTTAAACATAAAATCAGAGAAAAGATTATAATGCCTATTTATAATAGCTATCCTTGCAATATGCACTGGTATGGTTGCTTTGCATATGTTGTATCTATGACTTGATATACATTATATCTATTCCAGTGTAAATAATTGCATGCCCCTGTTAGAAAAATAAGTGTCAAAGAGTCACACGATCTTCCCATGGTCCCGAAGCTAGAAGATTGACAGGTTGTCATCTGTATGCCATCTCTGTCACACCAGTCCTTTGGTGCCAACAGCCTTATAGGGTCAGGGATCATGTCGTTTAGAAACTTTTTAGATATTTCAACTCTGTAGTTAAAATATTTTAGATATTATAACTTACATCAGAAGAGCTCACAATCGTGTAATTTTCATTTTTTTAAAACTGTTTATTGTATAAAACCAACTCTGCCCCACCCTTCAGCAGCCTGTCTTTAATATCTTGTTATTGGGATTTTCACCAGGTAATGACACAGGCAGTGTGCACAGTGCCGTATTTTCAAATTGAACATGTGAACGTTATATAAAATGCATAAAATCTGCTCCTCTGGAAGAAAATGGACACTTTGAGAGACGAAATGAAGGAATGTTTTCATGCACTGGTAGTGTTTGTCTTCACAGTGTTCTCCTGTAACAGGAAACTAAAGAAAAGGTATGATTGGAGATATATGTCCCGTAGGCAAGTGTTTATAATTCTCTTTCTCTGATTTTCTCTATAAATATGAAGACATCTACAATCCCATTCTCTATTCCAGGGGCATATTTAGTATTGTTTACTGACAGCATACATTTCTCCTTACTATCACATAGATTCTTGTTTAATTAAATAGTGACAAGTCAAGTGGTTCTGAAAGAAACCAAGTAAATGAATCCCCATCAGTCTTTACATAATTAATGGTGTTCCCTGTGGACTGCATTGAATTGCTTAGCAGAACCCTTCAGATAAGCCTGTTTGTGTCTTCTGAGTGAAAGACTATTCTGAAAACTTTAGAATGTTTGAAACTAAAATAAGCCTGTAGATTTTAAAAAATGTTTAAATATGACAATATTTTAGGAGAATGGAAACTATTAATAGCACCCTTACTGCTTTTTCCATTTCGAAAACTTTTAAACTATAGCAGTTTTGGAATTAGAATCTCTTAGGACAAAATAATGTGAATAATTAAGACATTAAAAATAAAGTATATAGTAAAGGAGAAGTCTTCGTTTCTAGGGAAAAAATTAAATACCTGCGTTTCAGACCATGCACTTTTTTCCCTGTAGGGTAAACTACATCTGAAATTTCACATAGGACTGTATCCAGCCGTAGTATATATACAATCATGATGAAATGTTTAACACAGCAATTTGCCCTTTCAAGAGACTTTATTTTTAATATTTAAGGCTAGTGAAAATATATTAAAGAATACCTTCTCTGTTTGTTAAGATAAAGGTTTGTAGAGCCATATGTTCTCCATATGGCCCAGGAGAACACAGCAATAATGATTCTCCATGAGGCCACCAACGCAGGAGGATAAATCTGGAAAAATTCAGGCTACTGTTCAGAATCCATTAATAGAGAATCTAATAATTTTAGGTTCATTTTTGTATAATATTTGGAATTGGAACTATTGTAGGCATTATGCTAAACAATTAGTACATGTATTCAAGATGCCAGTTTATGTTTTGAGAATGTGTTTATAAAATTATGAATAATATTTACATAATATTACCTGTTCTCCCTTGCATTTAGCTAGAATGCAGAGTATGATGTATCTGTTTTAGTCGTGAGTCAAACCTTTTTTTTTGTTTTTTCTGACCCATATCAATCCTGTTCTATATCCAGTAATTTCTAAAATTGAAATACCAATGGCAGAATACATTCAGTCTGTGTGATGATTTAGTAATTATTCTTTAAAATAAAAGTTATCTATCTTGGCTGTACTCTTTACTTCCACTGTCCTTTTCCTTTACATTTTTCATTGTTATTTCACAAATCTGCAAAAGCACAGTCCTTGCATCTCTTTTGTTTGAATATGTATCATGTTACTCTTGGGAGGCCAGTGAATTAATGCTGCGTAATCTTCCATGATTTGTTAAGGTGAAAAGGCTGTCTTCTCGGTAGATATGATTCCTAGAAAACTCTTATCACGTTATATATCAACATACCCTGGAAAATGCAATATGGAAAGCCATTCAACATCAACAAATTTAAGAGTTCAAGTTAAGAATAAAGTATAAAAGAATGCAAATATTTCTGTTAAAGTTTAACATTGTATTTTGATTAAATGAATGTTCATAAGCTCTGAGTAGGTGTCAAATTTTGACACAAAATTTTCCAAAACCTCCCATTTTTTTCTTTATATGAAGATTTTGTGCACTTCATTGCACAGAATGCATATCTTGCATCCAGTAGACTGACTCATAAAATAATCTGTGATCATAAAACAATCGAATTTATAATATGGGCTCAGGCTACGAAGTATATTATCTTAATAATATATATTTATTTGGTGATGCTTTCCCTAAATTTATTAAAAATTATTATGCTGAGAACAACTAGAACGTAAAAACAGAAGAGAATAAGGAATGCCTTATCTTTTCTTCATTAATACTGACTTATGAAAAGGAACAAACAAAATTAGTAATGAAATGAGTTAAGGAAGAGGAACTCAATTATCTGTGGAAGAATTTAGCCTTTATAAAGTCTTTTAGCATATATCACCTCATTTAGGTCTTACATCAATTTGAGAGGTAGGCATTATAATTGCCTCCTTTTAAAACATGTGGATTTGGGACTTCTGTCGCGGTCCAGTGTTTAAGACTGTGCTTCCAATGCACGGGGCCCGGGTTCAATCCCTGGTCAGGGAACTAGATCCCACATGCTGCAACGAAGATCTGGCACAGCCAAGAAAATAAATAAATATTTAAAAAAACCCGCAAAAAAACCCACAACCCAAAACATGTGGACGCTAAGGAACAAACAATTTAAGTAATCTGCTTAAGGTTGTAGAGGCAGTAGGTGGCAAAGCTGGAATCAGCCTCTAATCCTAATACCATAGCTATTTACTCCAAACAAAAACTCTTAAGTATTTTGCTATTTTTTTTTTGTTTTAGCTAAATTCTCTTTTAACACCACCAGCACTATTTTCCAAGGATGTATCACAAGGTAAAATCATTGACCCAGATAGAAAAAAAAATTGGAAAATATATTTGTGTTATGACTGTCAATCATAGCTGTTACAACTGATATATGTTGTTAAAGAAAGGGTGGCTTGAACCCATTCTAGCAAAGTTTTAGTGGGAGAGTCCATCCAGCAGTTCAGTGAATTGCGACAATTAACCACTAGCTTTGAATAATTTCCTAAAGGAAAACACCATACTAGAGCGTGTTTAATTAAACCTATGCATGAAGTCATTTTCAATTTCTGAAATGTATCATTTTAAATATAATGAGACTTAATTCCTTCATGATTTTCATGTAACATGCAGGCTATCTTTATGCGCTGTCAGGATGGAGTATTTCAGGATACTATTAATCAGACTGAAGAAAGTAAAAATAGGTTTATGAAATAGTCTAGACCCAAAAGGGAGGATAGACATTAACTTCTGGTCTGATATATTGGATACATTAATATACAATGCATCTTCAGTACTTGACCTTAAGTGTCAGGATTATAATGCACCGTTTCTCTTTTTATAAGTAGTCCTTTAAAGATTGGTTCCTTGTCAACATTACCTTGTGCTGCAAGGTGAAGATGATGAAACCCATTAAAACATTAAATTATACAACTTAGTAAAAATATAATGACTCAACCTCTATCCATGTGTTCTTTTAATGTTAGACCTCACCAATCAAACTTCCAGATTTAAATTCATCACCAACATGATGCTGTGGTAGCGTAAACTTTATTTAAATATACCATTTAATTTCTTGCAATATCACCGAGTTAATCTATAATCAAAATACATATTTTGATTTTTGTTTCTTTATGCTGTGTTTGCATAGATTTTTATTCACATGGATTATGTAGCTTCTCACCTAACACCAAGCATCCACTGGTAATGATCTCAAGGCAAAGAGCCCAAGGACAAAGGTGGCCTCAAGTATTCACCGAAAACCTGACCCTATGATTGCTGCTTGAATTGACCCAAGGAGCACTGGCAATGTCAGTCTCAAAATATCTGACCTCCCTGCCTCTTTCGAATGGAGGGCATTAAGCAAGTCATATTCTTCATTCTGATTTATGTGAACCCATATATTTACATGTGTAAACACGTGTTGAAAGTTTTTAAACCAACCTACAGCTAGTAGCATGGTGGAACGTATCATGTAGTATATATAGTAGGGGAAAAAATGAGGTGTGAAATAAGAAAGCCATGCATTTAAATCTTATCTAAAATATTATTTAATCTCTTGAAGCTTGGTTTTCTTCTATCTAACTGGAGATTAAATTCTTCCCATTCAGGGTGCCCTGAGTTTAAAATAGCAGTATGTAAATAACATTCTTGCTTCATGGTAGGTTCCATCAGTTTCAGCTGGCTTCCTTCTACCTCCTTTCTTTTGTTAATCGTACAAATGTGCCAGCAATAGAAATTTTTTACTTTACAAAATCATTTTTTTAACACACGATAGGAAAACATGTTTTTCATTCATTCATGTAACAAGGATTATTTGAATCATGGTTAGCATCAAAAATACCATAACTAAAGGGATAGATAGATACAATTGTAGACAGAGAAAATGAGCCTGCTCTGGTTGGTTTGTTTTGTTCAAAATAATAAATAAAGAGATATTGTAACAATAGTCATTAGAACAAAGGTTTGGGTTATATAGTTCACATTACTTTAAAAATGCTCCGATGGAACTCAAAACGTGAGAACAAGTAGCTTGGGAGTTGAGAAAATATTTTTTAAACTTTAAGCAAAAATAAAGCCCAGTGTTCCAGTACATTGCCTGACAGACTATTCTCTATCATACAGATACCATTAAGAAGTAAGTTTAAATAAAATCACAGATCCAAATGTGTATGACATTAACTGGGAGGTTATTCCTAACAGTTTTTCCCAGGGATAAATGGTGATTTTAGTAAATTTGGAAAAGACACTTACTTTAATAAAAGTTAAAGTTGGGTCGATGATAAAGTGAACAATAATATGATCACCCTGGTCAGGTATAGATGGAGGAAAAAAACCCAGGGTTTCTTTAGGATAAATAAAAGGAGGATTTAACAGTGGAAAAACCAACGGGGAGAATGGTTTGTTCTTCTAAGTGAAAGGTAAAAGAATGGAGAAGAGATTAACAAGAAAAGATGTATATTAGTGAGAAGGAATATCTGTATTTAATTGTCAACTGATTTGTCAGAGTCGTTAGACAAACAGTGGTAATTGAAACCATGAAAACTATTCAGAATCAAGAAATAGAAGTAATTATTTTCATCTTGGAAATTATCTCAATTTATAATAGTGTATTTATATTTATAAAGATGTTTGCATCCTTCATTTAACGGTAGACCATGACTGCAAGATCACGTGTATATGGTACAGCAGGATGTAATAACTATAGCAGCTAGAACTGTGCTCGGCACACAGTGGTTGCCCAATAAATATGTGATGAATGATCAATGATTAAGAGAACGATTGCATGAACGATAGAAAAAAATCTGTTTTAAAAAAATTGTTTCATAAATAGTTCATTAATTTTATTTCACTGTAACTGTTTTTATATATCTCAGTTACCACTAACCAAATTACAAAACAGTTGAATTTCAAAATGCTCTTTTTAAATTGAAGTATAGTTGATTTACAGTGTTGTGTTAATTTCTGCTGTACAGCAAAGTGATTTAGTTATACATATATATACATTCTTTTAAATTTTCTTTTCCATTATGGTTTATCTCGGGATATTGAATATCCCTGTGCTATACAGTAGGACCTTGTTGTTTATCCACTCAAAAAAAAATCTGTTTCGATGTAAGAAAAGTTACCCAAATTCAGTAAGCAAATAAGTAGGACGATTTTTTCAGTTCCTAAAATTGGTCCTTATTATTACTATTTCTAACTTTAGCAGACTAATTTGAGGGCAGAGGGAGGTGGTGTACCGAAGGAAAAAAATTACAAAAAACTTTGCTAGTGGATGACTAAGCAACTCTGTCAAGTTATTAATCAAAACGGTTTGCATAAAAAGTTATTTCCTGATTATACATTTCACAAAGTATGAATCTTATGCTAAGTACCCAAAATATAAATTTTCATTTCAGTGAAAAAATATAAAGCATAATAAAATTTCTATAATTCATTCTCCTCTCTCAAGAGAAATAAAAAGACTAATTATTTATAGTTGAAGTTAGACTGATTAGTGTTGCTTGTTCCTGTAACTAATTAATGAGGAAATGTCTGGTCCTTATCCTTTGATTTGTTGCTGATTAATAAATCAATAAAGTATTACTGGAAGGGAAAAATAAAGAACAGAAACACACTCTCATAATGAGATACTGGTTGCCCTTTTTCACTTTCTGAATACTCATGGTCTAAAAAAAAAAGCCACATCATAAATGAAATTAGCTGGGACCACTGCCAGATTTTTGAAGGAGGACTAGAAATGATGGCTCATGCAGATTAAATTATTCATTCACCCCTGCAACAAGAAACTGCAGGACAGGGGTGGGACATAGCTATTATGGTTGAAACTTGTCACTGCCCTTGCTGCTGTGTTTCATTTCTTGATAAACAGGAATTTCAAACTTCAGGTTTGGTATTGTAGGTCAGCCCTTTAGAGGTTGCATCTAGCTTGCACGCTTGTGACATGTCTAAGATAAAAACACTGCTGAGATTTTTGGTGTCACCTGGTCTACGAGTTTCTAAAGACATCACAGAGCCATGATAAAGATCCTGTGTAATATACACAGGCATTAGCCTCCTTCAGCCTTTTATGCTGTTTGGATGTATCGGCTCCAAAGTGAAGAATTGGGAGCGTCATAATGGATTCCTAAAGCTTAGGTTCCTTTAATGCCTCTTTCAGCTGGGGATGTTATCACCATGTACATACCTGGAAAGAAGCCAGATGAGGAGAGTGCAGCGCTAGCCTTACGATAGAAATAGAAAAGCCTCAGCCTTCCCTTGGTCCTTAGCAAGCCACAGTCAGAACTGATGTATGAGACACACGTAAGCTGCCTGTTCCCCTGGTCTCTTATTGGGAATCCTAAGACACTTCTCTCAGCTTGGATTTCTCCTTGACTTCAGCCCTCCCGAATCATCCTGCTTTCCTTCAGCAGTAACTACCACTTCAAACCTAACTAGTCCGTTGCCTAAAGGTAGAGTACAAACCGGGCTGAGTGTTCTGTGCCCATTAGATACTTCAACATTTTAAAACAAAGAAGCACCAGATTCTCAGCTGGCCCGATTTAGCAAATGATCTGTTGCTTTTTGCACCCTTTAGACCTTTGCGAAATGCTAAAATCTTCCAATGCCTATTTAGAAAGTCAAATAATTCATAGAATCTTTTCTTAGAGATTTATTGAATTATAATTGATATATAAGCTGCGCATATTTAATGTATATAATTTGATGAGTTTAGACATAGGCATACACCAGTGAGACCACTGCCACCAAGTAATAAGCATGCTCATCACCTCCAGCAGTTTCTAGAGACCTAGTGTACAGCATGCCTAGAGTTAATAAAGTATATATAGTGCGCTTGAAATTTTGTTAAGAGATCACATCTCATGTTAGGTGTTCTTACCACAAAAACTAAAACAAACAAACAAAAAACCCACAAGGGGACACAAATTCATAGAATCTTAGGAGTCGCTCCAAATGACACGTGCTTCTCACTAAGCCCCTCACTTTATGTTAGGGAGCTGTCTCCCAGTGGTCACGGGTTTCGTCTAATTCACACTATTAGTTGATGAGAAATTTCAAATCACCAGATCCTTGAATTTTCTGATCTGTTTATGATCTATCTATTGAATATACTCCTCCATCTGAGTGTTTTTTTTGTTTTTTTTTTTTTTGGTGTTTTTTGCGGTACTCGGGCCTCTCACTGTTGTGGCCTCTCCGGTCGCGGAGCACAGGCTCTGGACGCGCAGGCTCAGCGGCCATGGCTCACGGGCCCAGCCGCTTCGCGGCATGTGGGATCCTCCCGGACCGGGGCACGAACCCGTGTCCCCTGCATCGGCAGGCGGACTCTCAACCACTGCGCCACCAGGGAAGCCCCGATATCCGTGATTTTTTAAAAAGATACTATTTCACTTTTAAAAACGATTTTATCAGAATCCTAATATGGTTCAACCAGTATTATGGCATGGCACAATATCAAATTGCAGTGTATAAATCTTATAGATTTTGATATATGATTATACAGTCTGACAAACCAGAAAAAAATAGAGAAAAATCACTGTTATTCCGTACTCATTCTATGACTAGTAATTTTAACATGCTTTATTAATAAACTAAAATATATCTAGAACTTTGTCTTTAGATATCCTGCAGTTTAGCACAGTTCTGAACTTACAAGTTCCTATTATATCAATATATATGTTTATCCCTGAAAATCTTCCTTCAATGGCAGTTCTGTACTTTAAAGTATTTACTAATAATTGATGTTATTAGTTTTGAATAAGTAATCTATAAACAATTCTGGGGTTTATTTTGTCGCTGATTTACAATATTTCTTTATATGTGACCCACTGATTCTGAAGTGCCTGAATAGCTATTCAAGTTTCTGTTAGTATGTGGTCAAAATACTTTTGTGGAACTGTAATAGTTTAAGGTAATATCAGTTAAAAATTTGTATAAGGGTTAATATAAATCCGTCAAGACATGGACCCAGGCACAAAACTGTTACTAAAGTGTGGACTAGTTAAAAAAAAAAAACAACATAGAAACATTATAAAGCAAAAATGAGAACATTAAAAATGCAGCATTAAAAGACCAATGTCACCTTCACAAAAAAGCAAGAACTTACCAATTTTTGACTGGTGATGGTCATTGATTTTACATCCAGGAAATGATTGACTTAGAAATTGATATTTGAAAGGTAGACATTTTTCAAGATTTCTACTTTAGCTTCAGAATAACACCTTCAGGATTGCCTGAGGACTATTATTATCATCCCAACTTAAGCCTGTATTTTTTCAGGTGTCTAAAATGAAAGCCAACTTCATGCAGAGTAACTGACTTAATCTTTTGGAGACTTTACATAAAGCAGATGTATACAGCGTTTATGGTGAAATCAATTAATATAGTTTTATTTTCCATTGTTTGGTGGAAATGAAACCGTGGGTAATCATTAGTCAAATCTATTTTACCTTCCTTCAATAATCAAGGTCATTTTTTTTTTTTTTTTGCGGTACGTGGGCCTCTCACCGCTGTAGCCTCTCCCATTGCGGAGCACAGGCTCCCGACGCACAGGCTCAGTGGCCATGGCTCACGGGCTCAGCCGCTCCGTGGCATGTGGGATCTTCCCGGACCGGGGCACGAACCTGCGTCCCCTGCACCGGCAGGCGGACTCTCAACCACTTCGCCACCAGGGAAGCCCTCAAGGTCATTTTAATTGTTGCTCCAAAAGGCTTGCATGTCCTCTAAGTGGCTGGTAGCCTACACAGTAAGAAATTTTTTTCCCAAGTTGTTTTCCAGAAACTAGGAGTCAGAAGTGTCTAATTCTAGCCGAGCTGGTTAAGACTGGTTGGGCCCATGCCCCTCCAGCTGGGCACGGGAGTGTCTGTTCAGTGACCTTTCGATGTCAGAGGGCCAAACACTCTACCCTCGGGTGCTGCTAAGCACCTCCAGTTTTTAACATGCAGAGGCCTGTAGCTTAGTTACTCTGAGCTGGGTGACGATTACCACACATTTCTACCAGTCACCTTTCCGCACGTTCCCCACGCTCCCCACGCTTCTGACAAATCTGCCTCTTTACTCTTTATTCCATGAATGACCTGAGCCTTCGGGGAGGTGGATCTGAGACTCGTCCTCCCACCTCCTGGTCTCCTCCTTTGGCTGCCTCGTGAATAAACCTTCTCTTTGCTAGAAATCTAGGTGTTTCAGCTTTCTGGTTTGCTGCATGCCAGACAAAACAACCGTGGTTTGGTAACAGAGCCCTAGACTTGTTACTGGTTCAAGTTTATCTTAGCAAGGCCTGTATCTGACCTTGCATATGAAAATTTGCTTTGTTTTGCTTCCTTTGCTTCCAAAGCAACATTCAGTTCCACTTTGTTTGCTTTCATGTACTGTGTGCTGCTATTGAACCCAAATCTGAAGGGCGTGGTCTCACATGTGGATAGTTGATTAGTTCTGGATCATTTAGTCTTCTTCTCTGAGCAAAGTTTCGTGGAGGTGACGTGACTGTCCAGGGTTAGACAAGTGATGTATGATCGTGAAACAAAACAAAAACACTGAAGCCTCCCTCCCCAACCCATGCACAATGCAACAGTGAACTTGGCCCCCTTACCCTTAGCCTAATGTTCTGTGATGAACAGTAGACTTCTGTTCATCTTGCAGTGATTAGTGGGGGTAATAGCCGTATTTTTCTCATAAGGTTATTGTGAGCATTATTTGAGTTATTGCATAGGTGTAGACCTGTAACCAGTGGGGGAGTGGGGAGTAACTATATCAACAGTATACTCAGATTTTCCTTAAATGTTTTAATCTCACTTGCAAGCCTCCATCTCTCCTGTAGAGAGCAAGTGGGAAAGCCTAAATGTAATCCAACCAAGTAATATGCATGAGATTAGATCACTTAGCATTGAATATTTACTTTCAGATTTCTCCCTTCTCCCTGACCTCCCTGACCTAGTTGCAGGCAGGATCAGGGAAATGGGCCTGTGATCTCATGGGTGGCTGGTCTGATCCCTGGATGGGCACGGACTGCTGAGATATTGTTGGTCTAGGCTCATCTGTGATTTAATTGCTGGCGTTAGTGACAGAAGTCTGTGACTGTGGTAACTCTGGCAGATTTCCTAGTCACAGATGATGCTTCTGGGAAGCTTGGGCTGTCTCCTCCTGATGCCTGGGCTCCACCATGATTCTCCGTTGCATTGCACCCCACTGTAGGTCATGACTTCATTGGGTTTCAGACTAAATGGCTTTCAGCTGGAGTCAGTCTCCCACTTCCTTTGGCAGCCCTTTCGGCAGGCTCCCCAGTCAGACTCAAATCCGACTTCTGAGCACATCTTTCCCGCTCCTGCTGCATTTGTTCCTAACAACAAAGAGGGATTCTCAGCCCTTCACCTTGTAAAAGTATCATGGCTGCACAGTGGTACCCACTCTTGCTAACCACATTCACTTTTACTCTGTCTACTGTCTTGTAACTACTCTAGCATTTGGACTGGAGAAGGGGAGAGGGTGTGAGGTTATTCTCTCCCAGGTACCCAAACAGGAAATAAGAGGATGCACCCTCTACTTGAAGGGTTTACTCTATTCCATCTAATTCCCCACCTCTCCCTCCAGCACTGAGAACTACCAAGTTGCTGGTGTCTCACCATTGGATCCCATCTCTTTATCTCTACCTCCCTTCACTTTGGTAAGAAGGATTGGAATTTCCATTTCTTCTCTACCCTGGGCTATTGTCTGAATTATACCCTGGGCTATTGTCTGATCAGTCTGGCTTAGTGTTTGATATGTCAAATTGAATTAGAGGAGTTCAGAAAGTCATTTAAGGCCTGGCTTTCAAGACCTTGCTCTTGCTGCTGGGCATCAGCTTTGATGCTCAAAGCCAATCAGGGGCCTCTTTGTTCCCGGCAGAATATGTTCTTTCCTCCCTGGGGCAGTATGCTTTCTGACTGTCCCTGGAAGGTGGAAGCCTTGGAGGGGCAAATATTTCAGGGAAAGTTAAAAATATTATACATCATTCTGGTATCTTCCCCCAGCTGTCCTTATATGCTTTCATGAGGTACATTACTCAAATCTCACACAGTCATACGAGGAAGGTAATCATCTCATTGTATGTCTGGAAGCACTGAGGTTTGGAGAGGGAAAGTAACTTGCCCTAGATCACAGACTTAGTAGACTGCAGAGCCGCTTTTGAATTCGGATTCTGTAATTCCAGGGTGCGTGTGTTCACCCGTCTAGCAATGCCTTTTTGACAAGTCATATTTAAAATATCTATGAAAACGTTGAAAAGTTTGGGCATTCCGAAACACTAACAGATTGATCTAGGGCAGAGGAGAAGGAAGTGAGAGTGGCAGAGTGGAGAACAGAACCGTCAGGCATCTTGAGCAGCGCACACCGGCCAGGCCAGGTCCACTGATTTTTATTCTTTTTTGCAAAGCTTGACCTGGTCCAAGATGTTTCATTCTTCACCCTGATGATTCAGGAATTGCATTCAAATGCTGCTTTTTCATTGGATTCTTTCTGTCCATATATGCAGTGTTTAAAATAATGAATAATTATTTTATTCATTATTTAATGAATAAAAAGAAACCTTTATTTATTAAAAGAAACCTTTAACATAGACAGAAGTTTTTACTAAAAATCAGTTTGAATTAATCAATTGATTTTATAAATGGATTGGGGATACATTTCCCTTTACTTAGAAAATTCTGTTTATTTGAGGCATTGACACAGAAATTCTAGAGACTATAATTTTTCAATTGACTTTTGTGTAAGATTTCTATTTTATTCTGTCTGTAGCAACAAAATCAAAATCATTTGTAAAAAAAAACAAAAACAAAATCATTTGTAAAAAAAACAAAAACAAAATCATCTGTAAGCATTCTTCTTGAAGGCAGACCCACAGTTTTGTGAAACCCAAAGAATATTTCAATGCCGTCTATACATGTGCAGCCTTAAAATCACAGAGCTGTGCAGGCAAGACCAGAACAGGTAACCCGCCTTGACACTTTAGGACTTTTCTGATTTTTTGAGCCTTAAATGCTCAAAACCATCAATCTGGTTGAAAGATCACCAAAAGATGACAGAACTGGCCAGTGTATTTTTGTCATAATATTATCAAGTTCGTGTGTGTATGAGTAATTAAATTGTCTTATAGCAACGCAAGAAAATATCTGATTTTCCTTTGCATAGAATAATTGAATTTGGGCTTAACCTTGAATGATGAGAATTTTTAGACATGGGTGATGAGACGGTAGATAAAATGGTCCGGAAGTTAGAATTTAGTATAGTTAGGAAATATAGACTCCCCCAACATGTTTCTATAAGGAAATGGGTCCTTACAGAAACAAACAGAATGCTCATCACAAAGAGTTCTTGTTTTCTCTCCAGCACGTTGTGTTTCTCCAGAGGATTACAATCGATTGTTTGGTGATGTCTGTTAGTATCTCCCTCTCACTGAGATTAATCTAACACACCGATGATGGGCAGCTGTCTTGTATTCAACACTGTTCTTCATTGATTCCGTGCAAAAAGATGAAAGTCCTCTCAACAGTGTAGCCCTTTGCACCACTGCACAGCCACTGGAGAGATGCCCTTTGGAAAACACTGAATTTCATCATGGAGTGGGGAACGAGTGATTAATTTTTAACAGCCCTGCTTCTCTAAATCTAAATTGCCGTTCTCAGACTAATTTCATTTCAGTAGAGTTGCTTATGTGCATATAAAGGTATCATTTTTTAAAAGCGAAATTTTAATACCTGTCCAACTCTGTTGTCAAACCGCAAAATGAAAAAGAAACTTTCCTTATAATTTTAAATTATGCTTTCACAGTAGCTGTAAACCTCAGTGCACTTTGCTGGGCATAAACCTTGGTTATTGATCACCATTTTTCTCCTCTGCAGCAAAGTTAAATATCATGGAAGTATTAGTTTTGAAAACTAAATAGATGGAATTGGAAAACCTACTTTACTTAACCCAGTGACACTAGTATTTTCCTTTGTCTACATGATGACAATTGAAATCAATCAACTGTCAGATTACTTATAGCTACTTTATCAGATTCTGTGACATTGTTGCATGGTGAGCAGCCCATGAATTAATGTATCCAGACGTTAATGCTGAAAATTAAGTAATGTGACTAATAGGACTATTCTGGTTTGTAGAACACTTTTCGGGATAATGTAGTGAGTTGATCTACTTTAAGTCATCCAGTAACACTAGATTCAAATATTCTGGTTCCCAAGGCATGCTCTTTAATTGACAGATGAATATTAGCACTAAGGTTGAACACTTCTTAATCTTTGCATCCTCTTCTGTAGAAAGAACCTAATTGCACCTGTCAGCCAATGCCCAAATCAACGACATTGGCCCATGAGTTGGCCTCATTCCTGTCCCACAGAGTTTAGAGGATTTTGTTAGTGAGGCCGTGGTGAAAATTCTTCTCTCGAACCTTCTATACTCTGTCAGTTTTCATACAGGTAACTGTCTTTTTAAAGTTACACTGACATTTTAGGTCTCAGTTTCCTCATCTGAAAAGTTGGTATAATAATGGCGGTGGGAGGAAGATGTACTATGAAGGCAGCAAAGCGTAAGTTTCAAGGTCCCCTTGGCCAGGGCCCAGGCATAGTCATCTTCACAGTCTTTAAAATTCAGTCCCCACAAAACCCAGGTCTTCTGTATATACTTCATAAGGATGCTACGAGGATTCAATGAGATCATGTAAAGCCCTTTCTCCAGTGCAGTACCTAGTATGTGCATAAATATAAATAACATAAATATTTATAAATAATATAAATATTATCATTATGTATTAAGTGTAAGGTTCTGTGCAGTTTGTGAGGCAAAATAGTCCATATTCGGTGACTATCACTGTACTAACCGCCAAGCATTTTGTTTGCTTGCATACCTGACTTTGTTATTTCCAGAAGAGAAAAATCTGTGTTAATCTTCTTTGCCTTTCAGCCCTAGCCACTAGCATGGGGCCTGGCACGCTAAAGATATATGATAAATATTTATGGTGTCATGCATACTGAAACTGATTTCGCACTTCAGAATAATATTCAACTTGTGAAATAAAATACATGAAGAATCAGCATTGCTGTATTAAAGGTACCATTGTCCCTTAGTTGTGTCATTAATCATCAAATGTCTCGCCCTCTTTTTAGTCTCCTTCAATGTGTAATCATTTATCGACAGTTATCTTAATTTTCTTGCATTTTTATAAAGTTCCTTCCTTCAAGAAACAGGCTATAGTGCATTGCCCCAGTGACCCCAGGAAAACAACATTAGTATAAATAATAGAATCAAATTCGCAAATTAGTGAGTATTCTCTTGTGACTGACCTAACTGCTCTAGTCAAATGCATTTTACTGAGGCTGTTGCCAGATGCCAGAGTAACCCTGGCATCTGCTGTCCTGCTGTGTTCCCCATTGGCCACTCCTTTCATACAGACACAAGAACCCTCAGTTTAAGGTTACAGAGTATCTGGTCGGTTTGATAATGGCAACCCATCACATTTCAGTTAAGCAAATATCAAATCAAATGATGCATGTCACAGAGACATAACTACTATGTACACAAAGAGCACATTTCTAGCCATAAATGCATAGAACCTTCTGGTTTGTAAACTTGAACTACATTCTTACATTTAATCCGTAAGAAGACATTGATGTAAAGCTAAGGCCTAGTTCTCAAGTAATCCAATTGTCATCTTACTTGGAAACAATTTTACAGAATATTTTTTACATTCAAAAACACCTTCTCCTTGAAGCTATCGTCTGAATAAAAAAAGCAATCATGCTATTGAAAGTAAATATTTCCAGCCTTCCCTGGTGGCACAGTGGTTAAGAATCCACCTGCCAATGCAGGGGACACGGGTTCGAGCCCTGGTCCGGGAAGATCCCACATGCTGTGGAGCAACTAAGCCCATGCGCCACAACTACTGAGCCCGCGAGCCACAACTACTGAGCCCGTGTGCCACAACTACTGAAGCCCGGATGCCTAGAGCCCGTGCTCCGCAACAAGAGAAGCCACCACAATGAGAAGCCTACGCACCACAATGAAGAGTAGCCTCTGCTTGCTGCAACTAGAGAAAGCCTGCGCGCAGCAATGAAGACCCAACACAGCCAAAAATAAATAAATAAATTTATTTTTAAAAAGTAAACATTTCCCATGAGAAGGGCATATTGAGCTGTATACACATCAGAGTCTCTTACGATTTCTTGAAAAATAAAATTAACCCACCCACGTTCTCAGGGTTGGTTCAAGGTAATTTTAAACCGTTATAAGCTGAAAATCATTACACAATTGAACCTCATCACCAGATAAGTGATTCTGACAAAATTGCAATTTTGTGGAATTGATCGGGATGAATGTCATTCCAAGAGTCTCCTTATGAAAATGGACACTACTTATATACATTTGGAAGAAACTTTATAAAATGTGTTGAAGTTCTAGAATGGAATGTTACCTTATTTAATATTTTTATAACAGCCTTGTTAAATATCTAGGGAAAATGCTTTCTATGTAGAAGACACTTGATAAATATTTGTTCAACTGAATCGAATTCAGACCAGGAAGCCCAGAAGAGTTTGTGTGAAGGTGGTTCTCAAATTCTTGCCCTGCTCTCTGTCTTCAGCCAGTATCATACTTGCTTTTATAAAGGATCTTTCACTTTCCATTTGAATCAGTGACTGTTTTAGTCTCTAAGTCCCCCAGAAGCAAACCCTTAAGGATATTCAAGCAGGAGTGTGGGAAAGTGAGACTGGGAAGGGTGGCTGAAGGCCAGTTGATGGAGCTGCGTTATCAAAGCCGCAGCTACCAAGGGCAACTGGCACTCAATCCCACAGGATGAACTGGGCAGCCGTGTGAAACTGGGGCCTCAGAGCTCTCCCCACTGGAGGGCAGTGCTGCTGGGGCGTGTATACATCAACTCACATTAGTCTTTGGATGTTTCTGATGAGGGCTAAGAGGGTTAATTCCCTGGCTCTGCCAGGCTGCCATGTGAGTAGAGAAGCAATCTTCAGTGACAAGAGAAAGCCTGCAGCAGAAGAAGCGCGGGTGTTGGCCGGCTCTCAGAAGTCAGGCAGTCGTAGATAAGATGGTCAAGTGGGGATGGGAGTGGGGATCTACGGCACCCGTTGCAATGACATCCATTGCTGACCATTCTTCCAGAACATTTAAAAACTGTATAAAATATGATAAGACTTTTTGAACTGACAACTAGAGAGGGTTTTTTTTAACTGTGTTTTTGTCATGGTAGAACCATTTTTGACACTGCAGCTAAATAGTTGCTTCAGAAACCTGCCTCTGAACACCCTGCTGCTTTTCCTTTGAACTCCCTGAAGCCAAAGTTTCAGAAGCAACTTCAGATCAGCATGGCTCATCAATTTCTCCCACAGGCCAGTCCCTGGCTGACCTCAAAACCAAGGTAGACTCTGACCCAGGAGATCCAGTCCCTTTTGCCCAGACCACAGGCTTATTGACTCCCTGAAAATCTGTTTTCCTTTTGCTCAAAGCAAACAAACCAAAGAATTGCCTTCCACTCTGGAATAAATACCTGAAATCATAAGGTACCCAGATGACTGTCATTCCATACAATAGCAGTTCTATTAAATCGCATTATGTAAAAATGGGACCCGTACTAGAGTTGTTTTATAGGAGGTTGGTGTATATCATCAACTGTTCCATTGAAAATCTGAGCTGTGATGAGTCAGCCGTAAAACTGGCAGAATAAAACTTGGGGAATGGCTGTCGTGAAGTTCTTCTAAGGCTCATAAAACTGGGTTGTGCATAGTGGCAGTTTTGATATTGCTCAAACATTTAATCAAAAGAACCAGAATCATCGTCAGTACTACCTTTTCAATTGATTTTTAAGGACTTTCATTTCGAAGTTTCCTTTCACACTCTTGATCTTTAATTTAAATGTATGAGAAAGCTTGACCTATTATTCCTCTTTACATGGACTCACAGAAGAATCTAGATGAATCTTCTACTGTTTTACTTAAGAGGGAGTGTAAAGGTCTGTGATAGAATAAGAACCCTGAAAATTTTGCAATGAAATCAAAATAAAAGCTAACATTTCCTGAATATATGTACTGTTTCAAGCATCACATTGACTTAGTACCCCATTGTTTACATTTATGGCCTCATTTACTCTTTTTATCTTTTAATTTATTTATTTTAATTAATTTATTTTTCGCTGTGTTGGGTCTTCGTTGCTGCGCATGGGCTTTCTCTAGTTGTGGCGAGCAGGTGTTACTCTTCGTTGCCGTGCAGGGGCTGCTCATTGCAGTGGCTTCTCTTGTTGCGGAGCATGGGCTCTAGGCCTGCGGGCTTCAGTAGTTGTGGCACGTGGGCTCAGTCGTTGTGGCTCGCGGGCTCTAGAGTTCAGGCTCAGTAGTTGTGGCACACGGGCTTAGTTGCTCCACGGCATGTAGGATCTTCCCGGACCAGGGCTCAAACCCGTGTCCCCTGCATTGGCAGGCGGATTCTTAACCACTGCGCCACCAGGGAAGTCTCGCGTCATTTACTCTTCATGACAATCATGTGAAATAGTTACTACTATTATCCTTATTTACTTAGAGAAAAATGAGGCTTAGGAAGTTGAATAACTCTTTAAGGTAAGAGTCAGGAATCAAACCAAAGTTTCTCATAAGAAATGATGCTTTTAAGCATTTCAGTCTGCTGTTTAAGAAATAACGTGTCCATGTGAAAGAAAATATACACACACACGTGTGAGCACATCCATATACAAACTTAATCTATGGTGCAGAATATCACAGTCATGGTTACTTTGGGTGGGAGGTGGAGATTGACTGGGAAGGGGTGTGGGGGAACTTCCTGGGGTGGTAGAAATGTTATATCTTAATAGCCACATGGTTAGGTAGGTTATCAGCGTATATACATTTGTGAAAATACGTTCAATGGTAACACCTAAGGTTGATGCATTGAACTGAAGGCAAATCATGCAGGAACACCTTCTCCAGGTGTCCTGCTTCCCCTGCCTCGCTCTCTGTAGCCATGTCATCAGAACAGAAACAGCCTTCCGCCCCCTCGTCTCACCTCTCAGGCCACAAAACAGGTCAGGGGTTGTGCACGTGACCCAGTCCTGCTAGTCAGAATCTCTCCCAAGGCCTTTCAAAACTTGTGCTAGGAGGCTTGAAAGAAATTATATTTTTCCTATGGTGACAGTTTTGTAATCGTCATGAGTTCTACTTGCTGACAGTCAAGTCCTGTACTTTGTGGAGAAGGTGGTCTGGAACCTGGAATGTGGCGCAGGCTGCGCAAGTTAAATTCTGTTTCATTTTAGTTCATTTAAATTTAAATAGCTGTATGTGGCTCATGGCTAATACGTGAGACCGCACAGGTGTAGGAGAATGAGTGTAAGGAATGAGTACCGGGAAGAGAGATCCCTGATGGAAGTGGAGTGTCCTGTAAGGCCGGCTCCACCCTGCCCAGCCCTTGTGCTTTGGAGATGGGAGCTAATGAATTACACAGGCTGCCATCACTGCAGAGGAGTCTCCTCCCTATGCAGCCCTTTGAAATAACTTTGAATAAAGTAAACCACTCTTATGCCACTCTTTGTGAAAAGAAGCATTCAGTGCAAATGTGTGGGTTGGAGTGACACTTGCCTGTAATTAAGCTTTTATTTCTCTAAACACCAAATAATTGCTGAATAGATAGAAATTGCTAATTGTTGTGAACCGTTCCATCTTTATAAGAATGGGAAATGGGATAAATAGAGACAGCACTGGCACCTTCAGGGCGGTAGGAAAGAAGGAAGCTTTACAACTTTTCCTAGGATTGTTCTGTGTTAACTTTCAAAAGTCACAGGTAAATGCAGTGTGTCTGGAGTCATAACTTTGTATAATTAATGATGTGACTTTTTTTCTTTTGCATTCTTGAATTACTTAAAGGAGCTTTCCAAGGAGTCTTTTAGCATATTGCGGCCAATACTCTCACGGTTAATGACTAAGCACTTGCTAATAATATTATTATTAGCTAATTATTAGCTAATAATGCTAATAACGTACCTTTGAGTTCTGGCTGATATTGTCAGCCTTGGAGACTGATTGATAGGTTTTATAAAGACGTTATAATGATGAGACCCGTGCTCTCTAAAGATTATGGATCATAGAATTTATTTATTTATTTTTTTGCGGTACACGGGCCTCTCACTGCTGTGGCCTCTCCCGTTGCGGAGCACAGGCTCCGGACGCGCAGGCTCAGCGGCCATGGCTCACGGGCCCAGCCGCTCCGCGGCATGTGGGATTCCTCCCGGACCGGGGCACGAACCCGCGTCCCCTGCATCGGCAGGCGGACTCTCAGCCACTGCGCCACCAGGGAAGCCCTATGGATCATAGAATTTTAGAGATGGAAGGAACCTTAGAGAACATTCCAGTCCAGCCTCCTAATTTTACAGATGAAGAAACAAAAGCCCAAGAGACACAAACTGATTTTCTCAAGGTCACAACACCTAACCAGTGGCCGGGTGAGACTCCGTCCTAGGTCTTCCTAATCCCAAAGCCTGCTGTCAGGGAGCCAAGACCAATACATCTTGCTATTCTGACTTGGGCCTTGTAGAATGATATCTTAATTGCCATTTATACTTCATGATTCTGTAAGAACTGACAGCATTGTCAAGACCAAATTTCATACAATCAAATATTTTTTGTGATTTTTGACATCAAACAACAGTTGTATAAGATGTTTATCCTTGATAAAAATCTTAAAAGATTAAGGATTTCCTTAATCTTAAAGATTAAGGAAACCTCAAGACATACTAGCTTCTAAAGTGAAATCATGTAAATAGGTCGAACATCAGTTTATACAAAATTATCTTGTGAATATCATCATTTAAAGTATAACCATTGCAGGAAAGACTTAAGCTAGGAATTGAGTAGAGCAGATTCTGGTCTCAGTCATAGCACTTCCCTAACTGGTCAAGGTTTTGTTTGCTCTTGCAATAAGGGGATTTTATTTATTTATTTATTTTTCCTTTTAAAATTTTTATTGGGTTATAATTGATTTACAGTGTTGTGTTAGTTTCGGCTGTATAACAAAGTGAATCAGCTACATGCATATGTATATCCCCATATCCCCTCCCTCTTGCGTTTCCCTCCTACCCTCCCTATCCCACCCCTCTAGGTGGTCACAAAGCACTGAGCTGATCTCCCTGTGTTATGCAGCTGCTTCCCATTAGCTATCTATTTTACATTAGGTAGTGTATATATGGCAATGCTACTTTCTCAATTCATCCCAGCTAACCCTTCTCCCTCCCCATGTCCTCAACTATTCTTTTATTTATTTATTTTTTAACATCTTTATTGGAGTATAATTGCTTTACAGTGGTATGTCAGTTTCTGCATTATAACAAAGTGAATCAGTTATACATATACATATATTCCCATATCTCTTCCCTCTTGCGTCTCCCTCCCACCCTCCCTATCCCACCCTTCTAGGTGGTCACAAAGCACCAAGCTGATCTCCCTGTGCTATGCGGCTGCTTCCCACTAGCTATCTGTTTTACATTTGGTAGTATGTATAAGTCAATGCCACTCTCTCACTTCGTCCCAGCTTACCCTTCCCCCTCCCCGTGTCCTCAGATCCATTCTCTATGTCTGCATCTTTATTCCTGTCCTACCCTTTGGTTCTTCAGAACCATTTTTTTTTTTTTGATTCCATATCTATGTGTTAGGATACGGTATTTGTTTTTCTCTTTCTGATTTACTTCACTCTATATGACAGACTCTAGGTCCATCCACCTCACTACACATAACTCAATTTTGTTTCTTTTTAATGGCTGAGTAATATTCTATTGTATATATGTGCCACATCTTCTTTATCCATTCATCTGTCGATGGACACTTAGGTTGCTTCCATCTCCTGGCTATTGTAAATAGAGCTGCAGTGAATATTGTGGTACATGACTCTTTTTGAATTATGGTTTTCTCAGGGTATATGCCCAGTAGTGGGATTGCTGGGTCATATGGTAGTTCTATTTTTTTTTTTTTTTTTTTTTTTTGCGGTACGCGGGCCTCTCACTGTTGTGGCCTCTCACTGTTGTGGCCTCTCCCGTTGCGGAGCACAGGCTCCAGACGCGCAGGCTCAGCGGCCATGGCTCACGGGCCCAGCCGCTCCACGGCATGTGGGATCTTCCCGGACCGGGGCACGAACCCGTGTCCCCTGCATCGGCAGGCGGACTCTCGACCACTGTGCCACCAGGGAAGCCCAGGATTAACTTTTTATAGTGCTTCTCTCAATGTTTTTCACCAATCACATGAAGGATCCTGTCTCTCCCAGGTAAAACCCCGGCATGCTATCAAATAAAGTGGGCAGTTCATTGAAAGTTCTCCATACCTAGCAGTTTACCGAGGGATTGAAGTAAACTATATAGAAATTCATGTTGTGGGAGCATATTTTACATAAAATTCATTTTAGAATAACAAATGCCACTAAAAGTCTGAAAACTTAACATCTATCCAGGACTATAATATTTCTTGACATATCAAAGAAGACTTGCGTTTTGCTAGTTGGACAGATATTTTCCTTAAGTCAAGTCAGAGAATTTGAAAATTAAATTCTCATTGCATTGAAGGAAAGGATAGTGATCCTCTGTAATTTATATCTCCTCGCTGCCAAACATGGAACGAGGCACAACATTGTGTCCCAAGCGTTTATAGAAGGGAGGAAGGAAGGAAGGAAATAGGGCAGAAGAAAGGGAGAGAGGAAGAAGATTTATTAAAGCATGTTAAGTAGAAGTTGCATTTAGGATTTCTGGCTTCTGACTTCTGTTTAGAATACCTTTTTTTTTTTTTTTAATGCCTAAGTTATCTAGCGGCAGTAAACACCAAGTCATTCATTCTACCAAGAAATATCCGAGCTGCCACATGTGCAGACACTTCTGGGTTACAACGCAAGGTAAAACACACCACTGCCGTCCAGATGTCCACAGACAGAAAGAGGATATAGTGCTGTCTCTAAACTGCTTTAAGAATTATAGTAAAGTACTGTAGTTACATGAGAGAAGGTGTCTGGAAAATGGAATCAGGGAAAGCAACCTTGGAGAACTGCTTGAGCTAAATTTTCAATATTTAAGCTGGACAGATAAGCTAGAAGGATGGTGTTCTAGGTGGAGGGAATGGCAAGCAAGAGTGAGTGGCAGAGGCAAGATTGGAAACCAGGCAGTCTGGGGAGATTTCTATATTCCGTGCCAAGGTGTTTGGCCAATAACGTGATTAACATCCACAGATTCTGATTTAGTTTTTGGAGGTTTATTTAGAGGAAAGAAAGCCAGAGGGCTGGGGTAACAGCTTTCTTCCGGAGAAGAGATGCAGTAGGTCAAGGTGGCAACCAGTGGTCATGCAAGAGACATTTTAAGAGGTAGAATGTCAGGACTTGATCACTAACTTCAGTGGGAGGCAGACTGGGGAGGGGTCCCATTATTCCTGTTTCTCGTGTGGGCGCCTGAGTGAGAACGAGAAGGTTTTCAGATGAAGATAAGAAACTCAGTTTGGGGTACGCCGAGTTTGATGTTCTTACTGAACAGAGCTGAGATACGTAAGGAGGTAACTTTGTCAGTTTTAACTAGAGACCAAGGTGGGAGTTAAGAATATCTTCTTCACAGGTGTAAGTAGAAATATAAGACAGATACAACTGTGAGGAATTCGAATTTTTCTCTTCTATTTCAATTATTATAATGTGTCTATGAAAGATCTGCAAAGAGGGAAAATAAAATAAGCTCTGTAGTAAAGTGTCCTTATTAATAAAAGATAAACACCTAGCTCTTATCCTAAAGAGGATACTACCAAATAGAGAGAAATAGTTGTAAAGTATATTAAGTACATATAAGCCTTCCATGCCAAGACTTATTTACATAATTTAGCATAACTTGTTCATAACGATGATGATAAAACCACGAAACATCCACTAAGCATTTAAAAAGCATTTTCCTTCTATTAGCATCAGTAGCTGGAAAATAACATACTTTGACTAAAATTGTCCTTTAAAAAAATCTAGTTTGGAGCCAGTAGAATTTTTATGCATGATCTTATTTGTGGTCTTTGCTTTTTGTTTCTCAAAAGGTCCATATAGCCAGAAGCTTTTACCTGATTGGAAATGTGTATTCCTGTAAGTGCACTTATTATTTCAATCATGGCAAAGTCAGACCTTCAGAAAGTTTCATCCATCTCTACCTGTGGTACAGCATCAAATTAGGAGAGACCATGTTCTGGTCAGGAAATGAACAGAGTTTTGTGTTGGGAGGAGAATGAAAGCATGAAAGTGTTGCTTATTAGTCTTCTAAGATGTTATGATTAACAGTTTTATTTTAATACAAGAAAGATGTCATAGATTATTCCAAGGCCTGATTTTGTTGTGTTGTAACAAGTAACTGTTTTCATCAAGGAACATGTTTGTTTCCTTCTCTTCAATGAAGACTGGGCTAATCCATGTGTCTTTTATTTTGGTCTCTGCAGTGTTTCTTCAGCAATAGAAGCAAAACAATTGACTGAGTTTGACTTCATATTGGCTGGGCCTGTGTAAAATTGCATAAACATGCCCTTGCAGGGATAAGAACACTTTGTATTAGTGATCGATCACTCAAATTCTGCATGGAAAGGAAAAACTAAGGGAATACATTAGTTTTTGTTTTTTGGTTTTTTTTAACAAAAAACAAAGTATAAAAATATCAGAGGGCTTCCCAGGTGGCGCAGTGGTTGAGAGTCCACCTGCTGATGCAGGGGACACGGGTTCATGCCCCGGTCTGGGAAGATCCCACATGCTGCGGAGCGGCTGGGCCCGTGAGCCATGGCCGCTGAGCCTGCGCGTCCGGAGCCTGTGCTCCGCAAGGGGAGAGGCCACAGCAGTGAGAGGCCTGTGTACCGCAAAAAAAAAAAAAAAAAAAAAAAAAAAAAAAAAAAAAAATCAGAAAATTGTGTGGAGGGAAAAATTAAAACGAATAGCTTAAAAAAAAAGCACTTTGAAAGCTGAAGAATACTTTAGGTATATATTAACACTGTTTAAAAAATACATAATGCTTTTCAACAGTCAACAACAATGAAATTAAACTAAACAGATAAAAATACAACTCAAAACACCCGTGAGTAATTTTTTTCAAGACAAATTCAACCAATAAACTACATCAAATAATGGGAAATAAAAATAATCTAGGTTTCATTTAGAAGGTACACAGAAAAAACTACTCAAAACCATATAGTGTCCAGGAAGAATTTTTTTAAAAATCTAAATTTTTACTGTTTATAAATTATTTTCAAATTATTTTACTGTATATAAATTCTTTGAGGTGGCAAATGTCCTGTCAGATGACCATGGTCACAGGCGACAGTCAGCTGGGTTCAAGTTTATAAACCAGGTTTCCAGTGGGAGTCCAAGGACAGGTTGATAAATGAGACTCAGCGTTCGTCTTGGAAAACTGAGGAAAATGCATATCTAAGCCAACATAACAACCTATGGAAAATAACTCCTGTGTCCCTATGTGCCAGGATGATGCCGGGCATTGGCAGAACACACAGAGCTCAGGCTTTGATGCTGGTGACAGTCTGGTGTGATGTACGTCACTTAGCCGGTTACAGTGCTAGCCTGTACCCTAACCTCATCGCAGTATGAGAACTACAGCAGCACACTGACCCAGCTGCCTAAAATCCAAAATAACCTTCTAATCTAATCTAACCTTCTAACATGCAACTGTTATGTTTTTTTTTTAACACAATTTCAGGTAATCCCTTGTTGGTCAAAATCCTGCTAATGTATTCCTTGCTAACCTAAATTCTGCCTTCTTTGACTCTCTAACTCTTTATAATCTAGTCCCATTCTTTCTAGGAAATCTGAATTTCTATTAGTTCCCAGATCTCTCCAGTCATCTCAGAGATTGGCTCTAATCCTGACCTGTACCAGAAAATGTCTAGCTGGCTGCACTCTTCCATTTTGTGGTGACACAGCCTCACAGAACCCAGATTCTGCCTCAGTCTGTAGGGGTTACTGCCTTTATATAATAAACAGCTTCCTTCTGCATCTGCTGGGTTGAAGAATGAAGCAAATTAAGTCAAGTGGGGAGAGTACCTGTCGAAATATCATGGTGCGTTGGGATACTTCATACAGGACGATAGAGTCAGAGGGTAGGGCGTGGCAGTTCAACAGGGTGACCTCATCACGTTTGTGAAATTTAAAGCCTCCTCATCCTGAAGCAGTGCGGATGGTAGGTTGAGAGATGAGGGTAAACTTGTCTGAGACAGGGATTCAAATTAGGATATGATCAGCCGTCGTCTAGATGAGAAATGGTGAGGGACGGTTTTGTCCGAGGTCCAGTACAATGACCATGGGATTGTAAGCGACTCTTACATTTTCCTTTTATTTTGTATTTTCCAAGTCTTCAACAATAAGCACACATTCATTTTATTTTTTTAAGAAATGTAACTTTAAAACAACCAAAAAGTTAAGCTCTTTGACCTCAAAATTCTTATTAGTTATTTATACTAATGGATGAAAAATGCAGTCAGCGAAACTATGTATAGAGTATGAGCCCAGTTCTATAAAACACGCTTATGCATAAGACAGAGAGACAGCTGGGGAGGGGAGCAGAGGAGAAGAGAGGATAGAAATGAGCTGGAGGATATCCAGAAATGTCGTGTTGGTTGACTCCAGTCATTGACCTCCGAAGTGATTTGTATTGTCTTTCATATACTTCCGTAATTTAGAAAAGTCAAGGAACATGTGTTTCGTTTTAAATAATGAGAAAATTGAGTTTACCTGAAGATCCTGTCCATGAATCTCTGTCAATAAAAATAACTAGAAGAGGGCAGAGAACTGATGCTAGAAATATCAAAAGGGTCCACTTTTTGATTGTTGGATGAGCAGGAATGAATAGAGAAGAGCGGAGCTTCTAGGATAACTCATGTTTTTCACTGAATGGCTGGCACAGCTGTTAATGTAATCAGCAGTGGAGGAGGGTGATGACCGTGTGTTAGTGAGAATCCTTGAAAGGGAGGTTGGCTGGGGAGCCCTGGGTCTCAGAAAAGAGGAGTATTTCATCGCTGATATAGTTGAGAAAATTGCCTCACAATAAAAAGAAAACGGACTTTGGTTTTATATGTTTACTTATTCATTATTTTACATTTCTTACCAGTCATGTACTCCATCATTGTCTACACCAGCAGGGGCCTGTTCCCCCCACCATCCTCCACCTTGCAGGGTGGTCAAGACAAGCATAGAAATTCTGTGGGACTCATTTTGAGAGATATAGCATCTAGAATGCCTGTAGTGTTCTAGCTGGAGAGATCCAGGAGATAATTAGGGCATGTGTCTGACACTGGTGAGAAGTAGAAAAATTCAGAGGTAACAGTTTAAAAGTGTTGCTTGGTAGTGAGGATGGCGTAAATGAGACTTCTAGCCCCATAACTTTCTAGGTGTGTGACTTGAACACGTGTTTTTTAATCTCATTGGGTCTCAGTTTTCTCATCTCTTACTTGGAGATGGTAATGGTAGAGAACCCCATAGAGTTATATAGTAAATAGTAAATGAATAAACATATTCCGAGTGTTTAGATGACTGCTTGGCAGATTGTAAATACTATGTTAATGTTGGATATTTTATTTTCACTATATTTTTATTTCTACAAAGCAAGTTCTTAATATATTAGGCTAGCACCAGTCTTGCTAAAAATTAAAATCTGTCCTGTGTGTGTACTATAGCATTGTTTTCTTATAGAAATATTACCAACATTAATTCCTCTCTTAGATGAAGGTGATTCACATTTCATCTCTTTGTGCAATTTCCTCATTGTTTTATCATTTTCCTGTCATGTTCCTATTGCTTTATTCTATAAATAATGAATACAGCATTTTAATGATTTGACTAGAGACCATATTTCTTTTGCCCATGAAGCCCAAGGAAAAATTTTATTCATAATATTTTATTTCTGTCACTTTACTTGAGATTAACAGCCCAATTTTTCATCTACAAAGTTTATTAGAGGTTGTAAAAATGCATGGAATCTCCTTTCTGATTGGCTGAGAAAAGGAATTTAATCATATAATTTTCTTTTGAATCACACATGCATCAGTACAGTAAAACTCTCTATTAGAACACTGAACCATTTCACATGATTTTAAAAAGATTAATATTCTTATAAAATTTATCTGTCTCTCAGCTTATGTCTCCATGGTAGACTTTCTTAAAAGCAGAATAGGCTAGCAAAATGGACTAGTGGATAATGGAAGTTCTGAATAAGAAAAAAAGAATGATGGTAATACGGTTTTTCCCCTTCTATTTATTTTTTAAAATTTATTTTATTGAAGTATAGTTGATTTACAATGTTGTGTTAATTTCAGCTATACAGTAAAGTTGTTCAGTTATACGTAGATATACATTCTTTTTCATATCCTTTTCCATTATGGTTTATGCCAGGGTATTGAATATAGTTCCCTGTGCTATACAGTATTCCCCTTCTAAATAAAAAGACAGGGTATGGGTTATGGCTTATAAGGGCTGGAATGTTAGAAAAGATTAAAAACCTTCTATCTCAATGGTGTACAAACTTTTTTTTGTCTTCTTAAGCCATGAAACTTTTCCTCCAAACAAATTCTTCCTCAAAGATCTAATTCCTAAATAGAAATCAGCTTGGGGACAGGAGAGGGGGTTCCATGAAGTGGCTTCTGAAACCATTTCTGGGGGTCCCTCTGCTTTAGGTAGTGGTTCAAATAACATCAGCCTAATCTAAACACTGCCTTTTAAAAGCCCTTGAGAAACAGTGACGTAGCCAGGGTTACACATGGTAGTATGCAGTAAAAGGGTATTGATGCATCCTGCACACTGAAAAAGAGTAATGTGTTCATTATACATTTTTATACAGTCCCTACTATGGGAACTTCCCCAAATTGCTTCTGCTTTCCAAAACTGCTACTGCTATATAATGTATTCATCTTCTCAGTAGTAAACTTCTCTGCACTAGAGTTTATTTTTCAATAGTTTTTTAATTAAAAAACATCAACCACCACCAAAAAAACCAGAGACACAGAGTCGAGATGTAAATTTTTTTGTTTGGTTGCAGTTCCTGTTTTAAAAAAAAAAAGTCCTGCTTTGGAAAAGCATTACTGCTGCTGCCCTACGTTCCTCTCACAAGGGAAATGGAATTCAGCAAGTGAAGGTTAAGATGAATATTTTGGGTATGGTTTACTAAACTACCAAGCAAAAGATCTCTTTCAGGCATTCAAGGAAAATAAATAAACGTATAAGTAAATGGCAAAATGACTAAATGGCATGTTTCCAAATGAAAATTTCCATTGAAAATGAGAGATTAAATGAACCTTCAGCAAAGCATATGAAATGTCCTGTTGAGTTGTGTTTCTTTTTTTGCGGTACGCGGGCCTCTCACTGTCGTGGCCTCTCCCGTTGCGGAGCACAGGCTCCAGACGCGCAGGCTCAGCGGCCATGGCTCACGGGCCCAGCCGCTCCGCGGCATGTGGGATCTTCCCGGACCCAGGCACAAACCCGTGTCCCCTGCATCGGCAGGCGGACTCCCAACCACTGCGCCGCCAGGGAAGCCCTCCTGTTGAGTTTTGATCTAATAAAAACTTGGATTAAACTTGCTTTACAAGAACTGGTACACATGTGAAATCAAAGGATACTGTAACTTATAGCTGAGGGCACCCCAGGTCCTAAAACTAATAGAGATGAGTATTCAAATCCATCTGGCATTAGACACTTTGTTTTAACCTGCAGGTGTCACAAGGATTCTGCTCTGGTCTAGAGCCATGCCTGGCAGAATCAGGAAAGCATAAAAGTCACTGAACAACCTCAGAAGGAAGCACCTCCTTGGCTGACGAGTAACCTGGCATCTGAGTAGAAATTCCATCTTGCCCTGGTACCAAATGTCAGAAATATCCCATTTCATCTTTCCATGTTCATCGGCATCTTAATTTATGTTGCACTTGATAGACGAAGATGCTTTAAAATGTTCTTCCTTTGGATGGGTAAAGAATAAAGAATGCAAGTGAATGGAAATGAAAAATTTTTTAAACAGGGGCAGTAATTGGCTGTAACTGATAAGTGATTGTAGCTGGGGATACAGCCCTGGATTTGAATGCTGACTCCACTGTTGTTACCTATATAAATATGGACAAGTCATGGAAGGGAATTACCATCTGGCGATGTAGCTGTAGAGATTAAATAAGTTAATTCAAAAATATATTTAAAAATTTAATATATTTAATGTATTTTATAGATCCTAGAATATTATGCCCATGCAATAGTTGGCAACTAGAGGGTCCTTTGAGCTCTTACACTGCAAGGAATATAGATTGACTAAAGTTATCTCAAGTGATGGAAGAATTATTTTGAGGGTACATATGGATTAAGGAAGCTAGGGATTCAGATCCTGCAGTAGACTTTTTGGAAGCACGGAAATAGGATACTTCTAGATCTCAGTTCAAAAACTAAAAAAGGCTAAAATAGTGCTATTCACAAAATATTCTTAGTAAGCCAGGGGTATGAACCTGTTTTCTGTTATTGTTATGACTAGTTCTACTCAGCCTCTGTATCTACCAGTCTTGTCTCTAGCAACCAGTCACCTCATTCCTCCGTTTAACATTTTTCAACCTTGAACATGTACTTATAGTATCTAGTTACTCACGAATATGCAGGCTTATTGAAAAGGCAGGGTACAGATATCTGAATGTAGAAAGTAAGAACAAAATAGAGTTAAAGTATAATCAGCAGAAAATATGTCCCTTTGTCTAAGGATCCTACTACTAGCTAAGCGACTCTTTCTTTGTATCCTAGTTCAACCCCTCAAGACAAGATCTGATTGATTTAATTAACGAGCAGGAAACCTTTGAAGCCAAGCTGTTCCACTAGACCACATCACAAGCTACTGGCCAGGGTATAATTGCTCTGATGCTGTGCGTCTGGGGATGGAGTGAGGGCTGGGATCAGGTGATATTTATCATGGTCATTTATGCTGAAGGCATTTCCTAGAAAGGGCTTTACATGTAACACATGCTTTTAGGCTTAGCATTTTTATAGTTTTCTTTTCAATTCATGCAGGATGGGAGAGAACTAATTCAGAAATAGAGCTGGCTTGATATTAGAACAAACATTTATTTTCTTTCTTACTTTTTCCAATATCCTTAAGGTTAAACAGTTGTTGTTGTTCTCTAGTGGTTTTTATCCCCATGCTAAAGTTCAGGTAACTATAAAAGGCGCTGACTGACCATCTCTCAGGAGGTTTCCAAAGAGACATTTTCCAGAGCCCTGGGTCTGGACTTCAGCTCCATAGATTTAAATCTGACAGTTTACTTACGAGACTTTCCCTCCTGAAAGGACTTACAGGGTCCAAGTTAAAAAGAGGCTTAGTATATAAAAGAAAAACCAATGATCAATTGACAGTGAAAAACGTCATTCTCAGCCTATATTTTTGCATGACTTGTACATTTTTTCCTATGGAAAAGGTAACTAGAAAATGAAATTAAACCTGTGCCTTGCTTGATGAGTTTGAAATTGAGAAATGTGTGTAGTTCAGATATTTTGTCCATCTACCTATGGGGATACAGCTCCTAAAACATCCTTGAGTCTTTGGGCCAGAATCCTTTCTCTTTTGGAGTGAGAGTAGGTATCTCCAGTATTTGCCTGTAAAACTCTTTTATTTCTAGGCTTCAGTTGCTAAATATCTCTCATCCTGTTGGGCAAGTTCTGCATTATTTATTTCAGTGTTTCAAATCAAGGCGTAATCTTGTTTGACAACTATTCTATCTATCCTAATGACTATCCATTTATTAATTTATACAGTCAAAAACTTACTTATTCTGCACCTGTTATGTGACTGGCACTATAGAACGTGTGGGGATACAAGAGAGAATACAGAAAATGTTGTTTTTTGCCACCTTGGTCCTGAGGGTCCCCTAGGAGCAGACAGACAAGAGGCTGATTAATTGCTTTATCCCCCACTCTGTTATATAATAAAGCAATGTAATCAGTTTGTGGATTATATGTTATAGAACTTAATCTTCACGTGTTAGAGTGTGTAATCCTGAACGATCCTGCAAGCATTTCTATTAAAAAATCCTATCAAATCAATGTAATAAGATGTTGTAGTCATTACATAGAAGTATGTTTAAAATAAAATTGTCCAAGAAAAGTGGTTTTCAGTGTATCTGAGAACAGAGCTTAGGGCAGGAAAACTTTTCCATAGGTTGGACTCTTCCTTAAAGGGTTGATCTCAGAATTTAGTCCTCAGAAGGCAACAATAGACAGAAACCTGTCTATTTACCTCAAAAGCAATTTGAATTTGTCATATTGTAACGAGTAGCTTTCCAAGTCTAATAGCAAGCCAGGGGTCACTCCAAAACATGAAAAGCAGTGATTCACTAAATTAGCAACAGAAATCTCTTCAGAGCATAGTCTGTAACTGTATTTAAGGTCTGTGAGAACTGGAGACTCACACCTCAATTTATACTGAGTATTATGAAAAATCAAATCTATACCCACGCTGGAAGCATTACCAAGTAGCACTTCTACATATAGTAGTGTTTTTCCTTAAGAAACTGAGCATTTTAGCACCTGATTTGAGAAAGATTCCTTTGTCCTTCTTCCTGTTTTATATTCAGAATGTCTTTGACTAATATTGTGTTTGTTTCTTGGGGAGTTGGGTCTGTAAACAATAAGCATTTGCAGACCTGTGGGACAAAGCATGGGCCTCTTTCAGTATGGCCTGTTCAGGCAGGAAGTACAAACAGTATAAACAGGAAGGTGGTAAAGGAAAAGATTGGGGACACCTTATTTCACTAAGACACAGTGAAATGGCTGTAGATAGAAGATAGGTCTTCGGTCAGAGATGAAAGCTATAGAAGAGGCAAGAGAAATAGGTGAGAGTTAAGATAGTTTCATTTCGTCTTCCTTTTCTTTTTTGTTTTGTTTTTTAAATTTGTGAGTAGCAGTATTGCTGGTATAAAAGGGAGAGGTGAGTGACTGTCCCATTTTCTCCTTCACTTTCTGCTTCAGCTCCTGAGAAAGTAGAGGTAATGCAGAGAATACCCCAGCTGACCCGCTATTTGCATTTTCTTAGAGCATTGTCTTCATGTTGTCCTCCTGGAAGCAGGCTGTGAGACCAGGATTCCAGGCCCAGTGATTTCTTTGGCAGAGGAATGGGGGATATGAGCTAGGAAAGGAAAGGCAGCCAATAAAGTGTTACCTAGCCTGTTATCACTATAGGTATCTGTACCTTTTTCATAGTTATTTGATTTGATTTGATTATTTTTTAAATTAATTTTTACTGGAATATAGTTAATTTACAATGCTGTGTTAGTTTCAGGTGTACAGCAAAGTGAACCAGTCATACCTACACATATATACACTCTTTTTTTAGATTCTTTATCCATATAGAACATTACAGAGTACTGAGTGTAGTATCTGTACCTTAATCCCACTGGGAATTTCTTTTTCTTCTCTGATTACCATGGCTAGGACTTCCAAAACTATGTTGAATAATAGTGGTGAGAGTAGGCAACCTTGTCTTCTTCCTGATCTTAGAAGAAATGCTTTCAGTTTTTCACCATTGAGAATGATGTTTGCTGTGGGTTTGTCGTATATGGCCTTTATTATGTTGTGGTAGGTTCCCTCTGTGCCCACTTTCTGGAGGGTTTTTATCATAAATAGGTGTTGAATTTTGTCAAAAGCTCTTTCTGCATCTATTGAGATGATCTAATGGTTTTTATTCATCAATTTTTTTAATATGGTGTAGCATGTTGATTGATTTGCATATATTGAAGAATCCTTGCATCCCTGGGATAAATCCCACTTGATCATGGTGTATGATCCTTTTAATGTGTTGTTGGATTCTGTTTGCTAGTATTTTGTTGAGGATTTCTGCATCTATATTCATCAGTGATATTGGTCTTTAATTTTCTTTTTTTGTAGTATCTTTGTCTGGTTTTGGTATCAGGGTGATGGTGGCCTCACAGAATGAGTTTGGGAGTGTTCCTTCCTCTGCAATTTTTTGGAAGACTTTGAGAAGGATAGGTGTTAGCTCTTCTCTATATGTTTGATAGAATTCACCTGTGAAGCCATCTGGTCCTCAACTTTTGTTTGTTGGAAAATTTTTAATCACAGTTTCAATTTCATTACTTGTGATTGGTCTGTTCATATTTTCTACTTCTTCCTGCTTCAATCTCGGAAGTTTATACCTCTCTAAGAATTTGTCCATTTCTTCCAAATTGTCCATTTTATTGGCATAGAGTTGCTTGTAGTATTCTCTTAGGATGGTTTGTATTTCTGCGGTGTCTGTTGTAACTTCTCCTTTTTCATTTCTAATTTTATTGATTTGAGTCCTCTCCCTCTTTTTCTTGATGAGTCTGCCTAATGGTTTATCAATTTTGTTTATCTTCTCAAAGAACCAGCTTTTAGTTTTATTGATCTTTGCTATTGTTTTCTTTGTTTCTATTTCATTTATTTCTGCTCTGATCTTTATGATTTCTTTCCTTCTGCTAACTTTGGATTTTGTTTGTTCTTCATTCTCTAGTTCCTTTAGGTGCAAGGTTAGATTGTTTATTTGAGATTTTTCTTGTTTCTTGAGGTAGGCTTGTACAGCTATACACTTCCCTCTTAGAACTGCTTTTGCTGCATCCCATTTGTTTTGGATCGTCATGTTTTCATTGTCATTTGTCTCTAGGTATTTTTTGATTTCCTCTTTGATTTCTTCAGTGATCTCTTGGTTATTTAGTAACGTATTGTTTAGCCTCCATGTGTTTGTGTTTTTTACATTTTTTTCCCTGTAATTCATTTCTAATCTCATAGCATTGTGGTCAGAAAAGATGCTTGATATGATTTCAGTTTTCTTAAATTTACTGAGACTTGATTTGTGACCCAAGATGTGATCTATCCTGGAGAATGTTCCATGCGCACTTGAGAAGGAAGTGTAATCTGCTGTTTTTGGATGGAATGTCCTATAAATATCAATTAAATATCTGGTCTATTGTGTCATTTAAAGCTTCTGTTTCCTTATTTATTTTCATTTTGGATGATCTGTGCATTGGTGTAAGTGAGGTGTTAAAGTCTCCCACTATTATTGTGTTACTGTCGATTTCCTCTTTTATAGCTGTTAGCAGTTGCCTTATGTATTAAGGTGCGCCTATGTTGGGTACATTTGTATTTATAATTGTTATATCTTCTTCTTGGATTGATCCCTTGATCATTATATAGTGTCCTTCCTTGTCTCTTGGAACATTGTTTATTTTAAAGTCTATTTTATCTGATATGAGTATTGCTACTCCAGCTTTCTTTTGATTTCCACTTGCATGGAACATCTTTTTCCATCCCCTCACTTTCAGCCTGTATGTGTCCCTAGGTCTGAAGTGGGTCTCTTGTAGACAGCATATAGATGGGTCTTGTTTTTGTATCCATTCAGCAAGCCTGTGTCTTTTGGTGGAGCATTTAATCCATTCACGTTTAAGGTTATTATCGATATATATGTTCCTATGACCGTTTTCTTAATTGTTTTGGGTTTGTTTTTGTAGGTCCTTTTCTTCTCTTGTGTTTCCCACTTAGAGAAGTTCCTTTAGCATTTGTTGTAGAGCTGGTTTGGTGGTGCTGAATTCTCTTAGGTTTTGCTTGTCTGTAAAGCTTTTGATTTCTCCATCAAATCTGAATGAGATCCTTGCCAGGTAGAGTAATCTTTTGTAGGTTCTTCCCTTTCATCACTTTAAATATGTCATGCCACTCCCTTCTGGCCTGTAGAGTTTCTGCTGAGAAATCAGCTGTTAACCTTATGGGAGTTTCCTTGTATGTTATTTGTAATTTTTCCCTTGCTACTTTCAGTAATTTGTCTTTAATTTTGGCCAATTTGATTGCTATGTGTCTTGGCGTGTTTATCCTTGGGTTTATCCTGTATGGGACTCTCTGCGCTTCCTGGACTTGGGTGGCTATTTCCTTTCCCATGTTAAGGAAGTTTTCGACTATAATCTTTTCAAATATTTTCTCTGGTCCTTTCTCTCTCTCTTCTCCTTCTGGGACCCCTATAATGCGAATGTTCTTGCGTTTAATGTTGTCCCAGATATCTCTTAGGCTGTCTTCATTTCTTTTCATTCTTTTTTCTTTATTCTGTTCCGCAGCAGTGAATTCCACCATTCTGCCTTCCAGGTCACTTATCTGTTCTTCTGCCTCAGTTATTCTGCTATTGATTCCTTCTAATGTAATTTTCATTTCAGTTATTGTTTTGTTCATCTCTGTTTGTTTGTTCTTTAATTCTTCTAGGTCTTTGTTAAACATTTCTTGCATCTTCTCGATCTTTGCCTCCATTCTTTTTCCAAGGTCCTGGATCATCTTTACTATCATTATTCTGAATTCTTTTTCTGGAAGGTTGCCTATCTCCACTTCATTTAGTTGTTTTTCTGGGGTTTTATCTTCTTCCTTCATCTGGTACATAGCCCTCTGCCTTTTCATCTTGTCTGTCTCTCTGTGAATGTAGTTTTTGTTCCACAGGCTGGCAGATTGTAGTTGTTCTTGCTTCTGCTGCCTGCCCTCTCGTTGATGAGGCTATCTAAGAGGCTTGTGCAAGTTTCCTGATGGGAGGGACTGGTGGTGGGTAGAGCTGACTGTTGCTCTGGTGGGCAAAGCTGGGTAAAACTTTAATCCACTTGACTGCTGATGGGTGGGGCTGGGTTCCCTCCCTTTGGGTTGTTTGGCCCAAGGCAGCCCAACACTGGAGCCTACCTGGGCTCTTTGGTTGGGCTAATGGTGGACTCTGGGAGGGCTCACACCAAGGAGTACCTCCCAGAACCTCTGCTGCCAGTGTCCTCGTCCCCAAGGTGAGCCACAGCCACCCCCTGCCTCCACAGGAGACCCTCCAATACTAGTACGTAGGTCTGGTTCAGTCTTCCCTGGGGTCACTCCTCCTTCCCCTGGGTCCCAATGTGCACACTACTTTGTGTGTGCCCTCCAAGAGTGGAGTCTGTGTTTCCCCCAGTCCTGTCAAGGTCCTGCAATCAAATCTCACTAGCCTTCAAAGTCTGATTCTCTAGGAATTTCTCTTCCTGTTGTCGGACCCCCAGGTTGGGAAGCCTGACGTGGGGCTCAGAATCTTCACTCCAGTCGGTGGACTTCTGTGGTGTAAGTGTTCTCCAGTCTGTGAGTCACCCACCCAGCAGTTATGGGATTTGACTTTACTGTGATTGCGCCCCTCCTACCGTCTCATTGTGGCTTCTCCTTTGTCTTTGGATGTGGGGTATGTTTCTTGGTGAGTTCCAGTGTCCTCCTGTCGATCATTGTCCTGCAGCTAATTGTGATTCTGGTGTTCTCGCAAGAGGGAGTGAGAGCATGTCCTTCTACTCCGCCATCTTCTAAAGGAATGTTAATTATGTTTTAATGGCTTTGTTTGCCTTCTGTTTTTTTAAAAAATAAATAGCTACATGATAACATCTGGGAATAGGTTATGCTGCATGCTAAAAAAATACCAACGACTGGGAAGTATACCTTTGAATGTTCTGATGTTAAGATTTTCTTTTTATGGGATCATAAATGCAGGGTTAATATCAATCTTACACTTAGCCAGTGAGAGCAGCAAATTAATTAAACTCTTCAAACATTTCCTTCTCTCAGGAACTGGGGAGCTTCTGAGCACTCGACACTGTGAATCTGAGATGTATACACCAAATTGTATACCAAGTACCCCAAGGTGGATTGTTTTATAAATGTGACTCTAAGTTATTAATAAATTAGTTCTTGTCTTTTATATATTTCCTTCACATAGGAAGGAGTTCTGAGTCCCTTGTTTCTGCAGGAAGTTAATAGATTTTTCATGTTTCAGGGTTGAACAATTAGATGTGGACAAGCACTCAAGATAGCATTTGAGGGACTTTGTGTATTTTAGACAGTTGAGCTGAGTTGTCCTAAGGGAAATTATTAATGCTGGTATTTTGAGAAAAAAGAGAAAGAGGGACCCAGAACAAGAGAGAGAAAGATGATTTAATGTTCTTGGTGATGACACTCAGATGATTCCAAAATGGTAGCCATATATTGGTGGCTAAGACGGAGGCCGGGCCTCTGAGGAGGTGGATATGTGGCCTTCAGATACTTGACTCTGGAGTCAAAGAAAAGATCCCTGCAGTCAGAGTTGATCCAGAGGGAGGGGATGTTGTCAAAGAAGTCCCCACTTTAAATGAACAAAGGGCACCACAGTAGACAAGTATTGACCAGTGACCTGTCAAGGTTCACACATGAGGAAGGAAAGAGAGTCATGACAAATAAATACTGGGATTCTTGCTAATTTCATCAAGTAGATAGTTTGGACCAATTAATCTGATTTAGAAAAATTAATGAAACCTGACACTCTTTGCACCTTGAGTGGTTTGGAGTAATTCGCAAGTTACGTGATCGTGATCTTTGTATATGAGCTAAGGCCATATACTTGAAAGAGAATTCAGAGAGTCATTACTCTTGCATCCTAACAAGTGTCTAGACTAGCATTTCCCAAAGCATGCACCACAGAGAGAATTAGCGCTGTGAAGTTCTGAGGTGAAATATGTTTAAGAAATACAAATATTAGGGCAACTTGAAACCCTTTGGTGATTCACAAAACACATTAGCATATTAAAGGCTCTGAGATAACCCATGCTCACCCGTCTATCTCTAACTCAGAATTTCCCAAGCTTATTTGATCATAAAAGTATATTAACATTTCTGAGGAGCAGACATCCTTTGAGATACTAGATACTTAGGGAAAAATGAGTTACTCAACAAAGCAATAGAAATCTTTCACTGTTTCAAGTATAAATGTCTGTCTTTGCCCAAAAAGCAAGATTCTATAGATGTGATCGTTTTTACTTCATCTATGGACACACAAAAGAAGAGAAATATAAAATTCACCTCTTTACCAACATTCCCCCAGATCCTACTCTAGGGATAGTGGTATAAAGGGGGTCACCCTTATACAAAAGGTAAATGTATATTTTCTGCAATAGATAGTTTCAGAAAGCTATTCTCTCAGTCAAGGAGAAAGCTGAACTCCCCTAGAAAACAGATGTGAGGAATGAAGGATGGTCTTTAAAAGTACAATATTTAAGTGAGTTCACATTACAGTTACATGAATGAATAAGGAGATACTTATGTCAGTACACAGTTTTCTAGTAATTAAAATACCTGTTCTAATTTGGTATCAGAAACTTAAGTTCTGTCGGAAGAGCTTGATGATGGAGTAGCAGGCATCAAAAATGCCTGAAGGTTGGAATGGAGGGAACAGAGAGAGACTTAAAACATTAGAGGACTGAAGAGAAAAGCATGGAAAGGTACCACAAAACGGTTCTACATTACAGGAAGGATATGAGCTGATTGGCAACAAGCAATCGTTATTTTCTATTGGTGAGATAAAAAGACGGTATTGTGGACAAAAATCTTGCTTTCCATTCCAGTAAACAAGGAATGCTGGCCACCATTAAGTCATCAGCCACTGCAGCCACCCTGAGGAGAATTCAAGATGGAGAAAAACAGGATACAGGCCCTAGATAGTTGAGATGCATATCTATTGAATAATTTCAATGAGGTCAAACTCTTGCATCTTCCCAGACTTAGAAAAGCACTAAAAGTATTCTATTTATTTATTTATTTATTTTTAGCTGCATTGGGTCTTTGTTGCTGTGTGCAGGTTTTCTCTAGTTGCGGCGAGCGGGGGCTACATTTCGTTGCGGTGCGCGGGCTTCTCATTGCGGTGGCCTCTGTTGTTGCGGAGCACGGGCTCTAGGCGCGTGGGCTTCAGGAGTTGTGGCTCGTGGGCTCAGTAGTTGTGGCACACAGGCTCAGTAGTTGTGGCTTATGGGCTCTAGAGCGCAGGCTCAGTAGTTGTGGCGCACGGGCTTAGTTGCTCCCTGGCATGTGGGATCTTCCCAGAACAGGGCTCCAACCTGTGTCCCCTGCATTGGCAGGGGGATTCTTAACCATTGTGCTACCAGGGAAGCCCCATTAACTTGAGGTTTTAACTTAGGATGTCTGGGTTTTTTTTGTTTGTTTGTTTTTTGTGATTAGGTATAATCTTTTGATGTTTGACTACATGGGTTTTTTCAGCAAAGCTCCTGTATATCCTGGCTCCTCCCTTGCTTCTTTGGAGCAGTCCCTCAGAGCTATCTGAAAGGCTGTATCTTGGGCTATGGTTCTCAGTAAGGTCCCCGAATAAAACATAACTCTCATCTTTTAAGTTGTGCTTTTTTCTTCAGTTGATAGTACTGTCGGCATCTGCTATAAGAAGAATGTGATTTGAGTATTAGGAAGAAATATGAGAGTATGATGCTAAAGTAGAAAACAGTATCTCCAAGAAGATGTTCCAGATTTAGAGTAGATAAGCGCTTAGAAGATTTAGGTGCAAAAAACACAAAATTCAGAGAGTAGCAACAATGATTAGATTTAAATTAGTAATGCTAGAATACACGTAATTTTAAGTCTGGATTCTCTTCTTTGGTTCCAGTGACCTTTTCCCCCCTTGATTTAATTTTTCTGCAGCGCCAGCTTTCTGTGTAAGTGGATAATAGTGCACCTTGGTGCACTTCAGAATTCTTCCTCATTTCTGCTGATGTCTGTTTATTCCGTGAATAAAAGCAAAGTCCCATTCCACAAGAAAACGTTATGATTAAAAAGCCAGTAGCAAAAAAAGAAAAAAAAGAAAAAAGCCAGTAGCTTTACAAGAAGAGTGACCAGCCATATGACCTTGAAAGAGTGAGCCCTTAGGCACAGTTTTCACAAGTAAAATGTGGAGGCGTAGTCGATGGGATAACCTCCAGGCTCCCCGTAAGCACTGGCATTGTGTGTAGACACTGAAATAATCTACTTACAGTCATCCAGCTTCCTTTCAGACTGCCTCCGGGCTGTGTGATCTTTTTATGAACAGGATTTCAGGTCAGATTTCCAATTTTCAAATCAGCACTGGTAGGTCGAACGCTTGTGTCTTATAGTCAAAATTGATGAGCGGTTCATGAATCAACCTTATAGATACCATGAAGCAAAAGCCCTGAAAAATCACCAAATCATAAAGTAAACCAGGCTGTTTTCAAACATTTGCCCACGTGAGATGCAACATGTCTCAGGAAAACATGAATTAATCTTTCATCTAAGTTCTCTAAATGGGATAAGCGGAAATCCATTTTTAAAAACTAGAATATACTGTGAATCCTCACAGAAGTGCCCTCAGTGGGTTGTAATTTAATTTAATATAATTAGATTTCTAAAGGGGCAGTATAAAATGTCCATCAGAAAGACCATTATCTGGTCTGCGGAGTAACAGTTATGTCATCCAATGGCCTTTGTGTAAAGATCGACAAGATATGTCACACCTACCATTTAAGGTCAGGAGGCTTGAAATGTAATAGAAGGTCTCCAGGTTAACTCAGTCATGTAGCCTTTTTTTTTTTTTTTTTTGCAGTACGCGGGCCTCTCACTGTTGTGGCCTCTCCCGTTGCGGAGCACAGGCTCCAGACGCGCAGCCTCAGCGGCCATGGCTCACGGGCCCAGCCGCTCCGCGGCACGTGGGATCTTCCCGGACCGGGGCACGAACCCGCGTCCCCTGCATCAGCAGGCGGACTCTCAACCACTGCGCCACCAGGGAAGCCCCATGTAGCCATTTTTAATAAATGTTTATTGAGCACCTCTTGGTAGTTTTATGTTCTTTTAAACATGGAGACTGTATTAACTTTGGGGTTCTATAGTTCCCCTCTGGCCGAAATTTTTGTTCAGTTACAGAAATGTATTTATCTAGGATATCCAGATAAGAGTGCATCTACCCGTTCCTTAAGGTGTAATTTTGTCTACATTTTATTTCCTCTTCTGTTTTATATGCAGTTAACATTGTAAGCTACATTAAGCCTCAGAAGGAACAAAGTGGACTCTAAGTCATCAATGAATAAGTAAAAGCTGGTAGAATACAGAAAAGTTCATTACCTTGAAATAAAGGCCTAATGAGTTACTTTTCAGGGAAGAACTCTCCCTCTAATGAGAATGTTACTCATAATCATATTCATCAATTAATAATTTATTAATAAGGCCTTCTATTTATAGACATTAAAAATGTATATTATCTCATTATCTCACAATAGCCATAGGATATAGACAAAGCAGATATTTCTTCTTGAATTAAGGGTGGGAAAACTGAAATTCCAGCATTTGACCCAAAGGCACTTAATACCATATAAAGTGGTATGTCCATAAAATTGAGGGTTTTAAAAAACTTATGTTTGTTCTTCACATGTGGCTTGAATATGAAAAGAATGTTGGGAGGTAAGGCATTTAAATATATGCATAGACTTCAAAATCTTATTGCTGTATCTTCAGTTCACCAAAATGAGGTGTGTTTAAAGAAACAGAAGTTTCTCGCGTGGAAATAATAATTTATGTTGATATGGATTTAATTATTCTACTTAGGCTGGCACATAAAAATAAGCTCTATTTATCCAGACAACAATAATTATTGTGCTCAGGAAAATATACACACAGAAGCATGACTGTTTGCTCAATAGTAAAGTTTTCTTTCCTCCAACCACCAAATTATCTTGAAAACTGGCTGTACTTTTCACTAAACTAACTTAAAAAGACAGTTCAGGAGATATACTAACTCATTCCATGAAGATGTCTCAGATGTTAACCTGACATTTTTAGAACCAAAGCCTTCCACAAAGCTATTTCTAAATTTTAGAGGAAATTGTGAAATATTGTTGATATAAGGTATATAATCACAACCCATTATATTTTCCTTGTGTAATAAGACTTGACATATTTTCAAGGAATCAGAATCTAAAGTCAGTCCATAACTTTAAGAAGAATTCAATGACCTCTTTAAAATTTGAAACTAAAAATTCATAAATGAAAATACTCAAATAAGAAGGCAAGCCCTTCTAGAAGCCTGATGTACTTCAATATAGTTAAGTTTGCTCATACTGAAGTTAAAATAAATACGTTTGAAATTTCACTCCATTGTTTAAAAAACATATGACTTTGCAAAAATTACTTAACCTCTTCAAATGTCAGTTTGTTGAGCTATAGAATGGGCACAATATTAATATGTGTCTTATGGGATAGTTGTGAGGATTAAATGTGATAACGCATGTAAAATGCTTAGCTCAGCATTCTCTGTGGTCGGTCATTCAATAAAGTTGACCATTATTATCCACAGTATAGTAGCAGAGCATATACTCAAACGATTGAAGAAATCCTAAATGTAAAGTACAGGTTCAAAATAATTTTCTATAACAATGAATTTAATACACAGTGTTGAACATTGGAATTAAAGGTTCAAATTTGAACTTTGTAACAATGGCTATTTCATTTTTGGTAAAATCTGAGGCTTCTTCCTATTAAATAGGATTATTTATACCAATCTCATCCATTTGGAATGAGTCCTAAATGAAATGATAAAGGAATAAGTAGGGCATCATTCTTTTTTGATAGTAAGTGCTCAGTAAATTCAGTTAGTACAGTGATTAGGAATACTTATTATCATTGCTATAGAATATTCTGGAGATCTTTATGTTTTCTGGTCTGGAAAATATTTTATCTAATTCCACTGCTCAAAAAAAATCTCCAAATTATCATTTATCGACATATCTCCTAACTGAAATAGGGAAATTTTATTCCTCTTCCTTTCATATGAATCTCAGAGCACATAACTGTTCCTTTTATTTTTCTTATCCTATATCTGCTAGAGTAAATGTATGGTATATGCAAGGGGCATCTAATCTCACATGTATCTCTTCCCTGGCAGCCTGTGCCTTGGCTTTGAACACATGGTCACACGTCTCTGTTAATTACCCACATATCCCTTTTAATAGGAATCTCACTCTTTATGTTTGGCCTCAGTGTTATTTTCTTTATTTCTAACTTTGGCCTTGGTCTGTTCAGTCCTGCCATGAAATGAGTTGCTTTTCTTATTTCCACACAGGTATTTGAAAACCTGTCAGAATGCTGTTTTCATTATACACTTTTCATTACTATGCTGTCATCACTGAACAAGTTTATTTCAAAGCCTTTTGGGAAAAGATGACAAGAAACATAGCATTTTATTTCCTTCATTAGATTAGAAATGTCAAGAAAGATTTAGATTGTACTCATTTTTATTAAAAAGAATGATAGATATTTCTTGGCAAAAGAAAAGGAAAAAATAAGAAATTTTAATTTTAAATACTCCTTGACTCAAAGGCCTGTGTATGAAGGTACTCTTCAGTGGAAAGCTTCTCTTCATTATTTGGAAAGATTTAAATTTCATTTTCAAACTCCAAGACATCTTATTCATTTGTAGATATAAAATACTGTAGTCATTCTAGAACACCAGCTGTGTAAATGGAAACTGTTATGTACCAGAAACAAACTACACCCAAGCGAACCTAAAATAGTGTTGTCAGGGATACTTAACATCTTGATTATAAATTTCAGCAGCTATTAAAAAAGAGATGATGATAATACCTTGTCTGAGGTGTGTTGTGAGAATTATGAGTCAACATATGTAAAGCTTCTAATACTGCCAAGGAGGTTTAACTCTATCAGATTACTAATATTCAAGCATCTTGCGGATACAAAAGCAAGTTTCATGTGGTTCAGCCTAAGCATCCCCCAATAATTGTGAGTTTGCTATTCAACCCTTGGGTTTTATGCCATAGACCTGACCTTTAGCAAAGACGGTATTTGCTAATTACAAGCCAAAGTTCTCATGGATAGAGGGCAAGGCAGATTTGTTTATGACAAACCCCTCTTCAGCCTGTCCCAGTGCCTCACTTAACACTTGGTTTTAACTGTCCTACTACTGCCGTCTTACTGGTAGTCTCTGCAAGCCTTCCACCTACCCCATCACCATGGCTTCTAGTTACTGCATCAATGGGATCATTGCCTTCTCTCAGACAGGTAATTTACTAGGCAAGGTTTCCATCATGGCTGCTCTACATGGAAGGTAAGACCGCATGTGGATACGTGTAGGTAGCTATGCTGGTCAGAGACTGATATTAATCATATTTGATGACCTCAAATTTATAAAATTAGGAGACATTGTATTCATTCTAGATTCAGGAGGATATCATTTATATGGGATGTTAATATGCATGCCTTGCAAGTATGTAACAAGATATTAGATTACCTTACATACTGCCCTTCAATAACATCACAAGATCGTAGTTTAGGTAACTCAAGGTGGCAAAAAAACACGTTATTTTCTTATATACAGTAAGGGTCGTTTAGTTTATTGTTTGTATTAGTGACAGTCTTTTCCACTTGACAGTCTTGGTTATCAGTCTTTCTTATATATAACTATGAAATGAGAGCAATATAAACCAGAATATTATATCCAGTTTTCATGACTCTCTGATTTGATTACATGGAATATAGAACCATCACAGTGATACAAAATGTAATCTTACGTTAGACAAGTACATATAACTTTTAAAAAGTATTTCAACCATAAAGATACAATCAAATTACCCTTCCTCATTAAAACTTTAGCCTGTAAAATGTTTATTTTTGTGACTATAAGTAAGTTTTGTAACCTTAGTTTTACATAAATTATGACTTTATTTTGAATGACAGATTCCAAATTTATTAATTCCACCCTGTTTTTATTTATGTGCTTATATTTTTTTGCCCTATCTTATCTTTCCATTATATGCCATAACATTGAAAATGTTTACCTTTTCTATAGGAAAAAAGTAGATAACTTTAAAAAATATTTATTAATTACAATGGAGTTTTAAGGTTTTTTGTCTTGCATATGCACAAATGTAAACTTATACGCAATTATAAATCAAAACCAGCCATGGTGTCCCCTGAAATTAAAAAAAAAATTTTTATTGAAGTGTAGTTGATTTGCAGTGTGTTAGTTTCTGGTATACAGCAAAGTGATACAGTTTTTTATATATATATATATATATATATATATATATATATATATATATATACTTTTCATATTTTTTTCCATTATGGCTTATTACAGAATATTGAATATAGTTCCCTGTGCTATACAGTGGGCTCTTGTTGTTTATCTATTTTATATACAGTAGTGTGTATCTGCAAATCCCAAACTCCTAATTTATCCCTCCCTCCTCCTTCCCCTTTGGTAACCATGAGTTTGTTTTCTATGTCTGTGAGTCTGTTTCCATTTCATAAATAAGTTCATTTGTGTTATATTTTAGATTCCACCTGTAAGTGATATCATACGATATTTGTCTTTCTCTTTCTGACTTACTTCACTTAGTATGATAATCTCTAGTTGCATCCCTGTTGCTGCAAATGGCATTATTTCATTCTTTTTTATGGCTGGGTAGTATTCCATTGCATATATATATACCCACATCTTCTTTATCCATCCATCTGTCAATGGACACATAGGTTGCTTCCATGTCTTGGTCATTGTAAATAGTGCTGCTATGAACATTGGGGTGCATGTATCTTTTAGAATTAGAGTTTCCTCCTGATATATGACCAGGAGTGGAATTGCTGGGTCATATGGCAGCTCTATTTTTAGTTTCTTAAGGAAACTCCATTCTGTTCTCCATAGTGGCTGCACCAATTTACATTCCCACCAACAGTGTAGGAGGGTTCACTTTTCTCCACACCCTCTCCAGCCTTTGTGATCTGTAGACTTTTTGGTGATGGCCATTCTGACCAGTATGAGGTGATACCTCATTGCAGTTTTGATTTGCATTTCTCTAATGATTAGTGATGTTGAGCATCTTTTCATGTGCCTTTTGGCCATCTGTATGTCTTCTTTGGAGAAATGTCTATTTAGGTCTCCATCCATTTTTTTGAATGGGGTGTTTATTTTCCTGTTACTGAGTTGTATGAGCTGTTTGTATATTTTGGAAATTAACCCCTTTTTTGTCCCATCATTTGCAAGTAGTTTCTCCCAGTCTTTATTCACCTGAAATTTAAAACGTACCTCTTTTCCTCGTATCATTTTATAACAAAATAATTAAGAAGTATAAAATAATTAAGAACTTCATTTTGAACACTGATATTCCTACCTAGCCGCATAGAGCAAAAAGTTACTTAATTTTTACTTTCAAGGAACTCTCAACATATAATAGGTGTTCATTTTAATTAACTTTATTATTTTGAGTGAAAAATGGCAAGATGAGGGAGTACAAATCAGAGGATGAAGTAACTAGGAAATTTAGGCTGTAGAGACCACACTAATCTAAATTAATACTCCATTGTGATTTCCAAAGGTTTTTTCAAACTCCAGTGTGTGACTCATAGCTTTAGACTAGGCATAATGTATTTTCATATGGATTTTAATTTGTGGATAAAGTAAATACCCTGGTATTCCTTAGAAAATTCAGAGTTGATTTTATGGGATAATATAAGTGGGGTGCAGGCATTCTGTGTCAGTCGGCTCTTTTCTTGTAATAACATCCAACCCCCAAATCTCAGAGGCTGCTGAAGAGAACGTTTGTTTCTTGCTCACGTGAGGACAGCAGGGTGGGTTCAGATTGGCTGGGTCCAGTCGGGCTCTGCAGGACTCAGTTTCACTTGGCATCCAATTCCAGACCCCAGAGTGAAAAACACAGCCACCAGCTGGGTCATGCCGTTCTCAGGGTGGAGGACAGAACAGGAGAGAGAGAGCAAGGGACTGAGGCAGACAATCACATTCACACCTTCCCCTTAATCATAAAAAATGCCATGGCTGCTCATGTCCATTGGCCAAAGCATGTCAACGACCAAGCAAAGGTCAGGGAGGACCAGACTCATCCTGCCGAAGAAACAGGAATTCTCACATGATCGTAGCTGATTCCATATAATCCTATTGCAGGGGCTGAGCAAAGAGTTGGGAACAGTAATCCCGTCTGTCATGCACACCAAATCCAAATCACCAACGCTGAATCGCAGTCCAGCTGTGGCGCTTCACAAACTTTCCAATGAGGATTTGTTTTTTTTGTTGTTGTTTTTGTTTTTGCGGTACGCGGGCTTCTCACTGTTGCGGCCGCTCCCGTTGCGGGGCACAGGCTCCGAACGCGCAGGCTCAGCGGCCATGGCTCACGGGCCCAGCAGCTCCGCGCGGCACGTGGGATCTTCCCAGACCGGGGCACGAACCCGCGTCCCCTGCATCGGCAGGCGGACTCTCAACCACTGCACCACCAGGGAAGCCCTCCAATGAGGATTTTTATTGGGCAGATAGCCCCAGCCTCACTAAAAGGTCTCTCTTTATTTTCTATAACCCCTGCCTCCATATATGACCACACTGTCACCCCAAGGGAAGAAAATAATTTTATTAATTCATTCATTTAGATTTTACTTTTAAAATGTATCTCATTTTCCCGTAGCTTTTCTGTCCTCACTGCCTGAACCCCAACTTCAGACCCTCGTCCTTTGCCCAAAGTCTAAAGAACAGACTTTTAGCTTGACTGCCTGTTTCGAACCACTCCCTATTTTGTTTTGGGAAAATAGCTGCGGTAGGACTAGAGAGCGTAGAAAAAAATGCAGAGAAAACAGAGACAGCAGAGATGATGGGACCTGAAAGCTTAGTGTATGTCAGGCGCAGAGCAATAAGGAGGAGTCCGAAAGCAAGATTGTAGAGAAGATCCTGTTCAAGACCAGAAAAGAGAACACTTTCCCCCAATAGTCTCCCTTTTCCAAATGCAGAATGAGGCTGATGAAAGTTTGTGCTTTCCATGGCCCTAGCTTTTTAAAAAGAAAGAAAAATAAAACATTTAATAGCCAGTAGCAGAGTCAATGGGATAAAAACATACCTATTTAAACCACAGATATGATCATGTTAATTTCCTACTTAAAATTTGCCCATAGTGTCTTACTGCTACATGGTCATGAAGATAATGACAGCAACAACACTAATAGCAAGAACGACTCTTGCCATTTCCTGTTGGCGTATAAAATGCTGCACTTTCCACTAGAAGCTTTATATGTAGTTCTTATTCCTCACAACAAATATGAGAAAAATAACCTTACCCAATTCAAATAGTTAATAAGGTCCTTTTTAGAAAAAAAATATTTATTTATTTGGCTGCATGGGGTCTTCTTTGCTGCGTGTGGGCTTTCACTAGTTGCGGCGAGCGGGGGCTACTCTTTGTTGGGGGGCGTGGGCTTCTCATTGCGGTGGCTTCTCTTGATGTGGAGCACGGGTTCTAGGCGCACGGGCTTCAGTAGTTGTGGCTCGCGGGCTCAGTCGTTGTGGCTCGCAGGCTCTAGAGCGCAGGCTCAGTAGTTGTGGTGCACGGGCTTACTTGCTCCGCGGCATGTGGGATCTTCCCAGACCAGGGCTCGAACCAGTGTCCCCTGCATTGGCAGGCGGACTCTTAACCACTGCACCACCAAGGAAGTCCCAAGGTCCTTTCTTTTAATCACCACAATACTCTAAAAATGTGTAATACTGTGTTCTCACGATTTTGTCCCACCCTATCTTTCTGGGCTCATCTCTTGCCTTCCTCTCTAGGATACATATATTGAAGTACAGACTCAGATATGTGCTTAACTTTGCCTCATTCTCCCATTCTGTCCCATGCGTCTATGAAATTGCATTCATGAGCTTCTCTGCTTGGATTGTCTTTTCTAGCCACACTACTTTTTCCCCAACCTGATGAATTCAATTCCTCTTTAAGAGATGGTCCTTAAGTCACCTGTACTAGGAAGGCATTCACCAGGCACAGGTAACTTCTCCCCTGGACCCACTATCATGATCACTTACACAGGGAGCTGGGGTTGTCTTTGCATGTTAGCCTTGTCCTTGGGTCATCTGTCTTCCACTCGTCACCACGTGTGAACACCTTACGGATCTTATTTATTCCTATTTTATTTGATATTCCAGTGCATGTTCTAAGAATTGCTAAAATAATTGAACGAGAATTCCAATAGCCAAACTGAGTTTTTGCTGTATATGTTTGATATTTACCTTTAAAAGAGACGTGGATATGTTAGATGCAGCCATCTGAGATGATCAGATACAATAGCTAATATTGACGGTGCTGATCATAAAAATTAGAATTTAAGAAATAGTTTTACCAGAATCTTTAAAAAAAATGAAAACCTAACAAATCTGAAATATAATATTCCACTTTCTACATATATCAATTTGTGTAAATATAATATTTTACCTTCTTCATATATATGCCATTTCTTCTAGAGGCATTGAAAGATTGCATACACATTCTATCTTTTTAAAGTAATAAATAAAAATCAACTGTACTTCAATCAAAAAAGAAAATGAGTGAACAAAAATAAACTAAAATAATAAATACATAAATACATAAATTTATTTAGCTCTTAAAATTAAGCAATCAAACTCTAAAACCTCTAGTGGCTCTTGTCACAGAGGAGAGGGTCACACGTGTCATCTATTAACAAACTCTTCTAGAAATCTTTCAGGATAAAAATCAGGCATCACAAATGCATAAATGCATACTTCATTGTACTGAGATAAAGAGTCCTGTGATTTTTACTTTGTTAGTTTTGTGAAGTAGCAGGTGTTATTTTAAAGAAAAATCTATAATTCCAAGTAGTACTCTATTAGTGATGGAGGGGACAGAATCTAATAGTATCTGCAAGGATCACATTAGCAACAGAACCTAAGCAGTGTATCTGAAATTCTGTGTCTAAATTGAAAAGAAATATGAGAAGGTAAACAGTTGTCTGCTGAGCATTATCAAACTGTGCAGCCAAAGTGAGTAATTCAGGGAACTAAACCTACATTTTTCCCCCAAAGATTTAGGAAGAGACTGAATATTTTGTGTATAATCTACAAACTTAAAACAAATCATTGAAATATTTTTAGCAGTTAATAGTATCTACTCACCTCTTCACGGCAGTGCTTTGTCACAAGACAGAATTCAAGTGTAACAAGAAAAAAAATCCTGGCATTCCAAGGAAGCTGGGTCATTTTAGAAAGAAACCCTTCAGTCTGATGTGCTCCCTAATAGCTACACACATGGAAGTAGGTTTTCAGAAATGGATTCCTCTTTGTAAGATAGAGTGGAAGATTTTTTAACATATTTATTTTGAAGTGCTTTTAGATTCACAGAAGAGTTGCAAAGATAGTATGAAGAGTTCTTAAATACCCTTCATCCAGCTTCCCCTAATGTTAGCATTGGGCATAACCATGGAATATTTATCAAAATTGAGAAATTTACAAAGGTATACTACTGTTAACTAAACCATAGACTTTATTTGGATTTCACCAGTTTTCTACACATATCTTTTTGTTATTGATTTTTCTAGGATCCACATTTCATTGAAATATCATATCTTAAACTTCTCCAGTTTGTGACAGTCCTGTCTTTCATTGTATTTCATGGTTTCTGAAGAGTACTTTTGTATAACATCCTTCAATTTGGATCTGAAGGATGTTGCTCATGATTAGACTGGGGTTGTGGGTTTTTTGCATCATACCTGGGGTTATATAACATCAAGGTGAATTGTTGTTGGTGAGGTGACCTTGATCACTGGGTTCTGGTGGCGTCTGCCAGGTTTCTCCTCTGTAAACTTACTGTTTCCTTTTCCGTACTGTATTTGTGAGCAGGAAATCATGAAGTCCACCCTACACTGCACTGAATGGAATTATGCTTCACCTCCACAAGGGAGGAGTATCAAAGAATTTGTGGAAAATTATGGGAATAATTAATAAATACTTGGAGGAGGAGCTTTGAGGCTATGTAAATATCTTGCTTCTCCTTAAAGTTCTGCTCATTAATTTTATCATGCATCAGTGGATCTTGCCTACAGCAATTATTATTATATTGATAATATAATTGATAATTATATTGATAATTGATATTTCTATTGATTTCTATTTCTATTGATTATATTGATAATATAATTGATAATTGATATTTCTATTGCTAATCTATTAATCTAATATATCTATTGGTAATCTTCAATTTCTTCCATTCTTTCTACATTTATTATTTGGAATTCTTCATTAAGGAAGATTTGTCCTTTTACTCCATAATTAATTCAATCATTCTATTAGTTCATGGATATTTACTTTCTTCTTTGGGTTATAATCCAGTGCTAACACTATTGATTTAATTATTTATTCACATTGTTCCAGCTTTGGCCACTCGGGGCTCTTTTTAATTGGTTCCTGTGTGCTTGGTGTCTTTTTGATATGCTCCCGTCCTTTTTTTCTGGCAGGGGTGGGGGGAGGTGGCATCACTTTCTTACTTTCTGGGATTACACGATGTTCTAGGCTACTCTAGTGTTAACCCTGCCCAACCATAGAATTAGGCATTTCTCCAAGGAGCCTGGTTCCTTTTGTTGTAAAGATAATACATCTAATGTTATAGGATAGGAGGATAAGAGAGAATACGATAGTGCATTTTAATGAAGAATGTTCAGAATATCCCTTGACACATAAGTTCTTAATAAACATTGCTTTCCTTTCACCACTGTCCCTTATATACAGGTCCTACACAAGGTAAAAATGATAAAGAATGAAAATAATGGCAGGAAGGAACGAAGCAAGAGGAGAAGTCATTTAGATTTGGCCTTATGATTTCCAAAAGAGATGTCCTTTCAGATAGGTTCAGGTGAGTAATGCTTTATTAGTTAGCAATAGATAGTCAAGGCAGGCATTTTAGGACAAAAGGAGAAAAACCAGGGAAGTACCTGCCAAATTTAAAGAAATAATATATTGTACACTTAGTCTGGAGTTTAATTTGATGTAGTAGTAACTTAAGAAAATAATTAGAAAACTAGGGTGCATGCAAGATGAATGAAGTCTTAAAAATAAGGATCCAGAAAGTATTTGTGAAGAGGGAAAGGGGTGATCAGAAACTTAATTTCAGTTATTTGGCTTGTAGCCTACTTTGACTGTAGCCATAAGTATAGGAAACTAATAAATAGGCCAAATTTAAGTTTTTCATAGTGAAGTTGAGGAATATAGATTAGTATTCTGTAATATGAATTATCAATAATGATAAGCAGTAGAGAGGCTGATTTGACGTTAGGCAAATAGTGAACGAAGACATACATTTCTGTGGCTTTCCTTAGTAACATATGTGACCTGGGATCCTGATTAGCATAAGAAGATGCTGGCAGCAACAGACAGGTAGAAAGAACATGCAAAGACTTAAGAAAAAAGGCATGTGGGACGTTTGTGAAGAACGACTTAAAGCAGTTTTCATGAATGCAGACCTGGGCAGTGAGTAATCCTAGCTTACTGTGCCGGCTTCATTTAGAGGTGGTATGATGGGAAGTGGCAACAAGGCGCCTGTGTGACTGACCGTGGGTATCCGCTAGGGCACGGGTGGCACGATGTGGCCGGAAAGTGTAAGAGCAAGGTTCCAGATGTTTTCCTTGGGGTGGTCCACTGTGGGGGCAAGATCTTAGATTTGACAGAGTGAAGCTTGGGTAGAGGAATAAAAGTGAAAATAAGAAGAAAGAACCCACTTCAGAGGAATTTGTTATTTTCTCTTTTCTTCTCTAATTTAGGCTGTGTATAAATCTTGTTGCAAAAGAAGAGGTCATTCCTAACAGTGTCAATCAGGGATGAAAAGAGAAAAATTAGTTCATTTTATTGAACATCATTCAGCAGCAGAGGTGTTTTGAAATAGCCAGTAAGGAAGGAATTCACTCGTGCTTCAAGTGTGTTGGGGCAGACCCTTCTGGAAGCTTGTTAGGGTCGTAGGTCTTTCTGGCCTTTTTCTTCTTGTACCTTCAGCAGATCAGCATTGCATTCTAAGTTCTGATAATTGAATAGGTAAGTTCCTATTTCATTAAAAGTGTTCTACAGTCAGTTCTATTATAACTAAACACACTGGTTGAATGCACGATAAAATGTAATGCAGTTCGAGCGTTTTATTTCATGATCATAGCCATGAAATCTAGGTAAGGTCTTGTCCATGGAATTCCTAAAAATTAGAAAAAAAATTTAAAATATATTTATATTGTAGTTATTGATATGTGAAAAAATGTATGTAATATTTTGGCTTTCTATGAAAAAAAACATTTCTAGTCAAGATACTAAAGAAAAGTAATGAATACTAAATATACCAAAGAATAATACTTTTTAGAATAATAATGATTCAAACACAGAAATCACTAAAATTGCTGCCTGTGTCTTAGTATCAATAAAATGCCAATTAAAGAAAATTTTAGATAGAAATATTGTAAGAAAACCTCTTAAGGTAAGAGATATCTTAAGATAAGATCATTTCTTTTTCATATAAAACCAGTGCCTTACCACAGTGTTGCAATAGATATTTTCTTCAGTATGAAGTGGAGAAAAACCTGAAAGTTCTGAAGGGGTAAATAAAATGTCTAAAATCAAATAAGAAATAAGCAGCAAGCTAAAGCTTTGAGGGTTTTCTGTTGTTGTTTTTTTTGTTTGTTTGTTTTGGTTTGGTTTTTTTTTTGCGGTACGCGGGCCTCTCACTGTTGTGGCCTCTCCCGCCGCGGAGCACAGGCTCCGGCCGCGCAAGCTCAGCGGCCATGGCTCACGGGCCCAGCCGCTCCGCGGCATGTGGGATCTTCCCGGACCGGCGCACGAACCCGCGTCCCCTGCATCGGCAGGCGGACTCTCAACCACTGCGCCACCAGGCAAGCCCAGCTTTGAGGATTTTTTTACCCTGCTACATCGAGAAATATCCAAGGCATCACGGGATTCATTTAAACTAGAACAACCAGAGTGTATTCTAGAAATGTGTGTCCGTAGGATAGTTTAATAGCTAATTAGAAAACACTTATCCACAATGCTCCGAAGTATATACCTTCACTTGGTTTGCTTTTAGCATTTTACTTGTGTTTGCAAAGGTTCATTTAAATAACTGCATCCACCAACTAATTGCAAATCCATTTAGCCGTACTCAGCAGTTGCTCACTCTTATTTTCCTTTATTTAAACAACTAACCGACTACTATTAGGCACACATTTGTATTAGAATTATTTTGTTGCAGGAAAGAGAAAGGGAACTAAGCTCATGGAAATAAAGGGGAGAGTGGGATAGATCATTTATACAGAAACAGCACACCAAACCCACGAACAAAAAATGCAGCCAGAAATAACGTGGGGCCAGAACCAAGTATAAGAAAAATATAGAAACAAGGGTGGCTACTTAACCATCTCTGTGTCTCTTCTCTCATCTCTTTATATATCTGCTCTATTTTCCTACTTTTGTCAATAAACCAACACCTGATGTTGTTCACAAGGCCCCAAAATGTCAGTTCAAGTTATACCTAAGTGTATCGACTTAACAACTTCAAAAACTATCACCTGTTACGAAATTTCCAGTGTTTAGGTTTCTTAGCTTAACTTCTAGAGGGAGAGAATTTGATTGTTCAAGGTGTCCTATTGGATGGTGTTCTGTTCTATGAGGTAGTAAATGTGGAAGCAGGGGACCCTCACTGCAGCCTAGACCAGTGGTTTTGAAACTTTGGTCCACATCATCATCAGTGGAAGGCGGTGTTAACACACAGATTCCTAACAAATGTTTAGGTGGTGTTAATGTTGCTGGTTCAGGGACCTCACTTTGAGAAGCACTGATTATGCTGTCGGGCCATAACGGTTGTCAACAAGAGGAAATGAGCAAATACTCCAACAGTTTGCTAAGTTTACTTTTTGTACAAATTAAGTTGCTTTGATTATCCAGCTAGTATTTCATTCACTTATTAACTATTTATTGAGAAATTAGGATATAAACAAATATAATGTGGATATATACAAAAATTACTTCCTTGTAAATGTAGTTCATTATATGCCTAAATTCTGAATAATTTGAATTATTCAAATTAATATATATTTTTGAAACTGAAAGAAAATATGTAAAAACAAATTTACTTTTTGTTAAATTAAAATAACTAAAGGGTAATCATACTTTCTAGCAAACATAACAGTGTTTATTTTCTACTTTATTCAATTTTCCAGATATTTATGCATACCGTATGTACAGCGTTGAAAGTAAAACCAAGACAATTAAAATGGTTAAAGTGTTGATGCTTTTGAGATTTTTAAATTTACTATTATTTTTCTTTATGAAAAAAGATTATGTACCCTTATAGTCTTTGACCAGGTGTAACTTAATACTACTGTATTTCAAGGGTCAGAATGTTTTGAGAGGAATAAACTCTCTAAACTATTTCTCTTAAAATGTAGTCCTAAAAAAAAAAAAAATCTAGTCCTACAGTCACATAGTCTCCTGATGTACAAACATAAAGGCATCAGAGCTGGAACATTTTGTTGATAATTGCTACTCTCCTTCGAGTGATAGTTCCTTAATTGCCTAATTTCTGATAAAGTTCTGTTGTATAAACCATGCCGTCATTATCATAGGTGTATGGCAAAATTAAAAAACAAAACAAAACATGTTTCTTCATTATTTTAAAGATACTAAGTTCTTGACATTATTAATAGTCAATAAGTCACTAACAACATCATTTTTTTCACTAAGCATCACAGTGTTTAATCTGACAAGTTTTCCCCAAATTTTATATCTGTGATTGAGTTGGATTTGGTCCCCTCGGCTGTGCTGTTCTAATTTAAGTCATTCTGTCTCTCAACTCCCCATGCCAACCCGCATACAAGTTCAATTGTGGTAAATAGTGTAGAATTTACTAAGGTTTTATGAAAGGATGAAAGCAAGTGGGCACATCATAGTCATGCAGATAAAATTCCTAAACTTCCTGTTTACCTATATGTGGTCATTTTCAGAATTTCCTTCCCCAAGCCAGCTACCCCATCACTTCTACTCGCAGTAGATGGCAAACACTTCTAGGCTCTCTGCTTCTTTTTCTCCGCAGCACAGAATCTCAAAATCCTGATACCTTGCATACCATAATCTGTAAAACTTAAAGCTAGTAAATAGTTTCTGGAAAACAGAAATTCAGCAGCTCAGAATTCTTCTGCTCAAAGATAACCTGAGGGAGGCTAACTCCACCCTCTTCCAAATAAAATAAATATTAGGTTTCACTTTGAAACTAAGTCCCATCATTTACCTGGGCATATTTTTCTTACAAGTTTTTGCATGGATTTTATGTTTGAATGGCATTGAGAAGCAATGATTCTATGGACAGGAAAACATAAACGTGCACTAATCAATGAACAAAAACCTCTGAAAGCCTGCAGGGAGAATTTTAAAATATTCTGCTGCGTCAGTTAGAAAAACTCTCAATGTGTGTGTGTTGCTGCTGTATTTTATTGTGCTGCTTGGGAAGGGTGAGAGACCCAGGGGGGTGAGCACTTTCCACAGTGAGTGTCCCCAGACTCTGTCCCTCAGGTGTCCTATTTCATCCCCTTCTGTAGGACCTTAACCATTAACTTTTTCCCTACCCATCTTTTTTTTTTTTTTTTTTGCGGTATGCGGACCTCTCACTGTTGTGGCCTCTCCCGTTGTGGACCACAGGCTCCGGACGCGCAGGCTCAGCGGCCATGGGTCACGGGCCCAGCCGCTCCGCGGCATGTGGGATCTTCCTGGGCCGGGGTACGAACCCATGTCCCCTGCATCGGCAGGCGGACTCTCAACCACTGTGCCACCAGGGAAGCCCCCTACCCATCTTGATCAACCCAGACTGCCCATGAAATGGCTACTAACCACAAAAACAATTTGTACCTTTTCCACACACCATTTTTGACCAGCTTTTTTGGAAACTATCTGAACCCCAGCTGACCACTCTTGCTAACCCTCTATTAAATTCCTGCCCCTTCCACTTCTTTTGAGTCTTCCCTTACCTGGAATTTTTGAATAAGTTCTATTAACAGTGCTCTGGGTCCCCCAGAAACTTGCAAGAAATCCTAACAAGAAAAGTGATAGCTTTGTATGCTTTTCAAGATACAGAAAAGAAAAAATTATTTCTTCTTTTGCAGTGCATGTAGTTTTTCCCAGTGTGTACAATGTCAAGATTCCTATTGCTACTTTTTAAAAAAGTAAGCAAACAAGCAAGGAAACATTACTTAGGCAGTTATTTTGGTGAGAAATACTGCCAAACAACAGACAGTAGATTTTCTGATGGTAACTACTATTGAACAGACTTCATAATAAATGAAGCTTAGTAACAAACAGCATGAAAAGGGGGGAAAGTTGATGCCATTATTTTGGTACCTGTAAGAGTAATAGACATTCGATTTTGGACATTATTTAGGAAATATGATTTTACTTTTAGAAATACTGTATTTGAGCTAAGAGTAAGGTATATACTTATAAATATGCAGTAAGTAGTTGGAAGTATAAGTAGGAATCACCTTAACGTGATCCTTAAGACCTTAATAATAATGGCTCGAATTCCTACCCCACTCTTTGTTGCAAGGTTACTGAAGTCCCCCAGATTTTTTTTACGAATTTCCCAGGGGTTTTACTCTTACATTCACCTCTGCCACAAACTTCTCAGTTCAGCCCCAGAACTTTTGTCCACAGGCTGTCATTGTTCTTCAGATGTTGAGCTGGAAATAGAAACCAGCTCTTTTCCTGAACTTTCACAAAATCCCACACAAACAAGGCAAATGCAGGCTTAGGGAGATGTACAAATGTCTATTACTATGTACGCAACTTAAAATTAAATTATATTTTTAAAACTTGTGTTTAAAATAATCCTTTTGTTCTGACTTGTAAACTCTCCTTTCTCTCCTGCCACTTATCCTCATTTCCATTCCATTTCTTCTCTTTTTCAACCCTAGTCTCTCAGGGGAAAAACAAAAAAAAGTACTAGAAAAGTGTAATCTCAGGTTTTTGTATCAAAGCAATTCAGCTTTTGTTCTAACCTCACAGGCAGATCAGGACTTACATTTTCCAAGAAAATATTGAAATGATGATTTGTAAGGCCTGCCTGATTAACTGTTTCGATAAAAATTCATTTCTTGTGCCATCCTGGGGGGTGTTGACAGAGCAGGGTACGGCTCCATTAAATAGAGAACAGAAGACCAGGAATGAGTCAAGGGATAACCTCTGGGATCAAGAGTCATCTATGAAATCATATTTGAGAAGCCAATTAAAGAGACTTGAAGACAGAACTCTAAAAGAAAATATAAGGGGAAAATAGGAAAATTTCAATGTTCACCCACATTTAAAGTATAAAGGAATGAATTAAAGCCAGAGAGATTCCCTGAGAAGCATATGATAGTTGTATGAGTTAGATGTAATTATTTTAATTTACTGATAGAGAAAGTTAGACATAGAAAAGAGAACAGATTTGCCTGTGATCACAGAAATAACAAGCTAGAGGAAATATTCACTCCAGATGCCTTTGACTTAAAGATGGTGTCCTTTTTAGGACCTTCGGACATCCCTAATGAATTCATTCTCCTCTGAAGAGTCAGAAGGGAGAACCAGTGAGTGAGAATGTGGTTTCACTTTGGGAGATTCCAATGTAAAGGAAACAACAAAAGCTCTAAAACTTCTTACATATAAATTAAGTTTTATAAACATTTTTATATAAAACAATTGGCCGTGAGTCAGTAAGAGAAGAATATGCCCAGTAAAAATAGGGTCTGTCCAGTAAAATTGGGTAACAATGCGTTTTAATGGCTTTCTCTGACAAAATCTGTTAGTATGATGTTTGGCAAAAATGATGGTGGGAGTGACCCAAACTATGACATTGGCATGAGAGACCCCAGGAAACAGAAGTGGAACAAGGGATTATCTGATACTAGAAAGGGAAACTTGAAATAATATAGGACAGAAGTGCAAGTGAAGCAAGGAAGCAACAAAGAAGAATCGAGGGTAGTTGAAATTCCAGAAGTGTCAATTACTGACAACACATTTCCTATGAGAGAAGCAGATGGTGGTGGAAGCAGCGGCAGAGAGAGTGGTGGCATCCGTTCAAAGCAGATAGAGTGATTACAAAATACCATGCTCCAAATGCAATTTGCCAGTTGACTTACCTACTGGAAATGCTATTCTGGTTATTTTATCTTAAAGATATTAAAATCCTACAATTCAGTAGGGTCAAGGGAGACAAAATAAGTAGCCGCATTCATTATGAGGTCAAATAGAAGATTATGACTGTTTATCTTAATATACAGAGGCAGCAAAGAGGGAAAAGATCAAAGCTTATAAAACCGTAATGGCTTTGTTTAAAGTGAACATAGTGTGAGCCTGGCAATGCTAAAAGTACGTAGCCATGTTCTTTAAAAAAAAAATAAAAAGTATGTACAGTTTACCTTTGAACAATGAAGGGGTTAGGGGCACCGACTCTCTGTGCAGTGGAAAATCTGTGTATAACTTACAGTCAGCCCTCGTGATCTGAGGTTCCACATCTGAAGATTCAACCAACCTCGGATTGTATAGTACTGTAGGATTTATTACTGAAATAAATCTGCGTATAAGTGGACTTGTGCAGTTCAAACTTGTGTTGTTTGTGGGTCAACTGTATATACTATATATATATAAGTATATAAATTATTATATTAGTATTATACGTGAATATAATGCATTCTATTACCACATCATAAAATTTCCATATATAATACTATTATATATGGCAATATATTGTTGAGGCATGTTTCTAAACTTTTTAAACAGGCCATCCTTTGGGTATATGTTCAAATCTAGAATACTGAGTTAGATGTAATTTAGTCAAATTTAATTTAGAAATTTCTACATGATCATATGACTGTAATGGGACATTTGGTGCTATCGCTGTTGCTTTGTTTTGCTTTTTCAAGTGCGGCTGCACCTCCTTATGTTTGGAGATTTCTAACCAATGAGTCTTAGAATTTGGGAAAGCCATAGACTCCTGAAAGGAGAAATATGCATTCTCCCAGGCTCCCCTGCAAGTAATTTTAAAAGTTCTGTGGGTGATATACAACTTATCTTAATTTATCGATGAAGAAAGTGAGGACATAAGCACATGACCTCAGCTCAGCCAATCTTAAGCATCAATCTGAGAACCAAAGAAGCAAGGAGACAAGAGTAGCAAAGGCCCCTTTGGATATTGGCAATTCACAGTGAGTTGGGATATTTCAGAGCCAGAGACGTACACGCTGAAGCATCTAACGCTGAGAAATGGTACCAATAGTGTCCTCCCTAGACAGTTATGCAACGGTGTCCTCCCTAGACAGTTATGCAATGGTGTCCTCCCTAGACAGTTATGCAATAGTGTCCTCCCTAGACAGTTATGCAATGGTGTCCTCCCTAGACAGTTATGCAATAGTGTCCTCCCTAGACAGTTATGCAATGGTGTCCTCCCTAGACAGTTATGCAACGGTGTCCTCCCTAGACAGTTATGCAATAGTGTCCTCCCTAGACAGTTATGCAACGGTGTCCTCCCTAGACAGTTATGCAATGGTGTCCTCCCTAGACAGTTATGCAATAGTGTCCTCCCTAGACAGTTATGCAATGGTGTCCTCCCTAGACAGTTATGCAATGGTGTCCTCCCTAGACAGTTATGCAATAGTGTCCTCCCTAGACAGTTATGCAATGGTGTCCTCCCTAGACAGTTATGCAATAGTGTCCTCCCTAGACAGTTATGCAATGGTGTCCTCCCTAGACAGTTATGCAACGGTGTCCTCCCTAGACAGTTATGCAATAGTGTCCTCCCTAGACAGTTATGCAATGGTGTCCTCCCTAGACAGTTATGCAACGGTGTCCTCCCTAGACAGTTATGCAACGGTGTCCTCCCTAGACAGTTATGCAACGGTGTCCTCCCTAGACAGTTATGCAACGGTGTCCTCCCTAGACAGTTATGCAACGGTGTCCTCCCTAGACAGTTATGCAACGGTGTCCTCCCTAGACAGTTATGCAATGGTGTCCTCCCTAGACAGTTATGCAACAGTGTCCTCCCTAGACAGTTATGCAATAGTGTCCTCCCTAGACAGTTATGCAACGGTGTCCTCCCTAGACAGTTATGCAACGGTGTCCTCCCTAGACAGTTATGCAACGGTGTCCTCCCTAGACAGTTATGCAACGGTGTCCTCCCTAGACAGTTATGCAACGGTGTCCTCCCTAGACAGTTATGCAACGGTGTCCTCCCTAGACAGTTATGCAACGGTGTCCTCCCTAGACAGTTATGCAACGGTGTCCTCCCTAGACAGTTATGCAACGGTGTCCTCCCTAGACAGTTATGCAACGGTGTCCTCCCTAGACAGTTATGCAACGGTGTCCTCCCTAGACAGTTATGCAACGGTGTCCTCCCTAGACAGTTATGCAACGGTGTCCTCCCTAGACAGTTATGCAACGGTGTCCTCCCTAGACAGTTATGCAACGGTGTCCTCCCTAGACAGTTATGCAACGGTGTCCTCCCTAGACAGTTATGCAACGGTGTCCTCCCTAGACAGTTATGCAACGGTGTCCTCCCTAGACAGTTATGCAACGGTGTCCTCCCTAGACAGTTATGCAACGGTGTCCTCCCTAGACAGTTATGCAACGGTGTCCTCCCTAGACAGTTATGCAACGGTGTCCTCCCTAGACAGTTATGCAACGGTGTCCTCCCTAGACAGTTATGCAACGGTGTCCTCCCTAGACAGTTATGCAACGGTGTCCTCCCTAGACAGTTATGCAACGGTGTCCTCCCTAGACAGTTATGCAACGGTGTCCTCCCTAGACAGTTATGCAATAGTGTCCTCCCTAGACAGTTATGCAATGGTGTCCTCCCTAGACAGTTATGCAATGGTGTCCTCCCTAGACAGTTATGCAATGGTGTCCTCCCTAGACAGTTATGCAAGTGTCCTCCCTAGACAGTTATGCAATGGTGTCCTCCCTAGACAGTTATGCAATAGTGTCCTCCCTAGACAGTTATGCAATAGTGTCCTCCCCAGACAGTTATGTGGCATGACTTTAGACTCCGATTCTAGCTCTGTAGCCTTTCACTGTCTCTTCTGGTTTTCTGAGCTGGTATTTTAAAGGCTCTAGCTCATTCTATAAGCTAGCACAATTAAGAATTCAGGAAATTCCTTTTCTGTTCCAATCCTCCAGGGTTAGTTTCTGTTGCTTTCAACTAAAAACCTTGACAAGTATAGTAGATAAAGCAAAGTTTGGGACCATAACTTGATTTTTCATTTTTGGAATGAAATTTTTTTTTTTTTTCTTTGCGTTACAGGGGCCTCTCACTGTGGTGGCCTCTCCTGTTGCGGAGCACAGGCTCAGGACGCGCAGGCTCAGCGGCCATGGCTCACGGGCCCAGCCGCTCCGCGGCATGCGGGATCCTCCCGGACCGGGGCACGAACCCGCGTCCCCTGCATCGGCAGGCGGACTCTCAACCACTGCGCCACCGGGGAAGCCCTGGAATGAAATTTAACTTGTGGAGAGACTGATGTTCTCTTTCTCTTCAAAAATTGTTTTTGCTATGAACTGTATTCATAAGTGAGTTGTAATGTTAAAGAGGAAAAAAAAGGATTTTAAATTGCTTCCTGCAGGGGAATGTGAGGCAGTAAAAAGTACAAACTGCTAAGCAGAGAAAACAAGACAATAGAAAGAAAAGACTTCTCTAAAGAAGCTGACAGGATCGGTATGAAAAAATATACAGTCTGGGTTTCAATTGCTTATGTGACAAGAAAGATGTTGTGACGGGGAAAATATGTTTGTTTACTCAGTCACTCCATATCCCAAATCCAACACATCCACACAGGCATAGACATACTCTTCTATGGAAGTTTCCACCTTGTTGGATTGCTTTTTCTAGTTAAGTTTAAAGTTCTCTTTAATGTAATAGCTTTTCATATACTTGACCACAGGGTAAGGTGATAGATGTTTGGATACTTGAAACAAAATTGGAAGAGGTTGAGCTGATGCAAATAGCTTTGCATAGAAAAGGAGAGGTTGGGGAGGGGGGTATGGGAGCAGGGCAAGTCCAGGAGGATTTTCTCAGAGGGAAATGCTCAGTTCTGTTTGACGTAATCCTCCCTCCATTTTCTCATCCAGTGGACATTAAAACCTCTTCTGGTCATCATGGCTTGTGAGATATATTTATATAGCAAGTGATGCTATGAAGTGCTGAAACTTGCTCTAAGTTATGCAGAAGATGGGGAGAGAGGTAACCAATTGGAGGCCAGTGATTTCCATATTTACATGGTCTGCCCTGTGGTTAGGAACTGCTAAAGGTGCTAATTGAATGAGAGTTTTAAATCCTAAATACTATAGAAAAAAATACCATCGATATCACAGTGAACAAGAGCTATCATACAAAGAGTCCCAATCTGCTACATATAATGGGATTTATTGATTTGATTAGCATATGCTGTAGGATCTAGGGATGGCAACACGAAGTAGCTGTACTCCCTGCCTTTGTAGAGTTGGTTGAAGCAAGAGAAGTGAGTATTTCTAAATGTCTGGTGGTTATAACTTCACTTCATAACACACCAGTGAAAAATACCGTGATGTTTCTCTGTTCTTTATCAGAATAATTTTGTATCTTATTCTGAGCTCCAGCTAAATATTATAGCAAGACATTCAAACTTAATCAGGTCTGGGAGAACTTCTACCTCTGCCTGGTGTTGAATAAGTAGCCAGGAAACTTACATGGTACCTAGAAAACAAGGCAGATCTGATGCTTAGTCTGTGGTATTCATAGACTAAGGTCAACCTTCACAGTAACCATTGCTCTTTCTGCTGTAAGGTGGTGTTGTGATGTCTACTCCTCTGCCATGTATTGAAGCCTTGGTCCTCATGACCACAGAATTTCAAGTCCACCTTGCATGTCATCCTATAATCAGTTAACTAACCAACTGGAGGTTCTGGAATTAGGTCCAATAGATTTTCACCACAAACAAGATCGATGAATCTATTGATTCTTTTGAAGAACAAAGGTGTTTAATTACACTCTCAGTTATCAAGCATTACTATAAGTGTGTAATAATTGAGTTAGTTTGGTATCAGCATAAGAATAGACAAATAGAGCAGTGTAATGGAATAGAAAGTCCAGAAACACTTCCAAACATTTCAGATATACATATCTCCATATCTTTCTGTCTGCCTATCTATCTATTTATCTATCTTCCACTGCAATTCAGTGGGAAAGATTGTCCTTTTCAATGTGGAAAGATATGAAACTTGACACTACCTCAAAACATACAGAAATTAATTTGAAATGGATCATCAAACTAAATGTGAAAACCAAGTTAGTAACATTTCTAGAAGAAAACATAGGGTGATACCTTCATGTCTTTGGGCATGCAAAGATTTTTTTTAACAGGGTACCAAAAGCACTACTTATGAAATTAAAATGTGATGAATTGTGGTTACTTAAAATTAAGAATTTCATTCCTCAAAAAGCACCTTTGAGAGAGGTAAAAGGAAGCCACAGAGTACTTGTGTACAGGATATGTAAAGAATTCCTGTAATTTTTTTAGAAAAATATAGGTGAATCTTATGTTTATAAAGTCACAGAGATCTATGGAATAAATGAGTCGTTATAATATCTCAAGGATCTCTAGTGATGCCTCCTTTTCATTTCTGATTATTGATAATTTTTGTTTTCCCCATTTTTTTCACCTTGAATAGGATTTAAAAACAAACAACTACAACAGCAAAAGCCAGGTTCAGACTTGGGGACCTGGGGAGGCATAGCTCCTTTCTCTCTTGCGTTATAACCACCCATCTTTATAACCTCCCTCCTTTCAAAGTTCTCTTGCTCACCTCTGGCTGGATCTATTTTTTCACATCCATCTAAAATAGCTCCTGGGTAGAAGGTGGTTTTCTGAGCTTGCACCCAGAGGGACACCCAGAGATAGAGAGCTCAGAGCGAGGAGAGTTCACTTAATTATTTTCTTGGAATAGAATTAAGGCGGAAATAGCTCACATTCTTTCAAGGTGGAACAAAAGGTAAATTAACATTATACCATGTTATCCAGAGCATATGCTTACGTATTCTACATGAATTGTCTTATTTGATTGATTGTCCAAAAGATTCACAAGAAGATAGTTCAACAACTACCTGTGTTTTTTGGGTGAAACTCAGCTGAAATCCCACTAGAAAGAATTGCTGTGGAAATCTGTAAGGCAATGAGAGAGAATAGCTTCATTTAAAGCCACAATGTTTACCTAGTGATCAAAGTCTTCAACTTTTAAAGAGACTTTTTAGCAGCTGGTGAAAGAGAGCCATGCTGGAGGAAATAGCAGGAGTGTGGAAAGAGGTAACTAGGAAGGGATCATTGTCCTACAATAAAGGTAAAGGATGGGCTTCCCTGGTGGTGCAGTGGTTGAGAGTCCGCCTGCCGATGCAGGGGACATGGGTTCGTGCCCCGGTCTGCGAAGTTCCCACATGCCGCGGAGCGGCTGGGCCCGTGAGCCATGGCCGCTGTGCCTGTGAGCCATGGCCGCTGTGCCTGTGAGCCATGGCCGCTGTGCCTGTGCTCCGCAACGGGAGAGGCCGCAACAGTGAGAGGGAAATTTTACATAGGTGGCATAGGTATGCTAACTAATGCATGCCAAGAGGGATTACCAAATTAGATCTTTTATACATTTGAAATTTTATTTCAAAGTGGTGCTAAATTTGTTTTGGGGAAATGATCCAAGATTTATATTACATAATTCATTGTTGACAGAAAGCATAATGTTATATGTCAAGTATGTCTCAATTATAAAAGAAAGAAAAAACATATCACAATACTATTTTACTCTTGAGGTCTTTGTGTTAGAAGAAACACAAAGAGAAGAGAGAAACATTAAAGAGAAGAAAATCATTCTTCAAATAACAAATGAAAGGGTCTACAGATTTAAATAATTACTTAAATAAATGTAAACATAATTCATTGCCACTCACTCTGTACCCACATTCCAGTGCTTGCAATTACTTGTTCAGATGATTGCCTTTGTTGCTTATATGCATGGGCCATGGACTCCCTGACTGAAGGATAAGAGAAAACCTTGACCAGCTGACCCACCAATGGCTACATCTCGTTGTAGACCTTCCTCAGCGAAGTCCATTTTTACCTTTTTTACCCTCCCATTTCAAACATTACAGTATCTTTTATGTGCTGCTGTCCTTGTAAAAGACAAGAGACTCAAAACATGCCATCTCTGCTGGCGTTCATAGCTGTCTCCTCTTTCAGTGTTTATGGCTACTGTCTTACTTCAGGCTTTCCTTTTACCCTTACTTGGACCATTTCAAGAGTCTAATAATTGGTGTTTCTCACTCTAGTCTTCCTGTTACCCTGGAAGACTGGATCGACACCTGGATCCACTGTAATGATCATCTTTACATTATAAATCTCATGTTACTCTTCTGCCCCACTGTTCACATGATAAACTACTAAGTCTCGTGTATTATATGCAAGACCCTCCATGGTCCTGAATCAGTGATTCTGGTCTCTAAGCATTTAGCACAGAGCCTGGACATAGTAGTCTCTCAGTAGATAGATGTCCCTGGAGAAAATATATGTGGGAATCAGTGAGTGATTAAGTGCCCCCTCCACCAAACGATGACCTGTTCTCCAGACATAGATGAATTTTGCTTGTTTTTGGCAATTGGCTTAAAAAATTTTCAACCTAGAATCTCTCCATTAGAAGATTTAGAATTTCTTGATTACAAATAATTTCATAATTCTCTTGATTCATCCATCTCATTTTGATCAGTTGCTTTGGTCATCAATAATAGCAGCATTAATAAGTGTAATAGCGAAGGAAGGTAATTTTTAAGCAATTTTAATATTTCAAAAATATGTTGTTTTATAATCAATTTTTACTCTAATCTATTATTATGTCATTAGAACATATTCATTGAGGCAGAATTCCAGGGCCAAAGATTATATAAACTTTAAGCCTTATGTTGTATACTGTAAAATGGTTCTGTTAAACACATCAGTTCAGACCCAGATTGTTTAATGCTGTAACAAATGACTACATTTAATGGTTATAAGGGAGAGTACATTGTTTTAAACATAATACAGGTTTAACTTCATTAGCTTAAAAACTATGAAGTCTCAATTGTCACAGGAGATTCATTCATTCAATTAACATTTCTGGAACACTCTTAATGTGGTAAATAAATAAATAGAAATATAAGGACTACAGTTTAATGGAGAAGGTGATTATTTAAACAATCAAAATGCATAAATTAATTTGGAGTCAGGTAAAAACACTTGTCCTTTAAAAATGATATGGCGCCCCCTTCAGGATTAATCTTTAACAGCACCTGCTAATATTTCTCAGAATGTGTTATCTTGTGATTTGCTTTTTAATTAATTTAACAGACATCACAGGTCCACAAAAGGAGTCTCACACCTTCACTGACAAGATATTTTTAAGCCATATTTAGTCATCATGACCAGACTGATTATCAAACCTTAGCCCTGACACCAAGCAATTTCTATGTATGTTATTTATACTTTAGTTTCTGTTTATATCTGAATAGTGTCAAATGACCCCATATGGTTTCAAGTATTTTGTACAGAAAACACACCGTAAGATTATTGTTTCGCTGTATCTAACATTAGACTATTTCATTAGCAAAATAATTTACCATTTTCTGTCATATTTTAATTCCTATCTAATTGAGTTAGCTCCTTAGCTTCAAAGGCCCCAATAAAAAGGTGAAAAATAATGTATTTTAATAAGCTTTTAGTTTTTTATAAAAGATATGCTTTTATTCCATCATATATTAAGGAAGAATTCATGAAAACAAAATAGAAACATATTTCATAAATGTTAAGCTAAAATTGTTCTATTTGAGTCTTTATTTTTTGTAGTTTTGTTTGGTTCTTTTTCAAGGAGAAATATTAAATATACCCACTAGCTCTTATAATTTCTAAAAATTTCCCCTAGAAATCTGAGTCAAATTTTCATAAATTTTTGACATTTGAAGTTACGTCTTGATATTTTCTTAATTTAATATGTCACATTTATTCAGACTTCATGCCCATCTTTATTTCAGATAAATTACTGATAAAATTGCGTTGAATGGTATTTCACAATTTTTTAAATTACTGGCTTATTTTAAAAGTGTTTTACATTAAAAAGAAAAATTTTCAAAAACCGTATTCTGGAAATTGGATCTTAATCCTCTACCAGTTAATCTATGAAAATATATAATACTTTATGAGTAATCAAAGAAAACAAAATTAATATAACATTGCAAAACTATTAGTCTTAATCCAATTGATTAAGATTTTAAAGATGATAACATCCCACTGTCAGCAGTGTCCTGGGAATTAAGTATTCTTGTTCACTGCCGGTAGAAGCGTAAGCAGAGCTTTTCTGGAGGTCTTAAAATGTTATTACCTTTAACTCAGCAATTCCACTATTATGAATTAATCCTCAAGAAGTAATGGGCATTTACAAAAATTTTCGCCTGTGTGTGTGTGTCTGTGTGCATATACACACATCCACATACATACAGATGCCCACGTGGGCTGTGATGTGGACAAAAAACCAAAGGCAATGGGTTGGGGAGTAAATGGGAACGAAGACAGTGATTGTAGATAAGTCTTCCTAGAAGCTCACCATAAAAGATGGGAGACAGAACAAATTGGTAGCTAGAAGAATAGATAGGACCTAAGCAATATTATTTATGTTGGGGGGAGATTTTAACCTGTTTAAACAATAATAAGAAAGGACAAGTAGGCTAAAAATAGAGTACACAGAAACGGAAGTGATGGAGGAGTTCACTGAGAGTGTGGGGCTGAACCTCCCCAGTGCAGGTGGGGGGGCACCCGTGACCGTGGGCTGGGAGGCACTCAGCCCCAGGCTGGCGCGAGAGCCAGGATGGGCAGAGGATTTAGCCAGAGGCGAAGCCACAAGTGCTCTTTTGGGAAATGATTTTTAATAACAAATGTCTCTCCTGCAAAATATTTCCGGACTCATTCTATTCGTGTTATGAAGACTGACACTGTCCTAAGGTTGCCTAACAATTAAAAAAAAAAGTTTATTCACAATCATTCCCAAGCCAAATATGAGAAAAGGAGAATTCATTTATAACTTAAATGAGCAGGAATTGGTGATCTTTTTTTCTGTAAAGGACCAGAAAATAGATATTTTACTTTGCAGGTATACAATTTGTATCACAACTATAACTGTCCCTTGGTGTCCACCGGGGTGATGGTTGGTTCCAGGAGCTCCCAGGGGTACCAGACTCCTCAGGTGCTCAAATCGCTTTTATAAAGTGGTACAGTGCAACGAGTACATGACCCACTGTTTCCATGAGGTTCGCCTCAGCAGATTCAACCAACCTTGGATCCAGTTGTTTGAATCCAGAGATGTGAAACCCGGGGACACGGAGGGCCGACTGTAGTCAACTCTGACATTGTAGCTGTCAGACATGGTAGCTGGTGGCACAAAATCAGCTGTAGATGATATCTAAACAAAGACAGGTGGTTGTGCTCCAATAAAATTTTATTTCCAAAAACAGGTGGCCGCCAAATCTGGCCAGTGGGCCATAGTTTGCTGGCTCCTGGCCTAAAACACAAGTCAATGAGAAAAGGCAGCCGTGAGCTCAAGCCTCTGCTTTCTCAGGATATTTTAAGGCCATGTTTCAATTGTCATTATATGTTTTATGGGTCAAGAAGATTTTCTTCTATTTATAACAGAACAGGGGAAAACCTCTACTTTGTGGTCAGTGGGTCTGGATTATAAGGCCCTCCCACTTCTACTGCCCAGTTACTTAAAACTTGAGAGGCTTAGAGGCTGCCATTGTAAAGTGAGGCAGTGACATTGTCTTTAATCTTCACCGATCATAATGAGAATAAAATACACATAGGTAAATGCTCTAAAGTACTGCACTATTCAAACATAAAGGAACCACTAGCACTTGTTGCAAAATCTGAAAAAGTTAGTTCAGTGCTCATATGGAAGACCTTGGCATGTTTATATAGTTCCTACCTCATAATTGTTGTAGGCATTAAATGAAATGATATATGTGAAGTGGTTAGCCACAGTGCCTAACATATAGTATATACTCAACAAATGTCAGATAACATTATTAATATTATTAATATTTTAAAGGTCCATTACAATTGTCATATGAATTCTTGACACCTGAAAGGAGTAAGCCAAATTATTTCAAGTGCAAGGCTGGCGTTGTCATCCGTGGGCACGGCAGATACGGCAATAAACCCTTCTTACTAGCCCCTCAGAGCTGCTTTGCAAATGGTGTAAGGAATGGGTGTGGACAATTGCCATGGAGGCCGGTGACCTCAAAGCTGAGTCTGTAGATGAATATCAGGGGAGAGTTTTCATTCTTCTGTGATTTGGAAGCCATAGTCCCAGAATAAAAGGAAGGAATTGGTCTGATTCTATGGTCACACAAACATAAAGAGACCAGGTGAGTTGGCATGGCTACCCCAGGACAGCCTTAAATTAAACCGCCAATGGACTCATCAGCCCTTTGGAGGAACATTTGCCCCTGTTTGTTCAGTATGTGCAGTTGGTTCACCAGACCAGGGAGTGCTTGGTTATTATGTGATTCCGCCCCATTAAAGTTCTTCAGGCCACACGGGAGGGGCATGGAAAGCATCAGCCAGTTTTCCATGGATGAGGAAGGATTTAATGAGGGAGAAATGTGCAGTGCAGGTGCAATTCCGGCTCATTTCTGAGTAAGTATATAGGCGACCTCGGAGGTCAGGTGTGATTCATCAGAAGGAAAGACATTCCCTACAAGAGTCAACCTACATTTTAAGCCGAGTGGGCTTTTTCTTTTTCTTTCCTTTTTTATAATTAATTCTTTTTAAACAGTGACTACATTTCTGTTAACGGGTATTTCTAAAGCTGACAATCAAGGTAAACTCACGCGTGTGTATGCGCGCACACACACACACACACACACACACACGCTAACTTTTAGGTATTTAAAGTAACATGTCTAAAGCATGCTGTGTTTTAAACCACTTTCTTCTAGATGGGGCAAAAGATCTTGTAAGTCTGGAGAAGCTCTTATATTAATCAGCAAACTGGAGCCACTGAGCCAAATTCTCCTAGAACACAGGTTGTATTAAGCTCCAGGGTCCCCTTTCTGACAAATGGGCTGTGGGTAAGAGAAGTAAATCACATGAGATCCTAAACGCCGGTTTAGATGAGCCTTTATATCCTCCCAGCTGAGGACACAGCCACTTGCAGCCACAAGAATGGTTGGGGTACATAGTGAGTGAGTCCATGTACTGCTAATCCAAGACCCTTGTTTCTAGAACTGGAGGTTTTGCTTTTTCCATTTCTACCTAATTCAGTAATTCAAACTGGCTGAATTACTCTTAGGGCAGTGGTTCTCAACCGGGAGCAGGTTTGCCCCCCCAGGGGATATTTGGCACTATCTGGAGATGTTTTTGTTTGTCACGAGAGGTGAGGGGATGCTACTGGCATCTGGTGGGTGAAGGCCATGGATGCTACTAAGTATCCTATCGTGCACAGGACAGCCCCTGCCCACAACCAAGAATTCTCCTGCTAAGATGTCAGTGGCACCCGTGGAGATGAATGCACACATGCTAACCAAATTCCTAGAAACTAGTATATATCTCAGAATGTCATGGTTTTCATGTGCAGTGATAACTAGACCTGTCAGGAGGACCAAGATAATGATATCTACTAATGGAAATATTTCCTCCCTCTAGAAAAGCTACAAGGGAAGCAAATTAGAATGAGAAATGTATTTGCCAAGCAAAGCATCAGTTCTAAAGGAGATAGGTAATCCTCACAGAATGTATCACAAGTCAGGCGCTTCCTGAGCTTATGTTTGCTTATTCTTACAGGAAACTTCCTATTAGTCCTAAAGTTTCAGCATCATGCAGAGATATAGGAGTAGAAAATCACCATATAAAAGGATGAGCATTTTAGCAGAAATCAAGTACAGGATGCTAAGGGAACACCTAAAAGGGACTCGGTCCACCTTGAAATTTCACGGGACGTTTCCTGGATAAAATGATTAAATTATCCCTAGGATGTTTTGAAAGTTGAGTAGGTACTTTTCAACTGAGCAATAGGAGATGGAATGACAGGACAGAAAAAGAGAAAACCTAAAGCAGAGAGACACGTAATCATTTGGTTCATCTTACTGTGTAGCAGCATCAGGCTGTGACCACGTGGGGGCGATAGAGAAGCAAAGGGCGCTGAATATTACTGTCAGGCGATTAGAATAATGTCTCCCACAGTATTGGAGCTTTAGGCGCCAAGATAAGCTGCCTCTTCAAACAATTGATATGACTCTAGCGTTAGAGGGACTCATGCAGTTCTACCCCTGTGAGATTACTTCACAGTTACTAACTCAAGATATATTTGAGATCCTTTCACTAGTTGCACCTTGTACAGATGTCTGATGTAATTTCCTGTACCTCTTTCCTAATCTTTCTGGCAAAGCATACATTTGAAATTCTGGATGTCTTAAGGATAGGGAGACAAAACTATTATTTTCCTCTGGAATTTGAGTTAATGTCCTCTATGTGACATCAGTGTGAAGACTACTCATTCAATTAAAAAAAATTTTTTTTTGTTTGGTATTTTTTAATGTTCCATCTCTTAACATTCCTCAAATTTGGATAAGAACTTTAAAAATATTCCATCTCTTAATAATTGATGGACTTATAGGAAAATAACAGTATATAATTTTTTAAATATTCTTTATACTTAGCTTTTTATTGAAAAACATTTTATTTTGTAGTAGACTATCGTTGATTTACAATGTTGTGTTAGTTTCAGGTGTACAGCAAAGTGATTCAGTGATATATATACATATATTTATTCTCTTTCAAGTTCTTTTCCCATTTAGGTTATTACAGAATATTGAGTAGAGTTCCCTGTGCTGTACAGTAGGTCCTTGTTGGTTACCTATTTTAAATATAGTCGTGTGTACATGTCAATCCCAAACTCTCAATTTATCCCTGGCCCCCACCTTTCCCCTTTAGTAATCATAAATTTGTTTTCTATGTGTGAGTCTGTTTCTGTTCTGTAAATAAATTCATTTGTATCATTTTTTAATATTCTGCATATAAGCGATATCATATGGTATTTGCCTTTCTCTGTCTGACTTACTTCACTTAGTTTGATAATCTCCAGGTCTATCCATGTTGCTGCAAATGGCATTATTTCATTCTTTTAATGGCTGAGTAATATTCATTGTATATATGTACCACATATTCTTTATCCATCCCTCTGTTGATGGACACTTAGGTTGCTTCCATGTCTTGGCTATTGTAAACAGCAGGGCAATGAATATTGGGGTGCATGTATCCTTTCAAACAATGGTTTTCTCTGGGTATATGTCCAGTAGTGGGAAAGCTGGGTCTCATGGTAGTTCTATTTTTAGTTTTTTAAGGAACCTCCATACTGTTCTCCATAGTGGCTGTACCAGTTTACATTCCCACCAAGAGTGCAGGAGGGTTCCCTTTTCTCCACACCCTCTCCAGCATTTATTGTTTGTTGAATTTTTGATGATGGCCATTCTGACAGGTGTGAGGTGATATCTCATTGTAGTTTTGGTTTTCATTTCTCTAATAATTAGCGATGTTGAGCATCCTTTCATGTGCCTGTTGGCCATCTCTACGTCTTCTTTGGAGAAATGTCTATTTAGGTCTTCCGCCCATTTTTTGATTGGGTTTTTTGTTTTTTTTGATATTGAGCTGTATGAGCCCTTAGCAAATTTTGAAGATTAATCCGTTGTCAGCCGAAGAAAAAACATTTAAAATAGTCTAGTGAAATAGAGATTACCTTATGTTTAATCCCTTTAGTTCCTGTGATTAAAAAAAGGACTATGGCTTCTTTTTAATTCCTTTGGGCATGAATTTATTATGTTTTCTACTATGTGCCCATCACTGTGCTCGTAGCTCCTTAGTATGAAAAAAATATAACCGGGCATCTTCACCCATATATAAATTATAATTTGATGAGTTTTGAAGGTATCATTTTGCCTGACAGTGTAAGCCAAAAGCAGAAAATAGTGATTGATTAACCTTATTTTGTGGTGATTCAGAAATCTAATAAAGTCAGAATGTGGAGTAAAATGAAGATAAGAAAATTGGAGTAATCAATATTTCTGGTTGGTGCTTGCTTTCATTACAGTGCTAAATATAACCATCGAAATAAGAAGGCATAGATGAATGCCATGTTGCTCTTGCCCAGAATTAAGATAGGTGTCGAACACTATGTCAGGGATGGGAATAGCACTAAGCCGTAGCCTTCACACATGTGATGATTAAAGGTAAATCATTTTCAATAACTTCAAAACTCGGATCCTCAAAGGTTCTGACTGGGCCCACAAGGAAAGACACAAAGAATGTTGGAGGGTATGTTTTCTTCAAACATCTCAAACACAGTAATTTTCTAAACCTTCTAAAGAATGTTGTGAAATGGCTGGAAACTGTGTGAGAAACTCCTGTTGTCGTTGTATTTTGAAAACTGTAGTCAATCACTCTGCATTTATTCTAAATAATGAGAACTCTTATTTGTTGTTCTTAAAATATATGAGAAAAATTTCTATCATCTAAGTTACAATACTGCGCTCTATCATTAAAGTAAAAATGGCATCTGTTACAGCAAAGTTAGGCATTAGTTTTTGAAAAGCCAGTATATAAGAATATAAATGCATAGCAGTTGATTAGGGGAAAATCATTCGTCTTTGTCATGAAAGTTTTTATTCCTTCTAAAAGAAGTACACTTGGAGGGAAACACACGTATACACACAGAAATAAAAAATCCTATTGCTTTCAAACCCTTGTAATATGGTGATATAGTTACTTCAACCTATTTTTAAATTTTTATAGTTATAACTGTAATTTTATATTTTCTTTCATTTATTACTTATATCCAACTCTAATTACATATTTTTCATGAATTGATTTTAGATGTTGGCTAATGTTCAGTTTATAATGATTGATTTATAACGTTTTAAAGATCTTGATACATATTAGTTTTCTAAAAGAATGTAAAATAATTTTACTGAGTGAAAAATGATAGCTCCATGTTTAAGTTGGGATATCTTTGATTTCTGTGACAGTTGAAATTTCTTCTGTAGGTGAGCAACTTCTATTCCCTCTTTCACAGTTTATTATTTTTATGTCTTTTCCATGTGTAAATATTATTTTTCTCATCAAGTTGAACAATGTTGGTTTTTAAATTTAGAAATTACTAATAAAATTTTAATAATTCTATTGAAATATGGATATGAATAGGAGAATACAAAGTTACTTGTTCAGAAATATTGATTACAGCATTACATTAATTGTGATAAATTTATAAACAGCATACATGTTCATCAATTAGGGATTGGTTAAATATATTTTGCAGTAACTTATTGTTAGAAAAAAATGAATTAGATTTCTAAAAGATGGAAAAAATAAATGAAAAACATAAATAAGAAAAACAAAGATCATATTTTTATAATAATACACAAATCTGGAGGAATATCTACCAATATGTTAACTTGCTAATCCCTGGAGGATGAGTTATAAGGGTTTTTAATTTCGAAATTACATATTTCCATGATATTTGAAGTATTTAATCACTTTTATCAACAGAAAGATACCAAGTAGTTAATGTCATTTTGTAGCTTTTCCTAAATTTTCTCATTTTTCTCTTATTTAGGGCCCTTTTGATACTTAGATATTTGATAAGGCTCATTTCTTATCTAGATATTTCATTTTTTCTCCTTGTCTATTCTTTCATGAACACAGCACTGCTAAAGACTGTGTCTTTGAGATATATTTCATATTGTGGAGAACTAATTTCACCTTCTTATTTTGATGTGTGAGAGTTGTCTTAGCTAGACTTACCTATATGTTCTTTTGGGCAATTTTTCGATTGCTATGGTTAAATTGTACACACACACAGCTCAGTAGACTTTTGGTTGGTAATTCAGGAAGCATATTCTTAGATGTGATTTGATACTTTTTACAGTGCTAAAACTTAAACTGTATTTCATTCATCCATGTCATCTTTTTTACAGAAGTAGTTGCCTTTATCAGAGAACTTTTAACTTGACAAAAGCCTGAAACTCCCCAACGCAGCTGAAATATAACATATGCAAATGACAATAGATGAAAAAGTATTTTTAAATGCTTTATGTAAATGGAGTTGTAATTATTGTCTTTACTGTTATTATTAAGAATGACCCTTAAGTGAAACAGGAAATGGACACTTTCATATTCTTTCTTCCCTTCCCTTTTTCTGTATTTCTTCCTCCCTGCCCTGTCCCTCAATACCTGCCCCTTTTCACATCTCAAGGGATCAGATTGCCCTCTCACTTCTCAAGGGATCAGATTGCCCTCTCACTTCCTTTATGTCATCTGTCACTAAGACTTGGTATAATGTTGAGGTCTCACTTTCATTCCACTTGACCTGCCCCCCGCCATGTTCTCTTGCAGCCCCATGGATTAGGTAATAGACTCTAATAGACGCTGACCCCCATTCCAGAGTCTGAACCAGAGTGATTCTAAGTTCTGGCTGCACCTTAACGTCATTTGGAGAGGTTTCTTACAAGTATGGTGGCCAGTTGTCCACCGTATGCATTCCTCCACATCTTCACCCCTGGATTCTAATCTTACTGGTCTGAGATTCGATCCAGGCATAGGCACTGCCAAAGCTCCTAGGGGTGGACCCAGCCAACTTTACTAACTTTTGGCCTCTCTTGTCAGTATCATCCCATTCCTTTCTCCAAAGTTCTTTCTTCAAGGATGGGGAGCTGTAAGCCCGTCAATGAGTGAGCAGCCTCAGGGCTGGCTAAGGCACCCTCTGAGCCAGTGAGACTTCAGGCCAGATTTCCCCAGGGCTTCTAAGAGGGAGGAAAAGAAAAGCTTTCTCTCTCGAGAAAGTCTCCTGCAGTGACCTTCACTCTCCCTGAAAAGCTTGGCCATCCTGCACTCACCCTGAAGGTGAAGGCTGTAGGGGAGTGGAGAGGCGGGACTGATCTAGAAGAATTACAGAGAGGAGTCAAGGTCCTACATGGACCTTGCCTGGTCACGCCTCTACGCCTGGGTTTTTTAGCTTATGTGATCCAAAATATTATGAATTGTGTCATTTCAAGTTTATACTTCTGGCAAAGTGAAGATGTTCTAACCAGCAAGGCTTTCTGTCACACTGACGTCTAAAACATTGATATGGCTTGATATCCTCCTATAACCAGCTTTTTTTTTTTTTCTTTTCATTTTAACGAAAGTTGAGTAGCTTCTTACTAAAGAATGAATCTTTTATGGTAGAATTTCAGGCATCAATAAGCAGATATGATAGAGGTGGTACTTTCGTGGCATTCCTAAAACGAATTTTATCTAATTAAACATTTAACAAAAACATATTGAAATAAGACACAAATTCATATGTCTACTATCTTACTATCTGTATGACCTCATTTAAGTTATCTAATTTCTTTAGGTTTCCCTACCTATATATACCTGTAAAAGGTACATATATCATAGGATTATAGTGAGGATAAAATGAAATAATGTATGGAAAATTTCTTAACACGGTGGCTAGCACGTTAATAAAAACAGGTCATTTCGTATTATTATAGAATGAGGGAGTCCTTACACTATGCCTAAGTGCTTTACTTCTCTTAGTTATAGAACTAAGAGATCTAAAAAGTCCTGAAATCTAAACATAAAGAATTGGAAAAAGAAAAATTTATAGTAACGCTGCTGATTGAGTCTCCAGAGGTGTGAGTACGGTCATCAGTGCTTACCTGGCCGACTGATTATTTTGGCTTGATAATTTGTAGATCTATGACTAGAAGCTGATTCTTTACAGAAGCAGTCATGGAAGTGCTTCACCTGAACGGTCCTGTCCCATCCTTGATCTAATTTAACCTGTGCTTTATACCTCTTGCTCCCAATATTGCAGCTCTTGAAAGGCAAGGGAGAAATGCTTTATAGCTCCAAAGCACAATTAGGCCTTGTGATGCTTGAAGACACTGTCTACAGGCCATTGCTCCACTCATTATATCTGTTACCTGTGTGTCTCCCCTTCTGGTGTGAAATGATCCGATGAAGGCTGAGCCCACTTCACCTGCCATAACTTTGGAACAGGACACAACTTCAGTAGTCTGTCTGATGCCTGTCAACATAGGTTTATTGTGTGAGTAAAATCCAAACCCAAACTCACAGGGCACAGAAAAATGATTCAGGGAGGTACATACATACCATTGCACTTGTTATTAGTAGAGTTTTAAAAAATGAGATTATGACTTAGTACTGTTAGTCTGTTCTCAGGAAGAAAAGAGCAATTGATAAGAGACTAGGAATAAGTTTTGAGTCAGCAGGGATTTTCAATCAGAGAAACTTTTCACTGTCAGTTAAAGGTAGGCTCCACTTTAAAAATGAACTATAAGTTTTATGAGTAATAGGTGCTGTGACCATACTGTCAAAACAAATATAGCCTGATAATAGGTCAGAATGTTTGAAACTTTGAAATATTCTAGAGAAGCGTGAACCATACACTGATGACATAAGGACTCCTCTTGGCTATGTGGCATAGCCCAATGTGGTCCATGGTTCCACTGATCAATTTTAACATTAAAGGTTTACTTTATTCAACAATACTCATATGATTCTGAAACTGGAATAATCAAATTCTCAAATATTTATAGAATGCTTATGTGCTAAGTACTGTCAGTTATTATGAAACAGATAACCCTGCCTGCAATTTTGTAAGTGAACAAGATGAGCCTTTATGTATGTCTTAATACGTATTACATGACATTAGATTTTTTTTTTTTTTTTTTTTTTTTTGCGGTACGCGGGGCCTCTCACTGTTGTGGCCTCTCCCATTGCAGAGCACAGGCTCCGGACGCGCAGGCCCAGCAGCCATGGCTCACGGGCCCAGCCGCTCCACGGCATGTGGGATCCTCCCAGACCGGGGCACAAACCCACGTCCCCTGCATCAACAGGCAGACTCTCAACCACTGTGCCACCAGGGAAGCCCTAGATTTTTTTGTCTTCTTTTTAGTATATGCTAGCACACATGTCCAACTATGTTGCTATTTAAAAGAAATCTCACCTAACGAACAGATCATAGTCATACTTTATAATTTGGTAAGATTGTGAAAATTAGCAACATCAAATGTATCTTTGAAAGTTTTTAGTGATAACTGTCTCATAAAGAGATATGCAGTAGATCGGGAAATCTCAAGTCTTTTAAATTCATCTTTTTATAATACTAAAATCTTTAGTTATGAATAGAGTAAATATAATCATGGGAGAAAAATCAGTAGCTGTGGCTGTTTCTAAAGAAATTAAGATGTATGTATTTGTCTTATTACCAATCATTAGACTTACCCAGGTGAGTGATCCCCAAAGTAAAGATGCTAGGAGTACATAAGTATGGAATGTGAAACATGGAAAGAAAAATTTAGATCTTCTATTTTTAGTTATTTTCATCTAAAAATTGAAATAAATTAAGCATTATTCATATTTTATACATGGTGCCAATAATTCTTAAGCAGAAGAGAAGACGGATTGACAATAGACATTTTGTTTATTAACTCTCCTAAAATGAAAAATGGCTAAAGAAATCTCATAGTGAATGTTACACTAAAGATACAAACAAAAACAACATGAAAATGGCAGGGTTGATATTTATACTCCCAATACAAGCCCTTTCTTGGTCACATTATGAGGTAAAAATTAATGATGATTTAATCAGATCTGATAAGAGACAAAAAATTATCCAGGAAGTAGTTTGAAATGTGGATAAATCTGTTACTGTTAATAATAAGTTTGACTTTGTGTATGTTGTTGATGATAAACTAGTGATAGTTGTTCATATAAAGACTTTATTTTTTGAAATACACATTTTGAGGGGTTGCAAACTCAAAATTATTTTACTGATAGGATTACATCATCTAAAATATTTAGAGATGATTGATGTAGGGGAAAAGTATACTCCAATTATTTCACCTGGTTGCTATAATAAAACCGAAAACATATACACCTTTTATAATGCATCAGCCTGTTTTCAACCATGTTATATATTATTTTACATAAAGGCCTTATGAGGTTGGTTCTGTTTTCCCCATTTTATGAAATCAAGATTTTGAGAGACAAAACCTGATCCTTGATCTTACGATCTCAAATTCTGTCTTCTTCTAGCTTCCAGTTTTAGATGCAAACAATCTACTTAGATAAAACTGAAATCAGTTAACTGGCAGCCTAGATGTCGAAACAAAGTCCTCGTATTATCTGATGTTCTCCATTTTTACTTTTTAAAAGTAATAGAGGGGGCTTTCCTGGTGGCGCAGTAGTTGAGAGTCTGCCTGCCGATGCAGGGGACATGGGTTCGTGCCCCGGTCCGGGAGGATCCCACGTGCTGCAGAGCGGCTGGGCCCGTGAGCCATGGCCGCTGAGCCTGCTCGTCCGGAGCCTGTGCCCCGCAACGGGAGAGGCCACAACAGTGAGAGGCCCGCGTACCAAAAAGAAAAAAAAAAAGTAATAGAAATATTAATACTATATCGACAGTAAATTCACCACTCACTCATGAGATTAACCTTCTTAAAGAATGATTAGATATTTCTTGGAAATTTATAAAACGATAAGCATTCAACTCACTTCCTATAATAGATAATGTAGGTTTAAGCTCGCCAAAGGAAGGAATCATGAGCAAATTTTAAAATAATCCTCTCTTTACTGAAACAAAGTAGCTTTAAATAAAGAAGCTAAATGTTTACCCTGCAGATATTGACTTGATAGAGACATGAGTATTAGTAAAACAATGATCTCAAGTCAATTTTGAAAGCAGGTGCAATATAAATCCCTGACTAATTAATGTTGAATATTATGAGTATATCCACATTTCCACCGAATCAGGCATAGCGAGTATGGCTAATATCAATCTATATTAGTGAAAATGATAAAGTTCGTACACTAAAGAGAAAACATTTAGAATTTTGATTAAGAAGTCAATCATTTTTAGATTAAGTGTAATTCCTTGAGAAGAAAATCTTACCTTTCCCTTTGGGAAGGGTGTCAAAGTTGACATGTTAGTGTAAATAACAGATAAAAGTTTACCTCATACTGACCATATTAAGGCTCGCAGAAATTCTAAAATGAGTCCATGAATAATTAATCTCCACATACGCTGAGATTTGTTTGTTTGTTTGCTTTAAGGAGCTGGGCTTTCCTGAGTACAATTTGGTTCATCAGGAGAGATTGTCTAATCCATGGGCAATTACATTTCTCAACAGAGAGGCTATCTAGCATGGGATTTGGAATCATACAGAGCAAATTTGAATCTCACTTTAACTCCAATAAACTTTGTCACTTGGGAAAACTATCTGCTTTGTCACGCTTTTAGTCTCTTCATCTGTGAAGTGGGAACCATGATAACTTCCTTGCTTTTTGGTTTTGAGAGTTCATTGATTCTGCATAAAATCTCCATCGTAAGAATTTGTTTCTGGTTCTGCAAAACTTGGTGATAAATTCACCAAGGTAAATGCCACTTAGCCACTAAAATCTTTTCAATAGAAATATCTGCAGGGACAAACCAGCCTACCGCCCATCACCCTCCTTTCTTTTTCCGTCTCTCCAGGCAGTTTCCTGAATCATTAAGAACTTTGCTTTTCTCAGCACTCAGCCATTCTTTACACTCAGCCAGAATGATCTTTTCAAATGAAAATGTGATTGTGTCACTCCCTGCTAAAATCTCTTGAATGACTTCCCATCTTTCCTGGTAAGAGCCCAAATCTTTAATGTCACTTCAAGGGTCTGGGTCATCTGACCCTGTCCACCTCGTCAGGCAGAACAGAGCAATAATTCATGAAGATGCTACTGTCCATGACCCCCACTGTAGTTATGACTGCCCTTCACTCTTCACCCAGTGTGTGTCTGTAAGCCTATATATAAAATCATCAAACATCGGGTAATAGGACAGATAACTCCATTAAAAACACGTGGGTGATCAGAACATCCATCAGAAGCACATAGAGAAATCTCAGTAGCAACAGCAGGAATTGCTAAAAGTCACACAAAGGCAAATGCAACGTGAATATGAACTTAGAGAAAAAGCAAGTGAGACAGAAGAGAACATTTCAGTTGTTGCCATCTTTTCCTAAAGAATGAACTGCCTTCAAATGAGCCTTTCTGCCCTTTCAGAAAATAACGAAATTTGCTCGTCCCAAGGAGGCATGACTCATACTGCTGAAACTTCCATGAGATCAATCGGTGGGCCACGTGATCAATTTAATAATTTACATTGGGACATATCTCTTCAAAGTAGGTGTCCCCACTGGAACATCGAATTAGCATTAGAAGGTCTGCTTGGCAAACGTGTTGTCTGATTTCAGCAGGTGCGAAGAGGCAGATAAACGTGCTGAACTTAATGGGTTGCCTGTCAGGGCACTGTCTCCCCCGAGTCCTGAAGCTGTATTTTTCCCCCCCGCAATCCTCGTTTGCAAAGATATGAGCTTATTTTCCAACTTATTCTTAACTCTGAGATGACCTCAGAAAAAACAAAGCTGAGTGCCACAGGGAGGGAGTTTCCAGCAGACACTAATCTTTTTTTGAAGGCTTATGACTTCTGATCATGTGCTTCTAACTAGACAAACATGCTTACACAGATATAGCAATAGACGGGGAGATTTCATGTACATTTAGTTGATCATTCAGAAGGTGATATGACAAGAATCTCAAACTGAGCTATTTTGAAGTTTACCAGAATTTTGCTGCTTAGATAAAAGGTTTTGTTAATGTGAAAAGGGCAAAGAAGTTCCAGATTTGAACCTTAAAATTATAAATATGTATAAAAAGTTACTGTTATCTTACCTGGAAAAAAGATATTGAAAATTTTTTAATGTTACATCTGCTTAAGGAGAAGTACAAAAAGAGTTGTGTCCAAATATATAAATTTATATTAAACTCCCAGTTTTAGAATTAGAAAATCTATTCCAATATACTTAATTATGTGATACAGGGTTTATGTTTCTTGGCTTAAACACTAGGGTACACATAATGTTGGAAGATACAGGGAAGTGAATTATTTTTCAGTGATTTTAGAATATGCAAATATTTCATGTTCATAAAATCAGGTAATTATAAGTGTCACTGTACTTTGCAGAACTGTGGATAATTTAATCAGTCTTCTAATTTGCCTCCAGTATAAAGGCAAACAGTAGAGGAAACCTAATGTATTTTGTGCTCTAGACCTCACCACTCACTCAGAGTGATGGAATGTGAAGAGGAAAGCCTCTTTCTTTCCATTCACCTGGTACAGATTTTCTTCCTTTCTCTTTCCAGCAAGCACAGACTTCAAAGAACAAAGTAGGACAGGCATATATTTATGTTTATAAAGACTTAGCACTTGATTAATGGTAGAAAACATTAATTTAATTGGAAAAATGAAGATATTCAAAAGGTAGGATGGGGAGAGTTGCATCCAGGGATGTGACTTATTTTCTGCATCCGCGGGAGTGAAATAGACATTGAAGACATTGACTATGGTTAATTTTCCTTCTTCCTTAAGACATTTTTCTGCCTTGATTCATTATTTTCTTTGAAAATCTTGAATGAAATTATAAAAAGTATAAATTAATCTCGCCTTACTAATGTTCATGGTTCACCAGAGTAGTATAAAATCAACAGGTACAAATCATATTAAGTCCTGCTGCCCGTACAAGGCACTCATGATTATGTATGAGTGATTTGGGCCTTCAGAAAGAGAACATTTATATTCCAGGTTATAGCTAAAATTTGTCTTTATTTTTATTTACTCTTTTGAGAGGAAAAGACAAATTTCACACCAACAATCTCTTTTATTAAAAAAGAAATTTCGTTATAGGAAATTAACTCATTTTGTATTCCAGAGCAGAAAGATGAATCCTTAGTACAAAACATTTTCCTTGTCAAATATTCTAAAACGAAAAGTGCCCATTTTATTATTTCAATATTTATACTCTTTTATGTTTGGCAATAAGATATGGACCTGCTACAATTTTTCCTCCTGTGCTTCATTGCTATTATAATTTTAATATATAAATGCTTTTTACACCATAAACTTGGAAGATTACTGGCAGAATAAGACAAATAAGAACTTTATGTTATCCTTTGATGAATGAAAGCTTCAAGCATTTAAGCTAAAATAATTAGTAATTGTATAGGTTACCTAATTTATATAATTCATATGTTTAAGAGGAGAAGAGAGAAAGTGTGTGTGTGTGTGGGAGGGGAAGGGAGGCCCTTATTGCAGGTCCATTTACAGACGGAAGCAGCACCATTGGAATGAACCTTAGATGTAATCTCGTTAATTCTCATCTGAAAATGGATACCATTTTGAACCCAAGTACAGCAAATGCTTCCCTAACTTCAGTCACAAGAGAGCAAATAAATTTGGTACATCCATGCTGGTAGAACTAAGAAATACTTACGCAGGGCTCTGCCACTTGTGAAACTGGTAAGATTATCTGCTAATGCACAGTTCGAAAGTGGAGCAAAGCTGTTTTTATATTGGTGTTCTTTATTCACGCAGTGAAAACACTTTCAATTCCAATTAAATTGTCGCTAATTACTTGCACACGAGAGGCTAAGATGCCTAGTTTCCTACTTTGTTCTGAAAAAACTCGCGTCTCCCCATCCTGGGAATCAGTTTATAGGGGAAAGAGTATTTATTTTGGAATCAGAAGGAAATGATTTGAGATGATATGTGGACTCTTGGGCAAGGTGCTTAAATACACTGAGCCTCAGATTTCATCATGTATTATGTAAACTGTTGAGGCTACTGCTCTGAGTGTGATGGCTCATTTAAATTAAAACATAGCCTGTCTACATCTCCCTGTATACTACAGCATCTTGCAAAATCAGTGCCAGGAGTGTTGTTCCTGTATAGCAATGCATTGCTCCCAGTAGCTGTGACTCGTATTGGTCGAAAACAGTTTTTCTTATTCTTCCATACTCCTTTACAAATAGAGGCAGCAGATATTGTAGTAGAGTTCCCTTGCCAACTACAAAATGTTACATCTTACTCTGTTGTTGTTTTTTTTTTCCGTTTCCTAGAATCAGTTATATCAATTTGGAGCCGAGTATACTAAGATGGCAAACGATGAAAATCTTTCTGTAAAGTAAAAACTTGACAAAAATCCTTACAATTTTTCTAAGCGACAGGTCTGTGAGACTTCAGAGGATAGGGGAATATTTTGTAATGAAAAATATACATCGCATAAGAAAACCTTCCCTCTTTGAATATTTTGAACTGAGGGCTGGCAAACCCCAAAGCTAGATTCAACTAGGTGCTGTCTGTACAGCCCTCAGCTAAAAAAATGCTTTTTAAATGATTTTTACAAATAAAAGGAGCATAATATTTTGTGACATGCGGAAGTATATGAAATTCTTGTTTGAATGTTCATAAAGTTTTACTGGAACACAGCCACGCCCACTTGTTCATGTATTGTCTGTGCTGCTTGAAGAAAGTAGAGTGGCTGCCACAGAATCAATATATGGCCCCCAAAGCCTGAAATATTTGCTCTTTGGACATTTATAGAAAATGTTCGCTGACCCCTGCAAGAGAGCGTTGAAGGCAGGGAAGTATCAAACCTTAGCACCTGGCTAAGTGTTTAGCATATAGGTGTGCACATAATGTATAAAGGCAGATAAATATATAAAGCATTGAGCCTATTTTCTTATTATAAAAAGGAGTGAATATCTATACTTTTTAAAAAGTAAATAAAATTTTGTTTAATTGAAACAATCAAAATAATTAATATATAAATGACTGCCACAATCACTGCAGTTTAAAATTTCTAGTGCTATGAGCATAGGAATTCACAGGAGGCAGCTGTAGGCTTAGGAGACTATACTCAATGAAAAATCTGTCAGTTTTTTTTTTTTTTAATTGTTCAGTTTTAGACCTACCTGAATTCTCGTATCTTTCATCTTAATGAAATGGAAAAGAAAGTCATTCTCTATAATTGATAATTTGACCTAGACATCTGATTGTTTACTGATTAGTTCAAGTCCAGAGCTGGCTAATACCATAAATATACCTGTGATACAAAATCTCTAATGGAGAGTTTCTCTGTAATGGGGGTATGTTTCTGGAAGAAACGTATTATCATCGTCTATTAGCATTTACGAACTAAATATACAAGTACATCTTCTTACAAGATGTGAATTTTCCCTTAGGAGAAAGTAATCTAGCCTATCCATGTCCTCTACAATTTTGTCAAGTATAGGCATGTAGATTTTGAGGCTGTCATTTTCTTTTGTATCGTTCTTTTCTCTTTGGTTTGGCTTGGTGCTTGCTGGGTTTTTTTTTTTGTTTTTTTTGTTTTTTTTGCGGTATGCGGGCCTCTCACTGTTGTGGCCTCTCCCGTTGCAGAGCACAGGCTCCGGACGCGCAGGCTCAGTGGCCATGGCTCACGGGCCTAGCCGCTCCGCGGCATGTGGGATCTTCCCGGACCGGGGCACGAACCCGCGTCCCCTGCATCGGCAGGCGGACCCTCAACCACTGCGCCACCAGGGAAGCCCGCTTGCTGTTTTTTTATTCCTCTGAATTCACTAATTTGAAAAAATATACTGCTAATATACTCTCAAATACCGAAGGAAAAATAATACAATAATCTCAAAAGAATTAAAAAAAAAACAAAAACGCCATGTGGTGAGCTTTCAAAATGTAAAAGTTATTTTGTTTTATAAAAGAGCCTTCTCCCCTTATTAAAAAAATATATATCTTTCAAAATTTCTACGTATAGCAACTAAAAAGTTGTTCTAGGAAGGGTCATTGATCCAGTTTCTAGAAAACTTTTCACAACTTATTCGATGAGAGAGAGGGAAATCAGCCCCATAAGGAATTCACCTTCAGTCCCATTCTTTCTGACTGGGCTTTCCTTCCGGCTAAATGATGAGAGCTGAATGGCAATTCAACAGAATCACAACGTGGGGGGAATGCTTTTTAAATATAGGCTAATGGCTTTGTAAATATGGGACCTAAGCAAAATTAAACATTTAGCCATTCATCTTAAGCATCCTTAACAATTCAGAGCTTTACAGTCATACCCAGAGCCAAGGAATTCAAATAACTTGTACGGAGAGCCTCCTTGGGCCGGACTATGCTAAGGATTCCTGAGTTGAGAGGACATTTGGTCTCTGCCTCCTGGGAAAAGTGGTGTGAGGAGGAGACGTCACCAACAGCCCCTTCAGAGGTGACGATGGCACTGTGTGCCAGTGCCGGTTGGTCTGTTTCCACACAGCTTCTTTATTATTATTATTTTTTAATTGAAGTGTAGTCGATTTACAAGTTTGTGTTAATTACTGCTGTACAACAGAGTGATTCAGTTATATATGTGTGTGTGTGTGTGTGTGTGTGTATATATATATATATATATATATATATATATCCCTTTTTATATTCTTTTCTATTATGGTTTATCACAGGATATTGAATATAGTTCCCTGTGCTGTACAGTAGGACCTTGTTATTTACCCAGCTTATATACAATAGTTTGCATCTGCTAATCCCAAACTCCCACTCCATCCCTCCCCAACCCCGTCCCCCTTGGCAACCACCAGTCTGTTCTGTATGTCTGTGTTTCTGTTTCTGTTTCATAGATAGATTCATTTGTGTCATATTTTAGATTCCATTTACAAGTGATATCATATGGTATTTGTCTTTCTCTTTGTGATTTACTTCATTTATTATGATAATCTCTAGTTACATCCATGTTGCTGTAAATGATATTATTTCATTCTTTTTTACGGCTGGGTAGTCCAGACAGCTTCTTGCTTATGGAACCCCTGTGTTATATAAACTGCTGCAAAGAAGTTTGTCTAACATACTTGTCAGTGTCCATTAAACACAATCTCCCCACCATATATTCCTTATATAATTGAGATAATTCCTTCCACTTACCATGTTTTGGTTTAAGTTATGATGGATAAAATTATCTTACTTTTATCATTTGACACTATTATTGTTAGGTTAACATCCAGGAACAAAAGCCTGAACCTTAAGAGATTTAAACTCCGTTAAGGTTGAAGTGTTCATCAATTAATATGTTACATATTTCTCCCTGTTTTGAATTAATTACAGAATGCTATCAATCATATTGAGATGAGATATATTAATGTTGTTTTTAGGTACGGTTTTTGGACTCTTAGTTATTAAAATAGCAGCTTAATTTTTGTTTGCCAAAAGAAAAGTTTTCCTAAATGGAAAGAAACTTATTGAGGAATTATTTGTTACATTTAGCTATTAACCAATCAAATTATAAGGTGATAGAGATTCTTTTTTATATATATATACATATATATATTCTTTCCCATATTCTTTTCCATTATGGTTTATTATAAGACACTGAATATACTTACCTGTTCTATACAGAAGGACCTTGTTGTTTATCTCTTTTATATATGGTAGTGCGTATATGTTAATCCCAAACTCCTAATTTATCCCCCCTGCCTTTTCCCCTTTGGTAACCTTTGTTTTGTATGTATGCGAGTCTGTTTCTCTTTTGTAAATTATGTCATTTGTATCATATTTTAGATTCTACTTATAAGTGATATCATATGATATTTCTCTTTGCCTGGCTTACTTCACTTAGTATGGTAATCTCTAGGTCCATCCATGTTGCTGCATATGGTATTATTTCATTCTTTTTTATGGCTGAGTAATATTCCATTGTGTCTATATACCACATCGTGTTTATCCATTCATCTGTCAGTGGACACTTAGGTTGCTTCCACGTCTTGACTATTGTAAATAGTGCAGCTATGAACACTGGGGTGCATGTATCTTTTTGAATTGGAGTTTTCTCCACATATATACCCAGGAGTGGGATTGCTGGATCACATGTCAACTCTATTTTTAGTTTTTTAAGGAACCTCCATACTGTTTTCCACAGTGACTGCAGCAATTTACATTCCCACCAATAGTGTGGGAGGGTTCCTTTTTCTCCACACCCTCTCCAGCATTTATTATTTGTAGACTTTTTGATGATGGCCATTCTGACCGTTGTGAGGTGATAAGGTGATATAGATTCTAATTTGTTCTTTCTTTTTCTCTTTACCCACAAATACTAAATTATCATCAAGATGAAAATAATTGAATTACATTTTTAGTTAAATAATTTCAAATTATTAAGTAACAGATGCAGAAAGTCATAAGTTTTACACTGAAAAATTGACAAAATCATCATAACCCATTTGTTTCAGCCAACAAATATTTATGGAATGTCTACTATAGGTCAGTCACTGTAATGAAAATGTCAAGATGAATTTGACAAAATGGTATTATTTGTACCGCTAGTCACAGGGAGAGATGAGGGAAAATGGGTTTGTGGGTTAGAAGTTGTGGAAACAGAAGTGTTTTTTTCTACAGAAGCATGTGAGGATGGGGTTTCACCCTTCTGGTCTCCTTGCCTGGCTGATCTTTGAAACAATGTCCATAAAGACATGGGTTTGTAAATAATGTCTCAAACTCAGTTTGAGAATTCTTCTTGCAGAGTATTCAATTTTTTAGAGATGTAATAAGCTAAATAGATATTATGCCCCCCCATGCACCCATTAAAATACTTTTCTCTGCAAATCCTAGAAACATTTTTGTTTTCAATGGATTTTCACACCCCTCAAAGATAAAGACAATAAATATTTCCCTATTTTTTTTCAGATTGGGTCAGATAAGTTTTGTAGCCTTATTGTCTCTGTTCCAGGAAACTTAGAATTATTGTCCTGAAAATAGAAACAAAATTTTCATGAAACCATGAAAAGCTGTCTTATACAAATTATCTGATTTTGCCTTATTTAACTTTTGTTTGCTGGAGAATGTTTCACAGAGCAATGCAAAATTTTTCTCTTGAGCACTCTTAGGAATCAGACTTCAGGAGATGGCATTCTTAATCTGTTGTGATAATGTCAAGGGTATATGCTGCCTTATAAATATGGATATTGTATGGCTGTCCCACACCCATTATACTACATGTTGTGGCTTTGCCCTGGTAATTAACCCAGCACCCACTAACAACACAAACCATACAAATTAATTTGGCCACACATTTTACTTTAGATAATAAAGGTGCAAATAATGCCCTGCTTGTCATCTTGTCATCTAAACCGAAAGTACCAAGAGCCTGGTGAGATCAAAAAGTGTACAATTCAAGTTGAAAAAATTGTATATATAAAAGCTTAAAGTTCAGTTTTTCAAAACATGAAGTTCTAAGTACTTATAGAAAATAGGTTAGCAGAGTATTGAGTTCTTTGAGATGAAGATTAAGGCAGATATTAGCACCTATATTATTTCTTTCTACATATTCCTAGAATGTTATTTAAATATGAATAGAAACAATAGAAATAACATTTTTTCTGTATTTTTTTTTTAAATATAGTAAAAGCCAAGAAGTAAAAGTGTTTTGATTCCCAGGCTATTGATCCAGTTTTTTTTCTTGAATGAATGTATTCTATTTATATCCCGTGTTACTGTAACATCTCTCACTATGGTATGTAATATATATTTACATATGAGTAAATATACATATATACATGTGGGTTATATATTTACATATATCTGCATATTTATATATATTTATTAAAATTTCAAATTAAGAATCATTGGTCTATTAGTGTGCTCTCTTAATGTAACTATATTAAGATTCTATCTGTGCTGATGGTTTTTAATGAAAAGGATATCTTCTCATTTTTTATATATTAAGAGCAAAGGCAAAGTTTTTTTTTTTTTTTTTTTTTTTTTTTTTTTGAGGTACTCCGGCCTCTCACTGTCGTGGCCTCTCCCGTTGCGGAGCACAGGCTCCGGACGCGCAGGCTCAGCGGCCATGGCTCACGGGCCCAGCCGCTCCGCGGCATGTGGGATCCTCCCGGTCCGGGGCACGAACCTGCGTCCCCTGCATTGGCAGGTGGACGCTCAACCACTGCACCACCAGGGAAGCCCAAGGCAAAGTTTTGATGAACTAATCTTCAATATTAGGTATATACTTTATTTCCATTTTATAACCATTTGCGGCAACTAGAAACAGGATAAAGGGGAAAAATAGATGGGTGACCAAAATAGATAAAATCTTAAAGACCCAGGAAATACCAATGAGAAGGTTACAGGCCAACAAGGAAAATGGATGAGTAAGCACCGGAGAGAATAAAGGTGGAACTAGAACCTGTGCTGGAAGGAGGGCAAATAGGCAGATGAGGTAGAAAAAATCTAAGAGGTTCAGTACATATGACATGGATTCTATTTAGGTAATAACCATCCGAGAGTTATGACTTTTATATGCTTCTCCTTGAAATGTTTACTACTGAGTATTGATAGCATTTAGGTTTTTCTAATGTTTAAATCGTGGGTGGTTCTATACTGATAAGCATAACAAGAGTAAACACATTCTCTGTGCTACAGGCCTAATGAAAGCTGTCTCTGGCATCCAGTTTTACAAACTGAACGCTACAGACACATTCCCTGAAAATGCTACTGTACACACACAAATGCATAAATAAATGATGAGAAGTTTATTGTATTAATTGGTAGTACAGAGAAATATATTTGTTTGGGGAAACACCATTATAAGCCTCCTGCCACTTGATATAAAAGATGAGATGCTGTGGGCATGAATGAAAGTGGCCATCAACTTACCAAAGGAAAGGAAACTCCTTCCAATGCAAGAAAGAGAGGAAATGGTTGGTTTTCTGCAGAAGGTGGAAGATAGAGGGAGTGAGGGATAAGAGGGAGACAGGATGAGGGAAAGAGTGAGTCTGGGACTTAGTGAAAAGCCACTATTTGCCATTTGAATCTGTCTGCCTTGCTATTATTGAGTCATTGCTCTGTCTCCACACAGCTTTAAAAAGGTATGTTCACAAATGCTTGCAATAGAGGATTTTCTTACAGAAAGTGAGACACTTAAGCACAGAAAGAGCATGTGCAGTAGCTTAGCTCAGGAAACAGAAGATACCATTAGAAAGCAAATCACCCTACTGCCCACCCCCTCCAGAAATTCAGGAGAGGTTCAGGGAGGACTTAATTAACATCTATTATATGTAGAATTGGGGGCGGGGAGTGATTGTGGATTCTCATAGCGGTTATACCTAAATTTCTGAGGTGTTGGGAGCTATAAGATTAACATGGATTACTGTCCAGTTCTAGAACTATCAAGTTACTTGGAGTTTATTTGGGCTTTGATTTTCCCTATCTCATCCATTTATTTCTCATAAAATCTGCCTGAATGTGTGATCCACAGTCAATGTCTCAAAACCATGTTTTTTCAATGCAAGTCAACAGTGAAGGCAGTAGGTTGGATATCTCTCTGATCTTGGACAATCCTGTTTCAGTGGCGTAGGTGGAGAGGTTGAGAGTAACGGCGTGGAGACCTCTTAAAGAGGATGGGTATATTAATTTCTTTGAAGATGGATAAAAGCATGGCCTTGAGTGTCAATTTGACACTGGATTGCATCTCAGCTCCTGTATTTAAGCCCAGGCAGATTTCTTTAACATGCAGTTCCTGTAGAATACGGATGGTCATATTCTCTACTTCAGAATTTTAGTGTGAATATTAAAAGAAATAGTGCACGCGATGTGCATAGTGTCTTTGGCGCATGAACATATGTAACTATTATTAGCAATATTATTGTTAAATATGAAAAAAAATCTCAAAACCATTGGGAATTTAGAGTCCAGTATATTCCCCAACTATGGAGGAGGTAATATTTACATTAAGCCTTAAAGAATGTGTAGATTTTATGTAGGCAGAAGGAAGTAAGAATCTTACTTCAGATATAAAGAAAAGCATGTACAAATGTAGGAATTAACGTAGTGCCTGTGGTTAGGGAGGGTGGCTACCTGATTGGAATTTGAGGTAGAAGTTTTGTGATGGCAGGAAATAAGGTTAAGTATGAAGAATGGGTCTCGGATACGGCAGAGCTTGAACTTCAGAAAAATTTTAGGTCAATAGGACAGGTCAGGAGGAGCCATTATCTACTTGAGAATGTGGATGTAATAGAAGTTGGTTTTAGGAAGTTTAATCAATTGTGCTATGCAAGAGGGACTGAAGTTCAAAGACTCTTTTCGAAACGACACCCAGAAGGTTCAGCAGTTATCAAGGAATGAGGTGAGGGGAACTTGGAATAATTTTGACTGAAAGTAAAATAAGTTTTTATATTAAAGCTCTAAGTCTGTAAGTAAAGAAGGAAGAATCTGTAGGAATCCATATGTACAGACTAAAGAATAAGAATGCTATAGGTAAAACAACAATAAAAGAAAAGTATGGTTCAGCCATAAACTTAAATCAAGTGTCCTTAATTTATTATTGAAGAATCTAAGGATCAGTGAATAAATATTGCATACATCTTACGTTACGAAGTGAAAGCAACTGTGTGAGTTTAACCAACGTGACATTGGTACGACTGGGTAAATAATGCTACCTATGCTTGAAGCATTAAGAGAGAGAACATTAAATAGATATACTTCTGAGAGTTCCACTACATTAAAATTTAAGAACATCTTCCTAAAGACAGACTGACTTGAGGGCCCCCATATTGTACAAAAATGTTATCTTTTTTAATATTAGAAATAGTATGGCTGGTTGATTATTATGGAGAAAAATAATCCGAGCCTAAATTTTAGGCGGGCCATAGAGTTTCGAGCAAGCAAGTTAACAGCAACAACAAAAAACAATGAATTTACGTATTTAAAAGTTATACTCACCTGCTTCAAGACAGAGTTTAGAAACCTACAAGTTGCATGTGTAGCATCCTGACTTATTACTAAGTAAATTAATATAGGCACTATCGAAAGTCAGTAGAAAAAATATGTCATTAGGACTTTTCAGTGAGTTTAAAATCATTGCATACTGATGTTAACTCTGAGTTTCCTGACAGCTAAGACAAAAAGGAAAAATGTATTATGGATTTTATGTTTGTGAAAATAATTGAGACCTGATCCACAGAGACTTTCGTGCTCGTATCCAAATCCATATTGTTCACCATACAGATGATTATCTTTAACTTGAGTTTCACAGACACACTATTTAGGACAAGTACATTCACTTTTTATAAAAGGTAAGGGGCTACACTTCAGTGATAACATTTCCTTAAGCTAGTAGAAGATCCCAACATTCCAGGTTAACAAAATCAAAGTTAATATTGTATATAATTAATGTGCTTTAGGGGTAGATGTAGTAAATTTTAATGACATTTCTGAAATCTGTTGGGCTCTGTAAAGCTTCATTTGAGAGACAGTGATATTGCCTCAGGATTCATGTGGGAATGGAAGAAAAAAATGATCTCTTCCATATTCCCTTTTTACAGAATATTATTTGTCTCCTTTTCATATAGAAGGTCTACCTGGTGTCATTTTAACAACATTGATTGAGTGCCTACAAATGTCCAAAATTCTGTAGGTGATCTCAAATAAATATACATACACATATATATATATATATATATATATATACACACACACACACACACACACACACACACACACACACACACACACACACAAAAGTGCTAAAAACTTTCTAGAAGGAGCAAACACGAACACAGGAGGGTACAGCCTGCATGCTGGTTGTGGAAGCAGACGAGAAAATTGGTGTGGTTGTGATGAAGGCTGATGGTAAACCTCTTCTCAGCTAAAGAAAGGGGAATGATTTTGGTGGTGTTGTGACTCTCATCCCCAAAGTCTTTCCCAGCAATTTCTATTTTGGGCAAAAACTCAGGGCTTGGCAAAGGGACCATTCTTCCTTCACTCTTTCTGAGAAACTAATGGGAGCCTATTTTCTGCAAGGATAGAAGAAAATTGTCCTGGGTAGTTTTCAAGTGGTTATAGTGGTAATTGGATAATTTTTAAAGAACTGAAAAAGGTACAGTTAATGACAAAATGGCTGGACAAATGTTTTCTGCAAAGCAAAACATTTTAAGACATAGTATAGAACTTTTTGCTATCAAAATATCAGGATTTAAAATAAAAAATACCCAATCCCCTTACAGTCTCAGGTAATAGATGTTTGTTTTATTGTCATTTATAGATGATTTTAAAGCATTTTGACAGTCTCAACTTCTGTGTCCATCAGATTGGGAAGGAAGTATTTCATGACATAACTTTTCAACTAACTAAGTCAAAATGGTTTATGTATGTGATCATTCATTTACCTATTCACTTCTTAAAAATTTTGAGTGTTTGCTATATGACAGAAATATTAATAGCGAACAGATGTAGAATCTGTTATATTCCAGGCATGCTTTTTAGTGTTTTACATATTTTCATTTAATTCTCGTGAGGAGCCTTTGAGGTAGATTATTCTCCAAAATTTATGGAAAGGGAAAGTGAGGCTCAAAGAAGCTAAATAATTTGCTCAATATTACACAGCTGATTGAGTGTTGGAGGGGAGACTTCAAAAGGCAGTTTGCCTTGGAGTCAAAATTCTTAAACAGTATGATGTGTTGCCTGGAGTACAGAAGCAATGGCCTGAGGATAAAGTGATGGTCTGTGGGTCTGTGGACCAAACCATACATTTCCCAAACGGAAGACCATGGCTGTGGAGGTCTTTGTCATCATCATTATATTATTATTAGCATTACTGTTGTTATTTCTTTGCTATTACAGCCTTGTCCTCTATTTCTGTCCCTAGAAATTCATCTCTAGAAACACATTTCATGTTTAAATAGGTGAAAAAGTTTCCTCTCCCCAATATATTTATGACCTTCGTAGTAAATTTATTATGCAACAAAAAGTTACCAATTTTCTGTAGTACAGCAGACACTTGTTATTGTGGGCTGATCTTGACCTCAAAAGTTTTAGCTTCTAAGGGTAGAGAAAGGTAGGTGCACAAAATATAATCTAGAGTAATAGGCACTAAACTAATGCTATTGGGGTTTCGAGGTGGAAGCAGCTATGTCCGTGTGTGTGTGTGTGTGTGTGTGTGTGTGTGTGTGTATGTGTGTGTGTGTGTGTGTGTGTGTTATGGGAATGGGGATGCACAAGGGGCTTGAGAAAAACAAGAGGGATGTGGATTTAGGAAATAAAAGGAAAACTTTGGCATAATCTTTATTATTTATTTATTTTGGCTGCACTGTGCAGCACGTGGGATCTTAGTTTCCCGACCAGGGATTGAACCCATGCCCCCTGCAGTGGAAGCTCGGAAGTCCCATGGCATAATTGTTAAATCTCTTTCTTTTCAAACATAAAATGATTGAGAGCATGATAAAGTTATGAGCAATTTGCCAGTCTCAAATCATACACCTTCCTCAACTTTTAAAAATATTATTTTAAAGTAAATCCATACAGATGAACAGGTTTGCAGGGCAGAAATAGAGACACAGATGTAGAGAACAAACATATGGACACCAAGGGGGGAAAGTGGTGGGGAGGAGTGGTGGTGGTGGGATGAACTGGGAGACTGGGATTGACATATATGCAGTAATACGTATAAAATAGATAACTAGTAAGAACCTGCTGTATAAAAAAAATAAAATAAAATTCAAAAAATATTAGTAATATGGAAAAAAAATAAAGTAAATAGAGAAGAGCAGACTGCTTTTCACATCCAGTATTAACACCGGGCCTCATTCTAAATATTGATTACAGGTTAGAGAACTAGGTAGTGAGAAGAAATACTTTTACCATCATTGGACATGACTGAGGGCATTGTTTTGGTTAAGATAGTTTTAAGACCTCTCTCCATTGGTCATTGAAATCTTAGAAACATTTCCTACTTTAACTTTGGAGAGAGCCATTATAGGGGATTTTGCTGGGTCTCCAGAGTGTGATTGTTTTAACAGTACTCTCATGGCTGCCACGCTTGTTTATGTAGTTTATGCCCTAAATAAGGGGTCCTGATTCAGGGAATATGTGTGAGCTGCAATGGAACAGAAGCTTATTCCCCCAAGAGCACGGGGCAGGGGGTGCATTTCTAATTTGCAGCAAGATATCTTAAAAGTCACTTCTCCTTACTGCAGCAGCTAGAACTCAAGGTGTTTCCCAGGGCTTCTAATCTTCACACTGCTTCTGTATCAGACTTCTAGTAAAAAAAGGGGAACTGTAATTTGACAATCGGAACCAAATTCAAAGAAATTTCTTGGCTGGTATTTGACACGTAATTGTGACAAAGTACTAGTGCAAATATGCCATTGGGTAATGACTGTGCAAAGTGGTTTTCTGTATGATTATCTTATATCATATTGACAGTACTCCACAGTATGTCAGAAATTAAACTTGGTATTTTTAATGCTAAAATGAGTAAACACTAATCAGAATGCCAGCAGGTACAATATCTCAGAATGAAAATACCACATTCAAACAGCTGCTTGGATTCTTTTCGTACATGATCTGCATAGTTAGTATGAAAAATATGAATAGAATTTTCTTCCTGACATTTAATTAAAATGAAATTACCTATCATTGTTACGTACTACACAGAAGCTATTGTTTAAGTTGATATTATTCTAATATCTTATTAGTCTGTGATTGGATTTGTATCAGTTGTTTTTATGAATTGAATTATTTCTGATTACTCAGCTTTTTAAAAAGCCAAGGAGTAGAAGCTAGTGCCTTGTGCATGGATACAGCATGTTTTCCTTTTCTTTGAAGAGTCAGAGGTAGAAATTGAGTAGTTCTGTGTAACTCTAGTTGTATACTATTTTCCCTTTTGGCTTCTTTAGGTATTTTGGTGCTTTTAATTTATCTTTTGTCGATTTACATTTTATTGATAGTATCTGAACTAACACTGATATTTTTTACCTATTAATACCCCTCTGTCTAGTCTCCCATTTTGTGATTACTGTTGTGATTACTTTAACTTTCTACAGTCATAGTCAGTAGAGCGACAGTGTTCATGGTCTGTCCATCCATCCATCCATCCATCCGTCCATCCATCCACCCATCCACCCATTTATTCTTCCCTCCATCAGGTACTGTGGATTTCCAGGACTAACTTACACTGAAGCTAACTGGAGTTCAGTATTATAAATTTCTCTTTTATAATTTATAATCAGTTCAATCCCCTTAATATGCAATTCAGAACTTCCAGTTACTTGATATTTTAACAGTGGCTTCTATTGACTAATACAGCTCAGCATAATACTCTGTAAAATCATTCAGGGAGAAATGTTAAGTTTTAGTTCTGAGTTAATAGCACTCAGTATGGTCAAACAGAAAGAAATATCAGTGGTTTACAGGGTCCTAGTCTTTCTCAGTTAAGCAAATCAATTCACTGTGATTTTGAAGTGTTTTTTCTTTAGGACTGAGAGTATTATATTGATAACAAAGCAATAACATGGCACAATATTTGAAATCCATAAAATGTGGTTATGAATTTTAAGAATAAACATCTTTTTAATTGGAGAAATAGAGGCGAAGCAGATCTCTGATTCAAATCCATACTGAAGTTTGGTTTGTGCAGTTGAGTTTAACTTAAAAGCAAGGGACCAGTTTCTTTCCACACAGCAAATTACTGAAATAGCAAATACATGCATCACTTAATTTTTAGTTGAGAGAAAATCAACTGATTCTAAATCATTGACTCCAGTGATTGCTTCTTATGACAAATCAAACTTGTTTATTAAAAAACACTCAATTTTTTGGAAAAGAAAGTAGAACATACAAATAATGTCTATTCGTCTATTCGTCCCTTAGATGGCATATACCAACTAGGGAGAAAGGAGGAAAGATAATCAATATATATTATATAAACAGCTACCCCGGTTAATCAAAAGCTGGTTGGTATTATCTGTTTAAGTTCTTATAAAGATTCTCAATGAGAGGAGAGAGTGCCGTACTCCCCACCCTATTCTGAGTTTATCTCTAACAGACTGAGCAACACGTCAACAGCCAGCACTTTAAAACCACATTATCTGCAATCTTAAAATTTAAGATAAATCAAAAGGAGCTATGATAGGATTCTTTTTTAACCTCCATGACCTTGAGCAACTGCTAGAAATTTTTGACATTAATTTACTGCAAAGGAAATGTCTGATGAGATGAGCTTAAATGTTAGAAACTTGCGCCAACAGGTGAGGGTTAGTTGATGAGTAGACTTGAATTTCGAGTAACCCAAAATAACCAGTAACACGTTTTTGCAACATAGCATCATTTTACTCTTAAGCTCCAATGTGTTGGGAATTTTTGACTTGTGTTTATTTAGATTTTGTTTATGCATTTGTTTTTTAGTTAGTAATGTCACAATACGAGAATGCAGTTTTATGCTGTCAGTTATGAGTAGCCTTAGGTTAATTGCTATGTTTAATTTCCTATTACAACTAGAACTTCTTGGGACTTCGAATTGCCTTAGAATATAATAATTCTAGTAACAAAAGAAAACAGATTGAAATGGACCAGACAGAAATTCATCTGTTCTCTCTTTTTATAAAGAACAAAACAAAAAAGCGCTTATATGTTGAGACATGGCTGCCTATTTGAAATAATAAACAGCTTCTAAATTAAGACATAACTGTTTATTTCTCTTAGTTCTTTCAAACAAATCAAGTAAACTACAGTCAAAAGTTATATGATCATTTGTCTCAAGATTTAATTTTTGACAATGCCTTTTAATCTTTTGAGTTTAAGTTAAAGAGGCCATTTGCGCTCCTTATTAATTGTATGTTTTTATCATATGATCTGTGGTTATTAGTTGATAATGATAATATGCTTTTAAAACAGCTTTTTTCTATATACTTCATTACATCATAACAGTTTTATTATTTTTTACCTTCAAGTTAAAGAACTAAAATCTGGTGCTTTACTTTTTTGTCATTGTAGAAATGAAGGGAGAGAGGAAAGAAGTTCAATGACTGATTCAAGGTCAGATATGAGTCTTATTGGAGTCTTTTATTCAAATGCTGTGCCCTGTACCCTTCCATTGACATTTCACTACTGGGGATCCTGATGAGCTAAGTAGAGAGAAGGCAAGAATAAAATTGGTCATTTAGATAAGAGACTTAAACCAAAGTGTAGAGATGGTAATTAGAAACAAAGAGTGGAAAGAAGTTGAGTATATATTTAAAAATCCTATTATAAATCTACCCGTGACGGGAGGTAGCGATTTCATGACTGTTTGTCTATAAGATAACATTAGACCCCATTGTAGGCTTAAAGGATAAACAGGATGTTATATATTTGTAACTGTTTTCTATATCACAGACATTATTGATGTGTTCAGGAATATGTTCTTCAGAAAAATAACTCACTCCAACCATTGCATGGCTCCCCGAAGCTACTCTACCCTTTCCAAGAGCTTGAACTTTCTTTTTATCAGAATGGCACTGCTGCCCTTGTTCTGGTGCCCTATTTGCCCAACTAAGAGAGCCCGTCAGAGGAAGGGCACCAAATCCAGTGGCATGTAGGCCTTGTTCAAACAGGGACTCATTCACTCATTCATTCATTTATTCTTTTAATACAGTTACAAACCAGTCAAACTGCAATCTCTTAATCAGATGGACAGTTTTATTGCTTTACCACTTTACGTTGTGGATAATACCATGCCTTCCTATCCTGTAGAGTGGTAAAGATTGATAACATTTGTATTTTCTTAATCCCTTTTCATGTATTCATGTTAAGTTTTAATATTTGATTGTCATAATATATGGATTTCCTTTGAGTATAAGATTCTTTATAACTGTAATATACTGAAATTAGAAATTCAATGAGAGGTCCCTCAAAAAATTAAAAATAGAGTATAAGATTCTTTATAACTGTAATACACTGAAATTAGAAATTCAATGAGAGGTCCCTCAAAAAATTAAAAATAGAACTACTGTCTGACCACAATTCCACTTCTGGGCATGTGTCCCAAGAAAACAAAACCACTACTTTGAAAAGATATATGCACCCCCATGTTCATTGCAGCATTATTTACAATAGCCAGGATTTGGGAATGACCTAAATGTTCATCAGTGGATGAATGGACACAGAAAATGTGGCGTTAAGTGTGCGTATATATAGATATAGATACAGATACTGATATTTATGTCTATATCTATATCTGTATGATGGGATATTGTTCAGCCATCAAAAAAAAGAATTGAAATCTTGTGACAACATGGGTAGACCTTGAAGGCTTTATGCTAAATCAGACAGAAAAAGACAAATACCATATAATCTCACCTATATTTGAAATGTAAGAAAACAAAAACAAAAAAGCCAAATACCAGCTCATAGATACAGAGAACAGATTGGTGGTTGCCAGAGGCTGGGGTGGGGGTGTGTGGTGTGAAATGGGTGAAGGGAATTGAAAGATACAAACTTCCGGCTATAAAATAAGTAAGTCACGGGGAGGTAATATACAGCATGGTGACTATAGTTGATAATACTGTGTTGCATATTTAAAAGTTGCAAAGAGAGTAGATCTTAAAAGTTCTCATCACACACAAAGAAATTACCAGTTGACTTTATGACTTGTTAATAAAATGTATAATTTTTCAAAAACAACACAAACAAAATGGTAATCATATAAACTAAGCCCTAAATTCCAAAGAAGTACACATTCAATATACTTCCCTGCCTTTTCCTCCAGTCTTTCTGAGAATCCTTGTATAATTAGACAATAATGTCAGGTCTAAAGAAAAAAAATCACTCTTTTCTTTTCTGGTACTCCTTTTGAACAATTCTTTCAGCAGTAGTAATTTATCCTGGTAAACAGGCACTCATTGCATGATCTGGAAAGTACTGATTTTTTTCTCAATCTGCTACAAATACAATTAAGCTGCCCTGCTTCCAAAGTCATGCACCCCTGTTTTCTGAAATAGGAGGTCTCCAACTTTCTCCATTTTCCACCACTAGTTTGAAACGAAGCTAATCTTTTCTAAATGGTTCTTTTGTGTTAAACAAACACATGCTTCGTAATTGCTGATGCTGTCATACTTCTGGACAGAATTTCAAAAGATCAAGCTCATGTTGCACATGTCAACTTTTTTTGAAGAAGTACAGTTAACTTATTCAAAATTATGTAATAGTGGCTTGAGGTTTTTTTATGAGAAAGATGAATGTAACATTTTCCATCACAGTATTGGTGATGGTACAATGATGATTATTATGATTATGAAACTAATAGCAAAATGGACCCTGGTTTTCCATATTTAGTTCTAATTATATATTTTATAATGAAAAGAAGGTTAAAATATTTAGAAGTCTTAAATGTCAAAAACATGAGCTCTCATCTTAAAGCAGATTTTGTCATTATAGATGGTCTTATTTCCATACCAATAATAATGTCATGTTACTTCACTCTCAATATATTATGCAGGTGAAATGAGATGATACATATGTCAATTACATTAAAAAAATATAGTCTAGGCTTCTGAAATTCACTATACACACACTATAACTTTTTTCTATGAAATAAAAACAGATACTAAACCTCAATATTCAGAATAAGCTTACAACTTATTTTAATGTCTTCTCTCCCTAATTATAAATATTCTATGTTTGGAAAGCACACATCTTATGCAAACTGCAGGTATTCAGAAAAGAATGAACTGGTCTCGTTTCAAGAGAGATGTGGGGGAAGCATCTATGGTAGCAAATTGTAGAATTACGTCAACTGAGTGATGATGGGGCAGGGATGGGTGGTGTAAACATTTTTAAAACACATTTGAGAATATCTGAATATTTCTATCTGTAAATTTTAAGCTATATATTTTGCCTTATTTAAAAGTATAAGTTACAAAAATTAATGGTAATGAATTAATCTTATGTTTATTAATTTAGCAAATACTTTTGGATCACTTACTCTATGTGAGACACTGTTATGCTTGCAAATATTTATTGATTTGAGACTGAAAGGAGCCCTAGGAGACAGATACTACTGTTATCCCATTTTACACATGAGAAAATTGAGGCACAAAAGGTAAAGTAACTTGCTCACAGTCGTTGGGGTAACATGTGGTAAAGCTGGTTTTGAACCCAGGCAGTCTGATTCTAGAAGCATTGCCCTTGAATGTCTTGCTCTGTTGTTTCCCCATGATAAGGTGTGGTGTCACAGAATCGTCTTAATCTTCTAGGTCAGATAAGTTTTACTGTTCTTAGGCTTTTAATGTTTTTCTGAGAGTTAAAAACTTATTCTTTTTCCGTGGCACAGAGGCGAGTGTGAATATATCAAATCTATTCTACCCTATGTCACTTATATAGGTTCACAGCAATAAAGATGCTTTTAAAAAGACTTAGCACATTACCAACTGATAAAGGAACTCCAGTTTTTCGTGTCATCAAATTGTATAGGCTATTATGTTAATGTAAGATTTAAAACTTAGTAGTAAAAGCCTTAATCTATACATTCAGGGAAGACTTTCCCATAAAGCCAAGTGGATTGTAAGAGTTTAGGGTGTGGATTAGACAAAGATTAGAAAATAACACTGTACACAAAATCTCCACTCACCGCTGTAGCAAAGTTCGTCAAAAGTGTATCTTTCACGAATTTGGACTGAAGCCAAACTTGACATACGTTTGTAGATTTAGGACTCAATTCCCTTCTAACATGAATTGATTATTCTGCTTGATGTCTATGAACATTGAATAACTTGAGTGATCACTGAATCTGATATTTTATTTGTTTTAGCATAATTTAATAAAAACAGTTCTCTGTGTGGCTTGTCTAATTTAGGCGGACAGCAGAATAGCAGGTGCGGGGCTGTGTCGGCATTTTCATCGCTGGGGCGTGGCTATGTTGTCAGTTACGGATTAACTGCTCTCTTGAGTGATGCCACACTTCCTACTACATGAAGGGAGGAAGGGGCCAACGCATTCCATTGATTTCACATTGAAGTTTCCATTTTCTCTTAAAATAGTTTCCTCATACTTTTAGTACATAAACGATTACAACTCCATTAATGGTTTTATATGGAAATCGATATCTAAATTAATGTTTTCTCTGTGAATACGGCAAGAAAGTTCTGGGTATAAGCTGTTTAAAATATATGAGAATTATGTAATACAGAAAGTATATAGCATGTTTCCAAATGCTTATTGTTGCAATAGTAAAACACGATAAATACAACTCTGAAATTTTTCTGGTTATAGTTTTCACTTTTCAGATATTATATCTCTGCAGTTTTAGGTTTTGTTTTTATTTGTTCTTGAGTGATGGTGATTTCAACATATTTCAAATAAAGATGTTAATACAAAGAGATAATACCTGGAGTTGGACAGCTATCAGTGGTTCCTTTCCATAGAGAAATAGGTATGTAAATTCGAAGTTACATTCAGGCAGAAGATTATACATAATAAGAAGAAAGAGGCACCAGATTAGATAGAGTTTTTTACAGTGTTTTATTTATTTTCATGTTCAGGTTGCAATGGCAATCAATCGTCATTCCCCCTCTCCAAGATCTGACTCGATGATCAGAAATATATTTTTTCCTCTTCTTTGGGCGTACTGAAGGTTTGAAGAATAGTTCATATGGCTTTCAAAGTGGTAAATTGATTTAATTGACCAAGAGTTATCAGGGAATAGTCAACTGATAATACAAGTATGAAATTATGTAGAAGGGGATTTTCTATTGCCACTCATTCAGTTCATTCAAGTTTCTTTGAATTGCTGAGTTCAAACATTAGAGTTAAAAAAGTCACTGACAAAAAGGGAAAATAAAAGTCATTTTCTAAAGGGCTTGGTTTCCAGGGAGCAGAAAAAAATGCAATCATATTGAAAGATTTTCTGAGCTTTAGAAGGTCAAGTAATAATTAAGAAGTGTTTACAAAGACGACTAGGCCAGTTTTAAAATAATTATCAGAAATATATTATCAAGTACCTGAGTATAGCGAGACTTCAGTTGGTAATATTTTTGCCTGAAGTATGATGACACACTCATTTAGAAAACACAGGAAAAAATAGGGGGCTACAGTGAAGACATAGATAAAAGCAAACTCAAAGATATCAAGTACTCAAGGGGCCATTATCTCCATTTGAGTAATTTGATTGTCATAGAATCAGATGTGAAATAATTAAGATGGGGAAATAGGGGAAACTTTGTTCTACTTTTTCAGTTACCTAGAATTCAGTGGCTTTCTGCCTGATTCTCAAAATGTTAGAAAAGCAGAATTTCTCTCTTAACCTTCTGAGAGGAGAGAAGCCCCTGTACGGAGCTCAGCTCTCATCTTCAGTTTGCCTAACTGGGCTTCGCAGAGCAGAGCCTTCATCAGAATCACGAGGCACCGCCGCAGCCTCAAAGCAGAGAAGAGGAAACGTGGAACGCAGACGGAATCTCAGCGTAGCCTCGCCCTCGCATAAAGTCACGCCCCCGCACGGCATGATCATGGCGCATGGGAGTAACAGACGAAGCGAAGAAGAAAGATGCTCTTCTACATACAGTTAGCACACAGTGGTACTCTCCTGCCTGTGGGTGCTTAAAATATCAAGAAGGAAAATAATGTTCATCTACGGTCATAAAGGCAACACTTAAAAACATGCAGAATGGATCGGAGCCTCCACGTGGGATTACTGGGTTCATTTTTTTCCCACCAATTTTACGCAAGACCTGAAGCTCTCACATATTAGAGATTCTTCCCTTTGTAACCAACAATTTTTCCTTTTTTAAAAGTACAGTTTCAATATGGAAAAACATCTAGGAAAAAGAATTCCGTTGCTTTAGCACAGTTAATAGGCCTTCAAGGGTAACTTGATGGCAAGGTGACATGGAAATAAACTCACAGGGAGGGCGGTGCCGTAGAGAAAAGGATCCGGAGGGAAAAAGGAAGACAGATAACCTTCCCTTTTTTTGGCTGCCTACGGCTGGTGTTGATAGTTACAACCCAGGTGATGTCCAAGTTACAACACATTTTAGAGCTTGTCACTGATAGCTACCTAAAATATTCATGTGTTTTGATCACTAGGTTTTATTTCTTTTCTACAGCTCAGCACACAGATAAGGCAGCACCCAGCTTTCAATGTGAGTAAACTCAACAGCTGGGCCAGTATTTGTGCTGTGAGATAAACACCATTATCTGCTTCACTTAAAGTTTTCTTTCTGATTCTTAACCATCAACTAACTAACTCTGATGTGTGAGTTTTGGTAGGACCTCAGCTGGCCTTAACAATATGCATGATTGTTACTGAGCCAGGTTCCTTTGCCCCGTGTGCAGCGAGATGCTGAGGTTTGCAGCCGAGAAATGGATTATTCACGAGGCAGCCAAGCCAGGAGATGGGAGAGCAAATCCCAAACCCACCTCCCTGGAGGCCGGGGGCTGAGGTATTTAGAGGATAAAGAGGCAGGGTTGTCCGACGCGTGGGGAGCCTGGGGAGATATGGTTGGAAATAAGAAAAAGGTGAGGTAATTGTCATTATGCCCAGGTGTAACTAAGCTACAGGATTCTTCACGGGACTTGTTCAGAAAATGGTGGCTGTTGCATGATCTGAGGGTGGAGTTTTCAGCCTTCTGATGTCAAAAGGTCATCTGGTGGGCACTCGCGCATGCCCAGCTGGAGGGTTGGCGGTCCTATCCAGTCTGAACCAGCTCAGCTTGAACTAGGCACAGATGAGTCGAAGTTCATGGAAAACAACTTGGGCAAACATCTTTCTGTTTAGGCTTCCTGCTGCTTGGAGGACATGCAAGTCTTTTGTAGAAGCAATTAAAAGGATCAGTGAAGGCTGGTTACGGGTATAATGGATTGAACTGGTGATTACCCAGAGTTTCATGATGTTTGGCGGAAAATTATCATTTTTAGAAGCATAATATTTACGTTGGAAACTTAGCAGTTATCCAAATGTTCAGGAAAGGTTTTATTCCAATCTAGGGCATTGTTGTTTGTATTCTGGAATTATCTCATCCATGGTGCAGTCACAGAATGAAATATATACACTTGAATTTGGGAAATCTATTGGATCGTCTTTTATTTTCAAGGACCTTTTTTCTCTGAGAATAAGATGAGACTATTGTATTCATCCTTTTTACTCCTAATGACTATGATGGTCACTGGCACTGAGTAGGGCTTCATTCACTGTTTTTCCAGTGAATACACGAAAGCACAATGGAGAATGTAAACAGGGTAAATACATAGACAGAAGTGGTACTAATGACAGTGTGACTACAAGTTGTTGAATTTGAAAAATAGAAAATCTGATTTTAGCGAGTGGTTTACTGTATAATACACAGAATAGGATATGAATTGGAAATCAGAGGGTATGAATTTACTTCTGTTGTAGTGAGAGAGAGGAGTTGATAAGCATTAGAAAACAATACTGGAAATAAGTAACTTTAGTGTTTTCTTGCAAAATATTGTTCTGGTCTTTCTACTATCCCAGATAACATGACATTGGCAGAGTCCATGGACATTTAGAGCTAAAGGAGTTTGTATACCATCAAATTAGACTTCTTATATCACGTATGTTTGGGAAACTTTCAGGAAAATTCCCTATGTGTGACTTAAAGTTCCTTAAAAACACCATGTTCAAAGTTTTTCTTTTTATGGGAAATAAATGAGGTAAAAATCATCAGTTTAAGCAAAATATGCTAGAGTCCACTTGCCTGTTTTACAGATAATGAAATGTCTAAAGGTCTTTTGTTGAGAGTTTTTTTTTTCCTCTTCGTTAATTATGCTCATGTAACAGTTCTTTGTCGAAACCCTGTCTAGTATTTGAAATTGTAATTGATAGAGAATAGGAGAGTAAAATCTTTTGATCTCTGTCTCTTGCTTTTATGCAATATCTTTATCATTGATCAAAAGAATCAGAATATCATGCTGACCAGAGAGAGACTGTAGCACTGATTTTGGTCAAGACCATAATAACAGATAAGGAAGTTAGCTGCTGTAAATGCATGAAAATGACAAAATCAAAACCAAAAAATAAAACTCTGCTGGGTGCATTTCTGTTAAGCACCCTTGTATCCATAAATGGCATAAATCGATACATAAATAATAGATCCAAAAGTAGCTTCTTAATACCATCCATGATATGAATCCATGGTAGATACATAAATAGTACCGTCCAGGAGAGAGATACAGCTCCTTTCAAGAGAAGCTACAGGCCAAGCATATTCCTAGGAAGGCATTAAAATAGACTTTATAAAAGATAAACCTGAAGGAATAATTTCTTCCCGTTCTTGAATTTAAAGCTTCTGAGGAAAACTGGAATCCTAAAAAGACAGAATTCCTTATTTTTTAATAAATGCACCATTTCTTGAAAGTGTTTCTCTCCCTCTATCACTTGACCTTATGAAGTTAATGATGTTTGTCTTTGATATGATGCACATTCATTTCTGTTCTCCCTAGTCCCCTTTTGTCCTGGTTATTTATTTCTTATCATACTTCCTAAAGAAATTTCTCTTCTAAGGACTGCATTAGTAAAGTAATTATTGAAAGAGTTAAATTGATCTCATGCCTTGCCATTCCAGGGATAAGTTGCATTTTAAGATACCCATAAAAGGAGAAAAATGCTTAACCTCAGGTTTCTAATATCCAGAAACCTAAATGGAGAGAGTTACTATGGGGTGTCAGAACCAGTTGTGGACGCATTCAGTCCAGACCATGAAGGCAAATGAAGGGAATTAAACACACACACACACACACACACACACACACACACACACACAGAGGCAGAGAGAAATTAAATGTGAATATGAACTGAACATAAGATAGCACTAATACATGATGGACATTTCAAGAATTAGTTCCTCATTTCTTTATTTCCTCCTACCTTCCCTCCTTCCTACTTCCCCTGCCTGATGCAATTTAAATAAAAATCTCTAAAGTTATTAATATTGGGTCCCCAAGACAGATCACATGAACACATTTCAGGTAACAATAATTCATGCCCAGTCTAAATACAACTTGATATGAAAATATTAGACATATTTATTTAGATTTGTCTAGGTATTCCTCTGGCCACAAACTTTACCAATCTCCAAAAGAATTGTTCAGACTGGGAAATCTTGACACACTTTTCAATTAATGTTGATTCACTTCTGGAAGTTGTATTTTGGCTAAATAGTATTAAGATCTAAGGGAATGATTCTGTCTACAATGATATGTAATTATTAAGTGTTCTACAGTATGCTCAGACAGGGCATATTTAACAAATACTCTCGCTGTTATCATTCTCAACATCCTCATTTTACTGAAGATCACACATACACACACACAACTCATAATGAAGAAGGAAAAACAGATATTTGTATTGAGGCCAGTGAAGGACACTTACATTAATTTTTCACACACCTGCACATACGTGACTCAGAAAGTCAACAACCTATGATTTCTGTTTGTTTTCTCAAAGTCCTCAAAGAGAATGAACACGATCCCTTCCAAAGACCTGAAACCTACCTTGCACATCTCCTCCCTGAAGCTCCTGAGTCTTTACTTCTTGTCAGAGCTGTGATGAATCAGTTGCTTGACAGTGGGTGTCATTTGCTGAGAGTAAACTTATTCAGGGAGCCCTCAATCCATGTAGGACAAAACTGTGATGTGCCTCTTGGTACTATTCTTTGTGTTATAAATTGAGGGATTTCAGAATTTATTATCCCATTTACAATTTTGTATATGTTGATGACACATCATAGCCACAAGGAACTAGTAAAGAGCACAGGGAGAGGTATATGCACAAATCGAACCTCTGCCACAGAAACGGAAAAGCCCCATAGATTAGAGTGATAACGTTTCATATTTAACTCGTGACAGCTGTGGACAGTACTGCTGGCATCCAGCTCACAGAACTATTTTGCTCTTCACTTTGTGACTGAACCATCTTGATCCAAGATGTGTTAACCAAGTGTAAAACATAGGCCTGTTGGGTGACGTGCTGCCCATTGGATGGCCCGTCCAGTTTTCTTATGGAAAGACAGTCATATTTCATTGCTTTCATTTGTGTTTAGATGGCAAGTATGAAGAATAAATTATTTCCCATCCTATATATAAAAGTAGTTTGATGTATCTTTTCCACCCCTAGGAAAAAGTATAACAATTTATTTTATACTGAAAGCATTAAAAAGTGACATGGGGGCTTCCCTGGTGGCGCAGTGGTTGAGAGTCCGCCTGACGATGCAGGGGACGCGGGTTCGTGCCCTGGTCCGGGAAGATCCCACATGCCGCGGAGTGGCTGGGCCCGTGAGCCATGGCCGCTGAGCCTGCGCATCCGGAGCCTGTGCTCCGCAACGGGAGAGGCCACAGCAGTGAGAGGCCCGCGTACCGCAAAAAAAAAAAAAAAAAAAAAAAAAAAAAGTGACATGATGATAAGATAGATAGTAAAATCTCCCTGGGATGGAGTGAGCAAGAGAGAAATTTCATTTATTCCTTAAACTTAATTCTTCAAGGATATTTAGAGAAAAAGAAGACATTTAATATTTATGGTTCTCTATGGTTCCATTTCTTTGAGCCATGTTTACACAAAATCTTGATTTAAGGGCAATCTGAGCTAGCCAAATAATAGGGGGTACTATAAACAATATGCAGTGTACATTTTTGTACACGATGGATCAGCTCTGTTGGTTAAACACTAAATTTTGAAAACATTAGCATCCGGTAGATAGGAGAGGGCACCTTTTAAATAATAAAAACAATTGTGTATCTGGTCGCACAAAAACAGTGAAACTTTGATAAATACTCAAACACTGGCCTATTCATTCTGCAGAACTTTGCGACTACAACACAGTATAACACCTGAGATACTTCAAGTGAAATTAAATTTAAAGAAAAACCCACAGCTATGACTTACGGTTCATCTAGCAAGCAGTCCATTCATATTTTCATAGCTTATCAACAAATGAGAAGGTTACAAATGCTCAGTGCATTTTGAAGGTCAATTTTTATGGTTGTATAATTTTAAACGAGCATAATTCTCAGTGGTTATTGTAATAAAAAGGAGTGAATTAATGGCCTCTTAACTAAAGTGAACCTTTGATACAGAAACAAAAAGAATATTAAGCGTGCCCTGCCTTAAGTGAAAAGATTAAGAGCTTTATTTTGTGCAATAAATGGGCAGGACCTGAGATCTAGGACTTTTGCACTGATATCCAGGATATTAAAAGGGTGATGTAAGGAGAGCTGGGAACTTAGCCATTGCTGAAAAGAATCACAGAATGATGTCCTAACTATTAAAGACAAGATGATTTTCGCTGCAGACTCTAGTAACCGTAGGGTATATGCATAAATACTAAAGTGATGTTCTTGGTCTTAGCTCTGCCACCCAAAACGTCCAGATGTTTCCTCCTTGACAAACCACGTTTTACATGAACTTCAACCCATCATGTTCCAAAGAAGCACTGTTCAAGTTTCTGGAAATATTGCAGAGTTCCTGTATCATTGTGTGTGTGTGTGTGTGTGTGTGTGTGTGAGGGGAATAGTTGAATGGATGGCTATAATGCAAACTTTTTTCTCATAGAGCAGATAATCAAATGAGAGTATAAAAATTAAAATATGTTATATGGGGATAAATGGAATGTAGAAAAATAACATAAGATACAAGTACTGAGGAGTATTGAGGAGGATTAGAAGTATTATTTTACGTAGAGGGCTCCAGGAAACCCTCTCTGATTTTATTTAAAAAACCAATGAAGTGAGGAACAAGCCATACATGGTGTCGGGTCAGTGAAATTTCCATTTTAAAAGAATATCGAGAGCAAAGATCCTGAGGCTAGAGCATCTTCAGCTACTGGAGGAAAAGCCAGTAAAGGTAACAAGGTGGCGTGGATGAGGGTAGTGGTGCCAAGAGTGAGGAAGAATGTTAAATGCTGCATCAACTTTGTAATTTACCAATTAGTGACTATGTACGAGTAATACATCATAGACCCAGGATACTAGATCCTCATTGTTTCTTTTCAATTACCCCAAATATGATTGTGCTGTGGTTTGTAGAAAAAAAATAGTATCACGATTTCATGGCTTCAAGGTCTAAAATATGGTCAAACTGTCTGTAAGATATAAGCAATAATCAGAAGCTGTTACTCAAGAACCAAGTATCACATAACTCATTCTGTCCTTTATCAGGTTTATTCCATTAATCCGGCAGCGTGATTTATTTCTAGCTGCCTCTGTCATTCACAGTATAGACTCAAGCTCAGAGTGAGCAGAAATCAGCTTTGAACATCAGAGGGAACAGAAAAGTTTAAAAAACCTCCTCTCCTCCTAAAAAAACTTTGTAAATGCCAAACTCACTTTTCTTTTCTTGGGAGAGGAATAGAAACACCACAGCTCCCAGATTAGGGTCTACTGATCTCTAGTTAATTAAGCTCAGTTTATCCTAGTCACCTTGAATTTGTTCATCGTGTTCTAGTTGTCTATTGTGGTATACCAAAGTCCCCCCAACTTAATGTCTTAAAACAACAATATTAATTTGGTCATGATTTGGAGGGTCAGAAATTCAGAAAGGGCTCATATGAGCTATTCACCCCTGATTCATGCTGAGATAGGATGGGAAGATCCATTCTCCAGAGGAGGGGTTAATCAGTGACAGGTCAGGTGGGCTGGATGTTCTTTGATCTTCTCCTCTCCATGTGGCATCTCATCCACGTGGCTTGGGATTCTCCTGAGATAATGGTTTCTGGGTATTTGTACTTCCTCCATGGGGGCTGACTTGCCTCAAAGCCGGTGTTGTAAGAGGCCTTCCAAGAAGCAGTAAGGCCTCTCATGTCCCATATCACTGCCACATTCGGTTGGGGAAGCAGGTTTCAAGGATCAGGAGTTACACTCTAGTTGCCAGTGGAAGGACTGCAAAAGCATTTGCAGCCACTTTTTTTTTTTTTTTTTTTTTTTTTTTTAGCGGTACGCGGGCCTCTCACTGTTGTGGCCTCTCCCGTTGCGGAGCACAGGCTCCGGACGTGCAGGCTCAGCGGCCATGGCTCACGGGCCCAGCCGCTCCGCGGCATGTGGGATCTTCCCGGAGCGGGGCACGAACCCGTGTCCCCTGCGTCGGCAGGCGGACTCTCAACCACTGCGCCACCAGGGAAGCCCAGATCAGTTATTTTAAATGTCACTAATATTGTTGCTTCAAGAAAAGCGTAGGGGCTATAATAGTGGAAGAAAGAAGTAGGGATTTTGACATTTGAAATTCTTATGGAAAATAGAGCTTTACTAAGTTACTACGTTTGACTATAGTTCTCTTTACTTTTTCTATTGTCTTATATTTCAGTGCAGTTCTTTTCTAATCTGTTCTAATCATTATTGTTTCTTAGAAAGTTGTTTATGAAACAAAGGTAAGGGGATTCCCCTGGTGGCGCAGTGGTTAAATCGGCCTGCCATGGGGCTTCCCTGGTGGCGCACAGTGGTGAAGAAGTTGGCAAAGCAGAAATGCCAGTGAGTGCAGACAAAAGAATTCCCAACTAAAGCCTGCATTGTATATAAATGTATCAGGAAGAGCAGACAAGTAAGACAGAAACTTTTAGACAATAATTGCTCTAACAGCCTGTTGTAGGCTGAATTGTGTCCCCTCAAAATTCGTATCTTGTAGCCAAAGTCTCTGGTAGCTCGAAACGTGACTGTATTTGGAGTGAGGCCCCTGAGAGGGGTAATTGAGTGAATATGAAACCATTAGGGTGGGTCCTACTCCAATCTGACTGGTTTCCTAATAAGAAGAGAAACTTAGACATACAGAGAGACACCAGGCATGTGTGTGCACAGATGTAAGACCACGTGAGGGCACAGCAAGAAGGCTACAAGCCAAGGAGAGAGATCTCAGAAGAAATCCAACCTACTGACACATTGATCTTGGACTTCCGGCCTCCAGAACTCTGAGAAAATAAATTTCTGTTGTTTAAGCCACTTAGTCTGTGGTATTTTGTCATGGCAGCCCTAGCCAACTAATACACACCCCCTACCTGTCTCCCACTCCCAGCTAAGCTTTTACAGAAGTGAGAAGAAAATACCGTCAGTCTCAAGGCAGACTAAATCCCAAACAATAAGTAAGAAACATATTAAAGAAAAAATGATATTTAATTATTCTACCTTGGAAAGTACAAGATTATTCATTGGTCCATTTACAAATATTTTTAAAGTTCTTATAATTCATGTGTGAATTGCAGTGTGCACGCTGGTGCCTCACACATAAATGGACTTGAAATAATGAAACAGCAAACCTCTATATCGAAAGCCAAAGACAGGTATTTGGAGCTTCAAAACAGGAATTAATGCAGTTAATTGGTAAGATATTTTTGAGCAATCTGTAACCTGAAAGATATTTTTTTCTTCCAAATCAAAAGTAACCTTGTTAACCCTTTTCACCATCTTGACTGAGATGATAGAGGTGAGAGAGGACAGAGACACTCTTGTGTCCATGCACCCCATGTTCATCAAAGCGCTACTGATAATCGCCAAGATATGGACACAACCTAAGCGCCCACCAACAGATGAATGGATAAAGAAGATATGGTGTACACACACGCACACACACACACACCTACGCATACACACACACACACACTCAGCCATGATAAACATGAAATCTTGCCATTTTTGACAACATGGATGGACTTGGAGGGTATTATGCTAAATGAAATTTCAGACAGAAAAAGACAAACAGTGTGTGATTTCATTCATACGTGGAATATAAAAAAGCAAACAAAAGCACAAAAAAACAAAATAAATGAACAAACCAAACAAAAACAAACACTTAGATACAGAAAACAGAGCAGTGGTTACCCGAGGGGAAGGGGTGGGGGAGGGGTGAAATAGGTAAAGGGGGTCAACTGTACGGTGACAGGTGGAAAATAAATTTTTGGTGGTCAGCACACTGCAGCGTATACAAAAGTCAAAATATAATGTACACATTAAACTTACATAATGTTATAAGTTCATATAATGTTATAAACCAATGTTACCACAATAACAGTTTTTCTAAATTGTCATGGTCATGCCCCAAGGAAGTAGAACTGGGTCTACTATCATTCTTATTTCTACCTGACAAATGTTAGCCTTGTGGACTGGTCTCACAGCTGTCCCTATGTTATGTTTTATGAATTCTGGGTAGGAAAATCTTTGCTAGAGTAAGATTTAATTCTATGCTTTAATGTTTTATTGATGAGACTATAAAAGTGGTAATAAAAGAATATTTCTTCATTTTTACAAAAGGCAGTTGAAGATACTGACTAGTATTTTCCCAGAAAATCTGTCTAGAGCTTAGTGCCATGAAGGAAATATCTCTTTTAAGATCATTTATTGAACTTACTTTTATCAGGAAGAAAAGTGTAATTCAGTATGTTTTCTCTTTTCCTTTTCTGCAAAGGGTAAGAGTTCAGTTTGTAATGTTCAACAGTGATTGAAATCAACTTATCTATTCTTCTGTTGAAACATTTTAGGACATTTGCTTGTTTCATGCTTATTTTAACTGTGCTGTTTTATTGGCATTATTATTCTAAGTTTGATCAATTTTTACAAAATGATCAGCGTATAAGTTATTAATGTAATGCCACTAACTTACATGACATTAAGAATGTAAAGTATCATTAAGAAATTTTACAAGTAAGTTGATATATCATGCAGAAACTCCGCGTCTTAAATCCCAACATATCTCTAATTAACTTATTTTAACATTTATTTTCATTTTAATTAAGATTTAGTAAAACTTGTAAGTGTAAGATTGAGTAAAAATTGTAAGTGCCGGGGCTTCCCTGGTGGCGCAGTGGTTGGGGGTCCGCCTAACGATGCGGGGGACGCGGGTTCGTGCCCCAGTCCGGGGGGATCCCGTGTGCCGCGGCGCCGCTGGGCCCGTGAGCCATGGCCACTGAGCCTGCGCGTCCGGAGCCTGTGATCCGCAACGGCAAACAAACAAACAAACAAAAAAATTGTAAGTGCCTTTCATTGAACAAGTTTTGATTAATAAATATATTAGCACAAACGAAATGCATGCAATGTATCAATATGTCAAATGTAAGAAAGATATACAAAGAGTTGAAAAAATTTTGTACAGTAATACTGCAATTCTTGTATATAAATAATTCGATCACAAATAATGTAATGTTACCATATTGCTAGCAAGAAAGGATTTTGATAATGAATTTAAAAGGTTGTAAAACCACTTATGAGAAAGCAATTTTAGTGTTTAATTCTAGTGTTAATTTTGGAAAACAAGAAACATCAAAACAAGCAAAAAAACAGACTTGCTAAATTGTCTAAAAAGTATTCACTTTTAGAGTACTGTATAGTGCTTCATAATTTAAAAATTTTATGTACATGCCTGATTGTGTTTGTATCCTCAAAGCATCTTTTGGGGTACGTATGGCAGGTATTATCATTCATTACTTTAGATAAGAGGTGGAATTTTAAAAAAATTGTTTATGTACTTTTTTGAATAATTCTGTATTTATAGCAATAATTCTTGATGTCTGTAACACACTGAATTTCACTGCTTATGTGATACCTTACCTTTCACTGGAACATTTGCAAACAATGAAGTCTAAAAATCATGGTCACTCAGGCAGAGTCAGACTGCTTGCCATTACCTGTGCATGTACAAATTTTGAAAGCCCCAGCATTAAAATGTGCAGATGTGTGTCCCTGTGGAAATCATTCTCCAGAGACAATAGTGGAGTGGTCTTTTAATCCCTAGGAACCAAATAGAGTAATATTTGAAGAAGATCATGAATCAGGTATGTTTACCAATACACTTCAAGTCGAAATCAAAATATGGCTAGTTCCACGTAGTTGCAAAGTCACATTTCAGATGCCAACATCACTGGCTTTTCTTCAGAAATACCACATAACCAGTGCTCTTAAGAGCCCAGGGAATGTCACTGTGTGGAAAAGCAAAAATATTAAGAACTCTAGATCTAAAAATGGTTTAGGAGAGTTCAGTTCCAGATGTGAAGAAATTATAGAATGTTAATTAATTTAATTTATTTTTGCTTATATATTTTATGTATGTGGGTGGTAACATCTGTCTCTAATAGAGGGTGAATAAGTTCTTTCAATATATGTAAAAATTCTAGATGTTAGAAAGCACATAATTTAATTGGCTGGAGATTTCCCTCCTTAAGGGGTATATCTACCCAGTGGTGATGTCTTAGATTTGAGGAATACTGTGCTAAATACTTAGTATCCTTAGTAAAGTTCTGCTTTGGAGCTGCTTTGTCCATTGACCTATTTGTCAGTCCTTGTACTAGTACCACAACATTTCAATTATATTATGCTTGTAGCATCTACTAACATTTTAGGGGAAGACTTGACTTCTTCATTATTCTTTATTCGTAAAATGATTTGGCTGTTCTTTCCTGTTAATTTTCCAATTTAACTTCAGATTTACTGTGTCAAGTTCCCTTTCAAGAAGTCCCTCCCCCCCCCGAAACAAAGTGAAATCACATTATAGTTATGAATAATTGGTATTTTGGAAACATGGGATTTGGAGACACAAGATGACTCTCCATTTTTTCCAATTGTGTTTTATGTTGTTTGGTGAAGAATTTTTTTTTCTTTTTCCTTAATGTAGGTTACATATCTTTCTTGTTAACTTTAATCTCTAACAGATGATTTCCTCTGTTACTGAACGATGAACAAGACATTCTATGAAGATTTTCATAGGAATAAATGGGTTCAATTTGGTATATAAAGTGTTAGCCTTTGGTTAATCGAGAAACACAAGCTGTAACACTGCACCTCTGGTTAGGTTATAAATCTGAAGCTGGATATGAAATTACAAATGATTTAATTTCATACTTCACTTTTTTTATAAAGAAAATGATCCCCTACATATTACATATGTGCTTGTCACATTTAAAACCATAAATGTATACTATGTTTGACTTATCTGATATATTTATCCTTTGCTACAATGACCTTGAACAGGGCAAAAATAACTATCCTCATATATTAGAGTTGTTCATGGAAACTCTTTAAAATGTCTTTTAAAAGTTAAATCATCAAGCGTAATCCATTTTTTAAAAAGAGACGAGGAATTTGCAGTAATGTTTGAAATATTTAAGCTGATGATTTCTTAAAACATGCTGTTAAAAAAAAAATATGTGCCCAATTGAAACAATCTGAAGTAAGTGAACTAAAAGAAATTGTCTGAAAGGCAGTTTAGAGTTTTTAAATGATCAACTTATATACGAAATTGGATATTTAATTTGTTTCATCCTAATTGCATATTTTTGAAAATTTAGGAAAAAGTAGAAGCTGTGTTTCAGACCAAAGTTGTGTTCATATCTATACATAATTGGTAAGTTGGAATAAATGCTGTAAAATACTGAGATTCTGCAGGTTCTTAAAAAGTGAGATATTAAAAGCAAAAGATATTATGATGTTTCTTTAAGTTGTACAAGTAATTCTGTTGAAATTATGAGCAATATAAATATTTTCTTATATATTTCTGTAGTTTTTAAAACATCATTTTTGCTGGGATTTGTTACATTTCTAGGATTTTAATTCCATGCCGTTAAAACTATACAACATCAGTAATATTCATTTGTAGACTCATGCCAAAAAAATTAACTTCCCAAATGGTCATCCGTTAAAGATGCGATTTCACTGTGAAAAAAAACAAAACAAAACATCATTTTTGTGGATTTTTTTAAAAAAAAATCATAAATGTGTAAAATATAAAAAGGAAGGGTATAGAGAGCATGCTATTGTACAAAATTTGAAGAGC